>NC_047050.1:73735996-74944975 GCF_011762595.2 Tursiops truncatus
GGCTCAGCGGCTGCCTCTTGTTTCACTCCAGAGTCCACTAGCTGTTTTTCCTTCTTTTCAAGGCCTGTCCCCTTGCTGCCTAAAAGTCACCACCAAGAATCAGGTCAATGTCCTGTTCTTTGTGAACCTTCTTCAACTGCTCCCTCCTCTTGGGTCCCTTGCACATACCTCATTAGACCACCATTATTTCTGTAAATTTCTCTCTCTAACCCTCCCTGCACACTTTGAGGTTAGACAGTATGCTATTTGTCTTTGAACCTGACACACCTAGGACACAGAATGCAATGACTACATGGACAGTGAATGAATGAATGAATGGATTGTAGTATCCTCTAGAGGTCTTGGCAGCATCACGACAAAATGGGCTTGGTGAGCACAGCCCCCGATTGAAGGTCCAAACTACCTTCACGTCCCCCTGCTTAAGAACTGCGGAGCTTTCACGCAATTTTGGAATTTGGATCTGCTAGACCCCCACGATAATCATGCTATAGATATTTATGTCCTATAGAAATATACTTATTTATACTTTATATGAAATATGTATACAACCTGATTTTTACTAAGCATGCGGTAAACACTGATAACTTTTCATTTAATTCAGACACACCCATAAAGGCAAAACACATTTTTGTATAGAGATATCAGCCATCTTCTGCGTTACAGTTACGGGAGGATATGCACAGATGGAATTGGTTTGTACTATTCTGGATGTGGCTTTGAAAAGGGAATGGAAGCTCAATCAGACCTCAAAATCTAGAATGCTATTCATAGTAGCTACTGTTCATTGTATATGCCTGCTGTGTGCCTGGTACTATTTTTTTGGCCCCTGAATTCCTCTTCCTGGTGATGCGGTGAGTTTTTCATTATGATCTTTGTTTTTAACCAATAAGAAAATAATAATACAACAGCTTCAATAAACAGCTAACAACATTTATTATTTGACTCTGTTAAATACCAGGCGTTGTTGA
Source organism: Tursiops truncatus (assembly GCF_011762595.2). Taxonomy (NCBI): domain Eukaryota; kingdom Metazoa; phylum Chordata; class Mammalia; order Artiodactyla; family Delphinidae; genus Tursiops; species Tursiops truncatus. The sequence continues at coordinate 73,736,965 of NC_047050.1, forward strand.
AGTGTTTTATATGTACTAATTATTTAATTCTTCTGCCAACCTGATGAGCTAAGCACAATTATTTATCCCCATGGCTCACGGGCCCAGCCGCTCCGCGGCATGTGGGATCTTCCCGGACCGGGGCACGAACCCGTGTCCCCTGCATCGGCAGGTGGACCCTCAACCACTGCGCCATGAGGGAAGCCCTGCTTCTCCACTCTTGATTTGTTTGCAACGTGGAGGGGCATATCCACTAGCATCATACTCCCAGCTCCGCTCTGCCCACTTATTGAGCAAAAGGTGAGTTTGGGATAAGAACCTAGGTTCTTCCCTGGAGTCTTCCTCTCTTAGTAGCAAGTCCTCCCTCAGAGGCATTTATCTCCATCACCTTCAGCCCTGGCGGAAGCCTGGTAGATGAGGTGTTCTTCAAGGGAGGCCTACATTTGTCTAGCACGGCTGTATCTGATTAAGTAAGTAGTCAATTCTAGAGTTCAATGTCCGGGAACCCCCTTGATCAAAGATGTAAGCCAAATCTCACATCTTAGTTTGAATTCCAGTTTGTCTTATTTTGTCTGATTTTCCAATTGGGTCAGCACTCAGTTGAGGGGAAGAGGGTATTGTGTATCAGTTCCCCTTCGCACCCAGGAGATTTGATCTCCTTGACGATGAAGTCACTAACGTTAACACTTCCCTGTGTCATACTACCTGGGGTACTCAGGAACAGAGGGAGCAAACAAGAAGAGTTGGCCAGTGCTGGGTTAGAACAGACCAGTGGATTTCAGTCACTATTTGGAGGAATCCTGGGGGTACCTTAAGCAGTAAGAAAGGGGCAGCGTGGGCGAGGACCCCACTTCATCAGAGCTTTTCTGTTCACAGCAGATTTATGATGGGTTCTGCAGAGCATTCATTTGAAAAAGAAGTCCTTAGTTAAAAAAAAATAAAGAAACTTTGAAAATCACTGGACTCATCTAATGCCCCTGCGTGCTCAGCGGCTCTATTGTAGTCCAGAAGACAAGCACAAATTGTGGAGCTGAAAATCAGACCTCAAAGTCCTTGTTGTTCATTGTTTTCCTTCCTGATTCCTAATCATTGTTTTCTTTCCTCTCTGTTTATAAGCCTGTTTTAAACGACAGTTTTTAAAAGGATACTTTTTGACTCGAATTGCTCCAAAATGACAGTGAGGTATTTTTTTTTACTTCCACTTTGTGGGAAAAAGCAACAGAGTTCCATAAAGATTCAGTGGACTTGGAATTACAGGAATGACCTGGGCTCAAGGGGTTAAGTCCTGCTTTTGCTGTTCCTCAGCTTCAGCGCTTCTGACAGTGGCTTAATTGTCCTCCGGGCAAGAATGAGGATAAAGGGGAAATGTTCTTTGCCTTCCATAAAGTACAACAAACACACAGTCCATCAGTCTTATTATCAGTAAGAACTCCGTGTGAATCTTCCAGTGGTGTGCTTAAGTGATGGTCTTTTCTTTAGTAATTTGTTCAATTCCTAGCTAACTAAGAGATTTTGACCTATTTAAAACTTTAAAAAGTATAACTCACTAGTAATTAGATAAGTTGACATATTGAATCTGCATAATTCATAACCATCTTGTAAGTGACTTTGATGCTTGTGATGTAATCTGGGTGAATGCCTGTATTGCTGCCCTTGACCCATTTGACTTTAGAGAACTGTGTATTTATATTAGAAGTATTACGACTGGGAGCCCCACTGGGTGTCTTCAGCTCATCAGTGGGGTCAGTCCAATTCCGTTCATCTTCATGATCCTAATTACTCTATACCTGGTGCTTCCCGTGTACCTGTCATGGTGCTAAACACTTGCTCTCCAAACATTAACGCACCCTGCCCCCACCTGGAAGAACATATTCTCAAGTGAGAGGACATGGGGACACAAATGCAGACGTGTAGTGCAGTGTGGTAGGCATCATACTAGAGGAAACCTCAGGATGCTATGAGCGTGTGGAAAGGCGTAGGTAGGGAAGGTTTCCTAGAACAGGTGGCGCTGCGGTGGAATCTTGAAAGACTAGGCACGTAGAGCAGGGATGAGGGAAGGCACTGAGACGGTCATAAACAAAGACAGAGAAGGAACAAATTAATAAAGTGCAGAAAAATAGAATCAGTAGCATGTGGCTAAGGTAAATGAATCCAGGCGAGAAAAGCAGGAGATGATGCTAGACAGACAGCCTGGGCTCTGGGCATGGAGGGTCGGGCATATCATGTTGATCAAAAATCAATTCCCAGGCACCCAGAGACACAGAGGGAATGGACATGTGTGCCAGTGTGCCTGTCAGTGGGGGATGGGAAGACACGTGTCGAGCCCTCTTCCATGACTCTGGCTTCTCACTAGTCATTGCATCTGGCCCTCCAAACATGTAGGGAAGTTGAAATCATGATGTAAATTTGCAAACGTCGAATGGTCCAGAGACATTAAGTAAATGGCCTGTGGTCCCATAAGGACTAAAAGACAAGTCCAGGATCCCAAAACAGCACGGCCTTGGTCTGTTATCCCACGGGGTACTATTCTGAATGCCCCAGAATGAACATCTTCTCAACTGAAGACAAGACAGCAAGAATAGGGATAAGAAAAACAGCAGGAGTAGGGTGAAATGGCCATCAGATACACTGGATCAATTATGGAGCACGTGAAGGGTCAAGCGATTAATACTTCCATCCCCAAGAGGCCAGTTCCAAGATCATAAACTCAGACGTATCTGCAGAATAAGTGAGCTGTCAGTCTCAGTGCCTTGGGATGTGGCGACCGCTGTAAATGTTTCTACTTCGGATTCCGGATTCCGTAGGGGTTCACTATGGTCTCTTAAAAATGTAAAATTCTATGCTTTTGTGATTTTAATTATGAAAGGTATTAAATTCCTTTAGCTGCCACTGGGACAGGCCCAGAGTCAGCATGTATAATTACTCTCCTATTTCGAGTTCTGAAGTCTCTTGTGTGAATGTGGTCCTTATCTTTCCCCCTCGTACTTCTGGTGGGCTTTCTATATAGCTCATTCTATAGGCAACCTGGAAAGCAGACCAGAGCAGAGCATCATTGAAAACAGATCCTATGTTCTGATAGCAAACATACAAACACCCATGTGGCTCCTAATAAATCTTCTTATCTGAGACACACAGAGCACCCAGAGTCACTTCTAAGTGAGGTGAGGGATGACTGTCTCAATGTCAGAGGGCGGGTACGGGCATGGGTGTGACCTGCATGAGGTGCGTCTGATCCCAGAGCCCACACTCCTGCACCACCAACAATTAATTCCGGCCTTCCCGGAGCGAACGTTGGCTCTCTCTTAGCCTCTGCAGAAAACAGGCTGTTCTGAGAAATTATTAAGGCACATGGGAGGCCACTGCACCAATATTGTCATATTAGAATGTTTAATTCTATGAGAAACCAGCTCAGAATACTTCCGGCTTTTATTGGAATGACCATAGCAATCGTAGAAACCAAAATGAGTATTTGCATAATAAGTCATAGTATTCCTAGAGCTTTTAAATCAACTCTGTAAAGTCTGTGTCATTATTGTCCTCCTTTTATAGACAAAGAGACAAAGTGGTGGATCTCTCAAAGTGTCAGGAATTGAGAGTTTTCTATAAAATATTATCCAAATGTATAGACCAATAATAATCGGAACGCATTTTAAGTAAAATTTGGATTGTGTCCATGACCACGTTGCAATCAAATACTGCTGTGCGTTAGCAGCTGCATTTTCCTCAGGGTTCAAGATCCAGCTGTTATATGTAAAGGCCACTAAAGCGACAGCGTTAACACTGCCACACCGCTGAACCACGGTTAGACACTGGAGCTGTTTTTAATGCTGGTCTGAAGTTAAAGCGACAGCATTAACACTGCCACACCGCTGAACCGCGGTTAGACACTGGAGCTGTTTTTAATGCTGGTCTGAAGTTAAAGCGACAGCATTAACACTGCCGCACTGCTGAACCGCGGTTAGACACTGGAGCTGTTTTTAATGCTGGTCTGAAGTTAACCGGCTGCTCATTATTTGCTAGTACGCTCCTGAATGCGGTGAGCACCTTCGATATGACATGTAGCCCAATCTGAATTTGTGATTGTCACCTCACCGATAAAATAAGAATAATAAGGGCAATTCCCTCCAAGAAGTATAATGAGGAGCAACTAAGACAGCAAGTGGAAGCAGGGTACTTAGAAGAGTATCTGGCAGAGAACGGACGTCTGACAAAGAATGGGTATTTGTATTACAGGAACACAGAAGAGGGGAGTGCAAGCCACTTTACAGGTACGGGAGGAGAGATGACAGAGTTCTAACATGCAAAGAAAGGACAGGTCAGAGGGCCCAGCAGGTAGAGTGGTGTTGTTGGCCATCATATCTGCAACCACACTATACAGACACTCCCTCCCTTTTCTCTGAGCTAAAGAGATCGAGGCACAGAAACAGGGGGTAAGGGGGAACCAGAATCCCATTTCCCTGCAGTCTTCCAAATACAGGTGATTTTGACTTTCAGTATTACAGACAGAGCCTTCAGATGATATCAACAGGCCATTTGAAAACTGTGTCTACCAACGAGGACTCTACAGACAATAGATTCTTTAATTAAGGTGACTGGAGTCACTACATCCCTATGATGTAGACAATACTGCAACGTCCCACATTCGAAAATGCCTAATCTCTCCAATAAAACATTTACAGCTTGTGACACTTTGATTTTCTAGTATTTTACTTCCAGCTCTTCTTCATTAAAAGCATTTCCCCAAACTGTGCGCAACGTTCAGCAATTTCGTTAGCAGTTGGCAAACTGGATGCTTAATATTTAATCTAATTGAGAACATTACACAACTCAAACCGAACAAGCAATTTAGTTGTCAGATGATCATAAAATCCCAAACACCTTTCTGATGAATGTCTTTATTTTTAAAGTCTAGTTTGAAGAAGGCTCTGACTTAACTAAATACTATCCATCAACTCAATCGGATGCATGTGATCGGATGCCTTGAAAAATTCCCAAACAGTTGCTAAGCGCGATATTTTAAAAACGCGAGCGATCACGTGCTGAGTGAAAGCAGCGTGCCCTCCACTGTCAGGGTCAACCTGAATTAAAATGCTGGCTTTGCAGACTGTAACCTCTTCAGGGCTCTACTCCACATGGGTAATCGCTGAATCTATCTATTAAAAATAATTTTGGAATGAGATACCATCTATAATACAAGATGGATGACATGCTTTAGTTCTATAATAAATCAAAAGCCTGGCTGATATTAAGTGTACCATACGGCCACTCCATAAATAGCAGATGCAATGAGTAAAATAATAATGATGGTTATCATTATTATAGTTAATCCTATTATTTTTATTAATAAAATTTTAGTGTTAATAAAACATCATCTCATTTTTCCTCCTACTCAGATCACATTTGAGAGTTACAGGAGGCAGGCAGAGGGGGCAAGGGGAGAGATCAGTTAATTCTGGGCGTTATTTTCAGTTGGATGCCTTCCCCTTTGTTTTACTTGGTGGGTTTGATTCGTTAAGACTGGGCTCTGCTCTGGCAGAAACACCTTTTGGGAACAGGATTTGAGCTTGTTCAGGATCAAATACGGAGGAGGTTCATCCCCCTTGCACACTGCTGTTTGTGGATATAAGGAAGAGAAGGGTAGATGCAAGAGGTGAAAAGAAACAGGAGTACAAAGGAGGGAAGATTCGATGAGCTCAAGGAGGAGCGGAGAGGAAGGAACAAGCTCCACTGGGCTGGAAACCACACAGAGGTGGGCACCAAGCAGTCACCACACAGAACAAGAGGGCTTGATGGATGTGAACTTCTCATCAGCCCTGGAGACTTGTGGCCGGAAGTCTGCTCTCAACCCAGCTCACAATAACTCAACATGTGGGCCCCGTGGGTTTGTTATGAAAAGCTTCTCTAATCCAGAGGCCAAAGCCTGGCCCCTCTCCCCATGGTTTCTCCTTGTCCTGACTTTAATTGCCCGGATATCAGCCTGTTCTGACCCTGAAACCAGTCTCCCATCCCAACCTACCAGTATCTGTATGCCTTCACCTTACCAAACCCATGTCACAGATGCCCTGGGGATAGACCCTTGCTGATTCTCAAGAGAGATCATAGTAAATGCAAGTTTTTCTCTCCTTGGGGACTCTACTCTGTCATTTCCTTTACACAAATGTTACTTTTAGTAATACTTCTACACCGAGGCAAGAGAAGCTTCTTTCAAGAAGAGTTTTGGGTGGTTTTGACCCTAATTATGGTTGATATTATTACAAACAGCCACATTTTAGAATGGAGTAGAATATGCATACATAAAATGTTTAGCATGGCGCCCACGTCAATCCTGTATACTCTTCTTCAAGAATCATTGATCGGGTGTTGTTTCTGGGCTAGGCACTAAGCAAAATGCTCTTAGGAAATGTAAAAAGATTACTGGCACAGGATTTCTGGGTTCAAGCCCCTCGTAGTTCAGTGTGTGAGGCAGCACACAGGGATAAATGGTTTTGCTGCAGCTTGGGAAGTGCTGTGATAAATTTATACACAAATGCTACTACAGAACACACACACACACACACTCACTCACTCACTCACAAAGTGTCTGTATCATTCTTGGGCCAGTCAAGAAAAGCGCCATGTAAGAAGTGACCCTATAATTTAAAAGACACAGATTTTTTTTTTTTTTAAAAAAAAAGGAGGATGAAAATTCCAGGCACATATGTGAAGGCTCATGTAAAGGACAACCTTTTGCAGAAGTGAAAAAAGAAAATGAGTATGGTGGTAGCACAGCATACATGTGGGGACAAGGCTGAAGACGAGTTTAGATTTAGGGGTATAAAACAAGGCAGTATGAAGGCCTCTCTTGCTTGTCATGGTGATAAATGTAAGGTTCATCATCTCAAATTAGCCTAGGTGAGAATCAGCAGAGGGAGAGCGTCAGAAGACCAGAGACAAATTGGGAAGCTGTGCATTTTCCAGGTAAAAGGGTATCTGCTTAGGCAGTAGAAGAGGGCTAAGGCAGGGGTTACAAACTCAAAAGCCACTTAGAGTTTGAAGGAATCAGTCACTGGTGTGGATGTAAGAGACAAGGGATCAAAGATGATCCTGAGGTTGCCGGTGACTCACTCAAATAAGCAACACAGAAAAACTGTTCGGGTCCCAAGAGGATGATGTCAGCTGAATAGATACGCTGGTTAAGATTCAATCTCTAGTCCACTGGCTTGGGATGAAAACCCAGGGCCATCATTCACAGTCTACCTGGTCTTGGGTATGCCTCAGTTTCCTTGTCTGTAAAACGAGGGAAATAGAAATAGCTTCTTCCTAGGGTGCTAGCAAAGAGTGCATCCGCTGGTGTGTGCAAAGGCTTAAGACGGGCTGGAAAAGAGTAAGGACTCCATGTAGTTTAGCTAAGATTAGTCTAGTAATTCACTGAAAATATGGAGTCTGATCTGAGTCTTAGCCACAGAACCTTATATCTCTATGAATTCACTGCCATGATCACCAGGACAATTTACGTAGCAAATACAACACTGACCTCAGAGCCTTAAATCCAGCAACTAAAGTTTACTATATGGACAATCCCAGGTAAGTCACTTCCACTCTCAGGGCCTCATCTATGAAAGGGGTTCACACATCGTAGGGGTGTTATGGCTGTTAAAGGAACCAAGGTGAAAGGGCTTTGGGACAGAGAGCACACTGCAACTCAGGGATCACGACACCATTACTCGAGGCATCAATGTTAAGTCTCAAAGAGTGCAACTTAGGCATCTTGGGAAGTTTTCAGGGGCTCTCCACTCTCCGACCCTCCCCCCTCCCACGAATGGCTCAGAGCCAACAGGCAAGGCTGGGCCAAGGTTACAGTGCTCCCTGAAGCCCCCAGCAGACACTCTGGCAGCCACAAGGAGGCAGCATTTTCGTTGGAAGTTCTCTTGGGAAAGAGAATGAGGTCAACATGGAACAGAACTCCCTACCAGAGAAAGCAGCCAATGAGGCAGGGAGAACGGCAAAAGCCAGCAAGGAATGAGAGTCAGTTCCAACAATTACTAGTGGAGCAGACTCTGCTGAAGTGAGAGGGTCAGTCAACACAGTACAGGCCTGCAGACCAGGAGCCGGTCTACCCCTGGATCGGTCTGAAGATGTAATTCATTCTGAGAGGGTTTCACTGACAGGTCTACTCCTGGAATGGGAGGTCCAGGGTGAGTACCAATAAAAATATAAAGGACTGTAATAGAACTTTCTACGAAATCATAAGCAAAGCTTCACAACTATTTACAACTATTGGGGGGTCACATAAATAAAAGAGGGGTTATCTAATCAACTCAGGGGTAGGATTTTTCAGAATAACTTCTAATAACATTCATGCACATGATATTTATTGAGTGCCACACGCTCACACAGATGCTGGGGGTTACAGGGTAAAGGAAGATGCGGTCTGTCCCCATAGGGCTTTCCATCTAGCAGGGAAGATTCAACTGTTTCCAGTGAGATGAGCATTGCACAAAGGGGAAAAGAGGGATCACTGAGGGTTCACACGAGTCTAGGTTCTCAGACAAACCTTCCTTGGGCAAGTAACGTTCATTCTGGATCCTGAAAGATGCGTGGGGGAAACTAAAAAAAAAAAAAAATCTGATGTACTGCCTTTCTCACTCCTTTGGGGGAAAAAAAAAATCAGTTCCCTGTTATGTTTGCAAACAGATTCCACTTGAAGAATAGCTGTCTCAATACTAACCATTTTCTAAAGGGGAGGAAACTGAGGCATGAGACCCCGTGACCAGTAGGCTGCAGAGCCTACACAGGCCCTCAGCTATAGAGACTGCAGCTTCTTTCCTTCCCAGCTCTGTGAACTTGGGCAAATAACACAACCTCTTGGTGTCTGAGTTTCCTGATGCATAGCATAGTTATAATAACAGTAGCCTCAGAGTTGTAAGGGTTACATGAGATGATCTATGTAAGTGTTGACTGTCAACATCGTCATCAAAATCATCAACGTTGCACAGCACTGGGCAAAGATGCCCACTTAAGTTGTGAGTCTGGAAAATGTATCCATGATCTACGTGCACGTAAAGGATAACTAAATCTAAACATGTGCCTTATGGCTAGAATTATCTGTATATCTCCAGAGACTCCTATCTAGACAACCAAATGAGAGATTTGAAAGAGCTTGTAGCTTCAGTGCTGGAAGAACCTATTTTGGAATTCCAATATCCTCCTCTATAAAAGGTGAAAAACAAACCTGACTCTGGACTTCCTCATGAGTTATTCATTGTTCACTCATCATTCGTTTACACGACAATAGTTAACGAGGCACTGGATCCAGCAGAGTTCAAGAAAGACACGGTTCCTTCCTCAGAGCTTTTGTGGCGATGGGGAGACAATGGGAATAAAACATAGGAAGTAGATGGTTACTACGAAATAACCATCAGGTAAAGACATGAAACTCACGGGCTCCTTCTAGGCAGGATTTCAAGTTCAGGGAATTCTCGTTTCTGTGATAAAAATGATCTCTCTCTTCCAGATAATAGCAAGACTATTAATGGAAAACATACTTAACCTCCACCCCTTCATACGACGTATAACTGATAAACTCTAATGGGTGCAAATGTATTGTTGATGGAAACATGATAACTCAGATTACTTCCAAATATCTGAGCAATGAGACTGGGGAATAAGAAAAACTGAATCCATGTAAGTGTAGCTCTTGAGTTAAAATTCTTTCGTGCACATGAGCAAAAATAGCAATAACTCAACTTCTATTCCTTCTAATTGTAGCTCTACTAAAAATAATGAGAAAATTACAAACAGCAGAATGAAAATAGGAGAAGAGATCTAGCATTTATTCAATACTGGCCATGTGCCAATCACTTTAAATACGTTAACCATGAGAACAACCCATGGGTTGTTCTAGCATTATGTTCTGCTCAGAACCACAATTTAGTTGAGTGCCATATACAAAAGAGAGCAATCGCTTCCGAATTGTACAGAAGTGGGTTAGAATTTTGGTTCAGGTAAGTGCTCTTAGGAAAAATGTTTGGCCTCTCAGATCCTTAGTTTCTTCATCTATAGAGTGGGTTTCATAATAAGAAATGTTCACGGATGTTAAAAAGCTCAGAAGAGATCCTGTTTGCAAAAACTGAACATTGTGTATATCACATAGTCCTTGCTCAATAAATATCCCTCTCTAGTTTTCCTGGGTACTGGATTTCTTGCCTCCTAAAGTGTGCTACAGCTGTTGAGTCTACACTACAGAAATCCTGTTCAATGACCTGCTTCCCCCAAAGACACACACACACACACACACACACACACACACACACACACACAAATAAAGTGTTTCCCATCAGACAAGCAACACAGCCGAGAAATTTCTTACCAGACACTGGCGATATGCCCTTCAAAAAATTAAACTGAACCAAACTAGAAAATAAAACCATTTATAAAATCCCAACAGCAAACATAAGTTGAAATGAGTTGAAAATACTGCAGGCGATGATAAATACCACGTGCTTCCTTACCAAGCTAACTCAGTGTGCGTGATTTGGGAAGATGCCATTAATAATCACACAGCTGAACACTAGTGATTTGGTCTCCATGGGAACAGAAGGTACTATCACACCACTGTTCTTTGATGAATCTTTTATTATTTCAATATTTGAAAAGTGATTTTTCAAGATGATAGAAACTATCAAACATATTCAATTATGCATAACAGTGGAGATAGAAAGTGTGGAGCTTTGGAATATTCCATTGGTCCTGTTCATTTTTCAGCAAGGAAGAAAAGGACCCTGATTAGGAGAACTGGTTGATCTTTTGGGGGAAAAGATCACAATATCCAATTTTCCTGTAATTTCTAGAAATGCTAAGCCTGGAACCTGCCCCTGGTGGCTTTCATCGTGGGGTGGACTTCCTGCCTTTAGTCATGTTCCAAAGCCCACCAGGTACCAGCAAATGCTCAGAGCCCTGTAGACTCGGGGAGAACACTCAGCGCTCATGTAGTAAAGAGTATCAAATCTGTTTAAACGTTTGAGTCGGAGATTGAGAAAATATCAAAAGAACGGTTTAAGGCAATAAATGATGAAGACCGTACCACTCCCAATTAGCCAAAAACAAACTAAAAAAACCAGAGTTGTCCTTGAAGTTTCTCTCCCTCACCCAGACCGATTTATTCTCCCTCCAAAATGCCTCTCACTCTTAACACTACTCATTTCCTGGGATCACTACCTGGGGGCAGGTTCGTTCCTGGATTACTGCAAGGGCCACCCATACCACCGCCCGTTTCCCTGTTTCACTCCTTCCCTCTAGGAGCTATCGGGTGACAGAGACACAGGTATGCCTGTGTATGCAGGTGTTGTGATAAGCTGTTAACAGGAGCTAGTACACGGACAGCAACTTATGCAAGGTTGACCTTGTACCTTGCACTAAGTCACATGCTTGAATATATTAACACATTGACTTCTCATCCCCAAACTATGAATTTCCCACATTAATATATTTTACAGATGTGTTTAACTCAGGTATAGAGAGAGTAAGAGACTTGCCTAAAATTACACACACACACACACACACACACACACACACACACACACACACACACACACGTGCGCACACACTCTCACTCACTCACAGGGTCGAGAACAGAAAATTAGCAACCTAGATCCAGAGTCCAGGGTTCATGGAAGATATTGTAGACACCCAAGCAGGTATAGGATTTGAAATGCTTGGGTTTCCCAAAGATGACAGTATTATCACAAGAGCCCTCTGGCACCCGGTTGGGTCATCCTCTTAGCCTGGCATCTGGAGAAGACCTGCTGGTTCATTCATACCTGCATTCTTACGAATGTCGTTCAAATATCACTCCAACCAGCAACTGAAGCGCTATTCGGGGACGCTGTGGAAAGGCCCTACTGTGTTCAGCTGCCAGTGAGAAACACACAGCCAGTTGTTGAGCCTGGAGACGCTGGAACACTGCCTGGGTTTGTATTCTAACCACTGCTCACTAGCTGCTTCCTTGAGCTTTCTCTGCTTTAGTTTCCTCAAAATGACTCTAAGAATAACCTGGTTCACAGGCTGTCATTATAATTCAATGAGTAAATAAAAATAAAGAACTTAGAAGCGTGTTTGGCACATCCGTTATGTTGATGGTGGTGATGGTGGTGATGGTGGTGATGGTGGTGGCGATGATGGGGATTAAAATAAGTTATGTGTTTACCCCACAAAAGACTTCTTCGGAAACTCATTTTCAAGCCTTTTATTCAAACACCTGGTGTAGATTTCAGTTCATGGTTTACAAGAAAATAGAACAGTAACAACAAGAAGTACCTGCACATATATCATTGTTTAAAGTTTCCACTAAAGACTGGGGGGACGGGGATAACTGCTTCGGTCAACATTGAGTAACAGAGACCAAGTTTACCCTCCCATTTGAAATGACTAAAAATCCACATAAAACAGATGAAACAACAGTTTTCAGATAGCGGGCATCAGGCTGCCTAGACTAAAAGTGAGCCCTACAACTGTCCAGACATACCGCCTGCAGGGAGTTTCCATGGCATGATGCAGGCATGTGGAATGTAAGTAAATCCTGGTAGACTCTCTGAGTTGAGGAGATTGAGCTGAGAGCACAAGGAAGTCAAGGGGCCCAGAGCCACAGGACAAAATACTGGAGAGGAGAACAGAGCAAACAAGCCCCAGAGCTCCTCCATAGCTGAGAATAACTGGTGTAGCAACAGATCGACGTGGAAAACCTCACTAGTTACCAGACAGGCAGAGAGCTCAGAAGGGCATCGTCCTAGTAGTTGCGTAAAATTGCCCTAAAGACTTCAGACTTCTCTGGTCCTTCCTAACAAGCCTTAAAAGCAAGTCTTGGCGGGGGGAGGGGGTGGGTCAAACTGACTCCAAATAACTTAAGTACATCTCATAACAAAGTTCTAAATATGTAAAATATATATAGTATTATATATATATATATATAAATCTATATCTGTATAAAGATACAAATATCTCTATAAAGATATATAAATAGCACTGAACATGAAAAAGGTAAATTCACTATGCCTGACATTGAATTACCAGGCATACAAAGAATCAAGAAAATACAACACACAATGAGGAGAAAAATCAAGCAATAGAAACAAATCCAAAATGGCACAGATGATTTAAAAAAAAAAGGAGCTTCCCTGGTGGCGCAGTGGTTGGGAGTCCGCCTGCCGATGCAGGGGACGCGGGTTCGTGCCCCGGTCCGGGAAGATCCCACATGCCGCGGAACAGCTGGGCCCGTGAGCCATGGCCGCTGAGCCTGCGGGTCCAGAGCCTGTGCTCCACAACGGGAGAGGCCGCAACAGTGAGAGGCCCGCGTACCACAAAAAAAAAAAAAAAAAAAAAAAGTTCTCAGCAAAGAGAGTTACAGCGAAGCAAAGAAGGTGAGGCAGAGAGTGGGAGGTGGAGACATGGAGGAGAGATAAGAGGAGCTGGAGAGAGAGAGGGGAGTTGAGAGGTGGCAGAAGCAGGAAGACAACAGAGACGGGGAGAAACAGAGCGAGCCATCTAAGTGAGGGGGAAATGAGGGACGAGACGCCTGGCTAGAGGACAAGGCAGATTTAGGGGCAAGACCAAGAAGGGACAAAGCAGGACACAAAACGTGATGACACAGGGAGATCAGCTCAGTGCTTTGTGACCACCTAGAGGGGTGGAATAGGGAGGGTGGGAGGGAGACGCAAGAGGGAGGAGATATGGGGATATATGTATACGTATAGCTGATTCACTTTGTTATACAGCAGAAACTAACACACCATTGTAAAGCAATTATACTCCAATAAAGCTGCTAAAAAAAAAAGAAAACGTGATGACAGAGTAGAAGAGCAATCACCTGCTCTACTTGTTTTATAACTCATCACAATTATAATGTATGGCTTAATGATATAAGTATTTATTTAATATATACACCTCCCCCAATGAACTCCCCCCGGCAGTATCCTGCTTGTCCATGACAGCAGGACAGCACAGCTCTTACTGCAGCCTCACCAAAGCCGAACAGATACAGAAACATAGCAAGGGGGTCAAGTTACTGAATATGTTAAAGAAGAAAAAGAGTAAGTATTGCTGTTGCTTTTCTGACCGGGGCTCTGAGTCTCGGAAGGTTCACTGACTCACTCAAGAACAAAAGCTAGTAAAGGGCAGAGTCCCATTTAGATACGGGTTTCTTTACCGCAAGTGCAGGCCACGCCTAAGAGCCAGAACATAACATGATTCTTTTCAGTAACTCCTGCCAAGTCTTTAATTCCTCAGTGAATAGTTATGCTCCAATTATAGTTTTTATTTTCTCAGATGGAGCAGTTATGAGTACAGACAGGCTCAGGGGGCATCTCTGATATATTTAGGAGAAAGAAACATTCCAGAAAGCTGCAGGTGAGGGAGAAGCAATGGGATGGACAGGGTACAGCAGGGTGGGGACATGCCAGGCACGTGAGGCTCTTACACACTGTGGACCAGGTCTCTGCGTAGGTAGCTTCCAAGGCCAGGCACACAGGGGTTAGACAGAGTCTGCCACACTGGGTTCTCCTCTGCAGCTCTGTACTCGTGTGACGTGAGGCGAGTTGGTCCACCTCTCTGAGCCTCAGTTTCCTTGTGTCCAAATTCCAAGTGATGATGTTTAGCTCAGAGGGTTATTATGGGCATTAAATAGGATAAAGCACAGAGAGCATCAAGAATCATGTAACAATGGCTGTTCACCTAGAGTCCCTTTTCAGGGGGCACCTGTTGGTCCGAAACTACACAGTGAGGAATAGCTACTGCCCTCCTGCCCCCAGTACTTGCAATCTAGAAACTCAAAGTCTAGCGAGAGACTGGCTAGAAAATGAGCAGTGACAATGAAATACAAAGTTTGAAATGATAAGAATGAGCAAGAAGGGCTTCCCTGGTGGCGCAGTGGTTGAGAGTCCGCCTGCCGATGTAGGGGACGCAGGTTCGTGCCCCGGTCCGGGAAGATCCCACATGCCGCGGAGCGGCTGGGCTCGTGAGCCATGGCCGCTGAGCCTGCGCGTCCGGAGCCTGTGCTCTGCAGCGGGAGAGGCCGCAACAGTGAGAGGCCCGCGTACCGCAAAAAAAAAAAAAAAGAGAATGAGCAAGAAGATATTTGGTGTCCCAAGAAGGGCATCCTGACCCAATCTGGGGTCAGAGGAGAGGGTGGGAATTGGAGGAAAAAATGCTACAATCAACAAAGCCTAATTAGAATATGCGAAGCACACATGTTAAAGCTTGGATAGCCTTCTTCATAGACGTGAAACCAATCCCCACCGAGCCAGGGATCCTACTGAGCTTTCTTCCGAGTTGAGCACCTGTATGTGTGCATTATCCCAAGCTCAGAGAGGGGATGAGCTCAAGGACTAGAGTGACAGCCTGGGTCTGTACCCGAGTGAGTCCAACTCCGAAGCCTGTACCTTTCGGGTCATTCCAGGAGACCTCGACTCAAGGATGCTTCAGAACCACCTGGGGAGACTTTTTAACTACCGCTCTCTAAACCTCACGCTAGCTGGGCTGAATTGGAATCTCTGGAAATAGGGCTCAGATATGCATCATGTTTAAAAAGAAAGCTTCCCGGGAGACTCTCATGTGCACTCCTGGTTAATAATTATCTCCAACTGCAGGGGCAACCCCAGGGAAAGGCTCTCTCTGCCTGAGACCTGGTGTCGTGTTCAAGATTGTTTACTGCCAATAAGCTACTAAGAAGTGCAAAGTGTTGGACATCTGCTGTCTACGCCTATGGTAACAAATATACTGAGGGCTAAGAAGCCACCGAGCTTGCTGACAGGCACACGTTGGCAGTGGGTAGAGCTGCCTCTGACAAGGTAGGTTTGACAGGCTGAGCTGAACGACAGACTCTCTTGAGCCAGTTTACTGGGGGTGAATGGCATATATGTCAGCTTTTAGGTTGGCTATCTGAATTTCCCTTTCTTCCTTTTTAATACAAGTGTACCTTTAGTCCAGAATGAGACTTGGGAAAAGGAGGAAGGAAGGGAGAGGGTAGCTAGGCTTGCAAGTGCTGCCTGCAAGTGGTCAAGAGGACCTTGATCCCCCTCTGGCTCCCAGGATGCTCTCCAGCCACTTGCTTGTGGCATCTGCCCTTCCTGGGCCAGCTAACACCTTAGACCGAAGAGAGAAGCAGGGGCCTCACAGAAGAAGTGTGCACTGCCCTGCTAGTGCGCTGATTGGGTTCAAACCAGAACATAGCTACTTTGTGGGGACTGCTTCATCTTTCCTGCAAAAACCACATCTGCCTATGTATGCGCTCACCTGTGTGTGTGTGTGCGCACGCACATCACACTCACATGGACAACAGTGTCACCAAAAAGTCAATCAGCCAGCTGCTGTGTGTTTCCATTATTGGAGGAAGGCATTTAAAGGAGTGTCACTGGGTTCACATCCCTAAGTGCTCTCTCCCAGCATTCCATCTGTTATGTCTTCCTTGTCGGTACCTTCGGCATGGGGCCTGCGAGGAACTGAGTCCAAAATTGTCACCACCAAGGATGCCTGGTCCTAGTACTGGAGACCTTTCATGGTCTGGCCCATCTTCCACTAAACCCTACCATGCATCCTAGATCTCAAGACCACACCACAGCCTCTAAACAGGTTTTGCATGTCAGACTTCCAGTCTTTGATAAATATAGATTCCTTCCTCCAGAGATCCACAGTTATAGTCAGGGTAGGTCAGACTGTGCTGCAGTAACAAACAACCCTGAACTCTCAGTGTGTAACACTACCGAAGCTGAGTTATCACTTATGCAAAAGTTACTGTGGGTAAGCAGTTTTTTGTGAGCAGGTGTCCCAAAAGCAGGGACTCAGGATCCAGGGTCCTTCCATCCTCCTATGCTCCCACCTTTAACAGGCATTCTCCAACATTTCCACAGAATGAATGGAAAGCATAGAGCACCACGCAAAATATTTTTCAGGTACATGCCTCATGTATTCCACTGGCTGGAATCCAGGCATATGTCCCCAAACTAACCGCAAGCAAGGCTTGGAAAGAGATCTTCAAACGTGTGCATTAAGGGGAAAGGAGACTGGTGAGAATACAGCCCAGCTCTACCACCACTGTCATCCTGATCACCAACCATCTGTTTCACTCTTCTTCCCACACCTGCAATACCTTCATACCAGCAAACAACCCGAATCTTATGGACCCACTACATCATATTCCAACTGTAGGGTTTCCTGAGTGACGGGAGGTGGTCATGACAATAGGTCTGAATTGGGCTCTTCTTGGTTCAACAACTAAACATCTAAAAGTATAAATTAACTGTCCTTCACGGTGCACAATAGGAGAGTGTAACTGCCATGGGCACTCCCACTAGGAATGAAGAAGAACAGGAGACAGACATAGGTCTACAGCAATCTTGAAATCCTGCTGGGCCAACAAAGGGTAGGTAGGCCCTCTGGTTGGGTGTGGGAAAGCCTTGATGACGCACATGTTCTGCTACTATTTGGAACTCCTTGGTCCATTCCCCTGGATCCATGTAGTCAGTGCCCCCTGGCTATGCCTTCTGGGGCACTGAGGGGGCAGTGGAGGAAATGATCCCTTGGGGGGATACAGCATTCAAAGTCTATCTCTTGCTCTATAGTATCGGAGGCCCAAGGGTTAAGATTATCTCTGAATAAAGATCGTCTTGTAGACTAAGATGGTGGTTTCTTCAACAATATAATTTTCTTAAAAACCTAGGCTGTCCAAAATTCAACACCCATTTATGATACTCCAGAAAGTAGGCATAGAGGGAACTTACCTCAACATAATAAAGGCCATATATGACAAACCCACAGCCAACATCATCCTCAATGGTGAAAAACTGAAACCATTTCCACTAAGATCAGGAACAAGACAAGGTTGCCCACTCTCACCACTATTATTCAACACAGTTTTGGAAGTTTTTGCCACAGCAATCAGAGAAGAAAAAGAAATAAAAGGAATCCAAATCGGAAAAGAAGAAGTAAAGCTGTCACTGTTTGCAGATAACATGATACTTTACATAGAGAATCCTAAGATGTTACCAGAAAACTACTAGAGCTAATCAATGAATTTGGTAAAGTAGCAGGATACAAAATCAATGCACAGAAATCTCTTGCATTCCTACACACTAATGATGAAAAATCTGAAAGTGAAATTAAGAAAACACTCCCATTTACCACTGCAACAAAAAGAATAAAATACCTAGGAATAAACCTACCTAAGGAGACAAAAGACCTGTATGCAGAAAATTATAAGACACTGATGAAAGAAATTAAAGATGATACAAGTAGATGGAGAGATATACCATGTTCTTGGATTGGAAGAATCAACAATGTGAAAATGACTATACTACCCAAAGTGATGTACAGATTCAATGCAATTCCTATCAAACTACCACTGGCATTTTTCACAGAACTAGAACAAAAAATTTCACAATTTGTTTGGAAACACAAAAGACCCCGAATAGCCAAAGCAATCTTGAGAAAGAAAAACGGAGCTGGAGGAATCAAGCTCCCTGACTTCAGACTATACTACAAAGCTACAGTAATCAAGACAGTATGGTACTGGCACAAAAACAGAAATATAGATCAATGGAACAGGATAGAAAGCCCAGAGATAAACCCACACACATATGGTCACCTCATCTTTGATAAAGGAAGCAAGAATATACAATGGAGAAAAGACAGCCTCTTCAATAAGTGGTGCTGGGAAAACTGGACAGCTACATGTAAAAGAATGGAATTAGAACACTCCCTAACACCACACACCAAAATAAACTCAAAATGGATTAAAGACCTAAATGTAAGGCCAGACTCTATCAGACTCTTAGAAGAAAACATAGGCAGAACACTCTATGACATAAATCACAGCAAGATCCTTTTTGACCCACCTCCTAGAGAAATGGAAATAAAAACAAAAATAAATAAATGGGACCTAATGAAACTTAAAAGCTTTTGCATAGCAAAGGAAACCATAAACAAGACGAAAAGACAACCCTCAGAAAGGGAGAAAATATTTGAAAATGAAGCAACTGACAAAGGATTAATCTCCAAAATTTACAAGCGGCTCATGTAGCTCAATATTAAAAAAACAAACAACCCAATCCAAAAATGGGCAGAAGACCTAAATAGACATTTCTCCAAAGAAGATATACAGATCGCCACCAAACACATGAAAGAATGCTCAACATCATTAATCATTAGGAAATGCAAATCAAAACTACAATGCGATATCATCTCACACTGGTCAGAATGGCCATCATTAAAAAATCTACAAACAATAAATGCTGGAGAGGGTGTGGAGAAAAGGGAACTCTCATACACTGTCGGTGGGAATATAAATTGATTCAGCCACTATGGAGAACAGTATGGAGGTTCCTTAAAAAGCTAAAAATAAAATTACCATACGACCCAGCAATCCCACTACTGGGCATATACCCTAAGAAAACCATAATTCAAAAAGAGTTATGTACCACAATGTTCATTGCAGCTCTATTTACAATAGCCAGGACATGGAAGCAACCTAAGTGTCCACCAACAGATGAATGGATAAAGAAGATGTGGCACATATATACAGTGGAATATTACTGAGCCATAAAACGAAATGAAATTGAGTTATTTGTAGCGAGGTGGATGGACCTAGAGTGTGTCATACAGAGTGAAGTAAGTCAGAAAGAGAAAAACAAATACCGTATGCTAACACATATATATGGAATCTAAAAAAAAAAATTAAAGGTCATGTAGAACCTAGAGACAAGACGGGAATAAAGACACAGACCTACTAGAGAATGGACTTGAGGACACGGAGAGGGGGACAGTAAGCTGTGACAAAGTGAGATAGTGGCATGGACATATACACACTACCAAATGTAAAACAGACAGCTAGTGGGAAGCAGCTGCATAGCACAGGGAGATCAGCTCGGTGTTTTGTGACCAGCTAGAAGGGTGGGATACGGAGGGTGGGAGGGAGGGAGACGCAAGAGGGAAGAGATTTGGGGATATATGTATATGTACAACTGATTCACTTTGTTATAAAGCAGAAACTAACACAGCACTGTAAAGCAATTATACTCCAATAAAAACGTTAAAAAAAAAACAAAAACCTAGGCTGTCAATGCATTTGTTTCTAGTCTCTTCTATGAGCTCTTAAATCTGCTTCCTTTCTTTGATTTTGTCTTCAGGTTTCTCTAGAAACTGAATGGAAGCTGACTTAAAGCTTTCTGGGTCAGTATATAGGAGATTTGGGGCATTAATCTAATTTTTGCCCCAAGTCTCTGTCTTTTCTATTTTCCCAAAGTCTGATACAGGTCAGTGGCTCTCCAGTGTGGCTCTCCTCCAAACAGTGTCTTCTGTTTTGTGCCACTGACATCTTAAACACATGACCCCTGGGGTCACCACTGAAAGCAAAGAAAGGCCAGAGAATCAAGCAAGATGTTTTAAGAGTGGGGAAAGAGGCCTATATCGCTTCTCCTCCCATTTAAATGGCCAGAACCTAGTCCCAAAGCCTAAACCTAATTGCAAGGAAAACAGTCCTTAGGGACACCTAAAAGAATGAAGGGGGGGGTGCTTCCCTGGTGGTGCAGTGGTTGAGAGTCCGCCTGCCGATGCAGCGGATGCGGGTTCGTGCCCCGGTCCGGGAAGATCCCACGTGCTGCGGAGCAGCTGGGCCCGTGAGCCATGGCCGCTAAGCCTGCGCGTCCAGAGCCTGTGCTCCGCAACGGGAGAGGCCATAACAGTGAGAGGCCCATGTACCGCAAAAAAAAAAAAAAAAAAAAAAAAAAAAAAAAAAAAAAAAAAAGAATGAAGGGGGTTTGGGACCATCTCCACAGTCTCTTCCACACCCACCCGAACACCAAGGTTCCACGTGTCCTAATTTAGCGCATCTGCAGGGGGTGGTCTCTGCTGGGGTCACACAGCACTGTCATTGGGGCAAATCCCTTCTAGAATCTCCAGATTCTGGCTCCTATAGCAGTGACCCTTACACTAAGACACAGTGAAGAGAAATGGCCTTCTCTTTGACGTCAAGACTTCCACTGGGGGATATGCGCCCAGCTAGACGTCAAGAAAGAACCAAATGAATAACCACTATTCTGGGCAAAGTCAATTACAGGCCTTCGCCATCTATCAAGAACGGGCTGAGAGATTTGCGTCCAACAAATCCATTCACAGTGAAATGCTTTAGGTTCAGTCCTTGTTTCCACATTAACACAACACTAAACGTATCTTGGCAGAGTTAGAGTCAACCCCCGGCCAACTGTCTTTCTGGCTGTAACTGTGCCCCCCCTCTCTAACTTGGTCATCAGTATTTGCAGTGGTCAAAGCATCTGGGACACCACCTCCCGGATTCCCTCCTTTCCCTCCATGTATGCTTAGGACACGTGGTGGACCCTCCCACAGTGCAGATCAATGCCACAGTCGATCCTACACTCTAGCCTCAAATCACCCCCAAACACCCAGCTCCGGTGAAGAACCACTGTCTTCTCAGGAAGCCTCATTCTCCTACATCTAGTCACCCACAGTTGACTTTCCTTATGAAGCCATTTTTCTGAAATAACCAATCACCTTTCTAGAAAGACTGAATGTGGGATGGAGACTAGAGACCAGCAGAGCTGCATGGAGACGTGGGTGCTAGAGGTGGGCTGTCAGGCTGCTGTGATTACAGCAACGTCGGCTTTGGTTCAAGGAGCCCAGCCTCCCTGCCAGACACTGTCTGGGTGTTTCAGATTCATTCCACGCTCGACCAGCAGTCACCCTGTGCGGTCAGCCCTGTTATCCTTCGAACAGGATAACAGGATCCCAACTACCCGAGCAGCCTCACTCGTACCCCTTGCCCTCTTGGTCACTGGGTCCCAGCCGCACTGGCCAGAGCATCCTTTATCATGCCACTTTTTCTCACCTCTGGGCCTTTGCCACAGCAACACTTCTTTTTTTTTTTTTTTTTTAGCCCCACTGCGTATCTTGTGGGATCTCAGCTCCCTGACTAGGGATTGAACCTGGGCCACGGCAGTGAAAGCGCTGAATCCTAACCACTGGCCCACCAGGGAACTCCCCTGCCATAGCAAGCCTTTAGCTCAAACATTCTTCCTCCTCCAGGGCCACTGTCAGCTCATTGGATGCCTCTGTGCTACCAGAAAGAAATTTCCCTCCTAGGTGGATGAATTAGGGGGGGAAAAAGGTCCCTTGTCTGGGTGGGCACAACCCTATCGATGCACAGCTTGGCAAGTGGAAAGTGGGTGGGATTTCAGCCCCAACTCACCTGCTCCACCGGGCATCTATGTACAGTGTACAACTTACACAACTGTACATGGCAGCCCTACTTCCCCCCTCACTTCTCCTGGCTATGTCTCATCCTTCACATCCCAGCCTACATTCCCTTTGCTCAGGGAAGCTGCCCTGTCCCTCAGACCAGGTCAGATCCCCCCATGCAGCTTCTTTGCATTCATGACAATATTATTAAGAATTTATATGTTTTCTCTCCTTTCTTCCCTGACAACAGGAAACATATACCACTTGCTTCTATCTTAATTCCCAGACTTAAGCATGAAGTGCATGTTGGATATGCAATGAATGCTTATAAAATAAAGTACCAAACACAAAGTTTGCACATCCCGCCTCAGAGCAGGTGTCTGGAACTAAAGCTTATGCCCTTCCTCCCCTGCCACCCTCCTTCTCTTGGCAATATTACCCCACTGCTGGTTCTTGGGCAAGTGAGTGACAGAGAAGATTCTCTGAACTAGTAGCCTGGCAGGCTGGTGGTGTGTTAGACATCATGTAATGGGAACCTGCCCAAGGTCCCAACTCCCTCTTTCCTGACCAGGCAATGTACAAAGCCTCGATCTCTTTCAGCCCCTAATTTCCTTGAGGTAGACTCCGCATGACCTGTCACGACACCCACAAAGAGGGCAAAGGCAGGCACATGGCAAAGCCCCCTGGACACTGTCAGCTCACTCCTGGGTTCCTTAATTCCTTTTTGCTTAAAACTCCGGTTACTGATCAAGTCTATCATTTGTCTGCATCCTCAAGGGCATGACCTGGGTTTACCCTGGGAAAGGGGGGTAAAATGTGCTTGGAGTGATTTAACTGTGAGTGTTGAGATGAACGACTATGCCCTCACAGAATGCTTTCAAGTGGAACAAAGAGACTCATTAGACAATCATTACATTTAAGCAAAATAAGAGAAGTATGCCCAAAGTGCAAATGTAGGACAGACAGATTAGTGGCTTAGTCTGGGGTGGTCAAAGAAGGCTTCACAAAAAAGGCAATGACTGAATTGGGTTTTGAAGGCTAAATAGGAGTTCTTTGGGTGGGAAGACTGACGGGAGAGGGTCAGAGAAGGATATTCTGGGCAGAGAGGATCACATATATTCCCTTCTGTGTGTTAAACATTCATTTATTCAATGTAAAAGCCTAAATTAGGGTCGTCCGTTAGGACCCTTGACAGACAACTAGTACATCTACTTAATTTGCAATCTCTCCATCCTACTTCAGTTGCAGCTCTGACATCCGTTTATCTTTCCACTCTGCTCAACTCACCTCTGCGTTGCCCAGGCAACTATTCTACGCTTTCCTGGACCACTGCAACAGCCTCCAACCTTGCCTCTCTGGCCTCAGCCCTCTCCTTCAATCAGTCCTCTGTACAGCAGCAAGAAAGATAACCCATCCTTTTGTGCCAATCCCCTGCTTGTAATATTTTTGTGGCTAACCTATTCACAGGGTTCCTAATGATCAGATCACTGGTGACCTTCCTGGCCCCATGTCTGTTCACAATGACCTCCCTGAAGTCCCCAGATGTGCCACGCCCCTTCACTCCCTGCCCTTGGCCCTGCTGTAACCCTTCCTCACCCCTCCCCTCCCCTCAACCACTGACAATCCATTTATTAGACTCAGATTAGAGACCCTTCACTCTGAGAAGTGTTTCCTGACTACATCCGACTTCATTAGTGAAAAACTGCCTTTATCCCACATTGCCTACTTTCAGATGTCTTGTCCCTCTCCAAAGAGTCTAGGCAGGATGGGGGATGCCAGGTAGCAAAGATGAGGTAGGTGCATCCCTTCCCAGACTGCCCTGCGACCTTCCTTTATGCTTCACTAGCAGACCCCTATCCAAAGACCAACCCCCTGCAGTGTGATGTCCTCCTCTCTCTCTAGGCTGTGCTTGTCTAATTCATCACGAGGTCAATGAAAATAGGTGCTCTATAGAAACATGTTAAATAAAGTAATAAATCAAAGCTTCAAGCTAAGGACATTCTCTCTAAAACAAGAAAGATGGGCCAAATGACTTCAAAGGTCCTACAGGTACTGATGTCTAGCCTTGGAAGATGGAGGGCTTGGGAAGCCACTAGTCCATGGCAAGAGATGGATCTAAACCCAGTCCTGCACCCTGTTACCTACTAGCTGAAAAATCGACTTAAATTTCCTCCTGCAGAGAAGCCTGCCCTCAATCACCCTGACAGTCTTGAGACCACCCCGTTATAGGTTCCAGCAGTGCTACAGCACTGTAGATGATTCTTTCTTAATGTGTATCTTCCATGAAATTACTTTTTCAATATTTTTTTTCTGGCAACATTGTAAATTCCAGGAAACTAGGGATGGGGCTAATTCGTTCACGATGACTTCACGCATCCTCCCGCTTGAGCGTTAGCTGTAAGCATTGTCTGAAAAAGCGCAGGAGGAAAGGTTTACACTCAGGCTCCTCAAAAACAATTATTATTATCTGCAGAAAGGAGCACACTTTAATATAATTATTGATTCAAGAGCTACCTGGATTAGATACTTGGTGCGGAGTGCGGCAGACACAGCCCCAACGCTTACAGGAGGATTGAAGGAGACGAGCAGGTGAGAAATGATTCCAAGTGGACAGAAAGCAGGGGTCAGACTCAGCATCCCTGGGCTCACGCCCCAGCCCTGCCAGGGACCGGCTATCTGACGCTGAGCAATTTGCTGAAGTTATTAGAGCTTCAGTTTCCTCAACTGTATCGTGTGAATCTATGCAGGGAGCTGAAAGGGAGCATAATGAAAACACCCAGAGCAGAGCCTAACACAAAGAAGTGTTCAATATATTTAGCTGATATAATTATGCTAGAAGGTAACTGTGATTTGCGGTGTCACCATCACACCATCCCTGGGAGAGAGGAGACGGTCAGGAGACAGGGATGCTCAAAGGGGGAACCACCTTTCTCATCTTGGATCCCAGGCAAAATTCACAAAGTGAGTGGGTTTCTTCCTCTCCATTAAGACAACAAGAAGAAACAGGCTCAGAGTGGTGAAATGACTTGTCCAAGCTCTCATAGCTCATCCATGGAAGAACCTGGCCTTAGGCCTACCAGGTCTTCTTCCTCCAAATCTGGTGATCTTGCCTGTACACCCTGCTGTGTCTGCATCTTGTATTCACTTGGTACGTGTTCACTGAGCGTCTGCCGCACTGGAACCTGAAGATGCAGTGGGGAAACGCAGGGCAGTCTGGGAAGGGAGGCACCTACCTCATCTTTGCTACCTGACATCCCCCATCCTGCCTAGACACTTTGGAGCGGGACAAGACACCTGAAAGCAAGCAATGTGGAATAAAGGCAATTTTTCACTAATGAAAAGGGTGGTGCATAAATAAGCAATACTATAGGCTTTTGCACGAAAAGCCCATTTCCACTGAGTTATATCCTCTTTTAGAAACGACCTGTGCAATCGTGTTGGATCCATATGCAGATGGATGCCATACACCACACAGAGAAAGCCCGTCATAGCCTGTGCACCACTTAGCAACCTGCTATCTATTCCACAGGATCTTAGTAAAGGAGAAAATCAGTTAAATGAGAAATTTAGAACCATTTAATTTTAATGGAGTGGCAGAACACAACAGTGTTTGCCATCGTACTTCCCAAAGTAACAGAAGGCATTAAATGCAGTTTTTGTGAGAACTATAACCCATGCTTTCCTTTAAGTAACTACTGTTTTCCTGGTAACTTCTGGTCCTTCCTCGGGTACTTATTAACCTTAGAGCACAGCGTTCACACATTTCAAACAGCTGTTCTCTGCACCCTCTGAAATCTCTTCGATTTCATTCACATACAAATATCTGTGTAGCACACTCCATGCGTAGGTATCACACCGGTGAAATGAGTTTTGACAAAGCACAGGGCCAGAGAGCTGAATTGCAGGTTTGCACTTGTCCATTTGGGGAAGTTACCTGAGTTCACCAGACTCTGCTTTCTTATGCCCATAATCAGGAAACAAAAACCAAGGAACAATCGTTGTTCTCGGGGCCAAATGATGACTTTTGTGGGCCCCAGGCACTTTCATCCACTAAAAAATAGATTTAAAATTACGTTTGTATGATTGCACTGATACGAAGATTAATATAATCCATATTGGATTATCTCCATCTTCTGGTTCTGATTTTAAATGAAATTAAAACATTTCTGTCGGCCCCTGAAAGTACTCTGGGCCCTCAGCACTGAGCCTACTGTGTCTGATGGCTAAGTCATCTGTGGTCACATCTTATATAAGATCAAGAATCTAATGAGATCTCAACTCACCTCATCTGTCCCTCCAACATTAACTGAGCACCTACGACGTGCCAACAACTCAGATGGGCACCAAGAGCAACAGAAATGACAACATCCCACCAGGCGGGTCAGGCAGCCAGTTTCCTTAGTGCTACGTCACAAATTCCTCGTACAGAGCCTGAGACATGGTAGGCGCTTGATAATTACCTGATTAGCCACCAAACCAATGGCAGTGTCTCTACCTACGGAGATGTCACCACCCAGAGTCAACCTAATGATGCGTTAACAGTAATAATGAATGTCTGTGTCTTATCCTCATGACTCCAGATCCTCAAGAAAGGAAGATGTCGACAATAACAAGCAAGCATATATTTAAAGCAAAGGGCAAAGAACCCAATAAAAATGGAGCAGAAGGAAAACGAGGAAGCGCATGCCTGGGAGAGGGGAGATTTCTGCTTGGAAGTCAGGTCCGCGCCTCACTTTCCCTCCCACCTCCATGCTCACCAGACCCGCGCCTCCCATCAGTGAGGGCAGGGCCGTCACGCCACAAGGCTCAGCACAGAAGGACTTGCAAAGCCAGGTCCTGTGTGCGCATGCGCTGTGTGAGCATTAGTCCCTTCAAGGAAGATGCCGTTCTTCAGTTCTCGGCAATCTGACTTAAAAGGAAGCTGGCATTTCCTCTCAATGACACATGTTCCTCTGTCTGGGGAACCACCTTCTAAGGGAAGCAGAGGATGGAGGGATTTCGCTTTGGTGGCCAAGGTGTTCATCTCAGGCACAGTCACCTGCTCTGGCAGCACGGTTTCTGTGATCTCCACAGGTGAGCACAGGACTCGGGAGGCTCAGAGCACCGGCGGGAAACACATCTGTTGGAGAGTTAAACGCCTAACCATCTGCATACAAGGGCTTTCGTTCTCTCGCATATTCTGATGTTCTCAGAGTCCACGATCTCAGACATTCGTTCACTGAACAAAGGCTTCCTGAGCACGTGCACTGAGCCAGGCACACGCAGGGGAACGAAGCAGAAAAGCACCTGCCCTCGCAGAGCGGACGAACCAAAGCCCCATTCTTTGGTTGACCATCAACCTAGTGGCTGATGACGGGTGGTGGGCTGGCATCGGGCTGACTGAGTTAAAACGCCAGCTTGGTCCCTGCCCAGCTGTGTGACTTTACAGATGTGGCTTAACCTCTCTCTGTCTCAGTTTCTTCAGCTGTCAATGAAAATAGGAAACTCTTTTGTGGACACTGACACAGTCCACGCGCAGCAGTGGCTTAACAGAGTCCCTCGGTGCAGAGCAGGTGTTCAAAAATGTGATTTCAAACGATCAGCATCAAACTTTTCACACGATCGTGGAATTCAAAACTTTTCATTTCTCCTTTGCCGCACACACTGGATCTCATGACCCATTGAGGGTAAGGACTGAGTTTTATTTGTTTCAGCCCCTGCAGCACAGAGTAGGGGCTAAGTAAAGGACTGGCAGACAGATAAACAGACAGACACACTGATGCTCCTGCCTGAAGAAGCAGAGCTCTGAGGATGAGGAGAGTTCTAAAGGCTGCATCTCTCCACCACGTGGCCATTCCTCCCCCGGGGAATTGGAACAACCCCACTTATTTCATTCAGTGAGAAGGACGTGGGTGTGCAGCTTCCCTGGACCGAGAAAGGGATTCTCCTAATTTTGAGTCACTGGATTCCTGATCTTCAAGAAGAGTCTGTCAGACTCTGAGCATTGATTAAATGTGATGGTTAATTTCTCATGTCAGTTGGGCCCATCTATGGCACCCAGATAGGCGGTCCAGCGTTATTCTAGATGTCTCTGTGAAGGTATGTTTCAGAGGAGATTAACCTTTAAATCATCAGACTCTGAGTAAAGCAGATTACCCTCCACAATATGGGTGGGCCTCGTCCAATCAGTTGAAGACGTTAAAAGAAAACAACTGATGAACGCAAGACCTGCCCTCCCCACCCTAAAGAAGAAGGAAGTTGGCCATTTGGTCAGCAGAAGGCCTTTGGACTTAAACTGTAACTCTTCCCTGGGTCTCCAGCCAGTTGTCCTGACCTGCAGGTTTGGACTTGCTGGCCTCCACATTTGCATGAAACAATTCCTTACAATAAACCTGTCTGTCTCTCTGTCTCTGTCTCTCTCTCTTTATATATATTAATATATGCACAGGCATATTATCCTACTGATTCTGTTTCTCTGTAGAATCTGAATGAATACATCAAGCATACGTCGTGTCCCCAGTTGTACCAGGCAGGGTCAGGGATATCACAGTAAAAACAGCATAGCAAAGACTGAAGGAGGCCTCCAGCACGATCTCATCCAATCTTCTTTCTAGACATTGAGAAACTGGGGCCCAGAGAGGGCAAGTATCTGGCTCAGGGTCACACAGCAGGGTACAGCCAAGAACAGGAAACATCTAAGATCCTTCGTTCCATGTCCTATCCACAAGATAACGCTGAGGTTCTTGTAGTAATGTTTGATTTCATTACGTGGATAAATTCAAAGAAAAATAAGACCAGCAGAGGATTTTATTGTGCCAAGCTCTCCGCTCCAGGCTTTTATATGCTTATTTCATTTAATCTTCTCAGCAACCCTGCAAGGCAGGCATTAGTATCCTCTTTGACAGATAAGCCATGAGTGGGAGAGGGAAAATAATTCCCCCGGGGCAGAGCTGCTGGCTTTCGGGGGGAAGGGGACCGTAAGCTCTGGCTCCAACCCTGACTGTGAAGCTCTCCCTGCCTAAGATGCTGCAGGAAAGAGCAGGGCTGCAGGACCAGAGGGACCTGGGCTTATGGGAAAAGGGGCGTGACACGTCACAGCAAGCCTCACCTCCCCATGATTTTCCATGACAATGAGCTCATTTTGCTGTGAATCTCTAGTTTCTGCACATGTCTCTGCACAGAAGGGCTTATTTTGAAGGGAACACCTGTTCTCTGATCGCTCCAGCGGACGCCGCAATCTGCGTGGACTTCGATGTTATTTGCTGCTGCGCTGGGCTTCTTAGGGATCTGGGAGGCACAGCCCCCCAGGGAGGCGGGGGAGTGGATTTTATTCTTTGCTTGGCAGCCCTTGCCAGGTGGGAAGGCACAGGATGGGCACGAGGCTCTGAGCCTGCATAACTGGATGGGACCCAAATGGAAAAGGCACAGGGAAAGAATCAGGTCCTGAAAATACCCCACTGAGCTGCGAGCAAGTTCACCGCTGCGCATCCCCAAATAAGCTATTTTATCTGACTCTGGTAGAAGTCAGGTATATCTTCTTTGACACACATCCCCAAAAACAGCTCAGAAAAGAATGGGGAAAAAAATTCTACTGTACCGTGTGCCCGCTATGGGTCTATTTCTCTACTGTTTTTACACAGACTAAGGCCTAAAATCCCTTCTAAAATATAGGTATTATCCCATTTTAGAGTTGAGCAGCCTGAGTTTTTACAGGGCGAATAGGGTCGTCCACGGCACAAAGCACTGAGCAGAGCAGGTATTCGAAACCAGAAGCTTCTCTCTGCCACATCACTGCCGTATCTCTTCAGATGTCACCGAATCAGGCTGAATTGGTCTACAATGTTCCCTACCCCACCCCATGCCAGGTCTAGGGTTTCTGCCAAGGGCAGTCCCGCTTGGTGCCCACATGTCCATGGAGGTGTCTCACTCTCCTGCTCTCCCGCTGCCGTCTGTCTGCTGCCAGGTAAGGCAAGGAACACCTTGCGGCTCAGCCCTCTCGCCACTCAGAGCTCTATATAAACACGACCGTGCACTTGGATCAATCGTTCGTCCAACACACATTTCCCGAGCACCCACTACGTGTGCCAGGCGCGGCGCTGGGCCCTGAAGGTGTGGAGCTAAAGGCAATGGCCTCTGTCCCCAACCACTCGGAGTCCAGTGGAGGAAAGACAGAGAGACTAGAGTTGACTGTGGTGAAAACATTTGGGAGAGGGAATTTCTTGCTAGGAAATCAGGGAGTGCTTCACGGAGGTGGTGGCAACTGAATGAGGCATGAGAGGCTGTGCAGACAGGAAGGAACAGAGAGTCCCTTCAGGGCAGACACCAGATCACCATCATCCCCATATGCTCCTGTGGCCCCAGCAAAGGCCCTTGTCTTGGGATGTAAGTGTCAAAAGATGCTTTGAACTGATCTATGACCCCTGATGTTCCAAACCATGTTCCCTGGAAAACGGAGTCTGAACTGGAGATTCTCACGTGGCTCTACTGGGGAGGTTCTTGGAGCCAGAGGCATGAGAAGTAGGACTGTACAGACGGAGAAGCTGGGCTGTGATCTGGTCCCAGCAAAGCCTTCAGTCAAGCTCCGGCAGGTCTGGAGCAGGGACTGACCTGCGGCAGGGGTCGGGGGTGACCTGGGGGGGGGCACACAGCAGCCCCTGATGAGGAAGGGTCTGCGCCTGGCCTTGGGGATACAGAGGGAGCAGGAAGTCCCTGGATTCCACCCCTCCCCATCCCATCCTGGAGCCCTGAAGCCGTCCATGCGCACAAGGTAATAAGGAAATGCCCACCCCTGCTGGCTGGGTCTCTGCTTTCCTCTCCCTTGCTACTGTCCCCAGGTCTTTTGCCGATGCTCAGGACACTGGTTCCTACGGCTCGGTGGTTGCCGGGGGTCCTGCATCGACAGGAGTCCACCTGCACAGCAGTTGTCTTTGGCTCTAAAGTCTGTGCCCTCCTGGGCACAGAGCCCCGTCCTGGGTTCAGGTCCCCTGTCCCTCAGGAGGGTCTTGGCAATTTTCTTCTAAGCTCCGCTCTTGAGAACATGTGACACAGCCGCCAGGACAAGATGGAGACTTGACGGGGCAGCTTTTGCGGCCAGACTTCCTGGTTGGGCTCAGAGCTGGGAAAGGTGATGTCACAGGAGAGCCAGCTGAGCGTAGGACCTGATGTGCTGGAACGTCTGCGGACAGGGCTTGGCTGCACAGGGAGATGCAGCATCTCTTTTGGGGGCTGGCCGAGTGGGCAAATTTTCCCACTTACGACACGGGTTGTATGACGGTTAACTGTGTGTGTCAACCTGACCAGGACACAGGGTACCCAGATATTTGGTTAAAAATCGTGCTGGGTGTGTCTGTGAGGCTGTTGCTGGATGAGATGAACGTTTCAAGGAGCAGAATGACTAAAGCAGATTGCCCTCCCCAGCGTGGGGGGGCAACATGCGCTCCATCAACGGTCTGAGCAGAACAAAAAGGCTGAGTGAGAGAGGGTTTCTCTCTCTTCCTGTCTTTGCACTGGGACACAGGTTTTCTCCTGCCTTAAAACTCAGACTCAGGGACTTCCCTGGTGGTCCAGTGGTTCAGAATCCGCCTTCCAAAACAGGGGACGCAGGTTCGATCTCTGGTCGGGGAAGTAAGCTCCCACATGCCACGGGGCAACTAAGCCCACGGGCCCCAACTAGAGAGCCTGTGTGCCGCAACGAGGATCCCGCATGCCGCAACTGAGACCCGATGCAGCCAAAATAAATAAATAAATAAATGTTTAAAAACAAAACAAACAAACAAAAAACCTCAGACTCAGATAGGAGTTTACACCATTGTCTCTCCCACGTCTCTAGGATGCAGATGTCACATCGTGGGACCTTTCATCCTCCAAGATAGCATGAGACAATTTCTTATAATATAGAAGGGAGATGCATAAATGTCTCGTCTCTATCTATCACCTCTTATTGATTCTACTTCTCTGGTGAGCCCAGACAAATACAATCTGGTTATTTCTGAGCAGGCCCCTAATAATAGCAATCGTGTATTGGCTCAAAAGAAATATAGAGTAATGCTGTAGATGCCTAAAGCCCTGTGTGTCACAGAAGTGTAACAACAGGTGTTTCTTAGGAAGAAGGACCAAGGGGAAGGACAGGGTACGCATATTTACTGAGCACCTACTGAGTACCAACTACT
Organism: Tursiops truncatus; assembly: GCF_011762595.2. NCBI lineage: Eukaryota > Metazoa > Chordata > Mammalia > Artiodactyla > Delphinidae > Tursiops > Tursiops truncatus. The sequence goes on from NC_047050.1 coordinate 73,769,307, forward strand.
GGTCCAAGCACTTTTTATCCATTACAGCAACGAATACACATATTATCCTGTGAGGTTATTAACTATTAGCAACCCCACTCTACAGGTGGGAAAACTGAGGCTCAGAGAAGTAAGCAGATGAAGGGTCGAGCCAGGTTTTGAAATGAGCTTAATGTGAATGGGCTTTTGAGGTTCCACACGGTCCGGGGGAAGCCCTTCACAGCACATCCCATGACCTCCATGGAACCATATCCTTTGAGTTACCTATGGAAGAGGCGCCACGTGAAGACGCTCCTCCCTGCATCAACCCTGGGGCCTGGCACTGGGAACACGTTTGATGAATGCAGCAGACATCAGAGAAGGGATGGACGCATCGACGAGAGGAAGGGACGCAGGGAGCAAGGAGCCTCTACCAGAGACATTGGAAAGGAGCCGAGATCTCATAGAACAGACGCAGCCTGCAAAGTGAAGTCTGCAAGGCTTGGGGCCTCTGCCCCCAGGCAGACATTACCTCTGAGGAAGTCGGCTTGCAGTATCCAGCTCCAAAGACCAGGTTTTCCAGGGAAAGGCTAGACTGTTCTGGTCCTGTATCTGGGCCGCCTTTCCCAAGCCAGGAGCCTCTTCCTGGACGAGTAAAACTGAAAAGAAGGGAATAGAAAGAATTGCAAATTTATATAATTTTTTCTAAAAGGATGTGAAGAAAGTGATGGGGCCATTAATTCAGGCCCTTGATGCTGTTATCGGGAGCCTATGAGATAAGCCATTTCGAAGAAGTAGCTCACCCTCGAGGGATGCTTGGGTGGGACTTTCTGATGCTGCCGTGACAAGTGGGTGCAACTGGCACGTGAGCCTGGGGGCCAAGGATGACACACATCCCACTATGTGTACAGAGAAACGCCCCCTAAATGCCCACAACCTGCCTGCTGAGACTCACTGGGGCAGAAGTTACTTAACCACCTGGGCAGGTGGGATGGGCTTCTGGCCAGAGGCCAAGGGGAGCCTCCACCTGCCCTGGTCTGAGCCCCTCCCCTCTCCTTTCACTGGCATAACCCGAGCGCGATCCCTCAACCCCCATCCCCTCCCCGAACCTCTGTTCTTCTGTGGAAGAGCGTGAAACGATACCCACCTCCACGACCCCCGCGGGAGTCTCATAGGATCGTGGATGTCAAAGATTCTCACCGCATCGATGCTACTTAGAAACACTGTACCTGTTCCCAGACAAAAACACAGACCCTGCCCAGCTCTGCAAGTCATCACAAGATCAACCGGCAGAGTGTGCCTGCAATCGTCAACTTTAGGATCAGAGGAGATTAGAAAAGCCTGTGTGAGCTGAATTCATCTTATTTGGGTTTATGATCATTTCTCTCTCCCTCAACCTTTTCGAGTTTCACCAATGGATCTATCGGTAAAGTCTACTTCAACCTCTTTTCCCTTTCTTTCAGATCCCTTCTATTAAACACCCTAATGGTTAATTGTCATGTCATATTGTGAACATTTTTTTATGGGCATGTCTAATTCCCCCAGGAAGAGTAAAAGCCTCCAATGGCCAAGAGGGTCTTGATAATACAAGGCCCCAGATGGCATTATCTCCAGCCTAGGTGCTCAAGAAATATTTGTGGAAGGATTGAACTTACACCTTCCAGAGTAAAAGCTTGATGGGGAAATAAAGCTAACGTTATATTTGGGTTTAACTCATTTATTCAAATACTTATCGGGCTAATGCTATATGCCAGGCAGTGTGCGAGGTACACTGCCTCAGTGTGTGGGTGGCAAGATGGTTAAGGCATGGTCCTCAGTGTAAAGACATTTGGGTCTAGAGAGGGAGGCAGATGTAATATATACAATGCGGGTAAACTCAGGCCAGTGAGAACAGAAGGGAAGTTTACAAACCAAGCTGGGTGAAAGGGATGAACAGCTAGAGATGATACTTAAGCAGAGTGTGTATCGCCAAGTGGTTAAGAGGCAACCGGTAGAGCTGGGCTGCCAGGGTTGAAATCCCAGAAGCAGCATCTGTCAGCTCCGTGAGGAAAGTTTTAAACTTCCCAGTGCCTCTGTTTCCTCGTAAGTCAGAAGAATTGATTACCAGCACCTTAACAGTGGGGTTGTTTGAGGATTCCATGAGCTTAGCCACATACGCCTTTAAATACCATGTCTGGCAAATAGTAATGATTCAATAAATGCTAGAAGTTATTGTCAATAATACTACAAAAATAATAAAATCTAATATAACCATTATATTTATATAGCTATTTTGAAAATACCACAAATACAATCAACTCTAATAAAATCATTTCTCCCATTTGTTTAGAACTGAGATTCGAAGCAAGTCTACAGTTTAGCTAGAAAATGGGTAGAAGGAACATTGCAGACGAAATGCAGAACATGCGTAAGAGCAGCAATGCTCGTGGCACGTTCAGGGGACCGACTGTAAATCAGTCACTAGAATAACTCGCTAGTTGTCTTCGGTGTGGCCTTGAGTAGCTGACGCTCTCAAGTGAAATCAAACTGCACCCATCTGAGAGTTAAACACTGAGGGTTAAACAGACCTCAGTCTGTTTCAGGGAAGGTGAAGGATCTTTGGCGGTTAACTTTTCATTTCACACCTGCTTCTTCCCGGCTGGATTTAACAGTTGCTGCTGAAACTGCTTTTCTGGAAAAACTGGAGCTTGCCCTACTTGACAGGTATTTCCCATAACCTTAAAGTGTTCCCAGCCACTGTGAACGAACTCACAGAAATGCTTCCTGCAAAGTCCAGAGAACAGAAGGCAGTTCTATTTTTACCCCCATCCCTGGAGAAGCCTAATCTCTCGTGGTGAATTTCTATCTGCACTGCTCTCCAGCAGGGTGGCTGCAGACAAACCTGTAACGCACTGTTTCTGTCAGGAGGTTAAACTTTCTATGCAGAGTGTCTAAAATTGCCCCATTAGCGAGCACAGCCCGGGACGGAGCTCAGCGAGCAGATAGGCACAGCGACTGGCAGAAGCACATCTGGTCACATAGCCCGGCCAAGGTCTCATTTCCTACTCTTTGACCCCAGCAGGGGATCGGGACCCCTACCCAACAGTGAGTGGGGACCGGAGTCTCCACCACATGCATTTCAATCCCCAGCACTGAAAAGGGACACTGGGAAAGTTCCCTTCCAGAAACTCCACGCTGCAAGATTGCATCCCCGAATATCCCTTTGCCCACGTGTGCAACCCGTGCCCCCATGCATGTGGGAGGTTTGAAGTGAGCTGATGTCCACATCTGGTGATTCCAGGTGCTTGGAGGAAGACACCCGGGCACAGTACAATGTGCTCATTGCTGTCGGCTCTGTCCCTCTGCTTAAGTCATTCAGAGAACCTCAGTGCTTCATGGCACCACGGAGATGCTCTGGGACAATTCACTGAAGGGCGAGCACAGGGCCACTCAGGTGGTCCTATCGTTGAACAAATAGTTACTGGAGGAAGGGGCAGAAAATCGTGTGCCTGGCACTGTCCTCGTGTGAGAGTCACTAAAACCTTAAATGGACAGGACCCACAAGCGTCCCTGGTTTAGGGATGAAGACTATGTGTCTCAGGGATGTTAGGTGACTTTTCAAATAAGACAGGGTTAGAAAAAAGCCAGTTCAGGTGAAGGCAGCAGCTCTCACCCATTCAGCACCAAGGTTCCCTGCCGGTGTCCTGCTGACTCCAGGGGCACCCACTCCAACATCCCTGCCCATCTCTCCCCTGCCCTGCAGTGAGGGCTCAGAGCCTAAACCTGCAGCCTGGGGGAAGCTCCTCTGGCCTGGGCTGATCTCTCCTGGCCAGCTCTCAGCATCTCAGCCACACGGGAGACTCAAGTGTAACAAGAAACCCAAAGCGCGCCCCTCCGCCTCCCCCTAACAGCAGGGCTCGCAACCTCATACCTGATCAGGGGCTGTTGCAGGGCCACCAGGGCAGCGTGGATGGTCACCGAGATCACCGACAGGTGGAAATAGTCGAACATGACGGGGACCTGGTGATGCAGGCCTCTCCGGGGGTGGAAGTGCAGGCCCAGAGCACGGCTGCTGATCACGGGGACCCCGGCCATGTCCCGCAGCCTGGAAGGCAAGCGAGTGACTCACGTGAGTGGTGGCAGGTGGTCCCTGCTGCCAGCCAGGTGGGTCCACAAGGCAACCTTGCCCACGCACAAGCACTGTGCCTGCCTCGGCTTATCCAATTCCTGCAAATACTCCGCTAGGCAGAAATTGTTTTCCCCGTGATGGGCAAATGAAGCAACCGAGGCTCAGAGAGGGAAGAGAACTCGTGGGACATCACGCAGCTGCTGTGCGGCAGAGCTGGGGCTCACACTCTGCTATTACCGACACGGAGCTCACCTGTCAGTGATGGAAAGATGCCCAGACACTTTTCCAGGCTCAACGGGGAAGCCCTCCCAGACCCCCATTCCCTGCTTGCTCTTGTATTTCCCCCACAGATGCCCAGCACAGCACTTCCTTTGTACCTCTGCGTTTTCTACTAGACTCCTACCTCTTAAGGGCAAGAACTGTGACGACTTCATTTTTGTATCCCTAACACCAAGCTTAGAATCTGGCATATTGGAGAAGTCGGTCAAATATCTCCTTATTAAAAGGGATATGTGACTGAATGAACAAATGAATGACCCCCAAAGAATAATAAAGAGTCTGATCAACTTCATCAAGGACTCCCCTACCTTCTCTCTAGCGTTTTGTAACTGGTATGTGTCTGATTCCCAAGAGATAAGCCAGCTGGTAAGCAGAGCCTAACAGAGTCTTTGGTTGTAAAAATGGGGCTGATCTTCCTCTAAATGAAAGCCATCCAGGGCTCATCTCCTCCTCTGCACACCAGTCACTCAGGCTCTCTGGGCGTCTCTGAACCAGACCCCTTGGGAAACCTGGATGGAGCGTCTTCTGTGAGCAGAGCAGAGAGCTCAGAGGATGTCCAGATGAGAAGCTTCTTCTTCCTCCACGGAGGAGGAAAAGAGACACAGAGAGAAAACAGTGAGGGGAGCAAACTCCCAAGACCCCACCCAATGGGCTTCGCTTTCTGGAAATCCTTGTCGCTTAGAGCTTGGGTGCAAATGAATGCCAGGTAGAAGAGTTAACTAAATCAGTGGAGCCCAGCGTGACTCCGAAGTAGCCCACAAATGACGACCTCCTCTCTTACCAGGAAGAAGCCTGATGGCAGGGGGCACAGAGTGTCCTCTCCTGAGTCTCAGGAAGTCATTAACATTCATATTCACTATCATTCTGACAACTGTTTATTGCGGCCTTACTGTGAACTGAGCATGGCGTTTTTTCCCTTAATGCACATGACAATCATGTGAGGTATCCACTGACGTTATTCCGTTTATTGATGAGGAGGTAAAGCCAACGTGAGTTAACTGATTTGTTCAAAGTCACAAGGCCAAACCTAAAAGCTGGGCCCAGCTCTGTCTGACTCCACAGTCTGTTCTACACTACTGCACATAATTACTTTGAATCCATTCAGACACAGGCTGCTGCAAATCATAGGACTGTCCTTAGGGCTTGAACAACAGGGGGTGAAATACATGTCAGGGTAGCAAAGATGTCAAAAACGTTAACAAGAATTTAAGCCACTTTAATAGGAGTAAAGAATTCAGAGTGAGGGAGGTGATAGCTCTTTTGTGCCCTGAAAGGAATAGAGCTAATTAATGGAGATAAAATACCAAATGTAAACTAGAGAGCTAGTGGGAAGCAGCCACATAGCACAGGGAGATCAGCTCGGTGTTTTGTGACCACCTAGAGGGGTGGGATAGGGAGGGTGGGAGGGAGATGCAGGAGGGAGGGGATATGGGGATATGTGTATATGTATAGCTGATTCACTCTGTCATACAGTAGAAACTAACACACTATTGTAAAGCAATTATACTCCAATAAAGATGTTTAAAAAAAAAACAAAACTCAGTTCTGGGGGAGGGGGAGGTCTCAATTTAGAAAAAAAAAACATAGAGGTAAACTGGATAGCACTGAGAGGAAAATGCCTGGGTTCTTATACAGGAACTAAAACCAGCAAAAAAATCAAACAAACAAAAAATGCAAAACACAGAGAAAGAGCCCTGGTGTTCAACTGAAGGGGAAGAGATGAATTAAAGAGATGACTTGTGTACCTGAACTGCGATCCAGACTGAGAATTTTTTTTTTTTTTTCAGTACGCGGGCCTCTCACTGTTGTGGCCTCTCCCGTTGCAGAGCACAGGCTCCGGACATACAGGCTCAGCGGCCATGGCTCACGGGCCCAGCCGCTCCGCGGCATGTGGGATCTTCCCGGACCGGGGCACGAACCCGTGTCCCCTGCATCAGCAGGCAGACTCTCAAGCACTGCGCCACCAGGGATGCCCCCAGACTGAGAATTTTGATGCGTGGTTACAAGGACTGAACTTGAGGGCAACTGAAGGAAGGCACAGAAGGATGACTTGTCCCTTGAAGTAAAGAGGAATTTCCTGATAAGCAGAAGTGTCCAGGGACAGAATGGGATATAATGGGGAGACGTGAGCTCCTGTCTCTGCGCAAGCACATGTTCATGGGTCTTTGCAGAGTAGCAGGTTCAAATGTGAGGTTACACTAGAGCACTGTTTCTCACCCTCAGTGATATTGACATTGGGGACTGAATAATGCTTTGCTGGGGAGCCGGGATGCAGTCCTGTGCATTGTGGAATGTTCAGCAGCGTCCCTGGACTCTACTCACTAGAAGCCAGGAGCACCCACCCACCCACCGTGTAACAATTTAAAGTGTCCCCAGAAATGGCCAAAATTCCCTGGGGGACAGGACTGTCCCACCCACATTGAGAACCACTGGACGAGATGGACATCAAGAGCCCTTCTGCCCCTGACATTAGATGCCATGCTTCTCTATTTTGATCCTGTTCAAGCCTAAATGGTTACAAAGAAGCTGACTGCCTGAGTCATGTTTCAAAGCCAAAAGTCTATCCCCAGGATGTGCTACAGATGTCTTGTCACCCTTAAACCCAACTTATGAAAATGAAAAAATATGGCATTTTCAATTCTTCCCCAGCCTCTGGCTTCCTGTTCCTGTTAGCTAAGCGCACACTCCATGAAAACGCTCTGCTCTGATTGTTGTTAAGTGCTTTGTACTATAGGGAGGAAGTGACACATGGAAACCGGCCCCACCTGCATCTAGGAAGCCACGAAGAGGAAGAAGACATTGATCCGTGCCCTTGGCCTGGCTTAGGTATCACCTCTCTTAATCTTCATAACAGACCCATGAAGTACAGAATCTATAATGATGCCCATTTTATAAATGAGGCTACTGAGATTTGGAAAAGGGCGGGGATGCACCCAGTGTCTCACAGTCAATGAGCACAGAGCCTGTTGCTGAAACTCCACACACTTTGTTTGGGCCAATCTCCTGTACACAGCCTCTCCATTAACTACTGTTTTGATGGTAAGAAGGTCACATCTATTGTGTCCACCATAACTTATCATTGAGGCTGCCTGGCGAGCTGGGTAGGGAATGACTTCCAGGCTGGGTTTGGGATCAATGGCAGGGTTCTGTGATCAAATGGAAATGTCTACCAGGGAGCTATGGATGAATACTTCTGAATGAAGGGGCACAGGAAGATAGGGAAGGGGGTGTTAATAAAATTAATAAAATGAGTGAATGACAGAAACCCTAAATAGTTGAGAGGGAATATGAGAGCAATAGAGACGAGGACTTCATTTCTGAGTTTATAGCTTAGAAAGAAGGTCAGCCTCTTATGGGGCTTCTGAGTTCAATATGGTGCTAGAACAATAAGTCCTGGAGATGGTGTGAGGGAGATAAGATTTCTCAAGCATCCATCATCCCACCACAAGGTAAGCATAAGTGATGAGAGAAGCAGGTGTCCAGAGGGGCTTGGGGTCCAGATAAAGACCCCAAGAGTGAGGGATCTGTGATGTTGAGCCCAGACGCAGCGGCAGGACCTTGGACAGATCCTCCGGCCAGCCCAGAGATGAGGCGTGACCATCTACAGTACATACACATCAGATGTCTATTCTCAAAGCACAGACACAGTCAGGTTTCTGACATTTTAGTAGTGGTCCATCTGTGGTTCAGATCCCCTCTGATTCAATGCCCCGTGTTATGAAAACTCCCATAACAATCAGACACATCTCGGGGATGGGACAATCCTTGGGAAGGGAGCCAAAGCGCTAACAGTGCCTCTGAAATTTGAAGGGGTTGGGCAACCATTCCGCCAGCACTAGCCCCTTCTCCACTGGAGAAGGTGAAGCATTTGCTGAAGAGGCTGTAGAGATCAGAAGTGAGGATTAATTTCCCCGAAGTGGTCAGACTGTGCTGAGATTCTGCTAATAGAACAGATGGAAAAGAAGGACCTCCATTTTCACCTCAAGCTTAATGAGGGGAGTCTTCACGTGAGCATGCTCTGTGTCCCCTGGGGGAGCACAGGCCCTGGTGCCTGACTTATCCTGCAAAGGCCCTCAGGAGAGAAGCTGAGGGTGGCTGGATTGGCCAAAGAAGAGTCAGCAGCACTGGGGCGGGGGTCCCACCAGTGTGAGATGAGGATGAAAGTGCTTGTGTCCATTATCCAAGAGCCAGATGTGCATTCCTCGGAGAAAAATCTGCCAAAAGAGCTTCCTGCAAGGAGCGAGTGACGCAACCATAGGAGGCATCATTATAACAAAGAACAGCAGAGGCTGGGGGAGAGGGAGACCGCCTAACGGGTATAGCTCCACGGAAGACACAAGAACACCCCAGGAGCGGAGAAAGCGGTGATCGAGCATCTACCCCGTTAAGAGCCCTGCTTGCAACTGAACCCATCACGTTTGACTCCCTGCCCCACCTGCAATCTCCTCCCTCCTCCTTGTGCCTGGCCCTGCAAGACCCACACACCCCAGGGGGAAGACAGGAGGCTGTATCAAGCTGCTCACCACACCCAGCTGCTGCAGCAGGAGTTTCCTACCCCGAGAACGCCTGGAGCAGGGGTGCAGTGGAGCGAAGGCGCAGTGTCAGTGAAAAGAAGTTATAAATTGGATGAGAGTTTGGAGTTTTGGTAATACATTCGACTGGACTTTTTCATACCTGAAAAAAGGACTATCTATTCATGACATGAAAGAACAGAATTATTGAATCCGATAAGCAGGAAGCTGATGGACTTTCAATGTACGTCAATGGATTTTCAATTTTCAGAAAGTTGAAGCGTCATAGCAGACATTCAGTGTAAAGATGAGGGTCCCGGCAGGATCTCCTTTGATTCAGAAGGGGGCCTTGAGATCCGCAGCCTCATATGGACGTTAATCTAAAGAGCTAATTAATACTGCATTGCAAGTGTACGGAGGCGGGTTCGGATATAAGAAGGTGCCGGTCCATAGAGCAGGAAGTCAGGAGTTCTCTGTGCCTGCAGCCTCTGAGCTACCTGCCTAAAATACATGCAGCTCTAAATGACCACATAGATATTCCTTGCCCTCGTTTCTGTAGCTGATCAAGAAGCGGGTTTCTAAGGGATGTCCTGAGGTCATGGCCATCAGGATACCTCAGGGCTGGAAAAGTGTTGGGCAAAGGAAACTCTATTATCACGATTCAAGGATCCCAAGGACACTCACTGTTGTTCACTGTCTGTAAAGTGCAAATCCACCTTGAGTTGGAAATCGACTTCACTTAGTGCCTCTTCCACCTAGAAGAGAAACAAAGTTTAAGGACCGGTCCAAATGAAACATGTAGCCGGCGGGTTTCCCAAAGTTTAGAAGAAGGAGCTCACAGCAAAATGAACGTCACTTATGTGTAAAGCAGAATTTCCATGCATGTTCTGTGGAATTCTAGTTGAATGCGGCGCCTGTATTACATGGACAGTAGAAGGAAGGGATTTATGTCAAATGTGGGGAAAAGCCAATTTGCAGGAAAAAAATGTGAAGTGAGTTTTCTAGACTGCAGGACTTTTGAGCACCTTATTTCCAGAACAGATGTGATCTGGAATCCTCTGAAGCAGGAGTGAAGTGTTCTGTGGCCCCTGCTTTGGAAAGGTTGGAGCAGTGAATTTGCAGAGAGGAAACCCCACTTGGCTAGAGATGGGGAAAGGTTGGAGGGGGTGTTACTGCCGGCACCTTCGAGGGGCTGACGCTATTCTTCAGGTTCATAGAGGAGGAAGCTGATGCTCAGAAAAGTCGTCAGTTCCCAAGGCGGCCCAGCTTTACACGCAAGCGTATCCTTCACTTTTGTCTTGAGATCCATTACATCTAACCATTTATGCTTTCAGACACTTTAGCATTTCATGTCCTATCCATGACTGTTTCCATTCTTAGCTTTTAAAAAAAAAAATCAGTTTTCATTCATTAGCACGGGAATCTATTTGTTCTACCTGCCAGCTTCTCAGGTACATCTAAAAGATGGTAACCCACGGCTCTTCTTTTCCCAAACGTAACACCTCATCATCCCCAACTCCAGGAGAGTCACTTGCTAAGTACTGGGTCTAGCTGATGTCCCTACTCAGGAAACCCAGATAAGTACTACACGCCTGTGACAGGGCGTAATCTCCTCCCCACAGCCACGCGGGATGGACCCCTTCTCCTCTGTGACCCACAAAACCCTGTTTTTCTTCCTATCTCAGCATTCAACACTTCCTATAAAATTGTCTCAGCTTTACGACTTTTGCGTTCTAAGCCCAAGAGACAAATATTAGCTGCAGACACCTTTTGCTTAGTCCTGATCGTATTTTTTACAATGTTTTGAACAAGTAGAAAACATTTAAAAATCAGGCAATTTCACATTTCCATTGCAGGTTTCCAGCTTCTGAAAAAACAATCCATGGATCTGGCCGTGCTGGGCTGGCATTCAGAAGCTCCACTTGGGTCGGGCTCAGGGGACTCTCTGACAAAATCCATCTGACTGTGGCTAAATCCCCCCGGGCCCTTTTCTTACCCAACATCCCCTGTAATCTGGTATCGTTATGGGAGAGACTAGTCTTAATCCATTCTGGATCCCCAGCTCCAGGGACAAGGTCCCGCCCACGGAAAGTATTCGTGTATCTTAAAGGATAAATAAAGCTCTTCTCCACCCCCCCGCCCTTGGTTTTTATTTCTTTGCAAGAATATCCTCATTCTGTAGGGATGGAAATCTCTTACCCAAAGGCCTCTTTGGAAACGTGCTCCTGGTGAAGCATAGCTCAGGCAGAGACATATGGATGGAATTTATCTTTAGCTCCCCAGGGTTTTAAAATTTGTTTAAAAAAATTTTTTTAAGCATTTAAAAGTTAACATTTTGCTCAATCCAAGCGCTATGAATAACTTCCTCTCCTAGCTTTGTTTTGCATAATCACTTACCCGGCTTCATACACACAACCCAAGCAACACAGCCTCTTGTCACCAGTTCCTGGGAAATAAGACTGGCAGAGCAAGTCCTCCTAACCACCTCCAAGCATGCATTTGCCTACTTAACAAAAATTCGCTGTAAGCTCCAGTTTTAAACTTGCTGCAATTTCTTTGGAACAAGGAGAGAAATCCAGGCCCAAGATCAGCTGTGGCTGGATGGAGCCTGGCTATGACTTCACTGATGTCTCAGTAAATCTTTAATTGCAACATGCCCCAGAATGCAGTCACTGGTTTCTCTAGCCACTCATTTTTCTTCATTGGCTGTTGGCTACCTGCCCCTTCCTCTAAACACACACATTCACACGTGCACGCACACACACGCACACACTCACGCACGCACGCCCTTCCATCGCCCTACCTTATTTTCGTTAAAAGGATTGCTTCCTTTCAAGGGCGATTTTTAAAAATTGGAGTATAGTTGACTTACTGTGTTGTGTTAATTTCTGCTGTACAGCAAAGTGATTCAGTTATACATATATATACATTCTTTTTTCATCTTTTTTTCATCATGGTTTATCACGGGTTATCGAATAGAGTTCCCTGTGCTCTTTATCCATCCTCTATATAATAGCTTACATCAGCTAACCTCAGCCTCCCAGGTAGATGACTTTTTTAGCATCGGGCAACAGTTTCACATAGTAGTGGAAATAAGAACAGCAGCTAGGATTACAGAGGAGTTACCGTGTAGCAGATACTACACAGGACAGCTACCACTGTCATATACTATCTTATTTAATGTGGATAAAACTGTGAATTAAGACATATTGGCCTCACTTATAAATGAAAAAATTGAGACTTGCTGTAGGAAAGACACTTCCAAGGCTTAATCTGGGCTCCAAAGCCCAGATTCAGTCAAGGGTTCCTCACTTCTTCCGCCTTTTCCCAGGGTCTCATCTGTGTTGTGGGTTGTACAATCTCACGCTAGCTGATTTCAACTCTGCTCATAACAGTAGTAACCCTTGTATCTTCTCCTCCTTTATGAACTTCTCTCCTGAGCTGCATCATAGCTGGGGAGATAAGAAAGCAGTTTTGGAAGTCAAGCTACATGGGTACAAAGCTTGGCTCTCCATTTATTAAGTATCTGTGTGACCTTGGGCCAATCGACGTCTCTAGGTTTGTTTGTTTTTCATCTGTAAAATGGGGGTGAAATGATTACACTTACCCCTTAGATCACTGCTATTGTGCGACTATGTAAGAAAATGCACATAAAGGGCTTAACACAGTGTGTGAACAAAGCCCATTCTCAACAAATATTAGTTATTATAGTTATTTCCAACTTACTATGGGCCTGACCACCTAAAGGACCCCTTCGTCCAATAACTCCACCCCCAGGCCTGCATACTGGTCACAAACACAGGCTTTGCGGTCAGACTGCCTGGGCTAGGTCTGGGCTGGGCTTAAGAATCTGCGTTTTAAAAAAGTACTGCCAGGGGACTAGGACATGGTGCATCTAGGAATCATACTTTGAGAAATGCTTTTCTTTTTGGAGCCCATAAAAATGCAACCATCCCACTCCTTGGCACATATCCGGAGAAAACTCTTATTCGAAAAGATACGTGCACCCCAATGTTCATAGCAGCACTATTCACAATAGCCAAGACATGGAAGCAACCTAAATGTCCATCGACAGGTGAATGGCTAAAGAAGATGTGGTACATCTATACAATGGAATATTACTCTGCCATAAAAAAGAATGAAATATTGCCATTTGCAGCAACATGGGTGCACCTAGGGATCATCATACTAAGTGAAGTAAGTCAGACAGAGAAAGACAAATACCATAAGATATCACTTACATGTGGAATCTAAAATATGACTCAAGGGAATTTATTTATAAAACAGAAACAGACTCACAGACATAGAAAACAAACTTACGGTTACCAAAAGGGAAGGGGGTGGAGGAGGGATAAACTGAGAGTTTGGGATTAGCAGATGCAAACTACTATATATAAAATAGATAAACAACAAGGTCCTACTGTATAGTCCAGGGAACTATATTCAATCTCCTGTAATAAATCATAATGGGAAGGAGTATGAAAAAGAATATATATATATATATAACTGAATCACTTTGCTGTACACTAGAAATTAACACAACATTGTAAATCAATTATACTTCAATTAAAAAATGCAACCTTGGGCTTCCCTGGTGGCGCAGTGGTTGAGAGTCTGCCTGCCGATGCAGGGGACGCGGGTTCGTGCCCTGGTCCGGGAGGATCCCACATGCCGCAGAGCGGCTAGGCCCGTGAGCCACGGCCACTGAGCCTGCGCGTCTGGAGCCTGTGCTCCGCAATGGGAGAGGCCACAGCAGTGAGAGGCCCGCGTACCGCAAAAAAAAAAAAAAAAAAAAATGCAACCTTGTCCACAAAGATTATTTTCTGTAACATGTTCCTCTTCCTCTTCAGGACATTAAGCATCTCGCTGCTAATAACTGTATCTTCTCTGCCTTGTCTGCTGGGAAGCTCAGCACTGAACGTGTGGGCCAACGTCTGCAAAGGTCCAGAACTATGCGTGTGCATTCTGGTCTGTTACATTTAACTCAGGCTTTAGCTCCCTGTTGTGTTTTTCCTGTACTTTGGCTCACTCTATTGCTATTTTTACCCTTTTACTATTCTGTGTATTTTGTCAGCCTTCCCAAATCTTCTGGGGGGGTGTTACACAAAGTGTATATAAATAATATACCTATCCTACTCCACACTCCCTGCTTCTTTGCAACTTTTATGAAAACATTTGTGCCTTAAGCTGTGATTAGTTCTGTCCATGGTCATCTCGTACATTTACTTGGGCACTAACTGTGTGGGCTGGATCTTCTCCGTGTCTGCACTTCCCATAGCCCAGGAAACGGTACGCTCGACGTGTTGGCATCGTATATGCCTGCCACTCACATTGATGGCTACGTACATGCAAGACCGTGAGCTCTGGCCAGCTGGCGATACGGCGTTTTGGCTGCCATAAACAGGTATTCACTGGAGCTGATGCATGCATTCCAGAGATACGCCTTTTATGAACTTACCCAATTAACTTTAATTGTCACTGATTTGGATGTAATGATTAATGATAACGTTGTTTGCTGCCATGTGGATTACCCCCAAAACAATAATAAATTATTAGCTTGTAGAGATACGTGATTTTCTATGCGGAAGAAAACAATATGTACCGTATGAACAAAGTCTTGTACAAAATATGTACAAGACTACAACCCAGGCTGGCAAACACACTGCCTGTTCAACCTCTGAACTATGGCTTGTCGCAAAGTCGCGTGAGGCTAAACTTGAGTGCTGGGAAACATTAACCTTGAAAAGCTTTAAACTGTTAGGGGCAGGAGGAAGAGTCTGATGGAATTAAGATGGAATAACGACCAAGAGACCTGAGTAATGTCCAAACCCAGCCTCCAGTCACAACCATTCTCCCCAGGAAGGTCTTTGAGATCAACGTGCCAAAGGACAACGGCCCGTGAGAAATCAAGTGACTTCCTCTTAGTAGAATTCGGGGAAGCTTAGCTTGTGCATGAAGCCCAACTGGGAGTCCCTTAACCCTCAAAACCAGCTCCAGTATCTTCTCCTAAACTACCTGTGTCCACCAGAGTCCGGGAAAGAAGCAGATGATGCGCTCAGTTCATTAAAAAGAGTTGACTTGCGAAGGTGTGGGGGGAACTCAGGGAAAGCAAGCAATGCTGATGGCTGGGTACCTCGGGGTCAGTCCCTGCGGGACTCCGCAGCACGTCCTCATTCCCGCCTCACAGCCTTTGTCCTAGCTGTGCCCTCCTCCCGGGATGCCTGGCCCCTCCTCAGCGTGTGGTCTCAGCTCAGTGCTGGCTGTGCAGGGAGCCCTCCCGTCTGCCACTTCCCCTCCAGGAAGCAGTCGCCATCTCGTGTGAAGCTTGTGTTGAAGCTGAGCTCTTGGAAATCTGAGTATCCATCAGGAGGCAGCATCAGGTCTCGCACAGCGAGCCTGCCATGAGCTCTCTTCCACTCTGGGCCCAGCTGTAGTTTCACAGGACCTCCAACAGGGGTGAAAATTCCTGCTCTTCTTACCTTTGTGAGTGTACCTCATGGATGAGTGAGCTGAGCGAGAAGCAGTGGGAAGGCTCAGCGATAGAATATACAGGAGGTATTTATTTGATTGCCTGGTGATGTACTGATCTCATGTTAAAACGTAAGCTCTCAGACACCAGGGGTATCTTCTTGTTCATGATTTTCATCTCTAGCCCACAGCAGGTGCTCAACAGATCTTTGATGAATGGATGGATTCATAAATGAAGAATCAGTGACAGCTTTTCACATGTAGCCAAACAGGGGAACTCGTCACTACCTCAAGCATAAAAGATGTGGACAAAAAGCCATGGGAGGGACTTCCCTGGTGGTCCAGTGGTTAAGACTCCGTGCTCCCAATGCAGGGGGCCTGGGTTCGATCCCTGGTCAGGGAACTAGATCTCGCATGCCGCAACTAAAAGATCCTGCATGCCACAACTAAAGATCCCGTGCGTGGCAACAAAGATCCCGGATGCTGCAGCTAAGACCTGGCTCAGCCAATAAATATATTTTTTTTAAAAGTCAACTGAATACAAAACTTTAAAAAAAACAAAAAGCCATAGGACATGAGAGGAGTATTAGATGGCCAGGAGAAGTCGTTATGCGTGCTATAACGCCTGTAGGGGATGCCTGGAGGGGACACGTGTCTGACTAGGCTCTCCTAAAGTAGGAGTATACTTCCACATCTTTAAAGATGCTCTAGCAGGGAATGACCAGCTGGCATGCGGTAACGGGTATTCGAGGTGGGGCTGGGGGAGTGAGAAAAACGGTTTAGACTTCAGATATTCTTTTGAAACATCTGATTTTTTTTAAAGGTACAAGTGATTTTTTTATTTTTTGAATACTTTTGGAGAATAGTTGATTTACAATGTTGTGTTAGTTTCAGGTGTACAGCAAAGTGAATCAGTTATACATATACATTTAGCCACTCTTTTTTAGATTCTTTTCCCATATAGGTCATTACAGAGTATTGACTAGAGTTCCCTGTGCTATACAGTAGGTCCTTATTAGTTATCTAACTAATATATAGTAGTGTGTATATGTCAATCCCAACATGCCAATCTGTCCCTCCCTTTCCCCCCAGTAACCATAAATTTTGAAACATTTGATGTTAATATCAGGTTACTATCGGATGTTAATCTCATAAATAGGAAATGTTCAATCAACTTGCTCCAAGGCCTCTGGGCCTTGACTCATGCTGTTTCCCCCTGTACAGGATGCCCTTCTTCTTTCTTAGTCTGAGGGACTCTCAGTCCCAGCATCTCAAAGCCAGCTCCTTTGTTAAGCCGTTGATGTCCTCCCACAGAGCTCATCTCCAACCTTGGTGCCCCCTGTTCTTCTGCACATGCAGCCGGCACAGTGCATTTCAGCTACCAGGGCCTGTCTGTATATCTGTTTCTCTGATGGAGCACCCAGCGTCTGAGGGATCGGCCCTGCTGCCTTCTTCAGCTTTGCCCATCATCCGAGGGCCCGCCCCAAGCGCTGCACAAAGCAGATGCTCAGCAAACACCTGCCGATTGACCTGTTGACGGAGGCCCAGAAAGACGAGCAAATGGGCGAAGGAGGAATGAGTAAGACAGTCAGCAAGTCAGTCAATGGGACCCGCTTGGAACATGAAACAAGCAAGTATACAAACGAAAGCATGAGTACAAAAAGGAATAAATCAGGAGGTGCAGGAATGCTCTGAAATCCCCAGTCCCAATCTGTCAGATTTCAGAGCAAATGTACAACGTCTCCTTCACGTCCCATTCTCCTAGCACTGGATACAAAAGGCACAGGAGGGAAAAGCCATTCGTGGCTGGTGGAAGATTCCGGGACTTACCCTTTCACCATCTAAGAGCAAATGAGCTCGGAAGATCACGGCATCGTTGATGGGCACCTCTTCGTTCCTGTATAAGATCTGAAAGACTCGGCTGTGCACAGTGCTCTCGTGGACACAGGCTGAGTGCAGGCTGCCGCTGTCTGCAAAACAAGAACCGGTAGCAGCTCATGACTCCCATCCTGCCCTGGATCTGCGGCCTCCTTGGGGGTCAGGCCAGCTCAAGGAAAACAATGGCCCCAAACTGCATTCCAATTCCCAAAGACCAAAAGCCACAGATGAATGTGATTCCATCACACAAGATCTAAGGTCACTGAATCAGGACGGCAATCTCAGCAAGAACCTTCTTCAGTCCTTTATAAGTCATAGGATCTTGGCTAAATCACCTGTCGTGCAGTGGGCAGTGTTCCTTGGCTGGAAATTAGTACCTGCTGAATTCTTTACCTGCTCACATAACCCCTCCTTCATAAAGCCTTCCATAATCCCCCTCTCCTGGAAATACTGAGGAGAAAAGCAGAGAGAGAGAAACAGAAATTGGTCTTCTACAAGGATATCCTAGCGTCCACAGAATCCTCCCTCCTGAAAGTGTTGTTCGCACAGCACATAGGATATGAAGGATGCTCTGTCTTGAGTTTTCGATAAATGTGCTAATTCTAATTACATGAGCTATCCAGTTTTTTAAGGAACTTGCTCAATCCCATGTCTTCCAGTGCATTCTAAATGTACCTTAATCCCTAAACATTGTCTCAAAGTGAAGTTGAATTTCAAGAAGATAAACCTACTCAAGGAGGTTAAGAGATCTTCCTGCATCCACTGACCAGGGTTACTATGAAGAGAAAATGGGTGAATTCTTCCAAATCACTTAACACACAAACTGCAGAGTTGGAAAAATATAGAAATCTTCTAAAATAAATAATGGTGCTATTTATATAATATAAAGCAAAGACAACTCATTCATAATAATGGCCAAGTGGTACTTCACAGCTTCCAAAGTGCTTTGTAAATGTGTTTCTTTCCTTAATCCTCACAGGAAATTGCAAGGGTAAGTTTTCACCACAGATGAAGAGACCAAGCCTCAAAGAAGGGGAGGGAGGTGTCACGACAGTCGCTATACGAGGAGGCGTTGTGTGGATTCATCCTCACATCCGCCTACTTAACAACTGAGAAAAGACGTCTTGGGTGAATGAATAAAATGCACCCATTTCCTAGCAAACGACAGGTATGCTATGAAGCTCCACTGAAACACGGAAATCGTGTGATTGCAAAGGGAAGCAAGAAATTTTTTTAAAAAGCCCAACCAGCAAAGGAAAACGGCTTGAGTGCCTTGTGCAGTGTCCCCAGCTGGCTGGAACAGTCCCTTGGAAACAGGGACAAAGGGTTACTGTCACCTCCCCATGCACAGTGACGCTTGACACCTGCATTGTAGCTTCAGAGTAGGGAAAAAGAAATGCAAACTCCCAGGTCTTTCCAAGGTCGTGCAGACGTTCACGCTCCAATTTGCACTTCATCGTGAAGGAAATAAAATTTCTGGCCTGACACAGCCCTACTGAGACCTGTTGGATTCAAACTGATGTGGCTTTTCAACAGAAGGGATCCTTGCACGCAAATGTCCTTCTGTGTTTATTTGCTGCGCCAGCCCTTTTTCTATCACTGTCAAGGCCTGGTTGATCTATAAGCCAGACCGACAACGTGGCAGGGGATGGATGGGGTAAATACTCTTGAAGGTCAGAGCAACACTGAGCCATCTAGGACCTGCAGGGACAGCCAGAAAAACAGTTCAATCACTTGCCTTCTTGGGCAAGTGACATCATTCCTCGTAACAGCAGCCTTTCCACGTGAAAAACGGGCATCTCCACACACTGACCTGGGATCAGCGTAGACAGAAGAGGATAAAATAAATCAAGATCTGAAGAGCAAGCATGTCCTAGGCATGCAAAATGCAGTAGGATGACTTTTTCATTGTGTTTCGAGAAAGGTCGTAGCACTCTCTGTTGAATACATTTCTACCGGCTACATATCTACGGGAGACTGAGCTCCTCTGGTTTTGAGCAGATTGACGAACTAGATCACAGGACTCAGCAGTATTTACAGAAGATCGCGGCATCCCAAGGGGCCTCATTAGGCCCAGGATACAGAGGGCGCTCGTTCACACCTTGTTTTCCTCACCCTCTTATGCACCAGGTTCTGGACACCTAGAACCTGCTCTCTCTACTCTGAAAGACCTTGCTCATACCTTGGGAGGCTGCCACTTCCTAGCAGTGGGGTAAAAAGCCACTTTCTCTTTAGACTGTTTTGTTGTTGTTGTTGTTGAAATCACAAACTCATCTGTTTGGTTTTTTTTTATCCTTTTGTAATGTTACATTGGTAAAAAGAACATGTCTTGGTATATCCCAAGTGTTATTTCAAACATTCTGACACTTTTTTTTATTAATATTATTGGAGTATGGTTGATTGACAGTGTTGTGTTAGCTTCAGGTGTATAGCAAAGTGATTCAGTCACATATATACATACATTCCTTCTTTTTCAGATTCTTTTCCCATATAGGTTATTACAGAACCTTGAGTTCCTTGTGCTGTACTGCAGGTTCCCACTGGCTATCCACTCTCTATATAGTAGTGTGTGTAAATTAATCCCAAGCTCCTAATTTATCCCCCGCTTTGTTTCCCCTTTGGTAAAGCCATAAGTTTTTGAAATCTGTGAGTCTGTTTCTGTTTTGTAAATAAGTTCATTTATATCATTTTTAATTAGATTCCACATATGAGTGATATTATATATTTGTGTTTCCCTGTCTGACTTACTTCACTATTTACAATAGCCAAGTCACAGAAACAACCTAAATGTCCACTGACAGAGGAATGGATAAAGAAGATGTGGGGTGTGTGTGTGTGTGTGTGTGTGTGTGTAATGAAATATTACTCAGCCATTAAAAAAGAATGAAATGATGCCATTTGCAGCAACATGGATAAGCCTCGAGATTATCTTTAGACTGTTTTCACTTATTGTTTGGAGACCAGACCAGTGGTCCAATGAGAAGGTGTAGATTAGTCTTCCTAAATATGTCTTCTTTTGTATGCATCAGGGTTGATACCATGGATGAGTATCTGAAAGGAGAGTTAGAACTTTGAGGGAAAACAAGTCCGATGGAAAGAAGGTGGGAGGGGCAAGAGAAGGGGATAGAAGGAAGAGGAGGGCAGTAGAAAAAAGGGAGCAGAGCAGATGCGAGAGACACCTCTTCAGTGGCTCCCATTGTCCAAACAGTTCAATCTGGAACTTCAAACCAGAAAGCAAGAGTAAAAAATGTTTAGGTTCTGCTGCTTCTTTCCCCCCAGATGACCGATACCAATACTTTGCATATCTTATGTGCCTCTAAGTGCTTACAACTCAAGTTACCCTCCCTCTGCTGAGAGCCCCCTCCAGCCCCAGAGGGCTCTGTGAGCGCAGATTACAAAGCACAGGTGTGCTTATCTGACAGGGACCCTCTACCCCAGAGTCCAAGCCGGGGAGCTCTCATGGGCATTGACTTGTAGACTGAATCTCACTCCCACTCTGGGAACATGGTCATGGCTCTGCCAGTACACAGGAGCTCCCCCAGAGAATCAGGTTTGCACTAAGCACTCAAAACCCTGGGGGACCCCTTCCAGCCCTCCAGGCCTGAGGACGGCTGGGTGAGGTCTGGGCTATTTGAAAACAAAGATTCTAAGAAGCTATCACGGCATTTCTTCGAACCCAGGCCACATGCATATGGGAGAACCTTCCAAAACATTAGAGTTCATGGAAGTTGAAAAAGCCAGGTCAGATGATGAGCAACTCAAGGTCAGAACCTTGGAGTTTATACAGTTTAGAACAGGATCTCCTTCAGCAAAGCAAAAATAGGCGTCCTAGACTTGGCCCACTGCTTTCTGGCTATGTGGCCTCGGGCAGGACAGTAAACAGGAGCTTAAGTGAAGCAAGAGTCAAGTCCAGCTTATTTACGTGATCAACGTCAGGCTCAGATGAGATGAGAACTAAAGAGGTGTGTGTCTAACTGTGAAATTCTCAAAACCCAAGCAGAGTTCCTGGTGAGATAAGGAGGATGATGACTCTTTACACTAGACGACTGTCTGGCTACTTCTAGGAACAGTAAGGACAGAAAGTCACCTTGAGGCCAAGGTTTATTATTGTTTCTAACTGTTCCAAAGAGTAGGCAGAAGTAAAAAGCCACCTGAAGTAGACGTTCACTGTTTTTCCAGAGAAGGGGCAGAATGACCTTCAGTATCACATAAGCTTTGTCGGATTGGTAAGGCCGCTGCACACTCACTGCCAGGGCAGAGAGCTGTGGCGTGACCTTCTGTGATTCCATCAAGGCGGCTACCTTTCCTGGAGACCCTATCACAGGAGTACAAGTGGAACGGTCTGCTTCGAGAGAGGAGGAAATTCTGGGAGCAAAGAGACCAGGATCTTGATGACCTTTTCTGGAGTTTGGAAGTTGGGGAGGTCTGTTACACTGGGACAGACTTTTCCTGTTGTAGGAGGTATTAACATACTGTGTGGATCAGGCATGGAAAGCTTGTTCCTGGAAGTAGAAGGACTTTGAAGAAAGCTGGGGCCTGAAATGATGACTCTGGACATTGCCCACGGGCAACGGGTTTGTAAGCAGAAGGCTGATTTTGTTACATGGTGACCTGAACAGCTCTGTGGACTCATCTATCCTGGCACAAAGGCTGTGCTTTGTAGAGTAATGGCATTGGGGTTCCGAGGCCTGTGCCCACGAGGTCCGTAGGGATGCTTGTGGAAGCAAGGTCACCATTGAGAGGACGAGCCTTCTCGGAACTCTAGAGAGTCACCTTCAACGGAGCAGCGGCACGGCCACGAGAAGCCCAGAGCAAGGGACCAAGCAACCCAGTCTTCTCCTAGCCTGGCATTCAGAAAAGGACCCTGGTCCACTGTGGAATCTCAGAGCTTCTTGGACAATACGAGACGGGGGAGGCACGCTGGCACGTCTGCCAACAGGGCATTTAGAGACACAAGCCCGTCTGTGGAATAGCCAAAGAGTTGTGAACATACTGGTACCTTCAGTACTTGAAGCGTATCAGACGGACGATACATCAAAAAAGGGCTGCATTTTAGTTGTCATTTTTATTTTGCCATTTGAAAGAAAGCAAATGTTTTTCTTACTTTCTACTTGACCCTCTGTACATGGAATATTAAATATTTCGTTTCAGTGTCCATAGAGGTGAGTGTAAGCCTTAACCATATCTCCAGATTAATATGTTTCTATGGGTTTTGCTATAAAACATATTAATTCATTAAATTCTTATGAATCACCTGCTATGCATCAAGTCATAGGTTAAAACAAAACAAAACAGATTCAGTCATCAACAATCACAGGGTTCCTTCACAGAGAACAGACCTGTGGTTGCTAAGGGGGAGGGGGAGTGGGGAAGGGATGGAGTGGGGGTTTGCGACTGGCAGACGCAAACTACTGTATATAGAATGGATAACCAGCAAGATGGATAAACAACAAGATGGATAAACAACAAGGTCCTACTGTATGGCACAGGGAACTATATTCAATATCCTGTGATAAACCACAATGGAAAAGAATACGAAAAAGAATGTATGTGTGTATGTATATATAGATAGACACACACACACACATAAACTGAATCACTTTGCTGTACAGCAGAAATTAACACAACGTTGTAAATCAACTCTACTTCAGTAAAACAAAGTAACGAAAACGAAACAAAACAAAATGAAAACAATCATAGGGTTCCTTGCGGGGTGTTCCTGTCTGGAACATCTATCCATGGAGTAGGGATGAGAAGTCCCTTAATTGTTCACCTCCACAGACTTCTCCTTGTCTGAACGAATTTCTCAGCTTTCCAGATACACTGCATTATTTAAAACATCTTATATAGGCTACTTTAGCAGTTTTAATGGAGGGAGCAAATTCTGTACAACAAACTGGGTTTGGGCACAGATGTTGTTACTTATAACTCTATGGTTTGAAAAAGTCACTTCTGCGCTTCCCTGGTGGCGCAGTGGTTGAGAGTCCGCCTGCCGATTGCAGGGGACATGGGTTTGTGCCCTGGTCCGGGAGGATGCCGCGGAGCGGCTGGGCCCGTGAGCCATGGCCGCTGAGCCTGCGCGTCCGGAGCCTGTGCTCCGCAACGGGAGAGGCCACAGCGGTGAGAGGCCCGCGTACCGCAAAAAAAAAAAAAAAAGAAAAAGAAAAAGTCACTTCTCTGTAAAGATACAACAGACTCGAAACCGTCTGGCTCATTTCACGTTGCTCTACAAAAGTTAGCCCGCGACTGGTTCGTCTGAGTTCCAGGCACTTTATGTTCCTCATCTCACTTGACCTTGGGTATGACAGTCTTCATTTCCCTCATGAGGGAACGCAGGATCATTGGGTTAAGTTACATCCTCAGCAGCAAATGTATCAACGGTAGATGGTGACTCCAAACCATGTGCTTCTTTTCATTCTTTCATCTCTGAGTTTGTTTACTCATTTATTATTTAACTAAACGACCCCGTAGACAATGTTAGACATAATACCAGTCACTGGTGACGGTACAGCAACAAGAAGGGCTAGCCTGCAGTGTTTAGCGCAATACTTCCCAACTTCTTTCTCTCCTCACCGCACTCACGATACTCCATCACTTCTGTTTCACAGAAAAAGAACTGAAGTCCTAGCATGACGGAACAGCAGGCCTTGTGTATTATACTCACTCAAATACGCACTGAATCAATCAATTAATTAGTTATGAATGAAGGCAGGGATACAAAGGGATGATTTTTGGAAGGTTCCCTATGTTGGGGGGAAGCTCCAGTTCCCAGGACGTCTGACTCCTATCTTGGTCTGCAAGAAAACTCGAGTTACAAAGCGGAGACCGTGGCCTGGCAGAAAATCATGCTTGCAGAAGGAGGGCAACTAAACCAAAGAACACAGGAAAGAAAAAAGTACCCTTTAAATTCCTGAAAATGAACAAGGGCTGCTGATGTAATTTAGCCGTGAGCATCCTCCCATCAACACTGAGTGGCCTTAATTACTTAATTATAAACCCTTTTCACCTACCTATTAGAATGAGCCCAGTCAGGCTAGCACTTGATAACACTTTATTAGCCAATAATGTGCACTGCTATGTAATTTCAAAAGTAAAAGGCCAGAGGGCCGCCTCTAACACACTCCAGTCGCCCAAGACTTCCCCTGCTGGGCTTCCTTCCGGTCGGTCCTAACCCCTGTGCAGTCTCAGGTATTTCCATTTGTATTCTAATTATAGAGTCCAGTCCATGGCCTTGCCCCTCACGCTTTTGTAACGACAAGAAATGGATTGGAGTTCAAAGACATGGATTTCCTCAGGGCTCTGCCATTTGTACACCGCGCACCTGTGAACAAGGAACTTACCTGGTCTGAACCTGGGTTTCCGCCCCTGTGACCTGGGGATGGGAGTTCAAGGGTTGGGAGGGTTGAATGAGATGACCTAGGAGTGTACCGGGCACAGAGTCTAACATTTAACAGGTGGTCTCGGAGCAATGGTGGTCTCGGAGAAATGGCAGTGAATATACTGCTGGATGGAGAGAAGCGTGCAGCTGATGTGACGATGAAACGTTATCCATGGTGGAATTCTAGCAGCTGCTAGCAGAACTCTCGAGGGAAGTGGAAAGGGAATCCTCAATTGTTTCTTGATCCTGGGAAGGCAGCAGGCTTGGCACAGGGCAGTGGGCACTGCCTGGAAAGACAGTGTTTCAGGAATCTCCCTGTTTATAGCTGGGAGTCTTTCAGTGAGATGTTAACTCTCCCAGCCTTAGTTCGTTCACAGACGAAAATGGCAATAATGATTTGACTCACCAGGGTGGCAAGAAGAAGATTCCTTATTTTTTTGTTTGTTTTTGTTTGTTTTTCTTTTTTACACTGTATATCTTAATTTTATTTTTTTTAACATCTTTATTGGAGTATAATTGCTTTACAGTGGTGTGTTAGTTTCTGCTCTATAACAAAGTGAATCAGCTATACATATACATACATCCTCATATCTCTTCCCTCTTGCGTCTCCCTCCCTCCCACCCTCCCTATCCCACCCCTCTAGGTGGTCACAAAGCACCGAGCTGATCTTCCTGTGCTATGTGGCTGCTTCCCACTAGCCATCTATTTTACGTTTGGTAGTGTATATATGTCCATGCCACTCTCTCACTTCGTCCCAGCTTCCCCTTCCCGCTCCCCACCTGCCTGCTGATGGCAAGTAGCTATGTTCATGGTTTCCCTCTCCTCCCTGCTCCCCCTGGGATGGCTCCTCCTGCTCTTCCCACCTCTGTGTTGGAGACCTCCATCTACGTCTTGCTGTTTCCAAGGCTTTATACGCCGCTCACAAGCTGAGAACCCTCAAATGCCTGACTCCAGCTGCACCTTTGTCCTGAGTGGACCTGATCCCTCGCCCACTCGACATTACTCCTTGGATGTCAAATCCACACCATAAACTTACATACCCAATACAGAACCTTCGGTTGTGTCCCTCCCCCAATCTCTTTTTTTTTTTTAATCAAGTACTTCTTGTTATTTGATTATTGGTAAATAATGGAAGAAAAAATGGTCCTCATTTTTATATCATTTTTTTTTTACATTATCATTCTTACAGCACTCTTTCTTTTTTGGCTAATTTTGTTGTTCAGTCTCCTGTTGCTTTTAGGTATTATAAATTTTTTTTTAAACATCCTTATTGGGGTATAATTGCTCTACAATGGTGTGTTAGTTTCTGCTTTACAACGTAGTTTCTGCTTTATAACAAAGTGAATAAAAAACATGGAACGCTTCCCGAATTTGCGTGTCATCCTGGCACAAGGGCCATGCTAATGTCACTCCAATTTTAGCATATGTGCTGCGGAAGCGAGCACCCTCCCCCAGTCTCTCAACCACACAGAGTAAAATACTTCCTGGTCATCTCTGATTGCTCTTTCTCCCTTACCCTCTCACCCAATCCATAAATCCTGTGGTTTAACATTCAAAATGCGGTTCTGATGAATCCCTTCTGGGTCACTTCATAATCTCTCAATAGAGAATACGGAAAACTTTATTTCTCCTTCTACTATGACTACTCTTTAGTCTATTCATATAAAATATCAAGCAGACTTCATCACCGCCCTCCCCCCACTGCATTTAGAATAAAATCTACATTACCTACTATGGTTGAACTGGCCCTAAATGACCAGTTTGGAAGCTGTAGTCCAGGTGACGGTTTAGCACAGAGCCAGGTCTTTTCCTGAAGTCTAGGTCAGGCAAATATTTATCAAATGCATGACTGACCAAGGCTCCAAAGGGTCCGATCACTGAGAATCTGGCAACAATGTCTAATAAACATTTGTGGAAGTGAACTGAATCTGGGCTCAGGCAGCCTGCCGCTCAGGGCTCTGTTTGCTGCTATGTCCTCAAGATGACCCAGAATCCACACCTATCCTGTTCCCTTACACACAGCCAGTGCTAAGTATGCCTGAAATATACAGCCTGGGGTTTTCTGAGAGGGGTATAACCAAGGCTCCACCTTCTAATTCTGAAACCCATTCTGTTCAAAAGTCATCAGACCCAGCAAATGGGAGGCAAAGAGCCCTGTTTATGTGATTCAGACTTTCCCGAGCCATCTGCCTCGGCCATGTGCTTCCCAAGGAGAACTAAGTATAGCACAATTGCAGCTAATCAAATCTTTGTAAGAGCTGCAGCATCCCCGCCCAGTCGTGGGTCTGGCATGTTCCAAGGAGCACAGAGCCCTTCTCCAGCCCAAGGTGACCTTGGCCTTAATGGCAGACCACAGAATGTAGGGGGCAGTTGTGACTTGCTAGGAAAATATCAGGGAGTGCCGAGAGTAGGTAAGAACAGGTGGTCACTCTGTCTTTCTCTTCCACGGAGACGGAAGTCCCCTCCAGTAGATCAGTCCCATGGCTATGGCCAAGACTGACCAGTCCAGAGAGAGAGCTGCTCCCCAGGCCCCAACTCTCTCCAAGAGCTGAACCCACCACTGTCCCCTCCCCAAGCCGTGAATGAGTGGAGCTCCCCCCAGTCAAGGCCATTCTCACCTGGACTCTCCTCCAATGCCTCACCTTCCTCTATTACACCCCTGTCTGTTAGGACACATACCCCAAATGGTTAGCACAGGTACCCACCAATCAGAATGCGTGCCGGGCACAGTGACGGGCAGTGTCCTGGAGGCCATCTGCTGTGCCGGGCACAAATCCTTTATTTATGGACTACAGGGAATGCGAGGGTTTGGGCAAGGGACCAGGCTAACTGGCCAGTGGCATCTGAGGGCAGTGGCTACCCTGACAACTGCCCCTACCAGATGCATGGGCTGAACATCGCCCCTCGTTCAAATGAACATGGTTTCTCCAAAGCACGTGCAGGGCAGCCCAGCCTCTCTGCTGAGATCTGTCCCTGCAGCTAGAGGGGTTATTTTTTTTGCCCCTCAGAAGTCCCATGCTTTCATCTCACTCCTTCTCCCTCTAAACTCAGTGTCAGCCCAGAGGAACCTGAGCGCCTGTCCTCCAGGACATGGGTGGCCTTGCAGCCGCTACTTCCCCCTTCCCTGCATCAGCATCTCGTCCTTCTGCTGTGCATCTGTGCGTGGACCTGGCAACTACCCCAGGGCAGCTCTCCTCTCTCCAACACAAACCGTCTCCATCGCTAGATACCCCCAGGCTCTCAGAGCTGGTCTGCATGCCTTAGAGCCCTGGACTCTGATGGGTCATCCTGACTCAGACCTGGCAGTGGCTGAACCTAGTAACTGACCTTCAACTTCCCACACAGCAAATGCAGGACACAAGGGTGTCTACCCCATGCCCTGACCCAACTGAGCTACTCCTTGATCTGAACTTCTTAGCTCCAGCCTACAACTGGACCAGTCTCAGCACAGCTGGAGTGTCTGGCAACCACCCACTCACGTGGTGCTGACACTGCAGGGAGTAGGACCCTGAGGAATTGAGCTAGGATCTGCTCCCTCCCCATCCTCCTGGCCAACTTCACTCTCCCCTTCAGCAGCTTTCTCTGACAGTCGCAGCCTAGAGGGAATGTGGATCCCACACGTTCACTCAGCATTCGGAAGATGCTCCATTTCTGACTGTACCCCCTCAACACACGTACACCCCATTCATCAAAAATATTGAGAATTCCAGAGTCCGCGATGGATCTGGGGACAGGAGACAGTCGCTGTTCTTGAAGAAGGCCGTTATCATTCTTTTCCCATGAATAAATGTCATGATTTCCCCCAACAGTTTCACCTTTTGAATCGTGCACTTATAACCCATCACAGGTGATCAATGGGTGTTTGGTCAATTACAGAGATACGGCAAGATGGCGTGAGGAATGTCAGAGAACTTTCTAGACCACAGGGACTGGGGGGGGAGGGACACTGCTAAGAGGTCTGGGTTAGTGTCTCGATTTTTCCCTATTACAAGGACGTGATGTTCCTTTCATCACTTTGCTTTCTGTAAAATGCAGCTATAATCTCTAATTATGGTATTGTCATGAGTACCAAACTAGATCACAGGAAGCAATGTCTATGGTTCGCTAAAATGAACACTACTTTTCAATGTTCTAATTACTTTCTTAATTATTTGGGGGGGAGGGAGTTACTGGCCAATAGTGACTTCTACCATGTCAAATACAAGTTCATTTCTGATCAGAAATAAAAGCTAATAAAACTAATACAAATTATGTTATTGATAATATTCAGAGGTCCTAGCATAGTGCTTGCTCAAAGTCAGTAATCTATGAATATTCTTTGAATATTCTTTTTCCTATGACCTTTTTCCCACTAAGCTTTCTTCTTCTCATTCATCATAGACCCTGCTTGTTTTGCCCCTTCTTCAGACACCCTCTCAATGGCCCAGGCAGATCATTGCTCCCTCTTCTGACCCCAGAGCAGTCTGCAGCAGCTGACTTAGAGCACCTGTCGTGTGCAATTGCAGTTCTGTATGACTCTCCTCTGAGCCTGCAGAACACATCACTCACCACTGCATTCTTAGCTTCTAGCAAGGAGCCTGGCGTCAAAGAACACAATTAATATTTTTTTTAATGAATTGATAGCCTCATCCTCATCTCAAAAACCTGTGTCTCCTTGCAAATGTCACCCCTTCATGGAGATTTTCCCATTCATTGTAGTTACAGGTAGCCCAGGCTCTGAATCAGCTCTGCATTCAAGTTCAGACTCTCCATTCACTTGTAATTTGTTTCTACATTTTTCCATTTAGTCTTCTTAAAAAAAATGATTGACGTATAGTAGATAGTGTATACTCCATTATAGGTTATTACAAGATAATGGGTATAATTCCTTTGTTTTATACAGCACAGTTTTGTTACTTATCTATTTATATAAAATAGCTTGTTAATCCCATACCCCTATCTTGCCCCTTCCCCTTCCCTCTCCCCTCTGGTAACTACCAGTTTATTTTCTATACCTGTGAATCTGTTTCTGTTTTGCTGTATACATTTGTTTGTATTATTTTTTTTAGAGTCCACATATAAGTGATATAGTACAGTATTTGCCTCTAATTTCACTAAGCATAATATTTTCTAGGTTCATGGACATTGCTGCAAATGGCAGAATTTCATTTTTTATGGCAGAATAATATTCCATTTTATATATATATATATATATATATATATATATATATATATATATATGTATCTCACATTTTCTTCATCCATTCGTCTGTCCATGGACACTTGGGTTGTTGCCATATCTTGGCTATTGTAAATAGTGTTGCTATGAACATTAGGGTGCGTGCATCTTTTCAAATTAGTGTTTTTGATTTTTCCACTTGCAAATTACTTATGCTTTTTGAGCCTAATGTCCTTCATGTGTAAACTAACCATAAAAACCTCTTCTTCTAAAGCGTTATCGTGAAAGTTAGATAAGACAGTGATTGGTGTCATTATTTTTATTAACAGTGCGCTTTATCCATGTTCACACCTTTGTTGTGTGTATTCCACCTTCTACTTTATTCAGCTCGGAATCACCTTATCCTCACCCACATGCCCACCCCCTCCCCCATCGTTCTACAAGCTACTTGAAAGCACAGACAATAGGATGGTCATTGGAGTGTCTTTCCTGTGACCTAGGTGAGTGCTTTGAATAAACCAGGTGCTCAATGAGACTCTGGCAAAGTAATAGGTAGAGCATTAGCCTGGTTATCTCCAAAGGTAGACTGAGTCCTCACTGAGGAAGACAAATTGTCCTTTTTCATCTGAGCCACTATTCTAAGTCTGAGAATCCACACATCCATGTGGGGACTACTAGCTAAAAGGAAATCACATAGTTCTGTAAACCCATTTCACAGATAGGAACTGGGAGGCTCAAGAAGATGGAGACTCCAGCCTAAGGGCAGAACAAGCAGTGGAACCCAGAATCCAGCCTCCAAGTCCAGGGCTCTTCCTCCTGCCCCTCAACAGCCTCCCTTGGTGCTCACTGGGGCACGGAAGGACTGTTTGCAAGGCTGTTTCAATGCCTTTGTGTCGGAGCAAATTCTATAAACAGCATCTGAAAGTTGCAGCAGCACCTGCCTGGGTGTCAACCAAGGCTTGGCCAGTGGCCTCCAAGATCAATGCACACCTGGGCCTGTGTCCTCAGAATCAATTATTGCAGATTTAGATTCAATTACCAGATGGCCTCTGCTCTCAGGCTAATTCTTCTGCACGCCTCCACTTTGGCGCAGAGGTGATCGTGCAAAACTGCTGATGTGCACCACAGCCGCCATCACCCACCTGGCATGAGCTGGGGGCAGGAGATGGGGGCAGCTCTCCTTTCCGACATCCCGGCAGAGTCGGCCTCCCCCACTGCATGCTGGGCTGCCACGGTATCACATGCCTCGTGATCACACCTCATCTCCTCATTTTTTTTTTTTTTTTTTTTGTGGTACGCGGGCCTCTCACTGCTGTGGCCTCTCCCGTTGCTGAGCACAGGCTCCGGACGCACAGGCTCAGCAGCCATGGCTCACGGGCCCAGCCGCTCCACGGCATGTGGGACCTTCCCGGACCAGTGCACAAACCCGCGTCTCCTGCATCAGCAGGCGGACTCTCAACCACTGCGCCACCAGGGAAGCCCCTCCTCATTATTTAATGTCTGTTTGAGTTTCCTGGGGTTCAGTCATGTAGTTCATCTCAGCAGCCATATGACTGGGGCTGAGAAAAAGTAAACTTTTAATGACTGTAATGATTTTCCCTTCTTTATTTTACGTAGTTAACTTCTCCTAAACTAGATCCTTCCCAACGGCTTTTTTTTTAACATATTTATTGGAGTATAATTGCTTTACAATGGTGTGTTAGTTTCTGCTTTATAACAAAGTGAATCAGCTATACATATACACATATCCCCATATCCCCTCCCTCTTGCGTCTCCCTCCCACCCTCCCTATCCCACCCCTCTAGGTGGTCACAAAGCACCGAGCTGATCTCCCTGTGCTATACGGCTACTTCCCACTAGCTATCTATTTTACATTTGGTAGTGTATAGATGTCCATGCCACTCCCTCACTTCATCCCAGCTTCCACTTCTGCTTCCCCTCCCCGCTCCCCATGTCCTCAAGTCCATTCTCTACATCTGCATCTTTATTCCTGTCCTGCCCCTAGGTTCTTCAGAACCTTTTTTTTTTTAGATTCCATATATATCCAATGGCTTTTAAGTGAAGTCAATTTTCTCTCCTTAGAACTAAAATACATACAAAAGCCAAAACTCTCAGCCCTCCTGGCTATCACTCTCTCTCTCTCCCTCCTTGCCCGAGCAGTGACGCTTACCCAAAGAATGCCTCTACTGGCTGTCTCCATTTCTTCATCATTTTACTCACACTTCAGTGCCCCCCAAATCTAGTTTCTGGACGCTTATCACCACCCAAAGAGCTCCTATCAAGGTGATGAATGCGCTAGCTGTCACTAAGATGTCCAGGAAAGTTTTAATGCACGTTGTACCTGAATTCTCAGAAACTTTCTGCAATGTCGGTCAATGCTTCCTCCTTGAACTATCCCCTTCCCGTGGCCTCTGTGAAATCAAGTTCCACTAGTTTCCTCTTGACTCTAGGGTAGCTTTCGTCTGCGTCCTTATCAAAGTCACCTCCCTGCTGCCCTCAGTGTCACTCCCCACCTCCCTTACAGCGGTTTGTTTTACTTAAGTTACTGCTGGAGTCATACTGACTGTATTCTCTTCCAACCAGAATGTAAGCCCTATGAGAGCACTAAATTGGTCTGTTTTATGCATTCTCCAAGTCTTGTACATAAAACGGAATGCAGTACATAGCCAGTCAATGAATCCATGCGTCTAACCCAGACTTCTCCTCTACGTTCAAGACCTTGAAGTCCAGTCGCCTACTTGAGATCTTCTGTTTGGATTTTCAAAGGCAGCACACACTTAGCATGTTTCAAACCACCACTAGACGGGGAAAAAAAAGCTAAGATGCTGGTTTCTCTTCCAACATTCCTTATCTGACTAAATGGCTCTATGAGCCACCTTGTCGTGTAAACCAGAAATCTGAGAGTCTCCGTCTCCCTCCGCCTTCTGAGTGTGATCCCTCATGTCTCCATCTCAACCACCAACCAACCTGCCCGTGCTCACATGGCTTCTCACCTGGACGGCTCAATGGCCTTCGTTCTGCTCAACTTGCTTCTGGTCTGTCTCTCTAAAATATTTCCAAGGAAGCACAGTTTCAGTACACAAATAGAATCAAGTTGCTACCCTGCTCAAAATCTTTCAGTATCTTTCCATTCCTTTTAGGATACAGGAGACACTTTTTTGCCCTAATACAGTCCTCAAAGCCAATTTGCCCCTGTTTATCCTCATCTCGTTCCAGGCTCCCTTGTTCACTCTTCCGCAGCCACAGTGGCCTGTCGTCCCCCTTTTGTCACTGCATCACCTTTGCCCATGCCGCTCCTTCTGCCTGGAGTGGCCCTTCCCTTCCCTGTGGATCACGCCAACTTCTGCTCACCCATCTCTTTCCCCAGAGAATGTTCTCTCATCGCCCTAAACCTTGTCAAACCCATGATTACAAGCCCTCAGAACACAAGGCATCTCTCTGAGTACTCTGATATTAGTTGGTGTAAAAATGACCTTGACTGTTTGAATAATCTCCTACGTTAGACCAAGTCTTCTGTGAAAGACAGGCTCCTTTTGCTCAAACAGAACTATCTGCTTGATAGATATTTGTTGAATGTGAAATTTTAAAATATATTTTTAGGTTTGAAAAAATGGATAAAGACTCTAACCTACTGACTTTTTAATATCTTTAAAAAAATCGTTTCCTTCTCATTTGATCATTACAAAAAATCATCAAACGAGTTATCCACTTGAAACAAAACTAGCACTGTAACTGTGGCAATGATTCAAAAACACCCAACTCCTTGACTCCACTGACTTATAAACTCTCTCAGATGGTTTCCTCCTTTGAAGATGGAAACTGAGATACTTTCCTCCAAGGACTGCTAGGAGAATTGATACAATAGTATTTACAAAATACCTAGCACAGTGCCTGGCGTATCAGTTGCAATATCAATAGAAACGTATTAGTGCCACTGCTACCGGTCCATGAAAATATGGGTCATCCACGGGTACATATTTCAGAAGGCTGAGGCAAAGTGCACTGACTTCAATGAAGATAAACAAGAACGTTCATTTTCAGGAGTCATGACTTTTATCGCGCTTTAAACTTTCACAATATTGACCCAAACTGCTCTAAACCAAGGCAATCAATACTGGAGAGCGTGTGCTCAGCTGAAGCTTTCAAACAGAATTTAGATGAAAGGGAAAGCATCTTTCAGTGAGGTCTGGAAGTGATGTGAAATTCTTGTCATCCACCTACTCATTCTTTCATCCATCCATCAGTCCATGGACTCCGCACCTCAGCACTGAGTGACAAAGCTGCGATAGCAGGGGTGTGAGTCATGGCAGTAAGCAAGTTTCTGTCCTCCTAGGACTTACACTGTGGTAAGGGGGGGAAAGAAATGCTCGAGCAATCATTCAGTTATAGCGTCACACATGCTACAGAAAGAGAAACGGAAGGGATATGGCACACTCAATTTGGGGTGCGGGAAGCGCATGACCTAAAGGTGAGAAGAGGCATCTTATGGGCTATGAAAACTGAAGTTTGACAGTGGCCACAACAGACCCTACAAACCAATGTGAAGGGC
This sequence comes from Tursiops truncatus, assembly GCF_011762595.2. Lineage (NCBI taxonomy): Eukaryota > Metazoa > Chordata > Mammalia > Artiodactyla > Delphinidae > Tursiops > Tursiops truncatus. The sequence continues at coordinate 73,803,595 of NC_047050.1, forward strand.
TAGACTCAAAAGCAAGGCTCACAAAGGGAGTGGATGAGAACCACGACTCTAAATTCCTCAGTTAGATTAGAGGAGTGACATGGCATCAGGTAGAGAGGGAAGAAAGAAGTTTAGAGAGAACAAACATACAGATGTTTGGAGAAAGCCGTTGCTATGAAGTCAGTCTCTATTTACACCACCTGCAATGGAGGAGAGAAAAGAGGTGTCGCCTCCTCTCTTCCAAGCACGGAGGGCCTACCCAAACAGCTTAATACAGATCCCTCCAGTTCGGGGACCGGAGGACCAGTGCATGTTTGACTCCTCAGAAAGTTAAGGCCACTCCATGCAGCAGGAGAGAGGTTAATGCATTGGGATAAGCTTAGACACTCAGAATTCGTTGAGGCAAAGGAGACGTTATTTATGGACCGGACACGAGATCTGTAGGGAGAGCTGACCTGGTGCCGTTTTAAGGCCAGCTCAGGGGAACCACGTGAGTGACAAGAAGATCCCGGCAGGGGAAGTCTACGTGAGTGAAAGACATCCAATCACAAGATGGAGATCCAGGGCAGGCTGAGCCAGCAGGGAGGCGTGTGGAGTTGCTGATACGGGACCCCTGAGGTTACACCCCATTAGCAGCATGGAACACCAGCTCACATGAAAATGATGGTGAAGCCAAACAGACCCAGATACAAATCCCAACCCCACCATGTTCCTCCCTAAGCCTCAGTTTCCCCAGCTATAACTGGGAATACTGTTGACTATAACCATAGATTGTTGGGAAGAATATATCCCCATTTGTAGGACTGACAGGAAAGCTCAACTTCAGCTGAGAAGCAAAAGCGTTGAAACATCAGACTCCAAAGGTTAGCATGACTTTGTCTAAAACAAAGATAAAGGACAAGCTACAGACTAGGAGAAGATATTTTCTACACGATACATCAAGGCATCGTGAGCGAAGCTGTGTTTGGCAGGAGGTAGGAGACAAAATGACATCAATAAGGAGCAAATTATCCAAAAACAGCAGCAAAGGTTGTAAATGGGAAACTCATAAAAGGGAAAATAAGAATAGCTCATAAACACATGAAAGGAAAGTGATTAGGGAAAGGCAGACAAAACAAGATACTAGATTTGTGCAGGGAAATATCCTCATGAGCTGCTGGTGGAAGTTTGAACTGGAACTTTGAAACGCCTTCTGGCACTTTTCTTTCATTTAAGTCTGCACGCCCGATGGATGCTTCAGCAACAGGGCTTTCTGTCGTCTAGCGCAGGTCCTCACACATTCGCACAAGGAGGCGTGCACAGCGATGTTGTCTGAGTTGTCATTGTGTACAAATGCCCCCCGAACAGTGGCGTGCCAGCACAAGTCTAAAAACTGTCTTCCAAACGGAACTGATTTGCTGATTTCCTGGTGCAAACAGTCCTCCACCCCCTCCATGGCCAGTTTCAAGCTACCCACATGAAGTCACCAAACCTGAGAAGAGATGCACACAATCAACTCTCAGGCGCAGGTGTGAGATGACCACAGCACACCTCGGTCTCCATCTGCATATGTGAACAGACTTTGTCAAAGCAAGAAAAAAACAAAATCTACCCATTATCTCTTGGTGAGTAGAACATGAAATGAAATGCAGAGAACGTAGACACGCAAGTTAGCCGTGGTTTCTTTGGGGATGGGTGGGGTCTCGCATTTGGATAGTGGGCAAAAATATTTGTAGCCCGATTTGTAACGTGCTCAAGGAGAATTTAGTCATAGATCACTTATGTGATCCAATTCATAAAATACTGAAATTGTTAAAATGACAGAATGGTGTTACTTATGCAGCAAATTAATGAGATGGCCAATTAATGTTGATTCCTTTATTATTCTCTCTTCTACCATTAGCTCCCGTGAACCCTGTGGGAAACAAATTAAGTTTGTTCATTCATCCATTAAATGCACTGTTACTGGGTGCCCACTTGTGCCAAGTGCTGCAGGGGAATATGGACGCGACCAAGACTTACATCAAATTCCCCAACCTGGGGGGGGTCATAATCTTATTGGTGGAGAAACCTGTGTCTGGCAGGTCCTTACGGAATGAAATCAGTGATTCTTAAAGTAAGAATGAGACATCAGACTGTCTACTCTAGTCTTCAAAGACATTTACTTTAAATTAAGAGGAATTAAGGAAATTCTTATTAAACATCTGTATTCATGAGACAGCTGTTCCAAGGGCCAGAAAGTTCAAACTGTCTTCAACAAGAAAGAAAACTTCTCAATCCAGTAGTAGCGCTAGCTTCAAGTATGGCTTGATTCCTTGGCCAAGGGATGAAACTCAAAACCCTGAATGCCTCTCTGCTTTCTCTTTCTCCACATCCCTTTGACTGTTCAGTGGACATCCCAAGGCTCTTCATACAATGGGACCACGGGCACATCAGTCTCAGAATTGTCATCCTAGCACCCCAATAACCAGGAGGCTAGAAAGAGAAGACAGGTCCCTCCTTGGAGGTCCTTGTCCAGGACCCAGGCATATATTGATTGCTTGAGCCCATCAAAGCCAGGCCTAGAGCTGGGCATCAATAGGCCACACCGCTGAGAAGATGGAAGAGGGACACTTCCCAAGGAAACTTAGGTCACTGTCGATAGAAAAAGGGAGTATAGAATCCAAAAAGTCAACTGCTTCAAGACTCCCACTTACCATGCTAGAAGCTTCATGCTGTTTGAGCCATTTGGTTGAACAACAAAAAACAGGCCTCTTCTTCCCCAGGGGAAATTAAAACTCAGGAATTTTAAATGAATTTCTGACTCTTCAAACTGCAAATGGAGGGCCTTTTTCATAATGGAGCAAAAACAATCATTTATCGTGAAAATGTTCATTAGATTTCAAGTTCTTGAATTAAAATAGCAGCTTTTCCATTGACTAGTGACCTCGGTCAATTCATTTAATGACTCTGGGTCTGTAAGGTTTCCACTTAATCTTTCTTTTTTTTTTTTTTAATTTATTTTTTGCATGTTGCCTAGTGGTACATTCTTTTTTTTTTTTAACATCTTTATTGGAGTATAATTGCTTTACAATGTTGCGTTAGTTTCTGCTGTATAACAAAGTGAATCAGCTATATGTACACATATATCCCCATATCCCCTCCCTCTTGCATCTCCCTCCCACCCTCCCTATCCCACCCCTCTAGAGTGAAGTAAGTCGGAAAGAGAAAAACAAATACTGTTATGCTAACACGTATATATGGAATCTAAAAAAAAAAAAATGGTTATGAAGAACCTAGAGGCAAGACAGGAATAAAGATGCAGACGTAGAGAATGGACTTGAGGACACAGGGAGTGGGAAGGGTAAGCTGAGATGAAGTGAGAGAGTGGCATAGACATATATACACTAAATAGCTAGCTAGTGGGAAGCAGCCACACAGCACAGGGAGATCAGCTCGGTGCTCTGTGTCACTTAATCTTTAAAGTTCCTTTTGGCCCTAAAACTCTGATGTATTTTGCACTTAAGTCTATTTTCTCTGGTTCCTATTTCAATGCCTTCAAGGCAATGATCTTTGGAGTCTTTTCTCAATGAAAGTGAACTAACCAGAAAGATTTAGATCACAATAGTTCCTCACAACTCCTGATGCAACTCTAAAATCCCAGGACGGCTGGTTCATCCCTTTGGTTAGAAGCCCTTTGCCCAGACTCCTCAAATGCACAAGCCCAAGTAAGACTGACACCCAAAAACAGTAAAGGCTCCCAGGGGATGGGTTTCTCAGACTGTGCTCCAAGGTAAGAAAAGTATAGTCTAGTAGGAAGGGCACTGGTCTAGGAACCTGGCATGCAGGTTCCCACGCTGGCTTTGACACTGAACCTTCAGGGCTACAATTTTATAGAGGCAATGTCTCCTTATCTATAGCACATGAGTGCTGTCCCTGATGGATACCCGGCATTGGGTACTGGGCCACACGCTGAGAATAGAAAGGAGTCCTAACAGCACGATCCCCACCTTCACTGAGTTCTAGGCTGCAGGGACCAAGAGAGGAGTCAAGTGGTTTTCACAGGAATACATGCACACCATGATGACTGCCACAAAGCAAAGGCACCAGCACTCAGCCAGTTCAGGGGAGGCTTCCTGGGGGAAACGGACTTCAAGAAAAGTCCTTGGAAGCAACCTAAGTGCCCATCATCGGATGAATGGATAAAGAAGATGTGGCACATATATACAATGGAATATTACTCAGCCATAAAAAGAAACGAAATTGAGCTATTTGTAATGAGGTGGATAGACCTAGAGTCTGTCATACAGAGTGAAGTAAGTCAGAAAGAAAAAGACAAATACCGTATGCTAACACATATATATGGAATTTAAGAAGAGAAAAAAATGTCATGAAGAAGCTAGGGGTAAGACAGGAATAAAGACACAGACCTACTGGAGAACGGACTTGAGGATATGGGGAGGGGGAAGGGTGAGCTGTGACAGGGCGAGAGAGAGTCATGGACATATACACACTAACAAACGTAAGGTAGATAGCTAGTGGGAAGCAGCCGCATGGCACAGGGATATTGGCTTGGTGCTTTGTGACAGCCTGGAGGGGTGGGATAGGGAGGGTGGGAGGGAGGGAGACGCAAGAGGGAAGAGATATGGGAACATATGTATATGTATAACTGATTCACTTTGTTATAAAGTAGAAACTAACACACCATTGTAAAGCAATTATACCCCAATAAAGATGTTAAAAAAAAAAAAAAAGAAAAGTCCTAAAGGAGAAGTAGGAGCAAGGAAGCAGAGGGGAGGACAGACAAAGGGAGACGCATAAAGTGTCCTACCTCTGGGTGCCTGCACACTAGTGGGAACGCTGGTGCACATGCAACATGAATCCACGGTAACAAGCAGTAAGAATTACAAAGAACATTCAGATAAAATATGGGAAGATTCTGAGAAGCAAGGTCACTCTTACGTGGAAGATAAAAAGCTTGTGTAAATAGGAAAAGGAATGTGATGATCTGGTAATATAGTAGGACATAAGCAAGGAAAAACAGAGGGGGTGGGCTAAGCACGTCTGGTAGGTATCACAGAACAGGCAAAGGCAACTACTTCCTGAGGGAAACGGGAAATAGCCCAGGCTGAGCCAGGGCGTGTGTCAGGGGAAAACTTGAAAGGTTTTATTTCAAAGACCTTGAAGATAAAGCTTAGAAATGTCCAGCTACTGGATGCTTCCTACTCTGTATCAAAAAACCTGTCTCTAATTATCATACTAAGCGAGGTTAGAAAGCGAAAGGCAAACACCATATGATACCACTTATATGTGGAATCTAAAATGTGACACAGATGAACTTACCTACTCAACAGAAACAGACTCACAGACATAGAGGACAGACTTGTGGTTGTCAAGGGGGAGGAGGGGGTGGGGGAGGGATGGAGTGGGAGTCTGCGGTTAGCAAATGCAAACTAGTATATACAGAATGGATAAACAACAAGGTCCTACTGTATGGTACAGGGAACTATATTCAGAATCCTGTGATAAACCACAATGGAAAAGAATATGAAAAAGAATATGTATGTGTATACGTATATATATACTGAATCACCATGCTGTACAGCAGAAATGAACATAACATTGTAAATCAACTATACTTCAATTAAGAAAAAAAAAATACTCTCTCTAAACATTTGGTACTGTGGACTGAGACTCCCTCTTTCAAATACAGTCCCATCCTTGTTTCTTCTCTCAGTTCTCTGGCTTCCCTCCTCAGGCACCTTCAGGAGCTTCTGTTCATCTGCTCAGCCCAGGTGTTCATGGGGCCCCAGCCATCCTTGGCTGCCTTCTCTTCAAAACCCACAGAACCTCCACGTGTAAACGTATCCCCAGAGCTGACATGAATCTCTGGGTCATTGCTGGTGACTCTGCATGAATGAACCTCAGCTTAAATCTTCCCTGGAAGCAGCCCTGAGTTTCCTGTGTGGAGGAAACGGAGGCACTGGGCACTTGTTTCAGTTTCAAAGACGTGGAACCAGGGGTTGAACCCAGATAGACGGTAGATGCCGTTTTTGTGCTGTTCGATGGGTCTTCCATGTGTAAACACTCATTGAAACAATGGCATGAACATGTGGTTCACTGCCTCTTCTAAAAAAGGTTGAAAATATTTAAATAGTAAAATTGGGATGACGTGCAGTATCCTAAAAGCACATCCACGGGACACCGGCGGGGCAGCCCCTGAAGGTCTGATTTTGCTACTACGGTGTCCACGGGAGGGATGAGGGCTGCAGTGTGAAGCGAGTGAGGCTGGGGAGGAGGCCGAGCCCAGGAGAGAAGACTGAGCCTGAGCAGAGTGACGGCAGTGGGCTTGGAGAGGACCCGGAAGACCCGAGAAGGAGGAGAAAGTCCCGACTGATAGGACTTGAAATCTGACGCAGTGTGGAGGGGGTGCTGGTGGAGGGGCTCAAGGAGTAATTCTGGCCCAGCTTGCAGGACCCGGTGGGGAGCAGGGCCATGTGTCAACACTGCTGATTTATTCCTCCAGCTGGTGCTCAGCACAGGTCCTGTCCTTAGCACTGCGGGGGGAGTACGGACCTGCCAGACCCTGGAGCCCGACTCACTGGGCTTGAATCCTCACTCCGAGACTCACTACCTGGGAGGCCTTGAGCCAGTCCATGAGCTCTGCATGCCTGAATTTCCTCTTCTGTACAATGGGACCTATTCCTGTAACTTATCACTTAGGGAAGGTGTGATGATAAAGTAAATCCAAACACATAAATACGTAACATATTTGAAATATTCTATTTCGTGGCACATAGAAAACAGTGACGGTTTACTGAAAGTAGCGTTATTATCAAATTTTAGAGGAGACAGACAATAAATCCATATGGAATAAAACTAGCTGAAGTGGTGCGAAGAAAAATAAAGCAGAATCAGAAATTGAGTTATAACAAGAAATTTATTTTTTTTAAATAACTGGGCAAGAAGCCTCTCTGAGGAGGTGACATGTGAGCAGAGACCTGACCTGGATTCACTGAGAAAGCAAGCTAGGTGAAGATTGCAGAGGAACGACCAACTTCACAGTGGAAGGACCCCCTAAGTTCAGAAGCTCTGAGCTGGGAATGAGCTTGGTGATTCAAGGAAGAGTAAGAGTGACGGGGAAGAAGGGAGAAGATGAGTTTAAGGGGAAAGTCAAGGATCAGACCATACAGGGGCCAATCAGGACCTGCTAAGGACTCTGTACTTTGTTCGAAGGTCTCCATGAAGCAATATGATGCAGTAGTTAAGAGCCAGACCGCCTGAATGGGACCTTACCCCAGCCTCTTCCCAGATGTGCACATCAGCACCTTTATCTGTAAAGTGGGGATAATAATAGCACCTACCCTATGGAGTTGTGAGAAGTGAGAAAATTTAATATATGCAAAGAATATAGAACGGTGCCTGGTGTATATTAAGCATTCTGTGTCATCACCATCATCATTAGAAGACTTTCAGTAGCGGTCCAACATAATCCAAATTATCTGTAAAAGGTACTACCCTGGCTTTTGTGTGAAGGTGATGCAGGTCAGCCTTTGGCAGTGGTGAACTAAAATGAGTTGAGTCCTGAGAGTGATGGAGAACGATCATTGCATTGGATATGGACTGAAAACCTCTCAGGCTGATGTGCAGCAACATGGATGGACCTAGAGACGATCATGCTAAGTGAAGTAAGTCAGACAGAGAAAGACAAATACCATATGATATCGCTTATATGTGGAATCTAAAATACGACACGAGTGAACTTATCTACGAAATAGATTCACAGACATGGAGAACAGACTAGTGGTTGCCAAGGGGGAGGTGAGGTGGGGAAGGGATGGACTTGGAGTGTGGGATTAGCAGATGCAAACTATTATATACAGGATGGATAAACAACAAGGTCCTACTGCACAGCACAGGGAACTATAGTCAATATCCCGGCATAAACCATAATGGAAAAGAATCTGAAAAAGAATGTATATATATGTATAACTGAATCACTTTGCAGAACAGCAGGAATTAACAACAGTGTAAATCAACTATACTGCAGTAAAATAAATTTTTTAAAAAAATTCTCAGGCTGGATGGCTCTGTGCATCTATATTACCTAAGGTTTCCCTGAGAATATGTGCGTGCTGGGTCATGCCAAGTAAAGTCTTTAAAAAAATCACTGTCTTGGGCTTCCCTGGTGGCGCAGTGGTTGAGAGTCCGCCTGCCGATGCAGGGGACATGGGTTCGTGCCCCGGTCCGGGAAGATCCCACATGCCGCGGAGCGGCTGGGCCCGTGAGCCATGGCCGCTGAGCCTGCGCGTCCGGAGCCTGTGCTCCGCAACGGGAGAGGCCACAACAGTGAGAGGCCCGCGTACCGCAAAAAAAAAAAAAAAAAATCACTGTCTACTTAAAGTGGATGTATTATTACAAAAAAAAAAATTAATGGAATAAAAAGAAACAAAACTCTCATGCTTTTCTTTCAAGAACATTCTGAGTAAAAGCCATGCTCTTCAGAGAGTATGTGTTCCTCATAGCCTCTCCTTGGGATCTTCAGAATTAGCTACCAAGACAAAGTGGGAAATCCTGTTTCTGTAACTGTCCAAATACGCTACGGATATGTAAAGGTAAGATAGGAATTTTCTGTTAATTTTCCAGCATGAGCAGTTTTCACATAAATCCATCCTCTTATCTTGGGCTGTCCTTAGAAAGAAAGGGTTATTTGATAGATGCATGGAAAGCCAATCTGTGAGAAAGCCTGCTCCAGTAACCCCACTCTCCAGGACAACCCTACTCTGCTTTAAAATGGCTCGTGTTCAAATCACTGGGCAGCTGTCGGGGAATTTTGCTCTGAGTGAAGCCTCAAGTAATATTTTCCTCATTTTTTACTGGGCGCGCGTAAATAGCACCATGAATCGAAGACACTCTATAAAAAGGCAAGAGCGAGACCTGATAGCGGTTTTGAAATGGCTCTGGCGCCCAGTGTGGGGAGTACAGAATCTCCGTTAGCAGGACTTTTACCCTGAAATATGTTCCTCCTCCCTCCCAGAACCTCCCCAGAACCAGAGGTTCTGATACACCTGCCTCTTCCTCTGTGTGCTCCCTTGAATTAAAAAAAAATCCACATGTAAATGGGGACGCAGACTCCCTCATTTTCCATGTGGGAATACTGGACAAGATAGACTTTATCATTCCTCACAGTGAAAAAAGAGCTTATGCCCAAGACAGGGTAAATACCCAGCAATCAGCTTCGGCCAGCTCAGAGGAAAATATTTCTTTTCATTTCACGACTGCACTGTTTTCCAGAGGCACTGGATAAAAACGCACCTGTCAGCAGATCAGGAATAAAGACCCTCTGCCACATAGGACCGTCCTCAGGGACCTGTCTTTTACATGACGGTGTTAAGACTTCAGAATCTCTTCCTGTAACTGTAAGTCACTGAGGGGAGAAGACCAAATCATCCAATTATCCATCGTTAACACCAGCTTATTAGCTGCAATTACAGAATTCCAAGGTTCTGCTCTTGTGCGTCCCCATGTGAATCTCCTCTTTGGTATTTTATCCAGGTATATCTCGTCTCGCTCTTAGAGTCTGACTTAGGAGGCATGGGAGGAGGGATCAAGAAACTGGCTGCTTGCTAGTCCCTAGGGTGTCCTGGGAGGGGAGGTCCTTGCACCACATTGGGAGAAACTCTGCTGTGGTTTGAGGGGGTCCTGAACATCTCCCCGCCACTTCCTGGACACCTTCCGTGTCGTTACTCCAAATTCCACACAGCATGGGCCATTCTTAGATTCTCTGTGACCACTTGGCCAGATCAGGAAGAAGTTAGCCTGCCTATTTGGGATACTTTGCTTTTTTCTAAATAAGCATCAGCTTTTTTTCTTAACAACTGTTTGACTGTTGAGAAGTCGAAGCAGCATCCTTTCCCACTGAAATGCTTCCCCCCAAAACAACCTGTTCGCTGAGCCTTCAGAAGCTTGCTCTTCTTTTAATGGTATGGGATTGAGTCTCCCTCCTCCTTTCATTCTGGCCCGAGCTCTGCCCTCTGGTCTCGTATTCACTAAGGCAGTAAACAAGCCTGTGAAGCCGGCTGTGCCCCAGGCGCTCTGGCGGCACCAGGGAGACAGAACTGAAGAAATCAACACGACCAGCACTTTGGTGTGTAAATGGAAGCATCAACTTCCACACTGAGGATTAATTTATATCCCTAAGTATATAATAATGATAACGATAATAATAATAACTATGATAATGTCTCTTCATTTTAAAAAAAACTAGAATGACGCTGCCTATATGTACACTCTCATACAATGCTCTTTTCATTGGCCACTGTCTCGTACCATGCGAAAACCTCTGCTTGAAACCTCCAGCGATGGGAAGTTCACTGCTTCTGAAGACAACATCTGTAGCTGGGCATCTGGGGGCTCAAGAGCTCCAGAAACAGTGCCTGACACACGGGAGGCACCCGAGAAACATATTCCTGAATGAGCAAAACCCATCAGGACTAACATTTCAGTTCATGTAAATTTCACCCAAGTCTGCTGACTCTGGCTTTTGTAATAAAACTTAAAAATAGCCGGGATTTATTGAGGGTTTAGGATGTCAGGCTCCCCTCTGCGTGCTTATGTGCATTAATATTTTAAATTCTTACAACCCTATTATTATTATTATTATTACTATTATTGTTGTTATTGTTATCACTATTCCCATGTTACAGAGAAGGAAAATGAGGCACAGGGAGGTTAGAAACAAGCCCAAGGTCACCCAGAGTGACTGGGACTCAGCCACCTGGTTCTGGAGCCTGTGTGTAGTGCTCTAGGGATAAAGATTGTTCTCTCCCATCCGCAAGGGAAGCGGCTCTGATGTGCGTGTATCTTCTCTGGCCTATGCTTCAGGGAGCCTGTGCTCTCCCTCGCCTTTTTCTCTAGGTGTGTTTCCCTGAAATGCGGTTCCCCAGGTGCAGCTTTGCCGTGCAGGTGCGCGCTGGTGGTGCTGCTGTCTGAGTGGAGAGCAGGCAGGGGGCCCAGGAGCCTTGCTCAGCGTGGAGGGAAGCACCAGGGCAGGTGTGCCGATGGCAGGGCAGCTGAGGCTGTGAAGACCCGATGGCGGGACTCTGCTCACTTTCCGAGCACAGAGAGATTTGCACTGACGACCTGGACCTACAGTCGGGACACCCGGAGGTCAGGTGTGCTCACAGAAGACAGACTCAGGAAGACAGCAGTCGGGCCTTCCAGGGAAGGCTGTCCTGAGCCCTGGGCCCCCAGGGCCTCCGTCCTCCTGAGCCCTTGTCACTCACCCCGTGGTTCCCCACCCCAGTCCTTGAGCTCCAGGAGAGCAGGGTCAGACATCAAGCTCTGTGTCAACTGTGCCTCGTACACAGCTGGCTTTAGCATCTGGGATTTGCTGCTGTGTACGTATCCCCACAGAAAATGCATTAAATGCGGGACAGATTAGGGGACCATCCCTGAAAAATGTGGCAGGAGGGTGATCAAGGAGGTCACGCTTTGATGCGTAGGTGTACATGCAGGCTCCCAATGCGACAGGAAGTCCATTCCCTACCCACATACAGTACATCAACTGATCCCCAAAACAGCCCTTCAGGGTCATTTCTATAGGGGACTAAACCCAAAGGCTACTGGCTCAGGGTCACAAGGAACCCAGGTGAACGCAGGTCTGGTTAACTTCACACCACACCTCCTATGTGATAATGAACGAACTGCAGTACCTCTTCTAGTGGTTTCTGGACACAGATGATAAACAGCACATCCAGAGAAGAGGACCTGTGTGCAGGTGATTTAGCACAGGTGTGCCCAGTGAGACCACCTGGGACGTGGGGACACAGGGCAGGAAAAGGAAGGAAGACAGGCAAGGGTGCATTTCAGCAAAGGTCCCCAAGAAGGCAGCGCCAGCCTGATCCTGCAGGGGACTCTGCAGGGTGAGCTACATCTCAGTCTGTCCCATCGTGAGACGGGAGACGGGCTTCTGTATCCCTGCACTAATACTCACTGGTTCATGGCAGGGGTTGGGTGGGGAGGGGATGGGGGACGGTGGGCTTCAAACTCCCAGGCACGTTCAGATCTTGGGCAGAGTGCTTCTGGGAGCCTGGGGTGGTCCTCCAAGCAAAGTCCCAGGTGCAGGTACTGAGAGCAAAGGGGCAGGAGAAGCCCACAAATGGGGGAGGGGCACGTGCTGTGTGTGTACAGGTAGTGAAGAGGACGTGCTCAGACAGGGAATGAGTAATTCTGCCAGGGGCAAGGGATCGCCCTTGGAGAACCGGCATAAATCCTTTCTGCCAGCCTAGTGGGACTAGCAGGGTGAAAGGGTGAGGAAAGGAGGGACAGGCATGGAAAGCAAAAGCAGAGGCAGAGAGGCGTGAACTGTGGTACAAGAGACTGGAGAAAGCTTCCCAAAGAAGAACCTTGGAGGTCAAGCAGACTTTAAGACTTGATCTCAAGGACAAAGGATAGGCAACAATTCTGACTTGGACCCCCAGGGAGCTGGGTCACCGCACCAGCTGGCAGAGCAGATTCCCAGCTTGCACTGGGAGTCCAAGGTGAGGGGCCCTGGCTTCGGCGTTTCTCAGTTGACTGCTGCGAGGACCAGAGGGGAGAGCATCCTTCAAGCCTGGGCTCACCCAGGCACATCCTTCCTGACAGCCCTGAGCATCACTCTCCTCCAGCCCCAGGTGGGCACTCAGAGCCTGGGAGCTGGAGTGTTTTACCTGCTTAATATTCTCCATGAAAACAAGCATATTTGATATGTAGGGGTACGTTAATGGACCTTGAAAAGAAGTTAGTTTGATTCATTTGAAGAATAAATGTCCCTCCCCACCCCTTAACACGGCGAAACTCACAAAAGCTTCTGCTAATGGAAAGGGAAATTACCTCTCAAAACACGACTAAAGCTAATCATGGCCGTTTTTACACGCTCACAATTTCCTGCTCATCCTTTCTCCTGCTTTGATGAGCGGCGACTAGCAGATGCCTGTGCCGAACCGCCTAGCACAGCCTCAACCGGCTTAGGCAGCATCCCTCCCCCTCCCCCTATTTTCCCTTCCGTGATCATCCCTCTAAGGGAAAATAATATATTTTTAACATCTCCAGGTCGGAAGGACTGCACAATCTGTTAAATAGCGTCATTTTGGTGGAAGGAAATCGCCAAGGCTACGTATCCGTAACATTCATTCACAGATGCAGACATGCCAATTACCTGTAACCCTGAACTCAGAAGAGAGAACAAAGCTGTGAGACCCATAAAATGTAAACCTTTGAAGCAAACAGAATCACATTTTTTTAAAAATTTCTTACTTCTGGTTTCTCTTCCTGGAATCCCTTAACCCTTATATTTTCATTGACCATCATTCATCTCTGTACCTCTTGGCACCCAGGACTTCGGCTTATAGGAGGAACCTGAAAAGGTTTGGAACAGCCCAGGGATAGCCTGGTGTCAGTGAACCATTAGGGGATCACCTACAACTCATACTTTTCTATTTTAGGTGATGACCAAGACCCAGTGGCCTTCAGAGTCGTACTGACCACTGGCCCGAATCACCCACCTTCCACATCTACAGAGAAGTAGCTCCCTTTATGCCTGGCACCAAGTGCCAGGAGCAGATGTGATGCACTGTTCCAGTTGGGGTACAGTCACCTGTTCACACGCATGTCCCTTCTGTCATGTGGTCATCTTTCTAGAATGCCCAGGGGAGGACTGCTTACCTGGTACAAGTTCAGAGCCTGTCCTAGTCTATTTTACAAGATATGTCGCTACCTCAGACCAGAAGGAACTATCCATTTACCACAGAAACCTGTCCCAAGTCACCTTTTTTAAAAGTACAGAAGAAAAGAAAACACCGTAGTATACAGGTTATGGCTACATTTCACATGGGGAGTTACTATTTTTTCTTATTCACAGAATCACATCATAAACACCTACCTTGGAAAACCCAGTGACAAAGTATTTCCCATCTAGAGAAGCAGACTCCAAATCACCTACGTAGCTGAAACACATTTCCATATCATATGGCTACCAGAGAACAGATATATCCAAAAAGAGAGAAAGACTGTCTAATTCTGCCCCTTAATTTGTGCAGCAACGTCTTGTGCTTGAACAGCACTGGATTTATGTCTTCCTAGTGCTTTCATTTCATCTGGCTGTGCCTCTGAGACGAAATCAATCTGCTCCACATGGCATATCGTGGCCTCCAAACCCGGCCGCCAAGGTTTCTCTTCTCATTTTGTCTCCGTCCTTATCACCTGCCACGCCAGGTCTCTCATCATCCCAGGAACACCCTTGCTCAGGTCCCAGGGATATCGGGGCCTGGTACCTCTGCCGAGAACATCCTTCCCTTCCTTTGCCTGCACGGCCAACTTCTGCTCACCCTTCCAGCTCTCATTGTCTCAGATGAGCTGTGTCAGCTTCCACCTCTACTGTATTTGTTAGTGTGACACTTCTGTCTCCCCAGGAAGACTGTGGGTGCCTCCAGAGCAGGAAGGAATCTTCTCATCCCCAGGGATGTGTTCCATGAGACCAGCCTGGGGCAGATGCTACTAAGTAAACAACTATTGAACGCATAATAGCATCACTTACTCTTGCTAGTGCTTATTGTGGGCTTACTGTGTGCCAGGACCATTCTAGTCATTTCCTTGCATAACTCATTCAAACCTTAACATAAACCTATGAGGTAGGGATCTCCTACCAGCCCCACTTTATAGGTGAGGAACCCAAAAAACCAAATTGGCTAAAATAACTTTCCTAAATCCACATGGCTAAGAGTCGGAAGCAGGATTTGAACCCAGAAATTTCTGAGTGTGTGTCCTGCACCACTCCTGAATTCTGCCTCTTTAGACAGAGAAACCTTTTCCTATTTCTGTTTTAGAGATAAATGCAACCAAAAAAACAAATTAAATGACTTGTCCCCATAAGATCACTCAACTGATAAGTGTCAATGACATCAAGTGTTTTGACTCCTTCTGGTGATTTCTCAATATATCAGTACTCGACTAAACATACATATATTTTTTCTCTTTTACTGAGAACTACATGCAGGTAACAGGAAATATGTCTGGGTGACTGGATGTAAATATGACTGCTGAAACGTTCTCCCTTTGCTGTACGTACAGAAGTTGCTCCACGAAGGGCTGGAGAATATTCCACTCCTGCCTTGAAGCTGGACTGGCCTTGCAATTGGCCTTGACCAATGGAATGTGGAGGACAGACCCTGTGCCATTTCCCAGCCTAGCCCTTAAGAGACCTGGAATCTTCCACTTTCTTTCCCTTGGTGACCTGAGCTACCATAGAAGAAGTTGGACACCCAACTGGAGACAGCCAGACCATTCCCTTAGGCAGTTCAGCCACCTCAATTGAGAGATCAGATGTGTGTGAAGACACGTCTGATGTTATGATCGTGGGTAATCTGTCCTCCACTGAGATCCCAGCTGAAAGCAGTGCACAAAAGACCTGGCTGAGCCCAGCCAACTCAAAACATCAAGAATAAACTGTTGTTTTGAACCACTAAGCTTCAGAGTGCTTTGTAATGAGGCAATGTCTAACTGAAAACACTAAAATTGGAAAATTCACCTTGAGGAAGAAATCGCCAACACTATCTATTCCTCACCCACGGAGCCATCCCTATTGTAATTATTGCTGACCTCCATATGGGCCTTCTGTTCTAAATATCATACTCATGTAAACTCAAGGGCCTACCAAGTGGACCACAGTTATCCCCATGTCAAACTAGACCAAAGAAGAAAATAGCCTTTTTTTCCCCAAACTGCATTTTTCTTTCTTTCGTCTCTGTGCAGCACCAGCAGGAGTCCTCCCTCCCCCAAGCTGCTTGCTGGGCTCTGCCAGCTGTTGGACGCCCAGCAGTCCTCTGATCCTCACAGCTGGGTCTCTCAGCTCCAAGAGACAGCTCAGCCAGAGACAGGGACTGAGCTCTTGAGCTTCACAGTCACGAGAAGAAGCAGAGCCCTTTGCCAGGGACCTGGGGATGGCATCCATCAAGTCAGCTAGGCATTAGTCCCACCTGACTTCCAGGCCCAGCCTTGTCCCTGAGACCAGAACCCAGCTTCAAACCCCTGATCAGGTGACCACTCACATGTCAGACTGATTGGACACTTACTTTGTGCCAGTTCCTAATCTGGGACATTTACCTTAATAATCTCTGTAAAATATAAAACGCCCTTTTCATTTATAATCTCCAAGACGCACAACCATATAAAATCTATGGGATGCAGCAAAAGCAGTTCTTAGAGGAAAGTTCATAGCAATACAAGCCTTCTTTAAGAAACAAGAAGAATCTCAAATAAATAACCTAACCCTCCACCTGAAAGAATTAGAAAAAGAAGAACAAACAAAACCTAAAGTCAGCAGAAGGAAGGAGATAATAAAGATCAGAGAGGAAATAAATAGAGATTCAAAAAACAGCAGAAAAAGCATCGGTAAAACCAAGAACTGGTTCTTTGAGAGGGTAAACAAAATTGACAAACCTCTGGCCAGGCTCACCAAGAAGAAAAGAGAAGGACCCAAATAAACAAAATTAGAGCTATAATGTCTAAGACAAAGCCCTACAGAGGATGGATATTTACCCTCATGTTTCAGGTGAGGAAATGAAGCTCAAGTTGTTAACGCCTGGGATCACATGACTAGTTCCTGCAAGATTTGGGTTCAAATCTTCTACTTTCTCATTCACCTCCATGAACCTTCTTCTGGCAGAAGCTGGGTTGGGGAAGGGGCACGACACAGGTGGTAGCACAGTGGGGAACTACAGGCGTCCTGAATGCACATAGGAGAGGGAGTGACCACCAGTCTTAGATGCCTGATTTTATTTCCTGGAGAGAGGAGGAGAGTGAAGGGTGGAAGAGAAGGACCTTCCTGGAAATGTGGAGCCTTGACTACTACTTAATGCTTAACTCTTTCCAGAGTAAGGGGAGGAGCCGGTCATCTCCAGTATCTTTCTTTTTCTCTATCACAGGCTTGAGTCAAACTGTTGCCCATAAACCATCAGCCTCCCCTGATTGTCCCTTGCATGGTCCAAGTAGCCTACTCTGCCCCGAATCTCCCACTCCTCCTCCCAGGTGGAGCTAAACATGTCACCACATCTACACTCCCACTTTGTAGTTATTCAACTGCATGCAGTTTTACTCACCATAATATCACTGTCAACAATGGGGTGGTCTAAGTGCCAGGGCAACTCCAGATGAATTTTTGGAAGTGTAGCTATGACTGGAACTCTTACTCTGCTGGATATGATTTCTATAATATTCTTGGCTACCTTGTACAGTGAAAGTTAAGCAGGTTTCACCTAGTTCTGTCTTTTTATCTCCATACTTCTGCTTCCATCCCGAAGTGTTTCTTCTTCTTCTTCAGGTCTGGCTGATCTATACATTCTCCCAAATTTACTAATGAAAATATTTCTGTTAGAATATAATCTTGACGCCTAGCCTTACTTTTTATGTAATAAGTTCTATATTTCGGACTCAACACTATTACACTGAAACTGCTGGGAGCTCTGGATACCTACTAATACTCCAGCTTCTCCAAGGTTAGAACCTGGATTGTTCTTGGCAATCCTTCTTCCCTAGGAGTGTTGCATTGACTCCTTGCTGTGCACAGAAAGTGCTACCACACCTGCCTGCTGACTCAGTCCCCTATACCTAGATGATTATCGAATTCTCTTCAACAACAGGTTTCTTCTTACCTATCTGCTGGATGCCATTTCCCTTCCTCTTCCTCCCTGACTTGACTTTCGCCAACCTCCACAGTCAGGTTTATCCTCAGATGCCAGCTGCTCCTGGGCGAGTGTTTGTTTGTTTGTTTTTTTCCTTCAGCCAGGTCCCCCTTGCAATAACGTACACACATGGCCAAAGCAACAGTGGGTCTCCATTTCCAAAACCCACTCATTCAGCATTCAACAATGACTTACTGAGTACCTTTATGTATCTAGCACTCTGCTAAGCCCTGGCTTACAGTGATAAATGAAGGCTTACCAGCGGGGAACAAGTGCCCCACTGCCATCCTCCTGCTTACCTGTCTGCCCAAGGATGGAGGCACTCAGTCTGTGGGGGATCCTTGAGGACACCTTCAAGGTCACTCGGATCTGATAATACCTAAGAAAAGAACAGAGGACAGGCTGCTGAATATCAGATTTCTTACGGTTGGCTGCTGTTAAAAATACCTAGACTTAATCCTAAAGATTGTAGGGAACCAGGAAAGTTTCTGGACGACATGCATGATCATCTAGCATCAAAGAGAGATTTATTTTGTTAGCATAGTGGGAAAGGGATGGGATGGGCCAAGCTGAAGACACCTGAGATCGTAGGAAACACATAAGAGGTTGGTAGTGATGGAAATAGGAAAAAGGAAAAGATAGGTCATATAGCACAGGTACATTAGGGGTGTGATTTTTCTTCACTCAAAAAAGTCCATTTTACAGAAAAATAGGAAGTTTAATGCATGGTGAACACAAATTGAATTGCTATCATGTTGCAACACAGACAAACATTTCCTTTAGAAACACTGGCAGCTGAACTGCTAATCCTGGGGATATTGACAAACATTTTTACCAGTGTATTTCTGTGCCTTTGTTTCTATTACGTCACCCGCATTGCCAGATTCGGTCATTTCAGAATGTCGTGCAGGTTCTCACACTGTCAGCAAACTCTCTCAACTGTCTTCTTTTGCCACATGTGCAGAAGCACTTTTTGAAGTTCTGTGCTTTGCAATCAATGATCCTTTTGTTTGCAAGCACTTGGGAACATTTCTGGCCTCATAATTGTTCTCCCCTTCCACTGATTTCAAAACCATTGTGTAACAGAACGTGAATAAAACCAAGTGAAATAGAAGTAAAATAGACCATGAACACATCAGTCTCTCACGGCTCATTGAACTCACAGCTGGGAGCTATTTTGCTATGGACTCTGTTGCACTGTGAATACACTTGGAGAATGTTTCTGTTGACATGTCTATATGTATATAGTGATCCAAGGAGATGCAGAGCAAAGAGCACTGGCACTGCACTTATGTAGCTTGGGTGACATCATTTGAGAGCTGTGTGACTTTGAGTACATCACACAACTTCTCTGAACTTGTTCTTGTATCTGTAGAATGAGGATTTAAAAAAAAGAAAAGAAAAGAAAAAAAGGGACTTGTCATGACTTCTGCTTCCAGGAAAAATGGAGTAGACATACTTTTTTCTATCCCCACTAAGTACAGCTAAAAACTCTAGACAGTATACAGAAAACAAACAAAAGAAGATTCTTAAAGGTGAAAAAGAAAGCAAACAGTCTAGGGACCTCGAGGTCCAAGGAAAGACATGATGGTGAGTTTTCTGCATTTTCTCTTTTGCCTCGTATACCACATATACCCCTCCCTGTAGCTCACCTTTAATCCCCTCTGTAACACATTTTACAGAACAGAAGTTTTTAATCTTGACGAAGTTGAATTTATCCATTTTTTTAATGGATCACACTTTTAAGTGTCCAGTTTTAAAAAACTCTCTGCTTAGCTCTGGATCCCAAAGCTTGCCTCTAGTTTTTTTCCCTAAAAGTTTTATATTTTGCATTTACGTCTGTGATTGACTTGGAGTGAATTTTTATATGAGGACTGAGATTTAAGTTGAATTTTTGTTTTGTTTTCTTTTGGCCTGTGGATGTCGAGTTGCTTCAGGACCGTTTATTGGAAAGGCTTTATAGAATTGCTTTTGAAACTTTGTCAAAGATCTCTTGGGGATATCTGTGCCTTTGTGACTGCTATGTCAGGGTAGAGATCCAGGCTCCCCAGAGGGTGTCCACGTAAACCAGGCTAGGTGGAGTTCTCGTCACCACCCACTAGTAGTGAAAATCTAGCTCCCTCCTGGAGACCTGCTCTTGCCAGGTGGGGGGAAGGTGTGGCTTGTTACAGCTTGGCAGTGGTGGACATCTAGGCTCGCACTTGGCCTTTGCTGGTGTGGGTGGAGGTGAAGCCACTGTTTTTCCTGTGTTGCTTGGCTAGGGTAGAACTACTATTGTCAAAATGTTTCTGTCTTGCTAGGCTGCTTCTTTCCTGGTCCTTTCCCTACAGAAAGCAGGTTTTTCGGTTGGAGCTTATTTTTGATATTTAAAATGGCCTCTGAGTGCAGAGGTAAAGTCCTGTCTAATGTGTTCCGAAAAGCAAGAAGGCTGTGATGTGCCTCACACAGAAAACAGTGTGTTAGACAGGCTTTGTTCTGGTATGAGTTACACTGCTGTCAGTCATGAGTTCAATGTCAATGAACCAGAGCCAGATGAATATATATATCTCTCTGTCTATCTATCTATCTATCTATCTATCTATCTATATATATATATATGCCTTTAAACAGAAACACACCTAAAACAGGCTTATGTATTGATCAATGGATGAAAATGTGACCGGAGGTTCCCAGGAACGTAACATATTTGTGCCCTTGTGACTGCTGTGTGGAGGGTAGAGATCCAGGCTCCCCATAGGGTCTCCACATAAGGGAACAATTCACATAAGCTGAACGTTTACTACCATCATGAAATTTACAGGGGAAACACAATAACAAATAACCACGGACACCGTCATCCGTGAGAGGGAGGCTGAGGCAGAGTAGAAGGTCCCTGCACTGCCTATCGGAGACAGCTGCCCCTTAGCAGTAGCTAACTACCACTGTGCAGAAATGTTAGCTATGCAATGCTAGATCTTTCCGTGTTTCAAGGGAAGACAGAAATTTGGATTTTCAATAAAACATCTTTAAATTTTTAAACGTTGGTTCATAAATCAATGATAATGACAAGAGTAACAGCAAAAACAATTAGCAGCAGCAACTATGGCCACGGCGTTGACAATAAAGCACCGTGTTGACAAGATAAAACACATTTTCAGGCTAAGTCTCCATGGGCCAATAACTGGCCAACTCTAATTTATATAAATACAAGATGTCGCTTTTAGTGTTTCCATAATAAAAGACCAGCGCATTTCAATAATCTCATCATCAAAGGAAGAGGCGCAAATTGCACCACCAGCAGTTGTAATATTCTAATGGCTTCCTCTCCGAACATAAAATAGGTCATTCATTGCCAGAGGCTATGCATCACTTTCCTATCAGACTGTGCTGGAAGCAGTTGCAGGTATGCTCAAGATTTATTAAGCATCTCTGAGCTAGGATCTGATCTAGGAACTTCCATGTATGCAATCTTGTTTGACCCTCCATAAAGCCTTTGTAAAAGAAAGCATCATCTCAAGTGTCAACCAAAGAAGACGTTGAGTCATTGGAGGTATCTAACTACTTAGCTAAAGTAGTTAAGCTAGCAAAGGGCAATGAGGTTCAACATCCAGAAATAATACTAATTCGTTTTTGCCTGTTACATCTCATAGGAACCACATTTCATTGCATAATTATAACACTTTTATAACCAACTCCAAGCACTGTCTGAATTCTTCCTCTTTAAAAGCACTGGTGCTACTGAACCTTATTTCAAAGAACTAGTCATCTTGCACTTCAGATGCTTTACAGGCATATGTTGAAAGAAATAAGTTTCAATTAGGTTGGTCCATTTGGCTTCTGGCTTGATTACACAGAATGTTTAAACCCCTTTAGCAATTCTCTTTTGTCTGACATGAAGGTCCTGCCAGGTCATAAATTCATAAACCATGTCATATATGATATACATGATACTGTTTGATCCCTTCAGAAAATCTGTGATGCACTTACCATGACTTCCATCTTTAAATTAGAAAACTAACGCTAGAGATGAAGGAATTTGTCCGAGTTCACATATTTGGTAAAGAATGTTAGCGCATCTCCTAGAATAACCTTATTGCTTCAAATAGATATCCTTTAACCATCTTAAAGCCACCTTTTTCCAGCTGTGGTGACTCAAGGAAGACACCATGAAGAAGGGAGCAGTTGGCTCAAATCCTTGGAGAACGAACAAGTGGTAGGAGAATATGGGGGATGAGTACCAGTCAGAAGGAACGGAGAAGTTAAGACCAGGAAGTGGAAAACTTCAGACAATGTGCTGGTATGCTTGAAGAGTCTAGATTTCCACAGAACCCCTTTTGGGAAGTGATAATAAAATAGTCAACCTCTCTTGGCTTCCATCCACTGAACTATGCCCTTTACCTAATGTGGCAGCAGAATAATGTCCCTTCCAAAGATATCTACATCCTAATCTTCAGAACCTGTGGAACAAGAATTAAGGTTGCAGATGGAATTACAGTTGCTAATCAACAAAAAAAAGTATTTTAAGTACAATGAGAGCTGTACTTTTCTACACTGTTGGTAGAAATGAAAAATCACGACAGCCTTTCCGGAAAGCAATTTGGCAAGAATCTCAAATGTTTATTTTCCTTGACCCAATAGTTCTATCCTAGGAATCTAACTTTAAAAGTGTGTGTGTGTGATTTTATAATAATGAAAAATCAGAACAACAAAGAAAGATTAAATAAATGGTTGTACACTCATATGATGGCAAAGCCTGCTGCTTCAACCTTCATAAGCTCACCTCAATTTCCCCATCACCTTTTTATCCCCAGAAGCCCAACCCCACTCATTCTGATCACTAATGTATTTCCCCCTGTTTTCTCAAAAACACAGTGAGAACAAGAATGATACTTTTCACTTCTGTGTCCCTTAGAGCTCTTACTAAGAGCACTGCACTAAGGAGAGAAAAGCATCTCATAAACATTAGTTCTCAGTTGACTACAGAGATATCCATCACCACCAGCTGCTGAAGGAGAAGCCACACCCTATTCATCTTTGTATTTCCAGCAACTGACATGGTGCTGACACACAGCTGACATTCATTTAGTGCCAGAGGAATGTATGAATGAATGAAAATTCCAATGAGAGGAATTCCCTCAAACCACGGGTATATACAATCCAATCCCAACATCTAAAACTGTGTGACTCAGAATCCACAAGCAATTCTTTTAATACTAATAAAACTAGAAATCCTATTCTATAATGGGAATACGGAGATCTACGGCATTTTGTCATAACCACTTTTATATCAGACATATTATGAATCCACCACTCTGGGACCCAGGGACATTTGACGTGACCTAAAATACAAATCACTGTGTTTGTGGAAAGGTCAACAGAGTCTGGAGTCAAAACGCCTAGGATCCAGAGCCCAGCAGGCAAATGGAGACAATAACTTTCCTTCTCTGAGCCCCTTTCCTCATGGGTGATGACACCTGTAATGACCTCACAGACCTGTCATGAGGTATGTACAGGGCAGTGCATGGAAAGCCCTGGGTATGATTCTCAACCCCCATATTCCATTAAAGATAAAATACTGGTGTAGGATGTGTGTGAAATAGACATCCTCCCCCAAACAGCACCCCTATCTGTCCTCCAACCTCACAGCTGGGGTGAAACTGGGGGAAAGGTGAGGGTCTGGGTGGGACAAGCTTCAGAGATGCCTGGGGCACATACTGCATGATAATACAAAGTGGCGGACACAAGATGTAGTGCTCTACTATGATATGGCTTTGCCCATGTGGCTGGAAAACATCATCTTTCTTTGAGTCTTCAGGGGCAATATAGCATAGTGGTTAAGAATGTGAGTTCTTAAACTCCGCCTGTTAATGGCTGTGTAACCCAACCTGAAAGTGGAAGACCCACTGATTTGGGGGTGAAACTCTCTGGCCCAGCAGGGAAACAAAGGAAGTGTTGCCACTAAGAGAGGCTTCATGTTCCAAAAAATTAACAACAGTAAAAAAAAAAAGACCCAGGAAATGACCAATATATTTTCACTACACACTCATAGACTGATTCATCTGTTCTCACAGTATCCACCCACCACGACAGGACTACGATCCATTTGCTGGAGTTTACTGGCTTCGGTAGCAAATAATGAGATACTTTTTCAAGAAAAGTCCACTTTAATATTTTAGCAAAATTTGTCTGGATACTTCAACAGCATCAAAACAACGATTATAACAATTGAGTCAGATTCCACTGACGTTGACTCTGAGCACGCTCCTCGTTCCTGTATCCCCAGCTCCCTGCTGATCCAGAAGGGTCTGTGTGGTCATCATATTGTGAACTGTCTGCTACGCATCCATAATTCCCTCCTTCCTTACAAAAAATAAATAAATAAATAACAGGCTTTGTCAGGGAAAGCAGTGTGCACTCAAGAATACTCTCCCAGGGGCTTCCCTGGTGGCGCGGCGGTTGAGAGTCCGCCTGCCGATGCAGGGGACGCGGGTTCGTGCCCCGGTCCGGGAGGATCCCACATGCCGCGGAGCGGCTGGGCCCGTGAGCCATGGCCGCTGAGCCTGCGCGTCCGGAGCCTGTGCTCCGCAACGGGAGAGGCCACAACAGTGAGAGGCCCGCGTACCGCAAAAAAAAATACTCTCCCTCTGGAGTCCCTTGCAGCCAGGAGAGATCTTAAGATCCTCTCCTGGTTATGGCGAGAAAAGCATACATTGTCAGATGGAGCAAAGCAGAAAGCTTTGGAAGGAGCAGCCTCAGGTGTATGACCTTTGGGTTGTGTGTCCCTTCTCTGACTTGGCACAGACAGAAAACAGGAGTGGATGTTAAAGCAGCCACCTTTCCGCTGTGGGGACGAAAGCCGTGTGGAAAGGATGGTTGATCAGAAACATAGAAGTCTGCATCCCTGGTGTCATCAGGGGCACAGTGACGCTGTCTGCGTCTGGATTTCTTGTGACACCCTGTGGTATTTAAGTCAGGGTTGGTCACATGTCTGAAGCCAAACACAATCTTTCCTGATGGAATCTGATTCCAGACCGTCCTGGGGCCATATTTTCTATGGGGAAAAACTCAGAAGACGTGACAGAGGCAATCTGACTTCTCTCCCTGACTTTCTCTTGGCAGTGGAGAGCTTAGCTTTACCACGCATTAAGCCATTAAAATCTAAGATTCCAGGTTGGACTTTTTAGTAGAAACAAAGCGACAGTTTTGGTCCACCAGAGTTTAAAGCTACTTCCTGGAGGAAGAGGGATCTCTTTGTGTAGCTGAACCTAACTCACTGTCATTCTCCAACAGGGTGTGTGGACAACACAGCAGACACACACACACACACACACACACACACACACACACACACCCCACTAATGGCAAAACTGAGTTGTGGTTATTTAATAAACATGTGTTCAATCAAACTGGTTTTTTTTTAAATATAATAGTGTTTATTTATTTTTACTTGTTGACAGTTTGTTTTATTTATTTATTTTTGGCTGTGTTGGCTCTTCGTTTCCGTGCAAGGGCTTTCTCTAGTTGTGGCAAGCGGGGGCCACTCTTCATCGCGGTGCGCGGGCCTCTCACTATCGCGGCCTCTCTTGTTGCGGAGCACAGGCTCCAGACGCGCAGGCTCAGTAATTGTGGCTCACGGGCCCAGTTGCTCCGCGGCATGTGGGATCTTCCCAGACCAGGGCTCGAACCCGTGTCCCCTGCATTGGCAGGCGGACTCGCAACCACTGCGCCACCAGGGAAGCCCGCAAACTGTTTTTAAATCAAATGTCTACAGAAACCCATTTACAGAGTTATTGCATGTTGAAGCGGCACATCCCCTACCAGGCGGTGGTGTGTCAATACTGCAAAACTTCAGGTTCTTTGCCTTCAAGTTGGCAGCTTGAAATTGGCCATGATGGGTATATATGCATCAGGGAAATTGACCAGTGTTTCGACTCTTTTTTTTCCTTTGGAGCCAGTTTTAAACATTCATCAGCACACCACTGCTGCCCCCTCCTCTTGGTACCATCACCACTCCATTCTTTTAAAGAAAGGGAATCTGAAACCTGAACAGAGTAAAGAAGCGGGCACTTTGGAAAAATTCCAAGAAAGTCACCGTTGGGTGGGACTCAAACTGCCGAGGCTTCTGGAAAAATCTATCTTACTGCTCAGAGACACCTCAGTGAATAACGCTATACCAGTTAGGTTCCTGGGATAATTCTCCTACGAGCTGGAAGAAGAATGACCTTCACAAGATGCGTGCCCTTTGAATACAGACTTGCAAGTCAGAACGAAATATCTATAATTCCTCCCCTATTTTCACCTCTTCTTATTCACATTAAAAACCAAAACCAAACTACAGCCGCGATAACGATGTTTTTGTGTGACTGAAGACAATTTAAACTCTCTGAACTTCAGTTTTCTCATTTGCAAAGGGGCTGTCAGTTCCCTTCCAGAGTTGATATCGAAAGAAATAAAAGCCACGGTGCAGAGCAACAGTGGACTGCAGGAAATCACGGGTATTATTTTTGCTATTGTTATTTTTACGTACCAACCCAAATAGGCTCACAAACAAATGCTCCTGTTCATAAAAGCAGGCCACTTTAGGAACTCGAAGCCGCAACACAAGTAGCCTAGTTGGAAATGCTATCTATCAAAAACGAGGTTGCAGAGCGCTGGAACACTGAAACAAACGTGCTTCCCCATCCTGGCATCTCCCGCTGCCGTTTTCATTCACACTGGCCGCTGGACCTGTTGTTCCTACCTAACGAGTCAACCCACATGGGGGTTCTAATGTGCATGAGTGGCCATGTGTCAGTGTTGCCAGCGCCAGTCTCTATGTCACC
Source organism: Tursiops truncatus (assembly GCF_011762595.2). Lineage (NCBI taxonomy): Eukaryota > Metazoa > Chordata > Mammalia > Artiodactyla > Delphinidae > Tursiops > Tursiops truncatus. The sequence goes on from NC_047050.1 coordinate 73,830,050, forward strand.
CACAAAAGCACCATCTGCAGGTAAAATGAAGGTTCCCTCTCGAGAGCCAATGTGGGACAGGATGTCATCAGAGATGCCCGGCACCAGTGCATACTCGACGGGTATAGGTTCTCTTTTTGACGGCAGGCAGCATTTTATTTTCTTCACGTTTGTGTCGCGTGGATTAAATGACGTTGGGTGGAAGCAGGCTTTCAAGCTTCTCACACAGCTTTAAATGACATGGGTGATTTAAAACCGCAGACCAGAAAATGTGCTGTGCAATATCACACTGGGCCGAGGGTATCTGCAGAGAGAATTTTTCTAATGGGCAAGACCTGATCCAGCAACGAGGTCCAAGATGTCAGAGGCTGGGGGCAGGGTTGGGGAGCAAACACAACTCACAGGTCTTTTGTGTACAGGGACCAGAGGCACGGAATGAAAACACGTGGTGGAACCTCAGAGCTCTGGCTTGTACCTCACACAGACCAGGTGTTAAATACCGACTCACCTCTTACGAGGTGCGTGATCTTGAGCAATTCATTTGACCTCTCTGGGCTTTGGTTTCCTCATCTTAAAAATCAATGGTCGTGAGGAACAAAGGGGACCCTACAGGGAGAGCGCCTGGCACAGTGCATGAGACGTGGGAAGCACCAATTCCTTTTCAAACTATAATTGTAATTATTAAAATAGTGGCTTATCTAGATGTTGCCATTGGGAAGTAGACTCAGCAAATCGGAAGGTGATCGCCAAGCCCACCAAGCTAGTTTGCAGAGTCCGCACTAGAACACAAGACTGCTCACTTTGGTGCATTTTCCAACCCATCGTACCGATATATTTGGACATAATTGAATTCTAGGATATATGTTGGTATTAAGTGATAATATCTTGTATACATAGAGGAGCAAATTATCTTATCGTTGCTTTAGATACTCCATAAATATTAACAGTAACAACCACAATATCACAGCGAGAATAAAGGAAGCCACCCGTTCTTACAAGCCAAGCTGAGTCAGGCACCGTACCAGGCGTTTTCCATACAATGTCACGTTCTACCTGGACAGTACTCATAAATGATCATTTTCTCCTCCACTATTCCTTTGAGGAAACTGAAGCTCAAAAAAATGAAACTATATGCTCATAGACTTACAGCTTATAACTAGTATTAGGATGCAAGCTCACAGCTATATAACTCCAAAAATTATATATATATATATATATATATATATATATTCTTCCAGTTAAGGTCAACTCATATATACACTGGTCACCAGCAAATGTAAGTGGGGTCCAATGATGACTCATAATAGCGTGAAGAGCCCAAACAAGAAGTCATGCCAGTGATGATAATGGAAAAATGCGTTGCAAGTTTTCTGTACACTTTATTCATATTCTTCCTACTCACTTATGGTCAATTGACCAAAGCCAGGTACAAGGCGTCAAGATAGGGGCTGAGGACCCAGAGATGGATGATAGAACAGCCCCTGTCCTCGAGGAGCTTACAGTCTAGCAGAGATGAAAGCCGACGTCGCAAACAATAATTCTCTTCATAAGGAGGCTCTCAGTTTTCGAGAGGATGAGGTAAAGGGCAAGGTTAGCTCAGATTGGGAGATGTCGCTTTCAGTAGGATGCAGGGGTCTATCCAAGGCAGAAGTGAATTAAAACTGGTCCTTAAAAGGAGCACAGCACACAGGAGAGACCTCACACGTCAAGAAACAGAAGTGGGAGCTAAGAGTCAAGGCCAGTGAAGACAGCACAGTGGCTAGAGCCCAAGGCAGTATCTTGAATGCCACCCATCTTCAGCAGGTCCTCCTTATAATGCTGGTCTCCGGGTAACAAGGCTGGACCCATGTTCCGCAGAATCACAGTGTGCTTCTTTGGTATTAGAGCGCAGGCTTTGACCCAGAGCATGACTGAGATCCGGGCAGACCGGGGTGCTCTATGATGGAATTGTGTTCACGTTGCACATGGTCGCACGTGAGTTCACCTGACCTCTTTAGGCTTTGACCCATTTCACAAGTGTAGGTTAGTACTGATGAAGCTTAGCGCCATCTCGGCTCACCCTTGAAGAATGGGTAGGTCTTGGCCATGCTGGGAAGATGCAATGAAATTTTAAGGTGGAAGAGCGGCTTGGAGACCTGCAGAGGGGTGGTTCCTGGAGAGCGCGTATGGGAATAGTGGGGAGCTAAGTCTGGCTAGAATGCAGGATAGGGAATGAGGAACTACAAACAGATATTTCCGAAATAATTTACTCTAATATCTGCTACTATATAAACAGATGGCCCAAGATAGCCCTCCTCCAACACCCAGAGTGTGTAAGTGGCGTGGTTAAAGGTACCGACTGTGAAATCAAACAGAGCTTGGTTTAAGTCCCACATTCATCACCTCCCAGCTGTGTGACCTTAGGAAAGTTATTTAACATTCCTGAGCTACCATTTCCTCTCTTGTAATGTGTAGATAAACAATTAGACCCAACTCATAGTGTCACCTGAGGGTGACATAAAAAAAGTTTAGCACAGCACAAAAGAAGTCTTTAATAATTACCAGCTGAATTAATGTAATTATTACCATTATTATTTTAATAAAGACAGTTTTGTGGAAGGCATTGTGCTACACTGGGAATGAACAATCTTTGGAGTCCAACCTGAGTGTGAATCCTGGCGCTGCCACCTGCCAGGGCTGTGACATTAGGAAAATTATTTCACCTCTCTGAGCCTCAGTTTCTTCATTGGTCAAAGATGCATAGCGACACCCCTCTGGTAGGTCTGTTGTAAGAATAAATGTGATAATGTATGAAAGGTGCCTGCACACCGTGTGTACTCAGAAAATACAAGATGCTTCAAACATCGTTTTGGACGATGTCACCTGCTACCCTGCTTCCGTTCTGAAAAAACACAAGTAATCTGGTGTGAGTCATATATCATGCATGGGCTATGACGAAGGGTAAGTGGGTACTAAACTTGCATTAAAAACAGCTTGACAGATGATGGATGTATAGACAGAGATAGACAAATAAACACACTTGCCAACTGTTCTCGGAGAAAGAATCCCTGACCAGTTTCCAGCCCTTTCCATCAGAACGTGTCTCTTTTGAAAAGACACCATTGGGCTTCCCTGGTGGCACAGTGGTTAAGAATCCACCTGACAATGCAGGGGACAAGGGTTCGAGCCCTGGTCCCGGAAGATCCCACATGCCGTGGATCAACTAAGCCCATGCACCACAACTACTGAGCCTGCACTCTAGAGCCCGCAAGCCACAACTACTGAACCCGCGTGCCACAACTACTGAAGCCCATGCGCCTAGAGCCCGTGCTCCGAAACAAGAGAAGCCACCGCAATGAGAAGCCCACGGACCGCAACGAAGAATAGCCCCTGCTCGCCGCAGCTGGAGAAAGCCCGCGCGCAGCAACAAACACCCAACGCAACTAAAAATAAAAAATAAAATTTTTTTAAAAAAAGAAAATACATCATCACCACCTTGGTTAATTGTCTTCCCTCAGCTGCTCTGCCTCTTAATTGCCTTTTGATATAAAAACTCACAGGAGCTTGAAGGCATTCTGGAGATTTCAAGGGATTTCCTTGTCTGCGTAGAGATGTCCATTTCCTCATCCATCAAATCCTTACTTCTGCAAAACTGTTCAGACGGAACCACAATAAAGAAGTCCCTTAGCTCCATTTGGCTAAGAGATGTGCTCTGTAATTACAATGGGGGAGGCGTTTGAAACCAAAAGATCATTCTGTGAGGCCAACTGTCACTGGAGAACTCCCCGCCAGCTGGCAGTGAGGAGTGGGGCAGAAAGCAAGGACTCAGGGTCGGAAAGACTTGGAAAAGCGGGAGGTTTGCCTCTCGGGTTGGCTGTGAGGCTCAGAAGAGGCAGTGGGTGTGAAGAAGACAGTCCCACGCCCAGCCAAGGCTCTGCACTCTGGCCATAGTTGTGACTGTTAATACAAACATGATTAGCAGGTCTGGACAAGCCCTGGGCTCAGTGTAAGGAAGAAGACCTGGGTCAGGAAGATTAACAGACAGATGACACTATCTAAATGTTAAGTGAATTGAACAAATAGACAAAAGGGAAAAGAATGTCAGATGTTTAAGAGCAGAATTCAGAGGCGGCTTAATAAAGCTGTGATGAACTGAACCCAGGAAGGCTAGCTTGAACCGGAGATGCCCCTCACCCTGGTGGGTAAATAGACTGCTCTTTGATGGGCTGTGTTTGCTCAATCTCTCCCTAAGCAAACTCTCCAACCTCTCTCTCTCTCTCTCTCTCTCTCTCTCTCTCTGTCTCTCTCTGTCTCTCCCTCCCTACCACCAATCACCCTCAACCCCGCCACTTCTCTGACTATAAAGCCAAGGCATCTGCTCTTATTTCCGCAGCCAGCACCAGCTGCTCAATTTTACTATCAGTTGCCTTTTCTTACGTTTTTCCCTTAATCTATAATCAAGGTTCCTTGAGTTCAAAGCTCCGGCTGCTGGTGTATGCAGTTCAGGGCAATGTCAACCGTCTTGGGATAGCAATCCACCACTTCCGGTGTCCCCCTTGCCCTTGAAGACTGGGCAAGGCAAACACCCAACCAACATCTGCAAGGGCAGGGCCTACAGGGAAGAAGCAGAGAAGCTCCAGGCATCTCTGAATCTGCAGATGACACAGGAGAGAACCTACTGCACGGTCGCAATCCTCAACACTGTCCTGCTGGAAGGTGCTGCCCTGTCCAAAGGCAACGAGCACAACTTCTAGCTACCAAGCACTGACCCTGCCGTGTGCCACTGCTCAGTCCAAGAGGACACCTTCCCTCTAGGCGTCAGTGAACCACCTAGCTGCGGTCAGCTTCATTTTATTAATAAAGGAAACAGGTTCACAGAGGCTAAGTGGCGTTCCCAAGGCTCCGCTGCTCATGACGAGCTGAGCAGGGATTGAGAACCGCTCCGCCCATCCTCAAAGCCCATGTTCTCTCCCCACCCCACTTTTTCTTAGCAAGACTTGTATCCTGGAAGTTTCAGGCAATCAATCATCTCCAGAGTGAGCTGTCAGCCCTTCTCAATAAATCTGTCATTTTTTCTCCTGTGTCCTTGGCATGTCACGCACAGTGGGTGCTAAGAAATGTTTGCTGACTTCACACAGAGTCACTAAAACATAAAGAGCTGAGAAATGAATGACATAAATCATAAACACGCTGTGTATATATATATATATATATATATATATTGCATGCCTCGTTGGTATGCATTTTGCCATTTGACTCAGGCGTACAGGGTACTAATTAAGGATCTTTGCATGATTTTCATCTAAAATGTGCAAACCCCAAATAGTTTACTTTATGATTTAAGTTCTCAAGAAATAAAATGGTCCTACTATCTTCAGGATGACAGAAAACAGTTTCACTTCCTTTTAAAAGCAGGTCTAAAAGTAGTCGTTATCTGAGATTACAGATGAGGAAAGAGGTTCAGACAGGTTGACTGACTTCCCCAAGGCCACACAGCAAAGAAGCAGCAGAGCTGGGATTTAAAATCAAGGTTTGTCAGGGACTTCCCTGGTGGCGCAGTGGTTAAGAATCCGCCTGCCAGTGCAGGCGACACGGGTTCAAGCCCTGGTCCGGGAAAATCCCACATGCCGCGGAGCAGCTAAGCCCGTGTGCCACAACTACTGAGCCTGCACTCCAGAGCCTGCGTGCAGGAACTACTGAGCCCGCGTGCCACAACTACTGAAGCCCACGCGCCTAGAGCCCGTGCAAGAGAAGCCACCGCAATGAGAAGCCCGTGCACAGCACCAAAGAGTAGCCCACGCTCGCCGCAGCAACAAAGACCCAACACAGCCAAAAATAAATAAATAAATTTTAAAATAAAGAAAGAAAGAAAATCAAGGTTTGTCAGATTCTTTGAACCACATAACCCCACACTACAGAAAGGTCTTCCAATGTTGAGCATAGCACAGTCAATCCTTAATCACCTCACACTGATGACAAATGAGTGAAAACTTGAAAAAAAGACTTTACACTTGAGTGACCTGCTGTGTTCCCAAAGCCCTGGATTTTGTTCGCTTGGTTCCACTTCTTTTATAGCAGGCTGAGTTGAAGTTGGGGTAAAGAAAAACAACAGAACTGCAGTGAGCCCCATGAGAACTCTGAGATGGACACCAGCACGCAGAGAGCCCCCTGGTAGGCTGGGATGGGATATTCCTTGGTGAAAGGATAGTCCCATGTCATGTGGTCAAAAGGTCCTAGAGCCCTTGCTGCCAGCGAGTCACATGTGACCTTAGGCAAGTCACCTAATGTCTCCAGGTCTTTCTGTCCAGGTGTTCAGTGAGGAGACTGACCTGAAGTCTGAAAGCCAAAACTAAATTCCTGCTCCAATCTGCTGGAGAATCCTTTTGCAGTGCTCTACACAACCCTGCAATTTCCAGCTGGGGCTGTGAGCCATGTTTCTGCTTATTGGCAAGAAAAAGAGCAAAGGACAGGTGCAACTAACGACTGTCATCTTGGTCTTCTGATTGATGAGATCCTCAGCGGGAGGGATCTAAGCTTGGATTTGCACTTGGGCTGCCTGGCTCTAGGTCCAAGGCTGGGGTGCCACATCCCGGCAGCCCAGATGACCCCCTACTTTAGTCCAAGAGTGACCCCTTTGGTCTGCAAGAATAAGGGACATTCGTATTTCTGCAGAGCCTGGGTGGGAAGATCCATGAGGACACCTGCTTCTCTGTGAGCCAAACCTGATGGCCCAGAATTCTCTCTGCTTCCAGCATTAGAATGATGCTGACACTCTCAGGGCTGCAAGAAAAATCTGTTAACATCTGCTGCAATCTGTTTCTTTAACCTGCCTCTCAAGGAATCAGGAACATTTGAACTCAGTTTTAAAGGAAAGAAGGAGTTCAGAAAGAAACCAGCAGATGACAAAAAGAAGGGTGATCTACCTCTCGTCCCAGGTAAAGAGACCAGCAAAGGTATGGAGGGTAAATGAGCCTGGCCACTTCAGATTATGTTGTCACATGTGCTGCAGAGGAGTGGTGAGGGGGTGTGCTGCAGTAGCAAGGGTTGATGGAGAGGTGTCAGAGAGCACTTACAGGCGCCGGGCGCTGGGATGGATGCTGTCACATAAATTACACCATTCAACCCTGGCAGTCATACTGCTGAGGTACCCAGTTTACAGGAGATGAACCTGAAAGTCAAGGTAAAACCAGCCCACCTGGTGACATGATAGAACTGGGATTTGGACCCAGATCTGGTTGCAGAGACCACGCTCATCCTCTCTACCACTCTGTCCCGCCTGAGTTCAGGCAACAGCTGGACTGTGATGCCATTAACCCTGACATGTGAAGACCTGGGGTGAAGGTGTGTGTGGTCTTCTATTACGGGGGCAGGGAGGAGACAAAAGTGAACACTGAGTACAGTCCACCCATGCAGGAGTTAGGAGCCCACTGAACTCCAAACCAATTTAACTGGACTCCTAATACAGCAGAGGAGAAATGAGAAGCCTTAAAAGTCGTTGAGCTACACCCAAAGCAACAGGGCTGGTAGTGCTTTCTGGATATCTGTGTGATGTTTCTTTAGGAAGATGGTGGAAGGGAGATGACCTCGAATAAAACAGGGTGAGTGGTGACACTCTTACCTCCCAATCCTCCGTAAGAGATAACTCTACAGTTGGGATTTGGAAAGAAATTATATATATATATATATATATATATATATATATATATATATTTTAGAATAATATATATATATTGTGTGTGTGTGTGTATATATATATATATTAGAATGACAGTCCTTCAACAAACCTTAAAAACACTTTGAGAAAAAAATAACATTGCAGAATGTTACTGAATCACAGGATATCTCAAAGGGCTCAGTGACCCATGGAAAGATAAGCGAACATCCCATAGTCAGGGACCTTCTGGAATTAGCCTCCAAACCAGTTCGTGGAAGAAAGACAATTCCAACCCCTGCCTGGGACAGCTAAACCTGAGACCAGATTCCTCTGCACAGGATCTGCCTTTTCTCAAGTTCTGACTCCTTATTCTGCATCAGATGTCTCTTCTTCTCTCCTATCATCTTTTTTTAAAATTTATCTTATTGAAGTATAGTTGATCTACCATGTTGTGTTAATTTCTGCTATACATCAAAGTGATTCAGTTATCCGTCCATATACATACTTTTTCATATTCTTTTCCACTACGGTTTATCCCAGGATATTGAATATAGTTCCTTGTGTTCTACAGTAGGACCTTGTTGTTTAGCCATCCTACAGATAATAGTTTGCGTCTGCTCATCCCAAACTCCCAACCCATCCCTCCCCCACCCCTCCCCTCTGGCAACCACAAGTCTGCTCTCTATCCTGACATCATCGGCCTCTGCTTCTGGTATAAAATGTGCTGTTGTGAATGCCTCCTACTCTTCCGCACATCAACACCTTTGCAGGTGTCACTCCCCTTCCTTGCGATGACAGCCTGAAACACCTCCAACTGTCCTCATTTGTCAGGACTCAACTCAAAGGTTCCCCATCCCTGGCCCCCGACACCTGCAGAGTAAGGTACCGTCCATCACCCATCCCCTGTTCTCTATGTGCCTGGGGCTCCAGAGGGTCGGCTGGTGACACTGCATCTCCAATGCTTGCTCTCCAGGTGGACCTTCCCTGGTGAGGCCATGCCCTGTGAGGGGCAAGGATATCCTGCTCCTTCCTGTTCAGGCCAAAACCCCAGCACAACACCTGGCACCCAGCAGTCCCTCAAAGAACCGATGAGGAAAGGATGAATACTTGGATTGCTCCTGCTTAAGCCAGGCCCCAGACCGTGAGCTCCTTGCTAGAAGAACATGTGCCGTATTGATTTCTACGGCCTACTTCTCTGACTTCTTCATCTGGGGGGATGAGTGAGTGACTCAGTCCTGAACCCACCAAGTTCTGGATCCTGGCCTCCAGCTCATTCTGGCGATATCGCTCTGGTAATACTTTTGCATTTTCTTGTCCCTCAGCCTTTGACTGTAGAGCCCCTCAGAAAATATTCATCCATTCAACTGCGAGTAAACAGTTGGAAAAAAAAATGTGTTCCGTGTGTACAATATAATCTTATTCTTCTTTAAAACGCTTGCATCAGTGTGTGTGCATGTATGTGTACATATCTCTGTATACAAACATAGATATACGCAGATAATACATAGAAGATGAGATCGCTCTGGAGATGGGTGGTGGTGACGGGCACACAACAACGTGAATGTACGGACAGCCACAGAACCGTATACTTCAAAAATGGTTAAAAGGTACATTTTTGTAATGTGTGCTTACCACGATTTTTTTAAATGGGAGAAAACGGTGTCTGATAAATTGAATGAGTGAATGAAGATTTGGCCACTTCAATAACCTCCTGAAGATGTCTGCCCTCAGACATAATTGGGCCCACGTCCCCTGCCATCGCCCCCTTCCTGCCCCTAAAGCATAAACGTAAATGTCTTAGTCCGTCATTCAAGCCCTCCCTCAGCAGGGAGGGCGTTAACCTCCCCAAGGGAGAAAAGGGGAAGGTGCTAATTCTGCAACGTTTCATTATGTTTTATAGTGAACCTTTAACAAATCCCTACCCTGCACTAGATGCTGTTTAACATGCAGGGGCTGCAAAGTTATTTAAGACGTTCTTGGTGTTCTCAAGCCAGCAGATGTGAAAAGCACTTTGCCTGTCACTTAACTCTGTCACTGATTACCACTGGGAAGGCCTGCAATGTGCCGAGCACGGCGCTAAGACCTCCACGTGTCTTCACCTATCTGATTCTACAAGAACACCACGAGATGCCTCTTCTTATGATACACAGAATACAGACTGAGCTCAGAGAGATGACACCAGCTCTCTCTCCAGCTGGGGAGAGGCAGAGCCAGGATGCAATTCCAGACCCACAGTGTGCGGGTCCAGACGTGAGTGACAGACGAGGAAACGGAGAGCCAGAAGCTTGAAGTGTCTCCTCTGCAGCCACCGAGGGATGAAGGACCCGTCCCCGGAGCTCCTCCTCTCCCGGGCAGCAGGTCCGTTCAACCCTGCTTTGACCTCTGAGTGAGCGCCGCCAGCCGCAAGGTCCCAAAAGGCACCGCCTCCTTCCAGATCTGAGAGGAAGATGCTTTAAACTGTGTTTGTGCCAAAGAGTCCTCCAGGCGACTCTAAAGGGCCGCTGGTGATCACACTGTTCTTAGAACTCAGCCACGCAAACCCCTGGGACAGGAGAAGACGTCTGAGAGCGCAGCTGAGCAGAAGACCAGGACACTCAGCAGACACTTCACTTTCAGCACATTGAGGTGGATAATTAAAGAACGACTCAGGGGAAGGACATGAGAAACGACAGAAGCAGGGTCCCTCCCCCAAAGTCCAGAGTCCCTGGTTCTGCATGACAGCATTCAGGCATGTCTGCTAATCCATTTGTTTAAACAAGTGCGCACATGTGCCCACAGACATGCACACACGCAACCATGCATGCCCACAGCGATGCATGCCACAGACGTGTGTGTGCCCATGCATGCCCACTACTGTAGGCACACATGACCACAGGCATGTGCACCTGGAAACATGCATGACTAAAACCATACATGCTCACAAACATGGGTGCACACACCACAAATTCTCGCAAACATGCAGGCAAGAGATTCAGAAGCAACTGCAATGACGTCTTTATGTTCAGAGACCAGTAACCTTTTCTTCCTTAAGTTCCACGCTGCAATGACCTGCACTGATTCTTGTAAGGTGTGCCTGCATTTTTTTTCTCCCTTAAAAGTTTGCACCATGAAGAATAGTTGAAGAAGGTACTCACTGTTGGGGAGTATCCTAAGCACTGAGATTCATCAGTGAAAGGAACAGATAAAGATCCCTGCATCTGTACAGCTTACATTTCAGCGGGAGGATCAAATAAATAAAAACACGGCAAACGAGTTACGTCCATGGTACGTTGAAAGATGATGAGGGAAAAGAGGGTTCCACTGGCAGAAGCTGCAGACTTCAAGTGTGATGAGAGAAGGTGACAAGAACAAAGACTTAACGGAGGTGAGAGGTTGTGCTTTGCGGACGTACTAGGGAAGAACGTTCCAGATGGAGGAAGATGCCCCAAAGGCCCCAGGCTGGGGGGGAGGATGCTGGAGGAACAGGCAGGTGGCCAGAGTGTCAGGAAGGGCCTCATAGGCCATCATGAGGACTTGGGCTGCTGCCCTGAGGGAAATGCGGCGTCAAGTCACTAGTTTTAGGCAGAGAAGTGACACTCCCTGGCTTAGGTCTTTTTTTTTTTTCCGTAAGCAGATGATCACCATCTTTATTTATTTTTTAATATCTTTATTGGAGTATAATTGCTTTACAATGGCATGTTAGTTTCTGCTTTATAACAAAGTGAATTAGCTATACATATACATATATCCCCACATCTCCTCCCTCTTGCGTCTCCCTCCCACCCTCCCTATCCCATCCCTCTAGGTGGTCACAAAGCACCGAGCTGGTCTCCCTGTGCTATGCTAACACATATATATGGAATCTTAGAAAGAAAAAAATGGTTCTGAAGAACCTAGGGGTAGGACAGGAATAAAGACACAGACATAGAGAATGGACTTGAGGACACGGGGAGGGGGAAGGGTAGGCTGGGACGAAGTGAGAGAGTGGCATGGCTTCGGTCTTAAAAGGACCCTCAGGCTGCTGTGTGAACCACAGAGGGAAGAGTGGGAACAGGGAGGAAGCAGAGACTAGGCAGAGGCAGTGAAAGGCATCTGCACAGAGATGACAGAGGCTTGGGTTGGGTCTGGGGTATCTCATGAAGGAAAGTCAAAAGCATTGCCTGAGGCATAAGCAGTGTCAAGAATGACTCTGAGGTTCGATTGTGTGTGGCTGCCTCCCTTCTCAAAGGGAGGTGCCCAATGGGATACAATGGAAGATCCTCAATGGCGCAACGAGGCCGTGCAGAATCTGGTACTTTTAAAAAATATATAATTCATATATATATTCATATATAAAACTACAATTCATATATATATTCATATATAAAAGTATAATTTTTAAAAATATAATTTAAAATCAAACACAGAGAGAATATGGTTTAAGCACTGATACATGAATACTTGCTTTAGAAGAACAACAGAGGTGGTACATAGTAACAAAAACTTATGCACAGCCCTTTAGCTTCTTCTGTTGATGAAACAGTGTTGCCGCTACACAATCTAATACTGCAGTGGAATAAATTCTCTGTTCATTCAAGACTTTATCAAGGACAGAGATGATTAATAATTAATTAATATACACATATATTTATTTTTGGGAAAGTCTGAGCAAAAGCAGTAACACCTAAGAGAATCTGGTTCGAGTTCACCTTCCAGCAGCCGCAGTGGCCTTACTTCATTCCCTGGACTAAGCTGTCCCTTCCTGGGGCCTCATGCCTGCCCTTTGTTCAGCCTCTTTCCTCCCACTCAAACTTAGCTATTTTTTAATTAACTTTCAAGTCTCCTTTTAAACGTTCCTTCCTCCAAGACATCTCTCCTGAGCCCTCATTCTAAATGAGGCATCTCCTGTCATATTTCCTATGGCCACCTGCACTTTACATCATAGCACGTATTTCATGCCGAACTGGCTACTTAGAAAAGGGAGTTTAGATGTAATGACTGTCTCGCCCACTGGACCAGTGCTCTGTGAGAGCAGGGACTGTTTTGCTCAGGTCATAACCATGAACATGGCATCCAGAACTGTGTCGACTACACAGTCGGCCCTCAATAAATACTGTTTTATTGTTCAATACATAGATGGGGAGTGTCCAAATATTTCAACCCAAATCGTCTATTTCTCAATAAGCTTTCATTGAGCTCCACTCTGTGCCAGCCCTGAGAGGCAAGCCTGGGAACCAGGAATGGATGGAACCCGGATGTCAGGCCCCTGGAGGTAATGGAGAGGTGGTCAGCGCTAGCGGTAGGACAAAGGAAAGCCTGGAGGAGCCTCCTGACCACGATAAGCCATAAGAAAGTCTCCTGAGATAGGTGATATCCTAGAAGAGACAAAAAACCCGAGCAGGAGTGAGCAGGGAGAGCACTGCAGACAAAAAGGATGTTCCTAGCAGTCGTAGGGGCAAATGCAAAGCTTGGAGGCAACAGAACATACAAAACCCTGGCTAATCCCTAATGCACAGGGTGGCTGGGAGGCAAGTTAGCAGCCAGAATCACAAGAGGATTCTTGGTCGAACAATGTGGTGGTCCCTGTATACTGACGCAAACCCCTTTGGAGAACTTGGCGATATTAACCCAGCTTCCTGTCCAGCTCTATCTCAAGCCCCTCCCTGCCCCAAACTACCCAATGATCGACTAAAACATCTGACACCTCAAAAGGATCAGGGACCCCAATCCTTGACTCTCAGTCTTTCCCGAATTCTCCAAGGGCAAACCAGATTCTGCCACAGAAGACTTCCCATATTGCTTGGCACAACTTCTACGGCCTCAGTTTCCCCATTTTAGAAGGTGGGTGCGGATTGGACTTGCCTCAGTTTCTGTGCAGATTAAGTAAGATCATGCAAAGTGCTCAGCAGAGGGCCTGGCATGGAGCAGGAGCTCGCAAATGCTCATCACAGTCACACTGCCCAATAATGTGTGTCTGTTTCTACCGCAAGGAGTTGGCAGCTCAATGGAAAGGTCTCGTGTTCATCACTTCTGGGTCCCTAGTATCTAGCACCATGACTGGCGCATAGGTGTTGACGAGTGAATACATAAATGAGCAAAAGAAAGAATAAATGAAGGGTGGTGATGACAGGTCTGCAGTAGGAAGACATCTTCTCCAAGAGGAGCTGGCTGCTCGTGGGGGAGATGGAAGTTTTCAGAGCAGGACCCTGCTAATGCCATGTCCTTGTCCTCCCAGGTGCTTTCTAGACAAAAGAGTGGAAGTAGACCTCAGCTCTTCAAAACACAAAGCATCACTTCCTGTGGCATCAACGAACCACAAGCCCACGATTCGCTGTCAAAGTCAGAGGACAAAAGGGGTGACAATGCTTACAGGAAGTCTTGAATCCTTTGAACTATCACACTGAGGCTTAAAAGTCCTACAGGTCATCTCTGCTGGTGCATCGTGCATGGAAACCCAGGCTTCAGAAAGATCCCAGGAAAGAAGAGCCAACACGGAACGGTGCCCAGTTAGCGCTGCGCCCGCAGAAAGGGACAACCTGCTGCTTCCCCAGCGAACAGCCGTCTTGCGGTCTCCTGAGATTTTTAAATTGCTTTTTAGATAATCCGGGTAGCAGCCCTCAACCCACCATCTGCTCTGCTTACATGTCTCCAGGGGTTGGCTAGTTGGGACCTGACGCAGACACACCAGTCCTGGGAGAATCAGAGACTCGTAAGAATTGGCATGACCTTAGAGACCCTGAATCTATGTCGTAACATACAGCCCGGCTCTGCCTGAGCCCAGCAGTGTCAACTCAAATGAGGCCCATCACCTGTGTGACCCTCCGTTCTTTCACCTACATGACAGTGACAGAATCCTAGCCCCGACTTCATGGGATTGTTTGAAGACCTGAATGAGGTAATAAATACAAAGCCTAGAAGAGTTCCAGGTTCAGTGTTTAATAAACATTAGCCAGTACAGTGGTTACTACCTTTACTGTTGTTTTTCCAAAGGTTTTCAAGTAGATGCAGTGATGCCCCCATGATATGACGCGCAGCCTCGGAGGTTGCACCCCGTGAAACGTCAACCAAACCAGTTCCACTTTTTCCTTTTATATATCAGGCTTTCCTTTAAGATTCACTCTGAGGAAAGGAAGTCAAAGGTTTTTAAAAACGTTCGAAGATTTCTGATCGAATACATCGTCACCTTGTTCTCACCAAATACATAGCTTCCCAAGACTCTCAACCATCTTGACCCCACTTCAGGGGGAGGGGCACCCATGATGCTCAAAGCAGCCCTGCCCTTTGAAGACCTTTCCATTAGAAAACGGTTCCTGACATCAAGTACTTAAATTATTTCTTCCTTTCACTCCCAGGGTCTTAGTTCTGACCTTTGAAGAAACTAATGGTGCATCTAATTCCTTTTCCTGGGAGGCCATTAGTGATCTCTAAATGGTGAACACACAATTCTGAATCCTTTCTAATTCGTTCAATTACTCCTTGTTGGGTAGAGATGGGGCTTCATTTGCAGGCTTAAGGTACTCAGGTTTGTCAACACGCTTCCAGATGTCCTGGATCTGATACATGGAGTGGAATTCAAAGTCCCTGAGGTCTGACCAGAGCAGAGAGGAGACAGCAACACCCAGCTTCCCTCTGGCACCAGGACTGGACAATGCAAGTCAAGATGAGTGAGCTGGGCAGGTCCTTCTCAAGGTCTGGACTAACGAAACTTGTGAAATTACTGCAAACAGAATGAGTGGTGCATCTCTGAGTTTTCTTATTTCTTGAGTCCCCAGGAAGACCTTTGGAGGTAGGGGTCCGGATGTGGGTTTTGGAAGGGAAGCAGAGTGGCTTCAGAGAAAGAACATGGGATTGGAAGTGAGACAGACTTGGAATGGAACCATTAGCAGCCTACACGGCTTCAGTGATTTTATTTTAGTGTTTGTCAAAGGCTGTTTGCCCATGTGTAAAATGGGAAATATAATATCTGCTTCTCCAGGATAATTAGATGACATGATGGAGATAAAAGGCCTAGTTCAGTCCCTAGGATACCTCAAGGACTAAGCTTAGGTTGATTCATTTTTTGTTTCTTTTTCTGTTCGTTTGTTTAATTCCCCAGTATTTACATAGGTTGGGCCACCTTTTACCTATTTGATATATGCATGATGAGAGGAAGAATGAATGGGGGAATGAACGGACGGTTATGTTGATAGACAAATGGACAAATTCTCAAGAGAGGTAGTTTTGTGGCCCCTTCTTCAGGCTGAGATAAGCAACGTGGAGCCAGCAATGCAGAGCACGTACAAGACTGTATCAGCTTCGCAGTGGGCCAGAGGCAGGCTTAAATCCCGTACTGACACTCACCAGCAGTAGGGCTCCCTCAGGCAAACTGTGTAGTAACCATAATGATGATGATGATCAATAATAATTAGATAGCTCAAAATCATCGAGAACAATACACACACATGTAATTTTTCGTTCCCAAAAACCATAGGAGGCAGATACTATCATTATCTGTTTTTCAGATGTGGAGAGAAGAAGTCATTTGTCCAGGACCATATTGCTCTGAGGGCTTGGGACCGGGAACCACACTCAGACACTCTGACACCAGAGCCCACATCCCAGCCACTGAGCAAAGCCCTCTGAATGTCCCTGTGGCCTCATCTAAGAAGTTTACTCATTCACATGATATCTCAAAGACATAAACGAGAAATCCCACAGGAAGTTCTTATTACAAACAGATGGTAATAAATGTTACCTGTTTCCTTCACCTACATCAACATTCATATTTCTGTATTATTCAGAAGAAGGCTTCCAGACAAAACAGGACACAAAGCAATGCACCATACCCCGCACTAATCAACTCCAACTTCAGACAATTTTGCAAGTCTACCCTTTTGATGAATGGATGACAGCATGGGAGAAAGAGCAATCTCAAAGGGATGCTATTTAGAACACGAGCATCACACAGCCCACTCCACGTGTGTGCACACCTGCACACACACACATACTTGTGCATGCACGTGTGCACACATCTGTGACATGATGAGTAAAGAATATTGTTGCAAGGAAAATCCCAAGAGACGACTATGGCAGGCTGCCACTAGAGACTAAGATTCCATGGAACACACTTCGGGATTTTTTTTTTTTTGATTGTGAGAAAAAAGGTCTTGATTAGGAATCAGGAAATCTGAGATCCTCAGCAGATTCTTCCACTGCCCAGCTGCCTAACTACTGCAAGGCAAAGTACCCTTTCTCTGCACCCAGTATCCTTATTTATATAGTAAGTAAACTTGAAAGAGTTGATGGGAGAGCATTCCATGAAATGGGAACAGCCAGTGCAAAGGTTCCATGCCCGACATTATCAAGAAACTACAAAGAGACTATCATGAGGGCTTCCCTGGTGGTGCAGTGGTGCCAATGCAGGGGACACGGGTTCGAGTCCTGGTCCCGGAAGATCCCACATGCCGCAGAACAACTAAGCCCATACGCCACAACTACTGAGCCTGTGCTCTACAGCCCGCGAGCCACAACTACTGAGTCCACGTGCCGCAACTACTGAAGCCCGCGCACCTAGAGCCGGTGCTCCGCAACAAGAGAAGCCACCGCAATGAGAAGCCCGCGCACCGCAACAAAGAGTAGCCCCCGCTCGCCACAACTAGAGAAAGCCCACATGCAGCAACGAAGACCCAATGCAGCCAAAACTAAATAAATAATTACTTAATTAAAAAAAAAATGAGACAGACTCTTATGGCAGGAGGTGAGCCAATGAGGGAAAGAGTAAGTCATTCTGGCTTTACTCATAGTAAATTGGAGAACAGAGAGTTAGAACAGAGGAGCATCACAGTCTGACTTATGCTTTGCAAGGACCATCTGGCTTCTGTGTTGTAAGGGGGCTAGAGATGAGCAAGGGTAGCATCAGGGGGATCAGATGGGGAAGATTATTGTGCAAATCCAGATGGGACAGACGTGACAATGGCTAAAACCAACATATTAGCAATAGAGGTGAGAAATGTCATATTCTGCATAAATTTGGAAGATAGAGTCAATACTATTTCTGGATGAAGTGGACAAGAGGTATGAGAGAGAAGGAAGTCAGGAATTGCTCTAAGATGTTGGCTTCAACACCTAGAAGGATGGAGTTGACTGAGATGGGGCTGTTTGATGGAAGAGGTTTGGGAGGGCAGGAGATCAGGTTTTTGGTTCGGATAGGTCAAGTTTAAGATGCCTTTTAGACAGCAAGATGACAATGGATGGAGAACACCTACAGGACAAATCTGAAGTATGGAAGAGAGCAGAAATTGGTGACATAAACTGGGAAGCCAGTGGCTCACAGGTAGTATTTAAATCCATGGGACCGGGTGACCCAGGAAGTGAGTGTAGGAAAGCACTGCCAAATTGATGGGTTAAATACTGAAAGGAATGTATTTTAATAATAGACAATAAGTATCAAGGGCCATGCACAGTCTTCTATCTGCCATTTATTCTTCGTATTCAGTTAAGTACAGCTCAGCCTATAAATTCTGGGCCCCTCCTGGACCCAAGGTATCCATTCATCTTCTCTCCTTCCCTCTCCCTCCTCTGTCTCTGAACACTTGAGTGTAAAGATTTATCTCAGCTGGGGCAGACAGAGGCCAGAAGAAATCCCATTTGGGCATCTACGCCTAATCCTTATTTGCTCCATCTGTTGTGTCAATACCCTGCCCTGTGAGAGTATTAGGAGCTCTCCCAGCTACAAAGGACATTGGTTCCATTTCATTACTGTTTCTTATGGGTCTGGAGCTCACTAAGTCATCTGAAGAGAGAAATCAGTGGTGGGATTTGAGCTTTATACAAACCTCAGAAACTACCAACCGATAGGATTTGGAGTGTGATGAGAAACGTCTTTGTCACACTGCTCAGTAAACGTCTCCTTCATCAGGGCCCGGTTCAGATAAGTAACCTCAACCAACGACTAGGAATTCAAATGTGTGAGTGCCAACTACCTGTCAGGCAGTGCCTGCATTCTCCACGCTTAAGCCAAAGGGTGTTCTAACCCAAATCTGATCCTCCCCTCCTTCAAACATTTCATACTCACCCCTCCTGTAACATCCTTAGAGGAGAAAGTTCAAACGCCTTAGTCTGCATTTCCACCCAATTGTGCTTAAATCGTGATTTTTCTCTTGGAGTCTGGTCGCGCCAACAGAATAAAAAAACAGTGTTGATAATACTGGCTTTGGAGGCAAAGAGCCATGAATTCAAACCTTGACTCTGCCCTGGGATAGCCAGGCGTCCTGGAGCTTCCGTTTACCCATCTGTAAAATGAACGTAATGATACCTAGCTCATAGAGCTATCAATAGCATCAAGTGAGTTGACAGAGTAAAGGTCCTGGCACACAGTCTGAGCTCACAAAGTGTCACAAGTTACTGAATGATTTCACGCGGGCTCAGTTATGCCCATGAGCAGACAAATCCCAGCCCTGATTCCTACCTGGTCTCTGGACTCAGATACCCCACTGCCTCCGGACCTCTAGACTCACGTCACCTCTGGCTGCCTGGTCCTACCCCTCCTCGACTTTATGTACCAATTCACCCAAGGGCGCAACTGACTATCACTCTGACTTCTCTCCCCCGTAACATGACATTAAAGCACCAATTCTTCCCATTCCACTGCTTCAAGATTTTTCAACTATTCTCCGTCTGAGCTGTCCTCACCACTGTCATTATTTTTCCCCACCCCACCTGCCATCCTCTTTGCTTCCAAAGCATCATTTTTACAACACAAATCATCAAGAAATTCCCTTACTTATATGGTTTCTTCACCCTCCTTGATCAACAGAGTGCAATTCCGCCTCTCCCACTCCATCAAAAACACCACCTCTAGGGAGCCCTCTTCAGCAGTGTGGCATTTCCCAGGGATGCCATGACCTTTATCATCCCCAGGCCTTTGCACATGCTGTTCTCACTGACTGAGATTCCCCTCCAGCCTTCGCCTGACCAGTAGAACCCCCGTCTTCTGCGTAACCTGTCGTGATGCCTCCCGAGGGAGGAGATGGTATCCCTGTCCTCCCTCAGCACCTTAGGACCTTGTCCGTGCTTTTTTGTTCCATTTCTGACATCACTTTATTAACTCACATCTCTTTCTCCCATAGCACGTTGGAAACAACTTGAGTTCACGGCTCTTTCTCAATGTTCTGCCCAGAATTCCTAGGACAGAGCCAACAGGAGCAAGCGCTCAAAGTCTCCAGAATGGGTAAATTAATGAGGAAATAAATAAAAGAACAAGAGGCGACCTTGGGTCTGTTTTACAAGGGGCAATTTGTGCAAGAGCTGCGTGGGAGGGATGCTACATACTCCTTCTTGAGAAAGATGACGGTAGAGAAAGCGTTAATGGGTAGAAAAAGGGGGGCGGGCAAGAGATCTTCTCCGAGGATTCTATTTACGGAAGGATCTTTTGTCAAAGAAGTGTGAATAGATTTGGTTAAGCAAATGCCTCTGGGGTCTGTCAGTCTTTGGCTGGAAGGATTCAATTCCCAGTACATCATCCCCTGATTATTCAAGGAAAACATCCAGATAGATGCCAGGCGGCCAGGAAAGGAAGTCTGAGCAGAAGGGGAAGTCGTGCTCTGTAGTTGTGCTGTTTGCAGAAGTGCAAGCGGTTAAAGAAGCTGGAGGTAGGGGCAGTCATCGTAACATCGGAACACCCTCGTCTGCCCAAGCCAAACAAGACATGCCTCGTGAAGTAGAAAGCAAATGCAAGGACTCTGGGGTGCAGGCATCCCCGCAAGAAACCCTCCACCTGGCCACCTGCACAATGTGCAAAACTGAGCCAGACTTGGAACCCATGTCAGGCTCTGCTTCCTCTATGATTTAGGGATAATACTACATCCCTTGTAGAATTGTGGGGTTACGTGAAGCTATTTGTAATAATAGAGAATTTTATAATTTTCTACTCCAAATAAATTCTGGTTGATTCTAGTGGGTTGAAACATAAAAGTTTCATGCAATGACACTAAAGAGATTTTTTCAGAGACAGCATAGAATTTCACCCTTTCTGGGAGCACAGCATGCCGATGAAAGCAAAGTTCTGCCTACTTTTAGGAGGAGCAGCAAAGAACCAACCTTCCAGGCATGTCTTTTCTTTTCCCAAACAGTAACTGCAGTGACCTGAGTGCCAATTCCTGGGATCTGTGAGGCCATGGAGACCCAGACATCAGTGACGTGGGAGATTTTTAGATTCCCACGGTTCACAAATGTTCCTCTACTCAAAAGGTGGAGATTCCCTGCCTGATGCCCTGAAGATTCTTAATCAGTGTTTAATTCCTCTGAGCTTTGTAAAATGCTTTCTGCGGAAGTCTAAGACGAGATGGAACAGAGATTTGAGATTAAACGAGGACTGTTAGGGTGACGATCATTTCCTCCCTCACTCTGTTGGATGATTATATATATATATATATATATATAGAGAGAGAGAGAGAGAGAGAGAGAGAGAGAGAGAGGGTTCTGATTACAAAAGTGATATGTATATTGTGAAAAATAAGGAAAAGTACAAGGATGAAAATGTCACCATAATTCTTTCACTAGGCAAAACTATATGTGTGTGCTATTGAAAGTTTATTTTTTTAATTTTTATTGGCGTATAGTTGCTTTACAATGCTGTGTTAGTTTCTATTGTACAGCAAAGTGAATCAGCTATACATATACATATATTCCCTCTTTTGTGGATTTCCTTCCCATTTAGGTCACCACAGAGCACTGAGTAGAGTTCCCTGTGCTATACTGTAGGTTTTCATTAGTTACCTATTTTATACCTAGCATCAATAGTGTATATATGTCAATCCCAATCTCCCAGTTCATACGTTTGTTCTCTACGTCTGTGTCTCTATTTCTGCTTTGTAAATAAGATCGACTATATCAATGTTCTCAGATTCCACATATATGCATTAATATATGATATTTGTTTTTCTCTTTCTGACTTCACTCTGTATGACGGCTATTGAAAGTTTAAAATGAGAAAACGATGAAATGCATTTAAAATTGCTTTTGAGCGACATTTGACAACAGTTGGGAATGAAACCAGAGCAGTTAAGGACTTCACTCTCTTATATCTTCTACTCTGACCCGAGATCCACTCAAAGACCCTTCTAGAAAAGAAACATCCTATAGTTCAGTATAACTCTATTGACTATAGTATCTCACGAGTTTCCCTAAAGCTATTATTTCTTTAGATATGTACTGTGTATTGGAAAGCTAGTAAGAGAGTAGATCTTAAATGATCTCACACAAACACACACACACACACACAATGGTAACTATCTGAGCTGAGGGATGTCTGAACTAACCGTATTGTAATCCTTTCACGATATATACATACATGAAATCATCACACATACACCTTAAACTTACACAATATTATACGTCAATTACATCTCAATAAAGGCAGAAGAAAAGAACTGTGGCATTTTCACTTTATAGATTCCAAAAATGAGATAAAGAAGAGAAAGCAGAATTTCCCCCATTGAGGCCAATACAAATCCGCATGGAGTCCATTAGGTTTCCGACTGGCAAGGAGACCTCTTCCTGGGAGATTAGTAGCGATGAATTTAAATAACTGCTTAAAATATAAAAAGGATCACCCAGTCCAGAGTCCGACCAGGCCAGTGGTCTGCTCCAGCCCTGGCACTGACCAGCCGAGGACCGTCTGGTGCAGAGTTTGCACTGTAATCAATGGGACAGAAAGGCCAGAGAGGGCTTGGCCCACTTTGGCAGCACTGCCAGGCCTGGCTCTCTAACTAGCTGCTTTACAAATATCACCTCATGACTTCCAATAGAGATCCTGCAAAACAAGTAAGGAAACCGAGAAAGTAACTCGCCCACGGGTACCCTGCTAGTTGCAGAAGACGTGCAGATAGATCCAAGGTCTCTGTGTCTTAGACCAGATCTGGGTCTCTGCTCTGCCCTCTACACCACGTCCATGACCACGTGCCCTGTCGTTCTCCTTGAGAGGCCTGAGCGAGGACCTGTGAGCACAAAACTAGAAAGGACCACACTATCCATTGGCTTTCTGTTCCGCCTTTATTCCTCCCCGAGGTTATTAGGCCCTGTGGGTGGTTCTGAGCTCACCAGAGACATTTTAATCTCGGCAGGCCAGCTCTCAGCCCCCTGGAAGGAGCTTTTCTTTACAGATCTGCTGAGCATGTCCTCAGCCAGGGGTTAAGAGGATAAAAGGCTTAAAGCAGCAGGCTTATGAAGTCACAGATTCAAAGGGAAAAAAACAGGAAAAAAAAAATGGGACAGGGTAATTGTTAACAGGAATGTGGATTTGCTAGAAAAATAATCCAGGAGGTCCATCTACATAAGCCCTTGGGCAACTGACGTCTGTTCACCCTCCACAGGAATAATTATTTAAAATGTTGTTTTAGTGCTCGCTTCGGCCGCACACATACTAAAACTGGAACTATACAGAGAAGACAGCAGGGCCCCTGCACAAGGATGACGCGCAAATTCGCGAAGCGTTCCGTATGTCTGAGGTCTGATGATACACACACACACACACACACACACACACACACACACACACACACACACACACACACACACACACACACACACACACACACACACACACACACACACACACACACACACACACACACACACACACACCTTGAGTACTGATGTTTCCCAGAGCGGCCTATATGCCTGAATATGTAGCCAAGGAGTGAAACCTAGCAAAGTAAAGATATTTGAATGGAGACTTCTAAAGATGGTGAGCGTTAAATTGCTTCAAAGAACGACATTGAGACAAATATCTGAGGGACAGAAATCCCTTTATTACTGTCAGTATATCACTGGTTCTTAAATAGCAGTTTTACTAAACAAGCCCCATTTATCATAATTATATCCTTGTTTATCCTCAGTATTACTTAAACAGATATTTAAAATAAAAAACTTATCGCGGGGAGATAAAATGCCATTTTATGGGGAAAGAGAGATCAAATTTTTATGAAAATAATCATCATGGAATTTCACAGAAAGACTCTTAAAGATCATCGAGCCTATCTACCCTCCTTGTGCTAGATGGAACACTTGGCTGTAAGTGATAAAAATCCCAAATCAGACCATGTATAATCCCCACTCCCTTCCAAAAGGGTAGGAATGAATGAGAAGGATCCCAACATATTTTAATAAGAGAAGTAAAGGAAAGGATTGTTTCTGACAGAACCAGACAAATCAATGAATTGCTCTCTGGCAAGCAAAGGTAATCGTATTTCTGAGTCTATTAAGGCACATCAGGGCTGGTTAGCTAATTTCCCAGGGAGCTTAGCTGTTGCTGGGCATCAGGCCACAGTGGGGATGTCAAGGCATAAACACAAGATGGGATTTTCTTTCAGGAATCACTTAACTTGGGAGCCAACCGTTTTCACTCCGGTAGAGACAAGGCAGGTGAGTTTGTTCTGGGGGGATTTCAATCCTAACATTTCTACGAGCATTGGACCTTCCACGTAAGATCTGATCATACTGATTACAGTTCCTTTTTGCGCAACTACTCTGTGGGCAGGACAGAATTTATATGTAAAAGCATCTAAAACCTCTGAGTAGGGAAAATCTTCTAAATGACCTTGTAGAGAAGGGGTGGAGGAAAGGAGGAGGTGAATCTGAACAGCAAACAATGAAAACCTTCACTCAGGAAGAAAATCGCTTTGATTCAGAGCCTTGTTTGAATTAAGACTGAAAATGAAATCTGAATTCATTTTCAAGGACAAATGTTAGCTCCCTTTCAGCTAACACTGTTAGAAATGAAGGTTCATGCTCTCATAAGCAGGTATGAATTATTAATATATTAATGACTTACACGTATCCAGGCAATGGGTTTTATAATTAATTGTTCACTTAAGCATCTCCTTATTAGAAAATTATTGTAAATGAAATAATAGCTTCCCTTTTGCTTTCTGGCTCCCAGAACCCATGCTAGAAGGCTAGGGTGGCATCTCCACAGGTTCCTGAGCAGAAGGCATGTGCAAAGGCATGTGTTAAGATCCAGTCTCCTATTGGGGAAGAGGAGACGTCACAACCATATAATGAAAGAAGGGACTGTTTTATCTTTATGACTATCATTTAATGAAGAGCCACGTGACCCCACACCTAAGCTGCTCTTGATCTGTCAGGGTGCACCAGGCTCTATGCTGGGCACTGGCCATATGAAGTCACGTAAGAGGGAGTCCTTAGCCTGAAGGAGCTTGGATCCAGCTGAGAAGAAGTTAAAGCCACACATGACATCACTATCATTCCCTTTTTCAGCCCAGCCCTCCGCCCATGGCAATCTAAGAAAGTGTGTGGCAGTTGACATGAATATCTCTATAATCACACGTCCAGTAAAAGATAGGCTGTAACCCTCTTACCCCATCCACTTTTCCATTCCTACTCTTCACTGCACTTTGGTCTTTCAGGCTGGCTCTGCTTCCTGGCACCGCTGAGCCCTTCCTGTCCCGCCCTTCCAGGTCCTCTGCTAGGCCAACGCCCGCCCAGCTTTCAAATGATAGCTTATCTCCTACCAAGACATCTTCTCTGACTCTGCCCACAGACTGGCTTCCTGCTTCTGTTTCACAGCACAGCACCCGAATCTGTCTTTGTTATAGACCGTATCACACACCAAGGTCATTTTCTATGTATGTATCCATCTCCCTCATTAGCTGGTAAACACCTTGAAGGCAGAATATCTTTCATCTTCATCCTTATGGAGCCTAAGCCAATAACGTAGGCTTACTAGTGTTTGCGGTCATGCGTGTGTGAGTGGAGGACAGAATAAAACACGTGAGGTGCGCTTTAGAAACAGGGAGAAGGGGGATTCATAAAAACTGGGCTGACTACAGTAGGTGAACATCAATCAATATACAGAGGTGGTTTGGAGAGGAGGTGATATTGGAGCGGGAACTTGCAGAGGGTAGAATTTTCAAGGCAGATATTGGGGGGGAGGGTCAAGAATGGTCTGAGTACAGACAGTAAAGATAGAAGAAGTTTAAGTTCAAACCGTTCAGTCTCTGAGCACTGGGCTGAGGAGTGAGAAAACAAGATGGTCTCAACAACCCTTTGGGGTAATAACTCTGCTAATAGTGTTAAGGACGGATTGGAAGCCAGGATTTACTAGTAGAAGTGACAATTTAGATAGCATCTACTAGATACCAGGTTCCACGCTAGCTGCTCTGCATATATTAATTAATGCAACTAGTGCCATAACCATTCAGATTACCCCACGAGATAGACTTTGTCATCACCATTTTAGAGTGATAACTGGTTTTAAAGGGACATGTTCTCAGAGCTTATAAGTGGCAGAGTTTAGCTTCAAAGTCAGGTCTGACCCCAAAGCCAGGCTCCCAAGTGCCTCCCTGCCCCTGGCTTTTTATCAGGATGAGTCTCACTGCCAAGTACAGGGGTGGCAATTCATGATGCTTTTGACTGGTTTCAGATATGCTTTTCCTTTGAGAATTCACCTCAGTCAACACAGACCTTGCATAAATGCAAGTTGACTGTTCAAAGCAAACATCACCAAAGAGCAGTATGCATTCTGGGACTAGAAAAACTATTGACAAATATAAATGTGCTATAAGCAAGTAACTCCCTGCTCAGGGCAAATCCTCGCTCAATATTCTCAGTTCTGTATCCACGCGGTTCCAACACAACATCTCACAACGAATCACGAAGGGGTGTCTATCTGGGCAGACGGGGTAAGTGAGCTAGCACATTTGTAACACAGGCCCACAGGCACTACTCGTCAACTGGAGAAGCCAGGTGGAACTTGGATGACCACAGCCAAACGCAATCCAAAGAAGGGCGCTCTCCTCCCTTTGCAAGCCCCAGCTCTGATTTCTACCATCCCAAGGACAGTAGGGAGCACACGTTTAATCATACATCCTCCACCCCCCAAAAGGACCAGCTTCCCCAAATCCCACCTTCCTTCTCTTTAATGACATCAGGAGATCATCCACTTTCTTTCACCCAGGCCCCCACCTTGCCTACTGGGTCTGGACTGCAGCTATCACATCCCCACGGAGTGCTTGCTAGGAAAGCAATTACATTTCACCATCCTCATGGCCCCTGTAGGATTCAGAGTGGAAAATTCCTTGGCCCTTGAGCATCAGGGACCACGGCCGTCAGATACTCCCCTGGCAGATGCAGAATCCTGGCTGGCATCATGCCCAGCCTGTCCACAGCTCCCTGTAGGCAGAATCCAGGGGGCTGGGGACCATTCACGTCAAGGTCTTATTGCAGATGGGACCTTAGAGATCCTAGCACTCCCTCCACCCCGGAGAGGTCTAATCGCCTTCATCCAAAAGATGCCCTAGCCTGTTCGTGGAGGTAGCTGAAATGAAACCCACCCTCAAGCAAGTTTGATCATACAGTTATGCCCTCATCCACATCGACGTGTGTGCCTAGAGTTCCACACTCCTTGACACCATGAAATAGTAGCAAGAGCTAGAAGAAAGTTGTGAGAGTTCTCCTTGCTCTGCGAGATGGACCAGTGGTCTCCAACAGTTGATTTGCATGTTTACCAGTAAAAACATTTTTGGGCATGCAACCCCAATATATGTATATTTATTTATAAATCGTATACATGTACAGTTCTACTTGTATATAGTATGCATTATAAACACAAGAAAAGGTATTTTAAAAGATGAGATAAGAAATGTGATAATTCATGTTTTAAAAATAGTTATTTTATGTATTGATGGAACACATAACTTTTGTAATATATACATACACAGTAATAAAATTATATACATAACATACATAATATATTATATATATACGCTGGTAATTTATACAGTAATATACAATAATTAAAATTATATATAATATATTATGCATGTTAAAACACATACACACACACACATATATATATATATACACACACAGAACAGTGATTCAATAGTCTGGTTTTAATTCAGACTAATTCAACATTAGACTTTAGCAGTGAATGCAGTTAAACGAGATGCTTCCCCAAACCACATAGACCTGGAAAGGAGAGAAGAGCACCGCAGGCTTAGCGAGTAATTCACGATTTCCATATTCACTTTCAACCTCCCCTTCCGCCTGCACAGGGCTCTCTTTGTGCTCTGGGTGTGCCATTTTGAAATGTCTTGTTAACGATGACGATTTCATACGAGCTTTAGTCAATATCTGATGGTCAATATACAGTGCAGAAGAGGTACATTATTAATAATTATGGTTACAAATCCATATGTAAGTTCACGTATCTCAAACTACTTAGTGTTGGGCTCGGATGAACTGGTGATTCCATCTCAGTGTGGGACTTAGTGAGATCGTGCACGTAAAATGCCAAATTCGGAGTACATCCTGAAAAAGTAGGAGCAGCTATATTTTAATTGTGTATTTAAAAAAGACATTTTTTTTAATGTGGGGCTTCCCTGGTGGCGCAGTGGTTGAGGGTCCGCCTGCCGATGCAGGGGACACGGGTTCGTGCCCCGGTCCGGGGGGATCCCACATGCCGCGGAGCAGCTGGGACCGTGGGCCATGGCCGCTGAGCCTGCGCGTCCGAAGCCTGTGCTTCGCAACGGGAGAGGCCACAACAGTGAGAGGCCCGCGTACCGCAAAAATAAATTAATTAATTAATAAGACATTGTAAATTCTCAGTTTTTGAGAGATCTGGGTACAGGTTTTATGATATGTGGTTTGGGGAGATGGCCCCTAGAAATATTGATCCTACAGACACCTTTTTTATCAGAGCTACCCAGGCAAGCTTCACTTCCAATAAATTCACTTTCCTTTAACACTGACTGACAGATTTCATGGAAAGAGCAAGTAGGAAGACGTGCAGGAGGACGAGAGAAATTAGCATTTTTCTGGTCTTTGTCAATTTATGGCTGATTTTCAAATGCACTAAAAGTTTGGATTTTCCACTTGGCAGGAAAAATAATACAAATTCTTTCCTCATGAACCCAAAATTTCCTATGACCCGTCCTCACCACCAAGATCTGCCAGAGAAAAAACAAAACAAATGTGTAAATAAATACAAATAGCGAAAGCATACTCACCCTCTCTGAAAGAGATCCACGTTATAAAATGTATGTAGCTCTACAGAAAACTCCACCGTTCCTTGTACCTCAGACATGATCTTTTCGGTTCATTACCTAAAAAACAAGAGGGAAATGAACAGCTTGAGATCACATCAGCCAAACACAGAGAGCCTGGGCTTCTGCAACTGGAACTCAAACAGCACTGACGTAGAGGGACAAGGGTATCTGGCCAACGGGACCATGACGTGTCCACTGGACACCATCACCCAGGGGTTCCTATTATAGGACAGACACAGAGAGATGAAGTAACTGACAGGATGTCACACAGCTCACACCTCCAAGAACTGGGACTCAGACCCAGATACACTAATTCTAAAGCTGGGCTAGTTCCCTGCCCTTCCTTACCTGTCAGCACCTGGAGGCACGAGCATCCCAGCTACGAGCACATGCTTCATGGCCAACAGAGCAAGAATCCCCACTCCTCCACTCTCTACTGTGTGACCTTGAGCAAGTCAACGGAACCTATCCCACCCTCAGTTTCCTCATCTGTAACAGGAGGACTGCTAATGGCATATAACTCTGATAGACAATGGGGAGATTAAATAAATCTGCCACATAGAGCACTTTGCACAGTTCCCAACATGTAGCAAAAAGTGCATAAATGTAAGAGACAATTAATAATGATTAATAATAATGAATGAAGACGGTTCTATCATTGTTAGTATAAACGTAGTCTCTAAAGATGGAAGCTGCCTGGAGTGCAAGGACAAATGTGTTTTCTACCGAGCAGGGGAAGCAGAGGCAGTGGGCGCTATCGCCAAGCAGATGCTGAACCCAGCGTGACAGGTTGTTGATTTGCCAAGCCAGGACACCCTGGGCCAATAATAAGAAGGTTGGATAGGAAAGATGAAAGGGTACAAAATTAAAATATTCCCAGTCTAGGATGAGAAACAAATTGACAGGGAGACTCAAGGCAGGATGGATTTTCTGAGGATATGAAATCACCTAGATATCAGAGATTTGGAGAAGGAAAAGCAACTGACTTTTACTGAGCATTTAGTGTATTCCTGGTGCTGCATTTTTTTTGCGGTACGCGGGCCTCTCACTGTTGTGGCCTCTCCCGTTGCGCAGCACAGGCTCCGGACGCGCAGGCGCAGCAGCTCATGGCTCACGGGACCAGCCGCTCCGCGGCATGTGGGATCTTCCCGGACCGGGGCACGAACCCGTGTCCCCTGCATCGGCAGGCGGACTCTCAACCACTGCGCCACCAGGGAAGCCCAGTGCTGCATATTTTATGTGAGTCGTCTGATTCTGTCCAAGAAGAATGTTGTGATAAAAGTTCTTGCCCCATAGGGCAGACAAGGAAAAGGATCAGAAAGTCTCTAACCTGGAGCCCCTTTGTGACTCCAGAATATTCTAGTGGTGTGTGCTTTGGGTAAGCAGCCTCAGTTTACTACCATGTGTAATGGGACAGTACAAGCTACCTAGGAGGAGGAAAGGAGATAATTACTCGCAATTCCTTGCAATTGAGCAGGTTCTGGGGGAACTAGAAGGTTCTAAATAGGTAGCAGCTGGCATGATCTTGGGGCGGGGAGAGAATAAGAGGGGGGCGGGGGGAGTAAGAGGACATGTGGTCTCTCCTAGCTGGCAAGCAGTGATTGGTACCTAAGTCTCCTTTCAAAGCCCCTCTTCTTTCTGCCCCCAAGACGCCTTGAGGACCAGACCACCATGGCTGGGGTTCAGAGCACAACTTCACTGCAGCTAATGGGGCCACGCTCGGCCAGCTCCCAAGAATAAGAAGAGCACAAGGGATTAACGAGGCCTTAGCTGCATCTCAGCCCTGGCAAGGGTGCTATCCGGGGCAACATTTCTAAAGACGCAGGACCCCGCACACCACGTTACACACCACGTTAAAGTGCTTCAGATCCTAGGGCCCAACCGCCATAAATTCTGCAGGATGGAATCTCAAGCCGATGAGCCTGGAAAAGCCAGACTCAGAAAAAGTACCGAAAACCTGTTTCCCTGATGCGTGACCCGTCGAGGCGCTCCCCGGTCCCGCCGAATGCATCGGAGCCGGTCAAGGTCAGGACCCGCCACTCAATTTCAATTTCAAGGCATTTCTAGTAAAAGGCCAGTGGAGGGGCCAGCAAACAGAGCCACTCTGGGCTTCATTTCGTTTTCACGTTCAACGGCAACCACTGCATCCCCCCTCTTTCTCACCACCCCACTCAGTCTCAATCCTTAAAACACTGCAGAGCTGGCAAAGACGTCTGACACCCTTGCTTGCGGTTGTCTGTCCCGGTAATGCCTGAACCTCCCATGATCTCTGCTCCTGGGGGGAGCTTATGGAGGATCAAAGGGAGCACAGGAACAGGACACCCCTACACCCACAGGCGAAGCACTGTTCGGGGATTTCCATTCATCACTTCACACGCCCCTCAAACCTCTCTGAGGCAGGCAGTATTGACCCTGATTCACACAGGGGAGCATCATGCCACACGAGGCAAGAACACTGACCCGGGAGCCCATCGCTTTGGTTTTCTGGTGCCAGTCCTTACTTGCAGAAGGGCTGAGACAGTGGTTTTTTTTTGGGGGGGGGGGGGGTTGAGGGTGGAATTAATGTTTAGAAGAAAAAAATACGTAATACATAGAGAATACCGTACAGAATATTTCCTCCTGGGAAGATGCACCCTACCCTCCTACTGTTCAGGGACTAATAGGATGCAATCCTGGAACGTGGAGATGCAAACACAGCTTCTCGGTGGGGAAGCTGCCTTTTCCTTTTTAATACCATGTGATTCATTACAGCCAAACACCAACTCAATGAGGACGATGAGCTCACATTTAAAATGTCAGTTCTAAAAGTCCACATTGATTTTGCTGGTAACTGTACTAGGTCCACTTTGCAGGAGGTGCAGGAATCTGCAGGAATCCAGAACCACGGGTTTTAGAGCACAGGGAACTCTGCTCAATGTTGTGTGGCAGCCTGGATGGCAGGGGAGTCTGGGGGAGAATGGATACACCTATATGCATGGCTGAGTCGCTCTGCTGTGCGCCTGAAACTATCACAACATTGTTAACCGGCTATACGCCAATATAAAATTAAAAGTTTTAAAAGAATCACTGGCTTCGGTCCCAACGCTCTCCTTGATCTGTCTGAGGACTACAGAGCGCACAGCGACAGGGCTGATTTACAGGTGTGGTCCCCAGGCCGGCAGCACCAGCTTCACTTGGTTATGAAAGCAAATTCCTGGGTCCCACCAGGACCGGCTAAATCAGAAGCTGCAGGAGGGAGGCTCAGGAATCTGTGCTTTCACAAGTCCTCCAGGGAATTCTGACGCAAACACTCGTGGCAGAATGGCACCAAGGATAGGCGCCGGTGCAGAGACGGGAGGCGTGGACTTAGGCAGACCCGAGTGGACTCGGCTCCTCGCGAGCTGCGTGCCTTCGGGCCCATCGCTTTGTTCATCTCTCTGTCCCTCTGTTTCCTCCTGTCCAGTTGGGAATAATAAGAGTACCCGCCCCGTAAAGTTGTTTTCACGGTCAGTAGAGATCACGTGTTAGAGCATACAGACAATACACACATGACATATGCACTGAACGACACACGGCTCACACTCAACACGTCCGACACACATACATATCACACTCACACACCTGGTACAGACCCAGACACACACACACACACACACACACAAAACACATGACATACCCACACACAGTACCCAACAAACACACAAGATGCCCACAGCACATACACAACACACCCCGCCCACAAAACACACAACCCCACACACACCCCAGGCATCTCTGCACTAACTGCTTACCACAGAAGAGCCCCCCATGTTCTAGTGGCTTCAATGCTTCTGTTCCATGTGATGTGATCCTGATGTGCTCAACGTCAAACTAGCATTTCCTGAGGTCGTGCCTGGGTTCAAGGTCACCCATGCCAACCTCCCTCTGCTCAGAAAAGTGAGTAGTTTCTCCCCACCTGGAGCGGGTCTTCCCAGCCTCAGCCTGGACCATTCCCACCTCCGGGCACAAAGCTTTCCTCCCCGCTCCACGTCAGAGCTGAGCTTGAATCCACCCCCTTTAGTTCTTGTACCACAGGATCTCCCAAGGCCCCATCTCTCCACGGGCACCGCAGGCGGAATGTCAGGCATTACAGCGGCTCTGAGGCCTGAAGATGACCATGTACGTAAAAAGCTTCAGTCATTTCCCGGCGAATCGTCAACCACTCATCAGCGGAAGCAGTTAGTATTTTTATTTCTGCCTTCAACACTGTTGGCAGAAATTCAAAAGGCCCCTATGCCATCCAGCCCCAAAGCACTATCCCTCTCTCCTTTATGTTAGAGGCTCTGGGGTCCCTGGAGGCCTGGCCTCCGTGTCAACTAAGGTAGAAAAACGGTTTGTACTTTTTACTGCAATGTTTCTCAAATGTTTCATTAGTTACTTACATTTTCAAAAATGTTTCGGAACATTCACAGTAGCCTCTGAGGAAATTTGTTAGAAATATTAAGGCTATTTTGGAGAAATACCACCGCGCCAATACCTCATTAGATACAGCTTGGAAACAAATCCCTTTACAAACACGTCTTCCTTTAAAATGTAATCTTTCTTTTAAGACATCAATCTTCAAAGTGTGTGGCCTTTGAAAGATTAAATGAAAAACGGCGTGTTGATCTTAATAGACATCAGCATTGACTTTATGAAAAGGGCATGCAAAGTTACTGTGCTCAAAAGATTACAAGTCTTAGAATTACAACATGGCAAGTGGGGAAGCTTCAGGAAAGGGCCGCCTGATACTGCAGGGCAGGAAGTGAGGACAGAGTAAGGATGCCAGAGCACAACCCAGAGAGCTCCTGGGGGAGCCACAGGGACCTGGAACACCCTATCAGACGGAGCTGCTTCCTCGGCTCTGAGAGAAGCAGCAGAAATGGTCCTCTGAACACGCGTAATGGCATTCACGGATACCCTCCCCTCCGGGGCACTTTTCTTCAGACAGCCATTCTAAAGAGGTAGATAACTCCAGTTTTCTGCCTGGTCACTGCGATGAGAGTCAGCTCCGTGTTCAAAGAAAACAATCTCATTAGGAATGAAAACTAGCATCTCTTCATTGGAAAGGAAAGCTTCTGCCATGCTGTAAGAACACCCCATCTGCATTAGATCCCATCTCTGGGCCTCACCTCTGAATGGGACGTAGGACCAGCCACACAGCATCTCTGAGCCTCAGTGTTCACATCTGGAACGTGGGCCAACAGCCCCCTTTCAAGGCAGGATTGCTTAGGATCAAACGCGGAGAATCTCCTGGAGGTGTTCGTTCCTTCAACACACCAGGATGAGGATGAAGCACGCAGACCTGCTCGAAGCACCAGGGACACAGAGACAACTGGGCCATCAGAGGACACAGACCAGAAAGGAGAGAGCCAGGTCATGGCTGTGGTCCACAAGGATAGGCACCATGACACAAAGGTGAACAGAGAAGGCAAGAACGCCCAGTGGTGAAGGCCATGACCCAGCAGGGCAGCCTGCAGGAGGCTGGCCAGTCTGAGAGATGGAGACCTCAGCCCCTCAGAGTATAGTATAGGACCTCAAGCAAGACCTTAGGCTCGCTGTGCCTCAGTTTCCCCAACTGGAAATTGCTTTGGAGCCGGCAGACGATATATGTTTAATAAGTACCAACCATTAAGACAAGGAAGAAAACCTAAAAACAGTTTGGTGGCCATGGAAGGAAAGAAATAACGCCTTTCCCCGTAGGAGTTACTGGACCCCTGGCAGGCTATGGGCTTCCCCAGGGTCTCCCAGCTGGCAGGGGCAGAGCGAAGGCCAGACTCTCACTCATCACAGCAAACTCAGCCCCGGCCACTTGGCCCCCTGACGTTAAAAGGTATTTTCTTTCCTTCAGTGTAGAAATCAAAATGTGCTGTATACGTTTATTATTCTTCATGTCTGAAGACAACGCCAAAAGAAGCATCCCACGCAGCACTGAGTCCTTACTTCCCTTGGGGTGCTGTGCCCCTCTTAAGCAGCACCTGAAAACGCAGGCATGAAGTCACGTAAGGTTTCACAACCTCATAAAAGGGTAACAGACGTGTAAACTCAGGTAGAGCCTCAAAGTACCAAAGGCAAGGAAGCACCACTGCTGCCGGCAGCTTCCAGCACGGAGCCTCCCCTCCCTGCCAGTGCTGGTGACACTCACCCAGAAGTTAAGCATGTGACCAGAGTGGGTGGCAATTCATCTCTCCTCCCACCTCCTGAAATGCACGTACACAAACGGGCACCTAAGTGTGTGTGCGCGCGCACGCACACACACACGTGCACACATAAAAGGCAGGTGGTGACTTGAGCTCTCGGGGAGACAGCAAGAATCACGCAAGGGGCAGCAGCTCTGACCCTGACAAACGTGGGTCACGTGCTGACCATTTTAGGGACTAGCTGGGTCACGTTAAACCAGGTTTTCCCTCCCAGCTAAAAGTAGCGTCTATTTTGCAGTGTTTTTTTTTTCAGATTGACACTAATGGATATTGTTCCAGTAACATTCTGGGTGCTCAATAAGCAGTGGATAATGTTCACATTAGAATAGCTAATAATAATCATAGGAGGTTACACATAGCAAAGACAAGCGTAAACACCCAAAGAAGTTCACCCTGGAAGTGGGGTGGGCCAGCAGGAGAAGCTGGGCTGAGCTGGGCAGACAGCACACTGAGGCACCAGGGGAAGACCTGGGTGGTGTCCAGGGCCAGCTCTCAGGACCCAGGGCTTGGGGGTGTTCAGGACATGGCCAAGGTTCCTGGGTTCAGGGTCAAGCTCCCGACTCTCTGGGTCCTGAGGAAGACAGAAGCTGGGGAGGTGGTAACAGCATCTTCCATACACTGAGGTGGGAGAGGCTTCAATGCAACGACAGAGAACTCAAGCCGGAGATAATGGACAGTCCCGCCTTGAATGGCACTGATTCCCTGTGCCAGAAAGAGCACCTTCAGGTGCAGAGTTCTCCCCAGAAGCTGAAGAGGGGATTCCTGCTTTGGGAGCGAGCCTGGTAGAGTCCTCAGTGCTCCCTACCTGTGACCACTAAGGCTGTACATGCATTACGAGGTTTCAAGAGCACTTTGTGTGCAGGACGGCCGTCCACCCAACTCAAGCTGCGTTGGACGAAGATGTCAGCTGGTTTTGCATCGGCGGTTTCTTCGTTGAACACGTTGAAACCATCAGCTTTGCCCAGGTATTACGACCTCGTACGTCAAAGTGCAGAGACCCGGCAAGCCCCGCTGTGGCTCCTCATCTGCAGCTGAGCGGTGTGAGGCCCGGAGTGGGAAGAGCGCCGGCCACTCCTGCAGAGGGGTGCGCTCAGAACCCCTGTCTCCCGATTTCCAGTCCAGTGGTCTTACATTCCTGGTGGTCAAAGCTGTCACATCCGTGATCTCATCTGCTCAGGGAAGGTGCCCCAAGAGGGAAAAGGAGCAGGGGGTGGCCTCCCTGATCCCTGCATGGTCATGGGCGATGAAGTGGGTGAGACTGAGGTTCAGCAGCAGCTCAGAAGTCTAGACCTCACGGGAAACTCAGGGATCACTTGGTTCAGCCCCTCATACTGGGGCCGAGGAAACAGAAAGTCTCAGTGGCTTTGGCGTTGTCTCAGGGTCACAGAGCCATCTGAGAGAAAAGCCAGGAAGGACCTCGGGTATCCGGGTCCTTAGAGTGTGATGCTCTGTCAGGCTTAACACAGACAGACCCACCTCTGCTATGGGAGCAGCCTGACAGCGATGCATGTTTAACCTCAGCGCAGCCCAAACTCTTAGCAGAAACACCAGGCCCTTCAAACTCTGGGACCTTCCTGCCCCGCCAGTCTGTCTTCTCTGTCACCCACGCCCACCAGAATCTCTGCAGGCCGCCTCATCAAAGCGCTCCACCGCCTCTGAATGCGTCTTACCTTTGTGTGATCCGTTATCTCCACCAGGTGGCTCACCTATGTCCTCCTTACCTGACCAGCTCCCCACGCTTAAATGTCCAACACAGCTCCCCCAGGAAGTCGCTCCCGAACGGCCATGCCACCACCTTCCCAACACAAGCCCCCAGAATGTCGCATACATGCCACAACAGCCCTGACCAGCCTATGTTCTGGAAGCACATCCATCTTCCAGGTTACACTGCGAGCTGCTTAAAGGAAGGGCAGCCACCGCGTTTAGCGAAAAACATGGTAGTGAAGAGCACGCAATAACAGCTGTGGGACAAATGAGAGGAGGAATGGAATAACACACAAATACAAGAGAAGTTCACATATAAATGGATAAGCAGATGAATGAATGAGTTGATTACTCTTCTTTCCGATCAAATATAGAGCTTCCCTGAGCACTTGGCACCAGGCCCCTATTTAGGACTTTAAGGGTGAAATGATTCCATGGCTCTTAGTTTTAAGGCAAGCTTGAGTCCCTTTTGTCCTTGGGGCAGGATAAGCAAAGCAGCACAACCCATCTTGTTGGAGAAGAGTCCAGAGAGGACCCAGCATCCAAGAGGGATACAGTACCCAGTGGCGGCTCCACTGCAGTGGACACTCTATTTATCCTTCCAGAAGCCACAGTGTAAACAGGAGAGGAGGTGAAAGGAAGCCGCGAGGCTCCCACCCAACGAGTCGAGGCTGGCATTTCAGAGGCGCTATCTGTTTGTGCCCCAGCCGTGGAGCTCTGGGACCCGGTTTTGCTGGCGTCTGTCATTAGCTTCCCAAGCACGGCTATGACTCAGCCTGCGTCTGTGTTCCCACGAGGACCACCCACAAGATCTAGACGCACCCACTGTCAACCTTCTCACACACGAAAGGCCACCCTCCTCCCAGCCACCCTTTCAGCCAAGGTAGAGAGGGAGGGACTTGAAAACGACGTGAAATGGTGTTTTCTGGAGCCTCCTGGGAGCTACGAGGAAGCGGGGAAGCAGCCTGCCTGGGCTCCACTTTACGCAGAGCTGACGCTGCAAGCTCCTCTGCCTCCAGGGCCGGGGTACCTGCAGGGGTTGCTGCAGCGCACCAGGTAAGGCTTCTGTGGGGGCTTCAGCTGTTGGCTCACAGACTCACACAGCTGCAGGGCCCTTGGGGCTTAGGAAGCCCAACTACCCATTATACAGAAGAGAAAACTGAGTCCCCAGAGTACACAGAGAGGCAGCTAGGTGCAGAGGAGGTAGCAAAGGCTGGGGCCCAACTTTCACAGCCACAAACCCTGTCCTTTATTAGCTCCTAGTTTGGTGCAGGTACCTTTTTCTCTGATCCTCGGTGTTACCATCTGTGAATAGGGCTCGTGATACCTTCCCAGCAGGGTTAGTGTGAGAAACCGAAGCATTTACATGTGAAGTATATAAAGTACATATCACGATATCCAGCACTCAGAAAACACCCAGAGTACCTGCCGCTGTCATTGACATTATTTTTAAAGTGACCACAGACACTCAGTGAACAGTAACTGAGAGAAACAATAAGCCTTTCACTCACAGTTAGAAATACTCTCCCTTAAAATGAAAGGGGGGGTTCGTTTCATAATTAACCTTTCCTTGAAAACTGCCCTGCAGGCATGGTCCAGCAAGAAGGCATCCCGGGACGATGGAGAGGAATCCAAGAGGAGATCTGATGGATGGAGAGGATGGGAAGAGGGGGATGGAGGCATTAGTCTGGCCTGGATGCATCCACCGTCAAAGGGGCAGGGGGAGGAGTCACAGGACTGGCAAAGTTCATTCATTTGCATGACCACCAAGAGTGACCCCATTCCTCCCAACCATGAAAACGTCCTTATCTGTGCTGTCATCTACTGATCTAGGTGCCAGTGAGGCCAAACGTCTTCTCCAGCTCTAGTATAAACAACGCCTTCGGCTCGGACCCAGGAGCCCTGAAACCCCGAGGTACCCAGAGTCCATTCTGTTACTTGGACTTTCCACTCAGAGTCGCTAGAGCCAGACATGCTTTGCGCCGGATCCCAAATCCAACGCCTATTTCTCTGTAACCTCAAGGCCAGTGGCTTAATGTGGTTGGACCTCAGTCCTCAACAGCTGTAAAAAACACATGTGTCTCGGAGGAGAAGAGTAGATATGATGAGACATCAATGCAACTGGACCCAGAGCGAGCATTCACATTAGCTGACGTTTAGGTTGATGGGACCCCGAGTACTTTCTAATTTTCCCATTTATTCATATTAATCATTTATACAAATGAGAAAGGGGTGTATCAGAGCAAAGAGGTAATGGAAGGCACAGAGGTTAAACTTCTGGAACCCATGATACTGAAGACCTCCCCGTTTATTTCATTTAATCTTTAAAATTCAATGCGAAAGGTCATGAAAATAACACTTTTGGGGAGGGGAGGGTGAGAGGTAATTAAGGAAGGCAACCTCAGTGACCTAATCTCTGTATGATTCTTTTTGAAATACTGATTTTTAACTTCTTGAAAGGTAATAGCTACGTTTGTTGGTTTGTTCCTTCCTTCTGTCAAAACCCCCTCCAACACCTTCTAGAAATGCTGTTCCAATCGAGCTGGCTCCTTGCGTTTAGCAAAGAAGACCGTGACCGTCCTCTTTGCCTGGATGTCCACTCTCCTTGGTGTCCATTCTCCTGGCTCTGCCTTTGTCACCCCCAATCTCATCACAGCCCCCTGGAGGTCCACCTCCTCTATCCGTCACACCTTTCCAAGCTCTGTGGCTCACGCTGTCCTCCCCTGTTTTGGAAAGTCTGTAATCACTGTTGTTAAACCAACATGTCCTGTCTGGTCAGGATGCCCCAGGCACTGTACTAGGAGCTAGGGACACAGAAATGAGCCATATGGACACGATCTCAGCCTCACAGAGCCCAAGGGCCAGCTCTCGGCGTGACTG
The DNA here is from genome assembly GCF_011762595.2 of Tursiops truncatus. Taxonomy (NCBI): domain Eukaryota; kingdom Metazoa; phylum Chordata; class Mammalia; order Artiodactyla; family Delphinidae; genus Tursiops; species Tursiops truncatus. The sequence goes on from NC_047050.1 coordinate 73,869,448, forward strand.
TCTGTATCAGTAACAGTCACCCTCCCGTGGTCGAGTTCAGCTTGATGCCTGGCACCAACCAGGCTGGGCCTATACACCCACCTGTGCCCCGGCCGAGAGCCGTCTGCAGCTAACACTGTTTCTTCCTCTCCCATCCAGGAGGCCGGTTTGCCCAGTGATTACCCGGCCCTCACTGCTTCATTGATGTAGTTAGTCATACCGACCAGATGCCCCGTGGACCTACCGAGCGCCGGGCCTCCAGCGTGGAGCCCAGGGAACCCATGCAGGGAGCAAAAGGTACAGTCACGGCCGCTAGCCAGCAGTTCAGAGTCTCACGAGGGACCCAGGCAGGCAAAGCCTCTACTGGGACGGGGCGCGCGCTGCAGCGGGGCTGTGGTGGCCTGTTCCTGGGTGCGGCAGGAGGGACGGGGTGCTCTGCCGGATAAAGGGGCGCACGCGTGTGTATAAGTGTGTGCGTGTGTGTGTGCAGCTCAGGGCGGGGGGAAGTACGGGAGTATGAAGGGAACCTCAGGGAAGGCCTCAGAAGACCTGCCATTTGCCCCCCCAAGATACACGTATGTATTCTACGCTGAAGCTGGCCGCTGGTCCCCTCCCTCCACCACTGCTTCCCTCGACTCGCAGCTGGAGGACACCAGCCTCCACGCTGGTGTCCCTGCTTCTTTGACGGTCGGGCCCCTCCCTGCGGGGTCCCTTCTCTACTCAGCAGCACAGGAACGACGGTCGTGACGGGGGAGGTAACCTCAGCCACGTCACCCTCCGATGGCCTTGCACCTCCTTGGTTAAAACCACACGGCCTCAAGATGCCCCGCATACGGGCCCCTCACTGTTCCTTCACGTAGCCCTGCAGGTTACGTGAAGCCTCGGCCTGGGTCTCCCAGTGGCCTCAAAGGCGCTCTCTGAAGACTTCCCAGCACCGGTCCTCCGTTTTCCGCCTGGTCTCACTCAGCACAACTGTCATTTCCTCAACAAGCCTTCATTTCCCCCTCCTCACGGCTCCTTTCTAGTACCACCCTCTTCGAGGATATCTGGAGAATCAACTACCCTATGGAATTCTTTACTTGCTTAATTTCTAGATCACCCTCTCAAATGTCACCTCCAGGGGCTCAAACCCTCCTCCATTCCTGGGCTGCTGTATCCCAGCGGGCAGCAAAGGGCTTGACCCAGAGACAGCACTCCATACATACCTGCTGATGAACTAAAAGTTACAATTCAGCCAAGTCCTGAAGAAAGTACAGGATTTAGGAGTGGAGGGTTGAGACGGGGCATATTCAAAGCTAAGAGGATCACGGATGGGCGGGGCAAGGAAGCAAAACTTTTGGAACAACTGTGATTGATGCCGGATACTTCATCACTTTCTACCATTTAATCTTCAACCCCAAACCTAACAGATCAGTAAAAAATGCCCATGTTTCTGTGGGGGGAACTGATGCTGCAGAAGCCGACTGTAGCTACCTAAGACCACTCGGCTAATAAACGTCACGATGGTTGTACACGGCATGGACTGGGCTCTGAGTCCCTGGCCAGCGAGGAGGGGGTGATAAGCAGCTTGGGAAATGGGAATCAGGGTTGTGCTGGGGACACCGGGCACGCAGGGAGTAAGGCTGGAAGGTAAGACCCTGAAGGAAAAACAAACAAGGCAAGAACTGGCAGTGTCAAGGATTTGGGTAGCTGCGTCCAAGTGTGAGATAGAACAAACTTGAAACAGCAACCTGCACACCGGCTTGGATATTAATCTTTATAAAATGACAATGACAACCTGTTTTTTGGGGCATGAATTAATCATGAGCTTATGCTTTTTAATTTTTAAAAACAATCTTCCCTTTATAAATGTCTCAGCCACACCTGCTCAGACCCCCTTTGTGGTCACGATGAGATCCCTGGTTCATTCAATCATGCAAATACTGACACTAACTCAAGGCTTAGTGTCAGCAACGGTAGATGTGAATGCGTAAGTCAGGAGTTCAAGAAAGGGAGGAGATAAGACAACGGATAATTATTGTACGCTACAGTCCATGCTATAAGGGGACTGTACAGGAGGCCTGTCCCAGGACGATGGGGGTGGTCCATCACTACCTCACCTGTATAAGAGGCGGAGGGGAATGGAGATTACAGAAGAGGACGCACACCTGTGAAGGCTGAGCACTGTGAAATGCAGTCGCTAAGGTGACCATCTCCCACTTAACCTGACATACTTAACCACACACAAAGTGTTACCTGACATTCAAGAATGAAGAAGGACAAATAGTAAACAGTTCACACAAACATTATGCTTGATTAGACAAGATGAGCATGACAGAGGCGGCCAGGCAGGCAGTGAAGGGGTGGCACCAGAACCGGACTCTCTAAGTCCTGCCCCCAAAGGGCCACAACCAGCTGGGGCGCAGGCCTCACAGGGTCTGAGCCTCTGTTCCTCCGTGCAGCCTCCCACAGTCCCCGATTCCCAGTGCAGCTCAGACCCCGGGATGCAGAGGCCTCCTCTGGTGCTGTGGGTTGGTGACAGGGGAGTCTGTCCAGGAGCAGGGCTTTGGGGAGAGAGACAGACAGAGAGGAAGAGGAGAAAATGTAGTCTGGGATATGTCTGCCTCTCCACCCCGCCACCCTCTCCCTTCTCCTTTTACCTGTTCTCCCCGCAGCCCAGCAGCAGGAGGGCAGAGATGAGGTGGGTGAAGCTGCCAACATGGAGCCCCTCGAAGTCTCCCCTGGGACTCTGACCGGGTCACACCCGCCAGCTGCTGCCTGGGAGGCTGCCCCTGCTTCTTGGAGCTCCCGCCACACGCCAGACCCAGGTGGGCGCTCTGAAACCACGACCCCACTTAACCTAAACACCCTCCTGTGAGGATGTGCTGTTATTACCCTATTCCACAGAGGGGTAACTGAGGATCCGGGGAGGGGTGACCTACCCAGTGTCAGAGAGTAAGCGACGGAGCTGTGAACCACTGTCACTCAAGCCCCCCTTATCTTTCCCCAAAACTCCTAAAATACCCCCCAGGTGGTCACCTGCCTCCTCCATTCTCCACCCAGAAGCCAGAAGGTCTATTGAGATGGAAATAGACTCATACAATTCCTACGTTATAAACCCCCATTGGCTTCCCTTCACCCTTTAAGTAAAATCAAGTCCCCCCAAAGACGTACAAATGGCCAACAAGCACATGTGCAAGGCTCAACGTCACCAATCCCTGGGGAAATGCAAATCAAAATCACAATGAGATCACATCCACAATGAGCTCCCATAATAAACAAAGAAATAAGTAAATAACTGAAAATAAGCACTGGCAGTAATCTGGGGAAATTGGAGCCCATGTCCCTTGCTGGCGGAAATATAAAGTGAGACAGTCACTGGGGAACACAGCTTGGGAGTTCCTTCCAGAGATAACATAGAACTACCACCTGATCCAGCAATTCCACTCCTGGGTACATACCCCCCAAAATCGAACACAGGTGTTCAAGCAAAAATCTGAACACGAACGTTCATAGCAGAATTACTCACGATAATCGGAAGATGGAAACGAACGAAATTTCCATCAGTGCATAAATGGGTAAAGAAATGCAAATGTGTTATACAGTGGAATATCATCCAGTCATAAAGAGGGACGCAGCGCTGCCGCGCACAGCAGCGCGGGCCAGCCAGGAGACACTGTGCGGGGTGACAGAGGCCAGGCACAACAGCCCCCATGGCATACAATATCTCAGCCACTGTGCGTGTGTGCGCGCGCATGTGTGTGTGTGCGTGTGCGTGTGTGCGTGTGCGTGTGTGCGTGTGCGCGTGTGTGTGTGCGTGTGTGCGTGTGCGTGTGTGTGTGTGTGTGTGTGCGTGTGCGTGTGTGTGTGTGGAGCGCTGCAATATTCCAGCGTGCAGAGAGATGAAAAAGAGAGGCAAGAAGCGGGGTGGGGAGGGGGGTGACCGTGTCTAGATGTGCTTTTTCCTTTCCGTCTCCTTCCACAGCGCTTACAGTGGGGTGGGAGCACAGCTAAGGACCGGGGATGTCGAGTAAGTCACGTGGAAACTCTGCCCTTCAGAAATTCACACTTTGAGGAGGAAGACAGAGAAGCAACCGTGTGGATCGTTATGACACTGCAGATGCTACCCAGGGAAACAGAGGTTTCTGGACACAAGGAAGAAGGATCACCCTCAGAGCAACTTTCCAAGCATCTGGACCCTCCATCAGGGGTCTGGAAGGATGAGAAGGGGGCTTGGGAGTCTCGGGGGCAGCGGAAGACCACTCCAGAACCACAGAACCAAAAGCTCCCATGCCACCACCCCTCGCCCCTCCCCTGCACTCCTGCAACCCCCCTTTCTCTCCCAAGCCAAGCTCCTTCTTTCTGGTCTTGGATCCACAGGTATTTGTGAAATGCTGGTTGGCCAGGTGCCTTCCAGTGAGTATCCACTGCCTGTATGTCATCACTCCCATTTTACAGATGAAAATCTAGAGGTCAGGACTACCCCAAGACGGGGCTCTACCTCAACCCACCCCCAGCACCAGCTTCTTCCCCACCCCAATGTCTTTCAACCTGCCAGCCTCACAGAGACCCCACTGATTTCCAGAACATTCAAGCCAGTTCATAGCTCTCACCTCCTTATCTCTGCACCGACTACTCCTCTGCTTGACCTAACCTCACCAACCCTTCGACCTCCCAGTTGTCCCTCAAGAAGAATTTACATGCCAGCTGCCCTTTGAAATCAAGCAGGCTAGCCACTCGCCCTCGGTCCCTGCCCTGCTTCAGTCAGATCCCCTCTTACTCATTACCACTGTCCTATAATGACTCTAACAGCTAATATTTACCGACTGCTCCCCGGGTGTCAGGCCCCATTCTAAGAGTTTTTATGTAATTAATTTAATCCTCCCAACAAACCCATTGGTAAATACTATTACGATCATTCCCATTTTACAGAGGAGACACAGATAGGTTAAGCAACTTGCCTGAGGGTCACACAGCTAAATGAAAAGCACAACCTGGATTACAGTCAAGGCAGTGTACCTGTGGTCCCAGCTTCTTGCTCAGGGCCTCTAGCAGTAACTGCACAGGAAGGAAGGATGCTCACCTGTCTGACCCAGCACCTAGCCCAGGAGGCAGTGCACGGTGTGGGGTGAACAGACCTGGATATTCATTGGTTCATAACGGGCTGGATCGCACATAGAAACCACCTTGCACAGTCACACATTCAAATGCAGTTTGGAAGGGTAAGCCTCTCATTTGAATAAATATTTGCCCTTCTTGTCTTTGCAACAGTCTTTGCAAACTGCTCTTTCATCTTCTGGCCCCCAGCCCAGGAACCCCTCTCACTCATTCTAGCTTCTACGCCCGACTTGCATGTACCTCCAGGCCTGCTTCAGGGAACTCTCTAGGCCAGAAGACTAAGTAGCACTTTGCTATGTGTGAAGACACAGTTAACTGGAGTAATGCATGAAGCCCACCGTGGGAGGGGAGCAGGGAGGACAAGGCATTTGAAAGCAGGGGAGGAATAAATCCTGTATTTGTTGCAAGCGCCTCATCTTTCTAGAACTCAGGGTCACTGTGAACACTCCCCATCAGCCTGTCCACCTCTCCCCTCCCCCTCAAAGTCACAGAGCCAAGTTACTCTGATGTCCACTGGCATGGGATTTTTCTGAGCCAAACAGGAAAAGAACAGTGTTTTAGAATTAGACCTGAGTTTGAATCCTTCCACTTTTTAGGTCACTTTGTGACCTCAGGAAAATAGCCTAACATCTTGCAAGCTTCTAGCTTTTTATCTGTAAAATGGAGCTGCGGGGAATTAGATCAGCACAAGACAGTCCTGGCACAAGCAAGGGATAGTGTGCTAAGCATTGCTTTCTCTTCCCTGTGCCAACCTCTCTACCCCTCTTTTCTCCTCTCCAGACCTCTGGAAAGGATTTCAAAACTACCTCCCAGACTATGCTCTGAAAATATTCTTTAACAGGTGTTTCTTCCCTAAAGAATCTCTTGGTTGAATAAATTTGGGAATCACCGGATCACGCAAGGTTCATCCTTGACCCTGAAGGACTTCTCACAATTTTTTACACGCTGATACTTGGTGTAAGTCTTGAAGGTGGAGGGACTATGACGCTGATTTGTCCAAAAAAAAAAAAAAAAAAAAAAACATTTCAAGAGTGTGCTGCGTGCCATGAACATTGTTATCTATGAACAATGAATTTACTTCCTGAAACTTAGCTTACAGGCTGGGGGGGAAGATTCACTAGCGGAAAATCCCCTTTTGCCTGAAAGGATAATTACGATTTCAGTGCGGGGACCTCTGCATGGGGGTGGAGCCTCAGTGGGCAGTGCCAGGCTGGAACCTTCAGGCCGTTTACTTTCCAGCCCCCACTGAGCACACGCCTGGCATCTCCCCTCCCTCAACCCATCCTTTGTTCCTTTGCATTATCTCTCTGTGTGCCTCTCGGAGCCTCTGATGTCCTGGGGAGCGGGTCAGAGTGTGAGACAAAATATCTACATGACAGCTGAAAGGATGGAGGGAGGGAGGGAGGGAGGGAGGGAGGGATGGGCGGATGGATGGATGGACGGATGGAGAGACAGAGAGAATGATACAGGAGTCAAGGTGCTAATCAAGGATTCACGCCGCCCACACTGGAAGCTAGATCCTCCATGAGCACACACATGCCTATGACTCAGTCTCTTCATTTATGACATGGTTTGTCGGGCCAGATCAGGCCAGGCAGGTGCCCTGCATGAGTCAATGGAGACCGCGGGTCATGTGACGGACCAGAGAACAGCACCCCTGAGCCCCAGTGATGGTGGCCTTTGAGCAAAGTAGGCCTGGAGCTGCCCGATCTATTTTCCAACAGAAGACAGACATCTTATTTATTAGGTGAAATCTCCTGATATCAACTGTTGGAAATGAATTTAGTCATTTTCAAAACCACCTGCTGTCCAAACAAAGCCCATATGTGGAGCGTGTTTGTCCCAGGGGACACCAGCTCACGAGATGTGGACCAGATAGTCATGAGCTGGTCTTCATTCAACGGCTGCCATGGGTCAGGCTTCTACGCGCTTTACCACATCAACCCACTCAATCTCCCATCAGTTCTGGGAGTGGCTACAATCATTATCCCCACTTGACAGATGAGGGGATAGAGGCTCAAGGAGACTAAGTAACTTGCCCAGCATCAGAGAAGAGAGTCGGAGCTGGGTGACCTTGGATGCCCTCCTTCTGTGAACGGCACACACCCATGGTGCCCCTGTCATGTCCCTTGTGCTTGGCACTGGCTCTCACTCAACCCCACAGGAGCCCTGAGAGGGTCAGGCTTCCAACTTTACCCAGCTCACTGAGGTTCAGTGAGGGCCCAGGGCCAATGACTGGTGGAGACAGAGCCCAACTCAGGGCTGTGCAACTGAAAACAGCAGGGCTGGAGTCAGGCTGCTGGCTGTGCACACCCGAGGAAGCTGGTACTTCACGCAATCTCCTGAGAGATGGGGGAGGAGGGCGCACACAGCCATTTAAGGCGAATCGTGGAATAGCCTGGGTACAATGAGGTCACTGTGTCCCTTCTCAAGACCTCCATTTTCCTCTATTTCTCTGCCCTTTCCACCCCACTCTTTCTAGATCACCCCCACTGGCCCAGCAGGACATTCCTGATGTAGTTAGTTAATGCCTTCGCCTTTCTCTGTGCGCCCGTGTCTGGGAGGGAAACATGCCCTGAATCCCAAGTGTTATTTATCTAATAAGACTGCAGTTACCTTAATTATGTTTCAATGTCTCCACTTGTCCTAGAAATCTGCCTTCACAGCCCCACCACTATCTCTGCTCTCTAGCCCCCGTCATGGTCTCTGAGGAATTCCCTGCAGAACTGCCAGACCCAAAATAGAAGGAGCCTGGCAGGGAGACGGCACACCTGCTGGGTTGGCGTGGAAGGTCTTCTCCTAGTCTGCACTGCAGATGTGCTCCACTCTGGGCCAGACAGAGCCTGGGAAGCCAGAGGAACTCTAGGGGAGGCGGGGAAACTGAGGGTCAGACGCACCTGAGTTTGCACGCAGGCTCTGCCACTCACCACCTGGGTGGCCTTAGTGCCGCCGACCTGACCTCGCCGAGATTCGGTCCTAGTGGATTGCAGAGTTTGGATCTGGGCAGGTATGAGGGTGAAGCTCACCTTCCCTGGTCTCAGGTGGGTCTCCTTGGGCACAGGTCTCATTTGCTCAGCAAACATTTACTGAGCGCACATTACGTGCCAAACAGTATGCCTGGCGCTGGACATTTGAGCATGAAAGCAAATTATGGGCCCCTGTGCTTTGTGGGGAGAACGCAGGAAAATCCTGACTCACAAAGACCTTGATTTTTTTTTTTTTTTTTTTTTTTTTTGGTACGCGGGCCTCTCACTGTTGTGGCCTCTCCCGTTGCGGAGCACAGGCTCCGGACGCGCGGGCTCAGCGGCCATGGCTCACGGGCCCAGCCACTCCGCGGCACGTGGGATCTTCCCGGACCGGGGCACGAACCCGTGTCCCCTGCATCGGTAGGCGGACTCTCAACCACTGCGCCACCAGGGAAGCCCGCAACTTTGTACATAACAATTATTGTGGTGGGGAAATTGACGTCCCTGGCAGAAGTGCAGACTGGAACACAGATTTTTCCACACAAGCTTCCACTCTGTCTGCGTCGCCACACACGGGAAAACCTCACCCAGAGCTGCAGGTGCACTGACTCAGCTCGCCCTGTTTCCCCAACCAGAGAGCATCAAGGAGCCCATGCAGAACAGAGCCCATCTTGTTGCCCTCTCCCTGGACCTACCCCCAGCCAGCACCTACTGCTGCTCCAAAGGATGTGCACGCCCCTTGCATTTATCCATAGGATGGCTCATTCAGTCACATAACTGGAGGACCCACAGAAACAAACTAAACATGTATCAAAAGAGGTTTCCTTGACTGTCTTGCCCCAGATCCCGGCTAACTTGTGCTGGAGCTGGGGTGTGCAGTCCACTAGTTTGGAGACCAGAGCGGTTGATCACCTGACAGAGAATCAGCCCCGATGCTGAGCTGCTCAAGAATCAGTGAACTATTTCAGTAGATTCAGATCCCACAGGCATCTGTGATCCCGTATGGGGCCCCGGTCCCGTGACAGTCTGGAGCCAGACGGCCAGCGTGGAAAGCCCCATGACAGGGATGAATCTCGAAAACGTTAAAGCCGGACACAAAAGGTCATGTACTGCATGACTCCACTCATAAGAACTGTTCAGAACCGGTATATCCATAGAAACAGCAGTGCGAGGTTTCCAGGGAATGGGGAGAAAGGTGCTGGTGAGTGACGCTGAATGCGTATGGGGTGTCCTGTTCAGGTGATGGCAGTGTTTTGGAACTAGATAAAGGGGATGGTTGCACAACGCTGTGAATATGCTAAATGTCGCTGAATTGTACACTTCAAGTTTATGCAACGTTTGTGTTATGGGAATTTTATCTCCATTTAAAAAATACCATTTCCAATATCACACACGCCTGCATTCTGCTACTCGCCTATCCCATAGCTCAGTAAAAACTACTTCATTCTGAACAAAATTAAGTCAAGATTTCCTGATGTCAGCTCTGATGTCAAGGCCGCCTGCCCCTTCTGGGTCCCTCTTCTAGGTTTAGATTCCACAGATTTGTCTCCTTCTCCCACAGGACAGAGCGAGAGCGTCCAGAGTTTGACATCAGAGCTCGTGTCCCCAGAACGTCTTCCCCTGAAGATGGCACCTGCTGGGATCTTTCATCCCCAGACAGGAAAGAGACGTTGCCACCCCTGCTCATCACGGCCCCAAGATGCCTCCTGGACCAGGCAGGGTGGCCGCCTCCCTCCCCTGGACACTGCATCTATTCTCAGAGCTTAAGGAATTGCCCGCCAGTCTCTGGTGCCTCTGCCCACCCGCGGCCTGGTGATAGGGCTCTCCTGGGACTCAGACTGGTCTCCTCTCCGTCCGCTCCAGACTACGCAGACTCAGAGCGAGGTTCTGCGCCTCTGCCCTGCGAGGACCGTATGATGCTGGGTCGGCTACTTCACACCTTCTGTAAAAGGGGGAAGGGCCACCACCCAGCACCCACCAGGGCCGCAAGTAGTCACGACACAGACATCCCAGAGCGTGGGCTCCTTGGGTCCACACAGATGAAAGGACCCAAGGGAGAGGAGAGGCACTGATTGGATTATCAAGGGTATGAGGTGCATCTGTAGCCAAAAGATGCTGCTAAAAATAGTAGTTCTCCCATGGGTGATTTCCCATGAAATCTGCTCAGCTTACATGTTGAAACCTGGCTACCTTGCTTCCCCACCCTTGCAGGCCTCAGGTAACTAGGAACAGACACTCTCAGTGCATCGACAAGTGAGCCCTAAGTTTTATTAGAAACGAACCAAGTTCGGAGACCCCAGAGGGAGGGGTCCAGCTCATCAACCTGCAGACCCAACCTCAGGGTGTGGAGTGAAGGCTTGATGTGGGGATAATGCAGACATCAGAGGGTCCTGCAGGTGAGGTAGGAGAGGGGGTGGTGTGGGGAGCAAAGAAGGAGTGGAGGACATTCCCCCAAAGTGCGGGATCTTTCATTCATTTGAAGGCAACATGTTACCGTAAGTGTGTGACGAAAAGCTTTTTGAAGCAGCCATGCAAAGTATGCTACTGAGACGTCAGCACTCAGACGCCAAGAGAAAATAGTAAAAATGCTTTGTACTCAGTCCGCAGCCCTACCCGGCCCAGCCTCCAGCCTCTCCTTCCCTTCATACAACATCTGGTAAATTCCTTGGCAGACTCTTGCTCCAACATAGACTAGGAGAACAGTATGCACTTTCTTACGAGAACTTGAACCCAGGTCCTCCAAGACCACGGGACAGTTCATTCCACCACACTACCTTGCCGCGGGTATTTGGTCTCCACCTCCTCATTAATAAAAGAATAACAGGGGCAATAATAATATTTTTTAAAGACACACCGAGTTAGGACTCATTGCTCAGCATCATCTTTACGAACCCATGTGTCCTTATTTTCCATGGAATGTCCCAGTTAACACCTACTGTCCCAGCAGAATTATTAACAGGTTCTCACTCACGCTCAGAAGCGGCCGGATATGAAAAAGACATCATCGTGTCCGTAGCGACTCTCGAAGACGTGCCCCGTGAGTGCCACCCATTTACACAGGAAGCAATGGAGGCTCAGAAAGATGAATTATTTCAGCTAAGTGTCAGAACAGGATTCAGTCTAGTTTGTCCAAAATAGAGGCTGAGTTCTAATCTCTCCCCAGTCATTTCCTCTCAACATGAGTGGCTTGCAGAGAGTATCCCGATAACCCCAGGCAGGGGAGAGGCATTTCTTAGAACCCATCAAGGGAATTTAGGTTAACCAAGTGGGTGGAGCTCAAAGGTTCTCGCACCCCTCCTGTCAGCAGACCAAGCCTCTTCTATTTCACCAAGTGGGCGGGGAGGGCCTCTGTAGGAGTTCCTTGGGGAAAAAAAGTCTATTATTTAAAAAACTAAACAAAATTTCAACTTTGTATCACCAGGACCTGGAACAATGCTGGGCACACCGGGTCCCCAGTAAACACTTATTGAATGAATGAATGAATGAATGAACTATAATCAATATCTAATATCTTCCCAGGCTGATGGCTACTTTGAACATGACTTGCACAGACTTCCTGGTGAGCAATTATATTCACGGTAAAATTCACGGCCAAAACATTCAAGTCAGAATCATCCTACCCCATCTGCAGAGGGCATCACATGGAAATACAACAAGAAGTCCTAATTACGGAAGGAATCCTTGAGCTCATCTGACCTTGTAGGTAAAAAGTGTACCCTCGGCAAGGTTATAAAGCAAAACCATGAGTATACATCATTACCCACTGAAACTACCTAGCAAACCACATTCGTTTATATTTTCTCCTGAAAATCGGCCTTTAGTTAGCATGCATCCTCTCTGACTCCCCAGTGCCTGGATGTACCTCACTATACTTATCCAGGTCATAGATAATCCCTCATTGCCTTACTGGTCTTCCCCATCAGGCCAGAAGCCCCAAGAACTTGGTGTTATTCATATCTATTTCCCAGGGGCCCTGCAGAGTACTTAGCACTGTGTAAAGATTCAATAACTATCAGATGGGTGGATGGACGTTTGGGGCGAAAGAGTCCCCCCTGTGCCGGCTCCCTCTGGAATGTGGGCTTCGGGTGTTCTGGAACGATAGCAATACTTGGCTGGGATTCTGCCTGAGGTCAAAAGGAAGCCTGACTAATGGTGAAGCCAGAGATACCCCAGCTCAGATGGGCCTCAAGGAGAACACGGATGTCCCAGACTGGGAGATGTAAGGCAAATCATGCCGCCACTTACCCAGGGCCCTGTCTAGAATGACGTGCTGCCGAATACCAGTTCTGGAATGGCTGGGGGGTGGGACGCAGTCCCAGGGATCAGAGAGCAGGTGGTAGACTTGAAGCCTGGCCATTTCCATAAGGCTGATGTGTCTCCCTGGTTTATCCCAGCCTCATCTGCCACCCACCACCTTGGGATGGAAGTGGGAGGGAGGGAAGATGAGAGGAAGAGGGTTGGGAGAGATGAGCCGGGAAAAGTAGGTCAGACGCCTACTGCTCCAGCAGAACCCAAATGTGGAAAGGATGCTTCCAACCTGAGGAATCCTCTCTGATTCCTTAGCGCACCGCTGCTCAGCCCTTGTTTAAACCCATCCGAGACCAGCAACGTTCTACCTTCCAAGGTCGTCATGGCCGTTTTCTCCTTGGGCTACCCACAGCCTCACTCCATACTTAGGGGCAGTGATTCCTTCCCCTAATTTTAGACACCTCCATATCCTATATTTTAAGATGCGCTGGACGTGGGTCCACTTTCCAAGAAGCTGGAATGTTTGCGAAATGCTGTCTTAGATGAAGAACTGAAACACTGGCAGACTATGTGCAGTTTATTGTCAAAAGTCTGGTGACTGCGGAAACTAAACCACCAACCATCCCGAGACCTCTGACGGGATTTCACGGTGCTGTCTGCTGAGCAAGCGAGTTGGCAATTTAGGAAACTCACAAAATGTTTGAGGTTCAAAGGAAGATCCCTTAGGGAACATCTAAGTGAGCATATTTTTTTTTTACAAAAGTTGAGCCTGGACAGTCTTTTACATGAAATATTCACTGGTGTTATATCAAAAGAGGTTTCCGTGCTCAACCAAGCTTAGGAGAAACTGCGTTGAGCAGATGTCAAGGCTGCAGGACTTCTCAGAGCCTTTGATAGGATAGTTTCCTCTATGACACTCCAAGCAAATCTAGTACAGAGTATCTCTCTAGCTTCCCTGAGTATGATATTCTTATTTTTGTGGGTTATCGTCTGGACTGATAGGCTATGGTCCACTCTCTGAGAAAAGCTAATAGGATCAAATTCCTCCTATTAAAGATAAGGAAATTCTCATTTACCAGCTCTGCACCCTTGAGCACATCACTGAAAATTTTTTTAACACTTTATTGGAGTATAATTGCTTTACAATGATGTGTTAGTTTCTGCTGTATCACAAAGTGAATCAGTTATACATATACATATATCCCCATATCTCCTCCCTCTTGTGTCTCCCTCCCACCCTCCCTATCCCACCCCTCTAGGTGGTCACAAAGCCCCGAGCTGGTCTCCCTGTGCTATGCGGCTGCTTCCCACTAGCTATCTATTTTACATTTGGTCATATATATATGTCCATGCCACTCTCTCACTTCGTCCCAGCTTGCCCTTCCCCCTCCCCGTGTCCTCAAGTCCACTCTCTACATCTGCGTCTTTATTCCTGTCCTGCCCCTAGGTTTGTCAGAAACCTTTTTTTTTTTTTTTTTTACCTTCCATATATATGTGTTAGCGTACGGTATCTGTTTTACTTTCTGACTTACTTCACTCTGTATGACAGACTCTAGGTCCATCCACCTCACTACAAATAACTCAATTTCATTGCTTTTTATGGCTGAGTTATATCCCATTGTATATATGTGCCACATCTTCTTTATCCATTCATCTGTCGATGGACACTTAGGTTGCTTCCGTGTCCTGACTATTGTAAATAAGACTGCAATGAACATTGTGGTACATGACTCTTTTTGAATTATGGTTTTCTCAGGGTATATGCCCAGTAGTGGGATTGCTGGGTCATATGGTAATTCTATTTTTAGTTTTTTAAGGAACCTCCATACTGTTCTCCATAGTGGCTGTATCAATTTACATTCCCACCAACAGTGCAAGAGGGTTCTCTTTTCTCCACACCCTCTCCAGCATTTATTGTTTGTAGATTTTTTGATGATGGCCATTCTGACTGGTGTGAGGTGACACCTCATTGTAGTTTTGATTTGCATTTCTCTAATGATTAGTGATGTTGAGCCTTCTTTCATGTGTTTGTTGGCAATCTGTATACCTTCTTTGGAGAAATGTCTATTTAGGTCTTCTGCCCATTTTTGGATTGGGTTGTTTGTTTTTTTGATATTGAGTTGCGAATCCAAGTCGGAAAAGAAGTAAAGCTGTCATGGTTTGCAGATGACATTATACTTTACACAGAGAATTCTAAAGATGCTACCAGAAAACTACTAGAGCTAATCAACGAATATGGTAAAGTAGCAGGACACAAAACTAATGCACAGAAATCTCTTGCATTCCTGTACACTAATGAAAAATCTGAAAGAGAAATTAAAGAAACACTCCCATTTACCACTGCAACAAAAAGAATAAAATACCTAGGAATAAACCTACCTAAGGAGACAAAAGACCTGTATGTAGAAAACTATAAAACACTGATGAAAGAAATTAAACATGATACAAACAGATGGAGAGATATACCATGTTCTTGGATTGGAAGAATCAACATTGTGAAAATGACTCTACTGCCCAAAGCAATCTACAGATTCAATGCAATCCCTATCAAATTACCACTGGCATTTTTCACAGAATTAGAACAAAAAAATTCACAATCTGTATGGAAACACAAAAGACCCAGAATAGCCAAAGCAATCTTGAGAAAGAAAAACAGAGCTGGAGGAATCAGACTCCTGGACTTCAGACTATACTACAAAGACACAGTAATCAAGGCAGTATGGTACTGGCACAAAAACAGAAATACAGATCAATGGAACAGGACAGAAAACCCAGAGATAAACCCACACACATATGGTCACCTTATTTTTGATAAAGGAAGCAAGAGTATACAATGAAGAAAAGACAACCTCTTCAATAAGTGGTGCTGGGAAAACTGGACAGGTACATGTAAAAGGTTGAAATTAGAACACTCCCTAACATAGTACACAAAAATAAACTCAAAATGGATTAAAGACCTAAATGCAAGGCCAGACACTATCAAACTCTTAGAGGAAAACATAGGCAGAACACTCTATGACATAAATCACAGCAAGATCCTTTTTGACCCACCTCCTAGAGAAAGGGAAATAAAAATAAACAAATGGGACCTAATGAAATTTAAAAGCTTTTGCATAGCAAAGGAAACCATAAGCAAGGCGAAAAGACAACCCTCAGAAAGGGAGAAAATATTTGCAAATGAAGCAACTGACCAAGGATTAACCTCCATCACTGAAACTGAGTCTTGGTTGCCTCTTTTGAATTCCCACCTACAGCTACAGACAGAAGTGGAGTAACTATGAAATCATGAGCAAGCACACGGGAGGCACATGGCTCTCATTTCACCTTCTTCCCTGAGTGATAGCCACACACTTGAAAGGAACCCATCTGTTTACCAGCCCAGGCTCTGAGCCAAATGTTGGTCCCAGAGCTGTTTTCACATCTATTTTCCCAGCCTTTAGCAAAAAGAAAGAAAAATGGCCTTTTAACCCCAGCTGACAAAGCACTAGGACCTGGGAAGTCTAAGGATGAGAGCCTTTCTAGCTAATGCAGTATTTTCCTACAGAGGTAATGACCAAGTGCATTTCCTTTCTCAGGAGCTGGCTGATAAATATGGCTGATGGGGGCTTCCCTGGTGACGCAGTGGTTGAGAGTCCGCCTGCCAATGCAGGGGACACGGGTTCGTGCCCTGGTCCGGGAAGATCCCACATGCCGCGGAGCGGCTGGTCCCGTGAGCCATGGCCGCTGGGCCTGCGTGTCCGGAGCCTGTGCTCCGCAACGGGAGAGGCCACAAGGGTGAGAGGCCTGCGTACCGCAAAAAAAAAAAAAAAAAAAAAAATATGGCTGGTGGACAAGAAGTATCGCCTCTGGGTATACTTGTTTTAGGGGAAAGCTTTGAGAGTAAACTCACCCCATCACTTTTGAGCACCGTCTGGCTTAAGAGGATCTTCACAGAAAGTATCAGCTTTCTGGAAACTTGGGCTCCGTTCCCCTGGGTGAGCCCTGATTTTCACAGATATCTATACTGTTCACGTCCCAGTCAAGTGGCTTATAAATAGTTACTGAGTGCTTACTGTGTGTGTGTCCCTGGTGTGTGTGTGTGTGTGTGTGTGTGTGTGTCTGTGCATGTGTGTGTCTGTGTGTGCTAGAGAGAGAGAGAGCATTGGTGCAGAAGCTCTCGAAACAATAGGGCTCTTGTGAAGAGAAAAGGAGAAGAAAGAGCAGTCCAGAGGTAACTCCTAATTCACTGGGGTCTTAGAAGACTCTGCAGACTCAGAATTACCGGGAACATTTCCTCTAGGACGGAATCAACCCTTCCTGTGGGTGTGACACATACAGGATATTTCTGGTATCGTTCCAGGTCCCATAAAGTCAGGACACTAACAGATAAGGGATTTCTTATTTTGCTTGGGAAATAGAATGTGCATTCAAGAAGTAAACAGGGTGGGAATGTCAACTGCTGCAGCCACTACAGAAACAATGTGGAGGTCCCTGAAAAATTAAATCCGGAAGTAACATATTATCTAGCAATTCCAATTCCGAGTATTCCTATGAAAAGGAGTCTGCTGCTATGAAAAATAAAGCTTCCTCATATCGTTACATAGAGATGATTGATTTAATCCTTATAACAACCAAAAAACAAAAACAAAATAGGACTTTTAATCCTGTTCTACAGATGACAAAATTGAATGTCAGAGGGCAGAAGTAGCTTCCCAATATGCCAACAGAGCTGGGCTAGACCTTGATCTTGGGTTCAGGGAACAGTGACCTTGAAAGCTTGGCCCCTTCAAAACATCCTACACACTCCTCTGGGTCTCTTTCTGCCCATTCTCCTCCCCAAAGACACACAACCCTCAACACCCATCTAGCCATTCATTCAAAAAGAAAAACAATTTTTCCTGAGCTTTCGATTGGCACAGGGCAGAGGTCCTCAACTGGGGGCAGTTTTGCTGTCAATATCTGGAAGGATTTTTGGTTTTCACAACTGGAGAGAGCCACTGGCATGTAGTGAGTAGAGGCCAGAGATGCAGCTAAACACAATACAATAATGTTGAGGTTGAGAAATCTTGGACAGAGTGTAAACAGTGAAAATTGTATGCCAAGAAAATTCTGCATGTTTTGGTGTGCTTTTCATGTATGAAATTAACCAATCTTCAAAACAGCATTATGAGATTAGTAACAACACTATTCTATGTAAGAGGAGGAAATGGAAAGCCAAGGGTCCACTGCAATTGCTCTGGATTAGAGAACCAGGAGTTAGACCAAAAAGTCCAACTTCAGGCGCCCACACTCTAAATTGCCCTGCATGGTTGAAGAAGACACTGTCTGTATTTTATTCTGATGGTGGGAGAGGGAAAGTTCTGCAGCAGACACAGCAGAACCAAGGCCAGGATATCTGGGGTGCCACGCAGTGCTGCCACGGTGCACACGGCAGACCTAGAGAAAGCAGACGCCAGTGAGGCTGATGTTGTCGGGATGGGCTCCATGCCCAGGAAGGGTTGAAAGGCTTCTGAGCTGATTTCCTCAGAGGCATAAGAGGATCACGTCCCCGGGACTACTGTACATGTTAAATGCAAATAGAGTTTGTGTGGCAGGCAGCCTCTAAGGTGGCCCCAGTGACCCATCTCCTGGTACCTATGTCCTTGTGTAAAATCCTCTCCCAAGTCTACAAAGAACCTGGCTCCACTCTGCCTGCCCTCTCCTGTTCTGTGGGATAAAGCCGGCCGCAGTGCTGTAAGTGCCCCACAGAGAGGGCCAGTGTAAAGGGACTTGGGATGCTCTCAGCCAACAGCCTGTGGGACCCAAATCCTGCCAATTACCCTCTGAGTGAATCTGGAAGGGAACCATCCTTAGAAGAACTGCAGCCCCAGGCAACACCTTCATGGCATCCTGGTGAGAGACCTGGGCTAGACCACCCAGCTAAGCCACACCCACAGGCTTGACCCACAGGCACTGGGAGATAACAAACGTTTGTTGTTTTAAGCTGCTAACCTTTGAACTCTTTTATTTCACAGCGAAGATAACTACTACAGTGTGTATATCAGATGCTTCCTATGCGCTACTTCAGACCCTCCTGGCCTCATCCAGCTCTGAGCCCAACCATCTCAGGGTTGACCAGTTCTATCTGGACTCCAATCGCCTTCATGTATGTGGAATCTGATCTCATCTTGCCTGATTCTTACACTACACCTCTCTCCTCCCACCTACTTTACCCCCACGCACGTCCAGTCTGAAAGTGCAGGGGAGTTAATTTGCTGTGGAACAAGCCTTGACCACGAGCAGACAGGAACAATGGATAAATAATTTCCTCTTTCCTGTCACCCAGGATGGGCATCAGAGATACAATTCGTGCTGCTTCTCAAACGCTGCTCTATGGCACCTCTGGGAGTATGCATCCGGCAAGGGTAGATGTGGCACCTGGGTATCACCTGCATTGGCTTTCTCTCCTTCCTTGCTTTGTTTCCCTCTTGCAACTTAGAATCACACTCCCTAATTCTGTGTGCAGACAAGCCTTTGTCTCTAGTTTTGCTTTCCAGACCAGCTAGGCTACGACAGACAATGTCTAACACAGCAGGGAGGTCCAGTCAATGGGACCTATTGAGCCTTCTCCATGGATGGTTGACCCCAACTGTGTCCCTTTTACTTTGAAAGTGTTACAAGTCCATATCTTTTTATTTTGTTCTCACAGCCTCTCGTCTTCCCGGAGCACAAAACAAAATGGAAGACACAAAGCTCTTGGGCAATGGACAGGTTTTGAATCACATTGATGAAGAGTTTCTCTCCTGTGTGTGTATCTTCTTCCCCCACCACCACCCTTGTCTTTCCTGCCTTGTTGATACTTCCCAGCTTAGGTTTCCTCCATCTCACCATCTGTTCATACTTCCAAGTCTCTGTTCATCTGTTCCCTCTTGCCTCCCTCCCATCTTCTGGTTAATTCCTCAGTATTCTTTTTTTTTTTTTTTTTTTTGGCCATGCTGCACAGCTCGCGGGATGTTAGTCCCCTGACCAGGGATTGAACTTGGGCCACGGAAGTGAAAGCACAGAGTCCTAACCACTGGACTACCCAGGAACTCCCAAGTCCCAAGTATTCTTTTTTTAAAAAAAATTTTTTTTAATTTATTTATTTATTTTTGGCTGCGTTGGGTCTTCGTTGCTGTGCGCGGTCTTTCTCTAGTTGCGGTGAGCGGGGGCTACTCTTCATTGCGGTTCGCGGGCTTCTCATTGCGGTGGCATCTCTCGTGTGAAGCACGGGCTCTTGGCGTGCGAGCTTCAGTAGTTGTGGCACGTGAGCTCAGTAGTTGTGGCTCGTGAGCTCTGGAGTGCAGGTTCAGTAGTTGTGGCGCACAGGCTTAGTTGCTCCGCGGCATGTGGGATCTTCGTGGACCAGGGCTTGGACCCGTGTGCCCTGCATTGGCAGGTGGATTCTTAACCACTCCGCCACCAGGAGAGTCCTTAAGGTCCTTTTGATAGGACGCCAATCAGTGCCTGGGAAACTCTGAGAACTTGCTGTGTCCCTGACTCGACCCAGGGACGAGGAGGTACAGGTGTGCTCTGCACAGAGGTTCCTCCAAGTCATCGGGAGATTCATTCTCTCTTTAGAATAGGGTCACCCAGCCAAGTTGGAGGGTAGGGAACAGCATGGGGCCTCTTAAAGGGAATGCACCATCTTTGCTTTCTCTTCAACTCTCTCTCAAGTTGCACTGTTCCAACCAAATTGTAAGTAGTTCTAGTTTGGAGAGGGCGAAGAATAGATCACAGTATAATGTTCTAAAGCTATTATTCAGGCTCAGGCGGATTCAGGCGGATTCTTAAATGCTGTGCCACCAGGGAAGTCCCCTAAGTTTTTTTTTTTTTTTTTTTTTTTTTTGTGGTACACAGGCCTCTCACCGTTGTGGCCTCTCCCACTGCGGAGCACAGGCTCCGGACGCGCAGGCTCAGCAGCCATGGCTCACGGGCCCAGCCACTCCGCGGCAGGTGGGATCCTCCCAGACCGGGGCACGAACCCGTGTCCCCTGCATCGTCAGGTGGACTCCCAACCACTGCGCCACCAGGGAAGCCCTCCCCTAAGTAGTTTTTATGACACACCTGAAGGGGCATCCTATCCTGTAATCTAGGACATCTTTCTTCCAGATCTTGGAAGCACCTCAAGCATTTGTCTGCTTTAAATTATTCATTTTTCTCAAAAAACACCACAGCCTCAACTGGGGGAACAAGGATGAAGTCTTTTCTCGTCTAGCGTTCTAGTGTGTCACTACTCTGATAAATGATAAATAGAATAAAGAAAGAATGGCAAAGACAATTTTCTCTTGAACACTGTGCTGACAATTTCAACATAAATCTGCAAGCTGCTCATTTCTGTGTTGGAAGAGAGGGGCTGGCAGAAAAGCACAATTCTTTCAACCACTTCTATACTTAGCTCACAGTTTGACAGGCCATTGGTGCTGTTCAGCAAAGCCCATGACCTGGCCCTCCTCATGCATTTGTGAGCTTGTGAGATGACTCAGTAAAACACACAGAGGAAATCTGGAGAGGAGGTGACAAGCGTTTTTCACCTCCCTCTTCACCTGGGCTAAGCCAACAACCCTCACCTCCCGACACCCCACCTCCCATGCTGGCTTTAGTTCCAAGAGCTGGAACATTAAGAATCCAAAGTTCTACAACCTGAGAAATGTGTCTACAGATGGGGACTTTAAAACACTGAGGAACTGCTGTGATCATTTAATAATTCAGTCTACTTAAAATTCCTTGTGCCAGTGTGCGCACACACACACACAGGCGCACATGTATATAGACACACACACGCGTACGTACCTGAGTGTCCCCGTGCACACCCACCACACACACACACACACAGACCCCACAAAATGGGAAGCTCATTAACACCTGAGATAGTTCATTCAGTTTTCACCTAAGAAATGAAAACAGAGGATTTTGGGGTCTTTATAAGGGTAAGTGACCTGTGACAAGTCACCTACCCACTAATCCTTGGTTTCTTCTTCTATAAAATCAAAACCATAATGGGCCTGCATGGCCTCACACAATGGGTGGTAGTGATAATTACAGGAAATAATATGAATGGGATAAAACTCTGAAATATAAACAGCTGTTCTCTTCCATGCAGACTGCTGTCCCTGAACTATCTTCCATTCGGGGCCACTGAGCATCCTGCATTCCCCACCCCCAGAAGAGAGATGGCATATTCGAATTGCAGACATAGAAAGAGAAAAGTCGGTCCTTGATTTTAAGTTTCAAAGCAGACTTTTGAATGTAATGGGAAAGACTGCAATTTGAGAGCAAATATTTTGGAGTTTCAAGAGTCTAGGAATTTCAGCCTGAATAATAGCTTTAGAACATTATACTGTGATCTATTCTTCGCCCTCTCCAAACTAGAAACTACTTACAATTTGGTTGGAACAGGGCAATTTGAGAGAGAGCTGAAGAGAAAGCAAAGATGGTGCATTCCCTTTAAGAGGCCCCATGCTGTTCCCTACCCTCCAACTTGGCTGGGTGACCCTATTCTAAAGAGAGAATGAATCTCCGGATGACTTGGAGGAACCTCTGTGCAGAGCACACCTGTACCTCCTCGTCCCTGGGTCGAGTCAGGGACACAGCAAGTTCTCAGAGTTTCCCAGGCACTGATTGGCGTCCTATCAAAAGGACCTTAAGGACTCTCCTGGTGGCGGAGTGGTTAAGAATCCACCTGCCAATGCAGGGCACACGGGTCCAAGCCCTGGTCCACGAAGATCCCACATGCCGCGGAGCAACTAAGCCCGTGCGCCACAACTACTGAACCTGCGCTCTAGAGCTCACGAGCCACAACTACTGAGCTCACGTGCCACAACTACTGAAGCTCGCACGCCAAGAGCCCGTGCTTCACACGAGAGATGCCACCGCAATGAGAAGCCCGCGAACCGCAATGAAGAGTAGCCCCCGCTCACCGCAACTAGAGAAAGACCGCACACAGCAACGAAGACCCAACGCAGCCAAAAATAAATTAATTAATTTTAAAAAATAATTTAAAAATTTAAAATTAAAAGAAAAAAGGACCTTAAAGACTTCATGGAGACAGACGTGGAAGGAAGCCCTGGGGTAAGGGCTGAGAGGTTAATGACTAAGTATCTTATGGGAAGATATAAAACTCAAAAGATGCTGGTGAGGGCAGGTAATAACCAAGGACTAAATATCCGATCTCCCAACCTCAATCACCACCTCCAATACTGTGGCTTTCTGCAAGCCCAAGAACTTGGCTTCGACCTCACAGAAGAGTGAGGAGAGATTCTGGATTCTATGGTCGTTATTTATGACCTGGAGATTAGAATAGAAATGAGGTTCAACTGCAGAAAAAGAGCTACATTTCTTGTAAACCTGAGTTGGCGAGAGCTATGTCACCATGAGTTAAGGGCCTCACACAGCATCTTATCCAGAGCAGGTGTGCAGCAAGTAGCAGTTTCCTTCCCATGGTGTTGAGCTGACCCTGACCTTCCTGTGATGCTCTACAGTTTAGCTATCTGTGGTGACAATGACAAAGGATTTAATCACAGAATCTTTGCCCAGTGGGGAAATGGCCAGGCCAGCTCTCTCAATATAGAGTTTGGAACTGAAACCATGGGAGGTTAAAAAGACACCCCAGGACACAGCAAGGTAGCAGCAGAAATGGGGCTGGGACAGGTCTCTAATTCATGCCAGAGCCCCTTTCATTGCCCAAGAAGCTTCCCAAAGTGCAAAGCTGAAGATGCCTTTGCGGGAGATCATCAGTGATTTAAGTGGCTGAAGATAGAAGGTCAAGAGGCAGTTAATTAGTACAAAGAGTCAATTAAGAGGACATTGTCTCAAGGGGCATCCTTTATTCTCTAGAGTCGAAGAATGAAAGACAGTGATACAGTAACGTACTCTAATCCCTCAGCTCCCCTTAGGCCCATCCCCTGAAAAATGGCTTTAACTACTTACTCCTTTATCAAACATCTCCACTGGCTTCTCGATGTCCGGAGACTAAAGTCCACGTCTTGGCATAGGACTCAAGGCCCTCTCTGATCTCACTTAAAGGTACTTTCTTAGCCTCAACTCTCACTCCAGCCTTCCAGGCAACCTCCTCTTCCTTCCCTTGACATTTTCTGAGCCATACATCACATTGCATTTTATGAATATTACTTCTCAGGTAGCTTTTCAAAGTATACTTATTACGCACTGACATCATGTAATCTTTGCAATGCTCAGTTAGCCACAGTTTACTCCACTGATTTGTCTCTTACTTCAAAACATGTCCCACACAAATGCATCCCAAAGCCATGCTGAGCCAAACACGTGGTCATCATTACCTTTTCCTAAATCTCAAAATTACACACTCCAAGTATTACCGTTAATAACAAGATCTGTCATTGAGTGAGTGATCCATCACTGCCAGCAGTCTTCCCAAATATTTCAGACACATGGACTATTGGATCCTTACAATGACCTTGGAGGTGGGGGAGATGAATCCAATATAAAGCTTGAAAAGGACTCACAGAAGGCAAGTAACTTGACCAAAGCACGAATAGAGTAAATGAAAAGTGGAACTGGATCCCAACGCACATACTTTTAGGCACCATATTTCAGCCACAAGCACTTACTTGGAAGCATCCAGGGTAACTGGAGGATCAAACATCACTCTGAACAGGCTCCACATAAATGAGATGTGGTTGTGGAGGGAGCTGAGACAGAGCCCACTCTTGTGTTCATAAACCTGTGGAGAGGGAAGGCGGTTGTATCCCTTGCAGGTGTGCTCCCTGCAGGGGCCATATTAGAATGCCCGTGGTTCAGAAGGACTCCACTCATTGGCTTAACTGAGCATTCCATTTGGAATGGCTCTCATGCAAGGGAGACAGAAGGGTCAACTAAGCCTTATTCACCCTCTTTAGAGGGTCAGAACACAGGATTAGCATCCGCCTGCCTTGGCTTTCCCATTCTGGCTTCACGCCTTAGAGCGGACCCTTTGACAGACACTGTCCTTGGTGCTGAAGCCACACAAAGGAAGAAGGCTTAGTTCGTGGCATCAAAGAGTTTACAGGAACTGGAGAATTTCGGTACAGTTTGGTAAGCACAGCACACAAGGAATATACGCCTCAAATTATACATCTAAACACTGTGCCAAAAGGCCAGTAATCAAATGGAAAGGTGTTTAACTTCATTTACAATCTTACAAACACAAATTAAAATTATAATATTAGTTCACACTGACCAGATGGCCAAAACGAAAAAGGCAGACAATGCCAACTGTAAGAGAACGTGAAATAAACGATATTTTTATGTACAGCTGGAGTAAGTGTAAACTGATATGACCACTTTGGAAAACTATGTAGCAATATTTACTAAAACTAAATGTGCACATACCCTGTAACATAGCCACGTAATTCTAGTGACATACTAAACAGAGACGCACACACACTAAGAGGCATGCGTAAGAATGTTCTTATCATTCTTGTAATACTCCAATACTGGAAATTACCCTATAACATAGCTACGTAATTCTAGTGACATACTAAACAGAGATGCACACACACTAAGAGGCATGCGTAAGAATGTTCTTATCATTCTTGTAATACTCCAATACTGGAAATTACCCTATAACATAGCTATGTAATTCTAGTGATATACTAAACAGAGATGCACACACACTAAGAGGCATGCGTAAGAATGTTCTTATCATTCTTGTAATACTCCAATACTGGAAATTACCCTATAACATAGCTATGTAATTCTAGTGAGATACTAAACAGAGACGCACACACACTAAGAGGCATGCGTAAGAATGTTCTTATCATTCTTGTAATACTCCAATACTGGAAATTACCCTATAACATAGCTATGTAATTCTA
Source organism: Tursiops truncatus (assembly GCF_011762595.2). Taxonomy (NCBI): domain Eukaryota; kingdom Metazoa; phylum Chordata; class Mammalia; order Artiodactyla; family Delphinidae; genus Tursiops; species Tursiops truncatus. Next base: position 73,894,568 of record NC_047050.1, read on the forward strand.
GTGATATACTAAACAGAGATGCACACACACTAAAAGGCATGCGTAAGAATGTTCTTATCATTCTTGTAATACTCCAATACTGGAAATTACACAAATCTTAGTAGAATGGGTAAATTAACTGAAGTTGTTTTTTTTGTTGTTTTTTGTTTTTTTATGCGGTACGCAGAACTCTCACTGCTGCGGCCTCTCCCGTTGCGGAGCACAGGCTCCGGACGCGCAGGCTCAGCAGCCATGGCTCACGGGCCTAGCCGCTCTGCGGCATGTGGGATCTTCCCGGACCGGGGCACGAAAGCGTGTCCCCTTCATCGGCAGGCGGACTCTCAACCACTGCGCCACCAGGGAAGCCCTGAAGTATGTTTATACTTTGGACACTAAATGGTAAACACTACTATAGGCAGCAGTATGGATGAACTGCATAATCAGGTTTGAACAAAAGAAACCAAATGCAAAAGAATACATACTGTCTGATCCTGTTCCTATAAAGCTCAAAAACAGTCAAAACTAATAACCCTATAACTGATTCATTTTGTTGTAAAGCAGAAACTAACACACCATTGTAAAGCAATTATACTCCAATAAAAAAAAAAACTAATAACCTACGGTGTCGGAAGTCAGGATAGTATCTACCCTTTTGCCAGCAGTAACGAAAAAAGCACAAGGGGGATTTGGGGGAGTGTATATGATGTTCTGTTTCTCGATATTGGTGCTGGTTAAACTGGATTTTTGAGTTTGGGAAAATCCATTGAGATTATACAAACATATATTATTTCCATCATTATTTTTAACTTTTCTTCCATGGCACTAATATGTTGCAATATGCCTTTTAACTTGATTTTTTCAAAAGTCCTATGTTTTATCCTGAAACAAAAACACAGATCAAAGACAGAAGTTAAATTTTCTGAGCCTTGACCTGGACGACAAGATTATAACATCTACCTTCACAAAGAAGATGTGAGAACTACATTGGGAAACTTCCACTGGCACAATAAAAGCCTGCAGTGAGTAACTGAGCCTCAGCAATGCTATTACTTTAATGTATTCCACGGCATAGAAGACAATGTAGCAGTCTCTACTAAAACTGGACTTTTACATATTCTGTGACACAGCAATGTCAATCTAGCTACAGAATGTAGAGTGTTTAAGGAGGCTTTATATCATCCCCTGATAACTTCCCATATTTCAATTTACATTACCTTGATGCACCTTTCATAACCCCTCTCCTCATCCCAAAATCACCCTATGTGTTTCTGCACCTGGTGTTGACCCCGATTGTTCTATTTGCTTAGAATTCCCGTCTCATCGACCTGTCCAGAGCACTCCTGGGCCCATGGATGCCACATGCAACCTCCTCAAAGTTTTCTCTCTCTTTGTAACTCTCACACTTTGTCCATCTCTTGATTACTAATAATGGCATCACCATCATAATGAATCGCCATTGTTCATCCACAATGCAACAAGCTCTGGGATAAATGCTGTGCATATATTAGTTGATAATCCAATTTATCCCTGAAATAATACTGATACATTGTTGAATGTAAATAAATAAATTATGAAGCAAATTAACAAGAACCGAGGAAATTGGGCACGATTATCCCATTTTTTTAAATGAGGAAACAAGAGGCTCCAGCTGACTAAGTAATACGTCTGTCTTACACAATTGGGCAGTGGAGGGCCTGAGATTCACAAACCGGGCTGGTGGACTACAGTGCTAAACGTTCCATCCCAAACTACCTCAGCTTGTCATTGACTAAGGAAATGATGGCCTTGCAGCATGGGAGGTCCAGACATAAGGCTGTCTCTTGCTGTAAACAACTGTGATTTGTCCATTTACAATCAAAGGAACTGAGGCAGAGATCTATTTCAGTGTCTAGGCCATTGCATCATATTTTATGCTATCGAAGAATCATAAAATTGCAGTCACACATAGGCAGAGGGTCATCTGTAAATGGCAAAGAATCCACCGATATTATCTCACCTGATCTAAGAGAACAGAATCTTCTCAATTTGAAGATGTGTTAACTGGGGCCTGAGAGGCTAAACAGTGGTGGAACCCGGGCTTAGAACCATCAATCTTAATAACTTTATGCCAGGCCCTTTCCACCATAAACCTACCTCCTTAAAGATTCAGATGTTAGGGAGTCTTAGTAGGGATCCCTGCTGATGCCATAACAAAGCTAATGAGGTTACACTTTCCTTTTAAACTGTCAATATTTTTAGATTTATTTTTGTTCCTGCTGTTACAGATGCAGACTTCTACTCATCCTTCAAAACCTAATTCAAATATGTCTTTCTGGGCTTCCCTGGTGGCCCAGTGGTTGGGAGTCCGCCTGCCGATGCAGAGAACGCTGGTTCGTGCCCCGGTCCAGGAGGGTCCCGCATGCCGCGGAGCAGCTGGGCCCGTGAGCCATGGCCGCTGAGCCTGCGCGTCCGGAGCCTGTGCTCCGCAACGGGAGAGGCCACAACAGTGAGAGGCCCGCGTACCGCAAAAAAAAAAAAAAAAAAGAAAGAAAAAACACATACACCCTGTCCTTCCAGTACTTATGTTGTTAAGGTGGGACTCTGGTGCACTGCTCTCGAATGCAATTTCCAACTGTCGTAAATGCTATGAATGAAAAGCACACGGAGCTTTAAAACAGGGAGCATCAGGGCTAGTCTTGGAGGTCAGGGAAGACTTCCTCAGGCAAAGTTCATTAACCTGGTACCATTTGTACCTTCTGTGTTTTCACGCTCTTCACTGCACAGTAATTCATTTTCTATCTGTTTCCACTACAGTCTATGAGTAACACAAGGACAGGACTATGCCTTATTCACGCCTTGGTTTCATGTCCTAGAAAACTTGGGTGGCCTCTTTATGGGTAGTCAATAGATCTCTCCTGAATTGACTTGTGCTATCATCATCATTATTCCTGCTCTCCTTGTGGCTGCCACCGTTATTCGAGAAAAGTGTAGCAAGCATCTGAGCGCGCACAAGCCCTGTCTGATGAACTCTGTATTAACTGCACCTTTTTTGGCAGCTAAAGGAGGAAAACAGCAATTTGTTGATGACAAAAAAAAAAGAGAAGACTCACCAACTCCAACTACTTTTCTGAAATGTCCATGTGCTTTCAGCTCCTCCTCTCTAGTTCCTTTCTAGAACTTGCATCAGGGCCGCTTTCTGTTGATGACTGTTGGCAAATCCCATATCATGATTGTGGTTTTTTGCAGAAAGCCTGGTAAAAACCCCCGCTTACAAGGAGGACAGCAGACACAGAGGTGGCATCCAGCCCAGAGAGATCAAAGCAGCTGTCCTGACATGCGACAAAATCTGCTCTGCAGTGCTTTAACTATTAGAGCTGGATTTTTTTTTAACATCTGAAAGGCCCCTTTCAGAAATCCTCCCCAACCACCATAAAGGACAATGGCGCCAACTGAGACCTGGGAAGATAAAGTTCCAGGACGTGAGCAAGCAAAGGGGAAAACCGTGTCTTAGGCTCCAGCTCTGTGGGGTTTAGATGCAAGAGTCCTCCCACTGTGCCCAGTTATTTTAATTTTTTCCCTTGTACTTTGTGACTTACTCTGTGCATTTTTTTTTTAATTGTGGTAAAAGACACTTAACGTGAGATCTATCATCTTAACAAATTTTAAGTGCACAATACAGTATTATGAACTACAGCAGATCTCTGGAACTTATTGATGGAGTATAACTGAAGCGTCATACCCACTGCATCCAAAGTATGAAATTCCAGCTACGGGAGCACTTTCTAGAGAGGAAAGTTTACAGAGATGGCAAGTTCAGTGCACATTTTTACTACCGCATTTAACCCCTTCAATATCTCTGCAGCCCACCTTGCCCGCCCCATGCACCTTACTGGGCTCCTGTGGTCTCCCATTCCATCTGTACTGATATCACTACTTACTGATCACCTATGGGCCACACACACTCAGACACTCGACACACACCACTTCCCATGCTCGGATGAACACCGCAAAGACATCTGTCTGTGTCTTGGATACCCACTGACGCATAACAAAATAACCCTGGAACTCACTGACTTAAAGCAAAAACAGTTTTCTTGGCTCCCAATTCTGTGGATCGGAAATTTGATCAGATCTCAGCTGTATGAGCCCACAGTCAGCCTGGGAGTTCTCAGTTGTGGCTGGAGCATGCAAAATAGAGCCTGGCCCCTCTGTCCTGCGGGGCAGTCAGAGTTCAAGTTGGTGCTGGTCTCCAAGAGGAAACATTCTGGAAGGGGAGGGTGGAAGCTGCAGATCTCTTAAGACCCAGGCTTGGAAAACAAAGGGCAGCACTTCAACCACACCCTATTTGTCAAGCCAGGTGGGAGGACTGGCCCAGATATAAAGGGAGGAGAAAGAGGTTCTGCCTCTCCATGGCGGAGGGGTGAGGTCACCTCGCAAAGGGTTACAGGCATCTTTGGGAATAAAATCTACCAGAGTATAATGGTTACGGCCATGTTCTTTGGAGTCAGACATATCAGCTCTGCCATCGGCTGTGTGTCCCTGAACACATTATTCCACCTCTCCCAGCCTCAGGTTCTTCACCTCTAAAATGGGGATGAGAGCAGCCGTCTCACAAGATTTCCTAAGGGAGTAGATAAAATAATATATAAAATGAGCTTAACACTATGCCCCACACAGAGCAAGGCTCTATAAACAGTTACTAACATTAAAGGAAACATATAATGTATTATCCAACAAAATAAGATAAAATAAGGGACTTCCCTGGAGGTCCAGTGGTTAAGACTCTGTGCTTCCACTGCAGGGGCCACGGGTTCGATCCCTGGTTGGAGAACTAAGGTCCCGCATACCATGCAGTGCGGCCAAAAAAATTAATAATAATAATAATAAATAATTTATTATCCAGTTCAGGGTGCTTTTGAGAGTGAAAGGGGGAGGGGGCTGCTTTATGGAGTCGCATGGAGACAATCAGTGTCCACCAGGATATATATTCACCTCCAGCTATTATTATCATTCACCTTTGAAAAAGGGGGAAGTCAAACTCAAACTGAAACTCAAAGAGACGGATAAACTTGCCCAAATTCATCCGCTCGTTTGCACACTCCCTCACACACTCATGGAACTCCTCTTCTGTGCCACGCACTGAACAAGAGAAAACACATCCCTGTCACAACAGAACTTTGTCTTCTAGTGACCGAGAGACTGAATTACCAAACAAGTAAATAATTGGTTTCCAGTAAGATGGCATTTAAGGAAATGAGTCAGAGTGAAGAAAGAGAAAATGCATTCATGGGCATGGCTCCACCTGAAAGAAACAGATCATCCTGATTCAATGGCTTCGCTTAAACCAGCGTTGGCCCACGGGCCTGTCCTGGTGTCTGTTCTTGTGAAAGAGTTTTATCGAAGCACAGTCATACCCATGTGTTTACATATTCTTACGGCTGCTTTCAGGCTGCGATTGCGGTATGGAATATTTGTAACAGGTCACAGGCTTACAAATCATAACAGATTTCCTACCTCTGACTTAAACAATACAGACACGGAACAAATGTATTTACACCCCCCACCCCCCTCCCCCCAAACACACACACCATAACTTAAGATTCAGAGGAGGATGACGTCGTGCCCTGGGTCCCTGCTGTCGTGAGGTTCTCAGACTCCTCCCATCTTTTCATTCTGTGGCTTTCAGGTTACAGTTTTATCCAAGACCGGAGCCCTTTACGTTTGCAAGGTGGCTGCAGTTATTCCACCTATTGACACAACATATGAAGGAGGAGAGACGGCTCCTGAGACTGCCTCTCTTGGGAAGGAAAAACCAATCCTTCCCAGAGGTCTCCACGATGCCCCACGCCTTGCTGTCTAGGACTGAGTCACACGTCCTTCCCTGAACCGGCCACTGGGGAAAGAAGGGGACTAACAAAATGGACTAACGCCAAGCAGGAGCATCTCTGGCTCTGGAGGTAGGATTCTTCTCTCCTAAATCATGTTTCAGAGAGGTACACACCTAAAAGAACTGGGCGCAACAGAGGGCAGAATTAGACACCAACAGCATCTGATATGAAGAGCAATTGCCTTGGGCAAAAGGGTCAAAAGTTCCTTTAGAAAGTGTTCAGAGAAGGATTCATAGGACATGACATCTGAACACAGACGTGAATGATAACAAAGGAACAGATCTTAAAAAGATTATGGGAAAGAGCTTTACAGGTACAGGGAATTGCTGGTAAGGAGCGGGGCTGGTATTCAAAGCCCCTCGCTCTGGATCCAAAGCCTGTGTGGTCCCCACCACCCGAAGCTGCCTGCTGAAACTACCCCTGTTCTTCAGCAACTGTCTCTCATATCATGTCTTCCTTGAAGTCTTTGGTCACATCCTCAAGAACAGACGTGCTCCCTGACTCATTCAACCCGTACCGCCCAACCATTCTTGGAACTTTTCTCATTCTCCTTGGTATACAGGTAGGTGTAGATTAGCTTTGCCTTCTCTTCTCCTATTAGGACGTAAAGTCCTTAAGGTGACCATCTGATTCAGACCCGCAGCTACCATGATAATATCTAAGCGCGTGAGCACATGGTACAGTCTTGATGAATGCACACTGAACTACACACGGCAGGAGAGATCTGTGGTGTTTACCTGAGCTATTTGCTTCACCTCGTTGGGGGTGAAGGAGCCCCACGAGACCTTGATTTTCTTGCAACACGGAAGGAAAGACAAAGGACTGGAATCCATTCAAGCATCAGTTCGTGGAAGACTTTTATGGGGAAAATACAAAATCAGAACAGTGAGGCAGGAGGCAGGAGAGTAGTGAGTAGTATCTCGACAGCGAAGGGTGGACGACACATGTGGAGGGCCTTGAAGATCATGATAAAATTAGGTCTGACTTTTCCGGCAATACAAAGGCACTGAAGGGCAAACAAAATTGACTGATGATCTATTGTATTTCAGGAGCAGTGTAAGCTATTTTATACACATTTCAACCTCATCAAAGAGACTGTTTAATGGCTGAGGGCTGCATGGTGAGAAGATGACAGACGCCCAAGTCTATGAGCTCTCTTCTCAGCCACACGGTTGACCGACGCTTTAAGAATTCACTTCAGTAAGAGGAGAGAGAATAGGTTTGCTGAAGAGGGGGAGATATAACTAGTCGGGGTACCTGTTAGGAGCTGTTGCAATAATCCACAACAGAGAAGACGAAGCCTGGCTTTGGGCACTGTTAGCAGAAATCAATCATGCTTGGAAACTCAGTGGGTGAAGAGAAGGGAACAGCTGCACACAACAAATGCACCCACTTTGGGGAGGTGGGCTATGAGAAAACAGCAATCTTTCCTGTTCCGTGTCCCAGTGACTAACTCAAAGCATCAGCAAACTGCCCTTGGGATTCTTCGCTCTAACTCTGGGTCCGCGTTCTAAGCTTAGACAAGCTTTAGTCACAAGGACGAAATATTATTAGTTTAGCTGTTTTCTAGCTCCAGCTTTCTCTATGAATCATGTGTGCATGAATCATAATTGCCACTCTTCATATTTTAGAAGCAAATGTATAATTTTTCTTACCCAAGGAAAAAACTCAATTGCTGTGTAAATATCAATCTAACGTTGTTTCTGCAGCCCTTGGATTTTCTCAATTCTGACCCTTCATTTTCTTTGGAAGGGAGGATAATCAGGAAAGTGGAAAAAAAAAAAAGAAAAAGAAAAGGAAAAAGTGACATCTATTGAGTATCTGCCCTGCCCATGATTCTGCTCTAGGCTTTCCAAAGTCAAGGTAGATGTAAGTGTTTCCATTTTGTCGATGAAGAACCTAGAGTTTATAAAGCAATGCATTGGCCCAGCACCTAGTAAGAAGCAGAAGAAGCAGAAGAGTAGGATCCAACTACAGGAGGCAGACGCCAAACCCCACACTTCAGTGCTCTTGCCCACCTCACCTGGTCATAGCATCGGAAAGGTGCCCGTGTGACTCCATGATACGGTTTCTTTGGAAAATGACATTCAAAGCTCCCCCCGATATGGCTATGACATTTCTTGTCTACTGTCATCTTAGGACACTGCCTTAGCAGTTGGGAAGTTAATCATCTCTGAACCTGTTAACTGTAGGTGAACTGGAGATACCAACCAAGCCTGGTTCTCAGAGTTAATGTGAAATACGCTTGGTTAGTAGGTGGGGGTTAGGCCGCTATTGCATTATTACCAAGCAGGGGATCCAGGCAGACTGGAAACCTCTCAGCTCCAGGATAAGCCCTGAGCAGCCCCATCACCCCTGCCACGGATCACAGGCTCCTCCCAGCACGGTCCCTGCTCTCCCTCCAGGCTCCAGGTTCGGCGTCCCACTGATGCCTCCCCACCGCTTGGGAAGCTTCGGGTGTCATCTTCATCTCACAGTGCTGCTTTACAGTAGTATCACTACTTATTCAAATACAGCTGTGCCGGTATTAAATTATTTGCTAAAATGCACTACTAACATTATTATAGTAAATATTAATCAGCTAATGTAGTAACAATATCTATAAATAGCTTAGGCATAAGAGTTCTGAAAAGTTTTTGTGTATTTTCAATGACATCATCTCACCCCGTCTCAACTTGCTCTGAGAATTAGGTCCAAGACAAACGTTTCTAAATAAATCCACACACGTGAATCAAAGCGCATATTCGAAGGTCAGAAACTGCCTCTACTTCTCAACATTATTTTTCTAAACCACAGTTTTAGTCACGCGGCCCCTTTGTTTAAAAATTGTAGGGGAGACTTCATATCTGATTCCCCAATGGAATTGAAGTGAGCTACCCCAGTGTCTAGCTGAAGGCTGGGGTCTGGATTCAGCAGATATTGCAAAACTACCTTGTCAGCACTGCCGTGTTGACCAGGGCTGTTTCAGCTTTATAACACCTGCAACTCCTGGCCTTCGGACTACACCGTATGTGACGATCTGCACACCCTAATGGACCGGGAGGGCTGGTGTACCCCACTTTGTAATAACAGAGTCACTAAAGCGGTGGGGCTGGTCTCCTTCCCCTCTGCAATCTGATACACAGGGAGTATTTAATCTATGCTTATCTTAGACATGACAATTGGGCATTGGAGAGGGCAATCATCGAACACAGCCACGTCCTTGGTGATAAAATGATGGGAGATCCTATATTCACAAGAAGAGTTCACTGGGCATAACACAGTAGGACCCATGTATCTGACTTGGTGAAAAGATCACACGTAGATGGGCATTTCTTCCATTTCTCTGCAAAACGCTCCTGCACTGTTTTTTTATGTTATGTGTGTTGTTAGTGTGATGGCAATGCAATGTGGAGAAGTGTCTTCCTCTACAGAAATATTTGTCGAAAGGTATTTATTTGAGTTGGACATCAGAGGTCAAAGTACCCGCTGGTTTTGCCAGTGACCACCATGTCCTGAGTACAGCTTTCTTCGAAATGCACATGGCCATCTGGCCTGTATGCCCATCACATCAAGCAGCTTTTCGTGAAATCAAAGACTGAGGTACTGGGGGTTAATCTTGGTCTCATAAACAATTCTATGAACACAATGGAGGTTGGAAAAGCAAAGGAGCACCCCTGGGCTTACCTCTGGGCAAGGTTGTCTGTAACATAAACATGTCAGGCTAATGTGGGCATGATGGAAAGGGCGCTCTGGTATGAGCAGGTTGGAAAATCACAATGGTCTCCACATGCAAACTTGGTAACCATGTGTCCACCTTGAACAGAAAGTACGTACATAGTATGTCCACACAGGTGGGCATATTGGATTCAGACTGATTTGGCCATCAGACCTGATTAGAATGTGACTTTTTAAATTTAATTTTTATTTTATATTGGAGTATAGTTGATTTACAACGATGTGTTAGTTTCAGGTGTACAGCAAAGTGATTCAGTTATGCATATACATATATCTATTCTTTTTCAGATTCTTTTCCTATATAGGTTATTGCAGACTGTTTGAATAGAGTTCCCTGTGCTATATAGTAGGTCCTTGTCAATTATTTATAGAATGTGACTTTTTAAACAGTGTGAGAATGGTAGGAACCTGTCTTGGCATTAAACAAGCTGGTGACATTATTTAAGGGCTATGCAATCCTGGGAAAATCCTTAACCTTTCTACGTCTTAGTCTCTTGTTCTATAAAATGAAGGTAAGAACCTACTTCATATAGTTGGTGAGAATAACATTTAGTAATGTGTTTCCTAAGGTGTCTGCGCATATGCTCAAGGGCATGGATACCTCCTTCCCTTTGCCTCCGGGACCGCTGAGTACTGAAGATTAACCTTGGCATATGGGATGACACATAAGGCAGAATAAGGTCCAACTGCCTTAGCTTGTTTTGCAAGCAAGTTCCAACTTCTACCAATAGCCTCTCATCTCCTTTTAACTGGTTGGAAAGTTTTTAATCTCACAAAGATATTAGTCTTAGGAAAGTTTATATTTGGGGGGAACAAAGTATTTGAAAAGACCAGCTACAGGAGCCTGGGAACTTAGTACAATCATTCATTCATTCATTCATTATTCAGAATATTAGTAAACACATACTAGTTTCCAGGCATAGTTCTAGAACTGACCTAAACAAGCTACCAGCTTTCTTAGACTCGCTGTTAAATATTCACCATAGGTTATCATCACTTTGTGTGAGATAATTAGTTTACATTGTATAACTGACCATTGAAACTATTGCATCTGTGTCTTTTTTTTTTTTTTTTTTTTTTTGGCCACACTGTGTGGCTTGCAGGATCTCAGTTCCCTGACCAGGGATTGAACCCAGGCTGTGGCAGTGAAAGCCTGGAATCCTAACCACTAGTCTACCAGGGAACTCCCGCATCTGGGTCTTTTTAAACCTTATAAAATGCACCCTATCCTCATAGCCTCCCCCAAAGTTCTCATTTATTGATCTAGGTATCAAGAAGTTGCCTCGACCTGTATTGTGTTGCGGGGGGCGGGGGCGTGGAGAGGGAAAATAATGTAATTTTGAATCCTGATTAAGAGGTATGAAGGCAATAAATAAAACAGCAGAAAGTGTGCCAAGGGTAAAGAGTGGGTGGACTGTTTGTTTCCTTCTATGAGTCTATGATATGGGATTTACATCTTACCTTGGGCAGTTAGGAATCCTGAAAGACACTGAAATAGCATCAGCTGTCCTAAACGATGGCCCATCCTCACTTCATACCTACTTTATATGGAACTGTGGCTCGTAATATGCATTGAGATTTTGGTTTCAAATCTTCTGCCCACTCCCCAGGAAAAGGCCAGCCCTCTGAGCATGGAGGTCAGGGCTTCACTCCCTTGGGCGTATGCCTAGCCTGACAGGCAAGCAGTAGCCCCTGCGACTTGACGAAACGTAGCAATGACTCAAACCAAGCTTCCTGGGGGCTGCATTTTACTCATTAGCATCTTACATCTTTTAATGGGATCATTTTCTTCCCCTATATTTGCCACGGAGACTTTGTGGGTGGGCGGGAGAGGTCACTGTGCAAACAGGTTAACAGTGACAGATGTGACTTCTGCTTGATAATTGGTACCTGAGAAAACAAGTGGGCCATCACATGAGCTTGCCTCAGGACATCTCTCACCAGGCCATTAGCCTTTAGAAAACACAGATCTCAATTAACTTTCACGGAAATTAGATTATTTCCTGCCTATCTGAAGGTCTTCATTTATCCATGGTGAGCTTTACCAGGCAAATGTTCCAGTGCTTGTATCCATGGAAATCTTTGTTGAGGGCAGACGCAAAGATGGTATTCATCCAGATTACAAAGTACCGTCACACGAGTGATCAATCAGCATCCCATAATGGCCCTGTGTGATCTGTATACGGGAAATCTACAGCACACAGAACAATGAAAGAAGTCTGAGGGTTAAGTAACTATGGGGCCATCAAGGGTGAACCAAGGCCTGCCTGATCCCAAGCTCATCCCACTACTCTGTCACCTCAGTACACCAGGCTCACGTTCAATCCTAAAGGAAATGTTTCACACAAACCCACACAACCCTAGAGGAGGACTTCATCTTGGGAGAAGGAGCATTTTGGGGCTTCCCTTTGAGTGGAGGTCATCAAGAGATCCTCCAGATTCTGTGGATGGGGTAACTTGTCTTGGTTCAAGCTCTCTATGTGCCAGGGACTCCCCTAGATGCTTCACCACTGCTCGCTAATTTAATCCTAACTCCTTTCCAGGTAGCATTATTGTGCTCTACCTACACCGCCTCCCAAGGAATGGCATGGGCCACAAAGTATACCAATCATAGGGAAGGCAGGACAACTCCTGAAACTATGTGTGTACTTATTATGTGCTGTGTGCCAGACATTTTTCTATGATCTGTGGAAATATAATGATGATCATGGACTTGCTCCTGACTTCAAGGAGCTTAGAGTCTAGTGGGGTGGGAAGAGGGTGACAGGCTCTACTCAAGTCAAATAAAATAACTGATAGTTGTTAAAAAGTTCACTAAGTGCTAAGCATCGTGGTAGGAAATTAATGACGTAGTAGCATCAATTTAACTAACGACTCTATGAGGTTGGCTGTAGAGTTAGTTCACTTTTCAGATACAGCAGTTGAGATTCAAAGAAGTTAAGTCACTTGGATAAATTCACCTAAGATTTAGGTGTCAGACCTTCAATTTAACTTTCAGACTCTCAAGCCCTAAAGTCTATGCCTAAAATTGAACGATAATAAAATAAGTGCAATGGAGATACCAATAGTTTTCTGATGAAACACACACACACACACGTTGACTTGGAAACTAAAAATGAGATAGTAAAGGGCTTCAGAGAGGAGGTAACAATTGTAAAAAGCCTTGATGTGTAAGGAGATTATGCACAGATGTGCAAGTTAGCAACATAATTACAGGTAGCGGTGAGAACATGAATAGTAGCAAGGAGGCATGAAAGCATGGGCACTAAGAATAAACTAAGCTAGATCATCAACGGCTTTGTGCGTGAATGTGCAGGAGGTTTGGATTTATCCTGTGTGCCGTGGTGAGCCATGTAGCTGGAAGAACGATACATTTTTTTAAAATTTAGAAGAATGGTTATCTGCCATCAATATGAAGGAAGGATTAAAAGAAGGCACGGGGAAGGAAGGAGATCAGGTAAGTCCTTTAGAAACAGAAGCAAAAAATGGTGCAAAGCTGAAACCATGTTGTACTTGAGGGGAAAAGAAGGAGAAATGAATTGTCAGGATACTCAACAGGTAAGTATTAGCAAGAGTTGATAAGATTGACTCAAGTTGGAGAAGGAAGGAGATGAAATCAAAAGGGCAATACTCCACAAATAAGATTGGGTACATAAGGACATGCACATAAGAAACTTCAATAAACAGAAATTATCGTTATTAACTCCCATGAGGATCCTTATTACAATGTAACGGCTGTATCTAGTTGCCAGTACTCAGCAGAGACCCTGGAATGGCAGGTTTGAATTTAGCCTCTCCGTGGCTCTACTGGGGTTATTTACCTTTCGTCACACAGCTCCAAGCCCACCTCTTTATGCTCTTTGATTCTGGAGCTGGGACTCTGCAAACCACACTACGACACTCACTAGCAGGCGGACTTCCTGTTAACTGCTGCTCATGGAAGGTACCAGAGAGAGAATAAGAATGCATCAAAAAGGACTTCTTTCATCCTTTCAGTCCCCGTCTATGCAGTCCTAGCAACAGGGCACAGCTCTACTTCCGACATCAGTTCCGCTTGACACTCCTAGCCTCAACTTTTCAAAGCTGTCACCAACAAAAATGGATTATGTTTCCCTGTCAGTCAAAATATCACCTGCAGACAGCCCTCCCCAGGTGACCACGCAATAGCTTTGCAAAGGCCCCTCTTAGAGGTCTGAGCACTGGCTGCATGAAGCTTCCCCTAGAGATCTGAGTTATTAAATTCTGGGGACTCCAATTATTCCTTTCAGTTCCTCAGCCTTAGCAATCACTGCTTCTTCTTACAGCAGTACTGATCACTGAGTCATTAATAATCATTAATAATCATAATTATTCATCATTAATTGTGAAGTCATCTCAATGTCCCCTTCTTGCTCTGTCAGCCTTCCCATACTTATATAATCAATTCCTTATATTAAATATCCTCTGTTTGAAATAGCTACTCTTTTTTTTTTTTTTTTTTTTTTTTTTGCGGTACGCGGGCCTCTCACTGTTGCAGCGTCTCCCGTTGCGGAGCACAGGCTCTGGACCCGCAGGCTCAGCGGCCATAGCTCATGGGCCCAGCTGCTCCGCGGCATGCAGGATCCTCCCGGACAGGGGCACGAACCCGCGTCCCCTGCATCGGCAGGCGGACTCTCAACCACTGCGCCACCAGGGAAGCCCTGAAATAGCTACTCTTGATTCTGTTTTTCTGATTGGGCTTTGAGGACTACTTTGCTTGGTACCAGAAGTGCTACAAGGAAGCACATCCTCGAAGACAGGATTCAAAGACTGGTTTATTTATGTCTTTAGATCTGAATGTTGTACTGAATTCCTTATCAATGAAAACTGGGATACTGAATCCATGGCAAGAAGTGGTACAACAATGAATTCATTTGTTGCCTGTGCCTTCTTTGGAGAAAGTTCCTATTCCATCAAGCTGCTAAACCGGGTTACAATGTTGACGGTAACTACAAGGCCACTGAGTGGGATGGACACTTCTCACTGCACTGCACAAACAGCAGGAAGAAAATAACAAGATACAGGCTTCAAATTGTCGTATCAGCTCAACTCTGATCAGAGAACAGGAATGCTTCTGCGGTAGCCTTAAAAGAAGCTCTTATTACTTGTAGCCACAGAGCAGATACCACTGAAACTCAGAACTACATTTTATTCATACAGCTTGCACAATTGCAAGGAATGTTGAAGTCACACACTCACCAAATCTCTCATGTGAACCTTAGACCATTTAATTGGGAAGAAGTGGGACACGGACGCTTTGAATGGGGGCATTTGGTTGGATTCAGACTCGACTGGGAGTCTTCAGCTATTATCCATCACCATTATTACTATGCAAAGAACTTAACACATTGCACTGAGCACAGCCTGACACACTATTGGCTTATTTTTTTTTTGTTCTCTGCCCCCGCTAGCAAGTATACCCTATGAGAGCAAGAATTTTGTTTGCTGCTTTATTCAATATCTACACCAATACCTTCGCATAGTGTAGCATGACTAGAATCCAACAGTTTTTAGTCTTAGTCTAGGGTTTCTCACTTTTAAATAATCGGGTTTAATGTGAAGAAGAAGATGGAAATTGTAACTGTTGACAGTTGAACATCTCTTTATAGGTCACACTGTGTGTGTGTGTGTGTTTCTGTGTTTAATATTTCATTTGTTCGACACAGATTTACTGAGCACCTACCATGAGCCAGACACATACAACATCCCTCACGTAGATGCTATTTATCATCCCTTTTCAACGGGTTTTAAAATAGCAATGATTGTATGTAGCTGGGACTCAGGTGCTATCTTTCGGACCTAGAATTGATATATCTTTCTATTATATTATCTCCACCTCATCTCCACCACCAAACATAAAGGAAAAAAGAAAACAAAGCTAAAGAACTAAAATTAAAAAGGATGTGTGTGTGTGTGTGTGTGTGTGTGTGTGTGTGTGTGTGTGTGGAGAGAGAGAAAGAGAGAGACAAAAACAATCAAAATGATTCTGGAGGGTAGCCAGAACTTTATGCCAGGCACTCCACAGAAAGCAAAATGTAAAAAGTAATAGATCTTCAATTCACCAAGTCCCTGGAGTAATGAATTCCAAGCAAACCATATTGTGTCAAAGAGCTTGCTGTGCAAGCGAGTTCCCACTCCCAGAGGGAAGGGCAGATGCACTGTAGCTGGGTCTATAATTTGATGAGAAAACAACAGCAATGGAGTTTGGGAAATGGATCGATTTTCATGCATTGCCACTGACAGATCACAAAGAACTAGGCAATGGTTCTCAGGAGAACATGCCTGCATCTCATGGTTTACCTTGACGATGGTTTGCCTTTAATTAAGTTAGCGGATTATAGCCAGAGGGCAGCTTCTCCTGATGATGAGTCAGGACTCTTTCTAAGGCTTGCATTAAGTGGACGGTAACAACCCCACAAGGTCCTATGTCTATACAGAACCGCGTGTTTGTGGTGTGGTATGAGGTGGAGAAATAAAGTCCAGGATCTGCCAGAATTCGGGAAAGTAAAAGCCTCGTTTCTCATCACGTGAGTGAAGGAGACCATGTTAACCCCAAACAATAAACAAGGAAACTACTGTTCCAGAATACGTGATGAGACACAATTTGAAAACTAGTTTATCTGACACAAATAACTTTTATTTATTTATTTATTTATTTATTTATTTATTTATTTATTTATCTTACCAGGTCATACTGGTTCCAAAGAAGTTCTCCAAAAAGGAGCCAGGAAATACCAATTGAATTCACTGAGTCAGTACTACATGGGATGCACTTAAATGTCTAGGCCTTTCACTCTTAAGGAATAAAAATAGGAAATAAAAAGCAACAAAAAACAAACAGGACTTTCCTGGTGGCACAGTGGTTAAGAATCCACCTGCCAATGCAGGGGACACGGGTTCAAGCCCTGGTCCAGGAAAATCCCATATGCCGCGGAGCAACTAAGCCCTTGCGCCACAACTACTGAGCCTGCGCTCTAGAGCCCGCGAGTCACAACTACTGAGCCCGCGTGCCACAACTACTGAAGCCTGTGCACCTAGAGCCCGTGCTCCGCAACAAGAGAAGCCACCGAAATGAGAAGCCCACCCCCTGCTATGAAGAGTAGCCCCAGCTCACTGCAACTAGAGAAAGGCCGCACACAGCAACGAAGACCCAATGCAGCCAAAAATAAATAAATTTAAAATAAATAAATGTTTTAAAAAAAACAGAGACATTGTGTGATCTTCTAAAAATCTCACATCAAACCTGGAAGGCAGAACTCACATAAATAAAGCTGTTAATTTGTCAATCCAAGACATCTTCATTTTCACAGCTCTCACTCATTGTATCAATTCATTCAGCAAGTATTAACTGAACACTGACTACGGGCCAGGATTGCTCTAGGCTCTAAAAATAGAACAGTGGACACAAATGACACACGGAGCGTGGAACCCTCTTGTTGGCAAGAGACAGTGACAATAACCAAAATAACAACAAAGAAATATAATGTCAGGTGATATCCATGTTTTATGAAGACAACGAAAGGCAAGGGTAGGGTGCTGGGGAACTGTTCTGAAGGTCAATACTCGACAGAACACGTTCTTACTAAAGTGACTGTGTGAGCAGCTTTTGTCAGGAAAGAACTCTCTGCAGGAGACCCCTTTGGTCTTGTCACTAACCTTAAACCAGGCACCCCCACGCTCTACTCATCTCCAGCCCAAGCACCCCTTTCAAATCTTTTGATCGCACAATACCTTGCCTAACCTGTTGGTTCTTTCCATAGATCGAAACGTAGAGACGAAGAATAAGTAACAGATGACCAGATCTCTTCCCTGGCTTCCCCTTCAGTAACCTCGTGGAACAAACTGTGTGAACAAGATAGCATCTAAGGAAAGATCACAAAAAATCGACAGGCCTGCACACATTGGGGGACGGCGACAACTCTGACCCCTTATCTCAATAACTAACTGAGAGCACTTCCCTTTTTCCCTTTCGTGGCCAAACAAAACCTTCATCTGAGTCCACCATCCACCGTCACCCCAGATTGCCAGCATTCTAATTAAAAGCAACTTTCCTTTGTACCAACGCCTGCCTCTCTCTCGGGTATTGATTTTCGAGCAAGGAGCAAGCAACCAGACCTGAGTTCAGTAACGGCAGCAGCCTCTGAGTCTCCTTCCCAAGGTTTCCTGCACCTGCCGAGGGTGAAAGAGCCTTGCCTGCTGAGTCTTCTCCTGAGATCCGATTTATTGAGCTAAATCTGAACCAATCCCAGGAAGAAACAGGGAAGTGGAGAAGACATATAACAGAGGACAAAAGCTGGGGAGGAAGGCCAGAGAAGGCAAAAACTACTTGGGTTGGGTGTATGGATGGTTCAGGGAAGGGAACTAGGAATCAGAGAGAAAGTTCCTGGGAGACAGTCACTGTTTGCGTGGAGATGGCTGAGATGAACAGAGAGAAAATGATTGTTTTAAAGGGGATTCCCTATCCTTCAAGAGGGAACCCCCTTCCACACACCCATCTTTGTTTTCTTTGGGGAGGTTTTCTCATATTTCAATTTCTTCCATTTTGTTGTTGGTATTGCCCATTGTCATTTCTTTTCAACAATCATCTAATACATTTACTGTAAATAAATTGAGGTCACAGGAGGCCCCAGTTTACCCACAGGACAGAGTTATTACCTGTGTATTGGATATGTGCCGAGCATTACGGATATATGATGAACAAGAGTTTACAGTCTCCTGGGTAAGAAAGGCATTCAACTACTCTTCACACAAAAGATTAATTCACTCAACGGTATTAAGTGGAGTAAAAGACAAGCGCAGGCCACAGAGACGACCACGCTAGGGAAACTGACCTGATCTGAAGGGCCATAAAGGGACTGGGGCTGACCTGGAGGAAGGCTGAGATATGAATTGCATTTAAACAGAAGAAAGTAATGCTATTTGAAAAAGGAATGATCATTTTGTAGGCATAAACATCATAAATACAATGGGAATTCTATCATAATACAATCCACAATTTCTTTTTTTTTTTTTTTTTTTTTTGCAGTACACGGGCCTCTCACTGTTGCGGAGCACAGGCTCCGGACGCGCAGGCTCAGCAGCCGTGGCTCACGGGCCCAGCCGCTCCGCGGCATGTGGGATCTTCCCGGACCGGGGCACGAACCTGCGTCCCCTGCATCGGCAGGCGGACTCGCAACCACTGCGCCACCAGGGAAGCCCCACAATATCTTATTTCATCCACACCAATCTACCTTTGAAAGTAGAGATGACCATAGTCTACAGATTAAAAAGGAGGAAGAAAAGCTCAGGAAGGTTCAATGTGACTGCAGCTGAGAGACAGAAAGGTGGCACTGGCCTTCATCTTCTAAACAGAAATCCTTCGGGCCCTCTTCTCCATCATAGTGAAGAGGACTGTATTAGTTATCAACATGGAATAACAAATCACCTCAAGATTGAGCATCTTCAAAACAACAAATACTCAGTATCTGAGTTTCTGCAGACCCGGAATTGAGGAATGCGTCAGCTAGTCAGGATCTCTCATGAAGTTGTGGTCAAGGTGTCATTTATGGCTGTGGTCATCTCAAGGCTCACCTGGTGCTGGAGAATCCATGTCCACGACGGTTCCCTCACATAACTGGCAAGTCAGTGCTGGCTACTGGTAGGAGGCCTTAGTTTTCCCCCACTTGCCTCTATACAGGAAAATTCAAGTGTCCTTATGATACGGCGGTTGGGTTTTCCCAGAGCCAATGACCCAAGAGAGGAAGCTACAATGTCTTTTATGACCCACCCTTAGAAGTTAAGCTCTATAATTTCTGCCACATCCTAGTGGTTCCACAGGTCAGTGTGGGAGAAGGCTCCACAAGCACATGAGTAGGGTATCAGGAGGTGGGATCACTGGGGCCATCATGGAGGCTATCCACCACGAGGACTTAAGTCGGAACTTAAAAATGAGACACAGAAAGATGCAAGTCCGCAACACAGGAAGCCAAGGAACTCCCGGGCCTGATTTCGTTATCTCCATACCCTCACCCTCCATGGCCACCATGGGCACACAGCCCTCCTTCCCCCACATTTAGAATCCTACACGTGAAAAAGCCATGTTACGAACAGATGATTATTCTGGGATAGTGCTGAGAGGTTAGTGACAAATACGCCCTCTACAGAATACCTATCGTTTACAGATGCATATTTCTTGTAGGCCCCCTAGTTAACTCTTGCCTTCTACTGCTCCCCCTTCTCCCACTTAGATCAAAGTGAAAAAAATTAAAATAAAAATAAAACTAGCAAAACGATGCCCTTCACTTATCCTCCGTTCTTGCTGTCCCCAGGACCTCTCAGCTCCACAAACCAAAGGAGCTTCTCCCTGCAGTTTGGGATTGACTCAATTAGCAGAATGGTGGAGATCGGTTCAGAGCGGACCTCCTTAGGCTAAAGAGCAGGGTCCATGGTCAAGGTTACTCCTGGGGATGAGCAGGGTCCTTGTGCCGCTCTCAGAAGCAGTGGAGTGTTGGATCGGAGAGCAGGCTCTGGAGCCAGACCGCCTGGGTGCAGCTGACAGCACTCGGCACACGTCAGCCCTGTGACATCTGCCAATTGACTTAAAATCTATGGGCCACAGTTTTAGTATCTGTACGGTGGTGTAACAGCAGTACTGTCTCCACCAGGTGAGGTGCAAACTAAATTCACTAATCTGCATAAGTGTATGAGGATCTCCACCGTTCTCTTGGCAACCTTACACTCTCCTCATTTCACTAAAGGAGAATCTGATTCCCAGGGAGGGTAAGTGGTTTCTTCCAGGGTAATGCAAATGGCAGAGTGATGCCCAGGACACATGAGTCCCAACTTCAAGACCTGGGGCGGATGCTGAGTTAGTCCAGACAGGTGGTGGGAGAGGAGAACAGCTCTGCTCGGGCAGGAAGAAGGGAAAGTAATGGCAGGATAGTTCCTTTTAAGTCCACTGCTTTTAAAATGGAAAGAATGATGTTGAGAATCCCTTTGCGACAAGCAGCCTGATTGTTTAGGCCATTGAGTTGGTCAAGCTTCCCTTCAAAGGCCAATTCTCCAGGCCAAGAAATGGGCTGAGCTAGACGGAAAGTGGATTACTGGAACACAGCCATGTTTCGCTGTCCCACTTTCTCCTTCATCCATCGAATGGAAAATAACTGCCCTCCATGCCTCCCTTGAATGATGGCTTTTGAAGGATTTACGGTGTTAGTTCCCCTGGCAGGAGTTACAAAATGGTGGTCAAATTCCAGCATCTTCCCCTGGAATGGACCAGAGAGTTTATCTATCTGAACCACCTCATCAAACAGAGGAAGAGACCGAGGTCAAACGTATTATAAAATGGTCTTGATATGATCAAGCAAATAGTGCAGAACCAGGACAAGTGCTAAGGTCTGACTCTGCACACTTTCTTCCTCTCTCACTCAACACTTAACAATAAAAAGAAAAGGATCCTTGTACCCATAGATTAAGTTCACTGGAGAAGGCTCACTCTGATGCTATTGTGCCCTCATGAACAAAGAGCATCGCTGACCCTGGAATCAGCGGCGTGAGGACAACTCATTACCGTGGACCTACTATGTGCCAGGGACGCTGCTACAGGTGCCATACATAGCCTGTGCTCCCCACAAGACTGCAATCTTCACAAATACAAGAACTCCACTCACCCTTTCTGGCCTTTGTGTTATTAGCCCTCACCCAGGGCTTGACATGTAGTATACATTCAATAAAGAGGCTGAGTCAATGAATAATCTCACTTAAATCTAAGAAACCAGATGAGTACTGAGTTCAAAATGAGAAAACTGGGTCTCAGCTTCATTGAATGCTTTGCCCAAACCATTCAGGGTATAAATGTGGGAACTACGTGTAACTGTGGGAACTAGGTGTAATTGTGTGACCTTCGGGAAGAGGAAGTCCTTGGGAGGTCTATCGTAATGTAGAAGTAAGATTGCTTCGGATCCAACAAAAACAGAGCTGTTGGTACATAGGTCCTTTTGAAGTGCTTTGGGGGTTAAACATGTCCCCCGATCAGTTATGTTGGCTCTGCCTGTTTGCTCAGCAAATCTGTTGACCATGGATGGGAGAACCATGGGACTGTGGTCGGCACGACTGTCAGATTTCAGTCCCTGAAGTCCAAAGGAACCAGGGTCTCATATTCCATAAACTCCAAGTGGTTGGTCTGACAGACTCTCTTCATCGGTTTCAGCCAATTATGTGAAATTGAGTGTAATATAGTTGAAATAATAATAAATAATAGTGATATAATAACAATTACAAGCTGCCAGCCACTGTTCTAGGGGCTTTACATGTATCACTTCATTTCATCCTCACAACAAACCTAAGAGGTAGGTGGTTATTATTATCCCCATTTTACAGATGAGGCAACTAAAGAAGGGAGAAATAGTTGAGCACCACAGACCAACTACGTCTAAATGCTGACTCTGCTTCTTCTTGTCTGACATTGTTGTCCTGGTGAATGGATGGGCAGGTGGGTGGATGGGTGGACAGACGGATAGATGGATGGGTGAGTGAAAGAATGGAAAGACACAGGAAGCAACCAAGGGAGGATCACTGCTACGGACACAGTCTCTGAGTACCCAACTGAATCCATAATTCGCAGTGTGGATGACAGCTGTGTGGGCTGAGTCATGCTGGATCGTTGGGGAGGCCAAGAACGGTAGTTATGTACGCAGGCTCTCAAGTCAGATAACGCCCATCCATATGGCAGCTCCACAACTTACAAACTGTTTGCCCTCGCGCGTGATTTCTCTGAGCCTCGATTTCTACCTCTGTAAGATGGGGAAACACATCATCTGCTCAAAAAACTGTACGAGGATCAAATACTATACTGGCACATAGTAGGGGCTCAGTAAATGTATGTCGAAAGGATGCATAAATGAGTCAATGGCATCCCACATATGAAAGAAAGCCAGGATCCAGTGGGTCTCCTGTGTTGCGGTTTGAGCTACCAAATCTACACAATACCCCAAACGCAACAAAACCGTGGGAGCCTCCAGATTTGTATTTTAAACCCCCATGCGCATCACTGGGCATGGAACTGAAATGCTCTCCCTTCGCTTACCTTTAGTTCATGGGAATGAACTAACTGCTAATTGTGACCCACAAAGCCAGGTAATCTTCCTAATCCTTTGTATCTTTGAACTGCAGATTTCCACTTTGCCAAAAACAAGTGCATTTCTCAAGACAGTGAAGGGAGTCGGGGGAAAAGCATTTCACTGAGAGACTGCAAGGTTAAAGACAAGGTGTTAGCCTTTCTGGGTTTGCTACTTCTATTTAACCCACGCACTTGACCTAGGGAGGTGGCATCTCCTAGCACTTAAACAGGCAGCCTCCATCCCCACGGTCATGGACTTGTGAGTAGTGGGTTTATCTGGGTCTCCTAGGAGGAGCTCCACCAACTCCTGGGTAATAACTATGCACCAGCTGGAAAAACAAGATCATTTTAAAGCCTTTCTAGCCTTCATCTTCTCTAGAATATACACCAAAAAGTGGTTCCCCATATTCCCTTGAAGCTCTTTAAAAGCACATATTTCCCTATCAAAGAGAGGATGAAAAGGATGTTCATGTTGTAAGAGTGATGCTGTACATATAGATCAGTACTTAGCAAGATGAAGGGGAAGCTGGGTGGTGTAGACATAAGCCACACTCCCTTCCTTGAATCACCGCCCCCCCCCCCCCATTTCTCTCATCTCTGACATGGAAAGATGAAACAAATGAAGGCCCAGGAAACTCATTCCAGGAAGCTTTGGGGAGAATAAAACTGGGACACAAAGAAGATGTCAAAGGAAAAATAAAAGGAACAAAAAGGAAGCTTTTGTAGAATTTAAAGTACAGTGTAATAAAAAGAATGGCCATAATGTCTCTGGAAAGGAGAGGGGATTGAAGCCACGTGTCCGTGTTGGACCTTGGAAAGGGACTGGGAGCCAGACGAAAGGGAAAAGGGTGGAGGGTGTATGTATGCCCGGATGTAAGGAGGGAGGCATGGGCTCGAAGATGTGGGGAAGGGTGAAAAGATGGAAGTTCTGCTCACTGTACTGGTGATGGCCACACTGGGACCATCCTCACCATGTTGTCTAGCCAGAGTTTCTCAATGGCATTAAGCTTCAGATCCTGAGCCCTTTCTGAGGAGCTGTGGTCTATATCGTGTCCCCCAAACATGCACTGAATGTTTGTGTCCCCTCAAAATTCATGTGTTGAAGCCTAATCCACAGTGTGATGTGTTTGTTTGTTTGTTTATTTATTTATTTAGGCTGTGCCAGGTCTTGGTCGCAGCATGCGGGATCTTCGTTGCAGCATGTTTTTAGTTGTGGCATGTGAGATCTTTTCAGCTGCGGCATGCGGGCTTCTTAGTTGAGGCATGCAGACTCTTAGTTGCAGCATGCGTGTGGGATCTAGTTTCCCGAGCAGGGATGGAATCCAGGCCCCCCTGCATTGGGAGCATGGATTCTTACCCACTGGACCATGAGGGAAGTCTCTCACGGTATGTATTTGGAGGTGGGGTTTGGGGGAGGTAATTAGGTTTGGCTGAGGTCATGGGGGTGGGGCCCCCACAATGGGATTAGTGTCCTGACAAGGGAATGAGGAGCCCAGAGCTCTCTTTCCACCAGGTGAGGTACAATGAGAAGTCAGCTATCTGCAACTCAGAAGAGGAATCTCACCAGAACTCGACAGCACTGGCACCATGATCTTGGACTTCCAGCCTCCAGAAGAGTGAGAAATAAGTTTCTGTTGCTGATAAGCCACCTTGTTTATGGTATTTATTTTTAGATAACCCCCAAAATTCACACACTGAAGCCCTAACCTCTAGTATTTCAGAATGTGAATTTATTTGGAGAGGGGGCCTTCAAAGAGGTGATTAAGTTATATGGGGCCATTAGGGTGGGCCCTAATCCAATCTGACTGATATCCTTATAAGAACAGATTTGCAAGAAGAGATACCAGAAGCAAGCACACAGTGGAAAGACCTCTGAGAACACAGGGAGAAGACAGCCATCTGCAAGCTAAGGAGAGAGGCAGAAGATACCAACCTTGCTGACACCTTGATCTTGGAATTTCATCCTCCAGAACTGTAAGAAAACAAATGTCTGTGGTTTAAGCCACCTGGTCTGTGGTATTTTGTCATGGCAGGACTAGCAGAGTAATGAACGAGGCTCAACAAATCAACATGGAAGAACGGCAATGAACAGCTCTGGTGTTACCAGAGGCCCAGGCGATTCTTGTTTATGTGAAGTCGATGGCATTGTGGGGGCCACTGGAGGGTTCTAAGCAAGGATTCATATTTCCTTTTATAACAATCTTCACCAACTGTTACGCTTTATTTACAATAATCATCAATTTTATATATAAATTATACACTCTTGGGACTTCCCTGGTGGTGCAGTGGATAAGACTCCACGTTCCCAATGCAGGGAGCCCAGGTTCGATCCCTGCTCAGGGAACTAGATCCCACATGCATGCCTCAACTAAGAGTTGGCATGCCACAACTAAGGAGCATATGAGCCGCAACTAAGGAACCTGTCTGCTGCAACCGAGACCCAGCACAACCAAATAAATAAATAAATAAATTATACACTCTTATGAGCATAAAATGGCTCACTTATTATAGGTTTCCTCACTGAACTATAAGCTCCATGAAAGTAGAGACCATGCCTTTTCCTGTTTACCTTTGAAGCCTTAGCTTCCAAATGGCATAATGGCAGCCTGTCACATGGTAGGAACTCAATATGTATTGAACGACTAAATGAACAGACTCAGAAATGAATGCACTCTGACAGGAGTCTGAATGACAGATTAAAAGATGGGGATCTGAGAATCTTACACAATATAATCCAAATGAAAGGATTATGGCCCAAAATATAATAGTCAAGGTCACTGCGGGAAGGGGGGAACAGGAAAAGACTCTGGAAAGGATTTCCTGGAAATGGGAGTAAGTAGACAGTAGACGTGTCCAGAGGATTTCATGCCCACAGCCTGTCTGTATAAATAAAGTTTTATTGGCACACAGTCACAGCCATTCATGTATATATCATCTAAGGCTGCTTTCTCACTACGAGAGCAGCACTGACTACTTGCGACAGCATCCTATGGCCTGAGTACCCCAAAGGCTGACCATCTATCTAGCCATTTACAGAAATTGTTTGCTGACCCCTGATAGAGGGGCTCGTTTAATTCTCTGCCGTTTTACAAGTTATACTGAGTTCAGAGAAAGTAGCAAATGGTGACTTTTCTGCCAGCGTATGACTAATTGAAGCAAAGGAAAAACGAAATGAGGGGTTTCTGACTTGCAAACTTGCCAGCATGTACTGGTGGCCACACAGTGCACGGGTGTGGGAATTTCTTACAGAGAGAAGCCCAGGAAAATACAACGAAGTCTTGGCTTCTGAATCCACAAAGCACCCCCAACACACAATCTGCCTGGAGCAAAAGGAAGTGAGGAAACTCATGACCACAGTGGCTGTGAAATTCTGTGATGGAGAATAATAGGGACTCAGCAGAAATGGTAACTGATGGAACAATCCAAGAAAGACATTACAGGACTCCAGCTATGTTGCCACTAACGTCAGCAGGCTCCGAAAGCTCCAGTTCTCAAGCATTAAGGGAATTTGTTGATATTGTTCCAGAACCACTTCTCACAATAGCCAAAACGCTACGAGAGGAAAAAGCCAGAAAAACAAGGCAGAAACAGCAGTGGGGATCTGGCAGGAGGCAGGTAGAGGGCTTCAGTGTCAGCGAGAGTCGTAAGCCTCCAGGATGGCAGGACCTTGAAATCACAAAGTTGAAAAGGCACTGCAAAAAGTCCTCCAATTTCTTGCCCAGGCTGCAGCCAGAGAGGGCCGCTTTCAGTTTATCAACAATGATGAAGTTCTTAACAATCTCCTTAAGGACCAGCGTGATCATGGAAGGCACAGGCTGTGCAGATACAATACTCAGATTAGGAAGGCTGTGATGCACGGTCAGTCTCACCCTCGCCAGTCCTTTTCAAGGAGAACCGCACCCTGAACCTCAGCTGTGCGCAGACTCAGATACAAATCCCAGCTAAGTAGGGCGCAGATGCCCCGCAGAGGGGTCCCCAGCCTCCTACGGTCAAAGCATTTATATTCCGAGCGCTCAGGTTTCCCCGTCTCCTCTTCCAACACAGAGCAAAGAGAACTGGAGACGTAATGACCAGGCTCCCTTGAAAGTCTATGCATCATTTCTGCACTGTTACTGGACCTGGGAGCTGGATCCAGATGACCTTGGTTTGAATCCCAGGTAAACTGAGGTGGTTATTTCGTATGTCGGTGCTCTGTTCCTTCAGCGGTAAAACGAATGAATGTAATAAGGGAGTCTTCCTCCTGAGTTTGTTTTGCAGATTAACTGATTTAACAGTTGCAAAAACACTTTGAATGTGGCTGGGCTCCTAGGAGGCACCCTGTAAGTATTAATTATCATTCTTTGATTTATCTGAAGTTGAAGCACTCAGGTAAGTGGGGCTCTGTGCCGAGCACATCCCATTCATTATCACACTTATTCCTCCCAGCCACACTATGAGACAAAGGCATCACCGAGATTTCACAGATCAGGGACACGATTTGTTCGGAGGCCCACAGCCAGTCAGCAGTGGACCCAGAAATGGAAGATTCCATGGCCTGTCTGGTTTGAAGCCCATGAGAAGGACAACTCAGTGCCATGCTGCTATGCTCAAGACACCCACAGTCCTGGGAGCCTTCCTTCTTAGTCCAAAACACAAGCCTAGAGGGTGAAACACACCCACCCCTGGAAGTGGAGGGGAGGAAAGGACATGGTTAAAGCACGTGAGCCGATTCCCACGACCAGGGTGTTAACCCCAGCAGACAGCTGCTACTGGCCGTGTAAGCCAGGAGCTATTCATTCCCAGTCTTCTCCACTCGTGCCTGCCTCTGCCTGTAAAGGCTCGGGAAAAGAAGACAGATACTTCCCTCTCCAGATTTAACCTCTAGTTCAAACAGCCATGCCACCTTGCTTTGGCTAATGAAATAAAAGAGGAAATATTCTACGAGGCTTCTGGAAAGATTTTTTTTGTCTTTGTTATAAAGGAACTGACAAGGGAGGTGAATGGTTGGGGCTGACCTTCCCATTCCCTCCTCCCTGAACACAGATGTAACGTCTGGAGCCTTGGTCATCATATTGTGACATGAAGCACGAAGACCTTAGCTAAGGATGGCAAAGAAGAACTTTATCTGGAAAACAGAGAGTTGATCCCTTTTTTTAAGTATGAAGGAAGGGAAAAAAAAGTGAAGAACTCATCAGCCCCAGGTAATGCTACCATTAAGTAGCAGTTGAAGTCACCACCTTTGGTCAAGTCTACTATTACTTGGAGCTGACAGTAGTCTGGGTGACACTGCAAAGGCAGGTCAGATCTGCAGGATACTAAGTACTCCTCACCGTAAAGCAGGGAGTGTCCAGGTGCAGGGGACACATCCTCTGGGATATCAATTCTCATTTGTAAAAAGGAAATAAAGTCAAATATCAGGAGAGATCCCTTTCGATTTGGAGATTTTGACTTTTTGCAACGAGGAACTAAATGAAAAGGATTTGAACAGCAGTGTGACGTGATAAAGGCAGAGAATATATATGGAAATTACCAGACAAGTCAGTTAAAGCTGGCTTCAGAACTGACTGCTGACTCTCTCTTGCTTTTTGAACTCCTGTTAAGGTATGCAAGTGAAACGTTAACCAACACCCTATTTCTACACATACCTCACTCAATCCTCAAGCGAACCCTACGAAATGAGTAAAGGTTACTCTACTCAACAAAAGATAAAGTTCAGTCCTCAAAAGTCTAAGTCACTCCAGGACCTCACAGCCAACTGTGATGGTGTTGGGGTCCACGCCCAGGCCTGACCCCTTCTGTAAGTGATGGTTACAATGACCTTGTTCCCCGAACCTTCTCAAAACCAGCAGCTCAACAACAATGATCTTCTCTCCATCACATTCAACCACCAGGGTGGGAGAGAGTCGCTAATAACCGCCCACCTAGAGCAGCGTGACTCACGTGGCTGTCATCTTGCTCCAGTGACACAGACCATCATGGAGCTGCTGGCCCTCTCTCAGAAACCTGAGTCACCTTCGCGGCCAGCTGAGCTCATTTTCCAAGGTTGGCTTGATAGATGCAAACAGTAACAGTAATAATGAAGTATATCCATCCAGTGTAAATACTACCAGAAACAAAGGGAAAATATATAAATATATGTGGTGCTTCGATTATTTTTTGTCCCGTGCGCTGATTCCCACTTTCTCGTGCACCAGAGGCCACTCGGGGACCACACATTCGTTCCATTCCTCTTGGCATTTATTCCTGGATTCGTCGCTTTGCGGAAGGAAGGCTTTCCTGTTTGGTAGAGCAAGTTACATCCAACTTCTTTCAAGGATTCAAGAGGGTGGGGATTAAGGCCCCAGTGCTCTGCAAGAAATTAACTCATCTCCAAGGGAGTCAGTTTTACTGTTAAACACATATTTGCAATGAGAGTCAGGGAAGAACTACAGAGCTGTGCGTTCTGAAGCCTCCTCCTGAGGGCCTGTAGGTCTAGAAGGCTGCCCCGGACACAGGGGAGAAGTGGGCAGTGTGAAATCCAGGGCACCTGAGTGAGTCTCTGGACCCCATCCCCTGATGCAATCCGAGTACCTCTTCTCTCCCACTGTCTATATAGGAATTTTTAACTCAACTTCCTTTGAAAAAACAGGGCATTGGTGCCATTTCATGAGTAAGTGGGTGCATTTCCCTAGAAAATGCTAAGGAGTTAGCCATCCAGCCAGGAGCAGCATGTGACGTAAAGAAGCTAGGTGGGTCAAAATGCAGAAAGAGGAGGGGGAATCCTGAGCACATCTGGATGTGGGCCTAGATTGGGCAAAGTCACTACCCAGCCAGCCTGCCTGAGAATTTCACCTACAGCCTCTCCAGTGGTTCTGGGTGGTCGGGATCTAAAGTTTGTTCTACTTATCCAAAAATTAACTACTGGTAGACCATTTACATCACATTGTTAAAATAACTGAGAGAACAAGAAATAACAATAATTGTGTGTGACCCAGCCCACAAGTACCTACTTCCATGTTAAAAACAAAGTTGAAGGGCTTCCCTGGTGGCGCAGTGGTTGAGAGTCCGCCTGCCGATGCAGGGGACGTGGGTTCGTGCCCCGGTCCGGGAGGATCCCACATGCCGCGGAGCGGCTGGGCCCGTGAGCCATGGCCGCTAAGCCTGCGCGTCCGGAGCTTGTGCTCCACAATGGGAGAGGCCGGGACAGTGGGAGGCCCGCGTACCGCAAAAAAAAAAAAAAAAAAAAAAAAAAACAAAGTTGAAGATTGCAAAGTCCTAAGAAGAAGGATCTGTCCCTGAATTTTTGGTCAAAAGAGCACATATTTAGGATGTCCTTTATCAGGTTCTGTTGCTAAACAGATTGGAGGAAGGAGAAATAGAAAAGAGGGTGTCACTAGCTTCAAATTCCTTAAAATCTAATGGGGGTAAAAAGGCCGATTATCAAATAATCAGAATTCAAGGCAGAACCCACACGGTCTGGGTGGTGAGAGAGGAGAGACAGATCCAGCCAGGAGTTAGAAAAGGGAGAGACAGTTGAATCAGTGAATTCAAAGAGGATGAGAGAGGATTACAGCAGGAAAGGCGGGGCTGGGCTTCTCAGATAGAGCAAAGATCCATTATAACAAGTTATGAAGCCAAAATGAAGTGAGAAAAGCACAGAATCCCAGTTCCACCACCTCCTGAAGGCATAGTCTGCGCCTCAGCTCCTCCGTGTAAAGTGGTGGTGAGGATGCAGCAGCGTAGCTCACCCTGCATGATTCCCAGAGCATCACGGGGGCTCTAAAATACTGAGGTCCTTTAACCTAGCAGGAGTTCTGGGAGCCTCAGGAGAAAGAGGAAGCAGCCGGTGTGGGCTTCTCTTTCAGGGAGGGAGTTAATAAAGAGAAGGAGACGTAGGATGGGTATCCGAGATGTAGCAGAACAGAGGGAAATTTCAGGAGAAGGGGACGTGAGCTTGACTCCTAAGCAATTCTAAGGAGAAGGGTCCCTTGGAGAGAGATCTTAAGATGTGAAGAAAGGCCCACTGGTTGAGAAACTCTTTGAGGAGAGATTACAACAACAGTAACGACAGCAATAATCAACACGTCTCGGGCAAGGAAAAATAGCAAGTTTTATGCGACACCCTCAAATTGTCTGACCTCATTTAATTTGCTCTAACATTATATCGCGTAAGTACTTACCACCTATTTTCACAGACAAGGAGACGAAGACTCAGACAGCTTACATAGCTGGATTCACTCATTCCTTCATCAGCTAGTATTTGACTAGATAATGAAATGAAGACGTAAGATGGACACCATCCTTGACGTCAAGAATGCGGCAGGCAGCATGGAGGACAGTACAGGTGACTAACACATCACCAAGCAAAGGTCAGCCAAGTGGATACGGGAGGAGTTCCTGATGCTCGGGGGGGTTCCCTTTCCCTCCTGAGATGGGAATGGACAGCTCCTCAGTCTGCTGGTTTAGCCCCTAGGGTGGGGCTCATCAAACAGCCCCACTCTCAGATTCAAACTTCCAGAGAAGGACTTCTCAACAGCCTGCCCCCATGGGGCACACAGTGCGCCCCGTACAGCGAGTCCCACTTGCACCTCTGAGCCCACCTCTGACACCCACAGGCAGGGACCCTGTCCAGCGTCTTCTAAACACGTGAAGAGTCAGCCTTAGAATTCAGGCTGAGGGCAATGCTCTGAGAAAGGAGGGAAGGTAGACAGGAGGTTTGCTGAAGCTACACTGCAATTCTGAGCTGGAAAAAAACAGAATGGAACCATTTCAGGAGAGTCTGCCATCACCCCAGCAGAGATCCTTGGGGCTGGATGGCAGTGGGCCTGGTGCCCAGAACGCTAGAAAAAACAAGCCGGAGCACATTCTCATGGAAAATGCATCCAAACATTTCGTCCCACTGCATTAAGTTCCTAGGCTGCAACACACGCCGTTCTAGGCCTGGGATACAGCAGTTAAAATGACAAGACACAGTCTCTTTTTTAGTGGGGACTTAGAATTTACCCCGCCACAGTATGACACTTTAGTGACTGCAGAAAAATACGTTCGGAAGTTGGGGAAAACTTGGCTGGACTCATTGTTTAAAGAACAATTAATAAGGAAACAGTACCGAGCTGGAATAACAGGCTTCGGGGAAATTTTGCAGTTAAGAAAATTAGAGGCTGCAGTTTCAGGGGCCAAACTGTCAAGTTGAATGCAGGGAAACACAAACTGAGCCAGGCCCTCACAGCAGCCAAGTAAATATGGGGGCAGCATGTGGGGTGTCCTGAAGTGGGGAAAGGAAGGTAGGAGCACTGATGAAAGTTGTCTATATAAGGTGTTTTACACCCAAATGCCATCTGTCAATCACCCTTTGTGAGCCTTTCCTAGTAAATGGTTATGAAGCTCTGGCTCTGTGCCTGGAACTACACTAGGATCGTTCTGACACATCTCATGTAATCTTCACCTTCCTCTGAAGGGTTAATCATATCCCCAATTTACAGATGCAGTAATTGGGGTTACACAGGGTTAAGGACTTTGCCTTAAGATCACATGGTAAGTAGGAGGCGGGGTTACAAGAGGAACTCAAGGCTGTCCATTTCCAGACACTACCTTGTTCTTTTCACTGAGACCTTGTTCTCTCCCTCCGTTGAGCTGCATCTCTGAACTCCTCTTCCAGGCTCGTGGGTCTGTTCTAACCACCATCAAATACAATCTCCACTCTTTGGGGCTCATCTGGACGTTGTCACTGGAGCACTGTGCCTCTTCCCAGCTAACTCTTCACTTAATGAAGCCACCTACAGCCAGTGGAAGGAAGCCCAGCTGTGCAAACAGCCAAGCCTCTGTCCTCTCACCTGCGTCTGGCCTTGCGCCTAGCCTGCAGCTCAGCCCTCGCTCACCTGGCCAGGGGAAAGCAAAGCTCCTCCAAGTCAAGGAGAAGAGGGACTGCTCCCTGCTCTTAGCACCTCTTTTCTAGCACAGAGACTATGACAGGTCAAAGCAGGCAAGAGAGCCGCAGTGTGACCCACTTAAAGAGACTGGGTCAGAATCTCGGTCAGGAGTGAGAATTAGGTCAGTGCTAGTCTGAGAGTGAAGTACACCCGAAGATAAGATTGGAAAGGCCTGTGAAGAAGCCAGAGGAGGAACTGACACATAGCAAAGGGCAGTGTGATCAGGTGGGCAGGGGAGTCTAGAGTTTGTATAAGATTCTCAGCTTGGAGGTTGCCATCAGAATGCCCACTGGGTGAGGCTTTATACTAGAAGCTGTTCACTTATGTTTCCTCGAGAAATAATGGATGAACAACTGAGTTAAAAAACTAAAATAGGAAGGCAGTTGTGCCTTTTACAGGATGAGAGGTAACGGCAAATTAATACATCTATGCCAGTGCAACTAGACTGGGTTATAAGAAACCTTTCTGTCTTTAAAGCTACTAGTTAACTATAATCTAATGCTGGGATGTTTTGGTAATTTATTCTAGCTCAGGAGATGAGACAACGTCATTTTCTTTCTTTTTTTTTTTTTTTTGTGGTACATGGGCCTCTCACTGTTGTGGCCTCTCCCGTTGCGGAGCACAGGCTCCGGACACGCAGGTTCAGCGTCCATGGCTCACGGGCCCAGCCGCTCCGCGGCATGTGGGATCTTCCCGGACCAGGGCACGAACCCGTGTCCCCTGCATCGGCAGGCGGACTCTCAACCACTGCATCTCCAGAGAAGCCCGACAACGTCATTTTTGCATCAATCCCTGTTGATAAGTTTCTTCTTCCTTAGTAAGGACGGTGTGACAAATTTATATAAGCCTTGCTTTGATGATTCAGGATCAGGCAGTTGTGTCATCAGTGAAACACTGCCTATTACAGTAAATATGTATTAAGGAGGTGTGATAAAGTGGGAAGAACGGAAGCCAATCCCAGGACTAAAGACGGTGAAAAAGTATTCTTCCTGGTTCTTTTCCAAAAATCTATCTCCTCATTCAAAAGGCAAACTCCAAGTAAGTCCTTGGTCACGAAAGTTCTACGTAATCCTTGTCTTCCCCTAGTTTTGACTGAAGATTCTATCTGGCTTATGCCATAAACCTGCAGAAGTACTCGAAAAACATAGTCTGATTCACTACCTGCTACCTTATATTAGTGGCTAATAAATTTAACCCTGGTGTTCACCTAAGGGTGAACAGAACTAAAATCGTTAAAATTGCAAAACATATTTAGAGTATCCCTGAGGCACTACTGCTGAAATATTTAACCCAAATTTATTCAAGCCCCCAGAACTGTGCTATCCAATATTATAGCACCAGACATGTGCTCTGATACTTAAAGTTCAATTAATTAAATACAAGTAAAAACTCATTTCCTTAGTTGTACTAACCACATTTCAAGTGTTCAATAAATACCTGTGGTCAATGGTTACCACACTGAACAACATATATAGAACATCTTCATCACACAAAGTTCAACTGAACAGTATTGCCTGAGACCTAACTTTTAGTGTTTCTGAAATACAAGGGAGAGAGAACCAAGGTAAATGATGTTACTAGAAAACAGACAACTCCAGCATGTGGGAATTTTTATAACACAACTGGCCTCTCCTCTCAGTCAATGAATGAGTAGAAGGTTGGGAAGAGAAATTTGAAGGACTCTGCTAGATCACATCAGGTAGCTATGCAAAGTTCAGACTCTAACTACGTGGTATAACTTGCTAGTAGCAGTGAGACATGTCACTCTCTCTGACTGAGACTAAATTCTTTAACTGGTGTGTGTGTGTGTGTGTGTGTGTGTGTGTGTGTGTGTGTCTGTGTGTGTGTGTGTCTGTGTGTGTGTGTCTGTGTGTGTCTGTGTGTGTGTTTTCTGTTTTCAACAGCCAGGCTACTTAAGAGTCTATTCTTCAACCAAACCACCAGAGAGGCTATTTCTAGCACACATCTGTTGTCTTATGAGAGCTCAAGTTTTACTCTCTTAACCTTAAACCACTTTTCTTATTTCAAATTTAGACCTTGATCCAGCAACTAAATATCAAGTATTGCCATTCATCTCTGCCTACCTATCAGTTTGTTCACTTTCCACAAAACAACCCTCTTTGTATTATAATGGTATTTGTTTGCAGATCTGAATGCTTTATTACATTTTCTTGCATTGTTTAAAATAAATAAATGGAAAATGGAGAAAATAAATATGCTAATATGAGCTGCAATGCAATTAATAAAAAGATGGGGCGAATATAAATTAGACTAAACCTCTTCAGTCTGGCTCGAATGCCTATTGAAAGTAAGCTGTTTGGTTATATGTTTAATTCTAAAGAAACATTTAAAGAATTAAAAGTCTATAAAATATTGGTAAGGGACTTCCATGGTGGCACAGTGGTTAAGAATCCGCCTGCCAATGCAGGGGACACAGGTTTGAGCCCTGGTCCGGGAAGATCCCACATGCCGCGGAGCAACTAAGCCCGTGCGCCACAACTACTGAGCCTGCGCTCTAGAGCCTGCGAGCCACAGCTACTGAAGCCCATGCGCCTAGAGCCCGTGCTCCGCAACAAAAGAAGCCACCACAATGAGAAGCCCACGCACCGCAACAAAGAGTAGCCCCCGCTCGCTGCAACTAGAGAAAGCCCACATGCAGCAACAAAGACCCAATGCAGCCAAAAATAAATATATAAAAGATAAATAAATTTATAAAATGAAATAAATAAAACATTGGTAAGATACTGCTGACGATTATATAGCCAAAAGGTGAAGTGTTATAATGAAAGAAATAGATTTTAAAACGTTATGAGAGTCCATATCAATAAAATAGTCCATTGATCCCTGAGAGAATTTCATAGTCTTATAAATCACCTCATAGAGATACAGCTTTCTTCAGACCCTTAATCAAGAGAATTAAAATACCAGACTTGTTCTTCCTTCTGTCAACTTAGAAAAATAATCCGTATAAAGCAGAAATCAATATTGTATTGATTGGATTGGATTGGATTAAAACAAGAAATCAGTAGAGAAAATCAATGAAACCAAAAGCTGATTCTTTGAAAAGATCATTAAAATCAATAAGCCAATAGCCAGGCTAACTAAGAAAAAAAAAAAGATAAAGGACACAAATTACTAACAAGAGAAAGAAAGAGGGGACATCACTACAGAGTCCATGGACGTAGAAAGAATAATAAGAGAATACTATAAACAACTCCTTGGGCTTCCCTGGTGGCGCAGTGATTGACAGTCCACCTGCCGATGCAGGGGACACAGGTTCGTGCCCCAGTCCGGGAAGGTCCCACATGCCACGGAGTGGCTGGGCCCGTGAGCCATGGCCACTGAGCCTGCGCGTCCGAAGCCTGTGCTCCGCAACGGGAAGAGGCCACAACAGTGAGAGGCCCGCGTACCGAAAAAAAAAACAACAAAAAAAAAACAACTCCTTGCCTACAAATTTGATAACCTAGATGAAATGGACCAATTCCTTGAAAGACACAGTCTGCCAAAATGCACACAAGACGAAACAGACGATCTAGATATGCCTATATCTATTAAAGAAATTGAATCAATAATTAGTAACATTTCAATACAGAAAACACCAGGCCCAGATGGGTTCACTGGTGAATTCTAACAAACATTTAAGGAAGAAATTATACCAATTCCCTACAATATCTTTCAGAAGATAAAAACAGATGGAATACTTCCTAATTTATTCTTTGAAACCCACATTAGTTTAAAACCAAAACCAGACAAACACTTTACAAGAAAACTACAGACCAATAATTTTCATGAATATAGATGCAAAAATCCTCAAAACAAAATATTAACAAATTTAATCCAACAATGTATAAAAAGAATTATACACCATAACCAACTGGGATTTAACCCAGGTACGCAAGGCTGGTTCAACATTAAAAAATCAATTAAAGTAACCCATCACATCACCAGGCTAAAGAAGAAAATCACATGAAAATATCTTTAGATGCAGAAAAAGCGTTTGACAAAATTCAACACCCATTCATGATAAAAACAAAAAACTCGGGCTTCCCTAGTGGCGCAGTGGTTGAGAGTCCGCCTGCCGATGCAGGGGACACGGGTTCGTGCCCCGGTCCGGGAAGATCCCACATGCCGCGGAGCGGCTGGGCCCGTGAACCATGGCCACTGAGCCTGCACGTCCGGAGCCTGTGCTCCACAGCAGGAGAGGCCACGGCAGTGAGAGGCCCGCGTACCGCAAAAAAAAAAAAAAAAAAAAACAACTCAGTAAACTAAGAACAGAGGGGAATTTCCACAACTTGGTAAAAAAATATCTACAAAAGAAAAAAGAAAGAAACTATAGCTAACCTCTCACTTCATGGTGAAAAACCCAAAGCTTCCCCACTAAGATCAGGATTGAGGCAAGAATGACCCCTCTTCACCAATGCTTTTCACATTTTACTGAAAGTCCCACTAATGCAAAAAGACAAGGAAAGGATATAAACGGTACATGGATTTGGAAGAAAGAAATAAAACTGTCTCTGTCTGCAGATGACATGATCATTTATGTAGAAAATGTAAAAGAATGAACAAAATAACCCCTAGAACTTATACATGATTATAGGAAGGTTGCATGATATAGGTTAACATACAAAAAGCAATTGTTTTCCTATGTATCAGCAACAAACAAGTGGAATTTGAAATGTAAAACACAATATAATTTATGTTAGCACCCCAAATATGATATACTTAGATAAAAATCTAACAAAATATGTACAAGGTGTATATAAGGAAAACTACAAAACTCTGATGAAAGAACTCAAAGAACTAAATCAATGGAAAAATATTCCATGTTCAAATAGGAAGGCTCAGGACTTCCCTGGGGGCGCAGTGGTTGAGAGTCCGCCTGCCGATGCAGGGGACACGGGTTCGTGCCCCGGTCCGGGAGGATCCCACATGCCGCGGAGCGGCTGGGCCCGCGAGCCATGGCCGCTGGGCCTGCGCGTCCGGAGCCTGTGCTCCATAACGGGAGAGGCCACAGCAGTGAGAGGCCCGCGTACCGCAAAAAGAAAAAAAAAAACAAAAAACAAAAAACAAAAACAAATAGGAAGGCTCAAAACTGTCAAAATGTCAGTTCTTCCCAAAATGATATGTAGATGCAACAAAATCTTAATCAAAATCTCAGCAAGTTATTTTGTGGATATTGACAAGTTGATCCTAAAGTTTATACACAGAGTCAAAGGATCCAGACTAGCCCACATGATACTATAGAAGAACAAAGCTGTAGGACTGAGATTACCCAAATTCAACACTTACTAAAAAGCTACAGTAATCAAGACAGTGTGCCTTGGCAAAAGAAGAAACAAATGGACCAAAGGAGCAGAATAGAGAGCCCAGAATAGACTCAACTTTTGACAAAGGAGCAGAGGCAACACTATGGAGAAAAGGTAGTCTTTTCAACAAATGGTACTGGGACCACTGGACATCCTCATGCAAAAAAAAAAAAGAGTGAGAGAGAGAGAGAATCTAGACACAGGTCTGGGGAGAGGAGGAAATGAGGAGACATAAAACAAAGGGTACAAGCTTTCAGTTATAAGAAGAAGAAGTGCTAAGGCTCTAATCTACAGCATGGTGACTATAGTTAATAATAAATTATCGTATGTATGCTTGAAAGTTGCTGAGAGTAGATCTTAAGCATTCTCACCACAATAAAAGAAATACATGTATATCAAATCATCATGCTGCATACTTTATATATGTACAATTATATTTGTCAATTATTCCTTAATAAACTTGGAAAAAAAATTAACTCAAAATGGATCACAGACCTAAATGTAAAACAGGAAACTATAAAGCTTCTAGACCTTAACATTGGAGGAAATCTATATGACCTTGGGTTTTGTGATAACCTTTTAGATACAACCCCAAAGGCATGATCCATGGAAGAAAGAACTGATAAATGGGACTTCATTAAAATTAAAAATTTATGCTCTGTGAATGCCAATGTCAAGAGAATGAAAAGACAAGCCACAGACTAGGAGAAAATATTTGCAAAAGACGTATCTGATAAAGGACTGGTATCCAAAATATATAAAGAACTCCTAAAACTCAATAATAAGTAAGCAAGCAACCCAATTAAAAAAGGGCCAAAGATCTTAACAGATACTTCACCACAGAAAGTATACAGAGGGCAAATAAGCATATGAAACGACACCACATACAAATTAAAACAGCAGTGAGCTACCAATACACCCCTATTAAACAAGAGAACACTGACAACATCAAATGCTGGTGAAGATGTGAAGCAACAGGAACTCTCATTCACTGCGGGTGGGAATGCAAAACAGTACAGCCAGAAAACAGCTATAAGCACCTTTCTTGAACAATTGGGGAATTATGAATGTGGAATATACATTGAATGGTATTATGGCAACTTTCTTCAGTGCGATGATGTCATTCAAGTCGCACTGGAGAATATATTTTCCTAAGTAAGCATGCTGAGGATTTGAGTTGTATTGTCTTGAAATCTGCAGCTTATTTTCAAATGACCTAGAAAAATATGCATATATTCATAGGCAGATAAAGCAAACATTCCAGCAGGTTAACAATTGCCAAATCTAGGTGTAGAAAATGTGGTTTTCATCATGCCTTTCTTCAATTTTTCTGGATGATTGAAAACGTTCATAATAAAATTTTTGTGACACAGCATCCCCATGGAATTTACAGAACCTGACGTGTCAAAACTCTAAGGCAGTTTGTATTTGAAAGCCCTTTTTGCTTTTTTTTCTACCTAATAATGGAAGACTTCCATTCTTTTAACACTGTTTTATTTACATGTGTCAAGAAGATCAAATGAGAGAAATAACTGTATTGTACCTTGTGACTCACCAGCTTTTCACTTTTTATGACTCATCCATGGACAGAAGAAAGCTTGCACATTTTACTAACGTGAAATTTTCAACAAACTTCTCCCAGTCCCAAAGGAATAGATTTCATTAGATCCTGCTTCAATGGCCTCCTTT
Source organism: Tursiops truncatus (assembly GCF_011762595.2). Lineage (NCBI taxonomy): Eukaryota > Metazoa > Chordata > Mammalia > Artiodactyla > Delphinidae > Tursiops > Tursiops truncatus. The sequence goes on from NC_047050.1 coordinate 73,934,127, forward strand.
TTTCTCTTCCTCCTTCCACTCTTTCTTTTCCTTTGTGTTGAAATTTACATGCACTATTTAAGTTTGCCCTTAAATACCAGATTTCATTTCTCCTGCATCGATCACAACTTGCTTTTGATTCAGCCAGCTCTAACAAGAAAGCTTCGTCTTAAACTCCAAAACTTAAAATGAATATATACATATATAAGAAAATTATTTTAATTGAAAATTAGAATTGTTTCTCCACGTCAAGAAGAGCCAAGGAAAACAGAAAGTAACCAAGTTCCTGGAATTAAGGAATTCCATGACAAAAGGTTAAAAAGGAACTGGCATGATTAGACACAGGAAAGGGAAGACAGGACATTTTTAGAGTAACTCGTAACCGGGCACTTCTCGGAACAGACCCAAGTAGCATAGGTGGCAGCTAATTTAATACAAAACCTGGGTGCTAACTGGGTACCTTGAGAAGGGAAGGTGTATCTGTCTGGCACACAAGACCCTGCACATCTTAGGAACTGGGTGGGAGGATTGGCAAGTAGGAAGAGAAGTGTCAGGGAAAGAAGAAAACGTTGAGCCCATGCATTAGAAACGGACAATGGACTCATCCTGAAACCGAGACATGGCTACAGAGCCCTCTAGAACTTCAAGTATCAGAGATTCCTCAGTTAATCATGTAACTTCATATGTCTTGAGGCAAGTTATCATGGCAGGAAAAAGCTGGGATTGGAATGGGCAGATATAATCTCTCTAAATCTTTACGCTAATGCTACCTAATATCATTGGGGGAGGAAGGGGTAGGAATTTCATCCACTGGCTTTTTAACAGGCTCGGGTGACAGTCTGTAACCTAGAGCTCCAAGCATACCCTACAAGTGGCAGCATTCATTGGAAAAACATAACAGCTGCCATGCAAGTGGCACAACCCCCAACGTGTATTCATTGACACCTTTAGTTATTAATTCAACCCCTAGGATGTGATGGGGTGCACAGGAGGGGCTGTAGTCCCAGAGGTTAGCAAAAGCAGACAGGTCCTCTTCCACATGGAGCATGAAAGCTAAGGAAATAACCACAGAAATAAATGGAACATTACGGCAAGTGCTATGAGTGATATAATACTTGAGCTGAAATCTGAAAGACAGACATGGGAAGAGGCCAGTATATCTCAGGCAGAGGCCAGTATATCTCAGGCAGAGGCCAGTATATCTCAGGCAGAGGCCAGTATATCTCAGGCAGAGGCCAGTATATCTCCCTACAACAGAAGAACACATGCAGCTTTCATGGAATGCTTTCTAAAAGTCCCAGAATACACATCACAAGCAGATAACAGAGGCCATATATACACATGAGCACGCATATCGTAATCTAGGTACATTTTATATTATTTCATTCACTAATTTCAGGTCTCAGTATATCTAGAGGTCAGAGCTCACTGTGCATGTGGGTAAGCATACCTCTCTACTTCAAAGGGTCTTCTTGATAATATATTTTTTTAATTTCTTGTATTATTTAATTATATCAACTATTTTTTAACTTGTAATGTGACTGGAAAAAGCATCTATTTGATTTTCATTCATATTTTAACTATCAGCGTTGTCTTAAATCTGTAATTTCCTTGTAGGGATGTTTTAAAATCACTCGTGCATTTTGTGAGGGGGGTTTAATTAAAACTAAACATGATAACCCACAAATGTACCTATCTGGACCCCGTAAATGAGATTGTCACAATCAACAAATTTGAAAGGACAAGTAAGGACACCTCTCCAACCTGCCTTGTTAGGAGTCACCTCTTCCCTCAGGACACTTGTCCTCCTGCAGGTGAGCACCTGACATGTGGACAGGCGAGGCCACTGATATCGTGCAGAATACTCACCATCAGAAGCCTGATTTCTTACTTTATAATTACAAAACGATTATAAATAACATTCTTAGCATTTTCTCTCTGGGGAGAGAAAGAGCTGAGGTCCAGAGCAGGAGGAAATGGGGATGTTTGGCCTTAAAAAGAACGTCCATTCTTTCCAGGAAAGGATGTGCACAAACGGAGTGACACTGAGCACAGGGGGATTCAGTAGGGAAAGTGACCACCTTGTTTATGTTTTATTCTGTGTTCCTAGTGAGGAGAAGAGGTAGGTCTTCCCCCAGAGGTGAGGAAAAATGGTGGCTAACTCAAGGAGGGTGGTAATTTGGAAGATTTTGAATGGCACAAATTCCAGCAGGAAAAGGGAAGGGAGAAGCAGATTAAGAAAGTATTGAAGAATTCCCCCGGCAATGTTAGGAACCCAGCTTAGTTTTAGAGATGATGATTTCAAGTGCCGTGTGAGTGTGTGAGATTTCTTACAGCACCCTGGACAGCTCCCAAGCAGTCTGAGGAACCTGCACGCTTAGAAAGATTCAGGCCCAGGTCCTCCTGGGTATAGGTGTCATGGTTTGTTTTGTCTCTGCCAACTGGTTTGTTAAAGCAGATGTAATAACTCACGCCACCCGGTATCTTCCTTAAAGACAAAGGAATGGAGCACATTTTATCCAGAGAGCCTTAAATCCTGTGAGTACATTATAGAGCACGCGGCCATCAGGAATTCTAATCAGAGGCATAGCTGTTACTGAATTATTACATTTTGGAAAAATAAGAATAAACTGAAAGTAACTAAATTCTTCTCAGCTCGAAATGTTTTCACCTTTTGTTCCACATAAGACTGTGATCATGTGATCAGCTTTTCTCATGCTTCCTTACAACTTCGTATTAATCATGAGACACAGAAGCCTCCGTAGGAGAATCTGAAACTAAGCGTTAAGAATAAGAAGTACTTGGGCTTCCCTGGTGGTGCAGTGGTTGGGAGTCCGCCTGCCGATGCAAGGGACACGGGTTCGTGCCCCGTTCCGGGAAGATCCCACATGCCGCGGAGTGGCTGGGCCCGTGAGCCATGGCCACTGATCCTGCACGTCTGGAGCCTGTGCTCCGCAACGGGAGAGGCCACAACAGTGAGAGGCCCACGTACCACAAAAAAAAAAAAAAATACTGGACTTCCCTGGCGGTCCAGTGGTTAAGACTCTGCGCTTCCACTGCAGGGGGCACGGGTTCGATCCCTGGTCAGGGAAGTTCCGCTTGCTGCACGGTATGGCCAAAAAAAAAAAAAAGTATTAAAATTACTGACCTTCTATCCAGCCTGACCCCACCTACAGCCACACCCTCATTGCCACAGAACAATCTGTGAAAAATTCTAAACTCTTTTCACATCATTCTTTGCTCACAAATCTTTTAAGGATCCATGGTGCCCACAGAATAAGGCATAGCATCCTTGGTGATGCTTACGCCGCCCTCTAGGATAAAGTCCCTGCAAATTCTCCAGGCTCTTTCCTGCTCCTTCCCACCACAGATCCTAGACTCCACATGGAAATGCGTACCTGGGAGAGTTCTAAACCCTTATAACCATTTCCTTTCTAACTGCTAAGAGGCAGTCATTCTTGAAATGGGAATACTACTCTAAGATGGCAAAGTCATTGCTCCAACCAGAATCAGCCTAAAGCCTTTTAAAGCAATTTCCTAAAGACTGTCTCTGGATACTGAAGGCAGTGATTCGCTGCCAGTGGGAATGATGCCCTGGTAATTCACTAGCACACAAGCAGGAGATCAGCCATCATTGGAGCGATTAAGAAACAATAGTGAAAACAAACAAGAACTGAATTATTGTTGACCAATCGATAGTATTTTTGGATTATACCTTTTTTATGTACCAATGTGAAAAAGAGAGAGAGAGAAAGAGAGAGAGGGAGAGATTGAGGACTTTTCTATTCAACTGTAATTTTATTCTTTTAATTCAGTCTGAGCATTGTGTAAATGTGCATAAAATTATAATCAGAATGAGCTCCCTCAAAACACAAGCTAGCCCTGGGGATCGCAAGGCTGCAAAGAGTGCCTTGGGATGGATATGTTATGCACGTTACAGAAAGATCAGTATTTCCTGTTTTATTTGAATTTATCAATTTATCTTGGCCAAAACTTTAAATAGATTCTGAGGACTGCAAAACCATTTTAAAGAGTCAGCCAGGGGGTTTCCCTGGTGGCACAGTGGTTAAGAATCCACCTGCCAATGCAGGGGCCACGGGTTCGACCCCTGGTCCGGGAAGATCCCACATGCCGCGGAGCAACTAAGCCCGTGCGCCACAACTACTGAGCCTGCGCTCTAGAGTCCGTGAGCCACAACTACTGACCCCATGTGCCGCAACTACTGAAGCCCGTGCGCCTAGATCCCATGCTTCGCAACAAGAGAAGCCACCGCAGTGAGAAGCCCACGCACCGCAAGGAAGAGTAGCCCCTGCTCACTGCAACTAGAGAAAAGCCCACGCGCAGCAACGAAGACCCAACGCAGCCATAAATTAATTAATTAATTAATTTTAAAAAATGAGTCAGCCAGACAACAGAAAACAAATATAGCCCTGGTGCCTTCTTTCCAGCGCAGAGAGAGTTGAAAATTTCCCTGTGGAATACGCCGAGGATGGTGTTGCCAGGGCCGTTTGTGGAGGACGGTACAGATGGCTGAACAAAGAGTGAGGACTTTGAAGGCAGACAGACTCCAAGTAACATTTCAGTTCTCTCATTCATTAACTGTGTGAACTTGGGCCAATTATTCCTTCTCTGAGCCTCAATTTCTCTCCTATAGAATGAGAATAATAATACTGCCTCCTACATGGCCATAGGGACAAATGAGAAAAGGGCATGTGGTGAGTACAGAGACCGGCACCTAATGGGGACTCCATCACAGCGCCCTCTGCTAACGCAAGTTTCATTTCTATGTTAGTCCTGCCCTAAGCGATGCAAGATCATTGACGGCCTGGGTGAAGCTCTGAAGATGTCATCCTGAGCATCCCTGGCTTCATTCAGGTCTTTATTCAGATGACCTCATGCCAGAGTCTCCCTGCCCACTTGACCTAAAAGTGCTCTCCTCTGCCACCCCCACCATCTTTTATTTTGCTGCATTACTTCCTATTACATCTATTTATTGATTAATTTGATTTTTGTATTGTCTGACCCCCTCCACTAGATCTGAGGCTTGGGAGACTCAGGATTTGGTCTGGTTTGTTTGCTCTCTCTCCATCCCATAGTATCCATCCCATAGTAACTGATAAGAAATGTCTGTCAACAATAAATGAGTAAAATAATTACATACTCTCTTTGGGACAAGACCTGGTACCATCCTGTGCTGTTACCAAACTGTGTAACATTTGCTCTTTTTTGCTTCCAGATTAACAGAAAACAGAATACCTTTTGAAAGCCATAACTTATGCTTCCTAAGGATAACAGGCAGCCAGAAATAACTGGGTAACTCAGTCCAATATCTGCTCTGTCAGACTCCAAACTTTCTGCAAGATGCTCTGCTGTCTGTTGTAAGCTCTCCTTTCTCTCCTTTCTCTCTGAAGCTGGTTTCTACACCGTCCATAATTCTCTCTCCTTCCCTCTTCTTTATTCTTTCTACAGGAAAGAATCCAAAATGCTCTAACTGGTGAGTCACATCAAATCTCATGAATTCAACTACAGTCTTCACACCAATAACACTTGTATTTCTATCTCCAACCCAGATCTCTCCCAACGTCCACAGACTCCATGGATATCTCATAACGAGACACCATACTGCAGCTCTAAAAACTTGTCTTGGTCCTTCATTTTTCTATGTTTGCAAGTAGCATCACTACTCATCCTGTCACCCAAACAAGAATCCCAGAGTCATCCAAGATTCCACATGCTTCCTGAACACCCAAAGCCAACCCGTCACCAAGATCTGTCGATCTGAAACCCACAAGAGTTCTAGAATTCGCCTGCTCTCTTCTCCACGGTCCCAGCCTTAGCTCAGATCCCACCATTTCTTACCTGGAAAACAAAATACAGAAAACACAAAAGGATGATGAGGAAATGAAGCAACAGGAACTCTCATTCATTGCTGGTGGGAATGCAAAATGGTACAGTCACTTTGGAAGACTATTTGGTAGTATTTTATGAAACTAAGCATACTCTCACCGTACAATCCAGCAATCCTGCTCCTTGGTATTTACTCAATGAGCTGAAAACTTATGCCACACAAAAACCTAGACACTGATGTTTATATTTATAGCATCTTTATTCATAACTACCAAAATCTGTAATCAACCAAGATGTCCTTCAGTTGGTGAATAAATTCAGGAAGTATGGTATATCCAGACAATGAAATAGTATTCAGCACTAAAAGAAAAAGCTATCGAGTCATCAAAAGACATGGAGGAACCTTAAAGGTATATTATTAAGTGAAAGAAGCCAAGCTGAGAAGGCCACATGTTGTGTGATTTCAACTACACGACATTCTGGAAAAGTCAAAATTATGGAGACAGTAAAAAAGGTCAGTGGTTGCCAGGGGTTAGTGGGAGAGAGAGATAGACAGGACGTGGAGAATTTTTAGAGCAGTGGAACTGTTCTGTATGACTGTAAAATGGTATTGTGTCATGTCATTATAAATTTGATACATGTCATTATAAATGTGTCCAAACCCACAGAACACACAACACCAAGAGCGAACCCTGATGTAAAATATGGACTTTCGGTGTTAATGATGTGTCAGTGTAGGTTTATCAGTTGTAGCCGATGTACCACTGTAGTACAGGATGTTGATACTAGGGGAGGTCGTGCATGTGTGGGGCAGGGAATATATGGGAACCCTATATGCTCCACTCAATTTTTCTGTGAACTTAAAACTGCTCTAAAAATACAGTCTATTAAAAATAAACAACAGGGCTTCCCTGGTGGCGCAGTGGTTGGGAGTCCGCCTGCCGATGCAGGGGACACGGGTTCGTGCCCCGGTCCGGGAAGATCCCACATGCCGCGGAGCGGCTGGGCCCGTGAGCCATGGCCGCTGAGCCTGGGCGTCCGGAGCCTGTGCTCCGCAACAGGAGAGGCCACAGCAGTGAGAGACCCATGTACCGCAAAAAAATTAAAAAAATTAAAAATAAACAACAAACAAACAGCCTCCCATCTAGTTATGTGGGCCCATCGTGGCCCCATCTCATCAATCCACCACAGCCTAGAAGTTATTTCTCAATAGAAAATCTGATCAAGGTATCCACTACCAAAAAACCCTTCCAGGCTTTTCAATAGCTCACAAATTAAAGGGCTCTGGGCAAAGTGTTAGAAAATGTCTTTCCCTTCCTGCGTTAAGAATCTGACCACCAGATAAACTTTCTAAGTCTGTTTCCCTGGAAACAGATAATGATGGCGTGTGTGCGAACTGTACTGCTAAACAATATTGCTTACTGTAAACTGACTTCTGCTGGGGAGACTGTCTCTGGACTGGGGGAACTATAGGTATTGGATGGAGGTGCCTTGTTTTGGACTTCCCTGAACTTAGAGACTCCAGTGCTGAGCATGTGTTTTCAGGGGTCCTACGCCTATGGAGTTTCTACAAGAGAGAAATGGTTCCTGAAAGGCATGAGGCTCTTAAGCCAGGGTGGAACCTCCACCACGCAACGTGGGTTGTTCTTTTTGCACACAGGCTGGCTACTGCAAGTATTCCTGCTGAAGAGGAACACCTGCGGTTTCTGACGAGGCAGGTACCAAGTGTGGTGTATGGCTGTCCCATGCATCTGAATGTCTAGTTGGGACCAAGAAGACACCCTGGTTGCTCCTTGCCTCTCTTTCAAGCATCACATCCTACTCCCCTTCTACCCTCCTTTAATAGAAGAAACTATTTACATTTGCCAGTAAGTATCGTGTGATCTCTCTCCTCCAAGCCATCTCGCATGTCCTACTTCTTCTTTGTCATCTACCACGCTCTTCTTTCAGTTCCTGCCCACAGTCACCTCCTCTGGGAAAGCTTACCCACCGTGTCCCACAGTGGGTAAGTGCTCCATCCTGTGTCCCCCACATCACTCCTAACCTTCCTCACTCTATCTTATTACCATCTGTTTGCCTACCTGTTTCCACCGTGAGCCCTCCTTGAAGGTCGTGGTTGCAAGACCTGCCACTTGATTGCTGCCAAAGCCATCTCTGTAAACACAGCTGATCGCATCACTCCCAGTGCCAGGTATTTCTGGTTTCTTATCCAAAAACCATCTTCCCTTTCTCTCTAAATGGAACCTTGACTTTATCTGGCTCAGCCGCATAGCAAAATAGGCATCTCTCCAGACACCATTTTGGTCAGTGGTGGTCACAAGAGGTAGTTCAGACCAAGAAGATGTTAGTGAAAGCCTGTTGGATGGGATTATGAGAAAGCCACCTTTTCTTTAACAAAAAGAGATAAACTTGGTTGACATAAGTCTTTCACTCTTCACCCTTCCTGCTTCCTATACATCTGAAATACGGACACCATGCCTGATGGTAGAGGAAAGATTTCACGCCATGAATCTGAAAAAGAGAGGCACACGCTAAAGATGGCAGAGCAGGAAGCCTGGGCGGAGCACCAAGCTGTGTTCTTGATGACTTTGTGCAACCAATGGTAGAAGCCAGAGCTGTCATTACAAGAGAAAAATAAAACTCCATTTGGATAACCTACTGTCGTTAGGTTTCTATTATTACAGCTAAGCCCAGGCTTAGTTGACATGCAACGACATGTAATTCATCCTCCAACAGGATAAAAAAAAAATCTCAGCCCATTGCCATGACACCTCTTTCCATCCCAGAGCCTGCAGACCTTATCACTCTCACCTCCCACGACCTCCTCACCACCACATGCTCTCTGAGTCCCAATCATTCTAACTGGTCCATTAGCAAGTCCCCTGAAAACCCCATCTTTCTACAGGTCCTTGTGTTTTCACAAGTTCTTCTGAGTTAGAATGGCTGTTCCCCACCAGCTTCACCCAGAGATGCATAACTGGTCTACCAAGCCTGGGGTACACATCACCTCCTCTATAAAGTCTTCCTTGATTCCATAGTTCCTCCGTTCCCTGCACTTCCAGAGAGCACCCCATGGCTGATTTTTGCTACAGCAATTAGTGAATTACTTTCAAATTATTAGTGTAACCATCTGCCTCCTCCTCCAAAACATGACACCCGGAGAGCAGTGATCTCACCTTATCAGCCATTCAACACATGTCTAAGGGCGCCTCTCAATCCATGGCCTCCACCTACTGAAGCTGTGACCTTCAGCTTCTCTAAGTTATTTATTAAAATAATGTAGAAAGATAAATAAAGTAAAGATAGCCCTAGGGTCATCATATAACCCAACTCCAAAGGATTCTGTATTCCAACAAGTGTCCCACCCTCGGGTGTGTGCAGAATAAAAGGCTAATGGCATCCCTGGATTTGAGCACTTTACAGATTAAAAGCAATAATGTATGAAAAGTGCTGATAAATAAGTTCAATAAATATTAGCTATTGGGGGGGGCTTCCCTGGTGGCTCAGTGGTTAAGAACCCACCTCTGGGGACACGGGTTCTATCCCTGGTCCGGGAAGATCCCACATGCTGCAGAGCAGCTAAGCCTGTGCACCACGACTACTGAGCCTGCGCTCTAGAGCCCGCGAGCCACAATGACTGAAGCCCACACGCCTAGAGCCCGTGCTCCACAACAAGAGAAGCCACCGCAATGAGAAGCCCACGCACCGCAATGAAGAGTAGCCCCCGCTAGCCACAACTAGAGAAAGCCCGTGCACAGCAACAAAGACCCAATGCAACAAAAATAAAAATTCAAAGAAAATATTAGCTGTTGGGATGATAATGATTGTATCTTTGTATCCTCAGCCCTGGACTTGGCCCAAGGTAAGTGCTCAGTAATATTTCCTGGTTGTAGAAATAAAATGAAATCCAGGTTTATTCTCGGTTCTAAATTATAAAGCACTCTGAAATCCCAGCCTAAAATAATACAAAAATCATAATGGTATCCCTTGGTATCTAATATTTCCCACCAAAATATGTCCTGATGTTTATCCTCTGGAGCTTACCCCATCAGGCAGACTCAGTGCCTGCCTGAGACATCTGTTTCCAAGCACAGTGAGACTGTGGGGCAGGAACTTTCTGAGGAGGTTCTGGGTGGAATCAACTGTGCTGGAAGGACTGGGATAATAATAAACAAGTCTAAACAACGTGGCTGTTGTTGGAACTGGATGTCCTTGGGCCTCTGGGAGTTTGGCTCTAGATCTCCCATTCTTGAGAATTTAATCTTCCTGTACAACTTCCATGGGGCTCTCCAGACAAGTGAGGGCTGGAGAGAAGTGAATGGCCATTCACAATCAGTGCCGAGCTCAGGGGAGCCTGGCTGGGTGAGAAGCTCTCAGCCTGTGCTGGTGGCTCAGAGGGAACCTCAGAGCTTCAGTAATTCTGATCCAACTTGTTCCAAAACATTTGCACCTTGACATAATGAGATCACTCTATTTCTGTGGGTTATTGCACTAGGTTGTACAAGAAAATCCTAATCGAATGATTACATGATATAAGCATTTAGTATATATCTATGGGATGAAAGCATTGAGGAGAGAGATGGAGTATGAAATAGATTCAGTCTTCACATTGCGCACAGTCAAATGGGAAAGAAAATCATGTATGTAAATGCCTCTACTAAAAGAAAATAAAAATAAAGCATGTATGAAAGAAATAAGAGGAAACAACAAGAGAGGGTCCGAAAAGGAACAAATTTAAAGGAAACTTGAAATTATCCGAGCAGAAGAAAGCCCAACAGAAATAACACTGGGAATTATCTCTTCATCCCTTCTTATTTTAAAAATAGGGAAACTGCAGCCACTATGGAGAACAGTATGGAAGTTCCTTACAAAGCTAAAAATAGTTACCATATGATCCAGCAATCCCACTCCTGGGCACATATCCAGAAATGATGAGAACTCGAAAAGATCCATGCACCCCAATGTTCATAGCGGCACTATTTACAATAGCCGAGAAATAAAGCAACCTAAATGTCCATGGATAGATGAACGAAGAAGATGTGGTATATACATACGATGGAATATTACTTACTCCATAAAAAAGAATGAAATATTGCCATTTGCAGCAACATGGATGGACGTAGAGAGTATCATCCTGAGTGACAGAGAAAGACAAATATCCTATGATATCACTTATATGTGGAATGCAAAAAAATGATACAAATGCACTTATTTACAAAACAGAAATAGACTCACAGACATAGAAAACAAACTTATGGTTACCAAAGGGGAAGTGGGGGGAGGGAACAAATTAGGAGTTTGGGATTAACAGATACACACTACTGTATATCTGTATATCTTATACTGTATATAAAGTAGATAAACAACAAGGACCTACTGTATAGCACAGAGAACTCTACTCAATATCTTGTAATAACCCATAATGGAAAAGAACCTGATAAAGAATATATATATATAATGGAATCACTTTGCTGTACACCTGAAACTAATACAACATTGTAAATCAGCTATACTTCAATAAAAAACTGTTTGTTTGAGTAACATAAAATTTCCCCAATAAAAAATGGGAAAATTGAGTCTAAGAGAAGCAAGTCACTTTGTTCTTGTTCACAATGCTCTGTGAGTACTCTACCTGCGTTTCTATTCTGTAACTCAGCCTCAGGAAAGAACTTGGAGTCAGAGTCCCCGAAGTTGGAATCTGGGTTCTGAGCCTGATCATCTGTGTAATTTTGGGCAAGCTACCCCATCTCTCTGAGCTTCAGAAACTTCATTTGTGAAAACGGCCTAGAAAGAATCCTTTTAGATCATAAAACTGTGGTGAAGATTCCACGAGAAAATCCATGTCCAGGGACTGGTTCAGGGAAAGCGTTCACATACTTGTTGAAGGCATACGTGCATGAATAAGTGAATGAATGAGTGTTTAAGTGAACGGTCTGGAAGAAGGAGGAAAAAAAAAGAAGAGAAACTACTGCCTGGTGTGTCTGGCGTCTCCCTACTCTACCCACTGGAAAAATGTAAGTCCCAGGAGAGAAAGACCAAGTGTGTCCTGCTCTCAGCAGAAGCCCAGCATGATGTTTGGCACATAATATGTACTTGATTATGTACTTCTTTTACTAATAAAATAGCTCTTCTTTCTCAATTCTTTTGCTCTGTGTCAGGCATTTTTCTAAGTCTTATGCCTGTAGTGGGTATATCATTTAATAGTCCAGGCCACCTACAAGAAAAGTGGCCTTACTACCCCTATTTGACGGATGAAAAAACAGATTCTGTCCCAAGAAAGAGACAGAGAAGGACTTAATGTTTGAAGTGCAGACAGTAACGTTTATTGAGTCTTGCAATATGCCAGATACCATTCTAAACACTTTACTTTTATTTGTTCTTTAATCCTCACAAAAACCTGAAAGAAGAACTTTTTTTTTTTTTTGGCCATGCCGCTCAGCATGTGGGACCTTAGTTTCTGGACCAGGGATCGAACCCAAGTCCCCTGCAGTGGAAGCGCGGAGTAAACCTCTGGACCACCAGGGAAGCCCAGATGTACTACTTTTTAATCCCGATTTTATAAATGCATAAATCGAACTGCAGAGAGGATGAGTAATATGCCCATGGGCACACAGCTCACCAGTAGCAGAGCCAGGCTTTGAACAGAGCATCACTGTCATACTCAACAGCCTTGTAGGGTTTGATGCTATGGTCAAAATAAGTCAGGCTGATGCGGGAGGCCAGAGAAGATGATGGATTCAACATTCAGAGGAGTGGGGCAAGGCTTTTCAAAAGAAATGATGACTGAGGTGAATCTGAATCAAGGAAGAAGCTGCCCAGATGAGGATGTGGCAGAGGGGGTGTGTGTGTGCATTTGGAAGGGGCAGCAACACATTGTGCTAAAATTATAAATGGATCAACCAGCCCCCTCTTTGGGGACACCTTCTCCATCTCTCTGGCAACCACAATCAGGACCCCAAGATTTCCTGCAAAGGAAACCTCAAGTACAATGCACACTTCATTCCCACCATGAGTCACGTTATATGCCGCTGGGAGCCGACTCAGCCTCAGTTTTAACTTGAAATGAGAAGCACCTTAAAGCAACATATTGATTTTAAGTTTAGATGTATACAATACGTTATATTAGCATCCCAGAAGTTTTGACACGTACATTAATCACTGAATTTCGAATGAAAATATCCAGGGGGCATGCGATTAAACCACACAAGCAAAGAAGAAAAGACAGATCTGCTATTTCAGTAAGTGTTTTTTCTTTCATTTTGGTTGGAGATAGACAATAAAGTACAAAGTGGAAAGGCAAACACTTAAAATTTGGACTGCTTACCTGAACAACTAGGGAAGACACAGACTGCCCTGGATTTCTTTTTTTCTTTCTTTCTTTCTTTTTTTTTTAAGCCCCCTCATTCCATAAAGTGTCCTTCAAAGTAAACACGCTGCAGTCTTTCACACTTAATCCAGAATCAAAAGATGTTGGAAGCAGACCTGATATTAAGGGTCATCAAATAAACCCTCTCCTCATTCCCTTCATATTCCAAGTCAAACAGAAGCTCAATCCCATTTCCCAAGTTTCAACAGCTCAGTGGTTAAAAGCCAAATACTTTGACTGAACAGAGTTTTTGACTTTATTTTTAGTCTTATATTTTGTTTGGTTTTTATCATCTCTAGCTGAATTTTAAATGCCCTCCACAAGGAACACCTACAGGGTAGCTGAGAAGGAATAAGCTTTGGGATCAGACCAATTTGAGGGTCAAGTTCAGTCTTCCTCTCTTGCTGTCTGTGGGACTGTGAGTAAATTACTTCCCCTCTCTGTGCCTGGGTCTCCTCAGCTTTAAAGACCACTAGTGACACCTCCTGCACGAAGGTTAAATAAAAGTATCACCGGGGAAAGTACTTACTGCAGTCACCAGCACATAGTAGGTACTCAGGAAGTGTTTCCTTTCCCTCTCATCTGTACTACACATAATTCAATCCCTGCCTGTCACTTCAAAAGGACTGATGATCATTTTTTGTTTACAATAAATGCATGCTTTTGGAAAGAAGGAGGAAAAGAGAAAAGCAAGGAAATCTCATTCTGACACTCAGAAGCAATTACATTAATATTCATTTTATTCCCCCAAATGGCTCACACCAGTCAGCACGTTAAAATACAGCGCTTGATGAACTCTACCTTGGGCACAAGATTCCAAAGATAATCTTATCTTTAAACATTTCCTCTAAGCAAACTAAAAAAGGCCATTTATTCTTCAGTGCATTTTATATTCTGATTTAAAGTCAATAAGGTTTCACAAAAACCACCGTTCAGTCGTCCCCTCTTTCCCTGTAGTAATACCTCAGTTATGATGGTGTATGCTCAGAAACTAATTTTTGAGATAACTTATACCAAATCCTTTAAATACCAAATACTGTTATATTTAATTTTAGCAATTTTGATGTAACTCATTTTAGAAATTATACTCCCATGCCTTCTTTCAGCAGAGTTTACAGACTGCAATTTAGCTCTTCCTTGATGACTCACTGTAACACTTCTGAACATAAGTTATTGCTTAGTGCTATTATGCCCTGATGCTCTCAAAGACCCCTGAAGGCTGAACAACTCCAAGTTCCTTCACTCAGGATCCAAAGGCTCTGCCTAATGGATACCCCTTGGTCCACCCCATAGAGAGGTTCCATTCAAAGGAGAGTCTCATTCAGGTTCTTCAGTTTTCATAGTAGAACATCAAATCTCACCATCCTCTTAGCTGACATTAAAGTACACAGATGAGTCTTTAACCAGAAGAAACTAATCACCTAGTATGTGGCAAGTACTACAATAGATTGTGTTGAATTTGCTTTCTTTTTATTTTTTCATTTAATTTTCATTACAATTTTCTTATGGGTTGCCTATGATCACTGTTTCAGAGTTAAAGAAACTAAGATCAATACAGGTAAAGTAACATACTATATCCTAGAGAGAAGTTGAGATTATGACAGGGTTATCAGAAAAGTGTTGCTGAAATTGTATACCATAGACCCCATGTGGAGTTAGGAGGGGAGTTACAGAAAAAGAGGGCTAATTGATGGACCTAGAGATGATCATACTAAGGGAATTAAGTCAGAAAAAGGAAGACAAATACCACATGATATCACTTATATGAGGAAATATGACACAAATGAACTTATCTACAAAACAGACTCACAGACATAGAGAACAGACTTGTGGTGGCCAAGAGGGAGGGGGGGCAGGGTAGGGATACAGTGGGAGGTTGGGATTAGCAGATGCAAACTACGACATATAAGATGGATAAACAACAAGGTCCTACTGTGGAGCACAGGGAAATATATGCACTATCCTGTGATAAACTGTAATGGAAAAGAATATGAAAAAGAATATGTATATCTGAATCACTTTGCTGTACACCAGAAACTAACACAACGTTGTGAATCAACTACACTCCAATTTAAAAAACAGGGCAAATGGATTAAAAAAGGAGAGATCATTGGCCAGAGATTTCTGTGAAGTCAAAGAATGGCATTAATAGGAAAATCTAGCAAGCAAGCTAAGAGAGGAAGCTGGGTTCGATAGATTATTTGGTGCATATATAACAAGTGTGATGCGTGAATGAAGGTATGGCTGAGTAGAGAAGAGGAAAAGCTATCCCAGCTGAGAAGGTGAAAGCCAAGGTGCTGCGGGGGTCATTTAGCTGGGCTTGGAAGGCATCCAAGATAATGGCAGGACTTGGGGTGCGGAGGAAAACAAGACCCAGGTACCAGAATGACCAGTGCCTGGAGAGCAGTGTGTGGGCAAAAGACCAGGATATGACTGGTCAGGCCGGTAGGTACCAGTGTAGCTGGCACCCCACTGCCATTTTCCCTGACAGCGATGCTTTGAAGAGATGAGCAGAAGGTGTGGCTAAATGGGGAAGTGGAACCACAGCAGGGCTCCTTGGGTTCTAACCGTTACAAGGTTTGGGGAGATCCTTCTATAGTATGTTTTCATGACTCCCTTATGGGAACAGACATTCTCAGAGGATCAAAGGGTTGTATGGCTGAATGTCATAGCCCCCAAGAAGCAGCTGTGGAGAAATCTGTTTGTCTTAAAGGAAGACTTGGAGGGGGCGCTAATCAAAATAAGCGGAAACATCCATTAGAACGTAGTGGGTGCTACTGGAGCTTCATACTGCTCCCCTCTCCCAGGCTGGCGTGCCCATCACTGAGGTGCTGAGTGGCTGATAACAACCCGTCATTCCTCTGTTCTAAGAATTTTCCTCAGCTGACAGGAGCTGCTTTGCCCAGAAAGACTTGCGTGGATATACCTCTCGGAGTTGGAGCCACAGAAATGGCCTTGCTTCAAGGTGGAAAACACGTGTTCCCTAGAGCTCCCTGTGTGATCAGGCTGAGATTAGATGAGGCTGCACCCACACCTGTACCTATGCCTGTCTTCTTCCCTGTCTATTTCTGCTCTCCTCACTCCCTCTGAGGTTTCAACTGAAAGCACCCTCTCAGTCAGTCACCTGTACAAGAGCCATCTCAGGATGTAAGAGGCAGGTCTACATCGCAGAGCCTGAGACAGGAAGCAGGTAGGACCACGCCACGGGGCCAATTAACTGGCCAGGGTCACTTGACTAATAAATATCAGAACTAGGATAACCATTCAACCTGGTTTGTCTGGGACTGAGGGGGTTCCCAGGATGCAAGACGCTTCGTTTTCAAACTGGAACAGTCCCAGGAAAAGAAGAGAAGTTGCTCACTCTAGTCAGAACTGCGATTCAAACCCAAGTCTGGGGAATTACCTGGTGGTCCAGTGGTTAGGACTCCACGCGTTCACTGCTGAGGGCCCGGGTTCAATCCTAATCAGGGAACTAAAATCCCACAAGCCACACTGCGTGGCCAAAAAAACAAAAACAAAACAACAACAACGAAAACAAACCCAAGTCTGTCACATTCTAAACGGCGTCTTTCTCTAGACAGTGCTCTTTCATTTACATGAGTGTTGCCTCATGTATAACCTGGGCCCCTGCTAGCTCAGGCACCACCAGAAAATACATCACCACATGGTGCCCACAAAGGGATGTTTGTAGGCTCTGAGGCAGCCCCATCCCTCTCTTAGAAACTGTATTCTTAGTTGGGGTCCATGGGAGGGCTTCAGGTCATCTATAACCCCTCTCATAGGGTTGTTCTTTCTTTTCTTTTCTTTTTTCTTTTTTTTTCTTCTTGAAAATGACTGTAGATTTCATCAGGTGCTCAACGTGCTCCTCGACATCATTAAGGTTAAGAGCCATTGTCCCAGAACACATGGCTTTTATTTCCGGATTAAGTTGAACAGTGGGGTGCTGTACTTCTGTCTCATACTCACGGGTCTGAAGCAGAGCTGTTTCCCAGTTCAATGGCCACACACCCACCTCTGCGTTCACCAGAGCATAGTGGCTAGAAGACATCTACCTCAATCCTCAGGCTGTTCTCATCCTAGTCCTGGGAGGAAATTTTCTTTTTTTATTTAAACTGAAACTTGAAAGATATTTGCCAGGGCTGGCTGAGGAGACAGGAAGGGGAGGTTGTCTCAGGGAGCGGGTAGAGCAGGGACAAAGAAGCATGCTTCAGCATGGCCCTCAACAGGACACCGACCTGCTGACCAGGAGCTCTAAATGGTACTTAAACAGGACTGTGGTTATTTGTTTTCACTGAAAAAGTGTTATTCTATTATTGAAGGTTCCTGGCATTAATTCTTCTGTATGTGCTTTGATAAATATTGGGTGCGTGCTCATTGAGTGCCAGGAAATGTTCTACGTACTTGTGCAGCTATAAACATGACAAAGTCCCTGCACCATGGAGCTTACCATCTTGGAAAGGAGAGAATTAATTTTTTTTTAAAAAAAGTAAAGCAATACATCCGTAATAATATTCAAACAGGTATATAGTGATGAATGCTATGGAGAAAAAGAAAGCAAGCTCTGAGGCTGGAAAGCAGAAGGGGCTATTTGACTAGGGTAGCCCAGGGAGACCTCCACAAAGAAAAGACTTGGATGTGGGGAGGGAGGGAGCCATGGAAATATCAAGGGGTGACTTTCCCAGCCAGCAGTGTGAAAACAAAGCAAAAAGCCCTTAAGGAAAGAGGAAGCTATAGAGTGTGTGTTTTTGTATTGTTTGTTGTATTTTTTGAATGGGTTGAATGGGCAGTGCTATCGACCTTGTGAGTCTAAAAGAATATTTTTATTTCCTCATTCTATATATTCCCCTGGGGGTGATCACATCTACTCCCATGCTCTGAATTAGCATCTATGTGCTGATGATTTTCTAAGTTCAGATTCAGTCAAGAATTCCTTTCCGAGCTTGACTGATGTCTCTAATTGCCTAAAATGTACATGGATTTCCTCAGAGACCTAAAAATCTACTTATTCAAAATAAAAGTCATCATTTCCCCCTCAAAATCTGTTCTTTTCCTTGTGTCCCCAGGCCAATAAACGGCAACAAGGCCAATCCATCAGACCAGGTCAGAAAACTAAGAGTCAACCTTGATATTTCTGCACTTTTAGGTACTGTATTTTGAGTCATCCACACTTCCCAATGCTCAATTGCCTTAATGTCTCAAGTTTGTTCTCCTTTCTTCATCCCTGTTACCTTAACTTTGTTTGGGACTATCACTACCTCCATACAGCCTGGGTTTCCTGCAGTGGCCTCCTATCATGTCTCCATGCTTTTTGGCTTGCTCCCCTCCCATGCATCCTCTCTAGTGCAGCCAGAATCCAAAATGCCTATCTGTAGCTGTCATTTCCCACTTTAATATCCTCCCACTGCTGAACAAAGCCGGAGGCATCAGATTTGCTGATTTCAAATTATATTACAAAGCTATAGTAATTAAAGCAGCATGGTACTGGCATAAAAACAGATACATAGAATAATGGAATAGAAATAAACTCACACATATATAGTCAACTAATCTTGGACAAGGGTGTCAAGAATACACAATGAGAAAAGGATAGTCTCTTCAATAAATGGTGTTGGGAAAACTGGATACCCATATGCAAATAAGTAAAACTGAACCCTTATATTACACCATGCACAAAAATAACTCAAAATGGAACAATGACTTAAACATAAGATCTGAAACCAAAAACCTCCTGCAAGAATACACACACAGTGGGAAAAGCTCTTTGACATTAGTCTTAGCAATGACTTTTTAGATATGACACCAAAAGCACAGGCAACAAAAGCAAAGATTAAATAAATGGGACTACATGCACAGCAAAGGAAACAATCAACAAGAGTAAAAAGGCAACACACGAAATAGAAGAAAATATTTGGAAGCCATACATCTTATAAGGGGTTAATATCCAAAATATATAAGGAATTCATACAATTCAATAGCAAAAAAATAAAATAAAAATAAATGTTGGCAAGGATGTGGAGCAAAGGGAACTCTGGTGCACTGTTAGTGGGAAGGTAAATCAGTGCAGTCATTATGGAAAACATCATGAAAATTTCTATAACAAATTTAAAGTAGAACTACCATATGACTCAGCAATCCCATTTCTGGGTATAGGTCCAAAAGAATTGAAATCAGGATCTCAAAGAGATACCTGCAATCCCACGTTCACTGCAGCATTATTCACAATAGCCAAGATACAGAAATAACCTAAATGCCCAGCTATGGATGAATGACTAAAGAAAGTGTGGTATATACATCCAATGGACTATTACTCAGTCTTAAAAAAAAAAAGTAAGAAAATCCTGTCATTTGTGACAATATGAAAGGACGTGGAGAATATAATGCTAAGCAATATAGGCCAGACACAGAAATTCCAATATTGTATGATCTCACTTAAATGTGAAATCAAAGAGAGTCAAACTCATAGAAGCAGAGAGCTGGGGGAGGGGAAAACAGGGACACAAGGGGTCAAGGGGTACAAAGTTTCAGTTCTGCAAGATGAGAAAGTTCTGGAGAGCTCATGCGTAGAATGGTGACTATAGGTAACAGTACTGTATTGCATACTTGAAATTTGCTAAGAGGGTAGATCCTAAGTGTTCTCATCATGTCTGATTTTAGTTTTACCAAGATCGCTCTAGCTGTCCTGCGTCAAGAAGCAGAGATGAGGCAGGGATGTCCATTCAGAGCCTAGCGTGCTAGTTCAGGTAGATGAAGGTGCTGAAACCAGAGTGAGTGTAGTCAAGCTGGAAAGAAACCCCTGAGTGTCACCCATGACCCCTCCCTCCTCTTAACCTACATCCACAGTCAAAAGTCCCTAGAGTGTTCCACTGATATTTTTCTGATAAAGGATGCAGTTTGTTCATTTATCTGACACTTCTCCATCTCTCCCACCTTAGGATTCCTTCTGTCACTATTTCCTGTCCATCACTTCAATTCATCTCAACTCTCCTCCTTGAATTCAAGACTCTTATCTGAAAAGTCTCCTAAGAGGCCATCGTATTTAGTGCTTGATCCACCTTCTCAAATCCAACCTCTATTCTGAAGCGAGGGACGGTGTTCTGCGCAACTCTAAACCTTTCCATGGTTCCCAAGACCTTCAGGTTAGAGGACAAGCTACTTAGTCCGCCTCAAAAGACTCTCAAAGATGTGGCCCCTATTCATCTCCCCAGCCTCGAGAGACGCCACTTCACTCTTTGTGTTCCAGCCCTGCGCATTCACGTCCCTCCTCTGTGACCTCCCGAGTCCAGGCTTTTGCATGTTACTTCCTCCTGCTGAGTCCCCTTCCCTCCACTTGGAAATTCCTGCAGATTTCTTTCAGGCCCTCTCTCTTTTCTGTGACGCCTTCCTTGACAGCCCCTCCTAGGAAACGTATCAAAAGTCTCTTCTCTTTGCTCTGCAGAACCCTGCCTTGCCTGATTCACTCTTCTGTTTCCATGCCTGATCCCTCTACTACAGGGCGCAGGTCTTTGCCTTGTTCACAGTTGAATCCCCTGCCCTGGTGTGATGAGTGACACATGGCAGGCTATGGATTCAGATTTCTAGTCCTGGGCACAGACAGTGTTTCTCCATCCACACCAGAGGTGGACGGCTACGGGAAAGAGCCCTGGTCCACAGAGCTAATTTCCTCTGTGATGCTAAAACCTCCCTCAGGAATTGCTCCTGAGATCAGTGTGCAGCCGTCTAGAAATGATTCATGTTTGAACAGAAACATTTGGCGTTGCTGAGCACCCGGAGTCTGGGAAGCTCAGTGACTATTAGAGATATCCGTGAATCCCCTGCAGCTCTTGCAGGTAAGACAGGGTTTCTTCCATACAGTTTCTTGTATTTTGAATGAAAGAGATCTTCCAGGATGGACAGAGCAGCTGAACATCTTGCCTGAGGTCAGATAAGAAGTGGGGTGAGACAAGGAGAGATAGCAGGGTGTATTCAACACCTGCCTAAGTCCCAGGGTCATCTTGGGGACTCTAGCCTTCTAGACTGGGGACAATTCTAAAAGAGGAGAAATATGGCGGGGAGGATATGGGTATACAGTGCATTGAAATGTAACGTCTAGACAAGTGATGAGTTTTGACCAAAAGGACAACCTGTAAGGCCACAGAGGTAAAACTGGCAAGGAGAAAAGTTAATTAGGAGATGGAAGCACTGAAAACAGAGGGAGATGGGGCCACTGAAATCACCCAGACAGTTTATTGATGAAGAAACTGAGACCCATAAAGGTGAGGAGGCCAGGTCAACAGTCCTGTGAGCGGTTAGGTTCAGAGTTGGAGTGAGGACTCAGCCCCGGAATCTAAACCTTGAGCGTATTCTACTTTTTCCCGGTATCTCACGTGGAAAGAGGGCTCTCGGAAACTACCACTATCTTCTTATTAGTAATTTCTCTCTCTCTCTCTCTTCCTCCCTCCTTCCCTCCCCCTCCCTCCCTTCCTCAAAAAGGTAAGTGAAATAGAGGGATAAAGAGAGACAATGCATTTTGGGACATTTCCCAAAAAAGTTGCAAACTTCTATTATGGGCAATTATATCTGTCATTTGGAAATTACAGATATAATGTACTATGTGTTGGGCATGACACTTTTCTTAACATATGTCTTCCCAACTCATCTTGAAAGGTAGCTGTCATTATAATGGTACACAAAGAAGGCAAACGGCTGAGGGGGCAAAATGATGCACTCAAGGGCACACGGAGCTCATAAGTGCAGGGCCAGCATTACCAGCTCATCTTGTCTGATGCTGTGTAATTAGACGTAGACATTTTGCTCATTTTCCAGGACAAAGAAAAAATTGTAAGAAATAATGTACTGGGTAGGGTAATTTACAGTTTATGAATTGCTTTTACTGCACGGGTTTCCATTCACTCCAAGCACTTGGCATCTCTGTGAGATGGGGATCACCATCCACATTTAACAAATGAGAAAACTGTGGCACAGGAAGACCAAGGGTCCTAGTCCTAGGTCCTCTTAGAACCAGGATTTCTCCAGTCTACGTGCTTTTCCAGTACCCTGGAGCTGAAATCAAGGGAAAAAATGGAAGGGAGAGAAATACATTTTCAGTTTAAAATACTCCATCAGATGTTTCCAGCAAATGTTATATGAAGGCCGTTCAACACCAGATTACCATTATTCTAAAGCACCCACTTGAAAACAAATGAGCGTTTTTAAGGCAAAATATGTGCTTTTGTTCTCCTTCTCTCTGCTTCAGCGGGTTGACCCTAAATAACGCACAACCACCCAGCGAGCATCCTTCAGGCTTCCTGCACAGGCTGCGATGGGGGAAGGCAGCTCGGCCAGCCTTTGTGCGGGCCTCTTCCGGTGCCGGTGGTTACGCTGCAGGTAAGGCTTGGGCACACATTCGACAACCAGCCATCACGGCAATCACTATGCCAGGTGCAGGGGCCACAATCGTGGTAGAATAAAACCAAGTTCCTGTCCTCAGGAAGCATGAAATCTAGAGAGGGGGCAGCACGTATGCGAGCGAAGACAACATGACCCAGCACAAACTGTCCCGGAGCAGGTCCAAAGTGCAGTGGGAGTACAGGGGAGAACCCAGGAAGGCTTCCCGTAGGAAGGGGCATTTGAATTGGGTCAGGAAGGGAAAAAGGAAGTGAGAAATGAAATGGTCATTCTAGGCAGAGGCCAGCATGAGCAATATCAGGGGTAGAAAAGAGCAGGGAATAGTATAAGACAGTCCAGCCATTCCATCAAGCTATAAGCCTTCGGTCAAACTGGGCAAAAATTGGGTAAACATTTGGAATTACAGAGCACAGCTGGATGAAGGTGAATTTTGCCCCAAGGAGTTCACAATGTGTCCGATGTATCCATTTAACCAACATTTAAATGAGTCCCCTCTACGTGCAAATCCCTTTTTATGCCTTAAAACACTTAGTCCAGCTCCATGGTGAGCAGACCTCAGTGTTCCCAAACTAGATAACTACCACATTTGATGTCAAAGCCCTTGACCTTCAACATCTGTAAGCAAGGATGACATGCTGTGTTTCCTCCGATAAAGCCCTCTTTATATTCCCCTGAGTGTATCTTGGACCGGACTACAGCATATCAGCTATGAGTCACTGACCAATATTTCTACTCCCTTTTCATAGCTGATGCCCGTTGAATGACTTGCTGATCTGAGGAAGGGGTTTTCCTTAGAAAATGATGATAATTCCTTTTATTTGCACTAGACATTAGGTTTTGAAAAGTCCCTTCCCATCCACCCTCCCCATCATGCCCTGGCAAACTGGAAGGACTGTTAGCATCCCATTCTACAGATGAGAGAAGGGAGTCTCAGAGAGGTGGGGGAACTCAAGGTCACACAGCAGGTGTATGAAGGAATCAGAGCTCACATCCATGTTTGACTCCCAAACCATGCCCTCCTTTCTCTACCCCTTACCATCTGCCTGGAATACAATAATATCATCCTCATTATGACATAAATCCCAAATGAAATGCTGGTCAAATCACATCCCCTCAGGCAACACAACCACAGCATAAATTAAAAACTCAATTAAAGAACATGGCCTCTTAACTAGGACTGATCACTGTCCCCTGAGGCCAGAGTATAAAGAGAGGGCCTATAAAAGTCAATGGCTGCCCATCTCAGATATTACCCAGAGACCCACTTACCCACATGCAAGAGACTTTAGACTCAAATTATTCACCTAACTTTATCTCCCTCCTGTACGGTCTTCTGGAGCCCTGGCCCCTGCCGAGCTGGGTTTGGAATCATGCCCAAACCTTTGCCCCTCTCTCTGGCCTGTAGACGAGGTTAACAGTCCATCACTCTGTGGGAAGAGCACTGGTGCTTCTCAGCTCTGACACATCCCTTAACATCAGGAACCTCAGAACCTGATGGAAAAACAACGCCTCCCTAGTTCAAAAAGAGAACTGAAGCTGAATTCTCTGGCTGTTTGAAAGTGGGATAGTTTGCCAATGGCTGGCATCCCCTTTGGCCAAGGGGACAAAGAGTGTTGTTATAATCCATGGAAGTTTTGTTTTGCTGACAATAGTTGGGGGGTGGCTAGAAGTGAGTTAAGGAAATAAAGAGGGGGGATTTTTGGCTCTTAGTTTATAATTTTATGTCTATTCTCACTCCACCCCTTAGAGCCAAAGGCAAGAGTGTGATAAACTTGAGGGATACCCCTGGGTCCAAAAATGGTGATAGTTACTACTCCCCTTGTCTAAATACACCTTCCAGCTGCTGGGTTTAAAGCTGACTTTACAAAGCAAGACATGTTGTGTGCTCTGGTCCCTTTCCATGTCAAATGTCCCCCACCCTTGTCCCCAGCCAAGCCACAGGGTCAGCCTGGGCCACAGAGAATCGCTACCACTGCCCCATTTCACCCCAACATGATCTTCTCCCTAGCCTGTGCTGGGTCAAGGACTCCGAGAACCTGCCTGCAGAAGGGTCTGGATGTGCCCTCTCAGCCTCCATCTGGGACTTCTGCAGGGACCCAGAATTAACCCAGCGTCTCCCCACCAATCACACCGGATTTCCCTTCTTGTCCTCTCAAGACGTGCCCAGATGTGCCTTGAGACTAGAGGACAGAGAGATTGGGGGAGACATAAGGAGATAAACCACATTTCGCGGCAGAATCCCTGTTAAGTAATAGAAAGCCATCCAACTAGCAACCACGCTTCCAGAAACGTCACTGCCACAGAGGAGAGAGTTTTGCAGCTGCCGACCCCGGAGTGCTCTCACCTACCTGTCTCCCACTGCAGAGCTCCCCTCTCTCTCCTCCTGGGCCACTGCTCCTGGGTCCCTCACTCTGCTCTTTTTTGCCTTCTCCAGCCGCCAACACTTGCAGCGGCAGCGGGCGGACCGCGGAGTCCGGGCACCTGCGAGCTGGGTCTCGGGTCCCCGCAGCAAGGCTGCCTGGAGGAGGAGCGAGAGGATGCTGCCCGCGCCGCCGCCGCCGCGGTGGTGCTGATGAGGTTGCTATGGTTATGGAACTCCGCAGCTGCCCCCTCTCGGCGCAACAGCTGCCCGGCCGCGGCCTCCTCTGGGCAGCCCCAGTGAAGCGGGCCGGGTGGCAAGGCTGTCAACACGGTGAAAGGGACTCACCGCCACCCCTGAAAAAGGGAAAAGACCGAGGGCCTGCGCCCGCGCCTCTCAGCTCGCGCCCGCTGGCTCTGCTCACCTCCGCGCCCTTGCTCCTCTCCTTCCCTCGCCGGGACGCGGCCAGACCCCGGCGCACGGCGCGCAGCGCGCCCTCGCGGCCTGGAGAGCCCTTCCTGCCGCCGCCGGCTGGCCCGGCTCCCCGCAGCCCTGCGCAGCGCCCTGAGGCTGCGCGTCCGGCTGGGAGGCGCGGCGCCCGCTTCCCCAGCCTCAGCCCTCCCCGCGGCGACTCGGCGACGGGAGCCCGGGGGCCGGGCAGCCTGCCCGGGAGCCAAACCCCGCCCGCTCGCTCGGCCGGCCTGCGGGGGCGCAAGCAGCCCGACCCGACGCCCACCGGCCCTCGCCAGCCAGTCCTGGCCGCGAGCATGCTCAGTCTCCGCAGCGGAGGTGCCCTTCCGAATTGGACGATGGGGATGCAGGAGAAATAAAAAGGTCCTCTCCAGACCTTACCCCCAGGGAGGGGGGACAGATGACCGGGGATGAGGGGGGTCGGTGGCGGTAAACTTTAAAGAGGGACCCAGAGGCAACACAGTAGATGCCTGAGAAAGGGTTAAGGCCCTACGCAATCAGTATCTTCAGTATGGTTGGCAGTGGCTGTCAACGAACGGACTAACGCATCATTTGCTAGGCACCTACTTCCTGCTGGACACTGAGGGTTCAGAGATGTCTAAGATTCTATCCTGGGCTTCCCTGGTGGCGCAGTGGTTGAGAGTCCGCCTGCCGATGCAGGGGACACGGGTTCGTGCCCCGGTCCGGGAAGATCTCACATGCCGCGGAGCGGCTGGGCCCGTGAGCCATGGCCGCTGAGCCTGCGCGTCCGGAGCCTGTGCTCCGCAACGGGAGAGGCCACAGCAGTGATAGGCCCTCGTACCGCAAAAAAAAAAAAAAAAAAAAAAAAAGATTCGGTCCATGGACGAGGGGAGAAGATTGTGGCGGGTTAAACCGACCACCATCTACTGAGCATCCTTCACCAGGCACTGCACATGGAGAGGTCTCTAATTCTCCCCACCACTATGTTAGGGAGGGCCCCTGGCACTCACGATGAGGTTGAGAGCCTCAGAGACAAAAGCCAAAATTGAGACTCCGCTACACTGGGCTGCACTAACTCACGGTCCAAGAGGAGATGTGGATTGTAAGCCAGCAATTACAACCGGGGTGACTAGCATCTAACTAGTCAGGGAGGGTGGGAGGGGAGGCAATCAGGGAAAGGAATCTGAAAGAAGGGACAAGAAGAGGCAAAGGGAGGGGAGGAGAAGGGGGTAGAATGTTCCTTGCAGAATGAGAAGACCAAGTATGCAAAGGCCTGGAGGCAAGACAGCCAGGACTGGGTTTTGATCCCCACTAGGGATCCAGTAGAGCTGAAACTGAGTGTGCCAGGACAGGGGAAGCAAGTAATGAGCTTGCAAGAGCAGGAGCTGCACATCGAGGGCCTTGGAACCCAAGGGAGGGGGTTGGAATTTGACCCTAAGGACAAGAGGGAGCCACTGCAGGAAATTAAGCCCAGGAAAGGCTGGGTCATCGTTTTGGGACGTTCTCTGTTGTTAAAGGGTATGTGGCGGGGTGAGGTGGGTATTGAGGCTACAAGGAGTATCACGAGTTGCCTGTTGCTGCAGCCTGGCCAGGGCAGAGGAAGGATGCATTCTTCTGCCATTTGTCCTCCCCGCAGCACCCAGCCAAGCCCCGGACAATGCATGTTCTCAACGTCTGCTGAATGGCAAATATGTGAATGTTTAGTTCTCCATAGAGAAAAGGGGTACCTGTCTTTCACAATTTTCGTTCTTAAAATGTGGTTAAAATCACATGACATCCTTTGGCTATGAACATTCCATTTTTATGCAGTCTTATTTGTGAAAGGCAGTGCGAGTCCCCACTATTTCCTCTGAGTCCCCAGCAGTGAAGACGTCCCAGTAGCACAGGGTTTTCTTGTACTGGGATGTGTTTCCATTGCCCTGATAGAAGATCCCCAGAATATACTGTGAAGTGAAAGAGCAAAGTGCAGACTAGTGTTCATAATAACTCTTGTGAAAAAGAGAGGAGACCCAAGGGTATATTTGTATTTGCTTATATTGGCATAAAATATACTGGAAGCCTATGTAAGAAACTTGTAGAAGTGGATATTAGCTATGGGGGTGGGGTTGGGTGGAGAACTGGGGGACAAAGGCTGAGTGGCAGTGAGACTTTCAATGCACTTTTAAAAAACTTTTTGAATCAAAAATAAATTACATACACCTGTATGTGTGTATATATATATATATACTATATATAAAACATATATATAATATATATGCACATGAGCTATGTAATGTATTACCATCTGTGACTAGAATCTTCATGAACCTTGAGATAACCTTTCATGTAAGATACAAGTCCCAAATGAATGTTCCCCAAGACCTACTCTTCCCACCCACCCCCACTTCCGTATGTGGCAAAATAGCATTATGACTTATTACTGTGACATCTTTCTCCTCAATCCCTGCTCTGCTCATGGATTGGAGATAAGGAGAGATGAGGAAGCACAGACATAGAAACTGAGGCCTCCAGGAGGCCAGGAGTAGAGAGCTGTGTGGACAGGACCCATGTGTCAGGACCCAGGGGTCTCCCTCTAGACAACAATCACTGGTCCCTGGTGGCCAACATGGCACCCCAAAATCAGGCAGCTGGAGTGATGCTCTCTGGGCCCAGAGGTTCCCTCACCCAACGCCCTCCTATGGACAGGCATTGGGTGCCCCACTCTGAACTGGTGCATTCTCAGCCCCACTGGGTGAAGCTCTGAACAGCCAGGGGACTGCAGGAGATCTGCAAGGAAAGCCCTGACCACTGTCCAGGGTGGGCTTAGGTGGAACCGACTGAAAAGCAGAAATAATCCTCCACTGTTATCCCCCCATCCATCAAATCACACAGACCTAACATCATCCTGGGCTCCTGGGCTCCCTGCCCTCCTTCTCTCTACCCCCATCATCCCACACACATCTACTTAAATACTAATGTCGGTCAATTCCACCAGGTACACAGCTCTCCAAGTTGTCAACAGCAGGGGCTCCCCAGGAGATTTTTTTTTAAGTCCTTCAGCAAGAGGCTGTGAGTGATGGTGTCTAGAGAAATGGGTGTAATCTTAGCTTTATGTTTTGAGGTGATCCGCTCCAGATAGGACAGGAGGACATTGGTTCTGGGACAGAGGCAGAGCCTGATCCAGCCCCAGCTGGAACGTGACACCCTACGTGGAAGAGCTGAGAGATACAGCTAAGCGTGGGGTGCTCCTGGCTGAGTTTGGCTCTAGGGGAAGGAGGTCGCCCTTCCTCACAGGGCCACAGGGGCTCGAGCCCCTTCAGAATGAGCAAAGAATCACAGCCGAGTGGACTGGCACTTTCTCACTGTGTTGCAGAAAGCAGGTTTTCAGTGGT
This sequence comes from Tursiops truncatus, assembly GCF_011762595.2. Lineage (NCBI taxonomy): Eukaryota > Metazoa > Chordata > Mammalia > Artiodactyla > Delphinidae > Tursiops > Tursiops truncatus. Next base: position 73,962,865 of record NC_047050.1, read on the forward strand.
GACATCCTGTGGCATGAAGAAGCAACTGTCTTTCCATGTGCCTGTTGGCCATCTCTGCGTCTGCCTTGGAAAAGGAAGATCTTCTGTCTGTTCAGACCTTCTGTGCATTTTTAATCCATCTTTTTATTATTATTATTGAGTTGTATGAGCTGTTTATATATCCTGAATATTAACCCCTTATCGGTCATATCATTTGCAAATATTTTCTCCCATTCAGTAGGTTGTCTTCATTTGGACAACAGTTTCCTTTGAGAAATTCAAATAAAGACCACCTAGAGGGGTGGGATAGGGAGGGTGGGAGGGAGGGAGATGCAAGAGGGAAGAGATATCGGAACAAATGTATATGTATAACTGATTCACTTTGTTATAAAGCAGAAACTAACACACCATTGTAAAGCAATTATACTCCAATAAAGATGTTAACAAAAAAAAAAAAACTACAATAAGGTATCACCTCACACTGGTCAGAATGGCCATCATCAAAAAATCTACAAACAATAAATGCTGGAGAGGGTGTGGAGAAAAGGGAACCCTTGTGCACTGTTGGTGGGAATGTAGATTGATGTAGCCACTATAGAAAACAATATGGAGGTTCCTCCAAAAACTAAAAATAGAACTACCATATGATCCAGCAGTTCCACTCCTGGGTATATAGCCAGAAAAAAACAAAAACACTAATTTGAAAAGATCCATGCACCGCAATGTTCACAGCAGCATTATTTATAATAGCCAAGACATGGAAACAACCTGCGTCCATCAACAGATGAATGGATAAATTAGATGTGGTATACACACACACACACACACACACACACACACACACACAAAATGACTACTACTCAGCCATAACAAAGAATGATATTGTGCTATTTTCAACACCATGGATGGACCTAGAGAGTATTATGCTAAGTGAAATCAGGCAGATAGAGAAAGACAAATACTGTATGTTATCACTTGTATGTGGAATCTAAAAAAATAAAACAAATGAATGTATGTAACAAAACAGAAACAGACTCACAGATACAGAGAACAAGCTAGTGGTTACCAGTGGGGAGAGGGAAGGGGGAGGGGCAAGATAGGAGTATGGGATTAAGAGAAACAAACTATTATGTATAAAATAGATAAGCAACAAGGATGTATTGTACAGCACAGGGAAATATAGCTATTATCTAGTAATAACTTTAAATGGAGTATAACCTGTAAAAATATTGGATCGCTATGTGGTACACTTAAAACTAATATTATATATCAACTATAATTTAAAAAAAAAACAGAAGCAGCAATGGTCATGAGATGCTTATCGGACTCCATGCACTCCACAGGATGGGGAGGAAGTTGGGGAGCTGGAATAGCCTTCCCTTTTGACTGTACCAACCCCATTGTTTTAGGACAGTTTGGGGCGGGGAGCGGGGGGACATTTGCTAATAGAAGAACAGATTGGGGCAGCTTGCCTGGCCTTGAAATCTGGCTTTGCTACTCTGTTTAATGTGTGTCCTTTAAGATGTAACTTGACCTAATTGTATCTCCAGTTCCTTTCTGTAAAACAGGAATAATAAATGTATCTCATATGGGTTTTTTTGGCGAGGATTAAGTGGATTCAAATTTAGATGGCTTTAAATGGATTAAAGCTTAGACCTCATGCAGAGTCAGGGCTATGTACCTGTGAGCTAATTTTTTTTTAATTTATTTATTTATCTATTTATTTTTGGCCGTGTTGGGTCTTCCTTGCTGCGCGCGGGCTTTCTCTAGTTGCGGCGAGCAGAGGCTACTCTTTGTCGCAGTGCATCGGCTTCTTGTTGCGGTGGTTTCTCTTGTTGCGGAGCACGGGCTCTAGGCACACGCGCTCAGTAGTTGTGGCACACAGGCTCAGTAGTTGTGGCGCACAGGCTTAGTTGCTCCCATGGGATCTTCCCAGACCAGGGATCGAACCCATTTCCCCTGTATTAGCAGGTGGATTCTTAACCACTGCGCCACCAGGGAAGTCCCTGCTATTATTATTTTTTAAATGTTGGAGTGAGTTGGGGAAATAGGAAAGGTGCTTGGGATGCCGTGTTTATCAGGCATACTCTCTTTTCTATCCACCACCTGTGCCCAGATCATCCTGTTTCTTATCTAAAATACCACAGTAATTTCTTTTCTTTTTTTTTTTTTTTGCGGTACGCGGGCCTCTCACCACTGTGGCCTCTCCCATTGCGGAGCACAGGCTCCAGATGTGCAGGCTCAGCGGCCATGGGTCACAGGCCCAGCTGCTCCGCGGCACATGGGATCCTCCCGGACCAGGGCACGAACCCGCGTCCCCTGCATCGGCAGGTGGACTCCCAACCACTGCACCACCAGGGAAGCCCCAGAGTAATTTCTTAATTACCAGCGTAATTTCTTAACTGATATCCCCAATTCCAGTTCCGTCCTCCTTACCCCATCTGCTGTACATGGCATATCGATCTTCTAAAAATGTAACTTGAGCCTATAACCCTGCCTCTTAAGATCCTTCAGGAGTGGTTCTAGACTCTCAGAATGAGTTTCAAGCTCCATGGCCTGGCATTCAGGCCAGCTAAGGTCTGATTCCTGTTCATCATGAATCCTGGCTCCATTTGGCCCAAGCAATACCAATCACCTGTACTTCCCAGAAAGCTCCAGGATGTCAAGTACATCCATGAATGTGTGCTCATCCTTCAAACCTGTGTCTACAAATTGCTGCCATATGAAGTCTGCTAAGATCTAACTTAGAGTTCGTCACCTCCTCCTCTGAGCTGCCTCTGAACCCCACACATACTTGGAAAAGGCACTCAAAGCTTTGTGGTATACTTATTTACATCACAATGCATTACCCACACTAGACTGAGGAGTCTTTGAAGAAAGTTCTCCTTTTTCCCCTGAATAGCAAAAACAATCTTGAGAAAGAAGAGCAAAACTGGAGGAATCATGCTCCCTGATATCAGACTGTACTACAAAGCAACAGTAATCAAAACAATATGGTGCTGCCCCACACACACACACACACACACAAAAACAGCATATAGATAAAAAGAACAGAATAGAGAGCCCAGAAATGAACTCAAACCTATATGGACAATTAATCTATGACAAAGGAGACGTCTTTGAAGAAAGTTCTTAAGAAAGGGTCTATGCCTATCTTTCTCTACCCAACCCATAGCACAACATCTGGAACATAGAGATGTTTGATACATCTTTAAAATTTATTTGAATAGAGTTGAGGTTGACTTTCTTCTCATGTATTTGTCTTATCTTGTCCTACCAACCAAAAATGCAATAATTTTTGTATTTGTCTTATCTTGTCCTACCAACCAAAAATCGAAAGTTTCCTTTAAACATCTTTGCACTTATGATAGGTGCTCAATTACTATGTTCAGTTTGACTCACAGGGAAGTAATGTTCACCTAAGAGCCAGATCGGTTGGCACTGGGGTGGGAGGGTCCTCAGGAGAAGGCCAACCTTGTTATGCCTTGGGATGGGTCTTCAAGGGAACGACTTCTCAGCAGCACAGCAGTTCAACCCACAGAGCTTCACGTTTTTATCTTATCTCATTCTCCTCTCATTGCATTATCGGAGCACATGTAACTGTGACTGCAGCAAACCCATACGCAGTTGTGTTCTTACTAGGCACCAGGCACTATTCTAAACTCATTTTATCTTCACAACAACCCCATGATAACCCTCTTAGGAGGAAACGGAGGCAAAGTTGCAGAACTTCACTGAAATCACACAACTAAAGGGGGCTAAGCCTGGGTTTGAACGGTCAATTCCAGTTCCTTATGACTAGGCAACATTGCCTATATGCTCTGCTATGACCACGGTTTACATTATCTCTGTCATTTATATTTGGAAATTATATAGAGATCCTGCATCATCATCTAATGCAGGGTTCTCAACTTGGCATTATTGATATTTGGGGCCAGGTGATTGTCATGAGGGCTGCCCTGTGCATTATAGGATGTTCAACACCTTCCCTGACCCCTGCCCATTAGATGCCAGTAGCACCCTGCCCCCTACCAACACCCTCAATTTTGACAAACCAAATGATTTCCAGACATTGACAAAAGTCCCTGGGCTGGGGGGAGGATGGAGACAAAATTATCCTATATTGAGAACCACTGATCCAAAAATAGACTTAGGGTAAATTTTATAACAAATGATAATGAATGTAAACCCAATCTCAAATAAAATTGCTGATAGTTTTTTAAAATAGGCCATTATTTGTTAGGTATGATCACATCAGCTTTGTTTTTACTCAAAGATTGGGCTGGCGGAAGCTTTCTTCTGGTCAAGGTGCTTGCTTGACCTTTTCTTCTTGTTCTCTCATATTTCCATTATAAGTACCTCTATCTTTAACCCACGTGCATGTATTTCAAAGGGGTCTTTTCAAGTTACCTGAGCAGTTTGTGAGGACCAGTTTAGTTAAAACACTTCTATGATCACAATTCAATTAACTAAGCACCAGTAGGCAGTAGCGTTTCCCATTACACTGAATGGAAGGGACCACTGTCAAGTACAACTGGCCATGTGGTCCTCGGAACTGCCCTTCAGAACAGTGCAAGGCACGTGCCCAGCAGCACGTGGACTGAGGGCAGCCTCATCCAGCCTCATATTTAACATTAATGAAACAATCATTTTTTAAAGACAGAGCTCAATGTAAATGAACACTTCGATACATTCTGGCTGTACATTCTAAAAAATGGGTCATCTTGCACCTGCCCCCTCCCAACCTGGAGATCGCAGTTTTTTAAAGAACCAATTAGGGACCCATTAGAATCAAAGAGATCCAGTGTGACCCCAACTTCCGCCACTTCCCACCTGTGTGACTTGGTGCATAACAGGAGATAATCTGCCTGATCATCAGTTCCCTCATCTGCAGGTTTACATGTATCTAATACGTACAGGAAAAGGCTCTAACCTCTGGCCAGTTATGGTAGCTGTTCGAATTCATTCTGATTCTTTGCAGCTACCAAGCTGCATTTGTCAGCCCTCCTCGTAGCTGATGGGGACCTCACGACGGAGTCCTCACCAAGTCAGATGAACAGAAGTGATATGGCTTCCTGTGGGAGGAAAAAGAGTGGGCATGAGTTACACACACACACACACACACACACACACATTCACATAACCTTTCTTCTAGCTGTGCAACTGAAAAAAAAAACAAAAAACAAAAAAAAGAATAAGCCCAAACAAGAAAATGGCCAATTTCAAAATGGAGACAGATCAAAGGTTGCCTCTGAAGCTGCTGATGGTGGTGGCCTGACCTGCATCAGACTGTGATGGGGCAAAAATTAACTTATGTACATCACTGAGATTTCAAAGTTAATCTGCTTATGTAGCATTGAGTAGCCAACGTTGGCTAACACGAGTAGAGAAACACGATTTCCAAACCACTAGATAATCACCTGAAAAACCACACCAACAGTTCACATGGCCACACCAGGAGATGAGTGCTATTACTGCCCAATTTTTTCCAAGATTAGGAAACTAGGCACAGGTAGCTGTCAACTGGAAAAAAAACCACAACCTAAGAGTTGAAAATTATGTTTTACTTGGATTTTCTGAGGATGGAAGACAGCCTCTCAGGTCGCTCTGAGGGACCACTCCGAAGAGGTAAGAGAGGAGGCAGAATATATAAAAACCAGATAGTGGAGTTCCCTGGTGGCCAGTGGTTAGGACTCCGCGCTTTCACTGCCGAGGCCCGGGTTCAATCCCTGGTGGTGGAATTAAGATCCCGCAAGCCACGCGGTGTGGCCAAAACAAAACCAAACCAGGTAGTGGGCACATTAGAAAATTACTGTTTATTAAAGAAGACCAAGTATCTCGAGTGAATGAATTTAGCGCTTTTCTAGAAATGGGAAGATGCAAGAGTCAGGGCTCACTGAAATCATTCTTTAACCACCTAGGGCCAGTATCCTGTTCTTTCCAACCCTGAGTCCCCTCGGGGTGCACCGCAGCGGCTGAGGGCTTGTTTGTCTCCATCCTGAGATCCCTCAGGGCTCATCGTTAGGGTGATGGTTTGATGGCGGAAGCATCCTTGGTTGGCTGATAAGGCAAGCAACATTCTTCCATCCACAGAGCTAACAGGACTTCTCTGAGCTAGAAAGCGGCAGAGCCAGGGTTTGACCCTGATCAACTGGTTCGAGGGTCTACACACAGGGCTTCTACTCTGTTGGTTCGAAACCTGGGGAGCTTCCCGGGGTGAAATCTGAAATTGGCTCCCGGAAGCTAAGGAGAGACCAGAGAAAAGGCCACTCCAGATGGAGGCGGCAGGTTTAATAAGCAGGGGATTTACCTCGGAGGTCTGTCTTGAGAAGCCACGAGACAAGTAAATCTCCCAACACGCCAGCCCGGATTTCCAAAGTTTATAGAGAGGCCTTAATGGGGTTCAGTCACCCAGAGGGTCCCAACTACTGTTGCGTTCTCAAGGCTGAGTCCTTGGAAAGGGCTCCCACTGTAGGAAAAGTGGGTGGAGCTTACATTCCAAGGACAGGGAGGGAGTGAGGAGCCTCCGATTGCCTCGGTCAGCTCTGGGATCAGCTGGCAATCCTGTCTTCTCCATGACCTCCTGCAGCAAACTCTGGGACATCTCAAGAAAGGTCTGTGCGATGAGTGACTGGTGGAATGCCAGGCACGGGATTGATGTTTACTTATCACACTTTAATGATGTTCATTACTATACTGCTGTGGAAAGCTAGATTCACTACCAAAAAAAAGTTAGTTGGTAACAAATCAGTAGTATCTTTTAGAAATCAGCAACTTTGAAAGAATGGAGGGGGAGACTACTGAGTTGATAGTGAGGATGATGACATAGACAAATAAACACTCCTACTAAATTGTAAGGACACCACTTTTCAACTCAATATGTAACCGAGCAGAACCCCCCTCCCCCATATCCTCTGCTTTAGCTCCTCTCTAAAGTACCTAGATAATAGTATCTCATGCGTATTTCCTGAGTTTTTCAGATGCTAAACCACCACCAAATGGAAGAAATTAACTACTTGATGATCTTGAGCGTGTAGCCCCCAGACCTTCTGGCGTCTAAGGATTGATCACCACCAACCAATCAGAGAATTGTGCGCCAGCAGATCACAAATCCTCCCCGTCACTTGCAATAAAACTTTCTCTGTTCCCAGCTCTGACATTTCGGTTTGGCCTCATTGTGCATCGGGCACACGGACTTGCCTTCCGTAACAAATAAAGGATATTTGTGTGTTTATATATATATATATATATATATATATATATATATATATATATATATATATATATATATATAAAATTTTAAGTTGGTGAATCATTAAATGACTACAGTAGTACTCTGGGGACAAATTCTTCCTTTTAGAAAGGACACAGCCTTGGGAGGTGGCCAGGACCTTCTCACTTCTCATAATCGAAGTGTCTGGGACGTCAGTATCATTCCTGTCTGCAGAAACTCCAGGCCCTGTTCCAAGGCGTTCCCTTGATGAGTTATAAAGGGGAAGAACTTAACGTGAGCCTGTCTCTATGAAGTCGGATATGAACGCTGCCCCTTGTGGGATGGTCCTGGGGATTGAAGGACCCCAGCATGGATCTGACACCTAAGGGCCCCCAGTACATCTTAGGCCCATTGCTCCCTGACTCCTTTGCACTCTTGTGTTGCCTTGCTTGCTAGGACTTGCAGCTCACCTTCATTCTCAGATGCCCTGTAGGGGATGGAAAAGACTCAGTGACCAGGTGATAACCTCCTAAGAATAATATAGCCAGGGAGCCATAAGCCTTGCTTCTAGTACTAGAATCTGCTAGTAACCAGCTCAGTGACCTTGGGAAAGTTATTTTGACACTTTGAGCCTCAGTTTCCTCATCTTTATAATGGACAGGATGTACAAGAAGAGCACTAAGGTCCCTCCTAATTTGACGGCTGTGGGTCTCCAGACCTGCGCTCCATTCCCTCTATGCCTCTAATGGCTCGTGTGACAAAGTACCAGTTCAACATGAAGATCATCTCAATACTTTATTTGATATCAGTGTTTTCTCCCTTAACTGAATGTATTTCCTATTGTCTTAAGGTTTTTTCATTATGAAATAGATGAAACAGATAACGTAATGTTTATACACATATATTATACACACATAGAGAGGGAGCACACTCATACATGTTTGTTAAAAATAATTTTTTAAAGACCAGGTGCAATCAGTTCAGTTTAAGGAGAAGACCATGTCCACACCTCTGATTTGTCATGTGTGTCCTTTTTTTTTAAGATCTTTATTGGAGTATAATTGCTTTACAATGGTGTGTTAGTGTCTGCTGTATCACAAAGTGCATCAGCTATATGTACACATATATCCCCATATCTCCTCCCTCTTGCGTCTCCCTCCCACCCTCCTATCCCACCCCTCTAGGTGGTCACAAAGCACCGAACTGATCTCCCTGTGTTATGCAGCTGCTTCCCACTAGCTATCTATTTTACGTTTGGTAGTGTATATATGTCCATGCCACTCTCTCACTTTGTCACAGCTTACCCTTCCCCCTCCGCATCTCCTCAAGTCCATTCTCTATGTCTGCATCTTTATTCCTGTCGTGCCCCTAGGTTCGTCAGAACCAACTGTTTTTTTTTTTAGATTCCATATATATGTTAGCATACGGTATTTGTTTTTCTCTTTCTGACTTACTTCACTCTGTATGACAGACTCTAGGTCCATCCACCTCACTACAAATAACTCAGTTTCATTTCTTTTTATGGCTGAGTAATATTCCATTGTATATATGTGCCACATCTTCTTTATCCATTCATCTGTCCATGGACACATAGGTTGCTTCCATGTCCTGGCTATTGTAAATAGAGTTGTAATGAACATTGTGGTACATGACTCTTTTTGAATTATGGTTTTCTCAGGGTGTGTGCCCAGTAGTGGGATTGCTGGGTTGTATGGTAGCTCTATTTTTAGTTTTATAAGGAACTTCCATACTGTTCTCCATAGTGGCTGTATCACTTTACATTCCCACCAACAGGGCAAGAGGGTTCTCTTTTCTCCACACCCTCTCCAGCATTTATTGTTTGTAGAATTTTTGATGATGGCCATTCTGACTGGTGTGAGGTGATACCTCATTGTGGTTTTGATTTGCATTTCTCTAATGATTAGTGATGTTGAGCATCCGTTCATGTGTTTGTTGGAAATCTGTATATCTTCTTTGGGGAAATGTCTGTTTAGGTCTTCTGCCTATTTTTGGATTGGGTTTTGTTTTTTTGATATTGAGCTGCATGAGCTGATATTGAGGTTTAATCTTGGAAATTAAACCTTTGTCAGTTGCTTCATTTGCAAGTATTTTCTCCCATTCTGAGGGTTGTCTTTTCATCTTGTTCATGTTTTCCTTTGCTGTGCAAAAGCTTTTAACTTTCATTAGGTCTCATTTGTTTATTTTTGTTTCTATTTCCATTTCTCTATGAGGTGGGTCAAAAAGGATCTTGCTGTGATTTATGTCAAAGAGTGTTCTTCCTATGTTTTCCTCTAAGAGTTTTATAGTGTCTGGCCTTACATTTAGGTCTTTAATCCATTTTGAGTTTATTTTTGTGTATGGTGTTAGGGAGTGTTTTAATTTCATTCTTTTACATGCAGCTGTCCAGTTTTCCCAGCACCACTTATTAAAGAGGCTCTCTTTTCTCCATTGTATATTCTTGCCTCCTTTATCAAAAATAAGGTGACCATAGGTGCATGAGTTTATCTCTGGGTTTTCTGTCCTGTTCCATTGATCTGTATTTCTGTTTTTGTGCCAGTACCATACTGTCTTGATTTCTGTAACTTTGTAGTATAGTCTGAAGTCCAGGAGCCTGATCTCTCCAGCTCCATTTTTCTTTCTGAAGATTGCTTTGGCGGGCTTCCCTGGTGGTGCAGTGGTTGAGAGTCTGCCTGCCGATGCAGGGGACGTGGGTTCATGCCCCGGTCCGGGAAGATCCCACATGCCGCAGAGCGGCTGGGCCCGTGAGCCATGGCCGCAGAGCCTGCGCATCCAAAGCCTGTGCTCCGCAATGGGAGAAGCCAGAACAGTGAGAGGCTTGCATACCGAAAAAAAAAAAGTTCTTTTTACTCGTGTATACTAAACTTTTACGATAATGAACGGTTATTAAAAGTTTATCAACTATTCTTTTCTATGTCTATTAAGATAAGGTGATGTTTCTCTTCACTTCTGTGAATAGAGTAGATTACATTAGCGTGTTCTATAATGTTGATGTGAATTTGCATTCCTGGAATAAACCCCAGTTGCTCATAATGTACCATCTTTTTGTATATACACTCCTCTTCAGGCTGGCAATATTTTATTTAGAATTGTTTCATTATGCTCATTAATGAGATTTGGATATAATTTTCCTTTCCTTTACTCTATCAAACCTTGTTTGGTGGTGGAATCAAGGTGACTCCACCCTCTTAAAGTAAGTTCTATGGTAGCCTCTGTTTTTCACTTCTTTGAAAAAATTTATGTAATATTAGCAATAATCAGTTTCTTGAACATTTAACTCAACTGTAAAATCATTGTGGGTCTAACGTTCTCTTTGTGGGAAGAGCTGCAATTAGTTATTCAGTTACTAGATGGACAATAGAGTTACTAGGGGGATCCCCAGGGATGGAGGAGGAATGTTTGTTCCGGATTGAGCCTGTTTATAGACTGAGAGGAAAAAACCATCATGGGGTAGATTGAAGATAACAATCTGCAATTGTTAGGAAGGGATGGAAGTAGAGGGAGAGCCATGAGAGACTGGAGTAGGTAATTCCAATCTAACTGGGGGCTTGGGCAGGCCAGTGGAGCCAGCTCTACTCTTAAGAGACAGGATGGAAATAAAAGACAGTGGGATACATCTGAAGGTGATAAAAGCCTGAAGCAGAAGGAATACTTGTCTGGTGGGCTTTATTTTCTTTGGGAAGTAGAGAGTAGGCTTTCCTGCCTAGAGAGGAAGAGTTGGAATTAGGGCTTGAGGAAAATAGATACATGGATCAGTGGAGGAGAAGAAGAGGTGAGCAGGGACAGGTGTTGGCTTCATGTGATGTGAGAAGAGGGCAAGTCACTGGGCTGGAGCTTGAACTCCTGGGTCTATAGCAGGAACAAAGGGAGCTCAGGGGCTATGAATTAGGGCAATTACATGAAGTTGGTTGAAGAGATGGGTCATGATAGACTGAAAGAAAACAAGAGAACTGGGAAGTGGATGTCTGTGAAGTTAAAAAAGACAAAAGAAGAGTAGTAGAAGAATGGGAGAGAAAGAGGAAGCAGAAAGACAGATGCTGTGAAAGGACAACAGGTCAGAGGACTTCCCTGGTTGTCCAGTGGTTACGACTCTGCACTCCCATTGCAGGGGGCCCAGGTTCGATCCCTGGTCGGGGAACTAAGATCCCGCATGCCACGTGGACCAAAAGGACAGGTCAGAATTTATGCTGGTCAAGTTGGCCTTTCCAGGTTTGGGGTTGGGTTAAGGATCAACCCAAAGACAATCCTAATGAGCCGATGGGAGGGAAATTGAAGGGGATTTCCAGGTAAGAGACAACGGAGCCAGGGCTGAAAGACAACTGCAGTGACAGTCTTCCTTCATTCTGCCCTTACCATTTGCTTCCGAGTGTTAAGGAATTTACATAACATCATGTAATTTAATCCTCCCACAGCTAATGAGGGGAGCCCTGATACTATCTCCAATTTGCAGATGAAAAGCTGATGCTCAATTAGGACATTCCTCAGATGGCGTTTGAATGAAGGTCTTTCTAATCCAAAAAGCTTTACGTTTAAGGGATATCCAACACTGTTAAAGAGACCAAGAATTGGGATGAGTTATTCCTGGGAAATAAAATCTCACAGTAATAGCAGGACTTTTGGTGGAGAGAGCTTTTGAGTCAACAAACGCCGGAGTGAGGAGAGGTGAAGGGTGGGAAAATCAGGAACCCTGGGTCCTACGCCTTCTCATCCATCAAAAGTGGGGGTTCCTGGGGCTTTGCAATGTTTATGGACACCGTGCAAGGCATAGTGGCATTTGTGGTCTGTGAAGACAATCTTGATTTGCACAGTTACACAGGTACTATATAAGAGTCTCCCCTTCCCTTCCCTATTTTTCCTTTTTCCTCCAAAACAAACAAGCCTCCTGCTCTGACCCTTGGTGCCACCTACTTCCCAAAACTGGCAAGAGAACCGAGTGAGGCATCTCACACTTAGCATCTTTCTTGATCCCTGGTGCCACCCTGAGAGTTAGATGTTATCATCCCCGTTTTAAAAACAACAAAATTTAAGCACAGATTGAAATTTGGCTCGGTACAAACGTCCCTTGCAATTGCAGAGCTTCTTGAAAAAACAGATCATTTACTGTATGATTTTGTATCCATGTTCTTCTCTTGATTTTGTTCTTGCCAAGATCTCCTGGAGGAGACAAGTCCTGTGATCCCCACAGGCAGAGAAGGAGTGCTTCTCCATCCGAGTCTCATAACCCATGAAAGCTGCTGCCGGGACCATGCCCTGTAGCCTCTTTTGTCTTGCTCTCCTGTGATCTTTGCAAGAGGATCATGGTACTTCTTCCAGAATCAGAGACAGAGCACCCATCTCCAGACTCGAATGCCTGGTGAGTTTCCCCAGTTTGGCTCAGGGCTCCCTGAAGACCTTGCTGAGCCTGGCACTCATTAAAGCTCCCTTGTCCTAAATCATCTGGCTTTAAGGGACAACTGAGGGACCACCAAAGCATTCTGCAGAAGGCAGAGCACAGGTCAGGGGAGTGAGTGCCAAGGCCCCTCATCCTAGATGCTGATCAGTTGGCCCAGCTTCAGGGTTGAATTATCTGTGTTAATTTCTAGTTTAGCCACTTACTAGCCGTACGCTCTTGAGCAGGGTCTGAACATCTCTGTACCTCAGTATCTCCATTTTTCAAAGCTCACAGCAATAGTCCTATGATAGAGGATGGTGACAAACGATCCTCAAATATAAGCATTCTATAACGGTTTCCTATAATATTAATGATGGTTATTATTATTGTTATTTAAACACATATGAAAACTGACACCCAGAGAATGCAAGAGAACTTCCAAGTTCCCACACTGAGCCAGAGGCCACAATTCTGTTTTGTTTTGTTTTTTTAACCTCAGCATCCTTCTTCCCTTACGAGGATGAATTGGGCTAATATGGGCAAAGTACCATTTCCGTCAACTAGGGCTGCCATAACAAAGTGCCTCAGACTTGGTGGTTTAAACAACAGAAATTCATTTTCTCTCCATTCTGGAAGCCAGAAGTCCTAGATCAAGGTGTTCATGGGTTGACTTCTTATAAAGCTTCTCTTTGGCTTGTAGATGGCTGTCTTCTCCCTGTGTCTTCACGGGGTCTTCCCTCTTTGTGTGTCTGTGTCCTGATCTCCTCTTCTTATAAGGAATATGGGATTAGGACCCATTCTAGTGATCTCATTTTAACTCAGTTGCTTCTTTAAAGACCTTTTCTCCAAGTATAGTCACATTCTGAGGCACTCGGGGGAGGGGGGATTAGGACTTCAACATACGGATTTTGGAAAGGCGACATTCAACCCATAATAGATGCAGATTACAGATTCTGACAGAGAAAAGTTGCTCAGGAAATATTAAGTATTATTTTCACGGCATGGTTACTACTGTGCCTTATCTCCGGACTTTGATGAAATTCCCACGTTGAAAATGTGTGATGTCCATTGAAAAGCCCCTCAAACAGCCTTTTGTATGTGCCCCACAGAGGAGTTCACACAGTTCCAGGAGGCTGCTGTGTGCCCACAGGACCCTTCTGAGGAAAGAGAACTCATGCAACTTTCTCTGCATAGAGTTGCTTTGGCTGGAGCCCATGAGCACTGCGTGGATTAAGCCCTACCTTCCTGCTCACCGGACCTTGGTCAGACATCAGTGCAAGTTCAATGCAACCACAGATGCGCCTGTGAACACTGACCCTCAATGTCTGTGGTATGGGCTGGTACTCCAGCCAAACGTAAATATTATATAGTTTGGAGGCTAGGAAACGTCTCCTTGGGGACAAATAGACAAACAAACCAGAATTGAGTTTGATCTCATCTGTACCCACTGCATGTAAAAAGAGAAACAGAGAGAGCGCCTCTGAAACACTTGGCTTCGTCTTCTCTTGAGTTTATAATTCACAATACATCCCTTAGATACAGAGTCTTTTTATCCCCTCTGTCATTTTCCAAGATCTTTTTTCACCCTCTTCTTCCCAAGCCAACCGTGTTCCTTTCCATGAAGTGTCCTTCTTACTCATCGCGAAACTAGAATTACAGATATCTCATTCAATCCTGAGAAAATGGGCTAGGTGTGAGGGGCTGGAGTTCCTCTTCAATATCAGAAGCATCTGTGGTCCCCTTTCTAGGACCAGGGACTTTGTAACACTGGGTGCACCTATGAACAAGGGGATTGCATAAACTCTGTGTTAAGGTCCTTCCCAGCTCTTATGACCTGTGATGCAATATATGGTCCCGGCATCTTCTGGGGTGCGTGCACCTCTGGCGGTCCCTTCTTCCCTCACACTATAGCAGAACCAAAGCCTCAGAAGGCAACTCTGATCTCTGCCTCTGCAGGGAGAGAGACTGGGGATGATGGATGGAGAGGGATTTGACAGGTTGATTTCAGTGAGTGTGTGTAGGAGTGTGCATTTCAGCTTGAAGAATGCAGGAGGAAATACCACATCCATGTATTTGTTTATCCCTGTTGTTAAATAGCTATGCTCTGGCCTCTGCACTGTGGTCGACTCTGAGAACACAGGAGACCTCAGCATCTCGGAGACACCACCAACCCGTGTACAGATCATCAGTCGAACACTACAGGAAACCCACCTGAAGGCAACTCACTGGGCCTGCGTTTCAGAATGAAGGGGCTTTGGTCATTTATTAGCTTGTAAACCTTAACGAGGCCTTCACACAGCACGCTGGGAGAATCCTGAGAGTTAAGGAAGAGCTCTATGAACTGCAGATTGCTTTACAAATGCTAATTATGTTAGGAAGGTGATTGCCCTGGGACACGATCAAGTTCAAATTACTTAGTATGACAGCCAAGGTGGCTAAAACTCTGACTCGTGTTATGCCGCCCCTGCAATGTAGTCAATGCTCCAGATACATGGTGCAACTTGACATTTCTCAAACCATCTGCATCTTGTCATGCGTTTATGCCTTTGCTCCCTTCCTGCTTGCTGTCTGACAGATAATTGCTTATTTATCGAATTAAAATCTCACATCATCCCCCCCACATACACATGCATACACACATGCACATAGACACAAACTAAGCACGATTAGCTATTCTCTCCTGGGCAAATTGTTTGATCTCAAGATAAGTCAGGAACGACCAAATTCATTAAACAACCCTCAGTCCCTTTCTCAAGATGTCCCCAGATTCTGATAACCCAGTGGGTGTGAAAGAGCTCTAGCTAAGGTCTTCTTTTCCTGAGCCTACCTGTGAATTCTCAGAGTGAAGCAAATGTAGTGAACTCGTAGATAGCCTTTCTCCTGCAATACAAGGATGTCCATCCCTGCGTTGTCTGCATTAACACAAACTGGGGAAAACATTTTAATGGCTAACAATGGTGGGGACTGGTGGAATAAAATAAAAGATAATAAGCTATTAATCAATCATTAAAGTGATGCTTTATTTTAAAATAAAGGAAAATATTCTATTACTTGGAAATGTCAATTTTATATGTTTTATGTCGTGATTCCATTTTTTGTACAAAACTAGTAAGAAAAATAACACCCTGAAAGTGTATGAAACCAAGATAGGCTCTGGGAGCTGGGAGTGCAGGTGGTCGTAATTCTCTCCACTGTGTTTTGCTACATTTTCTAAATATCCTATAAGAAGTAATTATGTCATCAGGCAAAAATAAGTGTGGCTTAATTGTTTTTCTGGTTTGGGGTTTTTTTTTTGGCCACCCCGCACGGCATGCAGGATCTTAGTTCCCCAACCAGGGATCAAGCCCGCGTCCCCTGCAGGGAAGTCCCATGGTTTAGTTGTTTTAATCACTTTGATTCAAACAACACAAAATTTTGAATTTTAGACTTTTGCGTATTTTTAGTAGTTGCTCATCCATCCACCCTTCCATCCATCTTTCCTTCCATCATCCATGCATCCATCCATCTTTCCTTCCATCCATCCACCCTAGGAAAAAAAGGGTGAGATTTGGAAAGGGTTTGATACAAGTTAGTTCTTACTCACTGGCTCTGCGACCTCCAGGGAATTGCTCAAACCCTGTCTTCAGTTACAGCATCTGTAAGTGGAGCAGTGGCCTCAGCATGGCCTGCATTTCTGGGTTATTTTTAGCAACAAAAGGACTCACAGATGTGGAAGCCCATTCAAAGCTTCCACTCCCTACGTGTGTGACCTGAGATTTTCAGTATTCAAGCAGGTTTCATGCTTGCCCATTTCGGTTTGCAGAAACCCACCATTCCACAAATAACAGTTTTCACATAAATGCATCTTTGGAAGCTCTAAAGGCTCCAAATAAGATTTTGATGTCTAAAAAAAATGCACACCATCCCTTCTGATGCAAAAGTAATTGACTTCCTTCCCACATAAAGGATTCTTATCATTTAAATGGAGAAGCAATCTTAATAATAGATGATTGCTTTATGAATATGAAAATTATATATTCATTGCATAATCAACCGTTTAACTGACACATCATTGCAGCCCCTGTGGAGTGTGTGGAACAGATTTGAAACCACGTGACCGATTGTTCTAATTCTTCTTTTAGAAAACAAGAGGCCTGCTATTCAGCTCAGGGTATAAGGAAATAGCAGATTCAAATCTGCCGTTACTTATTAAGCACCTGCTGTGTGCAAAGAGGGACTGTTGCAAAGTTTACATTTTTCAGGAAGATACCACACCCTCCCATTGTGAAGCTCAAAAATGAGCAGAGGCAAACTATTATATAGAGAGTGGATAAACAGCAAGGTCCTACTGTATAGCGCAGGGAACTATATTCAATATCCCATGATAAACCATAATGGAAAAGAATATGAAAAAGAACATACATATATATAGGGCTTCCCTGGTGGCACAGTGGTTAAGAATCCACCTGCCAATGGAGGGGATGTGGGTTCTATCCCTGGTCCGGGAAGATCCCACATGCCGCGGAGCAACTAAGCCCGTGCGCCACAACTACTGAGCCTGCGTGCCTAGAGCCCGCACACCAAAACGAAGAGGAGCCCCCTCTCGCCACAACTAGAGAAAGCCCGCGCGCAGCAACAAAGACCCAATGCAGCCAAAAATAAATAAATTTACACGAAAAAATAAAGATTCCAAGTAGGAGCAACCTCAGAGTGCCAGGGCATTGATAAAGGCTCCCCAGAGCAAGAGGCATTCCAAGGGGACTGGAAAGGGACAAGGGCAATAGGATAGGGATAAAGGGTAGTCCCCGTGGAGGCCGTGAGCATGAGGTGAGATCCCTGCGTGGGTTAGTATATATAGACATGTCTCAAAGGTGGACGGGAAACAGGTTATAGAGCAAGCCTTGGATAGCATGCACCTTTGGGGCAGGGAGCTCTGAAGCCCCGAGCAGGATGTAGCCGATGGCAGTTAAAGAAGAGAACATCAAAGGGACTCCGAAGAAACCCCAGGATCCAGCCTTCTCGCCAGTGTAAGGTTGCCAGACCCAGCAAATGAAAAGAAGGATGTCCAGTTAAATTTGAATTTCAGGTAAACAATAAATAATTTTTGAGTAAAAGGATGTCTCAGGTACTGCACGGGAAACACTTCTACTAAAAAGGTGTTTGAAATTCAAACGTAACTGGGCATCCTGCCTTTTATCAGTTCATCCCACCCAGAAGATCACACACCCTAAGTGTCCTGGTCGGCGTCCCTACAGAACGGGCCGCCAGCCCTGCGGAACCAAGGCCCACGCCATCTGCAGCTGGCTGGCCTGCAGCGGGGGCTCCGGGGGTGCTGCGCAGACCCTCTATTATAGAGTACCTTGCAGCCAGTTTGCACAATCACTAAGGGCCTTTCCAGAATCTGAGTGTCTGCCATGGACCCCTGAGAAATACCAAAGAGAGGGCAGGCGTGGAGGAGAGTGGGAGTCAAGAAAGGGACAAAAACACCGTGTAATCACTTGAGTTGTCTTCAAAGAAGGACACAGACACCAAAACTCTGGAAAGGAGAAATCAATTTCCTTTTATCCTGGTGCTGCCTTCCCTTCCTCCCATTCAACAAATAGGTATTGACTTCCTAGGATGTGCCGGGCACTGTGAACTGCAGTTATGAGTGAGTTACAGTAGGCTTGCACACTAGGTTTCAGACACTGGGTTTCAAACGCTGGCTTTGCCACTTAAAAGCCGACCGATCTTCCATTGATCCTCAGTTTTCTCATCTGGAAAATGGGTGTAACAGTGCGTCCAGGAAGGTTGTTGTAAGGATTCATTTAAATGATGTAAGCACAAAGTAATACTCGCAGAAAGCCAGCTTCCCCTCCCTGACGCCATCCTCATTTTCTCATCACAGAGAAAGAGACATGATCTCATAATGACGAAGTAGTGAGCAAGTGATACCGTGTTTTCAGAGCCCAGAGGAAAGAGCAAGTTCTTCACAGAGGCAGGCATTTGGCTGTGTCCTGAAGAAGGAATGAGATGTGCTAGACAGAAGCTTTTGAAATTTAAATCTGCCCAGGGTTCCCCCTTAGAGGAAACCACCCCTAACCCCATCCTTAATCCCATTTGGTCCATGAGGTTTGCTTGGGGCTCCTCTTGTTCCCAGGGCTGGGCCATCAGAGTCCCCTTGTGTCTATTGCAAGAGCAATCAGCCCAGGATCTTACCCCTTCTCTGAGATCTGGAACTCCCAGAATTGCAGAAGCCTAAAGCCCCCGGAGCGTTCTGCAGTCACCCAGAGAATCACACCTGACAGCAAAGAGAGATCTGGTGACATAGTTCAAACATCTGCTCTATGTGGGAAGCCAGATCTGCCCCTGGACTCACCCATCTCATTTACCAACAGAGGCTGCTTTTTGCTTAAACCAGTTTGGTTAGAGGGTTCATCCCTAGTAATTAAATAGCTCCCATGCTGGGTGACATTTTACATTAATTTCTCAAATGCTCAGTGTTGCCTTTGTTACTTAATAAACTAAAAGCTATAGTTTAAAGCAGTAACCAAACCCTATTAAAATGTGTGATCCTTTTATAGTGAAGATGTTATCTCACTATTGGGATCTGTATCACCGATGTTTATAAGGTGGGACGCCTCCATTTTGTTACCGAGTCCAAGCTCTCTCTGCTCGCCACGTGACAGTTGCTGAGGCAGGGAATATGACTTTATTGGGAAAGCCGGCAGACCGAGAAGACGGCAGACTAGTGTCTCCGAAAAACCATCTTCCCAGGGTTTGGATGCCAGTTTCTTTTATAGCACAGAGAGGGGGAGGAGATGAGGAAGTAAAGTAAAAAGACCATAAGTTTTGCAAATGTCCCCTGGAATGGCCAGCCTCGGGGAGAGGATGTGTTAATTTCTTCTTTCTTGCAGCCATCCACAGGTGGACAGGGTCCGGATGTTTCCCTGAACAAAGGCACTTTGGTTTAACATTCAGGCAGAGGGGCAGGGTTCCCTGAGGCAGGGAACATTATGTATACACAGTATCCTTTTACTGAACAAAAGCAACGGGAAGCAAAGGTTTAAAGTAAAAGAAACAGATCCAACATGTAGTAAGATTTGGTTCTTCCCTGTTACAATTTGAGTTTGATTTTGAAGGCCGAAACTGTCTTCAGATATTGGAAAATAATAAAAAAGCAAACACCATGGTTACTCAAAATACAAATTAATTTCCATTTATGTACTTTAAGAAAGTATTAATATTCCTACTGGTAAAGGAATAAGTTCTAGATCGTGGCAAAATGATAAGAAGACACTCTTGCCTGGACGAATATTTGTAGACACAAACTGAGCTTTTAATGCAGATTGCAATTGATGCTAAACTATCTTCTCCTTGCAGTCTTAAAACATTCCTGAGTTAGCTTCTGTACGATTTTTTTTTAATCCTAGGGTATGTTGGGGAGGGAAAAAATTTTCGCTTGCACTTCTTGGTTCTTTGGACTGGTCTAATCATTAAATTGGCACAAGGCAGATTAACAAGAGAAAAAAAATAATTTCACACATAGAGAGGTCCCATAGATATGAGACCCAAGAAGTGACCAAGGCAAACGGCTTGTATACCTTTTAGACAAAGAAACAATAAATTTGCGAGAAACTGACAAGACAGAGAAACTTAGGTTTGGGTAATAATTAAGGAAGAAACTAAGCAGAGTGTGTTTACACAGTCTTTTGGGCCATGAATTTCCTGTTTTCGGTGATAAGTACACCTCTCTAGTCTTGATTCAGGGAGGGTACCTTTCACGGGAGAGATTTATTCCCTGCTTTCAGGGTGACAGAGGAGAGTCAGAGGGTTCTTCTTGTACAAGCTGTTTCTCAAGTAACTTTAATTCAAAATAATTAATATGCAGAGTGGCACATTGTGGGGGTGTCCTGCTCTGAACCCCATCAGGCACTTAAAGTATTAGAAGTTCAACTTCCTTATGTTCTGGGAATTTTAGGAATAGTCAATGTTTGCATTTACATAAGCATTTTTATACCTTCATAAATCAATCAGAACAGAGTACCTTTAATTTGAGACTTTATTACCTAGGTTTTTCATACCATCTGCACGTCAGAAAACATCAGCCACTCGCATAATAATAATTAGAGGCCTATTTGAATAAAGAGATACAGGGACTGAGAGCTTTGAATTCCAGTATTAGCCACAGACCAAGAGACACCGAAACGCAAAGCTCAAAGATCCAGAAATCAAGAGCGGGTCTCCTTTCCAATGGGCACAGAATTCTTGATTTGATCTGAGCCCAAGTAGACGAATAGACACACAAACAAACAAACAAAAAGACTGAAAATTGGATTCTCTGTTGGCTCACACCCGACAAAGAATAGACTTTTATTCTCCAGCAGTCCTTTTACAGAGATCACCGAGTGGTCAGACCATGAAACCAAATCCCCCATCATCACTGCCACAACCAAGAAACAACCTTATCAGCTATCAGTAAACCAAAAGCAAAGAAAACACCATTAGAAGAGAAGAAATTAAAATAGAAGGGTGGGCAAAGCTCTATTGCTGCTTGGAACTCCCCTCTGTAAGACAAGAAAGGATGCAACTGGGCTTAAGCTGTTCTCTTCTGGAAACACGCTTTACCTGCCTCTGTCCAGTGACTCCATGGGCAGCTCAGTGGATGACTTCCCGAATTATAAAAAGATACTATTCTTGAAAAGATAAACTCATCACGTTCACACAAATCTAAAGTCAGCGTATGTCAAAGATTTCATTTAATTTCTTAATAACGAGTATATATGTGTAGGGGAGCCAAACTCTGCCACCCCAAAATGTGTCTCTTTGGCATGAGGATAATTTTGGGCTGATGATTTTTTTTTAACATCTTTATTGGAGTATAATTGCTTTACAGTGGTGTGTTAGTTTCTGCTGTATAACAAAGTGAACCAGCTATACATATACATATATCCCCATATCTCTTCCCTCTTGCGTCCACGACCCTTGAGGTTATCCCCTTTACTGGGCAGAAAGAATTTGCATCATCACTAGAGAAAGCTGAGAAGCGAACAGGAAATGTCACACAGAAATGTCAAGTTTCCAAATGAAACAGAGGGAAATTTCCCTAGATAATTAAATAATCCTCGAATGTACGTGTTAAACAAAGCCCCACTGTGACCTCATACGGATTCCCTGCTCTCTCTTGGCTAATTTTCAAGTTTTGGGTATGTTTGTCTAATCAAACATAATGTTCCAACAGAGAAGTCAAAAATAATAAAATGTAATGATAGAAGATATTATTCAATGTAAAAAATAAGCTTTTGTACTATTGTGTCAATAACCTTTATTTACTTTTTCCTAGCTTATTCTAATACTAGAAATAATGCTTTCAAATATTGTTCAATGTCGTACAGGTCAATAAAATGTTAAGCTTTGTGGTTATTTTCCTTTCTAGGAAGAAACAATTTACATTTCTTCTGGACAAAATCCTACAAATTAATATTCAACTTTAGGGTCTAGACTTTAATCGGTAGTGAATAGTAAGTCAAAGAAAACATCCTTGGTGGTGCCTGATAGGCAACTTTCCAGTGTGATATTGAAAAGATGTGGGACTTCCCTGGTGACTCAGTGGTTAAGAATCCGCCTGCCAATGCAGGGGACATGGGTTCAAGCCCTGGTCCGGGAAGATCCCACATGCTGTGGAGCAACTAAGTCCGTGTGCCGCAACTACTGAGCCTGCACTCTAGAGCCTGCGAGCCACAACTACTGAAGCCCGTGAGCCACAACTACTGAAGCCCGCGTGCCTAGAGCCCATGGTCTGCAACAAGAGAAGCCACTGCAATGAGAAGCCCGCGCAGCCCCCTCTCGATGCGACTAGAGAAAGCCTGTGTGCAGCAAGGAAGACCCAACACAGCCAAAAATAAAAATAAAATAAAAAAAAAAAGACATGCCATCATTCTTTGCTTATTTCTAAGTATTAGAAAATTGTTTTCTTAATATTACTCTGGTTTGAATGAGCTTGAATTAATAGCATTTTATTATGCCAGGACTTCCTTTGAAGTCTATCCAGAAGGTTGTAACTGCTAGCTATAAAGGTACATTATGCTGCCATGTGTTCCCTTAATTTTCTAAGAAACTACGAGTAAATTTAGAATGCATGGCTAGGAAACTCAACTCCCTGCCATTATTTCTAATCAGACTCCTACCTCATACTCCCTTTTTGTCCATTTGCAAAGAATGCTTTTCAATTAAGCTGCTTCACTGTGTGAATGAAAATAGAAGCCCCTGGTTTGGCTGAAATTACATCACTCACCAGCCCCCCTATTTCTCTGAATAATGACTGGTCCAATCTTTGCTTGGTTGTCTGTTGCCCAAATTTCTTTTGAGAACAACAGCAAGCCATGGCTATGTTTAAACACAATGAAGAGAGTGGAAAATTGACACAGTTATCCCAATCATTTGAGCTAAAAAGGAAAACAATAATTGAATGGGAAGTAAGGCATCTTCCAGCAGACATGATACAAATGGGCTAGCCTTATTAGTCAAATTCAACCTCCTAATGATTTATTTTACGGATTCTCTCTAGTGGATTTCATAGAGAGTTTATTGTACATGACATGTGAGTCAGTTTGATATCTATTTGCTCATGAATAGATTCTGGTGAAATTTTTGCCATATTATCTGTGTAGTGAAAGAGAATGTGACTTAATTTGGACAGACCCAGTTGTAACCCCAGCTCCACTCTTTTTTTTAAATATTTATTTATTTTCCTTTTTTTCTTTTGGCTGCATCGGGTCTTAGTTGCGGCATACGGGATCTTCGTTGAGGATCTTTCGTTGTGGCACGCAGGTCTTCGTTGCAGCGCGTGGGCTTCTCTCTAGCTGTGGCGCGTGGGCTCCAGGGTGTGTGGGCTCTGTAGTTTGCAGCACGTGGGCTCTCTTGTTGAGGCATTCAGGCTTAGATGCCCCGTGGCACGTGGGATCTTAGTTCCCTGACCAGGGATCAAACCTGCATACCCTGCATTGGAAGGCAGATTCTTTACCACTGGACCAGCAGGGAAATCTCCAGCTTCGCTCTTTACTAGAGATGTCACGAGGGCAGATGTCTGTACCTCCTCTCCCTGTTCCGTCCAATGGAGGTAACAATGCTGACATTCCAGATTGCCGTGAGGAGTAGATAAAATTGTCTATGTATGGCATGTTGTCCAGCATCCAGAGGGTCCCCAGTAAATGCTTCCCCACATTCCTGTCTCTTCCTCTTCTAGGAGGTTGTGTTGCAGGAAGATGGGGTCAGAGAGGGTAGGATATGGGTGCAGAGTATGGTGAGAAGTGTCCAAACTCTCTTGGCACTAAGAAACCCTATGAGTACTTGTCAAAAATGTGAACGAGCTCCACCCCAGACCCACTGAATTAGATTCTCCAGAGGAGAGGCTGGAGCTGAGGGGATGCCCCGTCTACAGAATACTTCATGGAAGAGACACTATTCAGTCTCTGAATTAAAGAGACTTTTATAATCTCAGAGCTGTGGGTAACCTGGACAATTGACATTTCAAACAACCTTATTTGTTTCCATTGCAGGACTCTTTCTTCAAACAAATCTGAACTGGAAGTAGAATATGGGAAACAGATGAAGTGGAGCTCTCTGGTTTGAGTCAGAGAATGAATGAGAGTTTCCTTTGGAATATATGTGCTGTGGTGGATAGAATAATGCCCCTCACACAGATGTCCACACCCTAAAACCCAGACCCTGTGGATAGGTTACCATTGACGGCAAAAGGGACATCGCAAACGTGATTAAATTAAGGATGGGGGGATTATTCCAAATAATCTGCGTGGTACCCATGTAATCTAAGGGTCCCTAGAAGGAGGCAGCAGGATGATCAGAGCCAGAGAAGATGTTGTGATGGAAGGAGAGGTCAGACTGACGTGGGATCATGAGCTAAAAAATACAGCTGATCTTTACTGCCTAGAAAAAAACAAGGAAATAGATTCCTCCCTGGAGCCTCCAAAAGAAACACAGCTCTGCTGCCTTTTTTTTTTTTTTTTTTTTTTTTGCGGTACGCGGGCCTCTCACTGTTGTGGCCTCTCCCGTTGCGGAGCACAGGCTCCGGACGCGCAGGCTCAGCGGCCGTGGCTCACGGGCCCAGCCGCTCCGCGGCATATGGGATCTTCCTGGACTGGGGCACGAACCTGTGTCCCCTGCATCGGCAGGCAGACTCTCAACCACTGCGCCACCAGGGAAGCCCCTGCTGACTGGACTCCAGCTTCCAGAACTATGGAATGGCTTCCAGAGAATGGATTTGTGTTGCCTTCAGCCACTGAGTTTGTGATAATTTGTTACAACAGCAATAAGAAACTAATACATAAGCTCACACACTCCTCTGACCCCAGCTAAAAGCCATTAAGATGGACAGTAGACGTTCTCTTAGGAAAAGGTCCGCTGAGATCAGATTCAATTAAGTGGAGGACAAAACTGGCCAGGGTCACAATAGGTCATGGCATCAACATTGACACTCCAGCCAAACCTAGGAACCCCAAGTTCTAGGTCCACTCCACCACCCCCAATGCCCGAGGCAGGGTCAGCAATTGTTAACAGCAGGACAGCAACGACAAGAGCTCTCATCTACTCAGGGATGCTGCCTATGGCCACAGAGGTCATGACTTGCCCAGCTCTGGGGGACACATTTTACTCAGCCTGTAATAATGAGTGGCACCTGTTGGAGCTGAGCCGCCTTCAACTTCCGTGACCTTTCACGGAAATCTTGGCACCAACATCAATGCTGTGCTAGGAACTAGGGATGCAAAGATGGGCAACAAACAGTTCCTGTCCCAGGGACTCAAAGAGCTAGTTGTCTACGTGTGTGTCACACCCACTAACTCCTGAGCTTCTAGATCTTACGCATGCCCAGCCTGGTCTTAGAGACGGGATATGCAGCCTAGAGTAAGCGGAAGGCCAGTGGACCCTCTCCACCATTGTGGAGACCTTGAGCTCCTTGAGAGGCACACAGGTACGTTTTCCACCACCAAGTTATCATTTAGCTCTTCTCATCTCTAAAGTGAAAACTGTTTCCAGCTCACAGAGAGGTTGAGAGAAGACAATACAAAGCATGTAAACAATTCAGCCTGGAGGTTGGTGCAGTGAGCTCATCATGAAGAAAGGAAACATCAAATATAAGGTGATATTTCTCCCCATTAGACTCTCGGCACCCCCGGAGCACAGCCTTACCTTCTTCTGGAGGTGGTTAGAATCCTTCTTGCCCTAAAAGTAAACTGCACCCCAGACCTATCTTGAAGACAAGTGGCCTGATTTGCTCCATGTGCCTGTATTCATAGGACAGTCAGAGTTCCTGATCGGCTGTTTGCTACGTTGCCTAATAAGCTTCCAGGAAACCTGGAGGCGAAATGTCACACCCAGAAGGGGTGAATAGCCTTTGCAGACTGCTGCAGGCCTGTGCTTCCTGTGATACTCCCTGCATCCAATTCTCCCTCAGGCTGACCTGACTCCCGGCAGACTCTACAGTGAGGTGGGCCTTTGCAAGCCCTCAGGACCTGGTGAGCTGGAAAGGAGTTCTCTCTGCAGCTGTATTTTGGAGAAAGATTGAGTAGCTGTGTCTTGAGGTCAAAGGGCTAGTTTGAAAGGACAGAAATGGAACCAAGAAAGGCACAAAGGGACATGTGTTGAAGACCTACTCTTACTACACCGTGCTAAGTGACACACACACAAGACCTCCTTAACTCCTCCAGCATCCAATGGAAGTAGATCTCACCGTACCCATTAACAGATGAGGAAACTAGTCTCAGGGAATGTGAGTGCCTGCCCAAGGCACCCAGACACTATGGGTAGAATCTGTCTCTGTGGCCCCAAGGTTCTGAATCTTGCTACCATTACTGCCCTACCTCTGAACTGCCTGAGGAATGAGTGTCTCAGCCAAAAGATATCTTCTCCATCAAATTATGTCCTCCTCTTCACACACAGAAACACAAGCTGGGACTGGGGAAGTAAAAACAAACCTGTAGAATCTCCAATATCAGATCTGGAAGTAATTTTGTTTAAGCTCATTATTCCCCCCCAACATTTGGGAGATGTTTAATGAGCATCTTTATGTATCAGACACTGTGCTCTCCCAACCCTCCACAGTATTTATGGGCTGTGGTGTGAGATTTGAGAATTTTATTCTTCATGTCACGGGAAGTCCTTGGAAGATTTTGAGCAGGTGAGTGACATGGTCTGGTTTATTTTTTATAAGGAGCACGGGTATGAAAAGTGAGTCCGAGTGGGATAAAAAGACTACCCTTGGGAAGCACAGGGAGTTAGAACCAAACCCAGGTCAGAGGGCAAAGCAATTTCAAAAGGGGAGACAGAAAAAATAAATAAAAGAAAAAACTGAAAAGGAGAGAAGAGAAAATAAAATAAAATAAATATAGGAATGAATGAATAAAATAAATAAAGACAAGTCCAAGAGGGGTAGAGATGAAGTGAGTCCGCCCTTAAGCTTGCTGGGCTACAGCTCCACAAGACTGTAGATCTTGCCTTTCTTGTTCATAATTATGTCCCCAAAGCCTACGCAGTGATATTCTATAAATACTCGTTCAAGAGTGGAAGTAAGGAAAGAAGGGATATTATAAAGTATTAAAAAAAATGCAAATGCAGTTGCTGAGCTGATATCTGGAAAATCATGAAAAAGAGGAACGTTAAAGGGCAGAGGTAGATGAAATATCATTTTGATTTGTAAAACGTCTGAAGAGGCAGATTCTACAAAACATATGCTGTGAGCCTGGCTTCACTTGTGTATTAGGATTAGTTTCAGCTGTGAGTGGAGGAAACCCCAAAACGGCAGTGGGTTATGACCGCCAAGATTATCTCCTTCTTGACTTCACGCGGTTGTGAGGGAAGCATTCCAGGGCAGTGGTCCTGCTTTGCTCCACCAAGACCTCAGGGATCCAGGCTCCTCCCAGCTCACGTTCCACCTTGGCTAAGGTGTGGGGTTGTCCACGTGGTCAAGAGGGTGGCCTTTGGAATGGAACCTGACACCATGATTTCCACAATCTCATCCGCTGGAGTTTTACTGCACGATCACATCCAGAGAGGAGCTGTCAAAGGTAGGCTGGCAGCTTGTTTTTATAAATAAAGTTTTATTCGAACCCGGCAATCCCCATTCCTTCATGGATTGCCTACGGCTGCTTTGGCCACAGTGACAGCATTGAGTAGTTACAACAGAGACTGTGTGGCCCACAGAGCCTTACGGATTTACCCTCTGACTCTCTGAAGAAACAGTTCGCCAATCTCTTATACGGTAGAAGACGGAGAAGAAGGCCACCCGGGGATATCCCTGGTTGGTGCTATAGAACGAATCAGCAAAGAGATGCAGGTTAAGGACCTAGAGGAGGAATATAATCTGGGGAGCCAGAAGGAGTTCACTGAAGGGGAAGAGGCTGGTCTTGGGGTCAGGAAAGCCCTACAAAGTGCTCCGCTTGCCAGTACATTTGCTTTGTAGATAGCAGTTTCCTGTGCCTCTCCGAGTCACAACTTTCTCACCGATAAGAAGGCATCAGAAAAACATCTTTTTTTAAAAAAATTTACTTTATTTATTTATTTTTGGCTGCTTTGGGTCTTCGTTGTTGCACACGGTCTTTCTCTAGTTGTGGTGAGCGGGGGCTACTGTTCACTGCAGTGTGAAGGCTTCTCATTGCGGTGGCTTCTCTTGTAGCGGGGCACGGGCTCTAGGCTCACGGGCTTCAGTAGCTGTGGCACGGGGGCTTCAGTTGTTGTGGTCACGGGCTCTAGAGCACAGGCTCAGTAGCTGTGGTGCACTGGCTTAGTTGCTCCGCGGCATGTGGGATCTTCCCGGAGCCGGGCTTAAACCCGTGTCCCCTGCGTTGGCAGGCAGATTCTTAACCACTGTGCCACCAGGGAAGTCCCAGAAAAACAGCTCTTAATGCAAGTTATGAGGATTACATGAGCTGAGGAGTCTGAAGTTTCTAGCGCCGGGACTGGCACATAGCATATGTTCAAAGAACAGACAGTGTTAGGATTCCCAAGAGTAAGTCTTCACAGACCGACCTCAGCTCCTTCCTTCCTGTGTAGGATCTTCAGAGGGTGCACCAGTGGGCAGGTGACCTAACATTCTGGGTCTTAATGAGGCCTTGGAGACAAGCTCTGGCCAATGTGCGTGTGTGTGTGTGCGTGTGCGTGTGTGTGTGTAAGTTGTGTGTAAGAGTGTGTAGGTTGTATGTGTGAATGGGTTGTATGTGTGAGTGAGAGAGTGTGTGTGTGTATGGACTGAGCTACTTTCTTAAAAAACAAGGAAAACAATAAATTGAGGAACTATACTGAAAAGTTTGGGATTCACCTGGACTGAATTACTCAATATTATAATAGCACCAGCCTCGTGCTGGGGATACCAGGCGAGACGTTAAAAATAATTTTTTAAAAAGCTCTTTTGGAAAGATTTTCTGTTTGAACGCCTAGAAGAGCAGCAGAATGAGAACACATGGGACTTCTCTCCATTAATGTGGTGGCGTATTCCTGTTTCTATTTTAATGCCATGTGAAGCAGTGTCGCATTTTCAGCGCCTAAACCTTCCCAGGTCTTTGTCTGGGGCTGTAGCGGGATGGATATCGATGTGGAGGATTCGGTGGCGATGTGCTGTGTAACCGAGTCAGTTCTTGGCAGATGTAGGCAAGGACCCCATAAATAACAACCAAGACCACATTTAAAAGCTTCACGTGTAAGACCAGCCGTCACGTTCCCTCAGGAAGCAAACAAACGACAATTAAAACCACACTAACGAGTGGTTGAGAGTCCGCCTGCCGATGCAGGGGGCACGGGTTCGAGCCCTGGTCGGGGAAGATCCCGCATGTCGCGGAGCGGCTGGGCCCGTGAGCCACAACTACTGAGCCTGCGCGTCCGGAGCCTGTTGCTCCACGACAAGAGAGGCCGCGATAGTGAGAGGCCCGCGCACCGCGATGAAGAGTGGCGTCCGCTTGCCACAACTGCAGAAAGCCCTTGCACGGAAACGGAGACCCAACACAGCCATAAATAAATAAATAAACAAATTTAAATCATATGGGCTTCTAAAAAAAAAACACACTGACGAGAACAAGTCTGGAGAGTGGTAGCTCTTATTATATCAGGGTTGAATCTCAGGAAGATCAGAAATGTGGCATCAAAGTGAAGGCTGCCCTAGGCGGCCTCCAGAGAGGCTCAGCGTCTGTCTTGGCCTATGGGTCAGTGGTCACAGGACCCCGGAGAGTGAGTGTGACTGGGCGACCTGGCATGGAGGAAAGTGCAGCGGCTCTGCAACTGGCCGATTTGGGCTCTGGTAACAACTCTCCCCCTTAAGGGCCACTTGACACGGCACAGGTCACTTTGCCTCTCTCAGCCTTGACTGCTTCATCTGTAATATGGGGATGCTGCCTATTTTGCAGGGCTGTTGACACAATAGAAGAGTGGGTGTAAAGCGTTGGCTTCATACCTCGCCCACCGCAGGCACAGGAGGACCTTCTTACAGAGCACGTGAACATCCTGCTAAGTGAATCTAGTTCTCAGCTTTAAGGGAGCTCCAGGAGTCCCAGGGGACCCACACCACAGACCCCCTAAGCGTGGGTTATGCTGAGGTTGCAGTGATGCACTTCCTTGTGAGGCTCAAAGTCATTCCCATGTGTGACCTTGATATTTACTAAAGGTACCTTTGAACAGTGAAAGTCTCTGAGGACAGGGACCACAGTGCTAGTCATCAGTGCCCTGTTCTACTGCCTGTGGAAGGTAGACACTCCCGGCCTGTGTCAGGACAGGTGTCTGAGCCAAGCCACCAAGACCGGCTCACGCTTCACCGAGCACTTCCCTTGAGTGTGTCATGCCATTCACACGGCTGCCAACGTGCTAAGCATTCGACCCTTTACAACAGGGGAAAATGCATCGTTATACATGAAAGAATGACGGATGGATGAATGAATGAAAGAATGAATACATGAATGAAACAAGACAAACGTCTGGATTCAAATTCTCATCCCGCAACTTCCAATTAGCTTCGTGACTCTGTCACTTGACTCCCGTGAATGCAGGTCTGTTCTCTATACACGTGTCTGTTGTAGAATCGGAGGAAGTCTTTAAAGATAAGGCTTGGCATAGACCCTGGGACATGAGAAAGACTCCAAATAAGGTAGTTACTATGGTATTAAAAGAAGGCTAACTCCACAGGGACAGTGTGACTCAAACGAGATAAGATGAAGAACATCTATTATTCAGTGACAAATGCTAGTGATTAGAATTCTAGCTCTGAGTGGTGATGAGTCTGTGGCAGGAAGAGGATTTATTTTCTTGGTAAAGGAGGTACAATCTTCAGTGAGTCAGCCTAAGAACACCAAGCTAGAGGATCGTGCGGAAAATATACACTGTATACATCATAATAAGAAATCTTGCAGGGATTTCAATGGGCTTATTATTTGTTCCATTCCAAAAGCAATATATACTCATTTAAAAGGCTATGGAAATTATATTAAAGCAGGAAGAAGAAAATAAAATTACTCACCTACCAGCTAGAGACACACTCTATTAACATTGTAATATGTTTCCTTTTACCTCGGATTTTTCCTCTTTACAGATTTTAACAAGAAACTTCAGAGAATTTATTTTTTAACCCAGCGGTGAAAACAGAGGATATAAGATTTAGCATTTTATATTTTCGTCACTTTTCTTTATAAGATAAACCTTTTCTCCATCTTTGTTTAGGTTTGTGAATACAATTGTTACTACCAGCAAAATATCTCAAACGTATATGCCCGTTCTTCTTAATCTTACCAGTTAAATGGTTTCCACTCTTTACTGCCCTCAGTAATAATGGGGTGAACATCTTTGCATGTAAAGTTTTCTTTTTAAACTTTAGAAAATCCTTTGCATTTGATCAACATTTTATTGGTTGCAAAGGTGGTTTGTTTTACCCATCATTTGAGAAATAACTTATTGAGCATCGACCACTTACTTGCCACTGTTCTAAGGACAAGGAGATTCAGCACAGAGCAAGACGGTGGCCGATTCTAAAGAGACTGTGGACAGCAGCCCAGCAGCCACTACGTGAACCCAGTGTTGCAGGCACTAACCACCATTACCGTTTTAGGGTATGAGGAACTTGGAGGTTTAGCTGACATAACTTGTCTGTGGCAGAATGATACTAAAATGGATTGTTCTGGAGGTAGGTCCAGAGTGCTTTCCTGCCTTCCCACTCCTCCACCCCTAACCTATACAAGGAGAAGTGATGGCTGGTCCTCCTTTGCCTTTACTGCGGGGCCAGCAGCACAGCCTTGGGTTTCCGTATGCATAGCTGTCAGCCCCCTGGACTCTGAGCTCAATAAACGTCAGCGTGCGGTCCTCACCTCTCTAGGTCCCCAGTGCTCAGCTCCCAAGATGGCATTCAAGAGATGTCTAATGGGGCTTACCTGGTGGCGCAGTGGTTGAGAGTCCGCCTGCCGATGCAGGGGACGCGGGTTCCTGCCCCAGTCCGGGAAGATCCCACATGCCGCGGAGCGGCTGGGCCCGTGAGCCATGGCCGCTGAGCCTGCGCGTCCGGAGCCTGTGCTCTGCAACGGGAGAGGCCGCAACAGTGAGAGGCCCGCGTACCGCAAAAATAAAATAAAATAAAATAAAAGAGATGTCTAATGGAATACTTAATGATTTTGTCTTCTTTTCACCTTCCCAGTATCTATTATAATGAGGGTGCCCCATTCATCCCACTGTCAGCAAATCCCATTTCCTAAGCCCAGCTGTGAGCATGTCACCTGTCCAAGACTTTGACTTTGCTCTCACCACTGGGTAGTGCACTGGGGGGATGGCACTCAGCCCCCCCACCTCCCGTGAGTTCCAGAACGCTTCCCAGACTCAAGCTGTGTGCCCTCGTGGGGTCAGCAGTGAACGCCCCAGGAGGTGAGGGTGGGGACCAATTCAAGCGAGGCTGCAGACAAGGGGAGTGGGGGTTTGATGAGAACAGTGGGATGCTTTCCATCTGGGCGTAAAATGGAGTTTTTTCTGTGGTTAATGAGAACAGCCTGTTTCCAATTTGACTAATATCTTCCATTAGAGCTTTGGCTCAGCCCAGCAGAGAGGCGCGATTGGGGGCTTTGCTGTCATTTCTTAAAAGCCAGAAACTGCTTTGTCATTCAAAACATTCCTTTGATCCACCCCAGAATTCTAAGGCAAGATTTATCGAGGCAGATTCCCCACGTGCCTGCCGGCAGGGATTCCCCACCTCCCTGAGCTTCAGTTTCCTCTTCTGTAAAATGCGGGTGATAACACCTGTCCAGCCTGCTTCCCAGGTTCCTTGTGAGGATCAGATTTTGAAACGACAAACAGCAATGACTACAACAATGTGTTAATCCCTTCATTTGCAGCAGACACTGTGCAAGACATGTTACCCTCAACATCTCCTTTGGTTCTCATAGCAATCCTGGAAGATGTGGTAGCCAAAATAATGGTCCCCCCAAAGATGGTCGCATCCTAACCCCTTGAACCTGTGAATATGTTAAGATTACACAGCCGATGGGGAATTAAAGTTGCAGATGGAATTATGGTTGCTAATCAGCTGACCTTAAAATAGGAAGATTTTCCAGGTGGGCTCAAAGTAAGCACAAGAGTTCTTAAAAGTGAAGGAGTCAGGGCTTCCCTGGTGGCGCAGTGGTCGGGGGTCCGTCTGCTGATGCAGGGGAAGCGGGTTCGTGCCCCGGTCCGGGAGGATCCCGCATGCCGCTGAGCGGCTGGGCCCGTGAGCCATGGCCGCTGAGCCTGCGCGTCCGGAGCCTGTGCTCCGCGACGGGAGAGGCCACAGCAGTGAGAGGCCCGCGTAACGCAAAAAAAAAAAAAAAAAAGTGAAGGAGTCAGAGAAAGAGACATCACCATGGACCCAAGGTCAGAGTGATCTGATGTAAGAAAGACTCCACCTGCAGTTGCTGGCTTTGAAGTTGTCGGAAGGGGCCACGAGCCAAGAAATGTTGGCAGCCTCTAAAAGCTGGAAAAGGCAAGAAAATGGATTTTCTTTTAGAGCCTCCAGAAAAGAAAAAAGAAAAAACACAGCCTGCTCACACCTAGAGTTTAGCCCAGTGAGATCTGTGTCGGACTTCTAACCTACAGAAATGTGAGATGATAGACATGTGTGTTTTTTGTTTTTTTTTTTTTTTTTGCGGTACGCGGACCTCTCATTGTCGTGGCCTCTCCCGTCGCGGAGCACAGGCTCCGGACGCACAGGCCCAGCGGCCATGGCTCACGGGCCCAGCCGCTCCACGGCATGTGGGATCTTCCCGGACCCGGGCACGAACCCGCGTCCCCTGCATCGGCAGGCGGACCCTCAACCACTGCGCCACCAGGGAAGCCCCCGTGTGTTGTTTTAAGCTCCTAACTCTGAGGTCATTGGGCATGGCAGCCATGAAACAATACACTATTATTTTTCCTTTTCTTTCTGTTTATAACAAAGGAGGAAACTGAAAATCAGGGAAATGAATGTTTTATTCATGATCTATCAACTATAACCAAGCAAAGACTGTGATTTTTAAATCAGTCTCTAAGGGCACAAAATGATTATTGGGCACAAACTTGCTTCCTGGTACCGGCTTAAATCACATTTTGAGGAACCTGTACATTTCTAGATGCATAGTGCAGCTGCTGTCACCAAAGGCCAATAGCTTTCTTTGAAAGGTCTAGTTATTATGGCCCCCTCCTTCTAACCTGCACTAGGAAATAAGCTCCTCCTTTTCTCCTCCACAATGGAGGGACTGCAATGGGATGGCGTGTTACTTTCCTACCGATGCATAGATAACTACCCAAAACTTCGAGGCTTAAAATCACGCTCATTAATTACCTCCCGGCTCATGGGTTAGTAGAATGGGCATAGCTCATATCCCATAAGACGGAAGTCAAGGTGTCAGCTGGGCTGCCTTCTCGTCTGGAATCATCCACTTCCACATCCCTCAGGCTGTCGGGAGAATCCATTCTTTTGCAGCTGTGGAAGTCAGGGAGGCCTGCTTCTTCAAGACTAACAGGAGAGCAAGTCTCTAACATCTAGACCTTCCTCTAGAGGTCTTACTCGATTGGGTCAAGTGCACTCAGGATTATCTCCTTTTCAATTCACTTAAAGCTAACTGATTAGGGACTGTAATCTCATCTGTGAAACCCCTCTCCTTTTACCAAGAATGTGACACAGTCATGGGCTTGTTATCTCATCACCTTTGCCATATTCTATGGGTTAGAATCAAGTTGCAGGCCCCCTTTGCATTCAAGGGGAGGGGATTGCACAAGGCCGTGGGTCTTAGGGTGGTCTTGGGGATGGGAATTCTGCCTACCACAAATGGAGTGGTACGGATGGGATGGGATATTCAAGCCAAAAGCCACTCTAGTGAGTGTCTCATCCGACTCGCTTCCTTTATAAATGAGGAAACTGGAGTCCAAAGAGGTAGAAGGAATGGCTTCTGGTTCATTCCACACATGGTTACTAAGGCCTCCTGATCCTGGAGCTGTTCTTGGTGCTAAAGATGCGGCCGTGAACAAGCAGCTGACAAAACCAAATCCTGGTAGATGGAGAAGGACAACCACTGAAATGTAAGAAAAAAGGCTGGGTGAGCCTTGGGGCCGGAGAAAGGACCCACGGGTGTAGATGGTGAATCATCCCAGTGGAGGAAAGGTTTCCCCCCGTGGGAGAGGCTCCTGTCTCACCGGTGCTCTAAGTTTCTGGGTGCTTTGCCCATTTCCACCTCGTGGCAGTTGTGTGGAGTCTGTTGGACGAGAGGTTGCCTGGAGACGCAGCCTAACCCAGATGCCAAGGAGGCAAGAGGGGTGGTGCTTGGGGGCAAAGGGCAGGCTGAGAGAGGGTGCCCGTGAAGAACCTCGGGAGAGGAGAGAAAAGAAGCAGAGGCAGAGGCAGGAAGGTGGCCCCAACTTCCCCAGGAATGTCTAACGAAGACCATCGTCCCCTGTGTCCTCCCTGGCTTTGCTCTCCCTATAGCTCTCGGTATCTCTGGTTCTCGTTGCCCTTTTGCTCTCCACCCCGCTCTCCTTTACTTTCTTATTTTATTTTATTTTATTTATTTATCTTTTTTATATCTTTATTGGAGTATAATTGCTTTACAATGGTGTGTTAGTTTCTGCTTTATAACAAAGTGAATCAGTTATACATATACATATGTTCCCATATCTCTTCCCTCTTGTGTCTCCCTCCCTCCCACCCTCCCTATCCCACCCCTCCAGGCAGTCACAAAGCACGGAGCTGATCTCCCTGTGCTATGCGGCTGCTTCCCACTAGCTATCTACCTTACGTTTGGTAGTGTATATATGTCCATGCCTCTCTCTCGCTTTGTCACAGCTCACCCTTCCCACTCCCCTTTACTTTCTTACTTCATCACCTCATTCCTCATGCCTCCTTTGCTACCTCTATTTTTTAACTGACGTATAGTTGATTTACAATATCATATTAGTCTCAGGTGTACAGCATAGTGATTCAGTTTTTTTTAAAGATTACACCCCATTAAAAATTATTACAAGATAATGGCTATAATCCCCTGTGCTGTAGAACACATCCTTGTTGCTTACCTCTTTTATACATAGCAGTTTGCATCTCTTAATCCCATACCCCAGTTTGTCCCTCCTCCCTTTCCTTTCTCTTTTGGAAACCACCAGGCTGTTTTCGACGTCTGTGTCTGAGCCTGTTCTGTTTGGCACGTGCACTCATTTGTATTATTTTGGGATCGCCCATGGAATGATGTCACGCAGTCCAACCGACAATCTCCCCTTCGCTCTCCTCCCAGCTCTCTCGCCTCACTTCTCCTGCTCGTCTTCTAATCCTTGCCCAGCTCCTCACGCACTTCTCTTCTCACTTCTCTCTCCCTTCCCCCGACCTCTCTGCCGCCCTGTGAAAGGCACATCCCACTTAAGTTCCTTCCAACATCTGGCCTGGAGCAACCACCTTCTTTTTTTTTTTTTTTTTTTGCGGTACGCGGGCCTCTCACTGTCGTGGCCTCTCCCGCTGCGGAGCACAGGCTCCGGACGCGCAGGCTCAGCGGCTCATGGCTCACGGGCCCAGCCGCTCCGCGGCATGTGGGATCTTCACGGACCGGGGCACGAACCCGTGTCCCCTGCATCGGCAGGCGGACTCTCAACCACTGCGCCATCAGGGAAGCCCTAAATGGAGGGATTTTTAATAAAACGAAATCAGGTCAGAGTCCTGGGAACATGTAATGGAGCAGTAAATATAAAGGGAGCCCGCAGAGATGAGCCCGGTTGGAATTCTGGTCGCTGTAGCTGGCATACACTCCTGCTACTTGTCCCTGTGGGTATTTCTCCTACTAAAGTGCTTTAAAGACAGCAAGTACCTTCTGGAAAAGTGACCAGCCTCCAGTACACCATCCAAGGGGCACATTCTGAGTTTTGTGCTGTAAAATGACTCCCAGCTCCTCCCTGGAGCACAACCCCTGAAGGAAGCCCCAGCCAGCCCACCTTCACCAGGGGCGGGTTCTGACAGATTGAGCGCAGATAGACTTGCATCCCTTTTGAGAAGAGTGCTGGTTCCTGAGCCAGATATAGCCCTGGGGGATGTTTATAGACCTGCTAACTCGTTTCAGAGCCACGTTAATCAGAAACATGACAGGGGAGGGAGGGAGTTTTCATTTCTCAAGTTAATGAACGAATGGATTTCCTATTCATTATTCATTGACTTTGAAGTTTAATGAATAGCTCAGGGACAACCACTAAATTTTGGTATTTATAGAAAATCAGCACAAGCCAGACTCACTACGCATCAAGGAGCTGTTTATTGTACATAATGAGTTTCACTTATTACTTTATCTGGTATTTATCAACTTAAAATTTTTCAGGTACAGAAAGCAATGGATTCATTAAGAATGCCCTTGCTCTTCACTCTCTTTTGTTTTTATTCCTTTGTGAGAACCAGATGAAAGTTTCCAAGAGCCTGCATTGCTTTTCATCTGTGTCTGTGTTCTAATTTTTTTTCTGTTTCCAGGAGAACTAATCCTTCCCTTGACAGTCATCAACTTTTTCCATTCATTTCTTCTTCTGCTGGTAAAATAATACATTTCCTCCTCTTCTCTCCAGAAAAAAAACAGAAGAAAAAATCAGGGATCTCACGTTTAATATTAAATAGAAGAAAAGACATTTTAAGACTCATGCTGTGTGATAGCCTAAAACCAGCAGAAAATCTACAAGAAAAAGAATAAAACTCCATCTCAAAAGCCCACACCCATTCCCCGTAGTCTTCAACCATAGACATTTGAAGAGAATAAACTTAGGGATGCTTTCAAAAGGAAGGGGAGAGCTTCCCTGGTGGCGCAGTGGTTGAGAATCCGCCTGCTTAATGCAGGGGACACCCGTTC
This sequence comes from Tursiops truncatus, assembly GCF_011762595.2. Taxonomy (NCBI): domain Eukaryota; kingdom Metazoa; phylum Chordata; class Mammalia; order Artiodactyla; family Delphinidae; genus Tursiops; species Tursiops truncatus. The sequence continues at coordinate 74,000,747 of NC_047050.1, forward strand.
GAGCCCTGGTCTGGGAGGATCCCACATGCCGCGGAGCGGCTGGGCCTGTGAGCCATGGCCGCTGAGCCTGCGCGTCCGGAGCCTGTGCTCCGCAACGAGAGAGGCCACAAACAGTGAGAGGCCCGCGTATGGCAAAAAAAAAAAAAAAAAAAGGAAGGGGAATTCCCTGGCTATCAAGTGGTTATGACCCTGCACCAAAAAAAAAAAAAAAAAAAAAAAGGAAAAGGTAAGAGATCGATATTACCAAATAGAGCCTCTTGATCATTTTTATCATAATCAATATCATAATCATTACATCTTTATTTTAGGGCTAAATATGGTGGAGGCAGAAACAGAAAACTGTTTTACTTTTCCAATAATGATCAACAGCTGTGATCTGTGACAATCTCCCTTCCCATTGGTGAGTGGTTTTCTTTAACATCTAAGTCTGACCCAATGGTATGTTTAGTTATCTTCCATTTCTGAAGCCATCTTGCTTAAGTTACTAAGGCTCATGCGGTCATTTTCATACTTATGTTCCATACCCAACTCAAGGTTCCCTACATCCTGACCCTACCATCGCAATATTTGTGCAAGGTAATTGGTGCTTAATCAGTGGCCCTAGAAAACTGATGAAGTGAGCAGAGGATGTGGTGTTCTCTTCTCACCTCCTTCTTCCCAGCCCTACCCCCTGATTTGGGGGGAAAATAACACAGAGAAGGGAGCTCCGGAAGTGACTGCCTTTGATAAGGTTGATGATGATGGATGGGATCACCATGCCCCCTTTGCGAGGGACTCCCTCCCCATTGGGCCATGCCTTCCTGCTGACCTCTCAAGGCTGACCCTCATGATGTATCATACTTCATTCTGCTGCTGCAAGAATGTCTTAGCTCCATGTGTGCGGGTCCTCGGCCAGCCCAAGTCTCCCAATCTCACACCACTGTGAACACAAACTCTGGGACCTGTGCATGGAGAGGGTCTCTTTTTATAACCCTTGGGAATGGAAACATGAGGAATATGGTCTCCTTTTTCCGCATGAACGTGTTACCAGACTCACCTTCTCCAAATCTCTGTTGCCTGCTCCAAGAAGATCAGCCAGGTCAGCAAGCCCAATGGATAAGGACACCCAACTAGGGAATAAGATAGGCTCCTCCTCTTACAGAACTTCCCGATTTATCCGTAGTTTTACGAGTGGCTCTTTGGCGACCTCCATCCTTTGGTTTAGGTGAAGAAGAAACTTCTCTAGGTCCTCCATCCTACAGCCATACCCTTTACAATAAGACTTTGCAGTGGACACCTCCCACCTGGAGATGGTGTCTACTCCCCCACCCCTTCAGTGAGGGCAGATCTTGCAACTTGCTTGGACCAACAGAATGAGGAGGAAATGATGTGCTACTTCTGAGCCTTGACCTTAAGAGACTGTGTGCACTCTTGTTTACTCTTGGAATTCTCCCCAGCAGTTAAGTAACAGTTTGCAATTATATTATTATTTATGTAAAATTTTATCCATCTCCTAAAATGCGTTGTCAATTTCGTGAGAACAGGAAACTTGCGTATTTTGTTCTTTACTGAATACTCATCTCCCAGTCCAGTGTCTGGCCTTCAGTGGCACTCAAAAATATTTGTACTGGGAGAAGGATGAACCAAAGAAGAATTTCTGGATGGAAGATGCTCAAAGATAATATTTTAGAACTTAAATACCTACTTTGACTTTTTATGACGTATCAAACAATGTAGGCCTTTCCTGTCATCACTATAAACCTCCCCACCTCATATTGTCAGTAAAGTCAATTCCTCTGATAAAGTTTATTATGTGTTTGAATTTTGCGTATTTTTGTTTCCTTGAGGAGACAGACGAAGGGATTAGAGTCACATCTGAATCAATGTGGTGAAGAATCAAGACCGAATGCAAGGAAGCAGAACCCAGGGGAACATGAGATAAAAGAAATGGATGTCTTTCATAAATTTGGGGGAGATTTTTGGATTTCCATGGGCTGTGGAATTTGAAACACCAAGTCAGTTTCACCAGGAAAACTGCAGAGATACTCCATCTAATATCTGGATGAATAAGGGTGAATGAGCTATGGTTCCTGACCTTGAAGAGTTGATGATCTGGTCACATCCGACCCTTATGTGCGCACTGAGTTTTCATGGTCGAGTATCTCCAAGGCTCAGCTCCTCCAAATGCTGTGCACATTGCAAGGGAGAGCATGGGTCACAGGGACGTCCTTGAATGAGAAGCCAAAGGGCCTGCATGCTGACCTCGCCTCTGGCACTGGGTCCCCGAGTGTGCCAGGCATGAGCCCTCCCCTCTCTGAGGCTCAGTTTGTGGGAGTCAAGGAAATACACCGGGAATACCTAGTCTCCATAAGTTGACTTGGATGGGGTGCGACCCTATGGACTTGTGCTTTCCTTTCCCTTTCCACCTGATGTATTATTCATTCTTCCCCCGGGGCCATTCACTGATCACTTTAGGAAGCAGAATCATCAATGCAAGAAGAGCACACATGGCAGAGATGAAATAAACTCATTCAGAGAGAGACTTGCTAATCAGTAACAGGCGCTGTGCCAGGATTTGCTTCCCTAATGAAAGCTGGAAAGAGGGGTAGTGAGATCAAGGTAACCACTAAACCCTGAACCACTAAACCCTCCCTTTTCCTCAAGCAGGATGGAATGTGTGTTTTAGTGACTGGGTAATATTTGAGGGGGGAAAAATAGGATAGAAACATCAATGGTTGCTAGGCACCCTGAAGACGTTGCAAAATAAATATATTAACGTCTAATGGTCAATCTTTCTCAATATTATTTCTTTCCACCCTGGCAGGGCTGTGACTCTGGGGGATCCCAGGACAGAGTTATTAGCAATTATGAACTCTGGTCATTTGGAAAAGGTTGACAATGAACAGATTTTTAAATCCTGTTTCAAGATGTTCCCCTCATTAAACCACATAAAAGGTAGCCACTCAATTTGAGAGTCAGTTAATATGACCGAGCGCTCTATGCCAGGCATGGAGCTGGACACTTTAACTTGGGTTGTCTTTATTTCATGCTCACCCAAAGCCCTGAGACAGAAATGAGCAGCCCATCTGTAGATAATGCAGCCGAGGTCCAGAGAAACAAATTGAGTTTGTTTCTCAAAAAGGACAGAATGGGGGCTGGAATCCCATTTTCCTGATTCCTGGTCCGATGCTCCCAAACTTTGTGTCCCAAGATATAATCTGAACAAAATGTGAAATTTTTTTTAGTCTTAATCGTCACAATGTGTTTCTTCTTTTTTTTCCTGTGTGTGAGGCGTTGTGCTTTGTTGCATTATTTCATTTGACCGTTGTCAAAAGCCTTTGCGATAGAGATTATTGTAAACTATCTTACAGCTGAGACTCTCACGGAGATAAAGTAAGTGGTCCGAGATCACCGAGCCAGAGGGTGGCAGAGTCAGGATAATGCAAGACCAGATCCATCTGCCTCCAGGGCCTGTCTGTCACCTTTGGGGCATGACACCCCCTAGAGCAGAGTTTATACCCCAAGTCCGTCTGCCCTTCTGAACATAGTGAGCTGCGCTAGATTTTATTTATATAGTTTATTTTTTTAAATTTCTTTCTTTCTTTCTTTTTCTTTCTTTCTTTCTTTCTTGTTTGCTTGCTGTGTTGGGTCACTGCTGCGCGCGGGCTTTCTCTAGTTGCGGCGAGCAGGGGCTACTCTTCGTTGTGGTGCACGGGCTTCACCTCAAACCAAAGGAATTATTGCAGTGGCTTCCCTTGTTGCAGAGCACAGGCTCTAGGCACCCAGGCTTCAGTAGTTGTGGCACGCGGGCTTAGTAGTTGTGGCTCACAGGCTCTAGAGTGCAGGCTCAGTAGTTGTGGCGCACGGGCTTAGTTGCTCCACGGCATGTGGGATCTTCCTGGACCGGGGCTTGAACCCGTGTCCCCTGCATTGGCAGGAGGATTCTTAACTACTGTGCCACCAGGGAAGCCCTGTGCTAGGTTTTAAACTAATGCCAAGCTCCCTTAAAATCCTTAACTCCTTCCTGTTATTCACATTATCTGCAACTCTGACTTTTATCCTACGCCCTTATCCATTCCATCAACAAATGCTGTTGGCTCCACTATCGAATGCGTCCACAAGCCCTCACTTCTCACTGTCTCCAGGCTACCACCCTGGAATGAACGCGTGCCCCCATCTCCCAGCTGGGTTATGACAATGACCTCCTTTCTGGTCTCCCCACTCATGTCCTTGACCTCCCTGGAGTCTATTTTATATACACAAACAGAGGGATTCCTGTAAAATACAAACCAGAACACATCACTGCCGTCTCTCAGGCCTGCAGTAGCCTTGCATCTCATTACAACGAAATCCAGACTCCTTCCCATGGCCTTCAGGGCCCCGCAGAAGTGGCCTCCAGCTGCCCCTCTGGCTGGTGTTCTCCCCGTCTCCAGCCACAAAGGTCCCTTCACTGTTGCTGGAAAACAGAGGGTGCACCAGACTCATCAGAGCCTCGGCACTGATTGTTTTCCGTTCCTGGAATGCTCCTTCCCTGCACGGTGCTTCTCTCCTCACCCCATTCATTCAGGTTTCTGCTCAGGAGCCAACCCTTGATTCCATCCCCGAGACACTTTGTTCTGCTTTACAGAATGTTTCACCCCTTGATATTATATTGAACAGTTTCCTTTCTTTCTCTCCTATTATAAACTCTATAAGGGCAGGGATCTTTATTTTTCTCACCAACATACTCCCTTCTCCATTGCCTACTATGTACCTTAGCACATAGTAGTTGCTCAGTAAATTTTTTGAAGGTATGAACAAAATCATGAGATTCCTTTCCCTTTTACTCAGAGCAATTCTAGAGAATTTGTCCTCTCTTCGCTAGATTACAAGTTTTTTGGGAGCATGGACCCTGTTCTTCGTGTCCCCAGTTGTACAAGTCTCAAAGAAAATTGATTGAAATTAGTGGAACATGAGGAAAGCGTATGTAAATTGTCTATGTGGATAATAGCTATCTACCAACAACAAAACCAAGATGTCATGCTTCTAGGAGCACAAGAAATGTTCAGCTGACCAACTTTAAAATTCATTAATCAAAGTACATGCTGCCAATACAATAGAAATAGCTCACACTAAAGGAATTATTGTGTGTGTGTGTGTGTGTCTTTGTGGGTTTCTTTCTCTTTTATTTCTTTGTTATCATATTAGTGGGGCTTCTGGAAGGAACAGAAATAAACTCACATATTCAATCCTCATGGTCAACAAGAAGTCCATCACATTCTTCCCAATGTCCTTTGAAGCATCATTTAGATGGTTAATTAGTATCCCCAGCTCTTCAATCACTGTGATTCCTAAACAAATGCTTCCTAATTTTTTCAAGTCTGAGGACCTCTTTTCAAAACCAAGTACTGTTAAGCTCCGGAATCCACTGATTGAGAAGCTGCACAAGAGACCAAGTTTCCTATGGGCTTAAACCCACGCCTGGCAGAGAATTAATAGTGAATAGTCATGTATGAGAGTAACTAATGAATTCGATATTTGTTCACTGAATCAATTCTGTAATCATCTCTAACTCATCTACATATTTGATATGAATCCCAACACATACATATACATTTGCATGATTGCTATAGTGGGAACAGCTGAGCCTAATGTGGATTTTTTGCATTGGCTCATGTGTGATTTTGCTTGGGAGAGACACGAGGTGAGTGTAGAAAACTGCTCCCAGCGGAAGCCGGCCATGTAGGAGCACACAAAATACATACACCTCAAACCTCAAACCTCCAGGAGCTGCCTTCTGCCACTGGATGCGTTAGGGGCCACAGGCATCCACGGGTGGTATTACAGCCCTTCATCTCCTATTAGATAACCTTCCCTCGACCCCTCCCCAATAATTCACAAGCTGCAACCCTTCTGATGCCTGTGATCACAAGCAAACCCCACGTCTTTTTCAAAGTAAAACACCATAGTTATTTTAGTAGTTAGGTATTATTTCATTCTTTTTTATGGCTGAGTAGTATTCCATTGTATACCTATAGATAATCATACTAAGTGCAGTAAGCCAGACAGAGAAAGGCAAATATCGTATGATATAACTTATATGTGGAATCTAAAATATGATACACATGAACTTATTTAGAAAACAGAAGCAGACTCTGAGACATAGAAAACAAACTTTTGGCCACCAAAGGGGAAAGAGATAAATTAGGAGTTTGGGATTAATATTACACACTACTATGTGTAAAATAGACAAATAGCAAGGTCCTACTGTATATCACAGGGAACTATATTCAAAAATCTTGTAATAAGGCTTCCGTGGTGGCGCAGTGGTTGAGAATCTACCTGCTAATGCAGGGGACACAGGTTCGAGCCCTGGTATGGGAGGATCCCACATGCCGCGGAGCAGCTAGGCCCGTGAGCCACAACTACTGAGCCGGCGCATCTGGAGCCTGTGCTGCGCAACAAGAGAGGCCGCAATAGTGAGAGGCCTGTGTACCGCGATGAAGAGTGGCCCCCGCTTGCCACAACTAGAGAAAGCCCTCGCACAGAAACGAAGACCCGACACAGCAAAAATAAATAAATTAATTAATAAACCCCTACCCCCAACAACAACAACAACAGCAACAAAAATCTTGTAAGAAGCCATAGTGGAAAAGAATATGAAAAGGAATATATATGTACATATATATGTATATATGTGTGTATATATATATATAACTGAATCACTTTGCTGTACACCAGAAAATAACACAACATTGTAAATTAACTATACTTCACTAAAAAAATAAGTTATGTATTTCTTAACAATTTTGCAGGTATAAAAGAATGCTACTGGGCTTCCCTGGTGGCACAGTGGTTGAGAGTCTGCCTGCCGATGCAGGGGACACGGGTTCGTGCCCCAGTCCGGGAAGATCCCACATGCCGCGGAGCGGCTGGGCCCATGAGCCATGGCCGCTGAGCCTGCGCGTCCGGAGCCTGTGCTCTGCAACGCGAGAGGCCACAACAGGGAGAGGCCCGCGTACCGCAAAAAAAAAAAAAAAGAAAGAAAAGAATGCTACTGTTTTGATTGTTTTTTTTTTAATGTGTCACTGATGACTTTTTTGAGTGCTATACCCCAGCTCCATTTTCCCATAAGCCTGCTGGGTTTTGTTCCATGACTGTAAATAGCTCAGTGGTTTTTAGGAACATATATATTGCGTTCTAGCAGAACTCACTATGCACGTATGTATGAAGTATATTAATTATTTAGTCAACTTTACCTTTTTATAAGTTCATAGATCTAGGCATGGTGTAAATGACAGTCTTAAAGTTAGAATGTAGTAATTTATTTGGTTCTGTTTTCTAACATTTCTGAATCAGGGACTTTGTGTCATTCAAGATTTGGCCAGAGAAGCAGAACGCCAATAAGTAATAGATAATAAGGATTCGTTGCAGAGATTAGACCTTAGACTGAGTGGTGCTGGTGGACAAGTTCATGCAGGGCTGTTGTCTCAATGACCATCACTATAGCTCACGCGGGCCAATAGTTGGAGATGAAGACTAGGGCTGAAGTAGGACAGAATAGGGACAGACTCAATCTATGAGGACATCCCGTCCAAGTTTGATGATCTAATGACCTGCGGGAGGGCTTTGCCGAAGAGGTGCACGCATACCTGGCCGAAGATGCAGAGGGGCTGAAGGAGGAGCTCTGGTGGGGCCTGAGGAAGTTACGCGCCTAGGTTCTGCCTCTAGAAATCTTTGAGGATGTGAACGAGCTGCCCAGGAGACTGGTGCCCCTGCCGACCCTCAGAGCATACAAACAGCTGCCGCTTCACTTCCTCCTTCCAATGGTGAAGAGGTCTGGCTTTTAAGAGAGTAAAAGTTGGTGCAGTCTTACTCAAATTTGAGATCTCTCAGACCCATCAGAAGACATCTGCTTATGTCCAGAGACTCCCAGACTGTAATGGGAAAATGCTGCCTTATAAGCTAAATGCTAAGATTTAGGCGGATGCATAGAAACATGAATACAAACACAAATGCGATCTCAGGAAATGATGGGTGTCGTTTCCTGAACCCAGGTGGCTCAGAACACGTTCCTGTTATTTTTAAATTAAATTTGAAATAAAACATTTTAAACATCTTGTAGAGAACTTCTGGAACCCGGAATCTGTAATCCTAATTTGAGAAACTCTACATGCAGTGGTCAAAAATTGGCTTGAGAACCAGAACTGCTTCTACCATTTGCTTTTGACTTTGGGCAAATGCCTTTAAATTCTCCGAGACTCAGATTCATCCCTTATGAAGTGGGGCAAATAACAGTAATTATCCTGTCGTGAGGATTCAATAACATATTAGGGGGTAGTTAGAGGGGTGCGGGATGCCCAGAGTGTCAGGAGAATGTGAGCTCTTCCCTGGCTGTTCTCACAACTGTCGTCACCATCATCCTCATTAAAGTTATTATTTCTATTATTTAGCCAGTTCCCTGCGGGATAAATAGCAAAAGGTCTAATTAGTAAAAATTGGTCTCTGAGAAGTTGAAGGCAAATCTGAGCTTGATGCACCTGGATTCAGAATAAATGAAGACAGAAAACGGGTTCTATGACCCGAGGTGTCTCCTTCTGCACAGGGCACCAGTTATGTGTTCTCACCTGGCAGTGAGCACAGCTTTCATCTGGGGAACATGTTTAGAGAAACTATGTGATGTCTCACCACCAGTAGACCTGAGCCAAGCCTCTCTCTTCTTGGCCTCCATCTGCATGAAAGATGGCAGAGGAGTTATTAAGTTAAAACCCAAGGTCAAAAACGGGTGCTCAGGGCTTCCCTGGTGGTGCGGTGGTTGGGAGTCCGCCTGCCGATGCGGGGGGCGTGGGTTCGCGCCCCGGTCCGGGAGGATCCCACATGCTGTGGAGCGGCTGGGCCTGTGAGCCATGGCCGCTGGGCCTGCGCGTCCGGAGCCTGTGCTCCGCAGCGGGAGAGGCCACGGCAGTTGAGAGGCCCGCGTACCGCAAAAAAAAACAACAAAAAAAACGGGTGCTCATAGACCATATCTTTGACCCACAAGCATTTGGAAAAGCTTTTGATCAGAAATCAGAAACATACACATGAAGGCCTTGATTTTCTAAAAACAAACACACAAACAAAAAGATGGTGGGCAATCTGACCCTTCTACTTGCTACCCATCTGCTTCTGGTTGACGATGGCCTCCACAGGCCACCACCCTCTCCCCCCACTACATCCTTGATCAGGGGCTGTCTCTTGATATTTGTCATTGTCCTTGAAGGGATACTTTTCTTATAATACAGATATGTTTTTCTCCATCTGATTCAAACCAGACTGGGGAGAAATCGAAAGATGGACCTCCAGGTCCTTGGATTTTGAGAAAAACGAGCTCAACCGTATCTCTTTGTGAAAGAGAAGTTTATTTCCGTAAGTTGGCATGCAGAGCCAGTGTGCGTCAAAAGCTGCAACTTTGGATGTCATTGTAAAACAAGTCTTCGAGATTAAGACCACTAAACCATCTCCAGTGTTTGCTCTTCATTTCTCTGTTAATAGAGATGCCCAAGCTTTGGCTCAGGACACGGTAAACCCATAAGTGGAAGGGCATCTCTGTGTCACATCACGGGTCGGGGAGGGCTACACCTCTGATGAGGTAGAGCAGGAATTTTTCAGGCTTTCCAACAGCAGGCCCAGTTACGATGGAGCAGTGTTTGAGGGTTTGTCTCCCAGCAAGATCATGCTTTTATAATAATATTTTGCTGGGAAGGCAGGTCTGGGGCAGATGTCCCAATCCCCTAGATGTGGACTGCATGGTGAGGGTTAGTCCAGAGCTGAAACTTGGAGGTCCAGGAAGGATGCTGGCTCTTGGGAAATAAGATGCGAGGTCACCAAGTCTTGTCCGTGCCCTCTCCCACTGTCTTTATGTCTGTCCCCTCTGGGCAGCGCCCAGGTTCCAAACCACCACAAGTCCAGGGGATTTTGCCTCCTAAATATCTCTTGTGTCCACTTTCCATGAACTGCCACAGACCTCCACCATGCTGGTCTAATTTCCTTCCCCTTTAAGCCGGTGTTACTGAAACACACTGTTCTCCCTCCTCTGTTCTCCCAGCTTCTGTCGTAGTCTCTGCCCTATCCATTCTTCTAGCAGCAGCCAGCCAGCTCTGTGAAATGCAAATTCGATCCCCTGTAAAACCTTCTAATGGTTTCTCACTGTTTTAGAACAAAATCTAAAAATCTAAGCAGGGTCTCCCATGGCTGGACTTTGCTTAGCTTGTCAGTCTCAGCACAGATCTCACCTCTGCCTTCTCTGCTCCCTCCAGGCATAGGTTAAGTCCCTCCAATGTGCTCCATCCTCTGTAGGTCCATTGTGCATCTGTGTTCTCTGACTGTAATTCTTCTCCTCTCCTTTAACGCCTGCCCTAATCCTTTGTACCTAAACCCGCTCATCACCTCCCGGCGAGCCCTGTCTGTCCCCCTGACTCGTTCAGCGCTCACCATCCTGCGCTCCCGGAGAAGCCCACGTCTTCTCCATCCCGCGCTCCTGGAGAAGCCCGCGTCTTCTCAGCACTCGATGAAGATTGCACGTTCTTCATGTGATTCCTTAGTGAATGTCCCTGTGGTGGCCATGTCCATGCACATCACCATCCTCTAGTGACAGGGAACGGAACTGACAGGGGGTCCCAGGTCCTGGGCTTTGACCTCCATCCTTGTGTTTGCAATAAGGCCGCTCCTCCCATGGGAGGAGCCAGTGAACGAGCCAGTGAACCAGCCACTGGTTCAACTCGTACCAGCCAGTGAACGAGCGCAACAGGGACACCAAAGCGGACTTGTTTCCCAGAGACAAGGTTCTCCTCGGACAGCCAAGTTTGGCTGCAGGATTCCTAGTCGGTTTTTTGTTTTAACATCTTTATTGGAGTATAATTGCTTTACAATGGTGTGTTAGTTTCTGCTGTATCACAAAGTGAATCAGCTGTACATATACATGCATCCCCGGTTGGTTTTGAGAAACATGCCTCAGACTACATGGCCGTCTGGGAAGCTCCTACAGCCATCTCTACCTTTTCCTTTCGCTCAAGGTCATTCTTGCTCACATTCTGACCACTCTCCAACCCCTTCTGGCTCCCTCTCTTGCTTTTATTCAAGCAAGCAATGCCCTAATTACCTTATATGCTTAATCTAACACTGATGTTTGCCTTTGAGAGGACCTGGACTAATACAGTCTTTTTTCCTGATTAGATGTTAAACTTCACAAGCGTAGAGAGGTCACATCCCTTTAGGACACCACTGGCCCCAGGACCTCACGCAGTGTCTGACATACACAAAGTTGCCAACAAATTACCAAGTAAATGAAGAATCTTTGCTTCTGAGCACACCTTTTTCTCTCCTTGGAACACACCCCTGTGGGTCTTAGCCACTCATCCATCATAACTCACCCACCAGCCTATGAAACCTTCACCACTATCACGGCTCAGTTATCTATTCCCACTCCAGTGCTCTCATTAAATATTTCACATTCTTCTATCACAGTGTTTGTCACTATCTATCTGAATTTCTAAATCAGACTTTACCACTGATTTTGAGCCCCTTGAGTGCAGAGATACTATTTTGTATTTCTTCATTTGTTTCATTGTCATCTACAATGATTAATCCATTTTAGATGACCGTTAAACATGGGAAGGAAGGATGGACGGAAGGAAGGAAGGGAGGGAGGAAAGGAGGGAGGGAGGAAAGAACACTGGGAATAGAGTTTAGCTTCAGTAATTATTAATTTCTTCCTCTTTAAAAGGTTCCAGCTATCCCAAAATGTTTATAGGAAACACAAGAGAAAATAGACAGGCTTCATACATCCAAAATTACTTTTTAAAATTATTTATTTATTTATTTGCAGTATGCGGGCCTCTCACTGCTGTGGCCTCTCTTGTTGCAGAGCACAGGCTCTAGACACGCAGGCTCAGCGGCCATGGCTCACGGGCCCAGCTGCTCCGCGGCATGTGGGATCTTCCCGGACCGGGGCACGATCCCGCGTCCCCTGCATCGGCAGGCGGACTCCCAACCACTGCGCCACCAGGGAAGCCCCCAAATTACTTTTTAAATAGAAGCATTTCTAGAGTAGTTTGCCATCGTGGGAAAGACATGGACTCTCGAATCTCTCAGTCCTGGGGCAAAACCTCTGTGCATGGCATGCGTCACCGTGACCCTGGGAAAGTCAGCTGCCCGCTCCTTCATGTCCCCCACCGTAAACCAGGACCCAGTAAGTGTCATGAGGCAATGCATGCAAAACCGTTGGCCCGTAGTAGGAGCTAGAGAATCAGGAGCCACTGTTCAGTTTAAACTTCAAGTCCCGGGGCGCAGCCTGAAACACATAACTGGGGTCAAGTTTTTCGTATGGAATCTTAGACAGATAAAGAGAAGTAGCAACCCTACCGCAAAGAATATATATCGGTGTCCTGGCAGCCAGAGTGATTTGAGCCTCACATCACAGACAATTGTCAGACCAAAATAATCTTCACCAGGATTTCAGCTTTAAAATATGTGTTTTTTAAAAATCTTGGCTCTGCATGATTTGTCAAGCTCTAGTTTTATATTTTTATTGAGAAAAAAAAAAAAGCCCTGTCATTTCACACTTGCTTGTTACTGTTTGCTACCTTCTGACAGCTTTCACTGCCTGGATTGGAATTCTGAGTTTGTCGTGGAAAGACGAGGTGAGACATTTGAAAGATGCCAGTGTTCAGGGACCACAGATGGATTTACATAGCCTTGCGCTTAATTTCCCACCTCACCAGTTCCACGTCCTGCAGCCCCACTAGCTCCTGGCGAAGGCTCCCTAGGGCCGTGCTGTCACCAGCCTCATCTTTAAATATCCTTAAATATTGCCACTCATGCCTAGAATATCTTCCTTACCTCACCTACCTTCTCTTACCTCATCACCTTCCTGAAGATTTCCTTTACGCAGGCCGATTTGATCTCTCTCCTTGACACCGTCACTGAACGTGACTGTCTCATCTTCTTTTGTGTGTTCGCTTCAAACATTCATCCAGTGTCCACCAGGTGGCGGATTCACAGAGAAGGACCGAGGGTACACAAGTGAGTAAAATGGACACGATCTTCCCCAAGTCCTAGAGCACATAATTTGGTTGAGGAAATGAATAATTGGATAATTATGAGTCTGTAAAGTGCCACAAAGTAGGCAGTTGTCCATGATGGTTTGACCAGTCAAAAGGGGTAGATGACATTGCAGTACCACCACCAATAACAACGAACCTATTTCAACATAACACAACTAACATAACTATAGTAGTTGTGTATTGCTGCGTCGTGGAATACCACAGACCAACAGTTTAAAGCAATACCAATGTATCACCACACTGAGTCTGGGGGCCAGGAGTCAGCATTCTTTAGCTGACACCTCTGTTCAAGGTCTCACAGGCTGTAACTGAGGTGTCATCTGGGGTCATGTCCTCATCTGGAGGCTTGACTGGGAAGATCCGTCAGGTTGTTGGCAGAATTGATGTCCTGTGGTTGCGGGACTAGGGTCCACATTTTCTTGCTGGCTGTCAGCCAAGCCTACTCTCAGCTTCCAGAGGCCTCTCTCTGGTATTTGTCATATGGCCCCCCCAACCCCCATACACCCTCTCATGCTTTGAATCATTCCCTTCAGGAAGGGTCCGGTCCCATTTAAGGGCTCACCTGATTAGGTCAGGCCCACCAAGGATAATCTCTCCCTTTATTAACTCAAACTGACCTGGGACCTTAGTCCCATCTGCAAAATCCCTTCACAGCAGGCTTTACACCATTGTTTGATTGAATAAGTGGGAGAAAGGTGTGTACGCCAGGGGGCAGGAATCTTGGGGTAAGTATATGATGGCAGGTAGAGTTCTCTCTCACTTTACGAGTTGGTTGTGGGTCAGTGAGGCTGCTCTGCACGTCATAGTCAGCCAGGGGCCCAGGCTGCAGATTCTCCGCCTCCATATGTCCCTCTGCGATCACCCCAAGATGGGGAAGTCAGCAAGGCTAACCTCACATCCCCTCTGTGGCATCAGGACTAAAATTAAGGCTCAACATTGCATGTGGCCTCGACATCTGGTGAAGCTGGGAGGGCCTTGAGCAACCCCATCACGAGTCCCCCCACCTGTGGGTAAGGTCTCCTCACCAGGGGGTCCTCGTGCAGTTCCTGTTTATCCCCGAGGAGCAGGGTTTGCGGAAGTATTCAAATAAGGCAACCACATCTTCCCGCAGAACCAAGGAGACACCCCGCCTTCTTGACACTACAAAGTTGGCCTCCTCGAGTATCTCCTTTTTCTCTCTGTTCCCAAGCGCAACCCTGAAACGGAGCAGGGCCCCGTGGTCCTCCCTCCACCCCCACGTCCTCCACCTGCCTTTTGTCTGTGGAAAAACTTTAGCCAAAGAATAAATTTAATCAGAGAAGTGAGACAAGGCAGAAACAAAGGCAAACAGTCCAACAAGACTAAATAATAATAATAATTTCGTCCTTAAGCAGAGCGAAGGACCTTTAGTTCCTTCTCAAAGGGCTATAGATCATATTCTGAGCCGTAGCCTGTAAGCTGTCTTGTGGACACTGAAACCGCCACCAGGTGAAAGAAGTTAACTCACGATGACCAGAGTGTAGCCATGGCATACGCTGCCGCAATTCCAAGAAGAGGCCTCAGGAAAATGGGAACAAACTGACCCTGGAACTGAAGACTCACTGTACCTAAAACAGTCAAGGTGATCAGACCATCGTGTGGACAATTTCAAGACGACGGTCAGAGCTGACTGTGCTGTTTCTGCGTGTCGCCCCCTCCCTCCACCTATAAAAGCTCTTCTCCACTGATTGTCGGGGACTCCGTTTGGACAGGAGTCCGCCCTCCCCCTCGGTTGCCGGCATCCAAAATAAAGCAGGCTTTCCTTTCCACCATCCTGGCCTCTTTATTGGCTTTTGGGCAGCGAGCAGCCGGGCCCCGCTTTCAGTTACAACCCGCCATGTTCCTGCGTGGTGTGCAGTGTCTTCACCCCCCGGGGTGTGGACCTCTGTAACTGATGAACTGCCGTGGATGTCATCTGTCTGGTGTTGCATGCTGTGTGTACGGTCATCCCCATACCTCTAGGGTGGGGATCCCTTGTTACCAATGGTCATTAAAACACTAAAAGTACCATTAAAACACTAAAAATACCACCCCAGGAGTAACACGAGGTAATCCTGTTTATATTTCTTTGGCCAAAGAGAATCCTTAACTTCAGGGAATTTCAAAAAGTTATAACCTGTGTTCAAAAAGAAGGACAATCTGAAGTCTTTAGTGACAGCAGTTATGACCCCGCCCACCGTGGTTAAGGATACAGACTCAGAAATCAGGCTCTTCCATTCATGACTTGTGGAATTTGAGGCAAGTTGCTTCATTTTTCTCGGCCTTTGTTTACTCTTTTATTAGTTAAAAAAAAAAGACTTTAACAGTGAAACCTAACTCAGAGGTTTTTCATGAAGATTAAGTCAATGAACGCGTGTCAAGTTTTAGATGTTTGGAACGATACCTGTTCTCATTACTCATTAGTTGTGTTAGATAATGAAGAATTCCTGACTCTGCTGCAGTATTTCCTGACTGATTGAGGACTTGTTAACCAGCATATAGGGAATCACTAAGTTATATATTCATCCTATGAATATTTGCTGATCCCACGTGTGCTCCAGAAAATGTTAGAGGCCCTGAAGATTACGCAGTAATCTCAATAGACAAAGTTCTGCCCCTTGGAGTTTACATTCTAGAGAAGGGAGACAGACAGCACTTGTGTTAGATGGTGTTAACTGCTATGGAGACCAAAAATAATAATAATAATAATAATAAGGTAAATAGGAATCTGAAATCAGGAAGGAGGGTCATTTGCATAAGGTTCTCATGGAAAGGCAAAAGACAAGTTGACATTTATGTAAAGACCAGAGAAAATGACACAGGGTCATTGAACTACCCATGACAAGAGGTTTACAAAGGAGACTGCATGTGCAAAGGTCCTGGGGCAGCAGCCTGCCTTGTATATCCGAGGCCCATGAAGGAACTAGTGTGGAAACAGAGTGAGCCAGAGTTGGGAGAAGTAGCTGGGGAGGTGGGGAAGAGCAGGGAGGGAGGCTGGAGTGGGGGAGGGCTAGTGTGGATGATGTAGGGCTCTGCAGCTCATTTAAGGAATCAGATTTTTAACATGAATGAGAAGGCAAGACAGCGGAATGACTGGGACGGAGTTATTGGAGTATCTGACCTTTAAAGGATTTCTTAGGGTTTGGCGTCTTTTCTGAGTCTAGATAATAAAGCTCTGAGCTCTGGGCTGATGTTTGGCTCTTGACTCTAAAATCTGGGCTTCTCTGATAGGCTGCCGCAGGGGTCTGGCATTCTATCTCTCTCCTGCTTCAGATCTCTTCCCCCGCTTTGGTCCTGGTGCAGATGTTCTTTTATTGTTTTTGAACCGAGAGCTCCGGATGGATAGGGTGCTCAGGAATTTCCATTGGCTGTACTCTCCTTGCTCACCCTGCTGGAGAACATCCTCTCGGCTGGACCAAGGAGAGCTCCCGGTCCGGTTTCTCAGCAGGGACTAGAAAAAGCCATGTAACCCCTCCACTCACATGGATGTGAAATATCACTTGGTCTTTACAACCGGGACTGGTGTAGCGGATGATTGCATTTCTGAAGTGAACGCCATAGGTTATAATGAGCGCTGGGTGGGAAAAAAAAGAAACATTAGCCATGATTCATGCCTCAAACTGAAGGTAGGACAAGTAGTTCTTGAACATCCTGATTAGATTTTCATCTTGTTTTAGCAGCAGTAGCTCAAGTTAATGTTTGCTCAGTGCAATCGCGTCATGTGGATTGACACGTAGGTAATTATGCTATTTATCTTCTTATAAAACTCTCTCAACTGGGGAACTATGATAATTCAATGCTTGAGAATGTTGGGGACAAAAGTCACTTCAGCAAGAGAGGGACAGCAAGAAGTCCTTGGTGATCGGGGATGGTGAAGCCCTCCCAGAGCAAAGGAGGCTCTTTCCCCTGGGTCCCCCCGGCACGCGTCCTCCTCCCCAGCTCTCACGTCTCCAACTCAGGCCCCTATCCCTGGCCTCAGGAGCCTCGCAATGGTCCTCTCCCCTCCATCCCGCCCCCAGGCTGCTGTCAGAATGGCCTGCTCACCCTGCCTTTTTTCCCCTTTCCCATCTCTCGGGATTATTTCCTTACTAAAAAAAAAAAAAAAAAAACCCTCAATCTCTCCCTCTCATTTAAGCAGTGGTACGTAGACCTAACATATAATAAACAACGAATTTTCTAAAACCCAGGCCAAATCATATCACTCATCATTTTTTAAAACTAAAAATTTTTACTGGTTTCTTTTTACCTCATACCGACCTGTATCAAGATGCTCCGTGATCAGCCACATTTACCTGTGAGGAGCCCCTTGTGGCCTCACTTTTCAAGAGACCTAAACTCTGTGCATCGTCCACTCACCCCCTTCTTCATTGTGCCATGGTGCATGGACCAGGGCATGGGCGTGTGACAGGCTCTGCCAATATAGGAAGCCCTCATTCACCCTCACCGGTAAGAGCAAAACGGAGGGACAGGCACCACACCTTGGGGGAAAAGTAAGGCTGGAAGCACTGAAGGAAGTGAAATTGGGCTCCTAGATCTTAGATGTAAATACTGCATTGGCCAAAAAGTTCGTTCGGGTTTTTCATAGGATTTTACAAAAACCCAAATGAACTTTTTGGCCAACCCAATATATTTAAATTTATACATATAAATTTACAAATATAATTTAGATTTAAATATAATTTAGGTAGATATAACTTAAATACAGATAAATATAATTTATATGTATATAATTTAGATAGGTGTATTTGGATGTATACTTACAGGTACAGGTATAGAGACAGATACAGATACAGATTCATCCAGGCCACATCCCTCTCTGTTCTTCATCCCAGCAAAATTGTCCAAGGAGCTCTCTGTACTGACGTCTCTACACCCTCACTTCTGATGTGTCCCCAACCGACTGGGTTAGGCACTCAGACCCATCACTGCTCTGAAGCTGGCCTGAACAACTCTACGAGTCACTTCCACCTGACTCCAGCCAAGAGCCCATCCTCTGTCCTCACTTTACCTGGCCTTTCAGCAGCAGTGGGCATGGCTGACCCCCACTTCTTTATGAAAACTTCTATACTCTGGGCTTTCTTGACACGAACCAGGCTGGCTTTTGCCTACTTTACTGCCTCTTCCTCGAGCTTTCCTTGGACCCCTCCTTCTCTAGAAACTCTAGGAGTCTCAATACGCTGGACTCAGCTCTCTTTTCCTGGAGGGAAATGCACATGCAGAAGAGGGCGTGTTCATTGCTATAGTTGGAGAGACCGTCTCTACACTAACGACTCTCAAAGTTATGTCTTTAGCTGCATCTCCTCTCTGAAATCCAGGTACATAATCCAGGTCCATTGCTGTCTCTTTTAGGAGTCTTCAGGCATCCCAAGTTAACCTTTGTAAAACAGAACCATTGGTCCCCCCACTGGATCGCTTTCCAAATTCTCCCACACTCATGATATCTTCGTTTCAGCCAATGTCTCTTTCACCAGCCAACACTTGAACCAAGGTATGAGTGTCCCCTCCCTCCCTCACACCTTGCATCAGTGATGTCCTTCAGCAGTGCCTTCAAAACATTCCCCAAATAGCCCCGGTGCCATCACCTCTACAGCTGCCACCATGCTCCCAGCCCATCTTCCTCACCTGGACCATTGCAACACCTCCTACCTGATCCCTCCCAACCCCCATCTTCCTCCCCTAAATTTTCCAAAGTGACATTTCCGAGGACCCTTGGTTTTTCATTACTCTTAGAGTAAAAACCAAGCCCTCTATCCAGTCCCTGCAGGTCTTATTGAGCAGGTTCCTTCCTCTCTCTCTGATCTCAGCTCTTCATTCTCCTCCACAGACCCTCCATTCAGAATCCCTCAACTGTGACATCCTGCTTCCTGCCACAGGACATTTCCACATACCTTCAGCTTGGGATTCCCTCTCCTCCATCCCAGACCTATGCTCAGTTGCCTCCTTTCAGCTCAAATGTAATCTTATTGGAGATTTTTCCTCCAATCTGCCTGAGACAGGTACTCTACCATATCACTCATTCTATCTTATCTGTGGTTCTTTTCAATATCTTTGTATAGTGTGTATGTGTGTGGCTGTGTGTGTCCTTCAGAGTTACATTGTCTCTCTATATCCCCACTAGAATAAATCTTTCTGAAAGGCAGGAATAATTACCCTTTAATTCCTGTATCTCTTGTACCTAAAATGGTGCCTTGTGAGGTTACCAACTGCTCTTTGGTAAGTTATAGACCATAAATATATAGACGGAGCTGCAGCCCCAGGACGTCATACCTGGCTGTAACCCACAAAGCCAGATGGAAAAACTCACAGCCCAAATATATGTTCAGCAGTGTCCGCAGATCCATAAGGCAGTGTATCCTCTTTCTGTGCTACCATCAAGTGTGAGTGGTTAAATGCTTTTCAGTCACCATCAAATGTTGGGAAATAAATGAAAAATAAATTTAAGAGCAACACATTGCCTGCAGAGAAAGGTCATTCCACTTCCATTTGAATCCTCTGCTGACTGGCCCTGTGAAAATGGGTAAAATCCTTTCTTCTTTAACATCTAACATCTCTGAGCCCCAGTATTACCATCCGTAAAACGGGGTAACAAGCACATCTATCCTGGGGCTTGACTATGAAAATTATATGTATGTACGTGGTTCAGTCGCAGGTGTGATTGCCTCTTGCCTTCACCGTCCTCTGAAAGATGTGAGGTTTCTCTCTTTGGTCTTGAACTAGGAGGACCCAGGACACTGACCCCGTAAGAAAGCCCCGCCCCTCCGCCACCCCCTTTGTGTCCCTTTCCCCAGATGGCCCTTCCAGGAGAACGTCAGGCAGCAGAACACAGTTCAGAGATTGTTTCAAAAGAAGTTTCACCCTCTACTGCTGCACTCTCTGCTCCTAACTCCCAAAACCCACCACGGAAGAAAGCCCTCCTGTGGCATACGCCTTGGGGAGATGGATGTTTGGTCTGGAGAAGAGAAGGCTTCAGGGGGCCCCACCTGATCATGGCCCTCAGAGATCCAAAGGACTGAAAGTAAAGGAATACCCCAGCCAGGGAGGTGGCCGGCCTGGAGGAGCCAGGCACGTGTGCATTAAACCGCAGCTCCACCATGTTCCGGCTTCCTCTTCTGTACAGTGTACGTGTGGCCCTCATGGAAGGGACAGTGTAACAGTGTCCCTAGTGAGACCATGGGAAGGGTGGGCAGTGCAGCCCTTCAGCAAACAGCTGCGCTGCTAGGGGCCAAGCACACGCGTGGCTGCAGAGGGACGTGCCGCTCAGACCTTCCCGTGGAGGTGGAATCACACAGCCCAACCTAGAGAGGCCACCTGGGGTGGCTTCATCGTCTGTCCTCGTCTGGACTGTTAGATCCTCTCCAGCAGAGACACAGTCTGAGGTTCTCTGGGGCGTGGCTCACAGCTGGGCAGGGAGACGGTGCTCACTGATCCACAGAGGGAAACGTGGAGAGAGAAATTTCCCCCTGGCTTATCTCCTTATTTTCATCTGTGTTAAAATCAGTCCGCATCACCTTAGGGAAACAGCCTGTTCCACAAGGCAGAGCTGGTGAGGTGACACACCGGGCAGGTCGGCATCTTCCCAGGAGCGGGGGCCGCCCTCCCTCCACCGGGCCCTAACAGAAAGCTCTGGACCAGAGCCGGACGCTTGGGTCTGTTTCAGCACCTTCTATTCAACGTTTGCTGCATCCTCGGCGAGTCATTTCACCTTCTCAGCACCTCCGTCCTGTACGAGTTTATTGTAAAAGCAGCTCACAGTGCGGCTGGAAGAATTAAATGAAGAGTGTTGGGCTTCCCTGGTGGCGCAGTGGTTGGGAGTCCGCCTGCCGATGCAGCGGACACGGGTTCGTGCCCCGGTCCGGGAAGATCCCACATGCCGCGGAGCGGCTGGGCCCGTGAGCCATGGCCGCTGAGCCTGCGCATCCGGAGCCTGTGCTCCGCAATGCGAGAGGCCACAACAGTGAGAGGCCCGCGTACCGCAAAAAAAAAAAAAATATATGAAGCGAAAGACTCCAGCAGAGTTGGGCAAATGCAGGGGCTGGGAGAAAGTTGGTGCCTGGAGGGTGCAAGTCACAGAGGGTTGTTAGGAAGTACTGCTGCCGGGAGTGGGTTCTCCAGCAACATGCCTTCAGGACGAGCACTCTGGAGGCGGGTAGGGAGGAAGGCTGGGGCGGGGAGACCAGAGAGATGACACTGGTGCCCATATTGGCAGGAGATAACCAAGACTGCAGAGCAGTGATGGATGGAGGAGGAAGATGGGACAGGTGTCTTTATTCTAGCGCCTCAGATGTTTCCACATTTCCAAGGAGGGCAATGTGTCCAGGAGATGACCGTCACAGGCAGCCCAACTGGTGGTGAGAGGAAGGGGCAGAAAAAGCCAGACAAAGCATCAGGGTCTGCGGTGTAACTGATCTGAAGAGAAAGAACCTCAGTGGGAAGATCCCGTCTTTGATCCACTTGCATCTTCTGTTTCTGGTTCCTCTTGGTCCCTCGGTGTTTGGTCCAGTGGCACCTGGAAATGTTCTCTTCTCCCAGGGGTTCCAGGAAGTCCTGAAGAGGAATGCACTCCACTGTGGGCAGAGGTTGGGAGTGGCACTCTCCCAGCTCCCCGGCTTGGGGAGGGGAGTGGAATTCAAGGAGGAGACCCTGCGGGGAGGGCAGAGCTCCAGGGAGACAGAGTAGAGACAGATCTTCATCAGCCCACCCAGGGTGGGTCTCCATCAGAATCTGGGTGGTCAGGCGGCGTCGTGGGCACAGAAAGGCCACTATCTGAGCGCACTCACGGGTGGTGCTTTACGATGGGTCTATCTGGATCCTCAAGGAATAAGCGTCCTGCTGGGATAAATGAGAAAGCGTCTTGAAAATAGGCAAGCAGAGATGGCAGGCAGGGTGAGGGGGCCATGCCCAGGGTGGTCAGAGCCCCAGTGGGTGAGAAGGGCAACCGTGCAGGGGGTGAGGGAGAGGGCAGCTGGCTCGGGATGCCAAAGCCGAGGCGGGTGGGGACCCTCGGTGGGGGCCCCGGGGGATGGAGTGTCAGGCCCCCAGCGAGGTCGGGGACCTGACAGCAGTGGGATTGAGAGCACACAGGGCATTGATCAAATGAGTAAATAGGTACATTAGGGACGAGGGTCCCACTCCTCGATGCTGGAGGAGAGTCACAGGTGTGGAAAGAGAAAACTAGGAAGAACTGGGTGGTGCTGGATTGGGGCTGGTGGACTGGTTGGAAGTCGCTTTCGATGCACAGACGTGTAACAAGTCAATACAGATGCAGTGCGGCGTGATGAGTCATCTCCTCCACGGTAAATGACACCGCTCGAGGCCCAGGGGTCCCACGGTGCAGTGGCGATTTAGGGTCACCTCGCCGATGTATCTGACCTGAGCCAGACTTGGCCCCAAGCTCCCTTGACTTAGAAGGGGACATGGGGCCAGGGCCCTGGTGGGCGGAGGCCACTCCCAGAGGCTCGCTCGCCCACCTCTCCCCCTGCAGCTCCCCTCAGCTCCATCCGCACCCACCTCACCCCTGCCCCTCCTCTGGTCCCCTTGCCTCCTTGCTGGAGTCGGCTGTCCACCAGCTGTCGCCCCTCCCGGCCTCACGACTGGGTGGAGGGAAGGGAGGCCCTGTGGGGACCGGTGGAGGGACCTCCAAGGAACGGTGCTCTGGCCTGAGGGCTGGGATCCAAAGGGCAGCCACGCGCACATCCTCTGACCCACAGCCCGCAGCACATCGCCAGCACCTGTCAGGACTGGGGGCGGGGAGGCGGGTGGCCGGCTCCCTGCAGCCTCCTGTTAAGTGCTGACAGCCAGCTGGCCTCGGGAGGCTGTGGGAGCAGGAAAGGCGGGGGACACAGAAGAGCTCTCCCGACGTGATGTTAATAACGCTGCTGCTGCCGACACCAGCTCGTGGTTTTTGCATACTTAATATAGGCCAGATATTATTACAAGTACTTTTCATAGAATAATGTAATTAAATCCCTTCAGGGTCTTATCAAGGAGGCGCCGTGCTTGATCGCATCCTAGGGAGGAGGAAACCAAAGCGGAGGATGCTTCTGAGACTTGCGGCAGCTGCACATGTGGAAAGAGGGGAGAGACTGGAGTCCGTCCGTCTGCATCCGCGTCGGGAGAGCCCGCCTCGCCGTGGGGTCAGCAACCCCTGCTGGCCTGAGCTTCTAGCCCCTCCCAGGGCCCCTGAGGGTGTGGCCAATTCCATGGGGCTCCAGTGGACGCTCCAGGCACCAATGAAGCCTGAGTGGACCCTGAGGACAGGCTGGGGGGACCTGGGGGTGGGGGAGAATGGAGTGGGCGACGCCAGGGTGTCCTGGCAGAGGGGCGCCCTTTGCCGGCAACAGCAGGGCACTTGGGACTCGAAGGTCTGGGGAAGGACTGGGAGTCTGTAATCCTCCGAGTTGGGGTCAGGGAGATAGCGGAGGCCAGACCTCAACCGCCTGCCACGCCATCCAGAGGAGATCAGACGGCCGCACGAGTGGAAGAAGCCCTGCAGCTCCAGAATCCGGGAGTGTGCTCAGAAAATTCCAGACAAGGAGCCTGGGAGTTGCTGCAAGACAGAGCTCAGGAGGACAGGCTTCCTCACTGGGGGAGGGGGTGGCCTCAGAGAGGAGGCGGCTGGACCCTCTCTCCACATGGGGAGGAAGCCCCATCTGTGTGCCTCAGTCCTAAAACGCTTGTAGCAGAAAATCAAGTCCATTAAAATTCCAGACGCAGAAAATGTGTCTGTTAATGACCAGCTTTGCGAGCGTCCCTGAGCAGAAGCGCTAACAAATGGATTCTAAACAGAGAAAAGCCCTTGACAAGCAGGCACTCAAAGGCGAGAGCCCTGCTTTTGACTAGAGGGCAAAGAAGCACTCACCCGACTCCGCAGCAGGACTAGTTCAGACTTCAGGCGGAAGAGCCAACTGCGCAGCCGCAGGCTGGAAAGGGAGGTATGATGAATCTCACGTCCTGGTGGGATGAACACGAGGCCGCAGGGCAGGCCAGATGTGGAGGGCTCAGGGGACTCCACACTCCCCTCCAGAGGAGAGCCTCTGCCTCGGGCTGGGAAAGCCCTGCCCCCCCCACCCCCCCACCCCACCCCCCTCCCCGCTGAATAAGCCCCCGGGCCATCGCCACCACGGCCCAGAGAGCTGAGGCTGTTTGGCTTACCCGCCAACACCCAGGAGTGGAAACAGGGCCCGGAAGCTGGGCGCTTCCAAGAGGGGCAGCCCTGGAGGAGCTTCAGAATGAGAGCAGGGGTGAGGAGAGGGGCGGGTGCTGGGGCTCAGAGGGGAGAGAGGCAGGGGGAGGTGGGGGAGAAGAGTCCAGGGAGGGCTAAGCCAGGAGAGTCTCAAAAGTGCAAGACTGAGAAGGTGTAAAATAGATGTAGGGGGACGGAGAAGGGCAGAGAGACACCAAGAGAGGCGAAAAGGGAGGGAGACAGCCTCTCGGATTGGGGGACAGAGGCAGGATTTGTCAGAGACGGGGGGAAAGACAGAGAGAGAGAAGGGAGACAGAGCTGTCAAAGCCAATATTGGCCATTTACAAGGTGATCTGTAACTATCACTTCTCTCCTCTCCCCGCCCTACCCTCATTCCTACCCAACTCTGACCTAGAAGGTTCTTTCGGACAGTCTTGTGGCCTTTTCTCTCCAGTGTCTCTCCCGGTAACCTGTTTGGTACCGGCATCCTCTTCTCATTGCCCTCCCATAAGGAAGCGCCATCCCTGAACCCCAAGCCATGACTCCCACGAAGCTGGCAGTTTTCCCATCTTGACCCCGGGCAGTGGTATGACCCTTCTCCCCGCACAGCACCTGGAACATTCTCATCCTTTAGGACAGGGCCGCCTCTCCTTGGGCAGCTCTGTAGAAATGGTTTCATGGAGCCCAGGTGACCACCGTCATCTTCTATCTTGACTCACCCCTGCTTTGCTTCGATCTCCCTTCAGGCACCTGGATTCAGCTGTGAGGCCCCTGCATTCTTCCCTCCAGTTGAAATGTCCCCAGTTCTTCATACGTCATTGTTTAGGTCCAGACCAGTGTTCTCTAATGTGATGCTGTGGCTCTCATTTCCTTCTGAGTGGCCCTCCCAGCCCCTCACTCTGGTCTGGCAGCTGGGGCGTCAGGTGGGGCTGTGTGTCCTGACTCCGCCCTGTGGGACCCACATTCCCCAGAGGAACCCATGCTGGGAGGGGGCGGGTGTGTCTGCCCTGCAGGGCCCCTCACATCCCGAGACGGCTCATCTCTACAGACTCCCGTCCAAACCAGACAACTCTTGTTTCCTGAAATGTGATGAAAAGTAGAACCCAAGGGTCCCCAGTGTGGCTCAGGAAGAAGTGCCCGTTGGCTGAGAGAAAGAGTGAGGGTGAAGGGGAATCTCCAGGGGCCCAGGCTCGCTGCACATCTCGTCCCTTGGGGTGGCCGGTGAAGGGACAGGGACCCCACAGAGCCCATCTTCGTATCAGGACCTGCCTGCTTGCTGCCGTGTGACCTGGAGAGAGTCACCACACCTCCCTTGTCACTGTGTTCTCACCTGTAAAACGAGGCTAGAAACACCTGCCCCGCGATGGCTGCGAGATAAAGTATTCAAGGCTCCAGGCGCGCGGTGGGCGGGGTCGCTGGCAGATGACTTTAGTTTTATTTTTATCGTGGAGCCTTCCACAATATCTACAGATTTCTCTTCCATAGCACGGATCAGATTAAATTGTAAGGCTCTGTTTCATGTGTGTCTGTCTCCCTATGTGTTGCCCAGAAATAGTGTCGTGGAGTTATTTATATACATATGATTGTATATAATTATATTAAGTCTCTCTAGACTGTGACCTCCATCTGTGAGATGGGCTCGTTTCCTGTTCAGCTTGCTGTCCCCAGCGCCTGGCACCACGTCTGCTCGCTTAAACAAGCCAGCATCCCTCTGAGACTGGACACTGGTCCTCCAGCCCCGTCTCTGCCACGTCCTTCGTCTGTTGGGTTCCCACCTGCTCAGACCATCAGAGGCCTGTGCTGAGTGGCAGCTGGCTCAGTAATTCCTGCCAAGTTCTCCATTCTTCCCTGACTACAGGGAACATGCCAGAAGGGAACCAAGGTGACACTGGGACAGACCACCTTACCGATGTCTCCATGGCAACAGCAAGAGTCCTGTTACACACGAAGGATCTTGGTTCATTATGTGGTCAAAGGTCAAGCCGTCGGGATGAGGCCTCCGTGCCAGTGTGCCTTTCGGAACAGGGCTGGCCTCCTCGTTCACTCCGTCTCTCGATCCTCAGGGTTATAAGAGGTGAGGACAGGAGCCAAT
The DNA here is from genome assembly GCF_011762595.2 of Tursiops truncatus. Classification (NCBI taxonomy): domain Eukaryota; kingdom Metazoa; phylum Chordata; class Mammalia; order Artiodactyla; family Delphinidae; genus Tursiops; species Tursiops truncatus. Next base: position 74,027,076 of record NC_047050.1, read on the forward strand.
GACGCCTTAGGAGGAACGGTTGTCGAAACGCGAAATCGGCCTGGCAGCCGTCTGTGTCCGGAATTGCCTTGTTTTAAGCACCTTTCCAGGCCTCCAGCGTCTTGACAGAAACACCCCTCGTTTCACGCTCTCTTTCCCCTCCCAGGTGAACCTCCCAGCCAGATCCACGGTTTTCAATGGCTTTAATAACTTACTATATATAGGCGCACACTCTGGCTTCATAAAATAGCACCACAAAAGGAAACTGAAGCTAGATGTTCCCAGTGGAAAAGAAGAGAAACAAAATGATTGCCCTGAAATAGCACCTCCCCAACCATATGAAGAGGAGCCAGCAATGCCACCCGTCGCCTAATAACTGAACAAGCGGCCTCTCCTTTCCCTCACGGAAGTGTTGTTTCAAATGCACATTTGGAGTTCGCTTCTGCCTAGAGCCAGGAGAAAGCATTTACTCCTGAGAAAGCACCGTGGGAAGCAGACAAGGCGACCCAGACCAAGGCTGCTGTTTGCCAGCTCCCTGGACGCCTTGGTGTGATCCCGCAGTGAGCTGGGGACGTGAGCTGTGTGTGTGGTTTGGGGCAGGTGGGCTCAACCCTCTGCCCCAGTTTCCGAATTACCATGGGGGCAAAGAACCGTGCCCCGCCCCTCATAGGTGTGTAACAAGGAATACATGATACAACTTAAGGGAACATGCTTTGAAAAACATGGAAAGCAAAGATTTGGTTTGAAAGGAAGGGTTTCTCTACTTGGATTAGAGTAAACAAACAAGCAAAGTGGACTCGATTGCTCTTAAGGGCGACAGAAGAGATGCTGGAAAGGATGGATCCGTGTGCCCTGCATTCAGGTATTAGCTCACCCTTTTCAGGTCATCATTTCACAACATATACACGCACCAAACCATTCTGTTGTATACCGTAAAATTATACCATTTTATATGTCAACTATATCTCAATAAAGCTGGAAGAAAAAAACGATCCTCATACGAATCCTGGGAAGTACATGTTAATTCCACTTCACAAAGGAGGAAACGGAAACGCAGGTTGTTCAGTTATTCAGCTGACATCCTCAGGCTGGCACAGCTGCAGGGCAGAGGGCAGCAGGGGCCCTTCTCATGTGGACAGCTCATTAGGGACTGGAAGTGAAGGAGGCTAATTGACAGCTGACCAGGGGCAGCTCAGCCCCGCAGCTGTGCCGAACTCAATCCGGGGAAGTTCCTGCAAATCCTGGCTCACAGAAGCCAGGGGTTGAGGGCTGCTATCAAGGCGCCTCCAACCTGCCTTCAGTATAAACCAGAGTTGTGCCCCGAGTGGAAGACAGAATGATCCTAAGCGAAGACCAGTACAGCAGAAGTCGCTCCTTCCCCGGCCGCTGGCTGGAAGAGAGGTGAGTTTTTATTACTGGTCCCACACAGGAGAAGCCCAGGTTCTCCGACACAGCCCGGAGTCTCCGTGAAGCCCGTGGTCTCAGTCACTGTTTAGCAAGCATCTGCTGTGCGTCTCTAGAGCATCTGTGCCAGGACCAGGGATTCTCCTTCTGGGGCCCAGAACCCACTCTCCTGCACCGCCCTCGGGGCATCAGAAGCTTACAGAGATGGGTTCTCGGGCTGCAGCCGTTGGCAGGCAGAAAACAGGAGTTGGCTGGAAAATGCCAGAGACAGCAGGTTGAAGCCCAATTCTCTGGGTCGCTTATGCACGCTGCCTGGCCCTTTCAAACACACCGCAGCATCCTCAGACTCTAAGGAGGAAGCATCTCATCTTGGCAGGTCTTAAAATCTGCAGAGGCGTCGGAGTCTGGCCAAGTTCTGGGTTTGCCTCAACCCTGAGCTCCTGGGCTTGGGTTGAAATAGATATTATTCTCGGGAAAAAGGGCAGCATGAAGCAACCGGGCTGCTCAGCCTGAACGAGGAAGCCGAGGATGGTTTGAGGGTAGGGCAGAGATTCCTGGGGGGCAGCTTTTCAAAACCTGTTAATACCATCCCCCGGAGATCCTGACTTAGTGATTCCGGACCAGACCCAAGAATCTATCTCGTTAAAAGCAAAGATTCCCTGTAAAATTTGATCCCGGAGCCTAAAGGGAACTCGCTGAAGAAGTGAGGTGAGACTTTGCACCCAAACGCTGGGCCCCATAGTTCATGATCTTGGGAAAATCACTGTATCTTTCTGAGTCTCATTTTCCTGTTTGTGAAAAATAACTCAAGGTTTGGGCTGCACCGGGCGTTCCCAGATGTGGGAATTATGAACTGGTAGTTGAAAAAAACAAATCTTGGGAACCAGTATGAAGATATCAGACCCGATCTTTATTTTGACAAGTCGGATTATAAAAAACCAAATATACAAATAAGTATTACTCCCCCCGACACACGCACACACACTCCTTCTCTCACGGTACGAGACATTTTAAACCCTACAAAAATGAGGCAGACCTCAGTCTCAGAATGAAGGGTCATCCTTCAGATGTGGTGCTTTGGGTTTGCCCTTCGCCCCGTTCACCCCTCTCTAAGCCTTGGACCCACAGAGCTTGGACCAGCGGATACCCTGCCCTGGACCAGCAGTGGGAACCCCGGGCCTGACTTTCTCAGGATGCCCCTGGTCCTTGTTTGCAATGCTTCCTCACACTGGAACATCATTGCCCTCTGTGTTTCAAAATGCCCCAGACAAGCTTCAACTCCGCTCTTTCCGGGACCAGTGGCCTCCCTGCCACACCCCGTGGCCCCAGGCAGGTCCCATCTGGGAGACCAGAGCTGCTGATACCACCCAGGAGCCTACTGAGGAGCCTGCCCTTGGCCCCCTGTGCTGCGGTGTCCGCCTCTGACCACACGATAGTTCCTGGGGGCAGGAACTGGAACAAAGATGCGCTGGAAGTTCCCCTGAATCTGCTGGCCTTTCTACGATCTGGAACCCTCCGTCCCACGCTCCAACCACGCTGGGGTTTCTATTCGACCGTCTCAGTTTAACGTTAAGGGAAGTGACTTCGGTCTTCCCCTTCACTCACGCGCTGGGGCTTCATCCACACGTTAGGTGAAACCGAAGCCCAGGGGCTCTCAGGGCCGTGCCAAAGGAAGAAAAGCCCAGTGGTGCTGTCGAGCCGTTTCACGGAGCTCTGCACCCCGACACCTAATACGTCACACTGGCCCCAACGATGCCTTCAGCATACAGGGACCCAGGAGGCGGATTGGGTGCGGACAGTCAACTCAGAGACCGTGAACCCAACCTGACCTCGGCCCCTCCCGTGGGAGGCACGGACACCAGAGCCCCACTCAGTCACCCTGCTGAGGGATGCCCCTCACACTGTGGCTTCTGGGTTTTATATTTCGGGAAACAGTACAACCAAAATGCAGCAGTAACCCCCCCGAAGAGGTTGGGGGAGGACACGAGACGGGTGCCCGCTGCCACCTGCTGACAAATTCTCAACAGGCGCGAGAAAGAGGAAGAAACAGACATGCTCGAATTGAAAAGGGAGTTCCGCTCTCAGAAGCAGAGGCCCTGCAGAGTGTCCTGCAGGACGGTGGGGTGGGGAGAAAGGGATGCCCTGCTGTGTAGACCAACCTACACTTTCTCCCCTGAGCTGCTCAGGACGACAGCTGCCTGTGTGGGATGCCCGGATCCCAGAGCCGTGACCTTACGTGAGGCTCTGCAAGGTGGTCAGGTGCAGGTGTGAGGTAAGAACAGGCTCCTGGGGCAGCTCCCTACCCTGCAGGCTGGGCAAGCAGCTTTCAACGTGAACCAGCCCCGACCTGGTAACAGCTGAGGGCGGGTGAGGGCGCCCCTACCCTGGTGGTCCTCAGGACCATCCCAGGTACCTGGAACTGGCCCGCTGGGGTGCCCCCAACCAGAGCTGTAGACAGGGACCCTTCATGCCTATCCCACGTTTGCTGCGAGCACGTGGGGCAGGCCCGTCCCCCTTGAGGCCCCAGGGTCCTTGTCCCCAGAAAATCTGCACTGGCTCTGAATCCCGTGTTCACGCGGGGCCGTCTGTGGAGACCTGTCGCGGTGGGGTTTCCCTGAAGTGGAGCCTGATCCTAAGATGCGGGCACAGGTTGTTTGGGGGTGTGAGGGGGCAGCAGGGACAGCCATACCGACACAGCATCGAGCCGGTCCCCCCGCGGACGGTCTGAGCAGTCATGCAAGTTGCACCTCAGAAGGTTCTTTCCAAAGTGAGGGAGGACAGAGGCCTCTCTCCTGCGGTCCCCATACCCCACTGGCTGAGGGCCACCCCGAGGGCGCGCTAAGTCTCCTGCACTTCTGGGCAAAAAGCCCTCCAGGGCGTTAGAGAGAGCCACGAGGCCAAAGAGCAGAGAAGCTCTTCGAGGGGTGCTCAGGGGGGACCCCTATCCCCCCCCACAGGACCCCTATCCCCCCCCACAGGACTGCCCGCTTCAGGGAAGTGGCACAGACATGCAGGATGGGCATGGAAAACACATGCTAGGTGCCCACTGCACAACAGGGGCCATCTGAGCTTCTCTGGCTGGGGGGCACTGGAGCCCACCCGTTTGCACCCCATCTCCTCCTGGCAACTGGCAGGGCCCCTCCAGAACCCCCCTAGGGATCCTGGTGGTTTACAAACACTGCTGTGATGCTTCTTGCAACCTGTCACCGACTTTCTACGGTTCTCAGGCCAGATACTACCAGCATCACCCGCGCGCCCAACACCCGCCCTGAGAGCCCCTCCGGAAGCAGGCCGTGGTCTTGGAGGTGCTTCCCCGGGGACGGAGCTGCCCTGCCAAGGCAGATGGGAACCGCGGCGCGCTGTCCCCTCGGTCCGCTCCTACCCCACACCCCTGCACTTCCCTGCCTAGCATTTTCATGTATTTTGAGCTGGAAATTACCGAAATCCTCAGTGCTGCTGAGGTAGTCGTCTTTATTTCCAGAAACCCATCAAGCTCTGTGCCTGGAAAGGACTCAGGACAGTCCACGCATTCCCCCAGCTGCCCACAAACGCAGCCACTCCCAAGCCACATGGGGAGCTGGATGAATCCAAGACCCTCAGGGGAGGAACGCCCCTGCCCCTCTCAATACCCCACCTGAGCGTCTGAGAACTCCCATAATCAAAGAAGTCTGTGGACTCACCCAAATCATTCTTTCTGTTGTATAAAACCCTTCTTCTCGGTCCAGATGATGGACGGCTTAAAATACAGAAGCAAAATGAAACGTGAAGAGAAAAAAGATGCTCAGGGCATCAGGGAACTGGATTCTACACAAGGCTTTGCGCCGAGACAGGCTCTCTCCGTGCCTCTAGACCAGAGCACTGTTCTTCTGACTGTAGCTTGCAACGCACTGGTGGCTCATGGCATCAACTCAGTAGGTTGTGATGAGCATCTTTGTAATGAAATAGAATAGTAAACGTTAGAGGGCCTTGTGGTCAGGATAAATAAGCCCTCCTAGTTTTATATTTAGGTATGCATACACTGACTCACAAAGAAATTGCATTCTTGCTGTGGGTCATGGTCAAATTTTTGTTAAGTCACTGGATTAGAGGATATCTAAGGTCTTTGGGATTGTCTCTTCAGACAGAAAAGGATATTATAATAACGCCCTCGTGTCTTTTACGGTTGTGGGAATACACTGAGATGGCAGATGTGCAAAAACAGGAAGGAGGTCGTCTCATCCTGCACTGACAGGCATTGCTTCCTGAGGACCTGACACCCACTGACCCCCAGATTCAGCTCCAATGAGAGAAGCAGGTCTTGGATCCTATTTCTAACTTGTGGCAGTAATGTTTCTCTACATATGGACCCTTCCAACATCTGTGGACGTCTGTACTCCGGGTTCCTAAATTGATTAGAAGCATCCAGCACACAGGTGATAAAAAGGAGGTGCTGGAAAAGTACGCTGCCCAGGAACTGGCGCGGTCACACGCAGTAGCTCACCCACGTGTGTATTCAGCACGTGGACTGGACCGTGGCTCTGGCCTGGGCACCCCAGGGAAAATGATGCATCCCCAGCCTTGAGGGCTTTACGCGGGGGCAGACGCGGGCGATAAGAAGGGAATCGTCACGGGAAACCGAAGAGAAGGAAACTTGGATTTATTGAGCACCCGTTCAAGCTGGGCATGTCATTTACACACACACACTCGATGCCATTTATTTCAGAGCGAGAAGCTGGAAGCACACATTTCCCAGCTCTGGCCAGCACCCCGGCCAGTTGCCCACCATCAGGAAAACACACGGGAGTGGTCTCTGGACCCCCTGATTTCAAAATTAGAGTGAAACCAACAGCGAGGGGCAGGGAGGGGTTCTGTCCACGGCTCAGAAGCCACATTAACACACGGGGCTACTCTTCCCACACCAGCTCCCGCATCTTTGGTGCAGATGTGGGACTCCAGGAAGCTGCTGCGAGCCGTGCGACAGTGTTTCACTCCCACAGGTTTGAAACACCGAGGTGCTGAGTTGGCCCCAAAGGAGGGAGTCTGCGCCCTTCTGCGCGCGCTTCGCATCAGGAGGACAGGATGTTCTTCGTGTCTGCAGATTCTTTCTCTTCCTGCTTTACTTCTCTCTCCTGGGAAGTAGCGACTGGTGGATAATTTCTCCCCGGGCAACCTCTGGGCACAATCAAGAATAGAAGCCCATTGCCTCATTTTCTTAAAGTCTCCTTTTGAGGAAAGAGGTAAGTTTGGCAAGTGTCTGGTCGGGGTTTCATAGCACCGAGAGTTTCCTTAAAACCGGCAGCTACACTTCAAATGGGGGCTGTCAGATGAACGAGAACCAAACAGTCCCCTGCCCCACGAATCAAGTTTTCCCAACTTGAGAGGAGAGGGGAAAAACTCGAAAAGCATTACCATATGAAATAATAATAATAATTAACAACAACAATAATAATAATAATAATCTGACCGACCGGCAGCATCTGTTGGTTTTAATAATGTTGAGGTCTCTCAAGAAAATAAGACAAAAACAAATGATAAAAGAAAGAAAGAAAAAAAACACAAGGCTGAAATGTCTCAAGACCTCTGCTTCCCATCGGGCTCTGCGTTCAAGTTTCAGAAATCCACCGCCGACTCCTGGCATTCGGGACTCTTCTAGGGGCCCTTCACATTACCAGGTCGAGCAGCAGCAAGGCTGGCGAAGTAGGCACACTGGGAGGGGTCACACTGGCCAGGGGGGCCGGGGGGTCCTGGGGGGCCAGGGTGTCCAGCTGGTCCTGTCTCCCCTTGAGGACCGGGACCCCCGGGCAGCCCATCTTTAGCATAGCCAGGTTCCCCGGGTTGACCTGGCCCAAGGAGCAAAAGAAACAGAAGGTGGTTCAAGTTCGTTCTGAAGCAAATGAGCCCTGATCTCGCTACTTCCATTCAGTATGAACTGAAGACTCAACAACCTCAGAACATCCCACGGTCTGGGCACCCTGGCTGGAGAGAGGAGGAAATGTGGACACCTTGCTTTGCAGGAAAAGGGTTGCCTTAACGGTTTGGACTAGGACAGTAATCAGGGTGCCATAGGAGAGAAATAAACAAGGGGAGATGGAGGCCAGGTAGGGAACGCATCCTCTGTTACAAGGAAAAGAGAAACCAGACCGTCTGTGTCTGGTTCTAGGAGGTGCATCCGAGTTGGGACACCAAGTCCTTACCATTAACCGTCAGCCGCAATTCACGTATCCTTGGAGATACCTAGTCACATTCCATTAGCCAGTATCTAAATGGTCCCATTTATTCTGTAGTTTCTAGGCTTTATCTATATGTTAAATTGGAACCACATACATGGACTACATTAAACTACTCTGCAAATCAGAGTCAAAGACAATGTAAGTAGGAAGTAAGTAACTGAGAGCCCAAAATTTAGATCCAGAAAATACTACCTAAGACAAACTTCCTTTTTTTTGTTGGTTAAATCTTTTTTTTCTTTAACTTTTAATTTTATATTGGAGTACAGTTGATTAACAATGTTGTGTTAGTTTCAGGTATAGAGCAAAGTGATTCAGTTATACATATACGTGTATCCTTTTTCAAATTCCTTTCCCATTTAGGCTGTTTACTTAAAACAAACTTCTATGCCTCCATTTATTAAGCATCATAATATCATATGTAATCAATCTCCCTTTTTGCTTTGGCAACTGGGAAGCTCAGTGCTAAGTGTTGTAGTTAACCTTAACAGAGATATTCTTCCTTAAGCCTTAGTAATCACCTTGTTAGAAAATCTGAGTCCCTCCATAAAATAAACAAAAAGTAAACTTTTCCCTTTAAATGATCTTTGGACATTGCATGAATTCTGTTCATGCTTTAGTAGTAGTTATTTAATCTATTGTATTCCTGTCTCGACTGAGTTTTGAGCCAGCAGTGCTGTTCATTCCTTCAGGTGGGAACCACTGACATCTAGTCATCATCTCAGCCTCATGTTGGTACAATTATCTCCCCCATCACAATGCTTTCTGTTCGGCCTTGTAATCTTTATTTGGAATTGCCTTATTTTTAAAATATTCTTAATATTTTAAGCTACTGAAAAGTAGGCAAGCTATCACAAATATGTATAATGTGTGTCTAGTTATCTTCTCTCATGAGAATAACATTTCCACCATAGGAAATTTGGAAAATCAAGAAGATATAAGTACTAAAAATAAAATGACCTGCAGGCCTAATATTCAGAAATGACCACGGGGAATCATATAAAGTAAAATTAAATAAAAATAGAAGCCTCAGTGAGGTGGAGTTTGATAACAATTCAGTCTGAGTTCTTCCACACCTCATCTCGGAGTGCGATACTGCTGTGTTCTAGAGTTAGTCCCATACAACCATTAGTTAGGGTGGCCAGCTTGTCCAGGTTTCAAAACTCAAAGGGCATGTCCCAGGAACCCCAGAGCCCCAGAAAGGCCAGGACGGCTGGCCACCCTGCCACGTGGCCAGCATTCTCCAAAATGTGTTCTGAGAATAGTAACAGGGTATTACATTACATAGTGAAAGAAAAAGCATCCTACATTCAAGTGAGTTTGGAAAATGTTGGTTTAACTGAAATAAACATTATTATTTTATGCAAGGTCCCTTAGCACTGCACCAGAGAAGTTAATTTGTACTAGGCATGTCTGAAAGAGAAGCACGGTCCCCAGCACTGTCCTGACTTATTTAAGGTCAAATCAGTTTTCTTCAGGACCATTTCACAGGACTTTTAATTCACGGGACACACCTCAAGAACTCACGGGATATACTACAGTTAGCACGGTGAGCCAAGAAGCTGACGTCTTAGAAAGATGTAATAAAACAAATCTGGGTTCCGCCTCGTCAGTAGTTAAGGCAGCCCTTTCTCCCAGCTGCTCCCAAGGCCCCTGGCGATGCAGGTGGGAGGGCTGCCCCGTGTGGCCCACTCGCTGCTGGCGGGCCCTTCCCCACCTGAGAGCCCAGCGCCCGCTCCTACCTGGGATCCCGGCGGGTCCCACCTCGCCTCGGAGGCCAACTCCAGGTTCACCTGGGTCACCTCTGGCTCCTCGCTCACCTGGTGAGAGAAACATGCATCTTTGATGGTAGAGACCCAGGACGGTGGCAGAGAGAGGGAGCCCCACCACACAGGGGGCAGGGCCAGCACTGCTGGTGTGCTTTCCACGGCTCGCACGCCCCTCACACTCGCACCCCTAGCTCCCGTCCACACACTCACACGCACACTCAAGCACACACTCGCACCCCTAGCTCCCGTCCACACACTCACAGCACACTCAAGCACACTCGCACCCCTAGCTCCCGTTCACACACTCACATGCACACTCAAGCACACACTCGCACCCCTAGCTCCCACTCACACCCACACTCAAGCACACACTCGCACCCCTAGCTCCCGTTCACACCCACACTCACACCCCTAGCTCCTGTTCACACACTCACATGCACACTCAAGCACACACTCGCACCCCTAGCTCCCGTCCACACACTCACACCCACACTCAAGCACACACTCACACCCCTAGCTCCTGTTCACACATTCACACCCACACTCAAGCACACACTTGCATTCAGGAAGACGCCCATGTGAACACCAAAATAATTGGACACTCCTTCCAAACATTTGCTCAAATACACATATATACACGTAAACATTCACTCAAGTGCGTAACTACCCAATTACACATACACATATGTACATTCGCACATATATTAGCAAAAATATGCATACACTGATAAACACATCAAACACAGGCACCCAAGTGTTCACACCCACACTCTCTTGTATACACACACATATTCCCATCCACATCCACTCACACACGCCTACTCTTCACCATGTTCTAAAAGCATTTTACTTGAACCTTATCAAGGAGGAGCTGGGTGATAAACAGACCTGCATGTACGTAAGACACAGCTCTGCTCTCAAGAAGCCTGAATTCTAATAAGACAGATGGAGCAGGGCACAGAGAGATTCTAACGTGAAGCAGAATCAGACAAGTCCTAATCATCACAGGAATTCAAAATCCTAATAGATGTTCAGAAGAAAGAGGGTCCATTCCCCCGGGAGAAAATCTGAGATTATATTGGGTTAATACTACACGAACTTGATTAAACTGTCTCTCTCAACTTTTTTTTCATCATTCCTTTTTTTCTTGCTATGTTGCTTCCAGAATATTTCCTGTATGCAACATATGATATTTTCTTTTATAATCCAAACTGAAATTTTGCTAGTTCATGGAGATTTTAGGCCACTCTTATTTATTGTTATGATTACTACATTTGGTCAGTTTTTTGTCATAGTCTGATGTTTTCTATGCCTTATGTTTTCTTGTTGACATTGATTTCATGTATTTTGTTTTACGAACCAAAAGAAGTAGGACTCGGACACGAACTTAACAAAAAGTTCAGTAGGAGAAACATTACAAGGAATAAATCAATGAATAAAGAATTAAGAGGGAATTCCCTGGTGGTCCAGTGGTTAGGACTCCGAGCTTTCACTGCCTAGGGCGTGGATTCAATCCCTGGTCGGGGAACTAAGATCCCGCAAACCTTGCAGCAACCAAAAAAAAAAAAAAAAGAAAGAATTAAGGAATGGAAGATTGAAAGAGGAAGATGTTAGGGGCATGCATTCCCCCCACCTCAGTCACCAAGTGCCGGCTGAGATCACAGCACCCACCACATGCTTATTCCTTGCCAGGGAGAAAGGGTGAATGATCAGGTGGGTGAGTCTGGGCTCACGTCCTTTCCTGCCCTTTCACATCTGTCTGCCTGCAAAGAGAGTGCCTGCGACCTGCTTCCACAGTGCGCTGTGGTAAGTGGGGCAGGCGCTGCCCCTTGAAGGACAGACCCCCTGTTGCCAGCAGCAGCTACGTCCAGGTCAGGCAGCTCTCTGAGAGCAGGAGAGTTGGCAGCCATGTCCAGCTTTAGCTCAAACCACCTTATTCACATGTAAGCTGCTGTTCAATGCCCATTTGCCCAGAGCTTAAAGGTCTAATATCCTCACTGACTTCCCAACTCGAAAGGAGAAAAGGGGCATTTCGTGCTACTCCCTGGAACTCGAGCAGTAGAGATGGAGAGAGAAAAGACAGTAGGAGGAAACAGACTCAATGCTCCTGGCAGAAGCATCATTTTGCAGAAGTGTCAAGTATGAAACCCTCTTCTGCATATGAAGAAATTACAGGATGCCACAATGCTGGTGCTGGCAGGCTGCAGGGCAGAAGAATGGGCTGAACCACGCATATTCAGTGGCACGCATGCCACGCACCCTGGTTCCTCCTCAGCCCTTGTGTCGTGTACAAAGCGCACCTTCCTGGGTCCTCACTCACCTTTGGGACCTATGGGCCCAGAGGGTCCCTCCAGACCCCCTTGCCCAGGCCGTCCTGGCTCCCCCATGGGGCCTGCCCGACCTGGAAGCCCATCTTTTCCAGGGGGCCCTGGGGGCCCGGGTCTGCCTTGAGAGGCCTTGGTGTGCGCTGAGGGCATCTGGGCCAGGAGGTAGGCGAGTCTGGCTGTGGAGCAGGAAAAACAGAGAGACAGTTCATGAAGGAGGGCTGCCCCAAAGACAGGATGGCAGCTCACTGCCAAGCTCAGCCCTGGGGAGACAGTAACAGCTGCAAAACAAGAGTAAGAGAAATTACATCGAGAGCACACTGCACGGCACCTGTACCTACAGCCGTGGCCTCTGGAGCCAGGCAGCCTGGGCTGGGGTCCCCAAGCAGCCGCTGCCGGCCGCGTGGCCCTGGGCGAGCTACCTGACCTCTCTTAGCCTTCGTTGCCTCTTCTGCAAAATGGATGCAATGAAATAACCACCACACCACCGGGCTGGTGTGAGGATGGAGCAGATGGGACAAGGCACTGAAAGTGCTCCTGGAACAAGCTAAGTGCTGCGTGGACATCGCTGCTACGATCGAGGTGGCACTGACAGCAGTAATAGCAGCAGCAGAAGTTGTTGTTGTAATTGTCAGTTTGGGGAAACTGAGGCCGGTGGGGGTGGGTGGGATTTAAGTGGCTTACACAGAGCAGCTTAGGGATTTCTCGTCTCTAAGTGCTTAATTCCTCATCTATAAATGAAGGGCTGGATATGATACCACTAATGATCCTTAGGCGTCTGAAACGTGAAGATTACAGAACTGATTCAAAAGCCCCAGAGGTCCCACTGCCGGCTGCCACGCCCCCTTCTGCACTGGGCATACGGAGCCCGCCCGAGGGCCAGCACGGGCTTCTGCTCTGCTGGCCACACGGCCCAGACAATCAGGCCAAGCCCCTCATCTCGCAGGTGGCGTGACCCAGCCCAGAGAGGCATGTTGACACCCTCCCGGTACCCTGGTGGCAGAATCAAGGCAGAGTCGGGGGCTTCTGACAGCCTGCTGGGTCGGCTTCCCACGGCAGCCCCTCATCGTCTCACGCAGGGAAGCGGGAGGGCTGTGCTCTAGCGCTGAGACCCGGCCTCACGCCTCACTTCTCTGAGCCTTGATTCTCTCATCTTGAAAGTGGAGCTGATGTTTCCCCCTCGAAAGATTATTTGGAAGAAAGGACTCAGCCCAGCAGACGCTCCAGTTAAACTAGTTCAAAACAGGGCTTGTCTCTGCCCAAGGGCTGGAAACTCCTCACAGGTGGAGGCCCTTCCTGTCACCGATAAATCCAGCCCTCGGAGAGCAGACCGTGGGGATCGCCACACGGGCGCCCTCAGGACCCACCCCGCCGGGTGGGGGTCACCATTCCAGCCTTTGGTTTCCTCTCCACCAACCCCAGCTCTGTGCTGTCCACTCCGGGGAATCGTCTTTGGTTCTCCTGCGTAGGGAGACAGACCATGCTCACCTGGACACGCCAAGAGGGCAGGGAAGAGGGTCATCTTGTTCAGTGCTGCGTCCCCTACCCCACTTAGAGTCTGCCATGTGCCAGGCGCAGAATAACTGTCTGAGACACCACCACGTGAATAAACACGTCCTTCCCGCTTGTCCATCCGTGCCTGGGAACAGCAGTGGGTTTCCGATCTTCCCTACTACAGAGTTGTCTGTGACTTTCTTCCCCTAACAGTTTCCCACACATAGGGCAGTGGGCATGGTCACTGGTCCAAAGAACATGACGGTTAAGAGCCTGGATTCTGCAGCTCGGTTGCCTGCATGCAAACGCTGGTCAGACACTTACCAGCTCTTCGGCCTTGGTTACGTTCCTCAGCATCTCTGACGCTAACAATCACACGCGCCTCACAGGCTCACCGAGGCTTCCACGGGTTAACATGTGTTGAGCGCTGAGGACTCCACCCGACACAGGGCCGGCCCCACATGCTCGTGTTATTACTGTTACCTTCCCATCTCTCTCCCTTCCTGAGCACCTGCCGTGTATGGGGCTCATGCAAGACTGGGATTTCACAGTAAATCCAGTGCAGTAGGATTAAAAGGCTTCTAGTTCCTTGAAAGCACTGTGTGTTCAGGCCCCCCTCAGGGGCTCGGCACACGCTGCTCCGAAGGCCTGGGATCCTGTCCCTGCTTTCGGCTCTGGGATCCTGTCCCTGCTTTCGGCTCACATGGCCCCTCCTCCGGGAAGCCCTTCCTCACCTGTCCGTCCCCTGAGCTATCCTAGGTACTTTCATCCTTCCTCTTCAACACCCCCTGTGCCAAATTAAACCACAGGCATTTCTTACTGTACTGAAGCCGCCTTGTCTGTTTATGTCTGTCTCTTCCCCGGGCTGTGAGTTCTAACTAACAGACCCGCTGCAGGCCTGTCGGGGCTGCTTCCTCATTAGATAAACAACTGAGTGCACGGAAGAAATGAAGGATCGTGAGAAGCTTGTTCTGTAGATGCTGAGCTTCCTGGAGGTAGTCAAGCAGCGGCAATTCAAGCTGCCCTGAGGAGAAGCTTGGAGCGGGATCTGTGCCAGGGAAGGCTGGCTGGAGCCTGCAAGGGGCGCCTCAACCCTGATTGCTGCTGGAGCTGCTCTTAGGCTGCCTTTTCCAACCAGGCTACAGAAGTCCCGAAGGATGAGTGAACGGACTGCTTCCTGGGGCTCTTAAAAGCACCCAGGACCCGACCTACACGGCTGTGATAAAGCCCAGCTACTCACTTTCCAGCTGCTTCTCCACTTCTTCTCGGATGAGCCGCCGCAGGATGTCCATGGATGGAGACTCCCCCTAGGAGGGAAGGAAGGCGGAGTCGTTCATCCTCCCAGGAACCCTTGCCTCCTGAGACCTGCGATGGCTCGGGAAGCCACGACGGTCACAGCCTCATACACCATAGCTCCCTAGTTCAACCCCTTTTACACCTGGAGCCGTCTGCCCGCTCCCCGCCATGCAGGCAGTGTTATCCCGTCATGTACGGCGACCCCTTTCTCTCTGGGGCCCCTGCTCCCCCCGTCCCCGCACAAACCCCTTCCCCAGTTCTGGACCCGGGAGGTCTGCTCTGAGCCTCTCCCTGCCAAAATGCCATCTTCCTGCAGGACCCGCTCACAGGCTGCCTCCTGCATGAAATCATGTTTGATTTCCTCCCACTGGTCACTTGGTTGCTCTGGTCCCCAGGGTCTGGCTTGCCCTGCTCTGGTCACAGAAACCGATGGGTCAGGGGGCAGAGAAGGCGGGCGCCACCTCCAGGCGCCCACGGCGACGTGCGATTCTTAGACGGATCCACGAGCAGACCTGCTGCCGCACCGGGCTCCCCCCTCGTCATCAGAGCCCTTCAGGGCGGTGTCCACCCCCAAGGCTGGGGGCTGTACTGTGCTCATCTCCGCAGCCCCAGCGTCTAGCACAGCGTGAGATGGGCTCTGTGTCCTTATTCTCTTGTTTGCCTTTCTGGTCAATTACCTTTTAGGTTAGTCCCAGAATGTCCACCACTACCCACAGCAGCAGGAGAACTTGGCAAAGACTCAGAGGAGGGGTGGGGGGCTGGCTGCCTGGCCTCTGTCACGGTGGTGGAAGCTCAGGCTGGCCACAGGCGCCCTGGCAGGGACAGTGACACGGAACCTCAGAGCAGGCGGGGGCTCTGAAGACCACGTAAGCCTGTGCTCTGAGGAACCAGAGGGTCCCCCAAGGGCCACGCGGGCTGCAGAGGCGGGGTGGGGAGGTCACGGGGACCTGGCAACCAGCCCCCACTGACACGTCCACCGAGCTCTGCCTTGACCTCTCTACAGCCAGCGTGTGCCGATGCTACAAGTCTGTGAAAAATAAGAAGTCTGCCACGGGAACACAGTATGTTCAAAGAAAAAACACTGCTCTAAACAAGCCTTTCCTTTTACATTTGGGAAAAGCTGGACCCAAAGGGAAGAACGAGTACCCCAGACAGGCAGACAGGAGAGAGACAGAGCCGGGCACGGGGTGGACAGCCAGCTGTCCCCGCGGAAGCTCTGGTCACTGAGATCCGGCTGTACCCTCTCAGTGGCCTGCGGCACCAGGTCCTGGGGCAGAAGAGCACGACAGCCCGAGGAGTGGAGCCTCGGGGGTGCAGGACACTGAGAGAGAGGGACGCTGCTCTGGAGCCCTTGTAAGCCATGCGGCGTTATCTCCTTTAACCATCGCAGCGGAGCGTTGGGAGGGAGGTTCTCCTCCCCCTTTCGGCAGATGTGGAAGGAAGGCTCGGAGAGGAGAGGTCACCTGCCCCGGGTCATGCAGGTTACTGGGATCTGTAACCTGGTCCCTCTGAAGCCCACACACCTCACGAGCTTCCCCTTCAGTCCCAAGGAGCCCCAATATCCTTACCCTCAGTCCTGGAAATCCTGGCTGGCCCGGGGGCCCCGGCGGCCCGGCCGGCCCATTCTCCCCAGGTAGTCCCTGGGGGCCCATTAGGCCTGTGTAACCTTTGTGGCCTGGGATCCCAGGGTCTCCAGGCTGACCCTTCCCACCGGGAGGTCCTTTGTCACCTTTGATGCCAGGATCTCCCTAGGGGAGGAAAGAAGCGCTTCAGTGAGCAAAGGCCTAGGAGGCGCCCCCAGGCCAGACAAGACGTGCGGCTACAGAAGGGACTCTGCCGGCCCTTTGCGTCCTCAGCGGTGGAAAGGAGACCTCGGCCCTGGCAGGCCCATGACTCAAGTCTGATGCCACAGACCAGGACACGAGGGCCCAGGGAGACAAAGCTACCTGCCCACATCACACTGCTAGTCTGCAGAGGACACGACATGAGCTCTGATTTCCAAATCCCAATCCCGTGCTCCGTCCCAGTAGCGCAGCTCCACCTGCCTGGCTAGAGAAGGCCAGCCGCTGAGCCCGGCTGCCGGAGCTTCTGGCCCACTTCAGGCCCAGCTTTGTTCTCCGTCAGCTGGAGGGATGGTGGCATTCGTCAGCCAGAGGTGTCTCACCCGCAGGGAATCTGCCCCCTCCTCTCAGCCCAAGGGGGCCCGCAGAGGACGACACTGCCTGGGACCCCTTTCTCCCCATCGCTGGCCCAAGGACTGAAGTCCTGGATCAATGATCTGGGAGCCATGGCAACCACGGGACGGTCCAGTCCTCTGCCCTATCTGCTACCGGGTGTCTGACCAGCCAGCCTCAGTCGTCGGAGAGGCTGAAAATACGGCGGCCAGGCTAACAGCCTCAGGGTGTAAAAACTCCACTGCTTGGAGGCAGCAGAGGGGGGGAAACAGCAAGAAAAAGACAAGCCACAGGTAACCAGACATGGGACATGGCTATGGGCGTGACCCAGAGCCACGGAAAAGGAAGACGGTGCAGTTATGAGACCATCTGCCACATACACGCACGAAAAACGAAAAGAGCAAAACGGTGGGAGAAGTCTGACACGTTGCAGGGGATCTAGTAATAGGCATGTTGACACGCACACCCCACGCGGTTCTGCGCACGGACTAGGGCAAGATGCAGAGGACGTGCACAGCGACCGACCTGGGGAGGGGACGGGGACCAGAGGGCCTGGTGGAAGGGCACCTAGTCTTCACTGCAGCCACTTTTCTGCAGTTCGTATTGTTTAATTACGTGTCTGTATTGCTTTTCCAACAATAACAGAAAGAGCAGTGAATTAAAAAAGGCATTTACCCAGATTTGAGGGGGTCACCTAAATTTCTCGAAGGTGATGCATTTCATGGGGACATTGCCATCCGTGGGTGATCTCAAGTTCAGGGGTCTAGGAGAGTCCTGGTGCCTCGTGCCCCTCAACGCCAAGGCCTGTGGTGCGGCATTTCCTGCTCTTTAAACGTCTCAACATCCCTTTGCCGTGAGAGGACTTGTCCCACGTTTCAAATGTTCTCTGGAGTCCAAGGCATGGGGAACCTGACCGCTATCTGGCAACGTTCCACGAAACAGGGGAAGGCCACTTAACTGGGGAAGGCAACTCGCCATTATTGACTCGGTATTCGAGAAGATTCTATGTACTGATTCGGTATCCAGAAGATTCATACTTGCCGTCTGAGTTCCCCGGCTCCCAACCCAAACTCCAGCAGCTCCCGGGGGCCAGCTGGCCAGCTGCTGGGTGGCAAGACCCTCAGTGCCCTCCCAGCTACGGCCCCTCCCCCGGCTCCAAGCTCAGGAACCAGCAGCCATGGGAATGATGTTCACTGGGAAGGGAGGAGGGAGAGAGATCTGTGGGGGTGAGAAGCCCTGATGCTCTCTGCCTCCATTTTGCTCTGGCCTGCAGGCAAAGCCAGCTCCTCACTCATCCAACTTGCAAGGAAAGCAGAGAGAAATTCTTTGCAGCACCACGGAAAACAAACGGAGGGTCGAAGCGGGGTGGTGTGCCGTCCGTGTCGGGCAACAGTGGGACGGTGTGACGGCTGGCCAAGCGCAGGACCCTGGGCAGACGAGATGTCTAATTTCTCTGGAGGGAGCAGCAGTTGGCAGCGGTGAGAGAATGCCCCCTCCCCTCACCGGCGTTTCTTCCAAAAAAAAAAAAAAAAAAAAAAGTGATTTTTTTCTTTCCTGTTGTTTTTTGGAGGAATGCAATGTAAAGAAGGGCTTTCTGAGCGCAGCGCCAAGGCGATTCATTATGGGAAAATCTGTTCCCTTGTCACCTCCAGGAACAGATCTGGCTCCTGGCAAATTGGCACTTTGGGCTCCAAGCGTGTCACACACAGGCGTTCGCACACGGAGAGGAGAGACGGAAATCTGTCAAAGTCTGGGCATGCTCGCCTTTGAATTTGTAATTGCGATGACTTTACTGCTTAAAATAACAACCAAAAAACCATGACAAAAGCCAACATCACTGACTACAACTTCGGGAAAAGCCTCCCGTTGGGGGCTCACAAATTTCCGGGGGGAACAGAGAACAGAGAGGCCACCACAGGAGCCGCTCCGCAGGCCAGGCTGCTTCCTAAAGCCTTGGACACAGTCCCCCTGCCCCACTTACCCTTTCTCCTCTGGGTCCCGGCTCTCCCGGCTTCCCAGGGGTCCCCTGCAATGAAACCAAAGGAGGGTGGTCACTTAACCAGGGCCACCCCATCTGCTCGGGCATCCCTCTCTGCCCTTCTCGGTTCTTCTCGGATCCTGTGTGCTGAGGGCAAGGTGTCCTGGAGAAGGCAGGTCCTCCAAGAGTCCTGCTCCGGCCCTGGTCACGCCCTCCCGCTGTCTACACGCCAGTCACCCTGGGCTTGTGCTTCCTGAAACGTGCCTTCCCACACCTGCTCCTGTCCATCCTGAGGGCTGGAAGTGACCAGGGCCGGGGCGTCTCTGTTGACAGGAGGCACAGAGCCGAGGCTTGAACTAGAAACTGACATGATCTCACGTTTGTTCTACGAAGGTCACTCTGGCTGGTGAGTGGGGAAGGAGTGGGGCGGGGGGCAGGCTGGACACAAGGAAGCCAGTTAGGAGGTCACTGCAAACGTCCAGGTGAGAGATGATGGCGGTCTGCGTTAGGGTCCAGCGGGAGAGATGGAGAGAGATGGGCCGAGCTGGGAGGTATCGTGGAGTCAGAATGGACAGGACTAGCTGATGGACTGGGTGCGGAGAGCCACAGACAAGTCAGAGACATCACACGATGGTACCCTGGGCTGGCTCCCTAACTGGTGGGCCCTACGCAGAGTGAAGACGTGGAGCCTCATTCAGAAAGCATTAGGATTTCCGGACAGCAACAGCAGAACACAGCACGCGTGGGAGCCCTGCTAGGCCCAGGGTCCCATGAGACAGCACGTGTCGCCCGCCCACGAAGTGAGCCTGTGTCTCCCACAGGAAAGGGCACCAAGAGGAGAAGAGGGGTGCACGGTACTTGCCTCCTTGCCTGGGACTCCCTTCTCTCCCGGCTCACCCTACGACACAGAACACAATATCAGTGAGCTCTGCGGCACCGGCACGTTGCAGATAACACGACTGTCTTTACAACAGACATTTTCACCCAAGTCACGCTCCAGCACAGACAGCGATCAATGGGCCAGCCGGGGAGATTCCCCAACAGCGTTCTATGCTCACCTGCGGCCCACGGGGACCCAGGAAGCCAGGGAGCCCTGGGCTGCCGTTTTCTCCTCTGGTTCCCTTCTGGCCCTGCAGAGGGAAAGCAGGGCATTAATTCTTCAAGGTCAAGTGTCAACTCAAGAAGATTCAGAAACCTCGTAACCCCTCTGTATCTGAAGACCTGGCACGTGAACAAAATAGAAGAGCCCTTTCCTGAAACGGAGGGGCTGGGCTGGGGAGAGATGGGGTACTGTGAGCACCCCACGGGGTGCGGGGGCAGAAGGAGAGTCTCCTGCAAACAGTGAACGTCTCTCCCATTCGAAGCAACAGAAGCAAAGTGGGACAGACATTAAACAAAACACCTTGCTGCGTGCGGGCCCGGCTGTGCCTCTCGCCCTCCGGCCAGCTCGTCCCCTGGTTTGGCAGGAGCACTTTGGGGGAAAGGTGTTCGGGAATTTTAGTTTTAACCTTTCTGGGCCGCCACCATACGTGGGTCAGCTCTTCTGGGGTCAGCTCTGCACTGGGGATGGATCGGTCCCAGGACCCAACCCCGTCCTGTCTGTGACGTCTCAGCGGAGGCGACAAGACTCCCACGATGGTTCCTAAGGAATGTCACTACGTGTGCTGAGGAGTTAGATGCCTTAACACGGCTGTCCCTGGTCCAACAGGCAGATGGGGTTCTATCAGGACCACCAGATGCCCCGTTTGCCTGGGAGATGATGGGTTTCCCAGGATGCAGGATTTTCAGGGCTACAAGCAGGAAGTTTCCTGGGAAATCAAGACTGACGGGTCACCCTAATTTCCACAGTGACAACAGTCAGCTGGCCAGACTGTTCTGCCCATTACCCCATGCATCTGTCGCTTGAACAACACACCACAAAGGTGGCCTTCTCAACAGGGTTGCCAATTTTACCAAATAAATATACGGTAAGACTGGGCTGGGAGGAGACTAGCAGACAGGCTGTCACTTATCCACCCCTAGACCCCATCAAGGACCAATGTTCCCCACCATGTCTCCCCATCTACCAGACCTGAACCCCAAATCCAGAACCTGCTACCCAGTGCCCAGGACTCTGCTGATGACTCATGTCACCCTCTTTCTACTACCTACCCGTTGTTAGCTCTTGCTAACACCTGCTCACCGGCAGGAGGACCCTCTTCAGCCGAACCTGTGTTACAGGCATCGCCACGATGCACCCTTGCCCTGTCTGAGATTGTAAGGGTCGGTCAGCCTGACCTTGTCCTTCCATCATCTAAAAACATCCATCAACTACCATGCAACCTTATTACACATGTGTTTTTTAGTCTTCAGTAGTTTTGTCCTGTTGGATGTCTATGGTCGTAGACAACAGAGAGCCAAGTGCAGAATCACGTGTATTTTAAGCTTTGAGAGACACCCTTCGCGGCTCCCCTTTCCTCCAGCCTACTCCTGCCATCCAAACACCATATTTTCCCACTGAGGCTTCTGGAAACAGAGACCAGACAGTCTGTGATGTAAACCACACAACCTTTCAAAGCCTGCCCTGATTCCGTCACAGCAGTGGGACAGTACTCACGGGATTGCCTGGAGTGCCATGGTCTCCTGGAGATCCAGGCGATCCGTTCTTACCCTGGTGGAAGAAACAGAAGAGAGAATTCTGCCAGGACCTCACAGAGCAGGACAGTGGGACAGAGAGACTGCTGGATGCGGAGGGCCTGATGTCACACGTACAGCTGTTACAGACCAGCGTGGCTCCAAGTCATTACTTAGAGGATGTGCCCCGATCAGAAGGCTGTCGCGCCCTTCCTCTGGCCACTGGGGATCACAGACCGCGGGCACGGAGGGCACCCTGAACCCTCACAGGCCGCCGACTCAGGATGGGAGGCTGCATTTGAGCCATTGTGGCCCCATCAGGGGAGAGTGGGGCTCCGCCTGGTGAGTCAGACACATGTGACCTGCCACCCCCCACGTTCTTTCCGTAGGAGCCTGAAGACACAGTTCCCGGCCACGGCCACGAGAGGTGGAGAACATCGGATATGATGTCAGAAAGTCCTGGGTTTAAATCCCCGCCGGAAGCTCTCGCCAGCTGCGTAACCTGGACCCAGAAAGCCCATATATCTGCCTTGCAGGTTTACTCACTCATTCATTGATTCCATTACTCACTCAAAATATATGTACATGCACACAAGCTACGCAAAATAAGCAAGTTGCAAAGATGAAGCGTGTAACAAGCGTGCATTCTGTCTGTGTGCTAGTAGGTATACTGAAAATATTTTCAAAGATACACAAAATGCTATTAACAGTGGCTCCCTCTGGAGTGTGGGATGAGGGGATAAAGAGGGAATTTTCTCTTTACTTTCTAACATTCCCTCCTGTATGACGCTCGCACCCTCACCACGGGTCACATTTATGCTCGTATACACAGGCACATAGACATTACGGCAGCCCCTGTGACAAGGGCCCTGGGTTAAATGGGATACGGCAGGTGCTTCTTCTGACACAGAACCAGGAAGGTAAGTACTTATCTTCTACATCCCTCTCCCATATTCGCTCAGGCTGCTCTTGGATTAGAGAAAGATTCACTTAAGTACATGTATGGGCAGAGATAATATTCAAAATATTTATTAACCACATGGCGTGTTATGAGTTAAATTGTGTCCTCCCACCGCCAATCCATATGTTGAAGTCCTAATTCTCAGTATGTCAGAACCTGAACTTACTTGGAAATAGGGTCCTTGCATACGTAATTAATTAAGATGAGGTCATACTGGAGTAGGAGGGGCCCCTTATCCAATATGACCGGTGTCTTTATAAAAAGGGGACTTTTGGACCAGGGACACGTCCTCAGGGAGAATTCCATGTGAAGGTGAAGGAGGAGGCTGGGGTGAGGCTTCTACGAGCCAAGGATGCCAGAGATTGCTTGCAAACCACCAGAGGCTAAGGGAGGCCTTCTGAGGGACGATTCTCCCTCACAGCCCTCAGAAGGAACCAATTCTGCTGGCGCCTTGATCCTGGACTCCTAGCTTACAGATGCCAGAGATTGCTTGCAAACCACCAGAGGCTAAGGGAGGCCTTCTGAGGGACGATCCTCCCTCACAGCCCTCAGAAGGAACCAATTCTGCTGGCGCCTTGATCCTGGACTCCTAGCTTACAGAACAGTGAGACAATAAATGTCTTGGATTTCTAGCCTCCACACCTGAGAGACAATGAATTTCCGTTGTTTAAGCCACTGCGTTTGCGGTTCTTTGCAATGACAGCTCTAGTGAACTCATACAAGGCACGCCCTGAACGCCAGCATGCCCTAAAGCTAGAGCATGATTGGAGGGGAAGTCCTACGGCGCTCCTGCCGTGCCGAGTGGGTTGTGGGTAGGCGGTCCCAGAAAAAAGCCTGGAGAGTGTGTCCTAGGCCACTAGGGGGGCTTAGGGCAGTGGCTATTTACCAACTGCTAAGACATTCTGTCATTTTTTTAACAACACATAGGGCTGTACCAGGATGAACCAAGCAAATATTACCATGGTAGCAGCCCTGCCAGAGCAGGGAGCAGGTTAGTCTCAAAGCAAAACTCACCGGTAAGCCCCTCAGTCCTCGGGGACCCTGTGGCCCTGGGGGTCCAATGTCACCCTGGAACAGAGAGAGATCACGTTATCCAGAGTTGCCGCATGAAGACGGCAGAGACACCGTTTCAAATGTGGACCAAACTTCACCCAGTTACCCAAGAGGACCAACAAATGGTGCCCAAACCGTCTCATCGTCAGTCACCAGTTATTCTGAATACGGACAAACTCCCTTCCTGCAGCTGAATAAATCCCTGTCCCCACGGGGATTTCGGGGGGCTCCATCTGGAACCAAGGCAGGTAACAGGGAAGAGAACTTCTCTTGGTGTCCTCTCCCTGAGTCTGGACAGTCATCTGGGGCTACTCCTGCCTCAGTCCTCACAGTAAGAAAAACTCCACCTGGAAGGTGCAGGGAACCTTCCAGGGTGCCAAGCAGTGGGGATTCACCACCACCACCTACGTGGTCTTCCAGGCAGCCTCCCGACAGGGTTGTAGTTCTCCCCGTGTAATGAACGAAAAAAACAGAAGCTTGGCCATGCTCCTACACAAATTAGACTGTAGAACACCCCAGAAGATGGAGTTTTTAAATTACAAGTCAGAGAGCTAAGAAGGGGGGAAGAAGGCATTTGCACCACGGGCTGGCATCCTGGGCTCCTGTCCCAGCTGCAGCCTGACCTGCTGGGCGAGCTGAATCCCAACCACGCCCCTGCCTGGGGAGCTCCCTTCAGGCCCTGTACTGTAAACTGAAGTGAGCAGGGTTGGCAAGACCAGGATTTTCCAGCTGCCCTTCAGCACCTGAGAGGCACCTTTAGGGGACAGGGCTGGGCAGAGGCCCCGCTTGGGGTCAGTGCAGCTCTTCTGCTTTGAACCTAGTGAAAGGCCTCCACACACCAGGCTGGGGTCTGTGCAACAGATCCCACTGCTCAGGAAAAGCACAAGAACTAGATCGGATTCCTGCTAAGATCCTTCCCTGCTCCATCGTCTCATGACAACAGGTCAGCCGAGGAGACAACACAGGACAAGCACCCGGGGGCAGCGGGCACTTCGCCAGGGCTTAAAGGCAGGTCCTGAAGGATGCAAGGGGGCGGGCATGGGCCCGCCTTGGACCTGAGGACCGTGTGCCCGTGCTCCTGACCCAGCACCCACTCCCGGGAGGCCAAGCTGTGTCCGCACATGTCGGATGGCCCTGCAGGCTGTCACGTCCCCAGGCCAGTGCCCTGTGGGGATGCAGAGCTGGAAGATCTGGACTCCACACTGCTTCCTCCTGCCTCTGACTCTGTGTGACCATGAGGCAGTCTCCTGACCTCTATGGGTCTTAGTTTTTCTATTTGTATGACTGGGGCCAAAGATGGTTCGTCCCACCCTGACTTGCCCCCGAGTGAGTGAGAGCAGGTGAGGGGTACCCAGTGGTGCTGTGATGGATCCACGAGGCCACAGAATACTGGAGATGGAGAAATAACCTGGGGAGACTCTGAAACGCCACTTGAGTCCACGTAAGGCCAGATCCAACTCGCGCATCACTGAGGTCAACAGACAAATCATGACGGATTCAGCAGAGCCTCCTCATCCGTCATATGGCATGGGCACCAGCCCTCTGAGCCGGAAGCCCGGTCCCGGGGCCTCCTCGGGACCCCAAGGAGAACTCATGCAGCCCGCGGTGCTGGAAGGTGAGGGATCACCAGCAGATTCCTAGAATTCGCCCGTGACTCTCTCCACGGTGGCCCCAACCCCCCAGTCCAGTTCCTGGGCCTCTCTTGGTCCTTCAGTGACGCACTACACCTCCTCCTCCCACAGGCCCAGCCGCGCCCCACAGCACACCCACACTCACATCTTTTCCTGGTGACCCTTCCCGGCCAGGGGGCCCCATGGCCCCAGGCTCTCCCTAGAAGGGGAAGCAGAAACAAAATAGCCGCCGTTAGGGAGGGAGATGCAGGACGCCCGCTGTCCCAGCCGCAGCGGTCTCGGAGCATCTGGGAGGGGGAGAAGAGGACGGCCCACCCGAAAGCACCCTACTGAGTCCTGGCCCCAAGTGGGGTCTGCAGTGTCCTCAAGGCCAGCTTCGAGGCCTGGGCCCGCTCTGCCACTCTGAGCTGCAGGGAGACACCTCCTGACGGATCAGGCAAACCGCTGGGGATTCTGTCTCCCACCGGACCCTCTCTGCACCTCAGCTTTCTCCTCGCTGTACAGAGCAGTGGGGTTAACCGGTGGACCCCTGAGGGTCCTTCTGTTTGGGGCACTCGGAAGAGATGGGGGAAGCTAAAGGATAGGAAGACAGGGCCCAGAGCCTTCCATCTGGGATAAGCCGATAGCTCTGGGACCTCGGGAAAACCACCCGTATCCTCTGGGCCTCAGTTCCCTCCTCTGGAAAGTAGACCTAATGACAGCACTCGTCTCCCCGGACCCAGGACAGCACAGTCTGTGGGCAGCACAGCCGGCAGTGACCACACCTGACTTCAGGCTGACTTGGTCAAACTGGTTGTACATCAGCGTCTGGCCCCCAGAAGAAATGTCTAGAAACACTTGACCGAGGAGGGATGATGCTTCCAATGCTGCCACTGTCCCCTCTGAGGTGACACGGCACTGCCCCGCCTGCAGGGCCCGGGAGCCCTCCGCCTAGAAGGGCCAGCTCAGGTGCACTGGGACAACCTGATGGCGACACGTCCACTCACCCGGGGGCCAGGGTGGCCAGAGTCGCCAGTGTGTCCCTTGAAGCCCTAGAACAAAGAGAATGAAGTTATCCCACCAAGGAGCAGGCTGACAGCGCGGGATAGGGTGGAGTCCAGGGAGATGGTCCAGTGCACCCTGACCCCTCTCTGTGTCTCACCCGATGCCCCTCATTCCTGACCAGTTGCCGGACATGGGCCAGGTCCCTGAGGCCTGACTGGGTGGCCAGGCCCTTCCTCCTGGTCACTCTGCAGAGAGGGCAGGGCTGCTGGGGCCCTTCCCACAGATGTCCTGGAGGGTGGTGGGGTCTCCCCACGTGTCTCCTGAACTCCCGCTTCTTCCTCATCTCATACCACGTGGCTTGGACCCCCTCGCCTGGATCCTGGGGTAGGCAGTTCCCTTTGAGACAACACTGCCTTCACCCCAAGTTAGGGCCTGGGCACCTTCCTCATTCCTGTAGCCATCGCTGGTCCCCCCAGCAGCTGTGAGTACAGCCAGCCCGGAAGCCTCATACTGGGCCACGGGGCTGGGCCCTCCCTGCACAAAAGAGCAGCTTGAGATATTCTCCCTGAAGCACAAGCCCTCTGAGCAAAGACGAAGCTGTTAGCGGAGCTGACGCTACCATCTGTTAACAGTCAGGCCACCCTGATTGTGGAAGAATCCCCACTTCACAGATGAGGAAGCTGAGTCTCAGAGACGTAGAACACCTGCCCAAAGCCCCACAGCTAGAAAGGAATCGGATTTGGGTCCAGGCAGGCCTGCGCAGCCCCGAAGCCCTCCCACTTCCCACTGTCCCTCCCCCAGGCTCTCCTCCTGACCAGCTGGGACAGCATCTCTGCAGCCCGGGGGGCCGGGTGCTTGCCCTCCTGCTGAGACCCAGGCATTCACAGGACGCTGATCCCACAGCTGAGCAGGCCCTGCCCGCCCTCCCCAGGCCAGCAGACCACGTCCAGGTCCTGGGCCCTATCCTGCTGCACGTCCCGCCCCACCCGTGGTTCCTGCGGCGGGCCTCACGTGTTCACCGCTGCTCCCTCCTGCTGGTGTGCACTTGCCCGTCGCGTAAATCCCTCCCGGTTACAGGCCTTGCTCTCGGCCAGCCTCCCATCCCAACTCCAGCATCTCAGTCACCCCTCCCGCTGTCACCATCCACCGCCTTCCTGGCACCCTTCTCTCTGTGCGTCACCTCCTCACGTCGTCACTGCCAGAGCACTGCTCTGGGTGTCCTGCTCGACTGAGTCCCCAGCCAGTGGCTGACACAGAGCGATGCCCTTGTACGAGGGCTGATGTCTGTGCACAGAGGTCAAGGTCAGGGGGTCTGGGGAGCACCTGGGACGGGGCCTTGAATTTAATTTCACTTGTCAACACAAGCCCCACAGACAGGGGCTGCACAGCACAGGGACTCGTGCACTTCTCCGAGCAGTGCGGAGGTGGCCTCACAGTGGGCGGCGAGGTCCCGTCCTAGCCTCTCACTCGCTATAAGGAAGGTTCGAGGCAGGGAGAGAGGAGCAAGGCCGCAGCAGGGGGAAGAGAGGAAAACCGCAGCTGCAGAGCCCCTACCGCGCATGTGCTGCAGCCACAGGACACGCTCCCATTTCAGTGCAATGAAGTCCTGTAAGATGGGATTCACTTTCCCCACTGAATAGAAAAGAAGCTCAGGCCGATCTATCCCACAGAGAGTAAGCAGTGGAGCCACGATTCAAAGCCTGTCCACTGCCACACTCAACTCTGGGAGGCGCAGTGTGTGGCCGAACAGGGCCTTCTGAGGCCAAGGCCAAACGCCTCCCAGCTGATGCCACCAGGCCCTTCTCAGGCCTTATCTCCTGAGTTTATCTCCCGGTTTCAAAAAGCGAGTGAAGACCCTACTGGGGAGAAGACAGCCCTCTGGCCTGGCCATCGGATGAGAGCTGTGGCCTAGCAGCCCCACTGCTGTGTGGCTATGCTTGTTACCCTGGAAACGCTTTCTCTTTCCAGGTCCTCACCGCTTGGGGGATAAGAATGGGTGGCCTCAGGAGGGAGGCTCTGAAGGTCACTTCCCAGGCCGCAGGGCGGTGCAACAGAAAGGGAAGCTCTCAGAGCCTGGGAGGTGCAGGGGAAAAGCAGGAGGAGGGCATGAAGTCGCCTAGATTTGACTCCAGATTGAACCACTGTAACCTCGGAAAAGTCAACTTACCCCTTGGAGTCCTAACATCACCATCTATGAAACGAGGATAATAAAAATACCCACCTGGCAGAGCTTTGCAGGACTAATCTATGGAAAGGGGCTTTACATGCTATTAAGTATGATGGAGCAGGGCTGACTTCGGGGTCATGTCTGGAACTGAACCATGGCTCCCCACTTTCTAGCTGTGGGTCTTGGGTGCTTTACTTCTCTTCACTGGGAGTCAGTTTCCACATCTGTAAAATGAGGGTAGAACCCACTTCTGCAGAGTTGCCGTAAGGATTGAAAAAGAAATAAACAGTGCAGTGCTCTCCACTGTTCAAAATAGGCCAGTTCCCTTCCCCTGGGGAGGGACAGGGCCTCCTGGGGCCCAGCATCTTCCCCAGATCCAGCCAGTGCAGAGGCAGGGACCCTGCTTGCTCTCCTCCCAAATAATCATGGACAGAAGCACCAACTAAGGGAGCTACACACAATGTCCCAGACGCTTGGCTGGGAGTTTCACGTGTTTTATCTTCTCCTTTAGTACTCACAACCACCCTATAGAAGTGGGAGCTGTTCTGATGCCCGTTTCATAAAAGAAGAAACAGAGGTTCAGAACGGCCCCCTGACCCAGGTCACAAAGTTAATAAATGACAAAGTGAAAGCTGAGCCCAGGTCTGTCTATCTCCAAGCTCGCGCCGGGCCAGCCAGAGGAGGTGGGTGTTCTTTCAACTCCCTGGGTCTCTAACCTCTGTCCCTGCACTGAAGTAGGATTCCTTACAACTCTCTGTTGAGAGGTGGATCTTGCCCCAGCACACTTCCCAGCAAATGGATCTCCATGGCTGAAAAAAGAAAAATATAACAAAACAAAAAACCCACCCTCCAGTAAACCAGAAACGACCTTAAAAAAAAAAATCACTAATTCTGTGTTTGAATCCCCCATAAGAGGTGGCAGTCCCCATTCTTAGGTTTCTTCTCCTGATGCAGGCAGGTGAAAAGCAAGGAGAGTTGGGGAAAAGGAAAGTATTTTTTGTGTTTTATTTCCTCCTTATTGAATACTAGCCAGGTGAGTTATTGATTTTTTTTAACAGAAAAACAGATTAAGGAAATAGAACTAGCATTTTGATCTCCCACTTCTTGCCAGATAATTGGATTTTAAGATTTTTATTGAATACCCTATTCGTTTCCAAAGAAAATTTAAGGAATTTTGTAAACAATTTTGAAATTATAAAGGAGTAAAGCATTTAGCGAAAAAAACCCAACAACCCCAAAATACACAGGGTTCATTTTTATAGGTAGGAGAGAGTGAAGACATGCGCTGAAGCCTCTGTCAAGCGCGAGCCTTTTCAACAGGCTGTGGAGAAGCTTTAAAACACTGGCGATCAAGGCAACCTCTTAGGCCCTGCTTTGGGATTCCTCTAATTGCCATCTGAAAGCTAAAAAGTAAGAAGTCTCTTCTCTTTCTCATGGAGTTTATAAAGTTATGAAGTCTCTTCTCTCTCTTGTGGCCTTGCTTATCTTCTTTCCTAGATCACTCGAAGTCCAACTCCTTTACTTGCAAGGTATGTTTCTTTCCTGTTCTGCTCTGTTGTGGATCTTTTATGCATATATATAACAGTGTACCCCTCCCTACCTCAGCATCCCTTCAACAGATCCACTGCTAACTGATCATGGAATCTAAGCCATTGGCATTGGGTTGGCCATCCTGACCTTAAAATGGGATCCAAGTTGTTGAGTCTTGTTTTAGACCCCTGTAGAAAACCATGGGGCTTAAAATGAAATGATGATGTGGGTTACATGTGTATATCTATTTGTCCAAATGATACAGTTAAGATTTTTTGATGTGTGTAAATTTTATAGCAAAGAACTTTTGAAAAGTATTGAGTAGGGGGTAGGAAATGAGTAGAGGTAGATGTGAAGCAGAATAATGATGACTGAAGCTCAGTGACTGGCCCATGGGAGTTCATTTCACTATTCTGTTTACTTCGTATATGTTTGAAATTTTATATAATAAAAAGATGAAATGGTGGTTCTTAAAAAGAAAAAAAGAAAAGGTGTCTGTATATGTTTATAATAAATAGCTCGACAGCTAGATACAGATTTAGACATATAAATGATAGATGTAGATTTAAATATACAAATGCTGGATTTCATACATAGAAAAAAAGACTAAAAAAACATACTAGAACGTTAACAGAGCTTTACTTCTGTGTTATAGAATTATAAGTAACTATTTTCTTCTCTATAACATTACTTTTCTTACCCTTTCTCTTTTTATTACCATCATCATTTGTTATTGTCATGCAATGGGAAGGAGTTACTGTTATGATTGGGGAAAAACCCTTTAGCTGTGAAAAGGGTTCAGAATGAAAATTGAGACTCATTTTTAGGTTCTATCATCCAGAGGCAGTCCATTAAAATTATAATAAATAGGATAAGAACAAAGGAAACTTAGAACAACAAGTAACGATGGGTGCAAGTCTGAAAATAAATTTTACAGCAATGGCATGTGAAAGGACTGGATTTACTGCACAGAAGTACCAAGGTCTTAGCAGAGAGGTACTTCTGGAATCCACGGCCAGGCAGCCTCAGAGGACCCTACCCACGGCGTCACAGCCAAGTGACTGATGGCTTTATTCCACTGCGGACAACACACACACACACGCTCAGCACTTACAGGGGGACCGCGGGCACCCTCCGGTCCTGGCAGACCTGGCTCTCCTGTTTTGCCCTGAGGATAAAGAAGAAAAGAAGAACTTGAAGACAACATTTGCAGGACCTTCCTGTTCTCATCTGCCGGAGCTTCACAGCATCATACTTCCACCAGCCAGTCTCTGCCCCCTGCCAACCCTACCCTCTGCTACTGTGGTCCATTTTAGTCCATAGAAATCTGCACTGTAGCCCTGCCCATTATGTTCTTGGTTTTCCTGGGACGGCGCTGGTTACACAGGTTTCATCTTTGAAACACCCATTCACGGTGCCCCTTCTTATCCTTGGAAGGGTTCTGGTCTGCATGAGAGATTCTGTACACGCCCAAGTTAGAAACCGCTTTATACCTACTCACAAAACCACCCCGAGGCAGCTGGTGACGACTGCATGGTACAAATGGGGACCTGAGACTCAAAGAAGTTATGGTTTCATTGAGTTAACAAACAGCAAAGCCAGACTGGACCCCAGCAACACCCGAAAGGAGGCTCTCCTCAGCCTGGCAGCAGTGCCTGCTGACAGGGGGCCTGCAGTTTACTGCTGAAGTCCAGATAAAGTGGTGAGAGGTGAGGGAGGGTTGGGGTGAGCCGGGAAAGTGGGTGAAGGGGCATGTGTGCTTGATGGGGAGATGGGCAGCATGCGGGCCCCGCCTCCATGGTAACAGGAGGGCCTACTCGCCCAAGTCCCCCTTCATTTTCACAGCTTATAAACCTGGAGGTCCAGAAGGGGTCCATGGCGGGGCATGAGAGAGGGAGAAGGGCATCCGTGGATTCAGAGTGAAAGTTACAGGGGAAGGAGGATGGGGCCAAGCTCTGACTCCCGAGTTTGTTTCTTCTTCTGTCCCAGCTCGTCTAAGTCTAGCCGTGTGATCTTGGGGGTCATTACCCTTCCCTGGATCTGTTTCTCAGTTGTAAATTCAGGACAGCCTCCCTGACGTAGGTCTTTGTGATCGAGCCTGGCTCCTGCCCCACAGTGAAGTGGGACAGCCATCACCGGCCCAAGCGGCCAGCAGACAAAGGATAACAACCACACACTGCTGAGGGTTTTCCATGCGCTGGGCACAACGCCAGCGCTTCACACAACAACCCATGAGGGAGGCACTTTGGTTCTGCCCCAGGCAAAACTCCAAGGCACAGAGAGGTTAAGTGACCTGCTCAAGGTCACACAGCTGGGGTTCTAACGCAGGCATTTTGGTTCCAGAGCCTCTGTACTTCACTCTACACTGTAACTAATACTCAAATGCCTCCTATTAAAAATGACGGAACGGGCAACTCTAAAAGCTGCGTATCTACCCATCTATCTGTGTATCTATCCACGCATCCGTCATCTGTCTGTCTACTGTCTGTCCATCCATGTCCCCAATGTATAGGGATTTAAAGGAATAAGTCAAAGTGGAAATTAACCACCCACTACCAGTAGGCAGTGCCGCTGTTTCCCAGCCACCCCCCGGCTCCCCGGGAGGGCTCCTGTCACTCTGTTGATCAGCTCCCACTCAGGCAGAAGGCCGTGCCCAGAACAGCCTTTGGGGCACTTGACTCCGAGGCGTTGAAGGCCCGAGTGCGTGGGAGTTCATGCCACAACAAGCAACCCCCAGGCAGAAAGGCTGAAGTTGATGAAGAACACCCTAGCCCACTTCCCGGCAGGGGTGGGACCGGGGAGGCCAGGTGTGCTCCTCTCACATCCTCAGCTGGTCTCCGGGGGAGTGGACCCACGGTGCCCCCTGGAACGTCTGCCCACTGGCCTGCCAGCAGCTTTCCTTCTTTCCTCGTTCCATTTCCCCACTCTGTCCATGCTCCTGGGATCTTCTCCAAATACCCCACCTGCACCCCATCCTGGTCCCCAGGTCTGCTCTCAGGGGACCTCTGGTGCCCCCATTCCTCTGCCCATCTCCTCCCAAGCAGCTCAGAGTGCTAAAGGTCAGGACGGCCACACGCTGAGACCCCAGAACGAACGGACAGGTGAGCTCTGGACCAGTGCTGGGGACAGCTGCCGAGCCCCCTCTGCTTCCAGCAGAACCGGCCTGGCCTTCCATGCGCTGACTTAGCCACTGCTTACCCAGGGCAGACCTGGCCTTCCATCCATCCACGCCCAGCGCCTGGCACAGGCCTGTCTGGAAAAGGCATTCCACAAACAGACTGAGTGCAGACCGAGGGCCTCGGTTATCCTGGACTGTCAGTGACAGTCTCTCAGGATAATACCCTTTCTGCGAAGAAAGCTGATTGCCTCTGTGCGCTGACCGAGCTCGGGTCAGCCTTCAGGGCGCGGGTCCCTCTCTGCACTGACCGAGCTCTGGGGTCAGCCTTCAGGGTGCGGGTCCCGCTCTGCGCTGACCGAGCTCGGGTCAGCCTTCAGGGCGCGGGTCCCGATGCTTCACGTACCAGCGGTGTGACCTCGGCCAGCCTACCTGACCTCTCTGTGCCTTAGTTTCCTCATCTGGGCCAACAGTGACACCCACGCCCCACAGGGGTCTCCTGGGGCTTACACTGGCAAATGTAACGAGGCGCTCAGCACCCCCTCGGTGCGCACACGGCAGCTGTCAGCCGCGGTGGCGATACCTGTGCTTCTTGCTCCCTTGCCACCTCAGCCTGGCTAACTGCCGCTTGCCCACCAGGGCTGCGCGGCTGGACGTCAGCCTTCAGCAGCTTAGATGAGCTGTTTACTTTGCTCGCTGCCCTAAGCTCTTACTTTCCCCTAGGCAGTGAGTCCTGGTCTCGGCATCTGGCAAACAGGGAAAAGCGATAAAGAAGGTACTTCTGGCAGGTTGCATAAGACGCAGAGTGAGTCATAACAGTTACGGCCGCACAAATTAAATGGAGCACAAGCCTTGCTGTGGAGACTGTTATGTAATTCCACTTACTGGTTCTAAAGGCTCTGAGGTTCTAACCTCACCAGGAGTTAAAACTAGAGCAGTTGGAAAAGTAACTTACTAAATTAATTAACAGTTAGAGAAGCCTGAGGCATTTAACCAACTTCTCACGGCATCTGGTTCTCCAGCAACTCCAGCAAGTTGCTACTATTATTCTCATTCTATTTGAATTGAAACTGAAGCCGGGAGATGCTCTTTGACTCAAGCTAGGTCGCAAAGCCTGTAGGGAGTGAAGCCAGCATCCGAAGCCAGTTTCTTCTTCTGGTTGTGGTTGTAATTTTGGCATAAAATATTTTAATTTAATTTTATCAATAAGCACTGCACACACGGCTCCAAAAATTAAAAAGATAATAATAACATACTACGGACCAAAAGTTGACGTCCCATCCCTATGTCCCTTGTGCTCAGAATCACCCGTCCTCACTTCCCTCCATGGATGGAAACTACTTCTCTCGGTGTTTCTGGAGTCTCCCAGACTCCCTTTATGTAAATGCTAGATAAATATACACAGACCCATTTTCATACAAAATAGGGCAGCTAAACACACTGCTCTGTGCCCTGGCTTTTTTACTCAACAATGTATCTTGGAGAAGTCCCATGTCTGTATCTAGAAAACATCCCCCGTCTCGTGCACAGCTGCGTGGTATTTATTGGGTGCACCCCATCAGTAACTGTCTCCTGCTGGTGGGCGTCGGGAGAACCAGGTCTCTAAGCCCCAGGGGCCACCTGCCATCTTCCCCTCGGTGTGGAGGCTATGGAAGGGGTTTGTGAAGACAAAACTGCTGCTAGGAAATGAACCTTCAGCATCATCACGCAGCCCAGATCCACACTCGAGAGGGGCGGACCGTCCTCAGGAGGGACAACGCCGGGGTCATAGAGGCGGGTCTGAAGAAATCACTGCACACTTCCAGCCAATAGCTGCTGGGGCCACAGAGACAGACGTCCTCAGCAGCACACAGTCCATCTCGCTGTGTGGCTCAGCAGCTGACATTAAAGATAAGGAGAAAAAAAAACCAACCAACCAACCAACCAAACAAAGAAAAAAAGAAAGATAAAAAAAAAACCTCTATGCCAATGTCGAAGAAAGGACAAACTCGCAGCCCCTAGAGATGGCAGGGGAAGCTCAGGCTTTCAGGGGTTTAACAGGCTTTTCGGATGTCAGGTTTCTACTCCAGCCAGTGCTCACCTGCCCAGTTCCCTTCCACATCAATAGGATGGAGGCTGCAGAGGCAGTTAAAAAAAAAAAAAAGCAGGAGCCCCAGGATAGAGTCCACTCCCCAAGACTCAGTTTCCTCAGCTGTAAAATGGGGACAGCGGTGTTTACCTTGCAGCGTTCTCAGGAGAAGTAAATGAAGAAATGCACAACAAATAACTCTCACTGTGCCCGGTTCATAGTAGCTCTGGACACAGAGTAGTTGCTTCTGAGAAATGGCTGATCTGGCGTGTAAATGGTAAGAACCTTCGAGTCCCTTACCGGCTCTCCGGGGTGCCCTGGTTTTCCATCTCTGCCTTCTTTGCCTTCTTCTCCCTGCAAGATAAACTCACATTGTTTATCTGGACGAAGACGCTAAGAGGGAGGGAAGGAAAGACGCCTTTCTGCCTGGTGCACAGCTACAGTCACACACAACAGGCGGAACTGGCTTCATTTTTCATGGTTTCTCCCCCAGCACCACGCTTCTGGCTTGGATCTCTGGTTGGCGGTGCCTGGCACACGGTGCAAAAGCAATAAATTGCATTATTATTGCTATAGATGGAAAGAAGCCCCTACTGGACATTTTCATGAAGTCAAACCTAGGACAACATGGGCTCATCTCTGGGCCTCCTGGGTTGACCATGGCGAGGAGGCGGCTTCTGATGGAGATGACAAGGACCCGAGGGGCCTGCGGCAGAGCACCTATAGCTCCCGGGCCACAAGCAGGCGAGGTGAATGACAGCCAGGGCCACGTCCGGGCTACAGGAAGGCCACGAACATGTCACGTTTCTTTCCATGAAATCAAGCTACAAATCCCCCACCTGCTCCCCACCTCCTACTGGCCCACCTCCTGCTCTCAGTAAGACACTGTAAGCCTCCTGTTTAATCTAAGAGACCATTCTTCTTCAGGAATCTCTGCAGATCAGGACAATGATTACAGCATCACACAGACTCAGGTTCCAGTCCTGGGTCACCTGGGCTGGGCGGGTTCCGGGGAAGGAAAGCAACAGGCAGCAAGGCAGAGGGGAACCTGAGTCACACCGAGCAAGGTTTGAACCCCACTTGCATCAACTATGCCTATGCTCTTGGGTGAGTTATTGACATTCTCAGCTCGCAGCGGCCCCTCTCCTAAACACAGATGACAAACCTGTCTGGTAGAGTCACGAGGGGGCTCAGAATCAACGCCACCACCTGCAACGTTTAGCAAACCAGGCATCGGTAATCGGCGCCAACAGTGCAGCTGCTCCCGCTGCGGCCAGCACGCACGAGATCGTGCATCGTTCCTCATCAGTGCCTTTAACGCCAGTGCCTGGGCGCTGGCAGGAAGCACTGAGGACGGTAACGTAAGTTTACTGACCATCCGGGCCGCTAGCCGATGCCCCACGCGCACCCGTAACTCGTTAAGACCCTGCTCCCGGCATGACCATGGTAACGCCAGGTAAGCCGGCTTGGCTGACTCGGAGGCCCCGCACTACGGATCCTCTTTTCAATTAAGAGTTTAACTCCAGAAACCGTTTCTCCCATGCACGGAGCAGCGGGGGGAGGGTCAGGAGACCCACGCACAGAAGAGAAAGCCAACGTACCCAGATGAGACACGCGCAGGAAGGAGGGCAGCCGACCCCAGGGGAGCCCCGGGGCAGACACCTGGCTCCCAGAAAAAGCAGGAGCGCCGCTTCAGGCGACGCAGAAGAGGGCTGAGTGCGGCCTCTACTGAATCATCGGGGAAGGAGGTGCGGCTTCCGAGAGATAGAGACTGCTCTCGTCGACTGCCGGATTGCTGAGCAATCCGTGAACTTCTCAGAGCCTCATTTCTTCACCTTTAATAAATTAAAGGGATGTTCACACTTACACTGCAGGGGGAGGAGCTGTAAGGCATATATGAAGGGTCTTTTTTTTTTTTTTTGCGGTACGCAGGCCTCTCACTGTTGTGGCCTCTCCCATTGCGGAGCACAGGCTCCGGACGCGCAGGCTCAGTGGCCATGGCTCACGGGCCCAGCCGCTCCATGGCACGTGGGATCTTCCCGGACCGGGGCACAAACCTGCGTCCCCTGCATCGGCAGGCGGACTCTCAACCACTGCGCCACCAGGGAAGCCCCCAACAGGTATTTATGATTGTAAATCCCAAGTGCTGCAAGGGGTTATGAAGGAAGTGCTCTCAGAGCACAGCTCTGATCCCCACCTAACCCCACTGGGGAGGTTCAAGGACATCTCCCTGGAGAAGATGATGTCTAGCCGAGACCTCGGGATGAACAGAGGAGTGGGGTGTGGTGAGGATTATGCATGTGAACACGTGGAAAGCTCTCTGCACTGAGCCCGCCCTGTGGTTAGCACAATGTGCGTGAAAGCTATGATGATTCCTATTGCCCGGGCAGAGGGAGAGGAAGAGTTTTCTACATAGCGATGACCTGGAGGAAGGCAAAGTTGTTTAGAGTGGCTGGGAGGAAGGACAAGGCTGGAGTGTCAGGACAGGGCTGAGAAAGAGACAGAGAGGAAAACAGGGTGAGTTCACGAGGTGCCAGGGAGGTCGTCTCGGCTTTCCTCTGAGGATAACAGAGAGCAGATGGGGTGAGCACTGGAGGGAAAGAAGGAAGGAAGGAGGGAAGCTGGGAGAGAGGAGGGATACTACTAAGAAAATCGTGTACTCATATCTCAGGTCACTTCTCTCTTCTCCAGCACCCTAGGACTTTGATCATAAGGGCTTGGCAGAAAATTCAAACTGGAATTTTCTCTCCGTAGCTTTATTATTCCTGGAATTAACTCAAGTATTTCCTAGCTGCTATGACACACTAGGCTACAGCGTTGCATTGTATACCAACCGGGGTTTCACATCCCAGCCTGTCTTTTAAGATCTGTGTGCCCTGGACAGGTTACTTAACCTCGGGGGTTGTGTGGTTGCAGTGACGGCTACTGGTGATGCCCCGGAAATGCCTGCTCGACCAACAGTAGCACTTTTCAGACACTCAAGCAGGAAGGGCTCTAGGAAAACAATTCATGCATCCACATATTTATTTAAGTCATATTTGCCGTGTGCCCACCACGTGTGGGGAACAAAAGCCTGGTCCCACAGAACCCAGAACATAACCCCATGACTACCAGGCACTCTTCTGTTAGGTCCCCAGATCCAGCACCCAGTAGGTGCCTAACCAGTATGTGCTGAATGAGCAAATCAATTAGTGAATAATGGTGGAGGTGGTTACTAATCAAACCATTACGCAAATAGACATGTGACTACCAGCTGAGACAGGCACGTAGGAAGAAAGGAAAAAGAGACTAAGAGAGCCTATCCTAGCCTGGGGGGCAGAGGAAACTTCTAGGAAGTGATGCCTGGGATGAGCTGGAAAAGATCAAAGGCATCGAGTAGTGAAAGAGGTGACAAGAGGGCATTCTGGGTGGACAGAAAGGCATGTGCAAAGGCCCTGTGGCCTAGAGAGGAGAGGGTGCAGAGTGTTCCAGAAACCAAAAGGAAGCCAGTATGGCTGGAACAAAAGGATGCCCCGTGGAGGGCAGGGGTGGGGCTGTGTCCAGGAGAGGTCTCAGCTGCAGGCACACGCCAGACGAGGAGCCACACAAGGATTTATTCTCAATGAAGAAGGCAGCACGTGGCCTCTCTGGAGCAGCCTTATTACTAACATACTGGAGCGTCTGGCCCTGTTGAGAAGCATATTAAATTGAAAAGCCCGGAACAACATTTGTGGAAAGGAATTTTGCAGTATGTATCAAGAACCTTAGATATTATTGTGCTCTGACCAGTAGGCTCCACTTTGGGGCACCATCCTATAGAAATAAAATAATAATCTAATGTAAAACAGTAATTACTGTAAAATAAAAACCTAATGTAAAATAATCTACTGTAGATTTTTAGAAGTTATAAGACTTATGAGGCAACAGAAGAATAATCACATATATTATGGTACATTTATTGCGTAGAATGTATGTAAAATTTATGAGCATTTAATACCAGTGTGGAAAACAGAAAATGTTTATATTATCACAGTTATCACAATTATGTATGTATGTGTCTGTTGATTGATGTGTGTGTGGAGAGAGAAAGAGATGAAAATTTTATTTTCATAAGTAAACAGCAAATACATAAAGGAAGAATGAGACTAAAATTGGCTTTGGTTAGTATTATTTTTCTTCTAATTTTCTATAATGCTGAAAATTTCCCTAGTAAACATGCTTTGTGTCTACAATGGTGCAGTATAGTTTTCTTTGCTTATTTTTGCAGTAGAGAAACTAGATTTAAAAAAAAAAATGCCACTTACTGGGATTCCGGGTAATCCAGATGGGCCTTGGGGGCCAGGAGGACCTTCTTTCCCCTAAAAGATCCAAGACACGAAACACCATTAAATTTCTGGGATTGGCTTTTCTGGAGGTAAATGATCTCACCCAGAATTGCCTTCGTGGGTTGGAAGGAGTCTTTAGTGCTTCTGCATCTGCCTCGTCCACCTGGTTCCTTTCCAGGTACTGCTTCCCTGCAGGGCAGGGAGGGGCCCTGGACAGAGCACAATCATGCAGGTTGGTGTGCAGACCGGAGCTCATTTTGGCCTTATTACATAGACTCGGGGAATTAGTGCTTGGAAGGCGTACTGGGAAGAAGTTTAGGGGTCCACAAGACCTGGGTCCAGATCCAACTCTGCACTTTGTCCCCAGACCGCCTCACAGCACAGACCGTAGCACCTGCAGGGCTTCTGCGTACAGCACTCAAGACAAGTAAAGAACTGACCAGCTGACCAGGGGCACAGGTAACAGGTGGTTTTGTTACTGCCACCGTCTTATCCAGAGGTTCCCCAATTCTTTACCATCAGTGCTTGCTTTTAGTATCCCTTTCCCCCATGAAACAGACCTTGAAAGATTGTGTTTACCAAGGTGCATTAATACTTCCTTTCTCATTTTACTCAGCAAAAATACACATCAGTGTCAACTAGAGTTTCGACATCAGATGAGGTAATCGGTGTTATCATTTTTATTCTAATGTGCATAATTATATCATCCTGCATCTCTACCATGAGTATTTTGAAAGTCCTGATAACTTTATAATTTCCTGCTAGTGTTTCTTTTGCAATAAAACACGAATGTCTGGCTTAAACTCTAATCCACATTCCACACAAAATGAAATATTCTTAAAGGTTGTGATGTTATCCCCTTGGAAGAAAAGCAAAAGCAAAAATATTTTGATATTTATTTCAGATTCATAGAGATTTAGTATACTGTCATGTAAAGTGTTCAATGAGGGGACCAAAGCACACTTTCTTTAGTAAGTACTAGTTAAACTCAATAAAAACTCAATAACTGACTTTCATTTCCAAATCTGAAGAAAATGAAAGATACCAGTATCACCTCATTAAGATACTGAGGGGCTTCCCTAGTGATGCAGTGGTTAAGAATCTGCCTGCCAATGCAGGGGACACGGTTCGAGCCCCGGTCCGGGAAGATCCCACATGCCGTGAAGCAACTAAGCCCGTGCGCCACAACTCCCGAGCCTGTGAGCCGCAACTACTGAGCCCGCGCGCCTAGAGCCCATGCTCCACAACAAGAGAAGCCACCACACTGAGAAGCTCACACTCCGCAACGAAGAGTAGCCCCTGCTCGCCGCAACTAGAGAAAGCCTGCGTGCAGCAATGAAGACCCAACCCAGCCAAAAATAAAATAAATAAATAAATTTATTAAATAAAACAGATATTGAGAATTTATTTTCATAGACCTTCGGGAACTAGTGAAGAATGAACAATGTTTTAGGTTCACTACTGGTTTGTTGAAACCTATTCTTAAAAGTATCTACACTCAAAAGAAACAAAAAAAAAAAAACCCCAAAAAACACAAAAAAACAAAAAAAACAAAAAAAACAAAAAAACAAAAAAAAACCCAAAAAAAAAACAAAAACAAAAAACCAAAAAAAACACTCTACCTATTCGTGTTGGGAGGTTACTCTTGGCTCTTAAAAAATGGAATGCTATGTTTATGCACTTGCTTTGATAACAATTTGGCATGACCTGCATCTCCGTAAACTTATGCTGCATGATATCTGAGACCGTCTAGACATATTGCCACTTACACCAATGCAAAATAATAACAGTAAGACAAAAAAAAACATTCACCCCCTCCCCATATCACGACACCTACAAACATTAACAAATAAAGTGGGGTTTTTGGTCAACTTGGGCCACATATTCACCCTAGGTAGGTGTTTTTACATATTGACAACAGAGCTTCCTGGATCCCTTCTTGGATGCTTATTATTGCCAAGACCCTGCTATGAAAGCACCAGTGATCTAGGACAGGAGTCAGTAAGCTCCCGCCCTCTGCTTGTGGCTGCAAATAAAGTCTCATCGGAATGCAGTCTCACCGCTAGTTTACACAATGTCTGTGGCTGATCTCGCCTGACTGTGGCACAGTTGAGGGTCTGCAACAGAGACCGTATGGCCCGCAAGACTAAAATATCTACTACTTAGGGTCATTCTGCTCCAATCAGGTGAGTCGAAGCCTCAGTAAGGAGCCAGTATGGTTGTTCCCAAGCCTGTTTTCACCACTTGTTGTTTGCTATGGAAACTACACAATTTAATTGTTCATTAGGTTGCCCAATGAAATTCAGGTTGAAAAAGAAAATGATCTTTTTACGCAAATTAAGATGTTGAAAATATTTGATAAAGATGAGACATTCACTGTCTAAATAGATAGCTGATAGCTGTACCACAAGATAGCTATAAAAGATTTGCAAAAAGTCCTAACAAACTAGGATCCTACATTCAAATTGCTTCACAGGTGTTGTTACACACCCAAACCACTTTTTTAAAAAATAAATTTATTTTTTATTTATTTATTTTTGGCTACATTGGGTCTTCACTGCTGTGTGCAGGCTTTCTCTAGTTGTGGCGAGCGGGGGCTACTCTTCGTTGCGGTGCGCGGGCTTCTCATTGCGGTGGCTTCTCTTGTTGCGGAGCACGGGCTCTAGGTGCGCGGGCTTCAGTAGTTGCAGCACGTGGGCTCAGTAATTGTGGCTCATGGGCTCTAGAGCACAGGCTCAGTAGTTGTGGTGAACGGGCTTAGTTGCTCCGCGGCATGTGGGATCTTCCCGGACCAGTATCCCCTGCATTGGCCGGCGGATCCTTAACAGGGAAGTCCCTCAAACCACTTTTTAAAAAGACAACAAATAGTAAATGGGTGGATGTTCTTTCTACAATATAATGACAAGAGACTCTATTCAGGGGAACAGAAATAAAAATGACGGCCTTCATCCCATGTCAAAAAGATTGGCAAATGGTTTATGTGTTTTAACTCAAAATGCAATAGAAATGTTTTAGATTTCTCTCTGTGTGTATATATATATTTAACTATTCCCTATTTAACTTTATTTCTGTTTTTTAAGTACCAATACTCATTATTTGTGCTAAGAAAACTTCAGCTGTTTTCTGGTTTGATGTTTATGTGGAAATACCAAGACCACGGGCAACTTCAAGCACAGGTATAACTTGCCAGGACAGAATCAATATCTCATTTAATATCGTTTAATTCCTAGGATTTACATCTGGGACCCGCATCTTATTCTCCTCAGGCAAATAGTCCATTCGTTTTTATGGGAGAAATCTTTTTCTGTCTGAGAATCAATAAAGAGCTGTCTGCGGTATGGTTCATATTTTATTCATCCTGGGACTTCTCAGCGGGCTGCTGCAAAAGCATGAGCTAGATGATGATCGTAAAAAGAACCACGTGGCTCTTAGTTTTCAATCTCGACATCCGTCCTGCCCCTAACCCGACCATCCCACACAGTGGGGCAGCATGGAGTGATAGAAGGAATGCTGAAATGGGAATTTTCAAACTGACTTAACTCCCGACTTGGATATCAATTTCCTGTATGACCTTGGACGAGTGACATCACCCCCCTGGGCTTTGTCTTCCTCACCTGAGGAGGAAGTGCTCCTGGCACCAGAGCCCAGAGGTACCAGGGCAGGGCTGACCTGCTTGCTAGCAATAGTCCTACCTGGAACATGACACTGAGATTTCTGTAGAGTGGGGTTGGCACCCAGCTCTGACATTTCCTCACCATGTGACCCTGAACTGGTAGTTTTCCTTCTCTTATGACCACTTTCCTTATTTATAAAATGGAGACAATGATTCCTACTGATAGGACAGTCAGATGAGATAAGGGATATCAAGGGACCGTAAA
Organism: Tursiops truncatus; assembly: GCF_011762595.2. Lineage (NCBI taxonomy): Eukaryota > Metazoa > Chordata > Mammalia > Artiodactyla > Delphinidae > Tursiops > Tursiops truncatus. Next base: position 74,070,004 of record NC_047050.1, read on the forward strand.
TTCCTTTAAGTGAATATGCATGTAGTGACTACGAGCCCAGTGCCTGCTAAACTGAGGTTCACCTTTGCCTTATGGTGTTGAAACCAAGAATGGTCCCGGCAGCTTCAAGCAATGAATATAATGCTGGTGTTTGAGACAAAAGTCTTGGATTCCAACTACCTCCACTTGTGTAGTTTTAGGACCTTGACCTGTGACTTCCGCTTTCTTAATTTCACTCTTTTTTTTTTTTTGTGTGGTACGCGGGCCTCTCACTGTTGTGGCCCCTCCCGTTGCGGCGCACAGGCTCCGGACGCGCAGGCTCAGCGGCCACGGCTCACGGGCCCAGCCGCTCCGCGGCATGTGGGATCTTCCCGGACTGGGGTGCAAACCCGTGTCCCCTGCATCAGCAGGCAGACTCTCAACCACTGTGCCACCAGGGAAGCCCTCACTCTGCTTTTTGAACAACTGGATAACAGTAGCTACCTCCTGCCTGACACACCACCTGGCTCATACCACAGGCTCGGGATGGGGTAGCTCCAGGGCTTTCTCCTCCCCTGTGCCTCTTCCAAATAGAAACCACACCGAAAAGGAATAGGGAGATGGGGCTAAACCTTGGACCACTTTGAATTGGTTGTAAGCTGAATTCTGAAATCACAGATTGCCAGGTCATTTCATCCAAACCTTTAATTTAGAGGCGAGGTAACCAGGATTCTAACGTAAAGCAATTCCTCCTGTGGTCGACCAGTAGTGAACAGACCTTTGGAACGTGAGCCACAGGAGTTAGGGAGGACCAGGGCAGGGCTGGCAAACACTTGGGGTTCTGGGAAGGTCCAAACACAAACTGAAGGCACATCCTCTCCAATGAGGAACTTACTGGGGATCCCTGGATTCCTGGCCGTCCCGCAGCTCCGGCAATTCCATCTGTTCCCTAAGGGTGGTAAAGCAGAAAGCCAGTTTGCCGTGTATCTGAACAGAGGTCATCAGCACCTCCTCTTTGCGCATGAGGCAATGCACAGACCTTAGATCCTGTGCCCCTTCCCAGCTGTCTGAACTGTAAGTGTTTCAGAGGTACTTCTGCCTTCCCCATCAGGCTGGGATAGCCTCTGGGGATACAAAGACGTCGGGAGGACAGCAGCTGCATTTCAGGAGAGGCCAAAGCATTCACCAGCTAATTATCCACAAGAGGAGAGTAAATGGTCTCACTCCAGAGTGGACATTTTCAGCTAACGTCAGGGAACATTTCAGGACAGCAGACAAGAAATACACAATTGGATTTACCTTCCAGAGAGCTAAGGAAGGCAACTGCCTGTATCGACAGTCCAAGGATGAAGAGACGCACAGATGGATAAAGGGAAGGGGAGCTGTACACAGGTAAGTGGTGCAGAGGGAGCCCCAGACAGGCTTGTGCCCTAGGGTTACTGCACGTGCTGCCCCTTCCGCCTGCAGTCTAAACCCCCATGTGTCAGAGCTCATAACCTGCCCTCGTCCACACCTTGGCTCAGGTATCAGCTTCTCAGTGAGACATTCTCTGCCTGCCAGACCCCAACTGCAAGTCCCTGCTCCTCAACGCCCCATTTCTGCTTTTAGTTTTCTCCAGCCTTTGTGTCCATCTGACACCTTAGTGTTTATCACCTTGTTTACTGGGAACTAAAACAGTGCCTTGGAGGTAGTAGTCACTCAATGGTTCTTGAATAAATGAATGAATTAGGAGCTGGGCTGGCTGGGTGATAAATGCAGAGGTTCTTTAGACTGACCGATGCCTTGCTTCTTACCGGCTCTGATGCTTCCGTCTCCTTATCCACAGGAGGCAGAAGGTGATACTGCCCATGCCACAGGGAGGTGAGCAGTAAATGCGGCAATGTTTGCAATGTGCTCAGCACACTGAGAATTGAGGGCGCCAGTTAGGAGTGCACCCCCTCAGAGCCAGAGCTCCTGGGCCCATGTCCTGGGTCCCCACTGACTAGCTGGATGGGAAGTTACTTTACCTCTCTGCATCTCAGTTCCTTTGTAAAATGGAGAAAGAGGAAAAAAAAGAAGAAGACAGCACTGACTTAACTTGAGTTGTTGAGAGAACTGAGTAAGGTGATACATATAAAGAGTTAGCCAGCCAGCACCAGGTACACACTCAGAGATCTCCATAAAGGGCTCTCTGTTAGCAGAAGTCTGATGCCAGTGGTCTTCTTCTGTGTGTGTCTGTTGGCCAACTCAAGACCGGAAGCACTGCAGGTAATAACTAAGCATGGGATAACAAATGAGCAAGGTCTCACCGTACTTCATCGACACCTTTCCAGCAGTCTTGATTTAGTCCTTTTGCATACGTTTACTGGATGCCTATGTCATACCAGGTGCTGGCAAAGTTTTAGGGATACAGAAATGGCCACACCATGGTCTTGGACCTCAAGGAAACCTGACACAGTTGTAGGAGGTGTGTCTTATTTTCCGTGACCAGGTGAGGACACCGTAAATGTTCACGAAATAAAAAGATGTTGATAATATTTAGATGAACAGCCTAAGGTTCACGCTCCCCTGCATCTGGGCTGCTGCAGGGGAAAATTACACATCTAACAGAATAATTGCGTTTCTACTCCAAATCTGGGTTATTTTACATAATTTTGCCAGAACCGTTTGGCATCCTAGACTCTGGAATCTAGCTAAGCTAGCAGGCTGGGAACAGGGTGAGGGTTTTACTGGAAGAAGCATGCTAACAGAGCACCAGAAAATAAACTGTGAGAGTAAAGAGCTTTGTCTTCTTGGTATCTATATATAACATCATGAACACTTAAAAAACAATGCATGATTGACCAGGAGGGTTAGCTGCCTGCTCCTGAGTTTCTTCTGCATGACTGGCCCCTAAACCTGAATGGGCAGCTGACTCAGCATCCAATCCCAAAGGCAATTAACAGTCCAAGCCACGGCACGAAGTGGAGGCTCAATAAACACCTGCATGATGCTGGATAAACTCACGAATCAGGTGGAGACAGACAAGCAACCTAGACCAAAGGGAGGTAGATTTGCCAAGAAGGGCATCAGTCAATGGTAGCACCACAGCTACTGGAAGAGCAAGAACATTTGTTTGGAGGGGGAGGAGGGTCAATGGGAATAAGTGGGATGATATTAAAGGCTGTTGCTATGGTTAGAATGATAACAAGTGCCTTAGAATGACAACGAATGAACTGTTGAAAATAGTAATAATACAGAGTAATAACTTGCAGTTATTGTTATCAATTACAGTAAATCCAAGAAAGTCTGGGTTTGCACAGACACTCTGTGATTCCCTGAGCCTCTCACCATGGGACAGTTTCCTACGGAAGAGGGAAAGTTGCTTCTATAATACATTTCTTACTTAAGAGCCTAACCTTGCAATTATCCCAGGCTTCCCCCAACCCGAGCTGGATGAAAAACAGTAAGTGGAGCCTGTGCATCCCTGCCAATGCCCCCGTCTCGAGAGCATTCTGACTGCACTGTCCCTCAACGTAGCCAAGCCCCTCTGGGCTCACCCCAGACGCCGCCGCGACCTGCACTTCCACTTCACCCCAGACACCTTTCAGGTGTCAGCCCACTCTTTAAAATAAGAGGTCTGTCCATGTGATACCACCTCCAGGGAGTACGGAAGTATGCACAAATGACAAGGCCAGAAGAGGAGGAGATTCAAGATAATTACTTACCGGTGGCCCAGGGTTCCCTGGGGGCCCCATGAAACCTGGAACTCCTGGATGACCCTAGGAAAACACAAGGCAATTATTTTAAATGATTCCCAAAAAGTTGCACTCCGTGCAACTACCCAATTTCAGAAAAGCTAGAATCCATCTTCTAACTCAGATAAAAATTCTGGATATATATATATATATGAACATATTTATATATATATAAATAGGTGGTTGAGGGAGTATCTAACAATATTTACAAAAACAAATCTATCCTGTAACTGGATTTGCTTCAAAATAATGTGAAGGAAGAAGGATATACATGGAAGCAAGAGTGGCCAAATAGCTGGAAGATATTCTGACCAGGTGATAAATACAATGGGGTAATTTTTATTATACGTTCTTATTTTGATGTATGTTTGAAGTATCCCATAATAAGAATTTAAAAACAAATAAATACATATACACACAATTTATACCCACAATGGAAATAGCTAGATTAACTGAATTATGGCATCTTTGACAGTATTACAGTTATTTTAAGAAAGAGATTCATGTCCCCATGTGGAGAGGAGTCCGTGTGTATTATAGAATGAGCTAAACCGGTTATGGTGCCAAGTGTATTGCATCATTTATTTAGCAGAGCAGTGTTATCAAACCAAACAAACCACCACGGAAGAAAAGATCTCCCTACCCTCCTCCTTCACCTCCTTCCACAGGAAAACACAAACTGTAACATTCGGTGCAGAGATCACTGCCGTTCACAACTCGTAAGAATAGTCCCCCCCAATTTCGTCTTTCAAGATACAAGTGGAATTTCCGCTGAGTATGTCATTCAGACCCTTAGTATAGCCCTTATCTCACCGCCTCTGGATTCTCTGCTCACGTGCCTCACCCTGTCACTGAAAGAAAAGCCCTGCGAGGTTAGGGATTTGCCCATCACTCATCCTGTATCTCAGAGCCTGGTGCGGGGCCTGGCACGGAGCTGGTTCACGATGAGTACCGACCGAGAGACGGATAGACTTCGAAGGAAAGGGGAAGGGCAGGAGGGAGAGAAAACAGGAAAAGAGGGAAAAGAGGGACCGCAGCAAGGCACAAGCAGAACAGCCAGTTTAAATGGCTTAAAGGCTGTTAGAGGCTGAGGACTTGAGAGTGAAGGACGAGCTGGTAGCCCTGGACTGGAGACGAGTGGGAGACAGTGTTCAGATGCACATGGGAACGATCTTACAGTGCATTTGGAGCAGTGGTCAGGCAGGGCTGGATGGGCCCTGGGCAGAGCAGGGGTGTCTATGAAGCATTTTAGCTGACACAGTGAGAGTCACACAATAGAAGTGGTGGGTGGGCAGGAAGAAAGAAGGGGGCGTTTTGCATTTTGTAATGAATGACTACCAGTTCAGTGAGCAAGAAACACTAAACGTAACCGAGTCCAAAATTTTAAAATACGTGTTTTTAACGAAAAGAAAAGGTAGGCTCCTCGGATAACTGGGGAAGGGGAGTGTGACAATGAACCAAGGTGGGAACCATGAAAACATGATTTAAAAAAAAATCCTACCAAAGGCAAAGAAGAGACGAGAAATGACTGCAGAAACGGTGGAATGAAAGTTACCTAGGAAAAATAAGTGATGTTTCTTCAGGGTGAACGTTTCACTGTAAAGTAAGTTTTTACCTGATCACCTTTCTGTCCAATCTCACCATCTGCACCACGTTCTCCTTTATTTCCCTTAGGAGAAAAAAAAAAAAGAAAATGACTGAAAATTCTGCTAGCACTACGTTGCAAAAGAAAAATTTTGCAATGCATTCATTCTCTCATTCTTCATCAATTTCTTATCAAGTTTGTGCTGTAGGTCCAAACTAGCTGTGGGACCTTGAGCACAGGCTCCGGATGCGCAGGCTCAGCGGCCATGGCTCACAGGCCCAGCCGCTCCGCGGCATGTGGGATCCTCCCGGACCGGGGCACGAACCTGTGTCCCCCCACCGGCAGGCGGACTCCCAACCACTGCGCCACCAGGGAAGCCCTGTAGCTTTTTTAATCTACAAAATAGAGTAATGATTGCCCCCCTCATGAAGTGTGGGGAGAATAAAATCAAATTAATACACAGAAAACACTTAGCATAGAGCTCAGGATATAGTAAGTGTAATAAATATAATTATTATTTTTTACTATTTTGTATTTGTACAAAATCCTGGCTTTGTCATTTACTAATTGTGTGTCATTGGGCAAGCTGTTTCAACTCTCTGTTTCCTACTCCTAAAATGAGAATGGTAACAGTAGACTCATGGGGTTGTTGTGAGGATTAAATGAACTGAAATCTACAAAGTAGACTAGTGACGGGCTCAGTGTTAGCTCTCAATAAACATCAGCTATCACCATCCTCACCATAATTAATACTACGGTCATCATCACCATCATCGTCACTGTCACCACCACTGTTGCTGTCATTAAGGCATCATCACCACCACAGCCACTATCCTCCCCTCATACCAATCATCATCGTCATCACTGCCGCCACTACTGCTGGTACCTCTGTCATTCTCCTCCCCCTCTCCTTCACAGCACCATCACCTTCATTATCATGGTCATCAAGACATAGCATGCGACCTACCAAAAATACAGTTTTACAAACTAATCCTGAAAGTAACATTCAAAGGTTCCAATCTCCCTTAACTGTCACCTCTTTGGCCCTGTGTTTAGTATGTTAACAAGTATATTCCAGTAAAATGTTATTAAACAAAAACAATTCAGTTCCTTTAAAAGAATGTATTATGCAGTAAAAGAAGTCGTTGGCAATTAGTCAATACTGGCTGTGTTTCCAGGCCTGTCCTCCCTTATCTTTGCATCTTTCAGAAGATCATGTCCCTTCTTTGCTCTGTTTATTCATTCAGTTAATGAAGGATGCGAGGGGGCAGGTCAATCTACGAGGGTCCAGGTCCAGAACGCTACAACTCTCTCACTGAAACATCACGCCCAGTCGTCTTCCTATCCAGACTGTTGTACATCAGCAGTTCATTGATGACAACAGCTACCTAATAACACCCTGGCTGCCTCCCTTGGGTATATTGGGAGGGTTAGGTGATCTAATGCCTTAAAGTGCCAAATGCTTTTGTGTAGAGGAAAAAAAAAAATAGGTTCAGAGGGGAAGAGCATTTGTTCCAACACCTCTGCATGTAATTATGTCTACTGTTTTAAAATCTATAAAGCCAGCACTGTCTGCAGGCCACTTTATAATCTCAGTGAAAAGAACTGACAGAAGAGCACACTGCTTCTCCGACATTTAGGACGACTGCCTTAAAAGTAAATGGCTTCCTTTCAATTTCCAGTCCTCAGTCTGGGCTTAGAATGGTTTCAGCCCTCATCTCACAGCAAGTAAATGGCAGCAGCTCAAGGATCTCCAGTTGTCCTTGTCTCCTTCTCTGCCGCAGCTGGGGATCAAAGCAAACACAGCCACCCCCAAGCCTGACTCACTTCCTTCCAGAAAAGAGGACTGACATTTCCAGAGCCCCTACTCTGCCGGGTGCTCTTCCAGGGCGTCCACATGCGATCCCACTTCACGCATTTCTTTGTGTATATCCTGAGCTGATGCAAAACAGTATTTCGTATGTCTACATTGTCTAATTTAGCCAGGAAAACTACTCAGTGAGGTAGGGGTTACTACCAGAGCGTAGAGATAAGAAATCTGAAGACCAGAGAGGTGAAGTGATTCGCCTGAGGTCACATAGGTAGTAAGAAACAAGATTTGGCATCTAATCCAGATCTGTCTGTATCCAAACTGCCTCCTCCTGACCAACTTACTTTCCTGGTCATTTTCCTAGGTCATGATGCCTCGTCCCACTGGTTTTCTAATGTCAAGAGCACTAGATTCATAGTCTAGAAGCCCAACTGACCTTGCTGACCATGTTCTGGGAATCTTTTTATGCACCAAGAATACAGCAATCAAAAAAACAGATTAGAAACAACAAAACCAAAAAGCCACCTGCCCACCTGGAGTTTACATTCCAGGGACATTACGAGTTTACTACTTTGCTAGCTCAGCTCCCTTCAGTACATGTTTATTGAGGGTCCAAAGGAAGGGCTTCATTTTTCCTGTTGAAAAGAAGGGAAGAAACTCCCACCACAACCCCTTTTATTAGAGCATTTACTTCAGAAAACTTGACACTGTGAGTTCTTTCTCTGTCTCTTTGAAATGTATGTAAGTCCTTTTCAAAGCTGAATAAGCCTTTTACCAGCTCCAGGACCCAGGAAAGTCTTTCTCAAGGACCTGGGAACATCTCTTTGAAATGTAATCAACAAGGAAAATGAAGCCCCATCTCCCAGGTTCTAAAGGAAAGTAGGAGTCTACCTTCGCGGTCCCTTGTTCCAAGCTGCAAAGAGAAGTTTGATTTTCTTTTGTACAAAATTAATTCACTAAAGCAGAGGCGCACTCCGATTACCAGGTGAATTAGGACGAACGTGACAGACGGTGCTACACAGTCCTCTTACATGAGAACTAGTTATTGTTCATCCTGAGGACACACACATCATGGGTCATAGCTGCTGAGCCATAGAAAAGGGTGAGATTTCTTTGTCTTTACAATCTCGTAGCAAAATTGCCTGTGATGCCTTATAATACTCTGGCTTAATGCTTGTACAAAAATAAAATTATTTCCCTTCTTTTCCTTGTGGACAGGTTTTCTGGTTTGGGAGAAGATTCTGTTTAGTTTTGAATTATATTTCCTCAACACCATCATTTGCTAAGTGCGTAAGGTAACAATTATTTAGAGGTTAGTTTCCTAGCAGAGGCTGCTCTAAGGATGCTGGCTTTTGTGAGTCCATCAAACAGATAATTCTCTCCAGGAGTTTACAAACTGTTGAGAGCAGGGCCTAAACTTTCTCAAATTAGGAAGTCTCTGCTATTCTCAGAATAAGCCCTGTCCCTGAAATTTTGCCTGCTGTTTTCTCTGCCTAGAAAACTCTTCCCCAAGAATGCCTGGCAAAGCACTGCCTAACTTTCCGATGCAACTAAAATCCCACCTCCCACTCCAGGTGGCCTTCACAGGTGACCTCTGCCCCATGGCATTATTTTCCTTAAAATCATTTAACTCTTCTCCTGGAAATTTGTTATAGCTGTTATTAACTCAAATGGAGGAACAATTATGAGGACCTCCCACAGTGACACGCATCTCACGTTTCCTACATGCTGGGCACCATGCCTGGTGCTTTGTAAATGTTTCCTTGTTTTAATTGTCACATCCTCTCTGTGAGATGAGCCACGTAGATCTTCTTTTACAGATGAGGGACCCCAGGTTCAGAAAAGTCAAATTTGCCCAAGTCTTATAATTAGTAAGCGCAATTCACTCAGCTACTAAGAGGCAGAACCGGGTTGGAGAACCACTGACCTCTCACCGCTCTCGGTGGCCTCGGCCCCAGTTTGATTTTTCTAAGAGTCATGACCTTGTAGATCTTTCTTCTCCAACACATCAGGCCTTAGAAAGCATGGCCCATTTCTGACCTGCCTCTTCCTCCTGACTTGGAAGGGAGCTGTTTAAGGGCATGCGTGGTGAGAATCTTTCAGGATTGAGGCAGCTGTGGGTGAAAAGAGGCCTCTCCTGAAGACAGCAGGGACTAAGCGGCTCTGGGTTGCCTTCTGGGAAGAACGGGATTCCAGGGCCTTTTCTGGCAGTTCTAGTAACAGCAGAGGAGGTATCATCTCTGCTCCCAGAATCGTCCAGAACCTCCAAGGCAGTGGGGGGATGGGGATGGGCGGCTACGGCTCATTTAGCATCTCCAGTCCCTGCAGCTCCCATTACACGATTGGTGGACACGTGGACGAGAAGAAAACCATGTTTTTCATGAAGGATAGAATAAGCGGCACTTCCAAACTGGAAGGCGCTATTGCATCTGACTCTGCAGAAAACCGTGTCTCCAGAAAATCACGCTCTGACTACCATCTTGCTCCTTCTTCCTCTACATGGCCTGTAATCATAACAACAGCCACTGTACCTCCAGACCCTACCTCTTAGAGTCAGTGTCTTAGGCAGTTCGAAAGCTCTACAGTGAAGCTCTGGATTTGACGGTGTCATTAACCTCCCCAGACCCAGCAGCCAAAGAGAGCAGCTGCACATCAGTGAGAAAAATCCTGGGGAGGCTGATTTCCCAGACGCTGGATCACCATCGCACGCAACGAAGCAAATCAAACCTTCTTGATGACGCACGTGACCAGTGAACACCCAGGGCCTTTAGTTATAGAAAGGACACTAACGATGACCAGAAATGCTCCACTGTGGGCAGCATTTTCAATTTACAAATTCATCCTGGTGTCCTCAGGTCTGGCAGAGATCCTGTTTGATAACTGAGGCTCAACAGAAAGGAAATGAAACAATCCTCTGTTCTGCTTTCTGGAGAGTGGCGTGGGATGAAAAGCACAGAGACAGGCTTGAATTTGAAGCCAAGAACCAGGGCAAGCCTGTGAGTCCTCAGATGATATTTAAATCCTCTGCAACTCATCTTCCCAGCAATAGGTGGCGGTAGGGGGGGGGGAAGCTATAACAGGGTCTGTACCGGAGACAGTGTAGGTAGAAGCTAAGCTCCCCCGTGGGGAGCTGTCCTTGGTGCTGCCGGTGGTGGTAGCATTACTGGGGGTATAACAGCATCCTAACCAGTGCGGCTCCTGGAGTTGGACGAGCAGGGATTCACCTTGGCTATACCACCTACTAGCTTTGTAATACCGGCATTTAATCTTGCTCAACCGTAGTTTCCTGCTCTGTAAAGTGGAACAACATCTCTGCTTCCTAGGACGAGGCTCACCATCGCAGGAGACAACATTGTTAACACGGGTAAACTGGCCCTTGGCCCTTAACGCACCAGGCACACTGTGTCCTGCAGTCCCTGGGAGCTCATTCTGTAGCGTGGACCCTGAGAACTCACAGTCACCATGGACTTCCAAGTGGGGGGAAAAAAACCCGTCTTTCAGATGCAGCACTAATTTCTGTCCTTTTTCTGGGTGGAAGCTTTCTTTGGCTTTCTCTGTCTCTGTAAAGGAACAAACCCTCCCTTGAAGAGAATTATAAAAGAACAAAGGCAGAGCACTTGTCCTAAGACGCCAACACTTCAGGAGCAGTTGGGCTGATAGAGAAAACAATTCCTACTCAGTGGCGGGAACTCCTTATCTGTTTAACTGATCGGCTTCTGTTTCTCTGAATAAAGGTCATTCCGTGTCAGAGGCAGCACCCAGCAGCTGGCAAGATGACAGCAAGCGCTGCATCGTGAGCACCAGCTGAAATTACCCCTGCAGAATCCTCCAGGCGACAAGGTTAGCCACTGCTTATGACCCCAGAAAAGAAGGGTAATCCTCAGCAAATAGCACAGAGGACGCTAGGCTGTGCTGGTGTCTCTTAACCTAACACGGTCCCCGGGCAGAATCTCTTGTTCCATCTACACCGAGACCTGACATCTATAGTTCCTGAAGCAGGAGTCTTAGGTTTGCCAAACCCTGTAACACTTCAATGTCTCTGGATACCAACTAGATGTCTAACCTGCCAGCCAGGGCCTGGGAGACCTGGCTGCTCTCCATCCTGATACCCACAGGCCCCTGGCTGTGTTGTCACGCCGCCACATTTCTGTTTGCTTCCTTGCCTTTTTTTTTTTTTTTTTTGCGGTACGCAGGCCTCTCACTGATGTGGCCTCTCCCGTTGTGGAGCACAGGCTCCGGACGCGCAGGCTCAGCGGCCATGGCTCACGGGCCCAGCTGCTCCGCAGCATGTGGGATCCTCCCGGACCGGGGCTCGAACCCGCGTCCCCTGCATCGGCAGGCGGACTCCCAACCACTGCGCCACCAGGGAAGCCCCTTGCCTTTTAATAGTAATAATAATACCTCCAACCCCATTTTCCAGGGCTGTGCCTAGGGTGAAGAGAGTGAGCACTCACCTGGGGGGCGAAATGTAAGGGGCCCCGGGAAACCTCAGGATCCAAGATAAAGAATATTTTACGGCCATATTTTTATAAGTCAAAATTAAGGCAAAATAATCCAAGATGAACAAAATATGAACATGAAAATAAATACAGGGCTCCCAAGGGGCAAGGATTAGGGGGAGGCAAGGAAGGTGAGGGATTCATGTGTAGGTTGGGTCTCATCCCTTTTTTTTATATAAATTTATTTAATTAATGTATTTATTTTGGGCTGTGTTGGGTCTTTGTTGCTGCGCGCAGGCTTTCTCTAGTTGTGGCGAGCAGGGGCTACTCTTTGTTGCGGTGTGTGGGCTTCTCATTGCGGTGGCTTCTCTTGTTGTGGAGCACGGGGTCTAGACACCCAGGCTTCAGTAGTTGTGGCACATGGGCTTCAGTAGTTGTGGCGCACGGGCTTAGTTGCTCTGCGGCATGTGGGATCTTCCCGACCCAAGGCTTGAACCCGTGTCCCCTGCACTGGCAGGCGGATTCTTAACCACTGTGCCACCAGGGAAGCCCTGGGTCTTGTCTTTATTTAAAATTTTGATATTTTGTTCCTTATGTATCTACTGCACTCATTTTAAACATTTCATAATACCGCATTAGAGTCTCATTTATCTTGGTTATGGAGGATTTTGGCTTCCCCTTACGTTTTCCACCCAGGTCCTCACCCCAATCCTGGCCCAGGGGCTGACAGAGCATGAGGGCTAAGATTGACAGAGGGCTACAGTGTGACAGGCACTGGTGGGGGCATCTCATGAGCGGCCGCCAGGGCCAGAGCCTGTAAGGTCTCTGCTCTCACACTCCCTAGGGTACCAGGAGGAAAGGGAAGGGCAGAGAGGTAAGAAGCTAGCCCAAGGAGACTGCTGAGACTGGATTCCAAGCCCAAAGGGCTTGCTCCTGTGGTCTGTCTCCTACTGACAATTTCCTGCTGCATCTCCCATCAGATGAGCCACGCCGTGTCCCAGCCAGGCCACAAGAAGAGACACAGTGACACGTGTCCCTGAATGTTGGGGCAGAGCAGTGCATAGAGTTTCCAGCAGCACAGAGGTGACAAGGGGGTCAGAGAGAGCCCCCAGGGCAGCATCGATGTCAGGGGAAGTGGAATAAGGCTGGGAAGGTCAGAGCTCACCCGCTCCCTGCCTGTACGCCACACTCACACACTCTCTTCCCCTTAGAGGTAAGTACTGTCACCACCCAGAGCCCAACCAGCCACAGCCCAGACACCTGTTCTGGCAGCCAGAGCTTCGCAGCCTGTTCTACGGCTGCGATCCCAGCTCCTTCCTCCCAGGCCAGTCTCCCTGGCTTTGTGAAACCACAAGCTATCCTGCCCGCTTTAGATGGGTGTCTTGTCATTCATGTGAGAGTTAATGACACTCACTTGTGTTTGTATAGCTCCTTCCTAAGATTTTTATTGAGTGCCAAGTTCTTTTTATGTATGATATTGTGCAACTCTTCCCTCTCTCTGAAGTTGTTTTTATTCACATCGTTAGTGGGTGGAGAAATTGAGGCCCAGAGAGGTCAAGAATTTTGCCTAAGGTCACACAGCTCCAAAGACTCAACTCCGGGGTGGGACTCGAGTTCAGAGATGTCTGACCCCAAAGCTCATGTCTTAACCAGCACTACACATTCCTATCTGGTAGCTCATCTATACTTTCAGCCACTCAAGTTTTTGTCTACGAGCAATCTAAGACTCACCAAGTTCAAGGGCCCCTTCCTATGGTCACTGAGACAGTCAGTGCTAAGGAGAGAACCTGAACGTGGATTTTCTGATTGTAAAATCATTGTTCCTTTCCACTGGACGTCACTCTTCCTCAAACGTTGGTTCACCAGTGAGATGAGAATAAACTCACGTGATTTTTATGAAAGCTCACTGACCTGTGGTCCATCTATTCCTGGGGGCCCTGGGAGGCCTCTGGGCCCAGCATCTCCCTGCAGCAGGAATAACGGGGAAAAAACAAAACAAAACAAAACAGCAAGAATGAGTGTCTGGAGCCCACGCCCAGAGTCATCCGCAAGCCGTCCTCTTACACATGCACTCACTGACTTCCCACCGGCTTCCCTGTCCCCTGCCCCACCCTACCGCGTGTCTGAGCAAGGGTGTAGGTGGGCGGCTGTGCATTCATGGCCGTCACCCACCACCAATGTGGCAGCTGGTATGAGAGCCAGTCCCCAAGGGCCCCCATGGCCCTACCTCCCGCTTCTGTGCCCTTGCGTAGAATCCCCCCTTGTGTCCCCGAGACCCGGTGCTGAGGTCTCCCAGGTGATGTATTCCATTACAGTGACAAAAACTAAGTTTCCCCTTTTCTCCTTACCTTTTTCCCTTCTGTGCCTTCTCTCCCTGGCTTTCCCGGGAGACCTTTGTCCCCTTTAAAACCTGGCAGACCAGGGAGACCTGGGGGACCTGGGGGACAGTCATTGCACACATCCTGAGAAGAAGAGCAAAAACAGCACAGTTACTTATAAAACAAAAGGTGGCCCATGGCTCCTACCTTTCCAGACAGGAAGAAGGCAGCAAATGATGAAAAGGAAACAGGTGGATTGAGTCACTACCCACACAGCTTGTGTCAAACTTTGCATTTTTCTCTCTTGGTCTTAAATTAGATTTCAGCACTGATACATCTGATATATCTGGATTATTACTGCATTTCTCCCTACTTCTGACCAGACTGCTGAAATGTAGCCCAAGATGAAGATGTCGAAAGCGAAGATGTACCAATGTGTGTGAGCGTCTAAAAACATTCACAGTATAGATTTAACGCAAACATTTAGTACTGTTAAAGATAGCATGCTCTGTCCCTAAGACCAGAGACAAGACACAGCTGGGAACTGCATTCTCTGGTGGGTTTGCCCAAAATGTTTCTGAACAAAGCAGCAAAAAAAAAAAAAGCAACAGGCACCGACCCTTGGGACTCTCTTGCTGTGACACACACCAAATCTCACCATGCCTGGCATGAGTCTTTGTTCAAAGTAGGCATTTAATAACTGTTCCCCAGAATGGAACTTTGCTCCACTCCTCTGAGGCAGGTTAAGTGCTGTCCCTGGAGTGAATGTAAAGTTCTCAGCCCAGAGAACAGGTTCTCTAGCTTGTCTGTGTCCTCCCCAGATCTTACATTTTGGAGCACAGTAAACACCAAATACAGTTCACAGGCTTGACCACACTCTCATCCATTTCACACCCCAGGGTCTTGGATTGCTCCTTCCACGCCCTTCTCTCTAATCCTCACTCTCTTCCTCCCCTGTTCTCTCCCTGCTGTAAGGGTTAAATGAGATAAAACAAAGAGGTCTCTCAGAATAGTGGCAGATCATTCCCAGTGATTTTGGCTGTTATGAACTCATGTATCTACCCAGCAGCTCCCTCACTGTTAGGCACTGTGCTTTTCTGCTTCGAGACCACAACGAGCACACGTCTTGAAGGGGTCATGGTTCCATGTACCAACTGACACAAACAAACGCATTAACTAGGGCCTCTGGGATGCTGCACTGGAGAGATCGGTGAAGACTTGTTCATATTCAATGAGGTGATGATTCAGGTGACTTGGCATTCAAATCGGTCTCTAGGGCTTCCCTGGTGGCGCAGTGGTTGAGAGTCCGCCTGCTGATGCAGGGGACGTGGGTTCGTGCACCGCTCCGGGAGGATCTCACATGCCGCGGAGCGGCTGGGCCCGTGAGCCATGGCCGCTGAGCCTGCGCGTCCGGAGCCTGTGCTCCGCAACGGGAGAGGCCACAACGGTGAGAGGCCCGCGTACCGCAAGAAAAAAAAAAAAAAACAAAACCAAAAATAAAAAAACCAAAAAACAAATCGGTCTCTAATTCAGGATGGAAGGGCTTTCGTCATCAAAAAAGCAACTCTGAACTGTCCACCTTCCTTTTAGGTACTTACTCTTACTCAATATTCGAAGCTTCTTTGGAAGTGTCCTACTCCAGGAAGCCTTCCTGATGGCTTCACGCTGGGGATGTGTTCCTGCTCCCACAGACCCAGGAATTCCTGCTATGGAAGCACCTGTCTCACTATTGAGGAGATCTGTTCATCGCTCCAAGCCCTCCCCACCAAGCAAAAAAGTGTTAGCTCTCCGAGAACAGAGATAGAGTTGCTTTATCTTTGCATGTCCACTTCGTAGCAAATAACCTTCCGCACAGCGTGAGTTCCATAAATGAGGGAACCAGCCGACCCGACCAACCACCAACCAACTGGCCACTGGCCTTCTGGCACCCAGTGCCATCTTCCTTTAGTGGTGATTTCAGATGCTGGTTGAATGTTTTTGGAGGATGAGGAATACCAAATGTCGGGCTACATGAAGAAATGGCAGATGAGAGAAGCTGAAGGATACTGTTTCCAGTTGCTGTTTTTTGTTTGGAAGAGTGGCAGGCTTCAGAGGAACTCATCTATCTCATCGATTCCTAGACCTTCGCTATAGCTCGTTAAAATGAGATACAGCCGTCAAACACGGCAACAATGCTCACAGGATGAGATTTTTTGGACGTGGTGGGTGCAAGAGTGATTCGGAACCGTTCTTCGCAGCGGGATCCACAGCATAAAGAAATTGTATCTGAACAATACAAAATGTCACTACTTTCCAATTTCTTTTCCGTTTGTGGCATGGGTAACTCAGCCTGGGTGTGTCTTAGTCACACATTCTGTGTAGGATTGTTCCTTGATGACCAGAGCAGCCCCCAGCAGCCCCCAGACTTGCCAGTGAGGGGGCTGGATCGGGTCCTGGAATCCAGTGAGCACAGGGCGAGACCAGCCCCCCCACCTGCTGTCCTACCAATGCTCACTTTGGCTCCTGTGCACCTGGGGCCCCTGGTCCCTCCTGACCTGGGCTACCGGAAATGCCTTGACACTAGTGTTGGGGCCCAGGGTGGGCTGCCCCAAAGTGTCTCAATAGCATATAATTTTGAACTAAAGATACGTAAGAAATGGCCAGTGCAAGAGGGATGCTGGCCCTTCTGTCTGTCTCCCTGAAAGCAAGAAATAAACCTCTAATGTGAAAAGTACCCTCCCTGCATCTGGAGGTAGAACAACCACTTTATCCCCAGAAACAGGGATTTCAAGGCGGAGAAGCCTGTATAAACAAACCTTAAATTTACTACCCTAAGTCCAAGCTCCGTTTAGATTCTTCACTAATTAAGGACCCAAAGCCTAAGTTTCTTGCCCTGTCAATTCCTCACAAATGTATTGCTTCTTTAACCAAAAAGTATAAAAGCTGCCTGTTTTGGCCACATCTCAGGTCCCATTTCTATGAGACCTCCACGTGCACAAATTAAAATGTATTTATTTTTCTTCTGTTAATGTCGTGTGTCAATTTTATTATCAGTCTGGCCACAAGAACTCGAGAGGGATTACAGGGGGAAATTTCTCCCTCCCTGTCACTAGCCAGGGTTCTGCTTCCGGCTAGACGGGCTTTGCCCAGACCACACCAAAGCCTCTGCCCACTTGGGATCACGGCTTCACCTCTCCGAGCCTCAGTCCCTTATCTGTGAGATGAGAACCTCAGAGTCTGGGGAGAAATACATGAGATAATGGATGAAAAACGCCTGATGCCATGCCCGGCACACAGTGACAGCACAGGAATTTCAGCTGCTACATGTGTCACTGTGGTTTCAGTTGTTATTTTCCTCCCTAAATCTGCTGCTTTGTCCCACTGGCAGATCAGATGCCCCTGATCATCAATACCGACTCCCACCTTTTCCACTTAACTGAGTCATCTCAGGCAAGTCACTTAGTCCCTTTGAGTCTATTTCCGTATCTGTGAATAAGGATTGTTCTCCTACCTTAGGAGAGGGATGTGAAACTGAAATAACACGTGTGAAGCAACTAGCACGTTGCAGGGTTCCAATCTGTAAATACAGACTCCCTCTCGCCTCCACCCCCTTCGTTTTTCCTGAGACACTTTCAGCAGACCCGGCTGGCTGCGTCACTGTATTTGGTGTGGGACAGCATAACAAGAAAGTGCTCAATCAAATGTGTACAACTGGAGGAGTGCTGCAGTCTCTGCCCGGCATAGGATTCACCTCCAGATCATCTCATGCAAGTTCTTGCTGGATTCCTGAATCCTCACTGCAGATTCCTGCCAAAGGGTTGTGGAGCCTACATTTCAAACCTCTGGGTGACAGGCAAGAAACTCACTACCTGCCCTTTGTCAGGTAGCTGTCAGGAAGCTCGGATGCATGCAGAGATGAAGTCGGAGAGCAGAGGGGCTAGAGCACAGTACGTGGAGGTGGTCACACTGGGTTTGAGTCTTCGCTCTGCCACCATCCAGCTCTGTTGCCTTGAACAAGTGACTGATTCCCCTGTGCCCAATCTCCTGCTCTGTAAAGTGCAGCACGTAATAGTACCCACCCACTGGGTTGTTGCTGAGGATAGGATGAAGTAATATTTATCCCAGGGAATCATCTGATGGAGAGGCCCTGAGGATGACCTCCCTGGGCACAGATCCAACGATGGAAGTTCATTAAACAGGAACTCTTAGGAGACAAACTTTCTAACCAGGCAGTTTTCCAACTATCAGAATGAGGCAAATTTTCTGTAATAAAAGATACCTTCGTAGCAAAAGAGGGTCCTTCCACCAGCCCACCTGGACCAGATCATCAAGATGGCAGCAGGTGATTATAAAACAGGGAGCTAGGACAGCTGACTTCACAGACCTGGGCAAACCCACAGAGCCCAGGCTCTTGTCCACAGGGTTTCCAGGCAAAGAACAGCTCTGTAGGGCCAGGGAGTCTCAGGTGCTTCCCTGAATGTAGGTGCTCACATTCTCTCTGCGGTTCCTGGGTGCTCTGAGGAACACAGCTGCATCCTTTAGCAGGTAAGAAGTACCGATTTGACGAAATACCTATCTTAATGCTGTAGCCGTAAAGCATTAACCCATGCAGCATTCACCCCTATTGTCATTGCCATCAGGACCGGGACACCTTGAGGTTGAAATCCTTGGTGAGGCTGTGGGGTGGGGAAGACAGGGGCCAATGCAAACCCAGGGCCTTCCAGCGGGACACAGTTAGGAAAAAATGATCGAGAACAGAAATGCCTGTAATAAACACGGCTGGAATCAATAGATAATGAATTCTTGCCACGTCCTTGTAAAAAACAAAACAAAATTTCCTCTTGTTAATGAAAATCAGGAAAGATTGCTCTATTACTACTCATTTTCCAATGAAATGTATAATTTTCCATCAAGGCATCTCAACGTATAAAGAGATGAAAAGGCCCAAGCTTCTGAGAAGGATTTCTTTTCCCTTTTGTTCTCCTCCCTCACTCTCATGCAAGAACCAGGTATTTTCCGACACCTCCCAAGTGGTTTTTAGAACACAGGAGGCGAGGGAGAGGGTGGTCACACAAAATCCAAGGCCAAGCTTCACCCGAAGGTAAGACAAAAGCTTGGAACAGAGGCAGCAAAGGGTCCTCCACACGCACAGCCGCAGAACTGCTCTTCCTGAAACACAAATCTTATCCTGCCTCTGTCTCGCTCACAGCCTTCCTCAGTTCTTCTCTTTAAGCGCCGAGGTCCCTGGCCAGGCTCCTGGGCGTCCAGCTTTCCGTGCCCTATCTCAGCAGAGCTGTGCTGAACTCGCGTCTTCTGTCGCTCGTGGAGAAGGCGCACGCGGTTCGGACCACGAGTGCAGCGCACGCTCTAATCTGGACTCAGCCTGGCTAAGGGCCTGGCAGCCGGCTCCACTGCCCTGCACCTGCACTCTGGACCTCGCCCCAGAAGAAACCCCACCCGGCCTGTCTGACTCTGCCCGTGCGTCCTCTCAGAACTCCAGGATGCACTCCTGTGTGGGGTCAAAGGTCAGCCTCTGGAATCAGTGAGGAGTGGGCTCTAGTCTCATAAAGTCACTGACCCTCACGGTGACTCAGGTTTCTAACAAGCAAAACAAGAGCATAAGTAGTACCAACATCAGAGAGTGATCGTGGATATAAAACAAGAGCCACGTGGGAAGCATTTCGCGTAGCACCGCCTGGGAGGATTTCCTGTGATGACGGATCTTACTGTCCAATAAGATCGCCACTAGCCACAGGTGGCGAGGAAGTACTCGGAATGTGCCTAGTGTGACCAAGGACCGGAACTGCTAATTGCATTTAATTTTAATTAACTTACATTTAAATTGACACATGTGGCCAGGGGCTGGCACACTGGGCAGCGGAGTTTAGCACGCTGCTGGCACACAGTGAGTTCTCAACAAAGGCTGCTATCATTGCTAATGTTATAACATAGTTGTTCGGACAAAAAAGCACGTGTTATTGAGCTCTCTAATCCCCCATCGCCACTGTCAAAATGCAGGCACGTTTATTTCATGCTTTTACCTTAACCAAGAGATTTATGTCCCCTGGAGACAGCAGTGGAGAGGGGCCCTGTCAAAACAAAACCCAGTAAATACAGACACACACACACGCATGCACACTGCAGCCTTCAAAAGGGAAGCTGTAACACATGACGAAGCTGGGCCGGGCACGGGATGACAGGCGCCCTGCCTACGCCCCATGCTTGGGAGCCACAGAAAGACGTGGCAGCCCAAGTGCACGGGCTGCCAGTCCTGAGTCTGACATCGGCCTTTCTGGTCCCCGGTCTCCTTCTTGTGGCCCTTTCTCTTCTCCTGGTGGCCTCTCCTCCCCACCTCCATCAAAACCAATAGGGCCTATGGGTACTGTGGAAGACAAAGGGGCAGACGGCCCTTTATTCCCCAGATGGGTAGCAGCCGTTGCTATCAGTCATTCACAATGTAGCATGATTTTAAAGCAACTTCTTCAGCTTTCGTAGGTGAAATAGCCTTTTCAGCGTCATTCATCATTATGAGCTGGAGTCTCTAACTCCAGGAAGAGTTCAGAAATCAGGAGTAAGTACAGAGCCTCCGAAGGCGTGTAGGAGCCCGTGGGTCACTGACTTCACGTTCAAACCCACGGTGAGCTGGAACATGGCATGCGATGGGGTCAGCCCGGAGCCCAAGCGGAGCAGAGGCTGGGTTCACACTGGGGGTCAAGGGACAGGAGGCTGGGAAGGAAATGGAAGCTAAAGGCAGACACTAAAGTGAGGAAGGGATTCTTAGGGAAGAACTGGGACACTGGTGTGCTACTTTGCAAACTTCTAAATTTTGCAGTGGAAACGGAGTGCCAGAGAATCCGCTCTGCAGAGGGAAGGTGGCAGGGTTTCCTCCAGATTTTCCAGATTATTCTCTGTGGGCACAATCGGACTTGTGGCGGCTGATTCCTTCTGATTAAGTTTGACGTTGGGTTTATGCATTATGACTCCAGTCTAGCCTCTTAACGAGACAATTTCCCTGGCTGCCCCCCTCTCCCTGGCCCCATGGGGTTTCTGTCACATCCTGTGGCTGCAGAAAGCCACGTGACAGCAGCATCGTATGCGTTTGCATCGGATAATCTAGGCAGTGGCTAGGCGTATGCCTGTGTTTTCTGAGTTGAAACGCTCAAGTATTCTATCAACACTCTGGTCTATTTCAAGAGGACACCCGAGAGAGACTGGGGTAGGACTGACTCAGATTTGGAGGTTCTGAAGGCACCACTAGCCCGCAGGGAGAGCTCACGTGGGTTGCATCTGCTGAACAAAGCCGAGAACGTCCTCAGTTACCTGAGACCGACCCTCAGGAGGAAGGCCAGCTTGTGCCACATTAATTAAAGCTGTAAAAGGGGGAGAGGGGTTTTATTTTGACGCCTTATTATTTTCCCCTGGGAAGTTAATAACCTAAGATTCCTATTGTTCAAATTGGGACATTTTCGCACTGCTGGCCTTGTATTCTTTGGAATATTTTTCTGCTGTCATTTGAGCCCCTTGTAGAGTTAGAATGAGCTCTATTAGACAGCATGGCTGGGCATCAGTTAGAAAAGGAGAACAAGGAGTGAGTTTTCTGTGTAGGTACAGCGTGGCCTTGGGGATAATTCAGTTAATGTCCTGTTGTGGTCCATTTCTGTGGGTCTCACAAGATAGGTCTGAATACACAGGAGCAAGGCCGTTGTGGGGTGGTGGCCTCCTGAAGGTGGACACAGGACGCATCAGAGATTGCCACGTTTGCTCTGGAGGATTGGTTGTTGATGGGATAAGAGAACAGGAGTGGGAAGTGCTGGGGTACAGGAGACATAGTCTGTGCCCTGCTTAGACCCTCCTTCCGTCCTGGCGTGCCCAACGACCAGCTGCCGGGACGCTGGCTGGAAGGTCACACAGAGACGTTACACAGTCAATAAAGAGCTGACATGGAGGTGAGAGCGGCCGGCCTCTCGACTGGAGATGGGTCAGCTCCGCGGGGCTGCTCGCTCCCCGTAGGCTCAGAAGGAGCCTAGATTCCAGCTGAGCCCACAACTTTGACTGCCTTTTCCCCACCACGCCCTGCTTTCTTCAATCCTGGCAGGTTTCACCTCAATCAGTTGGCACAAGAATCCTCACCAGAGGCTCTGCTTCCAGAGAACCCAAGCCTAGACAGAGGGATTCCCAGGACAGTGCAGCCCTGGAGAAACACTGTAGGCCCCACTCTCCACCCCCTGAGGGACGATGACTGTAGTAAAGGCTTAGCTCAGCAGACCTGGGTTGTCCAAAACCTGCAC
This sequence comes from Tursiops truncatus, assembly GCF_011762595.2. Taxonomy (NCBI): domain Eukaryota; kingdom Metazoa; phylum Chordata; class Mammalia; order Artiodactyla; family Delphinidae; genus Tursiops; species Tursiops truncatus. The sequence continues at coordinate 74,092,097 of NC_047050.1, forward strand.
ATTCCAAAGGTCCGGCCCTGGCTGGCTTCTGGGAGATAACGTCTAAGTCCTTGGAATGCCCTACCCGATAAGAGTGCCTTTGTTTACCTAGGGTCTTGGGCCAGGCAGATAACTTATGCTAACACCGTGATCTATGGCGGGGTCCTTGGACCACGTGGGAGGGCTGGAGATGGTGGAATAACCCAGCCCAGCCAGGGAGGCATCACACCTGCCAGACCTGGACACCAAGGTCTGCCTGAGCGTCCCTCAGTGGCAACACCTGCTGCATTTCAGAGCACGCATGGTCATCCACGTGCCCTCTGATTACACACAACTGCTGGGAAAACTGAGTGCTGGGAGGGGACACCTGGAACCCTGAGCCTTGTCTCTCAGGGCCTCTGCACTGTGCGTCTCCTCCCTGTGCTGCTCTTAATCTGTAATAAACCATCAACCATCGTGAGCCTAACAGCTTTCCTGAGTTCTGGGAGTCCTTCTGGTGAATCACTGAACCAGAGGGGAGTATCGGGGACCCTTGAAAGCATGACTCATCTGATTAGTGAGATCACAGAGACCGACAGCTACCCAGTGGTACTTGGGACCACCTGGGGGCAGCGTGTTCAGTGAATTTAAAGGTAGTCAAAGAGAGGCCCATCCTCTCTCTGTCTCTCTCTCTGCTCTGCCGGTGTCCTCCCGTGGACATCACAGTTAGTCCACCTTGTCAGCTGGACTCTGCTGATGTAATTTTCTCTGCAGAGGTGTCAAGGTCTGGATTTGGGAGGGGTCATCTGAACCCCCTTCAGCCTCTGGCCTGAACCTTACTCTTTCACCCACTTCACCTGGGACTTGCACTTGGGTACTGGGGTGGCTGCTGTAAGTCTGACTCCCTCTATCCTCCAACAAGACTTTTCACTCATCCCACTGGCAGGGCTTCAGTGAAAAGTTCCTGGACGCTTCTAGGCAGACCAGGTGCCCCTCCAGATCTCTGCTGTGCCCAGCAGCCCGGGTAAGTCAGGAACAGATGCCCACGCCCTCAGGGGCCTCCAGGCCTGGGGTCCTTGCCTGAAACTTGTAGCAGGTCAGGCTCACAGAGGAGAAAGATGGCCTCTCCGACCCATCCTGAGGGGAAGCTCCTGCCCAGGGGAGCTTACTGGAGTCTGACACCAGCCCTGAGGCCTGAGATTCCCCAGTTGCAGCTGCCACTGGTTCCTCCATCTTGGGTGGTACCTTCTGATGGACTCATTTCTCCTGTGTCTTCACAGCTGTCGCCCCACTCACCCAGACCTGCTCATCCTCACTGCTCCTTCCCTGGAGGGCCCACTCGGGGCCTAGTTAACTGGCTAAGCCTTTGGGGCTTCTCTGGCATTGGTAACTTAATTGGGAGGCGGTTCCCCAGAAGGTGACTATACTGCACACGAAGGAAGCCTGCAGGAGCCTTGGGCTAAAATGAGGATACACAGCCCAGGACCAGACGCTCAGGACTGTCCATTTCCGCTCAACCTGCTCTCGCTGTGAGAGAGGAAAGAAAGTTCCTTCTACTCTAAAAGGGGGGAAGCCAGGAGGTACTGACATTACTGAACAAAAGGGCAGGACAAGGGCCGGTGAGGAACTTGCCGTGAGTGCGGCTCTTGTCCATTTGCTCTCCCCCAAATCACCATTCATCCTTCTCTGTCCTGCTCCAGGCCCGGGAGGCTGCACCCTGGGCATGTGTCGGGGGACTCACCTGCCTGCTGGCTCTCGGGTGAGCTGGACCAATAAGAGGCACGTTAGGAAACTGGAGTGGGGGGCGGAGGCACTGCTCCCTCCTTGCCTCTGGCCAGGCTTCCTGGCAGTGGCTTTGAACCCACAATGACAGCCCCCATCTTCCCCACCAGCCTCGCTTTCTCTTGGCTCTGGAGAGAAGCACAAGGTGGTGCTGGCTTCCCTCTGTGCTTTACCTCTGGGGGGCACAGCATCTCTGCTTAGCTCCCTGTGCCCACAGCTTTGTCAAAAGCCCCTTCTTAAAGTCTCTTGCACTATACGAGCTGCATTCTATTCTGCCCGAACCCCTGACTGATGATCAAGACTCGTCCAGAACAGGTAGATGACGTACATACCGGCTTGCCAGGAGGCCCTCTTTCTCCTGGGTTTCCAGGTACACCCTAAGAGAAGAGAGAAAGGACATTAGTTCTGCTAAGCACATAATCCTGACCCACCCTGCACACCCTCTCCCCCAACCTCTATAATCTGCCGGGTGTAACTCAGTAGAAAAAAAAAATCACCCAACCGTGAAGACTGGCACCAATAAAAATTCAAGGTTTCCAATCTCAGCTGAATACCCGAAGCTTCTCAGGAAATACTCAACTGTGCCGAATGTTCAAAACAGTTAAACTACCCCTCCTATAACTCCTTTCCAAAACATGGAACCGAAAACCACTCGTGCATGCAAAGTGTGTACCTGTGTGTGCACGTTTGTGTACACGCATGCACACACACACACCCCTATCTTAAATTTCTGCCATCCTTTTCCAAACACAGGAGGAAGGACCAGCTTTGAAAAAGAAGGCTCTTCTACGGAACTGACTCTAAGGGTGTAATACTGAGAGTGGAGCAGATACAATAGATTCAAGTATTTGGAGACAGGAATGAGAGGGTAACTTTCTTCTCTGAAACAGAACCCAAGGAAGGGAAGGGGAGGGTGATTTATTGTTCCTGCTTATAGTGAACCAAAACTATAGACATGGAAAGATGCGAGTCTAAGCACTACTGGTTAACGGTGCCGGACCTCTGCTCCAAGAACTCATGGTTGTCTTTTATCCATTTGGTCAGTAAGTCTGTATCGAGTAACATCTACGTGCCTGTCACCCTGTTAAGCATCAAGGACCTAGAGATGCATAAGACACATGGTTCCCACCTTCTTGGAGCTCAGATCTATCTGAATGAAAGTCAGATCACAGAGATAAGAGACGGTTATCACTGTCACAAAGTGGGAAGAGATACAGCCTCAAAGAGTATTAGGTAAGTCTGTAGAATTCCCTTAAAGGGAGAAAGCCATTACACGGATGAGTTAGGAGCAGGTCCATGGAGAAGACGATACCTGATCTGAGCAGAACTGACCAGCTAGGTACAAAAGAAAATTGACACAACAACAGGAGGCGTTGCGTGGGATAACCGGAGCTTACAAGTTTCTGAAAGCATCACACAAAAGCCAAAGAAGTGAAACTAGACAATGCAAGCTTACAGGGCACAGGGAATTGAGGAGCAAAACATACAAAATGTTCATGGGGGAGGGGAGACTAGTGAAGATGACCAGCTCCCATGGGGGCATCCTGGTCAAGGGAGGCAGGGAGAGGCTGGAGAAGGGTTCGGGAGACAGAGCCGGCACCCTTTGCCTTTACTTACGTCTTGGCCAGCTGGTCCCTGGGGGCCGGGGAATCCAGGTGGGCCTCGAGATCCCTGAAGAAAAAGAAAAGACATCCCACCCACAGTTTAAGGAAAATAAGGCCCCCCTTTCCTCGGGTCGGTTCTCCTTGTATAGAAGGCCTGGTGCTCTGAGGACTCTCTGGTGGAACGTGGGTGCCTGAGAGCCGCCTTCTCAGAGCTTACGCATTTCACTGCGCTCGTGGAGGTGGATGCATTAAATACACACAGAAAGGATGCCCGGAAAGTCTTCCCCGTGAGCCTGACTGCCCAGGCCCCCTTTGCAGGCCCCTTTCGTGAGTGGACAGGGCAGCTCCCGCAGTGAGACGGGCCTGAGCTCACCCCGGGTGCCGTGTGGGTAACCAGCCCCGGGGGCTGGCCAGCTGGGTAGATTGCCCTGTAAGAGGCCCAGCTCAGAGCCCAGCACTCAGGTGACCATTACTATTTGTTATTGGAAAGTCATTCCCACTCTGATGAAAATTTCTAGACACTATCAGGAATCAGCACAAATCATCTCTCGTGATGGATCTCACTTCCTGTAGGAATTTTCCTGTGTCTTCCACCCACCTTACAGATTAAGAGAGAGCCCTCACTTGCTCAGGGCTATGTGGCCGGGGGTGTGAAGCCAGGATTCAAAATTAGTTCCTCTGGCAATGTGATTAAATTTGTTTAACCATGGCTGTCCTTCTGGGAAGCAGAGACAGCAGAAGGCAAAGGCAGCGTCAGTCTGGCCAACGATCACCATCACCGTGTTCACTGCACTGGGCAACGCCCCAATCCCTCTTACTCCACCATTCCATAGGTCAGTGCTTACACCTTGGAGAGTTCGCACTGTTTAACATTAAAGATTTTTTGAAACTATTGTATTTTCTGGCCTCTGCAATTTGAAATTGCTTTGATCGCATAATTTCTCCCATCAAAACCCAGCCCTCTATTTAAATCATGCTGTACCTGAGGTCCTTTTTCTCCTGGTGGTCCAGAGGGGCCCTAAGAAACAAACAAACAAATAAGCTAACCAGAAGTGAAATGTTTATTTAAACATGCTGTGGTGTTTATTTCTAAGCTAGGTCTTTAACTGTCCTGAAAGGAGGAGCTGGCTTCCCCCATCTTTAAGACACAGTGTCACACCCTCTCATACCACCCACTATCGTTGCACGTGGGAATCTTCCTGGAGCCTTCTCCATTTGCCACTGAACTAGTGCCACCCCATCCTGGCACCCACTGGATGTCTGACACTTGAGCCCATCTCTAGCTCTGGTGTGGAGTGGAACCAGCATCCCAGCATCCTCGTGCTGTGCCCCCTTCCTGCCTGGGCAGCACAGGCCTTGGGGGGGCGGGTACATCCAGAGCCAGAATCCCCCCCGCCCCCCCCACACACGGGTCTCCCATCCTGCGAGTGTGACCAGCCTAGAATCTGGCTTCCGATGTTGCACTGAAGATGCGTCCCTTGCTCGAGGCATTAGTGTCTACTTTCAGTTCCTGCAGTGAGCAGAGCTGCCCCTCAGCCCTGAGAAGGCTCTGCCCTGCCTTTCTGCCTGGACGCGTTCTTGCCACACGCTGGTTCTCAGTTTAGATGTCAGCACCCTCGGAAATCTTCCCTGGCTTCTCCCAGGAGGCTCGTTAGAAGTGGTCCCCAGCCCCTGGGTGCATCCCATCACAGACATGTGGCCTAGTGCTGTCATCGCTTCGGGGCCCGTCTGTCCTCTCTACTGAAAGGACTGCGTGCTGTCTTGGGGGCGCTCGGCACGCTCTTGCCAGTGCTCAGCACGGCCCCGGGTGTGGTCAGGACGCAGCAGATCACAGCACACGGCACTCTACTAAAATTAACATTTTATTCTATGAGGAGAACCGGAAAATCACGTGTTATCATCCTTTCCATTGACGATCAAACTAAGGCCCAGAAGAGACAAAGAACCAGCCCAAGCCACATCGGGAGTCACTCGCCAGGTGGGTTGAGTCCTACCGCCTGTTCTCGGTTCCGTGCACCTGTGCATACCTGCAGCAGTGCCCATGAGAACTTCCGAGATATCCCAAGAGGGAGAAGAGACTTCACTCAGAGGCACAGGTTTCTGGCAGTATGACAGACCAGGTAACCTAAAAGCCTGCCCACCAAATAGTTCCCAGAACTGCCTGATAAAATAAAGTAAGCATTTTAAGTGCAGAATTGAGCACTAAAGGAAGGAGGGGACATCTCCAGAGGCCTAGGCCAAGAGGGCAAGTCGGGCAGGTAAGACAATGGACTCAGGATCCCACCTGGGGTCTACCTGACTCACAGGTCATTCTCCCTTCATTAGCTCTCACTGCTCTGTCAAGCTGTAGGTCAATGGTACACATGGACCAACATATACACATCTGAATTTCGTTCCTTTCAAAGTAGTTCCTTACTGAGACTGCACACTTATTCTTCAAGGAAAGGGCTTAGGGACAGTTTATTACTGGCCTGGGGAATGCTGTCAGATTTCAGAGGCACCTTTTGTTTCCAAATTAAACTCCATGATCCACCTCAAGCATCTGACTTGTTCATTAGACTAAGCTCCGAATTCCTCTCTCCCATCATTTAGTATGAAATCTACATGTGAAGCATGGATTTTGTTGTCAAAAGGTCTTCATTTCAAATCGGAGCTCTATCAGTTATTAGTCATTTGACCTTGAGCATGTTACTTAGTTTCTCTGAGCTTCAGACCCCTCAACACAAATACAAAGTAAGGTGATCACCTTGCCTTGTGTGATCAGAAACAGAAGATCCTCTAAGTAGAGAACCAGACCGGTGCCTGGCCCATACATAACAGGCATTCCCACGCTATCTTGCCAGTATACTTTTAAGAAATAGAAAAGTGTGCTGTGGAGGAGGGATTGTATCATGACTTCCCAATGTCATTCCTAAATTTGAAGCCTAAACACGTGTTCAACAATAATGACCCTCTTTTCCGAGATTACGCCCTCTGATGGGTTTGTTCGAGAGTCACTTTACCCAAAATACATATTTTGGCCTTTGACACCATTTTTCCACTAAAAGGAACTCCAGCTCCTTGTAGAAATGACTGACCCCAGATCTGGGTAAGGAGTACGGACAAATCTGGAACATCCTGTCATTCCAAAGAGCAAGGAAACTACCGAAGACTGGAGGGTCCACTTGAATAGTCTCCTATTTGCATCAAATAAGACCATTTGAACAGTGAAAGGAAGAATAACTGCAATATATTAAAACAAGTCAAATGTATTTAAATCCACGGGTTCAAAACTATTGATAAAAAACAAAAACACCTCGTTGATCATCTTTGCAAGACGCTAGGGAACCAAGTCGTTATTTGAAAATGATTGACGGGAAAGCATTTATATTCTGCCTTCCACGTGAGCTGTTCCACGGGTATCCGAATTGTAAATGAGGGAACCTCTCTCCACACAGAAGTATCCTAGCTAACACATAAAAAAGAACTGACTGAACTAGAATAGCACCTATTTGCAAGCCCTGATGTGCTAACTGATCTACACCTTGGCTATCAAAGGGTGTGGATGTCACAGCAAAGACACCACTGGACATCACACGCCTCCTGATGGCAGTCTTGCCAGAAAGATCAAACCTGAATCTGCCCCAGCCTCGACGCCCAAGTACGGGTGTATTGGGGAAAGTACGGGTGTATAGGAAACACAGGGACAGAGTAGTGCTGAACTGTTCTGTGAGCAAAGTCCAGACGGTGGGAAGTTCTGAGACCAAACAATAAATCTTGTCTCATCAATTAAAATATTGCCATTTATATTTATATAAATTTGAAATCTGATCCCCTCTCCCTCCCATAGATATCTATTTGAAAACACACTCATTTCATTCTCCATCATCTTTTATCTGAAGGGCTCACGGGTACCAGGCTAAGTGCTGGGCTTGCCTGTCATCAGCCCAGTGAGCCAGGCGCACTGTCTGAACCTGTCTAAGCCTCAGTTTCCTCATCTGTAAGCTGGAAACAATCATAGTTCAGGCTCACAGAACCACTACAAAGACTGAGGAGGGTAGTGCACGTGAAGGGCTTCCCACCGGGGCCTGGCCCGTCGTATAAGTGCTCAGCATGCCTTAGGAATTATTATTAGGAACAACAAAAAGCCTTGCTGAGATTAGAAAGGAGAGTTTTCAACCAGAAGTGAGAGTAGAAATTTATTTAAAACCTTTTTTTTTTTCCATCAAGAGAAGAATCCCCTGAGACTTTAATCTAAAAAGCCAAGATTGGGATATTCAGCTCCTGGTTATACAGGGAGCCCTGGGGTCTGGGGTGGTGCGCTGTCGGTAGGGACCCTCCCCAAGCCCTCCTCTTCTGCCCACGGGACCCTGCTCTGCGCACAGGACCTTGCTCTGTGCACAGTGCAAGACGAGAGCGCGTGGCCGGGAATGAAGCCCTGCAGAGCCTGTCCTGAGGGTCGGCTTTGAGGTACCTCTCAAGAAATGCCTGGTGTCCCCAAGTAGCAGCCGGGCAGATGGGGCTAGCTGGCTGTACATGCTTGTTTCGAGGGGTCGCAGGCCAGCCTAACTCCGGGACAACAGGAGTGGCTCTGTGGTTCTTAGAACCAAAGGAATTGGACTAAACCAGCAGATACGACATACGAACAGAAACAACGGCTAGACTAGCAGGTCAATAGTTCGGAAGCGGTAACGTACGTGAGAAGACCCTGGCACAGGAAAGGACAATGTAAATGTGAACTTCTGTTCTACCACTGCCCTGCTTGGGCATCTGCTTGGAGCTGGAATGCTGGCATCCAATCCCAGTTCTACCACATCCTAACTGTGGCTGCAGGCAAGTGTCACATCTCGTAAGTGGTTTCCTTTATTTGTAAAATGAAAGGGAGAACAAGATCTGCCTGGAAGGATGGCTGGGAGGATTGGATGAGAAGTTGTCCACGAGATAAATGAGAGAATGGGCATGGGTGCCCTGCTCACGCCGGACCCTGCCAGTAGGCAGGCCACGTGAGCTGTGGTTATGACTGCTCTAGCTTTTAGTGGCTTTCATTTCTGTTCTTATTATATTACTCCCTAGAAGAGGGGGAGCAGAAGAAAAAAAAAGAACCTACCAGTTAGGACACGTGACACCTTCCAGTTAGGACACGTGACACCTTCCAGTTAGGACACGTGACGTATGTTTTTGCACACAATCAGCTCCATGCTTCCTTTTCCCCGATCACACTGTTGGTCTATTAAGGGCTGTTGAGCTAGTTTTCTTTGTATGTGACCCTCAGCGCCTGGGCAAACAGGCGTCAGAACAAGTGACTCCAGAGAGGGAAAACTGAAGATGTGGAGAACAGAGGCGCAATTTCAGCCAGCGAAGGCTGAGAAAGAGTCTGGGAAGGATTTTTATGACCTCAGAAGGTCCAAGGCAAGGTTCCAGGCGTTATTACCAATACTACCACATTGTAATCTGCCCAGCACCCTGATTCATAAGGAAACTACTGCTCAGCACGGAGGCTTGGGGTGCGGGCTGCCGGCGGGAATCCCGCCCTTGCAGACCTCAGGCTCCGAGGCTCAGCGAGCTTCAGCAACACTTGGATCTGCCCTCAGACGCTGCAAAAGGAAGACCAGAGGCAACCTGAGGATCAAAGGGAGTTTTTTGGTTAATGTCTTGAAGGGGGAAGCCAAGACTCCAAACAACTGCCTCCCCGTCCACCCCCCGCCCCACGATGTGCAGAGACGTCGGCAGAGAAGGTCCCGGGCTCCTTCCAGGGGTCAGCGCTGCTCCTGGACGCCGAAGGCCCTGGAGCTCAGCGCCACGGAAGGAAGGACGAGAAGAATCCAGCCTCCATGTGAGCACGTAATGGAAGCGAACGACCCTCATCCTGCCAAAGCCACAGGAGAGCTGAAGCAGAGGAAGAGAACTGGCTTTGGAGGATGTGGCAGTGATCGGCGCCCTGGCCCTGGCCCAGCTGCGTGACACTGGCCAAGTCACCTCACCTTCTGAGCCTCAGACTGTTTACCTGGAAAACACTGACGAAGCAGGCACCTTCAGGACCTCTCTCCAAATCCCCTGGGCACGCACCCACCTGGCAGCTCCTCGCTGAAGGTGCCTGCCCCGGGGGCGTCTGTAGCCGTAAGGGGAGGCTCGCCCCGAGCGCAGGGCAGCTCCCCGGGAGCAGCCTTCCACCAATGCCCAACGGGAGTCGGTATGCAAACACCCCGGCTCTGCCGCCCTTTTCGAAGAACAGCTCTGCAGCCGTACCCCAGTCTCCAAGGGCTTGTCAGCGGAGGCTGCAACTCCCTAAGGGGTGATTTCTGAGACAACTTCCCCAATAAACTCCTTGCCCTTGAATCCTCTTCTCAGGAGATGCTTCTGCAGAATCCCAGCCTTCACCAAGGGATAAACCAACTTTCAGGGGACTGAAGGGCTGAGGATGCGGACGCTTCTGGACTCAGCACAGGACCACATATGGACCACTCAGCCAGCGGCAGGGCTCCTGTAAAGCACAGGCGTGTGAGGGATGAACTCACAGCCTGTCGGCACCCCTTCTCCACCTTCTCCGCACACCCGCTCTCAACACACCCCTGAGCCCTCATTACCGACAGCCAGGCCATTAGGAAGGAGCGTCAGCCAGAGACAGAATTCATGAAAATTCAGTAGCGCTGCCCCCACCACGGAAAGCGGAGGGAGGACACTGCATAGTTGATTTTCGGCCTCTTGGCTGAAAGCAGCCAATTACCTTTCAGGTGGAATCACTGGGGTAGTAACGTATTTCCCGGGAGATTTCATGGCTCTGAAGCGGGAGGTGGGGCGAGGAGTGCCCGCCTCTGCTGCCTGGCTTTCTGATTAAGGGCTTGATATGATGACTCCTGGGGAGCGGACGGGGCATGGAAAGACCCGTGAAATGACAGAGGGACCACCCAGCTTACAGCCCTGCGGTTCCTCTTTCAGTCCGTTTCTCTCCTAAGGGGCTAATTCCTGCATGATTCAGAATCCTAATTCTAACAGAGCAGGCCCCGTGAAAAGCGGGATTTCAGAAGGAAGGAAGCCTGAGCGCTGTCTCTTCAGTACACCTTCTGCCACGTTGTTCCTCCTGGCTACCAGCAGATGAAAAAAAACAGCCAAAGACAAAAGATAAAACGGATGTAATAGAGGGTTTTGTTCATCAGAAATTTTAGCGGAGAATCTCTTCTAAGAAAAACAGACTAAAACTGGACATTTCCAAGAGGATACCACCTGCCTTCTCCCTGGTTTCCGGGGACCTTTAGGAAGACACAAGGCCACTGGTCTTCCTACCACCTTGAAGGTCGCCCCGTTGCTGGGGGCTGGAGTGGAAGTGACGTGGTCATTTCTGGTACGAGGTGCACTTGGGAGGGGGGTGGTCAGAGAAGAGAGTGCCCCGGGGAATTTCAGGGACAAAGTGAGAGGCCCAAGACCAGCCCTGGGGTGTAAGAGCACCACCGGGGGGAGAAAAGGGGGTTTTAATTTAACAAGTGGCACTGTGGGTGACACACTGGATTTCCTCTCAGATTCTTTGAGAGACAGATGAGGAATGAATGGGATCACTTTATTTCTTGAACGCAAAACCAAGCAGAGACCGGGTCATGGACCGCTCCAGTTTACATTCAGATTACATTGAACAGGGGTGAAGCTGGACTGTGCTTCTGGGTTAAGAAAATAATGAGCCCAACGATATCAACACTGATACAAGCGCAGTTTGGATATTAAGAGGCTTAGCGACAGCATCTGAAAACCACTGGGTATTGGCGCTTCCTTTAAATAACAGTGAGACAAGTGCTACAGACTGTTCGCGTCTCCCCAAAATTCATACAAAGAAACCTTAACCCCCAGTGCGATGGTATTTGGAAATAGGGGTTTGGGGTGATTAGGTTACGAGGGTGAAGCCCTTATGAATGGAATTAGTCTTTCTAAAGAAACTTCAGAAAACCCCCTGACGCCTTCCACCCACCACATGAGGACATAGAAAAAATAGTCATCTATGAACCAGAAAGCGGGCCCTCACCAGACACTGGATCCGCCAGCACCTTGACCTCGGACTTCTTAGCCTCTAGTACCGTGGAAAGTAAATTTCTGTTGTGTTTAAGCCACCCAGTCTAAGGAATTTTTGTTACAGCAGCCCAAACAGACTGAGACAACGTGCTGCCCAAAAACCAGCAAATGCAAGTTTAAGGCGCATGACTAAGGTACTGTGTCCTTAGCAAAGAAGGGACTAAACAGAAGATAAAACCCCAGGATTGAAAACTGGTCTTCAGTTCTGAAAGTCATCATTCAGTAACAGGGGTGGGGATGGAGGGGGGGAGGTGGGCTCTTTGTGGTACAAAGGGAAGAATTAGAAGCAGCGGTAGAAGACACAGACAAGCGTAATCCTACACTCTCTGGAAAGACATTCCTAAAAGATGTCTGTTCTCTACAGAAATAACTGTCCAAATATCAAACCCAGATGGACGAGCTTTGAAAGCAGTGTCTCCTATTCCTGGAGGCCTTCGGGGTATGCTGGCTGAGACGCTCACGGCAATCCTCAGCTTGGATGGGGCCTGGGGGTCACGGATGCTCGTGACCTCTCACAGCTCAAAGGTTTTACGGTTCTTACAGTCACCACCTCCAGGGAGCCTGCCAGCTCACACCCAGGAGACTGATGTGAATTATTCATCAAAACCACCAATCCAAAGACCACTTCCTAGATTTTATTTTGGAGATAAAAACCTTCTTGACTCCACTTACGTTCTCACCTGTACGTTAATTGGAGGAAGAGGGGTAATGAACTCATTTTTGCCTGAAATACCTGAAAGCATGCTATTTCTTCCACATCACACTCCTTTCCCAACCAATTCACGTTCACTGGCTATACCTCAGTTTTTGCAAAGTCTGGCCAGTGAGCACTGTTTTTTCCTTTTTATTTTTTAGTGAGTTTTGTTCTCTCACTCCTCTTTGAATGAGACAAGTCTTGGTCTCCCCAGAAAAGCCTTATTCCTATAAGAAATACACCAAGTTTTAGAAACAGTGTCAGTCACAGTGGACAGACCTACAGCCTGGCCAGCCCAGGCATCAACGACCCACTACCAGATTAGCCGGGAAAGGTGTGTCCCTGCTGCAGGGCCTGAGCAGCAGGTCCCCTGGGAGCCAGCAGGGGCTGGCTGTGTGCCAGGGAGCAAGGGTGTGCTGGGTGGGTAAGGACTCACAGGAGGGCCAGTGACCCCAATGCCTGGGTCTCCGTGGTTGCCAGGAGAGCCGGGGATCCCAGGTGCACCACGGTCCCCCTGGAAAGAGAAAACACAAGGTGAAGAGGTCAGCTCTGGGCAATAGAGAGCCAGGGTGCAGGAGAATTACGCCCCTCCCACCGTCCGACCACACTCTCCAGCCAGCACTTCTGCCCCAGCCCGGATTCCGAGCGCCCCCTGAAGTTCATGCAAGCTGCCATCATCCCACCCAGTCCAACACCCGTGGACCACAGCCACTGACCGTGACCATGCCCCTTTCAGGGCTGACCATGGCTCCAGATGTGATTATAACAATGTGACACCCCCCCAACGTGACCACAATTCCAAGTTTTACGGTGCTTTCTCCAGGCTTCACCTTGCCCCCATCCTGGACCCATGACCATGTACCCACATTTCAACTTAATGCCCACATCACCAATACATTAATCCATCATTTCACCAATAATTTGCCAAGTACCTACACTTTGTGGGTCACTTTTCCAGGGGGTGGGAGCGGGGAGAACGACTGAGATGTAACCTTTGCCTTGTGCATGGCGGTTAATATAGTGCACGTTTAAGTTCTGCCTTCAGCCTTAGTCACTGCTGGCTTAAGAGAGCGACACGTTTCCTGAGCTTTAATCCTTCATTTACGAAGGGCAGGTAACAGCAGGAGCTGCCAGGCCCGCACACGCCGTGCCTGTTAGGGGATCGTGCCTACAGGGCGCCCGGTACAGCAGCCAATGCACGTAGGCCGTCGTAGTTGCTGCTGTTCTCAGGTGCCTGTCATTCTGGACGTTGATCGGAAGAGTAGAGGGGAAGGGAAGAAGAAAAGGGAAGAAGTTCTGCTTTGCCACTTGCTGTAGAAGGATGCTGAGACAGTCATGCCTTCTTCTGCATAATTTCAAAATCCTCCCCGTCTGAGAACAAGGGCTTATCCTAACTGAGATGGCAGCCAAAGCCGACTTGCATTGACACAGGCTATTTACAGTCTTTACACATCTCGTTTTGCGTGGATACTTACATGTTTCTGTTACATCAATATTAACGATGAGGAAAGCTGCCCCCCACACCACGGTAAACGCAATGTATGTTGCTTGCAAATTATTACCTTTCTAAATTCCAAAATAAATTCAATCCGAAGCACACAGGGCCCCCAGGATTTTGTGTAAGAAACTGTGCACCTCTGTTAGGTCAGCAGACGGCAGCCAAGCCTGACACTGAAATGGGGGGTGACCCCGCTGAAAGCACTTAACATCTCCAGGATGAGTTAACTCGTATGACAGACGGAAACAGCCTTAGGAGGTCATTATGAAGAGCCGATGAGATAACGTGCAGCACATTTATTTCAGGTAGAACCTGGCGTTGCTAGGCAACACTGCTTTATTAAGGTTTATGTGTTTAAGCATTAAGGGAAAACCCTATTAATCATCAGCTTAGCCTGTAACCACCATCTCAATTGGAAAACTGTACATTTTGGACCTTTAAGAAAAGTCACGCTTCAAGATGGTTTGTTTTTCTTGCAGTATGACTGTTCCTCGGATGAGTAGATAAGTTATATACTCGTTCAACTAATGTTGGTTGTTTATTCATTGCAAACCGCAGTCCAGACTCCAAGACCAAAGACGACTCGATCATGAGCCCCTTTTCAATACTCCGTGTTAAATTCAGAAGAGAAATCGAAACAGGGCTTGTGAAGTTCTCACAAAAGAGATGAACCACAATCCAAACCTCTCACTAAACTCTGGTAACACTGTCTCTTTCCCTCCTCCCTCCAGGTGGACGGTGGCGACGTGTCCTGAGAGCTGCGGCATCCCTCTGTCCCGCACTCGCTTCTGTAAACAGTCCCCAAGAAATCCTCTTCAGAGCCCCAGATGGTGCCTTCTGTTTCTTTAGAATAATATGATATGGCTGATTCTGGGAAGTACAAGGTGACTGGGACTGCCAGGAGATCTGATTTGTGTGCCTGGGGAAGGTGGGAAGTCAAGAAATAAGGCAAATGTGGGAAAAGGGTAATGAACTACGAATGAACATGATCAGTGCCGCGTCCCTCACCAGCACATTGTGACAGCGAGAGGATGAGGCAGAAGACGTCAAACTGGCCGTCAGGTGATGACAAGTCCAGTCTTAGGACTGAAACCGAGCTCCCCTAAAATCCAGTTCCCCTGTGAGTTGATGGCCAACCTCTCTATCCCAAACTTCATTCCCGTTCTTGCCCTGCCCCTGTTTCTCTCAGGACTGAAGAGTATCAAAGAAAAGGCGGGACTGACCCTGAACAGGACCCTGTACCTTCCCCGGTACAACCCCCTCCAGGTCGTGTCCTCACTTCTTTGGCCTTCACTGAGTTCCAAAGAGCAGACTCAAGCAGTTACCAATTAGGGAAGAGAGGGGAAGCAGACACAATGGGCCAGCGGTTAAGCGAGGAAAGTTATGGTCACCCGCACAACAGCTGAGCGATAAAACAGCCTCAGGACCCCTAGTTCCTCCTCAAGGGATATACGTAACCATCTGACACGTACCTTCGAGCTGGTCTGCAGAAATGAAGACGCCCACCCACCAGAGGATGCTGACCACAAGCATGTAGACCCCAGACCGGCTGGAACCACAAGGCTGATGACTGAGATTCCCAAACATCACCCTGTCACCTCACCACCAGCCAATGAGAGAAATGTCCGCGAGCTGATCACACACCCTACGACCCTCACCTTCCCGTTGCTTTTAAACCCTTGTCTGAAAGCCATCAGGGGTTCAGGTCTCACCAGCCGCCCATCCTCTTTGCTTGGCCCAGCAACAAACACTACTTTCCTTCGCCACAACCCGGTGTCTGTAGAGAGGCTTTGCCGCAAATCAGGCAAGTGCACCCGAGCTCCGTTCCTAACAGAACAATGTCAACCTGGTCCTGTGACTTTGCATAAATGCCATAACCTCTCTGGCACCTTAAGACCCTCATCAATTAGGAAAAAAAAGAACATTCTACCAAATTCCCATGTATCTTCCGTAGACTCATTTACAAGGTAAGAAACCACGTAACATCAAGTATTATATAATTATATTTTATCAGCCGAATCAGAAGACAGAAAATAAACTAAGTACACATAAATGTCAGAAATATCCATGTTGTTTTGCACCCCAGTTTCTCTTCACAGTGGTTAATGTAGTCTTCTTCCTATTACTTTGTCTTATCGTGGCTTCCCCCTTCTTCCCAAGGCTCTATTTCATGCGCAGCACAAAACCCTAACCACTGAAAGCTAAATCACACCAACGGTGGCATCTGAATTTTTCCATGCGGTCTGTTCACACCCTGCTTCTGGCACCAGCTGTTCCCCTCGTGGGGATGTTGTCTGATCCAGGTTCTAAGCTTCCAAACACTTCCCCACCAATTAAGACTCAGCCCAATCATTCCATCTCCATAAACCCACCTCCGCCTGCCCTCCTCTCTGCCTTCCGGAAGGTATTCGAATACATCTTCATTAATCTTAACACACTGCCCTCCCATTTTGTCTGTCTGACCCTCTGACTCCTGTGTGTCTTAAAAGAAGAAGAAAACTATCCATTCATTCCTTTAACCATTAATCCAACAAATATTTGTAAAGTACCAAAAATGAGTCAGACCCTATGTTGGGTACAATCTCTACACGCTTTCGCATCCACAATGCCCAGTGTAGGGCCTGGAATAGCCCTTTAATAGCAAATTCCTGAATGCCCGAATGAATGAACCTCTCATCACTCACATTTTGTCAGGTACTAAATTTTGCTTTTGACCAAAATCAACTTTTTACCCAGGAGGGAACATGATGAAAGACCTCTCCCAGCCCAGCCCAGAATCTGAGTCACACTGATTGATCTCTGCTGCAGGGTAGCCAGGCCTGGCCCTGGTATGTTTATGGCCCTTTGTGATGCTAACATTTACCCCAAGCAACTACACATCACAGCTTAATGGACTGAAACTTTGAGAAAGTGGCTTCAAGAAAAGGGCAAAAGACCTTAAAGCTCGGTCAGCAAAAGCAAGGCGGCTCCTGATCGAGAAAAAAGGGGTGTGTGAGCTGTAATCTGTAATACTGACTGGAGTATCTGTTTTGGCTGCAAAACATTCTGGGCCAGTTCAACACTGTCCAGGGAAGAGATGTGTGCAGTCATGGAAGGAGAATGACATTTACTGAACATTTATGTGCTGTGAGATCACTTATCCACAGGAGCCCTTTGGGGGTTAACTATGCTTTACTCCTTTATACAGAAAAGGAAGAGAGTCTGTGAAAGAATAGGCCGCTTGCCCTTAAGTCATCTGTCTCGCAAGTAGCTAAGCTGGGATCCTAACCCAGTTCTGTGTGAAGGCAAAGTCTGTTCATTTGGCTAGAAACAAGTCCACCCAAGAGAAGGAAAGGCATCTTTAAGAGTCTTCCTGCAGTTGTAAGCAATTAGGAAGGGCTGAGCAGGTGCCCAGGAAAACCCTTATACACTATAGCACCCACCCTGAAATCCCCAGGGGTTTTCAGTCAGCACCAGGAACGAGGGACAGCGCCTGGGCAAGGCACACTGCTGAACGCTCCCTCCCTCCCTCTCTCTCTCTCTCTCTCTGTGTCCCCTTCCTCCCTCCTGGTCCCCCCCGTGGGACCCCCATTCTACAACTAAAGACCTGAATTCCAATTTACCTTCCCAGCTTACTAGGGAAACCTTCATTCTAAACTACATTCTAACTTACAAATATATATTATACAATATTAACACTGAAAGGGTCATCTGTTTACACATCTCACATTTGAAATAGGAGGATGTGTTTGGCCAAAGGGACAGCACGACTTACCGTGGGTCCCATGGAGTTGAAACTGGCTGGTCAACTGGACCCCAGGGCAAGGCCCGCTGCACTCCTCACACCCCGGGGTCTCAGCCTTCCCCTCTACTCCTCACTGCTGCCTCTCCCACTTCCACTTGGGCTCTCCAGCAACTTGCCTACAGGTTCCCCACCTTCGTGCTGCAACCGTGAAGCAGACTCCACAGGGCGATCTAATGATAAGAGTCACTAACATCTACAGAGCATGTACCTGTGACAAGCAGAGGTAGACAACTATTTTTATTTGCATTATATCATTTTTCCCCAAACTGCCTGGGAGAAAGATTTCATCAACCTCAGAAATATCACAGAGAAAAGGACCTTTTAAGCCATCTTCCCCATCTCCCATTTCTGGTGCCCTTTCCGGTGCCCTTGCCTTCCTTCCAGGTCCTGAAGGTCCTCCTCTAGGGGGGAAATTGAGAGCACAGGAGCGCTGCCAGTCAGACACTGGGCTCACAGCATCACAGCGGAACCTTGGAGACACGCCTTCAGTTGGCTGTTAATTCATAGGGCCTCCAGAATCTGGTCCTGCTTCCTGCTCCTGTCCACACACTCCCACTGTTCCAGGCACAAGGAACTATCTTACACGCCCTCAAATTCAGGCAAAGTTGTTTCCAATTGTTTTCTTCTTCAGAAACTGGGGAGTTGCCAAATATTTGCTCAGATCACTCAAAGAACTCTCTCGTTTTTTCCCCTTTGATCATGAACTACAAAATCACTATTAGGGGAATGCACGTTAGCCTACTATGACCTCAATCAGTGCAAGCTTAGTACAATTACAGAGGTCACCTGCCTAAATAGCAGAAAAAATCATGAAGCAAGAAAGTTGAACGTAGACACAGCAGTTATTCCTGAGGCCTCAAATTCCATGTCCTGGTTATTATTGTAAACAAGCCTTTTACATATAATAAATACAACATACTCTGCGGTTATGTTCCTCAGATCCCAAAGACACCACTATAGAATAAAAGGAATAAAAAAAAAACAATGGGTATCTGGGCCTTGAGATAAAAATTCCAGCAAGAGCAGCATGTACGGGTTCCCACTGTGTTACATCTTCAATAATTTGACTGGGACGGATGGTGACCTGATCTGGGAAAGTGCTAGTTGACTCAGAAAGCGGGTCTAGGGATGACGGGCCATGACACCAAAGGCACATAAAAAGAATTTTTAAAACTGTTTTCATAAATATATGTAAGTGGATAAAAATATCATAATTATACAGTAATTCTTTAAGTTATGTGATTTTGAATATATGTTAAACTAAAGCAAAAAATAAACATTCTAATGTCTATCGTTGACTATGTCACACACATTCTTTTTGTACATAAATTCTAAACTTTACTGCATTTTATTTAATTTTTTACTTATTAAATTTTATTTAACTATTTACAGATCCACTTAGCCAAAAAACATGGAACGCTTCACGAATTTGTGTCATCCTTGCACAGGGGCCACGCTAACCTTCTCTGTATCGTCCCAGTTTTAGTATCTGTGCTGCCGAGGCGAGCCCTGTCACACGCATTCTTAGGTTTATACGTCTGAGCTGGTCAGATGATGGTTCATTGGCTGCAGGTGCATTTACAGCAACGCTCTACTCTGAATACATTCTATCTCACGCTCCCACGGCCTTCTCCCACGTTAGGACCCTGCAGAGAACTCCCTCCTCACCTTCCCCTTCCAATGGCTACATGCACTTTAAAATCAGGAGAAACATCACCTCCTCCAAGAAGCCTTCCACAGTCAAACGAGGTTGGGTCGGGAGGCTCCTCTGAGCTCACTTGTGCCTCAGCCTCCCTCTATCCCAGCACTTGTGAGTCTGCTTCTCCCCCAGCTCCTGAGCTGTCAGAGGGCTGGGAACACGTGACACCCACCCCTGTCACCCCACAGCCCACCTCCAGGTCTGACACACGGCAGAGGCTCAGTGGATATGCAATGGATGAAATAAGAAGTGTATTGTTAATGGATGCATTTGACTCAATGAATGACTGCTTCGCTGTGAAAATAACTCCAGGAAAACTTCCCTAGTCACTCAGGAAGGTTCCCTTAAGAACACTCCCTGAGGGGTGAAGTCATGTCTTCTGCGCTGTGGCTGCAGGTGCACTGAACAAGAGACGCCTGCTGTTTGCCAAAGCGTCTGCCTTCCCTCCCAGGGCCCAGCTAGAGGACGACCGCTCCTCCCCCGTAGTGTCAGGAGTTTGGTGGAAATGAGTGATCACCTCCAGGCCTGGCCCACAAAATCCTTCCACAAGATCCTCTACCGTCTCTTCCCTCATTTGCCACCGCATACGGAGGTTCTGGGAGACACTGAAGTCCCAGAGGAAGGGATGGCACTGGACCGGAGGAACGTGGGTCCCTGGACGGCCAGGTAGACGAGGACTCCTCACCCACCACAGCTCCCATCACGCTGTGAATGAGGAATAAGCTTTTCCTGTGCTAATCATCTGAAATTTGGGGATCGTCTGTGTCCCCAATTAAACTAATAATACAAGATAGACCCGTTGCTTTGCTGGCTGAAAGCATCTTTTGCAACTTGATTTCACTGCAAACATTTATTAAGCAACAATTATGTGGCAACTACTCTAATGTCACAGTTCAGAGTCACAGAGCCTTTAGTTAAGTGGAAAGTGATGAACATGCAAGTAAACTGAGGTGACCAGAGATGCTGACAATTAACTTCTGTTTGGCCCCTAAGTGCAACCCATGGCATTCACAGTTCGCTAGATAAACCTACCTTAGTTCCTAGAGGTCCAGGTGATCCAGGTGGTCCACGAAGTCCCTGGGAGAATGAACGGCACAAAGATAACCATGGGACCGTGAGTGAGCACTTACCCATCTACCCTGTGCCGCGGGGGGCCACAGGGGGATGGGACTCTCATCGTGACCCGTTTTGTACAGAGGAAAGGTCCCTGTGTCCTCATGTAGTGCTAAGGGCTGAAAGCCACTGAGATTTCGGGGTTCTTCATTACTGCAGCAAAATTTACTAATACATCTCACTTCGTGTCTGTGACACTCTAACACGTTTGTAGGTCCCCATGCACACAACGCTCTCATGCGTTTCCACATACGGTTTACCTGTCTGGACCACCCTCTCTGTGCTGTTCTGCCTAAAAAGTAATTTCTTCCAACTTTCACATTTCGCACAGATGCCACTTCCTGTGCAAGGTTTCCCCAGACTTACACAGACCAGGAAGCCCTTCTCCAGGATGTGCACTCCAGGACTGCCTGAGCTACGGTTATGTTTGCCTGGCTGTCTCATGAGCATCTCAACAGCACAGGCGCTCACCCATCTCCGTGTCCCCAGCGTCCGGCCTGGAGCCTGGCACGCGGCCAGCAGTCCACAGGGGACTCTGCTGCACTGGCCTGAAGTGGACGGGAGCAAGACGCTTCCCCCACCCAAGACCCCTTTCCCAGTCCACCTGCTTTCACTGGCTATGACTCCGCTTCTGCAAAGCTTGACCAGTGAGCCTTTTCTTTTTTTCTCTTCTAATTCCAGCCTGATCGTCATGGGCACAGAAACCCTGGACCCGACACTTACCGGTTCTCCATCTTTCCCTCTTCCGGGTGGCCCCGGGAGCCCAGGGGCACCAGGATCGCCCCTGGGGCCACCTGGCCCTGGGCTTCCTGCTTCTCCCATTGCTCCCTGGAAGGAAAAGTGGACAGTGTCCAGGATCAGTGACATGCAGAGAGTAAGCTTTTCAGTGGTGAACCAACCTGAAGGGGGTTGGTGGGCTTCCTGGTGATGCCCTGCTTCAGAAAGCCCACCCCTTCTGAGGGCATAGAAAGATGGGTTGTATAATGTGCCCCCCAAAATTCATATGCTGAAGCCCTAACCCCAGTATCTCAATTTAGAAATAGAGTCTTTGCAGATGTAATTAGTTAAGATGCAGTCACACTAGGGTAGCATGGACCCTAATCCAGTATGAACTGGTGTCCTCACGAGAAGGGGACATTTGGATACAGACATGTGGAGAGGGAAGTCAACGTGAAGATGCGGGGAGAAGAGAGCCATCAGGCCCCAAGGACAGGGGCCTTGAAGAGATCCTTCCCTCACAGCCCCCAGGAAGAGCTAACCCTGCTGACACCTTGATTGAGGACTTCCTGACACGGTGAGAATGGTGAGACGGTAAGTTTCTGTTGTTTAAGGCACCCAGTTTGCGATACGCTGTTCCAGCGGCCTTAGCAAACTATACAACGTGGAACATGGGAACAGGAAGGATGCTAGTCGTCTTCTAGTCCAACTTTCCTCCCACTGCAGGAAACCATCACGCGTGCCTCTTCCAGGCAGTCCTCCCATTTCTGTTTGGACTCCTATGAGAGCAGGGAGCTCACCACCTTCTCAGGCTGTTCATCCCTTTATTGGGCAGTTCCATTACATAGTGTGCCTTTATAGTCAGCCAACCCTCTCTGAAATCTTCCAGATGTTTGGCATTCAACCTTGGAGCTCTACAGACGAAATCCAATCCCTTTTCACATGACAGACTTTCAGTGATGTGAACACAGCCCGGGGCTCCAAAGTGGGGAGAGACAGACAACCAGGATCTAATGAGGGAGCTGGGCTTGGAGTTTGCTCACCCTTTCTGACCACAAAGCCAGGAGCCCCGAAGCAGCCCTGGTTGTGGAACGCTGCGGGGTAACCAAGTGAGAGGCAGGAACTCCCTTTCCCAGGCAGGGCTCTCTCGGGCCTAGGCTGCAATCTGACCGCCTCCGACATTTGATGCAGAGGTGAGGTGAGGTACGATGTCCCAAGGAGGGGCAAAGCAAGGCATGGAGAGGACCTGTCTCCAGGCCCAGGGCGGGATCAACTTCCACAAGCCTCAGGCCAGCCACTGGACACATCCTGCTGTCCGGGATTTTTACCACTTTGCAGAGCACTGGAGGGAAGTGCCCTTCCAAATGCAGCCCTGGGTCTTGGACCTCAGCCCAGGCTCCTGCTCAGACAAGCAGAAGTGTTTGGCTCCCCCTTGAGGCTGAATGAGCCAACAGCTCACAGCTTTTCTCATCGTTGCTCAACTGGTCCTCAAAAACCTCTTCTAACCCTCTTCTAAGCTCCTCCTAAGTGGTTAGTGCCCCACTTACGTCCCCGAATAGAGCCTAATCCTTCAGACATGGTGTAATCTAGGAAAACCCGATGGGCCAGGTTGTTTTCCCTCGCTTAAGGATATTTTCCACAGGTTGGCGGATCATTTTTCTCTGCAGTGAATCATTTTCCTCTCTGAAGTACGTGTTTTAAAACTGAGCCTTCCCACCAAAGTGTAAAATTTTGTTATTTACCCTTGTTGCATTTTGCCAAAATAGAAAAGATAAAATGATCACTCCTTTCAAAGGTCTCAGGCGAAGTGGACGTGAAGGGATTTGCATCAGGTTCAGACACTGCAGTGCCGGGAGGGGCCCTCTGCGGAGGAGGCATCGGGCGCCGTGGAGACGCCGAGACACCCGTTCCTGGAGGCGAAGCCTCACGTGGTGGCTCGAGACAGCGAACCGCCGTCAGCCCCCATCACCGGCTCTCTGCCGCGCCCTCTGACACATCAGTGCTTCAGTTCCTCCTTGCCACCTGTGCTCAGTGTCTCCATTTTACACACGAGAACATGCAGGTATCAGAGGGTGCCTGCAGTCCGGGCTTCTCAGCTCCGGCGCTGCTGACATTCGGGACGGGCGCTCTGTGTTGAGAAGGGGGTGCCGTCCTGCGACAGTTTAGCAGAATCCCTGGTCTCCACCCACTAGATGCCAGTAGAAGTCAGGAGTACCCCTCCGAGACGCTTCCTAGAACGCGAGCTCGGGAAACGTGGCGTGGGATTGCGGAAGTCCACGGGACCTCCCTCTCTGCCCCCGGGGTGTTGGCGTTTTGGGGGGACACCGTGTCTCTCTTCTTCCTAATAAACAAAGCTCTTTCTTACAACTCAGGAAGGTTTAACTGTGCACACAAAGGTGTGGGAGGGCGAAGTTGGTGCGCTGAACTGAGAGAAAATGGACTTAGAGTCAGACCGACCAGCTCTGTGGTTCACTAGCTACAGGACGTAGGAGAGCTGAATTAATCTCTCAGAGGCTCGGTCCCCACCTCTGTCAAATGGGGATCCACCTACCCTACGGGTCCGCTGTGAGTGTTAAACAAGACGACTGCAGGGCCCCTCCCACCCTTCTGTTCAGAAGCCCTTCGGACCCTGGGTCCTAAACCAGGTCTGGGCAGAGCGGGCTCCTCCTTCCCTGCTTGAGAAGCTGAGAACAGCTGCTGTGTGCAGAGAGATCACACTGCACCTTACCTTCTCGCCGCGCTCCCCATCTTTCCCAGGGGGGCCTCTGGTGCCCGGGGGGCCCTGAAGAAAGAGGGGTTATTGACAAGGTGAAGTTCAAGAGTGCTGCCGCCCCCAGAGAAGGGCGATCAGCCCCTTTCAGTTAATGATTACAGCTCTGTCCCCACTCATCCCCCCCACCCCGGCTTAAATTCCTCGCCGCCACCTCCCCCAGCCTGCCTCAGCTGCTCCTCCCCTGGTCTGTCACTCAACCTGGAACACGAGACCTCTAACCACGCAGGCATGTGTTTCCTGGTGCCCTGCCCACCCTGGGCTGCAGCTCTCAGAGGGGACCTCGGGGAGGATGAGGGTGACCTAAGAACACGGCCTTGGCATCATTGACCTGCTCCACCTGTGTCTTCAGAGTCCCCCAGAGGTTGAGTTTTTGAGACAAGGCTCAGGTGCAGGTGTTCCACGGAAGCACCAGCAGGGACATGAGAAAAAGGAGGACAGGCAGGGAGTGACACGTTCGTGTAACTGGAGCTCGGTCCTGCTGGGGGCTCTGGGGGCCAACGCAGGACACACACTCAGAGTGGCTCCACCAGGAGTGGAGAAGCTGGGCCGTTTATACACCCATCAGCCAGGGATGGCTCTGCTGGTGGGTGGTGCTCCTGGCCACGTGTCACGTGGCTGCACAGTGAGGTCTCTAAAAGCCATAGGAAACCCTCAGACAGAGGAATGCAACGTTGGCTCCTGGAAGTCTGTGGCTGGCACTGCAGTGGGGAGGGTGACATGGCACAGGCGAGGGTCCAGCAGTGTCCACGGCAACCACTAACCACATGACTCAGTCTCCCTGTGCCTCAGTCTCCCCCTGCATAAGATGCGGGCAATACTAATATCCGCCTCCCAGGGTCCCGAGGAGTCAATGAACGAACTCGTGCAAAGCCCTTACAACAGTGCCTGGCCCACATATATGCCCACATTTGTCCTCTGAACGGCTATGATTATTAACAGAAAGGCTGGTGACTGAACAGGACTGGTCTCAATCTATTTCAAGAGCACAATTCTCGGTTACCCTTGACTAGATGCCATTGGGTGTTTCATTGCACACGTTACAGCTGCAATCAACGTTCAGGTGGACCTTAAAGCTGGGGTCCTTAAAGCAGACCCCTGGGGCCCCCACGGGGGAAGCTGTCTCCCTAAGTCAAGTGCAGCAGGAGGTTAAGGGTGAACCTTTCATCTTGAAGATGAAAAAGCGGAGGTCTCCAGGAGCCCCTCACGGAGGCCCGACAGCCGGTTAGTGGCAGAGCTGTGGCCAGAACCTGGGCAGCCCAAAAGTCAGGGCCTCTTCCACTTCTGTAGGTTCATTTTGTTTCTTCCAAGGCAAACTCTGATGCTGATTCCAACATCAGTGATGCTCACAGCTTTCTGCAGTTACCATAGCTTCATTTACCACCCAGAGACCTCACGAGTTACCGAGAACCTCAGGTTGGTAACTTTCTAGGCGACTTCGTCGGGACATCAAGTTCTTCCATCTGTGAAATGGGAGTAAGGATGCCTGCACCCCTGAGTTTTGTGGAGGATAAATGAGTTAACTCAGGAGATGGGCACTGTGGAGCCACAACCAGTGTTGGTGTCCCTGCCCTCTCCCCTTACCCCGCTTACTCACCGCACTTCCTGGGGGGCCACTGGAACCAGGGGGACCTACAGGTCCAGGAGCGCCCTATTAAGAGACAGAAGAAGGTTAGAAAGGCCCAAGGTATTGATTATAAGCAGCTCCCCCAGTTTCCCTCCAAACCTGCCTTCTATTCAATTCTCCCTGATTTGCTGGAAACGTTTCTAACCTGAAACTCCCTCCACAGATAAGACGAACCTCCCGTCCGGGTGCACCCCAGCTCGCCAAGCCTGAAATGAGTGGGATTCCAGCACAGAGGTGGGAGACAGGAGAACAGAAGCAGCCTAGGACCTTCCTTAAGACCACAGCACATAGGCGGCAGAGGTGGAATGTGTGCTGGGCAGGGCGGGCAGAAAGGAAGGCCAGATCCAAACATGCACGTGTCTCGGGTGGGGTTTGGCCTCTATCCTCAGAGCCTGGGGGAAAGAAAACCCCCAAAACGGGACAAACTCTGCAGACCTGCGTTGCAGAGAAATATGCTCCGGGATAACGCAGGTCGACCGTAAGGGCATGAGCAAGCCTCGGGGACCAGAGAGAGGACACGAGAGGCAGCCGTGGGCTGGACAGGAAGAGGCATCCCTGGAAACGGTGCCGGGAGGAACGACCCGGGCTTGGTGACCAACCGCTGGTGAAGGGCCGAGGGGGAGCTCACGGTGGGGATGGTGGCAGAAGCCTGAGCGGGCCTCAGCAGCACTGCTCTCGCCCTGGCTCCCTCTGAAGATGCCGGGGCTGCTCCGGCACTGACGAGGGAAAGCTTGCGTGTGCGTGCGCGTGCGTATGCGTGCGCGTGTGTGTGTGCGTGCGTGTGCGTACCTGTGTTGGATCTGACTGGCGAATCAGGGCATGCTTCCTGGAGGAGGTGGATTTGAACACTGGTGGCTGGACGAGTGTATGACGGGAGAGGTGGATGAGGACATTCCAGATGGGTCACCGCCAGGGAGACGGGGACGCAGGGGACTCCCAGTACTGGGGCCTCCCCGCGCTTCTCCTGCCGCCCGCGCCCCTGCGCTCGGCTTCCCTCTCCCGCAGGCTGCGCTCGGGCGGGTCTCTCTCTGGGAGCACGGAGGAGCTGACCGCGAGCCCCTTCTCTGCGACGTCCACGCCGCCCAGCTCCCGGGGCTGACCCGTTCCCACTAAGTCACATGCACGGTGGGCTGGGCCGTGCGAGCAGACTGCAGCCGGGTACGTGGGGCCTGCAGTCCTGCCTGCCTGGCACTGCTGCTGCTCTAATGCCACCGCCCCTCCCGGAAGTCCCCGCGGGAGTCTGTCAGCTCCCTGGAGAAGCCTGGGCTCGGGGCTCCGCTCCGGTAGACGCAACGCTAGTCAGAGCTCAGGGGCACGAGTGCCGACCCACGGAGATGGTGGGCCAGGAGCAGCGAGCGCGTGAGGGTACCCGTGTGCTTGTCTTCCTGGAGTTGCCAGAACTGCATTTATATGTGTGCACGTCCTTATACGGGTGTACATATGTGTGTGCGCATCACGGTGCGTGTGCATCTCGGTTTCCAAACGTGTGGATGTGCACGTGGGCGTGCTTCTCAGAGGGACAAACCCGTCTGCGTGTGTCCACGTGTGCGCCACCCATGTGTGTGCGGGAGACTCCTTTCGGGGCTGGCATGTGGACGAAGCCCTGAGATGCTGGGAACGTGGCAGAGGCCGGCACGTCTCTGGTCCTGGCTGCTCAGGAGGCTCCGGCCCCGGCCAGCCCTCTAGCGTGGACGGCGCTTTCCCGGCCCCCTCCCCACACTCTGCCCAGAGCTGGGAGCCCGGGCAGGGGCAGGTGCTTGGCCCAGAACCCCTCCTGTGGGAGCCGGGAGGACTCACGGGGTTCCCAGCTGCTCCGGGCGGCCCCTGCGCGCCTTCCTGTCCCTTGGCACCCTGCACGGGAAACAAAACGGGGAGGTGAGAAGCCACAGGCAACGCCGTCCTCGGCCCCATGCGGGGACGTCAGGGCACCTTCGTCATCAGAATTAGGTGATCCGAACTGAAGGACAGAGATCACGGCTCCTGGCCTCCGCTATCGTACTCCGTCTTCCCCACCCCCGGGACAGCAGCACCCACCCTTTATCTTGACGTGAACAATATTCAGAGGGACAGCCTGGCCCGGGGCACACAGCCAGCCGGCGGCCCGTGGCCTCTGAGCCCAGACAGGCCGCTCCCACGGAACTCTCAGAGAACACCAACGACTGCCCAACAAAGAGCCAGTTACGAAGCCAAAACTGAGGGAAATGCGATCCAGACGCGAACACACACTAGGCGTCACGTAAACTGCAGCTGCCAGTCGGGGCTGGGAGGGAGGAGGGCACCTCCCGCCGCTGAAAAGCCTCGGGGAGCCCTGGTCCCAAGCACGGCCGCGGCTGCACAGAGTCGGGGAGGGAGTGCGTGGCGGGAGGCCAGCTCACCGACACCGACACCTCAGCGACAAAGCAGCGACATCCTGGGCCCCAGAGGCGGGGCCCGCCCCCGGGGGCTGCCCTTTGGGGCGCTTTGTGAGGTCCTCTCTGCCCCAGGGCACTGGACTCACAGTCCCGGCAATGCCCCCTGGTGGACACTCCAGGAATGCCAGGTGAGAGGGGCCAGCGAGGGATGGAGGCGCTGGCGGGGCTTTCGGGTCTAGGAGCCAACAGGTGGACAGAGAGTTTTCTTACCGGTGGTCCAATGGGTCCCCGAGGCCCCAGTTCTCCAGGATGACCCTGTGATCCCTGAAATGAAACAATCTATCAATGGACTAGGTCACACCCCTGCCCCGGGCAGATGGGGGAGGTATGGACACGTGCAATGGGCATAATTTGAGATCCACGGAGGGGGCGTCCTTGGACCCCTAAGGGAGGAGGAAGGGGCCACATTCAGTTCAGGGAGCTCCTGTGTGCAGTTCAGAGCTGCAGCCGCTCAGCCCTCAGACGTCCCGTCTAACCAGCCGCCCAGAGTGAGGGGCGAGGGGCAGGGGCACAGGGCGCAGAGCCCAGGGCACTCACCGCTTCCCCAGGCGCGCCGGGATTGCCCTTCTCTCCTTTGGGCCCTTGTTCTCCCTGTCGGTGGGGAAGCAGAGTACAGCAGACATGCTCAGCCCACCCTCAGGTCAGGCCGCACGGACCTGCCTGTCCTGCACACGCCCCTTCGTTGGAGGAGAAGCCAGCACCGCCAGCAACTGCCCTTTGCAGGTTCCACGCCGCTTTCTACTCACGCGTGGGCAGATTTTGGAGACCTTGCCCCCGAGGCTCCTGCCTGCCCTCCCCCAAGCTCATCACTGATCCCCGAGTTAGTGTCTGCACGGCCCTGGGCTGGGGGCGTCACTCCCTCTGCACCAGCTGTTGAGTGGAATCTGCACAGTACACCTCGGAGAGCCTGGATTAAATGAGGTTGCTCTTGCAAGCTCATTCCTTCTAGAATCTCCATTTCCCACCAGCTCGGAAGAACGCACTCTGGCTCCGGTCACCAGACAACAATACCCTTATTTCTAGCATGGTTTCCTCCTAGAAAAGTTCCCGTGGGGGGCTGGGGGATTTGCAAAATTCTTTTGTCTGGTCCACAAGTCACTGGAGATACAATCTGCAGAGATGAAAGGGCTTACGGGATGCACTCGGGTGACGCACAGGGAAGGAGCCTGCACACGCTTTCTGCCAGCTGGGGGAAGGAACAGTGGGTGGCAGGAAGCGGGCTCAGGAACCAGGAGTGGGCAGGCCAGGACAGAGGAGAGACCCTGGGGACTCACAGGCAAGATGCTCAAGGCATTTCTACCCAGGGCCTGAGAGCCGGGAGGCAGAGTCTGCACTGCAGGGGTGCACACTCGGTGCCCATCAGTAGCTGCTGAATGCTGAATGCGGGAGCGTCGTTCTCCCCCAAATGCCCCCTTGGCGATGTCAGCCCAGCCAAATCCCCTCTCTGGGCTCAGCAGACGCAGGGCCCTGGCTGGGCGTCTGGGAATCCTTTGCAGGCTGAGGGGGTGGAGTCAGGCCGCCTTCCCGAGGCGGCTGCTTCTAAACCAGTTACAAAGCCTCACTTAAGTTCTTAACCAGTGTCTCCAAGCCTGAGGCTGCCTGGCCCTCCCTCCTCCAGCTAAGGAATGGGCTCCCTTCTCCTCTCTGACATCTCCAGACCTGCTCACCATCTCACAGCCCCTGCTCTGCTCTCCGCAAACGGCCATCACCCTGCTACCTCGAGGCCTCCCCGCTGGGGTCCCTGACATCCCCAGAAGGTTTCTCAACCCTGGAGTGGCAGGAAGAGGGGCTCTCCTTCCAGCCCTCCTCCCCCTTTTTATTCCCCTTCTTAATCATGCTGCAAACTTTCCGGCCCCTCCAAATTTCGCGGCCCCTCCCCGTGTGCAGGGGCTGGAAGGCACACAGCTGGGAGCAAGGAGAAATCAAACAGAAGAACATCTTTCAGAACCATCAATACAACACGGTTACCATGGCAATGAGGCAGCCCCAGAGGGATTCATGCAACAATCCACAATGAATCTTTTTTTTTTTTTTTTCATGGACACAGGCTCCTTGCTTTGCATCTGAAAGTGACTTCCTGGTTTCTGCACAGCTCCGACCCTGCAGGAAGGTGGTACCACTGCGATTCAAAGAGGAGGCTGGGCAGACCTCTGGCTCTCTCTCAGTCCCTTCCCATGGGAGCACCTTGGAAATCATCTTTTATGGAGCAATTCCTTTAAGCAGAGGCTGGATGTGCAGGTCTGCCTCAAGATCTGGGGACTCAGGGTGGGCGTGAGGGAGGGAGACCCAGAGGCATCGGGTAGGTGCGTGTGGTCCTGGAAGAGGAAGACGGTGGGGCTCGGCCAGGGCCTCGTGGCTGACAACCAAGTCTCAATTGCTAAGTCCAGGAAGGCCTTTTGCAAGGAGCTTCACTCCTCCGAGCCACGGGCCATCCCTGGGCACAGGGGCGGTCACAGCGATGCCTGCATTGCACCTGCCGCGTTCGAGGCTCTGCCGCCTTGTCCCTTTGAGCCCTTCCTCTGAGAGAGGAGAGGACCCAGCCTGCTCCCCCCGCATCTCCCAGCACTTCTGCAGCCGCACTGCCCCGTGACGGCCCTCTCGCCCTTGCTTCCTCCTACGAAACAGCTCAAAATCATCCTCCCACTTCCGCAGTGATTCCGGCACCGACTCAGCCTCTCTCTCTCTACTCTGTTCTTTTCCATCAGATACAGGGTCCTTTTGAGCTTCTTAAGTCACAGCTACTTAAGCGTGGAAACAGGTGGATCCTCCACACAAGCCCCTCCGCCGCCGCGCGTGGTGCAGCCTGTCAAGTCCTAACACCGGGAGAACCACGCCCCTGAGAGCAAAGGAGCCACAGGAGGCCGTTTGCTGACCTCAGGGCAGGCAGAGCCCCTGAATGCGCTTATTTCCACAGGGGCTGCTCGTGGAGAGAGGAGGGAAAGGCTCCTGGAGGCTGCAGCCATGGCGAGCATCCTTTTCGGTCAAGCGTCTTCATCCTCACAAGAAGCCACAGCTGTCCCTCCACCAGCCACCCTCCACGCAGGCTGGGTCCCCTCCGGCCTCCGAACTGCCCCTCTCAACCTGTCCCTTCGAGGCCCTCCAGGCCCGGGGCCCCTCACTGCAGACACCCACTGAACTGCCTGCTCTGCCCTTTGGTCTTCTGCCAGCCCACATGACTCTGTCCTGCTCGGAACCACCAGCCACTCTCTGTGTAGTGAGGAGGTAACTTTACCCAAAGAGAGGGCTGGCCTTCGCCCTTGGCTACTGGCAGGCAGCCTCCAGGCCCCTGGAACCTCCTGTCCGACCCTGGAGCTGGTTCCTCGCAGGGTCTGTCCCCACTGGCTGCCAGGACAAGGTCGGGAAGCCCAGATGCCTGGCAGCGACTGGGACGCAGGGGCTGAGAGTTAGGACACAGCCCGGGCCCAGCTCCCAGAGCCCCCGGGGACATCGCGAGCCAGGCTGGGGGACACCGTGCAGCCCCAAGGAGCTGCTGCTACTTACCGGCATCCCTGGGTGCGGCGTGAACGGGGACGTCTGAAAAGGAAACCAGAAATGAGAAGGACGTGAACTGACGTTAAGAATCTGCCTCTGACAGATTTACCGAGTAAAAGAATACAGCCCCGAGGGCTCCTTTAACGATGACGAGTTTTGACAGTTAGGATCCCGTGCTCCTTTCAAGTCCCTGAGCAGGTATTAAATCCGGGAAGCACAGTGGTTAGCTGTGGGAACGCTGGAGTCCCGCAGCCTGAGCTCAAAGCCTGTCACCTCCACCTTAAACTGTGTGACCTCGGACACCTGCCAGCTTCTCTGCTCTCATCGGTGAAATGGGATGACACAGTCTCCTCTCAGGGTATGGCGGGGCCGAAACGGAAGAATCCACGCGAGTAATCAGAGCTGTGCCTGGACCGCTGGACCCCTCCACCACCAGCGGCTGCTGGCAACGACGCAGGTGACAAGGAAGCCAGGCTGCGGGACTCAGCTCTGGGCCCAGGGAGCCCAGCTGATGCAAACTCTCTGTCCCAGCAGCTGAGGACCCCATGGACTGGTCCCCGCATGGCCGTCCCTCTGCGTTGCATGAATACTTCCCAGGCAGCCTGCTTCCTCCCATCTCAAAGCTCCCGCACCCGCCGCTCCCCTGGCCTGGAACGCGCTTCCCTTCTCCTTTACCTGACTGACCAAGCCCACCCTTCAGAGCTCGTGTTTGAATGTCCTGTCTTCAGAGATCTCCCTCCCCCTGCACCACTCAAATATAAATGAGGCCCCCTTGCTATGCACCTGCTCTTTGCCGTCACAGCATTTACTATGATTTGCAGGATCCGTGTGTCTGGGCCGCCACGTGACTAGAGTGTATCTCCCTGACGAGGCTCTGCCAACGTCTGGCTCACAGCAGGTGCTCAAATATAAGTGAGCGGACAAAAGGACGTCGTGGATTCTAGTCCAAAAACGCAATGAATTCAACAAGGAGGGAAAAAAGGGGATTTCCTACACCGTGCCCTCCATCTCTCCAAACCCCAGTCTCGTCCCCAAAAGAAAACACAGTTTTTCAGCTTAGCATATTTTAGACCCATTTGTATCTATTTCCAATTGCAATTATGAACGTATAGGAATGCGTAACTTTGCACGAGAGTTATACAAGTAAGAACAGCAAAGCATTATTTATGGCTGTTGATATGTGTTAACTCATCTATTCCTCACAGTAAAAGAAGCAGTTTTATCTGTTTTTGCCCTGCTTTTATACGTAAGAAGATTGAAGGTCAGAGAAAGAAATTTCTTAATGAAGTTCACACGGCCAGTGAATGCTGGACATCACGCAGGTGGGCTGCGGAGCCCGTGTTAGCCTGCACACGCGCCGTAATTCATAAATTAGTTTTGCTACTTAACTTTTCTGGAATATTGGCATCTATTTAAAGCCATATGCGTAGTGCACGTGTGTGTGTTTAATTTTTATGAAGTAGGATTCCATGATACACATATTCCGTGGTTTAGTTAATTCTTTGCTTCTGGTCATGTAGGTTGCCTGTGATTTTTCATGATAAGCAACACCACAATGTAAATCCTTGTACGTGATTTTTTAAATACACACAGTGCAAATAATTCTTCGGGCTAGATGCCTAGGAATGGAGTCTCTAATCTGATGGTTAGACAGACACTTTACGATCTGTTAATACCAAGTAACCTCTCAAATAAGCGTTACCACTATGCCTCCCACCAAAAGGCGGTGCTCCTTCCCTGCAAACTTGCCTACGTTAAATATTACCAGTCTTAAACAACAATGTTACACGGCCAGTTCTGACTCTAAATTTGACTCTGAAATACTTGCTGTGTCTCATTTTGAGGGGCCTGTGTGTGGGGAGAAAACAGTGGTGGCATCGTGATGTAACACAGAGAAGACCACGGAGGGCCCATCTTAGTCACACTGCAGATGGGGTTTCTGGGTGTTCAGGCTCTCTCATCTCCTGCCCTCCACATGAGGCAGTCCCCTGTTGTAGCTACTAAATGACCAATCCCTACGTGCCCCGCCATGGCCAGCATCATGGCCACGTTCACCTCCCCCAAAATCATCCGATCAAAGCACAGAATATCAAGGCAGGGAAGAAACATTCACATAAAAAAAAAATGCAAACTATATTCACATATTTATATAGCCTTCATTTTTTTTTTAATTTAGTATTTATTATGTACCAGAAACTGTGCACTGTAGCTTGTATTATTTCAGTGAATTTTCACTACAAATGCACAAGATAGCTATAGGTATAACATTTTTTCTTAACAGACGAGAAGACCAAGTCTTTTTGACATTAAATAACGTGTCTAAGACCGCAGTGCTGGTGAATGGCACAGCCGGGATTCAAACCCACTTTTATCCTGGCTCCAAAGCCCATGCTGTTACTACTCATCCCGAACTCACAACGCCCACCTTCAGACACGCGAGGGGTAGAAGCGCGAGTCGTGGCTGTATATCTGTGTTGTAGTCTTACCCTGGACAAACGGCTTCTCGTCTCTGGACCTCTGTTTCCCCATAGGCAAGAGGTGGGTATGTCCGCTCAGGGTCTAGCCAGTGTTCTAATAAACAGTAACCGTGCTTGCTGACGAAAATCAATCAGTAAGAACAAGGTGGTTCCTAGTGAAGCTTACGCATTTTTGGATTACAGGACCTGACAACCTCCCTTAAAAAGATACTTATAACTAAGTGGTATGTGTGCAGAAGGAGAAAGGGTTAGAAGCAGAGTTAACTTACAGTTCCAGGTAATCCCGGGGGGCCTGCTGGACCCGTTTCACCCTAGATGAAGAAATGGAAAATAAATTACCACTAACCCTCTGCCAGCTCTGCCTGTCCCGGGATACCTTTCCCAAGACAACAGAATCCCCCACCCCACATCTACCTGATAGATAGATAGATTCCAAATTATAAAATACTGCAGACACATCAGAACTTTATTTTGAGAAGTGTCTATGCTGGTATGTGTAGCTGTAGATCGTCTATATCACTAAGTACTATTCCATGGTGCACATGGAAATAAAGTGATCCATGATCCAACTTTTTTTTAAAGTATAAAATACTTCTTTTTTATTTACACCTTTAACAGATAACCAATTGTTTAAAGCAAAAACAGTAACAATGTACTATAGGTGTTAGAACACAGGTAGAAGTAAATGTATGACAACAATGGCACAAAAGCTAAAAGGGAGAAATGAAGATATACTGTTATATGGTTCGTACATTTATACATGAAGTGGTATACTAGCACTTAGAGATTTAGTTGTGGTAAGTTAAAGACGTCTACTAGAAACTTCAAAGCAATCACTAAAATAAAACAAAGGAGAGACAGAACTAATTAACCAACGAAGGTAATAAAATGGACACGATCCACCTCCCTGTTGATGACATTTACGTGATTTCCCACCTGCTGCAGCCATCACGCGGTGCCGCCAACCTCTCCACGCTGTGCGCCGGAGCCCAAGGGCTTGAGCGCCCTTAGGAACTCCCCTGGGCCCTGCCCCACCCTCTTCGAAGGGGACAGGCTCTTCTCAGGGGCCTGACGGGTGACTATGACATTCCTGTAAACAGCACAGGCTTGGGAGTTGAATCGCCTGAGCTTGAAACCTAACTCTACCATCTTATATATGCTATTCTACTTCCGTCAGCTCGTCTTCCTCTGCGCAAAATAATGACAATAGTACGTCCAGCTCACAGCATCATCTGGGGGCTGAGTGAGATCGTCAGCGAGGGCCCACTGAGGAGAAAATTGTTACTACATTTGCCCCGAGGAAAAGAGGTCACTGGCTACTCCACCAGGAGGTGCGGTCCCCAAAGCCCGTCATCCCATGTGAGCCACGATGGTGTCAGGACAGGGATGTTGAGGCCCAGGTGTGTTCCGAGCAGCCCAGGGTCAGGCCTGTTGCGGGCCTGGGTCCACTCATGGTTATTAGCGGACAAATGAATGAATAAAGTTGGCTTAGAGAGAGGAAAGGCTGCTCTTAGTAACAATAATATGATAATAAAATGTAGTTACACAGTCTTCTATGATTATTTCTATGGTTATATAGGATTTAGCCGCAGGTACGACTTACTTTTCTACAGGCATTAACGCCTCTAGTCTCCGTCTAAATGCCTGTAACAGAGGTGCTTCCGTGTTCCCATTCCACGGAAGCTACCACGCTCACTCACCTGCCCAAAGTCACACAGCCAGCAAATGGCTCAGGCTGGCTTTAAACTCAGAATCCAAGTCCTGAACTACTCACTGTGCAGCATTTCCCTGACTAAAGTTCCAGAAGCTTCAGAGAGAAGAACCCTTTCTCAGCGCTATTTGCATTATCTGAGTTTACCCGATTCTCTTGACACTGTCGACCTCGTGCTCCAAAACCAATCTCATCCAAACCAATTTACCCTCCATTAAAACGTCCAAATGACCAAAGCTGAGCGTGTCCCAGTGGAACGTATGAATAGACATAAACAAGAAGAGGGTTGGAGAGCGGCTCTAACCCCGAGAGCCTCAAGGCCACCTTTCTGGAAAAGCCCCTCCCCCCGCCCCCAGGGCTGCGGGGTGAAGGAAGGGCCAGTGGGCCACAGCCCAGGCAGCTCTCTGACTCAGAGGAAGATGCTTGGCTGGAGAAGGGTCTTTGAGTTTTGCAGTTAATGTGACCGGCCTCGGTTCCCATCCCAGCTTCTCCGTAGTTTAACTCTCTGAGCGCTAGCTGACACAGACGCAGTATCACCCTACTTTCCAAGATGCCCTGGGGACAAAATTCTCACAATGGCTGGTGGGGAGAAAGTGGACCAGAGAACTGAGGCAGGGGTGCTCAAGGCACAGTCAGAAGGGGGCAGTGTTGCCTGAATGTCTTATTTTAGGTTTTTTATTTTGACCAGAATTGTCTGTTATTACATATTTCTCTAGGGGAAAAGAAAAGCAGGCCAGATTCTTCGGAAGCTTGAATGTGATTCTGCTGTGGCCCTGGCAACTCTGCCAAAGCAATAACACGGGCTTAATGGTCTCGCTGAGTCCTCTGCATTCTGGAAATGAGTTTCTCAAATAAAAACTGCTTTCTGAAAAGTCCAGGAGAGCAGCAGGCCTGAATGGCTCACCCACCAAAGCTCTTTCCATTCCAGGATCTCTATTTATAGATCGCAGGTCTGTCCAGAACAAAGCCCTCAGCCTTCAGCCCGAGAGAGGGGGACGGGAGTTGAGAAAGGTCGAGGGCAGGACCCTGGAGGGGACGAGCGTGCAAACATGGGAGAACAAGGTGACAGCACCGTGCCGGACAGGGGCACCAGGGCCCCTCGGGGGTGTGGCCGCTCCTCAGGTTCCCCTCGGGCCAGGCTGGTGTGAGGTGAGGACCTGGTCAGAGCCAGGACGCTGGGCCCAGACTGAGGTCGGGTCTTGGCTCCACCACCCTCCATTCACGCAGCCCTGGGAAAGCGGCTTGGCCTTTCTGTGCCTCCGTTTCCTCCTTTATAAACTGGGGGTGTTGCTGATAACATGACCCCTCTCCGGTTGTCACGAGTGTCACCTAAGTCACTACACGTGCAGTGCTTCCCACGATCCTGGCACACAGCGGGCCCCGACCCCCGTGGGCTGGCTCCTGAAGGCTGACTGTATTCATTATTCTCCACCATTTCACAGAACAGACTCGAGCATCCACCGATTTCGGTATCCGTGAGGGCTCCTGGGACCACCTGCCCGCGGATTCGCCTTGTGTCAGCATCACGCAGGGAGGCAGCAAGGGAGGCACAAGGCGGTCAGATGAGATGCTCAGAACCACATGCCAGGTGGAACCAGGACTGTACGCCAGGCCACCACTGTGACTCCAAGGAGTTGCCCTCTCCACAGAACCGCAGGCAATGCACAGAAACTACAGAAGGGAGACTCTGCGGCTCACGGACCGGATGACCAGGACAACGACAGGAGCTCCTACCTTTGCACCTCGGTCACCTTTCGGTCCCGGGAGTCCCAGTTCCCCTTTCTCTCCCTACAGAGGAAGATAAAATTAGGAAACATCAGCACTCACCTGAGTGTAACGGCCGCCTCTTCCAGGTGAGAGCAAGGGGACCTTGGGCAAAGTATTGTGTTTTTCTTCCCAACCTGCCCTGCCGTGGTGAAAACCAAGTTCAAGGGACAGCCTGTCAGGTGCGTGTGAAGCACCGAATTCTGCACCTGACAGGTAACAGCCCCAACCGTTCCCACACATTTCACCTGAAGCTGCTCCACCCTTTTCAGAGAGACCCCGCAGCCACCGTCCTTCTGCTCCAGCCCTCGGACCAGAGCGGCCTGATCCCCTTCCTTTTCTCTTCCATGAACGCTGAGGAAATACACTCTAATCCCAGCCTGAATCACCACCCATCCCCCCAGGGTCGAAGACTGCAAAGGGGGCTTCTCTACCGGGCACAGGCACGTGGCCCTGCTGGGAAGACACTGCTGCCACTCACCTGTTCTCCTTTCTCTCCCCTCACGCCTGGGAGCCCTGCCTGTCCCTGTGGAAAGAACACGGCGTCCCTGTTCAGTGGGCTCTCAGCAAGGGGGCTCTCCCGTGGTCCAGGGTGAGGGAACTGTGCTCTCTACCGCCTGCCGTCCGGCCCCCCAGACACGTCTGGCTCAGCGGGGGTAACGTGGAAAGCAAATTCGAGCGAGTCTGCTCATGGGGAGTCCCCACATGGCCCTCACTTTGCTACTCCCTCCCCGGGAAGCCCTGTTTCGCCTCTCTTGCTGTCTGACTCCTCATTCCTCTGGATCAGCCACGAGGTCACCTCTGGCCCCGTCTCCTGACATCCCCCAAGTCTGAGCGAGAGGGACTCCTATGCCCCCCCCACCTGCATGGCCCCACTCGCTGCACCTGTTCAACTGCTCTTGGCAGTGGTGGTGACCCCAGTACCCACCACAGCGACAGATGCGTAGGACATGCCGACCGTCATGGGGTAAGTAAATGAGCGCACGACGGGAAGGTCGTGAGCTCCAGGGAGACAAGTGACACGAGGCGTAGCGTATACTAACAAACGCACGCACTGAACGAATGAAGGTGGAACAGACCTTCTCTCCAGGTCGGCCTGCCGGGCCCTGCTCCCCAACTTCACCCTGGAGATAAAATAATAGACACCCCATCATTTTCCACTCGCATTGCAGAGATGGCCGTCATCCCAGCTGGTCCCACACCCTCAGAGCCCCCGTCAGCCACAACCCTCGATTCTCACACAAGCAGCACAAGCGTCACAGGCTTTGAAGACCCGAGTGGTTCGCCTTTCTGGAGAGAGGGCGTCCACACTCCCTCACGCTGTCTTCTGCTTCCCTCAAAAGAAACAGCTTCTAGAGTTGCCCTGACAGCATTTAAACAGGTTGAGTCCACTCATCCTGAATCTAAACACTTACAGCTCAAAACAACAAGGAGGGGCTTCCCTGGTGGCGCAGTGGTTGAGAGCCCGCCTGCCGATGCAGGGGACACGGGTTTGTGCCCTGGTCCGGGAAGATCCCACATGCTGCTAGGACAGTCACACCTTTGCAGTGGGAAAGGTGCTGGGGGGCTGAGTTTGGGTAGAAAGCATTTCGAAGGCCACCTAAAGTGCTTCCTGAATCCTAAGCCAAAGCACAGCCCATGGAGAGCCGGGCAGCGTCCGGAATTCTTGACACGAGCCAAAGAGGCGACGCATCCGCTCATCCCACAACCAGTCCCTTCTCTGGGCTGACTCAAGACCCGCCGCGTCCAGGACGTAGCCATCATCTTCTTTGAAGATATTTATCTTTAGCTGGCATGTTGTCAAGATAAAGTAACTAGGACTCCTGCCAGGTCTCCTCTGAAGCTACAAAGTATGTCCTAAAAGCATCGTAATGGCAGAAACTCACAATTTTGAACTTTCTAGATAAATTTTTTTAAAGTATCACACTAGAAATCGTACAAAAATGACACGTGAGCTGTAGTAACAGACCTCTCTGAACCTTCCAGCCATTAGGGGTGAACATACACACAAAAACGGAGAAGGAAAGATGAAAGGAACCTCCGAGGGCACCGCAGTTTCACCCCAATACTTCTGACTGATCACCTTCGTCCACAGAATCGTGCACAGGGAACTCAATGGGAACAGATTCTTCTGAAGACTATTGAACGGAATGTGAAAATTCACACGGTGTAAGCCCAGAGGGTGTGGCAACTCAGAGATTGGAGGAAACACAGCTCTAAGGTACGGGGGACTCCACAAAACCCACGGAGTCCAAAAAGGAGAGTAACAGGGAGCGATGCAAATGCTGCAAGTTCCTTCTGGGAAATGCCTGAATTTCAGCCAATCACTCAGACCCTGGAAGGTGGCCTTGGTGCTTCTAAGACCACGTGGTTCACCTCTAACCAGCACCTCAGGGCAGAGCACGCGTGCTTTGTCCATGCTGTGACAAAACACAGCAAGTCACACATCAGTCACTGGGGATCATTATACATGCTTTTTTAAAACATGAATGTTGAGTCTTAAAACACGAAGGGCTGCTGTGCTCGCAGGTGGCGGTGGCGGCTCGCTGTGTGCCGACGGGGGCAGGGGCCAATAATCAGAACCCGGGGTCCAGGGCGGGCGCGAGGCTCCTGGTGGGCACTCTGCACACTGAGTCCCGCCGGCGGGCGTCCTTGAGACAGCTTCGGTGCGTTATAACCTGTGGTTTCCATCTGGTCTGAAGAGTGCTCGCTCCTTGAAAGAGCGAGGCAGCAGGGAACCCAGGGCCCCGGGATTTACCCATCGGCCCTTCACTGGCCAGCAAGGTGAGTCCAGGCCACAGCTGTGCCCTCGCTGGGCGGTTTGTGACCCACCCTCCATCCAGTGAGCCCTCGCCGAGGGTCCGCCAGGTGCCTGCCTGTGGGCCAGGGGTGGGAGCTGGTGGCTGAGA
This sequence comes from Tursiops truncatus, assembly GCF_011762595.2. Classification (NCBI taxonomy): domain Eukaryota; kingdom Metazoa; phylum Chordata; class Mammalia; order Artiodactyla; family Delphinidae; genus Tursiops; species Tursiops truncatus. Next base: position 74,132,141 of record NC_047050.1, read on the forward strand.
GCGGGTCACTGCCTTAACTAGCGCTTAACCCAGTAGACTCGGAGGCCCTGTGACGGGAGGGAGAGGGCTCCCCATGCGCTCGGCTGTGTGCACACACGCCTCTCCGGAAGCAAGGCGCTGTGCACACGCACACACCGCGTACACACCCACGCCACCCCCCCATACACATACAGATACGCACACACGTACATACGTTCAGCACACACACACATGCCACACCACACATGTACATACAGATCCGCACACACATGCATGGCACACCACATATACACACACACATGCACACACACACGCCACACCACATATATACACACAGACACACACACACGCACGCAGAGTCCAGCCCTCTCTCTTCTGTACCCACTGCAGCCTGAGCCCAGGCCACACCTGAGATGCTGAACTCTACAGATGAGCCCAGCCGCGCTTCCTTGCTTCTGTAGGGGTCAGGGGTCAGGGAGCATCGGAGGGAGGGAAAAGCTTAAGGGACAGGAGAGAGAGAGAGGAGGGGGTATTGACCCCCTTGCCTCTTCCCTCCCAGGACGAGCTAGGCAACGATGCTGGCCTTCTTCCCAAGGCTCCCGCTCTCTCGGGGGCTCTCTCCTCCAGCTACACGGCTCCCGGGTTCCAGGAACGCACTGCCCCCTTGCTCCTCTGCCCCAGGGGTGGCATCCATTGTCACCAGTCCAGGGTGTGTCACCATGGACCCCCTGACCCCGCCCTCGGCCTTTCAAACAGCCCCTCTGCAATGACCCCGGCTGTTTCCTACCACACTCCAGCTCATACAGATGCTGGGCCCTGTCAGCTGAGGTTCACACACAGCCCCAAACACACCGTTTAGAATAACAGACGTGATGGGGAAGGAGTCCCTACCCGCGGGCCAGGCTGTCCGGGCAAACCGTCTGCCCCTCTGTCTCCCAGGGCTCCCTGTAAGGAACACAAACGGAAGTAAACAGGAGGGGCTGGGCTTGGAGGAGGCAGCCTCAGGACCAGGTCCAGGCTGGAAGGAAGAAAACTGCTGGGCCTTAGGTGTTACTGAACCTCTTCAAATGTGTGCGACCACGGCGACCAGAAACCGCAGCTCAAACCACTTCCTAGATGCCATATTCAACGGCTCTGCTTTTGATTTATAAAGACATGAGTGAATGGAAATGAGGGATGCAGAGGAGGGAAGACATTGCCTAAGTGCTTTTGAGACTACAAAATACTGGGTTAGCCCTTATCTTTTGTCTTGAAAGATGAGCGAGGAGGATGGAGAATATTTACATGAAATGCCCATAAAATTAAGTTGAATCCATACTTATTCTATATCTTGTCATGAAAAAGTTAAGCTTCTAAGTCTGCTTATGGAAAAGGATGACGAATTTTCCTATAACATCCAAACGTTGCCTTTCAAGGACGGCTGACATTCACCCTTGAGCTTAATGTCTGTTATGAAAAGGTGAAGTTCACTTGTTAAAATGTTGGCTGTATGGTTTTTTAATTGTCCATCTGAAGTGGGTAGACTGTGAACTTGCTTCCCAATTTTATGATAGTTAACCTCTGACTCTTTTCTTAATGATCTTACTGTAATGAGCCCCACCAGAGTATTTTCTAAACTGAAGTCTCTTATTATGTAAGAGCATCTGAAAGGCTTTTCTCCTTGCAAATAAAATACACACACATTTCTAACAGAATAATTTTAAAGTCCTAGGCCTCCACATCCTTCCCCAGTTACCTAAGTAGGAATAAGGGGCTCGCCCATATCTGACCTTGGAAATCCAAACATTTCCGAGCCCGGCATGACTCGGAATACAAACGTGATCCAAGGCCCAGGCAACCAACAATCAAAAATCTCTTTAGCTTCTGTGTTTTGGGTTCCCAAACTCACACCAACCTTTGGTCCTGGCAGGCCTGGGGGTCCGCTCAGCGCATCCTTTCCAGGAGGTCCCTGCGCCAAGAGGGAGAAAAACAGACCAACATGAAAGGCACGGTTAGGGAAGCGCTGCACTGAGTTGCCGCAGCCGGAAGCTGGTCGGCACGGTGGGCGAGACACGCAGGACTGGTCCTGTGTTCCAGCTCTCCGGTGGCGCTCTCGCTGCTGTCAAGTGTCTGTGGGTGAAACTGTGTGGACCATGTGTTCAGGAACGTCTGTGGGTGACGGTTAACCACGCGTTCCAGGTTTGGACCCGTTCGCCTGACAGTGGGCGTCATGGCCCTTAATTTACGTCGAGAGCCTTAGGCCTGGACCTGGAGCTCAACGGGGCCGAGCACGCTGGCATCCAGCAATCACGTCCTTTAATCTACAGCCACCAATGGAACTGTGGTCCAGTGACAAGAGGACAACCACTGTGTGCTGCACAGTCGAATCTCCCTCTGTCACCTTTCTCCAGCGTCCCAACCCCCCGTCAGCTCTGTGGGTCGCACAGGCTTTCTGTATCCACAGCCTTCCCCTCCTCTGCTGGCCCCATCAGAGAACCACCGGTAAGGAAATGCCTTCCGGACGAGCAGAGGCCCCCTGAGGTCCATCACCAGGCCTGGGAGGGCCCATCGTGGTCACATGGTATCGGAAGCTCAAGGCCACGCCTACCATCCTGCCCTGAAGAGCTACAGGCCAAAACGGCAGGGGACACCCAGCTTCAGTCTGCACCCACTTCCTCGTGTGGAGACATTAAGGTCTGATGAGCTCTACCCTCAGGACTTAAAGGAAGGAGAAGGCCCAGACCCCCAGGATCTTTTTGGCTGGGAAAGAAGCAGCACCATCGGCACAGTGCCAGGAAGAGCTCTGCTGCACCCTGGACCATGTCTCACGTCTCCTCCTCCATCACTTCTGCGACCCTCTGGCAGTGGCCCTACAGACGAGGAGCCACACTTTAAACAGCAAAGGACTTTTGAACGTCCCTTTGAGCTACAAGAGCACAGGCGGCGGCCTAGGGAGAGGGTGCTCCAGTCTGCATTCTGGCTGGGGCCATGGGGTGCGGCCCCAGGAGACACAGCACATACGTGACAGGCACCACGGAAGGAAGAAGGCAGGCTGGGTACCAGGGTCCTGGTCCTGCCGGCAGGGAGGAAAGGGCACGGAGCGTCACCCGCTGGAAAGTGGCCCGGGTGGCAGCTGAAAGGGCCCGGCCACTCCCGTCACAGAGGATGCGGGAGACGGGACAGTGCAGGGAGGGATGCCCTGGTCACTCACCGCCTGCCCAGGGTGCCCAGGTTTTCCTGGGAAGCCGATCTCTCCAGGCAAACCCTGAAAAGGGAACCAGAGGGGAACCTTCAGTCTGACCTCTTCCGAGCATCAGCCCACTTCTCCCAGCACCTTTCCTGGCAGGAGCCCAGGTCTCCAGCTCTGACGAGGGCACCCAGGGGTGGATACCGCTCGGGGGCACCTGGCTGTCCTTGGTGTGGGCCACGGTGAGACGTGGAATCGTCACACCTCCAAGGCTGGCCGGCGCAGGGCTCGTCTGGTCTGCAGTCGGGGCCACCGGCACCTTCATTCCTGCCTGGCGGGATGGGTGGAAACACCTCCCTCTGCCCCACCCAGTGGGACCCCATCCCTCCGCTTGGCCTACAGGGAACTTTCCCAGAGGGCTCCTGAAATGCGGGAGGGGAGACAAACCACCCGCTCCTGAAAGACCTCAGAAGGACGACCCCAGCCCCGTGTGTCTCTCCCCCTGCATCTCTAGCAGCAGCCAACGATGCGCTGTGTAGCTCAGATGCTATTTCCAATCGAAGGGGCTGCAGGGCTGGCTGCTGGGGGGGCCCTCCTTGCTCATGCCTTTGCTCTGCTCTCAGACAAAGAGCGAACACGTGGCTCTGCACCACGATGTCCCCGGCTCCCAGGGTCACAAACCCTCCATCTAAGTGCCCTGGGGAGAGAAAATCAAAACCAATCTCACCGGGGGGCCTCCGGGTCCAGGGGGGCCTGGGACGCCAGGTGGTCCTGGGGGGCCCTGCAGAGAAAGAGCACAGCCTGGGTTACAAACGTGCGTGGAGCAGCCTCCTGGTGACACTGTCCTCTGAGAGGGGAGAGGGATGGGGACCAGTGAAGGGGGGTTCCACCGCTTTACTTGAAATACTGCATTTTTTCAACAAAAAGTAACAAGAGCAAAAAGAGAAGGTCTGAAGTAAAATTTGCAAAACGGTAACGTGTGTACTGTCTGGCTGGTGGGATAATTTAACTGTCTGTTATATCATCCATTCCAATACATATTTAAAATATGTGAGCATTTAAAATAAATACGTACGTGCGTGAACACACATACACACGATGGCTTAACCCATTAACAAAAAGCTTCTAGAACAGTGGTTCCCAAGCATCATTCAGCATCGAATCACCTGGGGTGAATCAAGAGATCTGTTCAAACCCTCTCTCTCTCCACTACACACGTTCTAGGAGATGCACCTCTGGCCTTTGTTTGTCCAGGTGTCTCTCCAAATATGCCCTCCCTCCCCTGTCTCGCTGCTCGGATGGATGTCTCCACCTTTCTGAAATCTCCTGCAATTCCCCAGGCAGAATTAATCGCTCCCTCCCCCAAGCCGAAGGCCAGTGCAACAGTTCTCATCTGACCCCCGGGCCCCCGAAGGCAGAGCCCCCCTCTTGCTGCCCCCCGCATCTCATCTTGCACAGCAACAAGTCCAGGGCTTGGAATAGAGTAGGTGCTCAGTAAGCGTTTGGAGAAGTCAACTGCATTGAACACAGCTGAGGAGAGCGCTGTGCATTCCGAGAGAACAATACATCGCCACTGGAGGACGATAAATACTAAAAAATGGCCAAGGTTACCGCTTCCGCGGACAGTTCCCTTTTCTCCCTCTGGGGGCGCTGGTGAGTCAACAAAGGGCAGAGAACGGCGACGTTTACAGAAGAGAACTTTTTGGTGGCACCTGGACCTGGCTTTCCACGTAGCTCGCTCGGTGCTGGAGAGCCTTTGGGGAGAACGTCTACTTTTATTAGGAGACGTCTGCTTGGGGCTGGAGCAACTGCATGGCCAGGCAGAGCTGGACAGTGGCCCGGGTGGGCACAGATGCAGGGTCCCCCTAATGGATGAGGGCAGAGGTGGGGGAGGGCACCAAAGGCGGCTGGTGACCTCCCCCCATCGTGGCTCAGTCCTGCTCCAGCTCAGCTCCGCTCACCTCCGGCAGAGCAGGAGCCCTGCAGGTGGCACTCCCAGGACCCACCCCTCCATAAGGCATGTTCCAGTTGACCTTTTTACATCGCCCTGACCTCTGAGGCTCTCACAGCAACCTCAACCCCACGGAACTCATCCAAGGCCCCTTCTCCCCTCAGGCAGCTCTCTCTGAGAGCAAATGGGATACACTTAGCTTTCATCCCTCCTTACACTCCCCGTGATGCTGACGGCCCCTGGAATGCACTGGCCTCTTTCAAAGTGATCGTTCCAGGAAGCTGGCCTCCTGACCCGCTTATGACTCTGACCTTGTTTCCCCTTCCTCCTCCGTCTCCTGCAAACGTCCCTGCGGGCTGCTGCCATTTGTTAGTTTCACTCTCACAGCATGTTAGGGTAGACAGATCTCTAGGGATCCTCTACTGGAAATTAAACCTCCTTGTTTAACAATAAAGAAAACTGAGGCTCAGAGAGGGTAAGGGCCCCATCTGAGGTCACACAGCCATCGTCTCCAGTGGATCCTGAGCAGTCCAGCTGCTGCAGAACCACCTGGGAAGCTCGTCGTAAATACAGGTAAACAGGCCCCTTGCCTGGACTCTAAGGCACAGGTCTGGGACAAATTTGAGGGGTCAGTGACTTCGGAACACTCCCCAGGTACCTGTGGAGAGCATCCAGGTCTGAGAATTACCTGTCTGGACCAACTCCATGCAGCACCCTAACTACCATCCTCACTGCTGCTAATACTACAAGCCCAGGGTTCCAGCAGGGACCCTTGCAAGGAGGGAGCAGGAAACACAGGTGTAGAAGGCCGAGGGGGCAGCACCCTCCGTTTAGGGTTTACTCTGCCCTGAGCTACACGCATTTCACCTCATCTTAATCCTCACGCTAATCCTTTCAGGCGGGCCCTGTTCATCCCGTTTTGAAGATGAGGAACTGGAACCTGGAGGAAAGGGAACCGGCATTAGACACAGTGGCATCCAGCACAGTGTCCCTGGTCCTTCACCCCTCCCTTGTGAAGCTTGTCTGCCAAGCTCCCCGCCCGCCACAGCCAGTCCACCCTTAAACAGCCTCATCTCCTAAAAGACTGTCTGCGCGTTAAATGAACTTGGGGCTTTCAAGCCCAGCTCTGTGATCTCCGAGTCCACCACCTTCATAGGACCACGGCACCTGGGTCGTTTCTCTGCAGGCGGTATGGGTTAATGAGTATCTGCCTGTTTGATGCTACCAGCTCAGGGCCGAGAGCAGAATCCCACACGGTCATCAAATAACCACCGCAAGGGCCTTACAAAGAGGCGGCGCTGGAGGGAGTGGGACAGCCGCTCCAGACGCGGCCACACAAGGGGCTGGCCAGTGGCCGTGGCTTCCTTTCCAGCCGGCCAGGGGCGCCCTGCAAGTCCCAGCGGGAAATGTTGGGGTAAGGGGTGGACAGCAGTCAGGATTCAATTAGAGCCAGCCTGCCCCGTGGACGCTGCCCCGGGGCCACACTGTGGCCATCACACGGCACAGTGTACACCTTCCTCCCAGGAAGGCTGCGTCCAGCCCCGCCAGGTCAGAGTGGACTCAGCTCCAGCGAAACTCCGTTTGTTTCTGATACCAGCGCCTCTGCAAGCCAGGGGCAGGGGGTGCTGGGGGGGGGGGGTGTGGGTGCACAGGCCCATCGCCATCTACACCTGGCACTCTCAGCCAGCAGGGAGCAAACTGGAATTTTAGGGCACCTAGCATACGCCTGGCCTTCTCCGAGGTCTCTACACACAGGGTGCCATGACCTCGGTGGTCCCTGACTCCCTGGCTGTGAGCCCCGGCACTCAGGGTCCACACTCTGCAGGAGCTGATTGTCAAGGGCGCGAGTGGAACCCCAGATATGCCGCCTCCTATCCACGTGGCGAGCTCCTGGCCTTGCGGAGGTCCACTTCCCTGTGCTCTGCAATGGGGGTATGAATCCTACAGCCCCAAGACTGAACATGACGATGCAGGAGGACAAGAGGTCCGGGCCTGGTCGCTGAGGGAACAGAGCAGTGGGGTGCATGCCCCATGACGTGCACCCCGATTGTCCCAGGCTATGTGGCAGCCTCCGTCCTCTCACGGCCTGCATGTGCAAATGTTCTAGAGAATGTTCTCCCTCCCCCAGGAGGCTTCAGAGGCAAGGAAACCTCACATCTGTCACCACCAGCAAAAGGGCAGCGTGTTCATGAGTGAGAAGCATCATGGAGTCTGGGGGCACAGGAGCCCCGGGTGGAAGACGAGGTGTCGGTGGGCGACAGGATGCTGGCAGCACCCGCTAATGCCACGGAGGGGAGCGGGGAGTGGGGAGCGAGCAGGCAGAAGCTTCGGTCCTTACATCAGAGGCCTCTGCAGAGTCCTGGGGCCTCTGGAGAAGCGGCTCCTGGAGATCCAGACGGCGGGGGTAGAGGTCCTTCCTCCAGTCCACACGTATCGGGCACCTTCCGTGTTCCCTCCGGATCTCCAGGTGACCCAGCCCTCCCTTCCAGAAGACTGCAGTCTTGCAGAGCAAATGAAACGCAAGCCCGTGACCTCCTGGGAAAGCCGTGGGCTCGGCATCAAAGGCAGACGGTTAGATTCCGAGCAGCTGTTTGACTCGAGGCACAGTATCTGGTTTATCCAAAGCCTGGTTTCTAAGCATACAGAGTAGCAGGTACAATAATACTTTCTTTTCGGAGTTTTTGTAGCAAACCCCTGGGTCCTGGCATGTGGAAGAACTCATGAGATATTTGTTGAATCTAATTAAAAATATAGAAAATGACAACAAAGAAGAAAGGTGCTCTAACTGCACAGAAATCAAGTACAGACATAGTGGGGAAATCGGGGATCAGCCCAGAGGGTAGCGTGAGTTTGGTCTTGGAGGGCAAAATGGGGCCTTGGCAAACGAGGTGGGGTCCAAGAGGGCGGGCACCTCACGTGGACGGAGCAGGACAAAGGGGAACAGGCGGCTCGGCATGAATGGGATGCCCAGTAAGAACAGGAAGCAGAGGCCCCTAAAACTAGGCCGCAAGTCTGGGGTCTGAAAAGTCCGGCTTTGTCTTTGAGGCAGCTCAGAATAACAGAGGTGTTCTAGAAGACAGACACAGTCAGGTCTGTGCTTAGGAAGACATTCTGCTGTCCTTAGGGTCACTAGGGAGAAGGAATCCTGGAAGAGACAGACCAGGAGACAGTGAAGCCATGCGTAGGCAAGACGCCAGTGAGGCTGGGCCCAGCGCTAAGTGGACGGCGGGGAGGGACGCAGACCAGTGAGGCTGGGCCCAGCGCTAAGTGGACGGCGGGGAGGGACGCAGACCAGTGAGGCTGGGCCCAGCGCTAAGTGGACGGCGGGGAGGGACGCAGACCAGTGAGGCTGGGCCCAGCGCTAAGTGGACGGCGGGGAGGGACGCAGACCAGTGAGGCTGGGCCCAGCGCTAAGTGGACGGCGGGGAGGGACGCAGACCAGTGAGGCTGGGCCCAGCGCTAAGTGGACGGCGGGGAGGGACGCAGACCAGTGAGGCTGGGCCAGTGCTAAGTGGACGGCGGGGAGGGACGCAGACCAGTGAGGCTGGGCCCAGCGCTAAGTGGACGGCGGGGAGGGACGCAGACCAGTGAGGCTGGGCCCAGTGCTAAGTGGACGGCGGGGAGGGACGCAGACCAGTGAGGCTGGGCCCAGCGCTAAGTGGACGGCGGGGAGGGATGCAGACCAGGGCAGGTCTGCACGGCAGTTCAGCGGTGACAGGTGAGCATCTGGCGGGGGTTGGATGCTACCTGAGACACTAAAAGGAGGAGAGGCTTTTCCAGGGGAAGCCTGCAGGGCAAGGAAGAGATGTGGGGTGGGGGTGCGGGGGAGGGGTTAGTCTGGGATGTGAGTTACAGGCCCTTCAGAGCCTCAACTAGAGAGAGATTCCCATGGGGTAGCTGGGGGCGTGAGGAGAGTGCCGGACCCAGCGATGCCGCTGGTGGAAGGCTCTGGTGCGGCGTTTGCGTCTCCCGGATCCTAGCGCACTCCACAGAGCTGAGCGCGACGTCAGCTGCCTGATGGTGCACGCGGCACTTCTGAATCTTCCAGTGGCCTTGGGGGCCTTACCCATGACGGGCAACAACTACTGTCTAGATGGGACTAATCACCCCCCAGACTTCTGGTTGACTTTAATTAGTCCCCCCACTTTATCTTCTCTTTCGCCTGAAAATAAGTTAAACAAAACCCCAAACAGAAAGGCCATCTGAGTCACGTAGTTGGTAAGTTTCCAAATGAAACTAGATGGCTCATGACTAAATCAAAGCAATTTATGAATTTTCTGTTTTGTTCTGCACGTACTGGCTTTGGGATTTTTAGGCACGAAGCTGCCTTCCTTCCACCAAAACAAAACAAAACAAAAAACAAAAACCCCTGCTTGCTACAAGCTTCACTATTCACCATAGCCATGACGTGGAAACAACCTAAATGTCCATCAACAGATGAATGGATAATGAAGATGTGGTACATACATACAATGGCGTACTACTCGGTCATAAAAAAGAATGAAATAATACCATTTGCAGCAACATGGATGGACCTAGAAGTTATCACACTAAATGAAGTAAGTCAGACAAAGACAAATATCATATGATATCACTTACATGTGGAATCTAAAAAAAAATGATACGAACGAACTTATTTACAAAACAGAAACAGACTCACAGACATGGAAAACAGACGTGTAGTTGCCAAGGTGGGGGGAGGATGCAGTGGGAGTTTGGGGTGAGCAGATGCAAACTATTATGTACAGGATGGATAAACAACAAGGTCCTACTGTACGGCACAGGGAGCTGCAGTCAACAGCCTGGGATAAACCACGATGGAAAAGAATATGAAAAAGAATGTGTATACACGTAACTGAGTCACTCTGCTGTACAGCAGAAACGAACACAACACTGTACGTCAACCACACTTCGATAAACTTGTTTAAAGAGCGGCTTGAAACCCAAAGACTCTGCACTATTACGCCTCTTTCATAGGTGAGGATATTATTAGGGTTTCAGGAAAGAAACGTGGCTAAAGGGAAGTCAAGACTGAAAGGCCAGTCTCCGTGCGGCCAGGGACTCTCCGAGGAGCCAGAGGCAAGTCACCCTCCGCTCGTCACTGATGCAGACGTTGTGCGCGGACCAGGCGGAAACCAGGGCTCCAAGGACTTGTGTCCGGAGGCACGTCCTGTGTGCGTGTGTTGAGGGAGACTCTCCTGAGCTCCCACCTGTACGTCAACCAGGGGTGCTTTGCATCTGTCTAGTTCATACGTGTGGCTTTTATTTTTAAAAAGCAGCTGTAAAAATTGGACAAACTGACTGCTAAATTTTCTCCCAAGCTTTAGGGATAAAGTATGAAGAGTGGGAAATAACTTCAAAAAACAGAAACAGGGAGCGTCCAGCATTTTCCCACTGGATTTCAAGGCCCAGGAGGGCAGAGACCGTGTCTGGTTTTGTTCAGCATTGTATTCTCAGGGCACAGGGACGATGTTCAATCACTGTTTACCGAGGAAAGAGTATTAGGAGTGGAGGTAGAAACGAGGAGGCGGGAGGTGGCGGGGGTCAGGCGGATCCCTCAAGTCCTGGGCCACCGCCCGCTCTGCGCAGGGCGCTCCCACAAGCCAGGATGCAGGATGTGGCTTGTCAGGCCCTGGAGGTGTTAGAAGCTGGTGAGGGGGCTGCGATGACAGAGAGAACAAGTGCGGAAGCAAGCGAAGGGACAATTTTGGGACTGGAAGTCCTAGGGTTGAAGTCAGTGTGACTGTAACTGAGGGGCTGTCCTAGCTGGGGCTGGTCAAGGCAGGCCCTGCAGAAGGGGCCACGTTTAAGCTGAGAACTGAGTGGCCAGAAAGTCCGGGGAAGGGAGAACAGTGGGTTCAGGGGCCTGAGACTGGATGGACCTCCGTGCGTCGGCAGGACCGACGGGGTCAGTGTGAAGGAGTGAAATGAGCAGGGGACGGGGACAGGGCCCCGGGGAAGGTGGTGGGGTGCCGCGGTGGGAGGGGGCAGCTGGGAGGCAGGTGCGTTGCTTCAGGGCTGGGGGCCAGGATGGCTGGGATCTGGGCTTTAGAATCGGGACAGCGAGAGCCCATCTGACTTGGTTGTGTTTGGAAGGAGAAGTGGACAAGACTCCACAGCAGGTCGGGTGTGTGGAGCGAAGGGACGAGGACGACCCTGAAGGACTGGATAGGTGATGGGGCCCTTTGCCGAGGCGGGGACGCTGCGGCGGGGAGCGCACCTGGACAGGGTGGGCACCAGCCGTCCTGCTGAAGAAGACTGAGTGTTTGATGCGAGTGTCTGAGGCACCGGGTGGAGCTGCCCAGGGGCTGCAGCTCGGGGAAGGGCTACTGCAGAATTAAACGCAGACAGGAGAGAGTGATAAAAAAAGAGGGGTGGCCTCGTATGGCTGGATTAACGAAGGTGTGCGTGACACCAGCTCAGCTCATGGGAGGTTTTCACCCTCTTCTCTTTTTATCATCAATAAAAATACCTAAACAACCCATTCATCTAATTATGAAAGAGAGTGACAAATGAGCCAATAGATCTAAATGTTAACAACAAAATAACTGCTTTAATTATTACTAATAAAAAAACTATTTAATGACTCTATCAATTAACCGATAAGTCTACTTATTATTAATAGAACGTTTGATCCTCCTTAATACGACGGTGGCTAAACAGCTACTTAATGTGCTCAGTGATTACAGTGATGATGTATAAATAACCAATTAACCCAATTATCATTATTAATAATGGAATGGCAAATAACTATTCCTAATAACCACCAAGTTCCAATTGGAGTAGATTTATAAAATGGATGGAATTTGAAGATGAATGAAAATTACTTGCATAGATTAGCACGGCAACCACACTCCCTGCGTGACGGTAATGTTTGCTTTTTCCGGAAGTTGTTCCTGACTGTGAGTCCTTCTCTTAGTATGTAACTCCAGGGGCACAATGACTGCCCCCCTCAGCAGGGTTCCTGCGTAGAGGCCCAGGACCTTGAACCCACTCAGCCGTCTGGGGTTGGCCCCTTCCCTGGCTGTGTCCCCACCAACTCAAGAGGCTTCCTGCCCTCCTGACTGCAGCACCGTCTTTGCATAAACAGTTGCCCAGACCAGACACAGATTTCCACTTTTCCTGGGCTGCCAGGATACAGGAGCTACCACGTAGCATGTGTATACTGAGTCTAAAACATTCCAGCAGGTGAAAATTTTCATCTTGAAAGAGGCACCAAAAGCATCTTCTAGAATGCCAGCTGCCCGGGGCTTGGCTCACTCTGAGGCCGCAGTGCTGGCTCTTCCCGTTACAAGCAAAGCTAATTAAACTCTGAGCTCAATTTCTTTAGACTGTAAATGGACTAAGCATTGCTTTCTCACAGGTGGTTATTACAGGTGGTTACATACACGATTATATATGAACATCAAGGAGAGTGTTTGACAAGAGCAGACACTAAACATATGTGCCCTCTGCCCTCTTCTCATCAGAGCAGGAAACCATATGACTTAGTTTCTGCTGCAACAGAGCCAACCTTGATTTTCCAGATCAGCGTAGGGACCCTCCTCTGGGCCCGAGAGAGGCTGACGACCTCTCCCCCAGAGCCAGAGCTCTGAATACACCTCTCCCAGGACTCAGCTCAGAGGACTGTCAGACTCTACGTGCATCTCTTTCTGCCCCGTGACATCTGGCTCCTCTGGGCACGGACAGTGGCTGCTAGGTTTCCCGTCGCCAGAGCTGACTCTGCACGCAGCGGGTATTTAGTAAACACCTGCTGAGTGAGTGAACCAATGAACCAATGAACCAATGCACGATGGCAAGCAGAAGAAAACCGTGGCCAGGTCCAGGGAAGGTGAGCATTCAGATATGTCAGGAAGGGGGAATTACAGAGATGGGCAGTGATCCACCGGGGAAACACTGCTCTCAGTGTGGGCGTGGTGGGCTTGAACGCAGCTTTGGGTCCATCGGGTGGTGATCCAACGCGGGGTGCCAGGTAGGACATATTATACACTCTACGTTGGTTCTGAACCACTGAGATCCCCGAATACATCGGGCGCCCTATTTCTGGCAAAACCCCTGCTGTGGGAAAGCTGATTGCGTTTTTATCCACAGCCCCAGCTCAATGCCTGGCATTCAGCCAAGATTTGCTGAAGGAAAATGGTTTCAAAATTAAAAATGAAAGAAAGAAATATATTTTCCAAAGTAGTCAACAAAAATTTATAGGGAAAAAAATCTGTAACTTAAAGCGATTTGACGGAGCTGGGCTTATGGTGAATTTTTGAAACACACAAGCTTTGCTCACTGGAAAGCAAGGTCATAAAACAAATGCAAAAACACTCTTTCGCTATGAACATCAAAATGCCAGTGAATGTGGAATCTTTAGAAGACGGTGAGTAATGGCTGACTTTACAGGCCCTCAGCCCGGGCTGCAGCCTAACCCAGACGCCAGGGACTGAAATGAAGCCTGAGATTCGTGTGCGGGGTGCCCGTCACACACCTCGCGTGTCAGCGTGGGAAAAGCAGGTTTTGGAAGTGCAGTTAGCAGTGTCCTCTGGGGGGTGCCTCCCCGACAATGTCAAAGGACGGTGTGGTCAACACCATGGGACTCGGGCACGGAGGTGGAGACGGCCCGGAACAGGCGGGCGCCGGAGCCGACCATTTACCGCAGCGCAGGGGCGGCCCGTGGACGAGCCCTTAGTGATCCCACCTGCCTGCCTGCCTGCCTGCCTGCCTGCGGCCACCACACCCAGGAGGACAGGACAGCACCCTGCCCGGTGCTCTCTGCTCCTCCGGGACCCCCCGCCATCACCCGGGTCACATCCCCTCATCTTCTCTTCGAATCGCCCTCCCCTTTTACTTTTCTTGGTATTTGTGACAAATGATGAGGTTGAAGTTCAGAAGGTAAAGTGACTTGTCCAAGACGCCACAGCCAGAAAGGGGCCGAGGGCTGGGACTCTAACCTCCTAACCTCCCCCGCCCCCACAACTGGGCTTCCCCCCCAGCACACTGCTTCCCCAGGATTTACCAACCCTGCTCCGGGTGGAGGCTGGGGCTGGGACTGGGTGGCGAGCTTTGGTGCAAGGGGCAAAGGGAGAATGAAGGGAGCTCCGGCCTCCAGTGCCGGGCGCCTTGCTCTGTCCACACTAAGGTGTGTGTGTCGGAGGCAGGGGGTGCTCAAGTGACACACACAGATGAGGGGGCCTGGGAGGGAGGGAGGTGTCTGCTGAGCGGCGTGTGGCCCCGAGCGAGTCTCTGTGCATCTGGGAGGCTCGCCCCTCGTCTGTGAAATGAGGTGACCCCGAGCCTGCCCACCTGGCGGGCTGGCTGTGGAGGTCCACAGAGGGCCACAAGGACAGCACACGTGAGGCTGTGTGGGAGTGGGAAGCTGGACGAAGCCTGGGGCCAGAGGACGTTACACCAGAGCTGAGTCTGAAAGCGGAGGGGGAGCGAGGCGAGGAGGGGCAGGGGGAGGAGATGAGGGTCTGCCCTCCTCCAGGCCTAAACCCCTCCAGGAGACCAAATGGCCATTCTCCCAGCACCTGAGATGGGAGGCAGGGGGAGCAAGGGGCAGAGGGAGGGCGAGTGTCCCACTGAACATTCTTTTTAATGCTCTGATGCAGTGACCATGCAAGATTCTGGTTACAACCTGAGAATCGTTACCCCATCACTTATTCAACCAGAGCAAGCAGTGTTGCTAGGAAGAGGATTTAAAGACAGTAATTACCTGCTGCCCCAGCAATCCAGGGATTCCAGGAGGGCCGGTCTCACCTTTCTTTCCCTGATATGGAATTTAAGAAAAAAAAAAAAAAGGTCATGAAGAACCCAGGGGTAAGACAGGAGTAAAAACACAGACCTACTAGAGAATGGACATGAGGATATGGGGAGGGAGAAGGGTAAGCTGGGACAAAGTGAGAGAGAGGCATGGACATATATACTCTACCAAACGTAAAATAGATAGCTAGTGGGAAGCAGCCGCATAGCACAGGGAGATCAGCTCGGTGCTTTGTGACCGCCTGGAGGGGTGGGATAGGGAGGGTGGGAGGGAGGGAGACGCAAGAGGGAAGAGGTATGGGAACATATGTATATGTATAACTGATTCACTTTCTTATAAAGCAGAAACTAACACACCATTGTAAAGCAATTATACTCCAATAAAGATGTTAAAAAAAAAAAAAAAAAGCAGCAGCCAAAATTAACAGGCAGGCAGCGCCCGGAGCCCGTCTAATGGCACGTCTGGGGCAGACTCCCTGATAACAGCCCGTCCCCCTCGGGATGCCCTAGGGGAAGCAGTGTGGGATTGGGAAGAAGTCTGGAGTCAGGGACGCTCCCCTTTGCATGCCGGCTCTGTAACTTGGATGATTTTGGTAACACATGGCCCCAAATTCAAAAAGTACAGCAAGGTTTACCTGAGAAAAATGTCCTTATCCTGTCCCCTGCCACTCAGTCCCTTTCCTTGAAAGCAAATAATCCTACCAGATGTTGGCTAATCTTTCCAGAGGCATTTTATGTTTAGGTAAGCTTTGCACACATACACACACACACACACACACACACACACACACACACACACACACATTCTCTCCCTCTCCCCCTTTTTTTCTTTACAAACTGTAGCATATCATTCAATCTACTGATAAACTAGGTTTTTTTCACTTAACAATTTAACCCGGATGCATCCTGTATCAGCACGTGGAGAGCCACTCCATTCCTTTCCACAGCTACATGGATTTCACCATAAGGATGAAACTCTGGGCAGGTAGGTCATTTGGACCATTTCTGCTCTTCTGCTGTTAGACTCCACACTGCTGTGCAGGACCCCAGCGGGTCGTCCTGTGCGAGTGACCTGTCTCACTAAGCCTCAGAGTCTAGCCCTTTGAACAGGGGTGAGGTGTGTGCTGCTTAGCTTACACAGCACACGGCGTGCGTTGTGTTACAGCGGAATGTGAATGATGGAAGGCCCGTCTGTTTGCTTTCTTTTGCTCACAGTTGTTCTCATGACGTCAAAGCACTGCAGTCAGAAATGAAAAGTAAAACAAGACTCTGAATGGGAACCGCATTCCTTGAGTACCTGTTTTGTGTCAAACCCTCTTTTGGGGTTTCCCACATTTCCCTTAGGTCTTTACTCTGCAGGACGCCCCTGTGATGCAGGTGTTCTCAGTCCCACTGGGAGGTGTGGAAACAGGTTCAGAGTCAAGTCTCACATGTGACACAGCTAGAATGTGACGGGGTTAAGATTCAGCCCCAGATCTGTGTGTGCTGGAGCCTGTACATGTGACTCTTACTTCCCAGGGCTCTGAAGATGACTAAAGTTCTACAAAATATCTCTATAATAGTCTAGACTGCTAGATTACAGGAGCTAGACGACGTCAGCTCCTTCTCTCTTTCTGAAACCCTGGCCCTCTCCTGTCTCTGCCACTGGACACACTGGTTTGTCCCCGTGTGCTCCCCCATCCCCAGAGGGAAGGTGTCTTTACGACCTTGGACCGTGCCAGCCCAGCCCTCCGGGGTCCCGTGGATCCCACCTTTTTCCCTCCCCTCCCCGCCACCATGTCTTGGGAGTGCGTAGTCGGTGCTGAGCCCAGGGAGCGGTCCTGGGGCGCCTCCACCCACAACCTGCCCCAAGAGGCCCCTTCCAGGTGCTTCTGCCTGGAATGCTGGTTCCCAGGTGCCCACATGGCTCCATCCCTCAATTCCATCTGGTCTCTGCCAGACGTCCCCCTCACCCGAATGCCTTCTCTGACCGCGGTCCCCATCCCGCCCTCTCTCCCTGCCCCGCTGTATTTCCCTTTGTTTCTATCACCACCACATACACTGTTGGCGCTCGTACCTGCCAACTGCCCGTCTACCCACTGGGAGGCTCGTCTGAAACGGGGACTGGCTCTGCTTTTCTTCAGTGCTACATCCACGGGCCCAGGACAAGGCCCGCCGCGTGGTGGAGACTCAATGAACATTCGCGGGCTGGATATGTAACTCGTCCCTTCGGGACTGATGTGGTCCTGAGCCAGGACAGTGGCAGTGGGAACAGCCATGAGAGGGTAGAGAGAAGGGCTGTTAGGGAGGAAAGCCGTTGGCAGACTTGCAGAGAGAGTGAGGGGGTCTGATTTAGAGGCCCCTGGACCTGCACCCCTTGAGCTGGAGCACATCAGCCTGGAAGGCGCGATCAGGTCTAGGTCAGGATGAGTTCCTCGACGCTTGTCAGGTAAAATTCAAAATGCAGTCACAGACACCTTCAGAAGGGAGCCGAGCCCAGGAGGAGTCCGTCTGGGCATCCGTCCTGCTCTGATTACTGAAATCATCGGGAGCTGACCATGAGAGAGCTGAGAATGGCCAGCTCCCCTTCCTCAGCGAATGGAAACAAGACCTCTTCAATTTTCTATCTAGACGGACACCCCCTCCACCCGCTTCCAAGTTATGCCACAGCGTTATTTCCAAGATGGATAAACCACTTCCCTTCGAGGTCAGCAAAACCGCCTGGTGAGTAGTCATCAGAATTCAGAACCCAGGCCAGAGACGTTTGGAGGAGAGGCTGAACGCAATGAAGGGCTAGAACATTTAGCGGTTGGTAAGCAAGGACCAGATGGAAGACGAAGGGATGAGAAGGTCTGGGCTGTGACTGAGCAGAATCACTAACTAAAGCGGCCACATCTGCTAGGGGACGCAGCTGCAGTTTCCCTCTTGCAGAGGACCCGCCACTGTTTGAGGGATGTATGAGTTCTCAGCAGCTCTGCGCTCTGCTGGAGCTTGGGGACTGTATGTAATGACACACTAATGCTCAGAAGACGAACACCTGAGACGATAAGGAAATGTGCAGAGGGCATGGAGTCAGGAGGTTCTCCAATGCCAGGGAAGTCAGTAAAATGGACCTGAAAAAGGAGAATTACGGGCAGGTCGGAGAGGTGTGGTAGGAGATACAGAAATGCAAAGCAGTGCATCCAGAGGAGCAGACATCCCGAGTGTTAGATTTTCAGCAAGAAGGAAAAAAGCAAGATGATGGCAAGAGGCCAGAGGAAGAGAAAAGCATCAGAGATTCGTGATCGCGGCAGTGTCACAAGGCAGCCTCTCCCCCAAGAAAGGCATACGGTTTGTGGACCATCCATAAAGGGGCATCACCCAGAGAAATATCACGGTAACGGCTCTGTCCAGCTCCAGCACCTGCGCTCACATCTCCTCTACCCACAGTGTCCGGAGCTGCCCCGGTGACTCTCAGAGCTCTCCTCCCTCCCCTCCTGCAGCCACAGCCACGAGAGCTGACCCCGGTCACGTGCCCTGACCCTGAGCCAAGCTGTGCCGGCAGGTTATTCTTCCATAAGGAGGAAAGAAGCTCTGTCCAAGTTACTTGCCGCCTCCTTATCTAAAAGACATAACATCTGAGTTTTATTTGGAAATTGACAGACCACGTGATTCTGACATGCCTTTTCAGTCTCGCATCCAGCGGCCATGTTCCCAACCCTAAGCAACAGCTCACGTGGGCTGCTTAGCCGGGCCCCAAAGACCCCAAGGACTCCTGGCCTCTGGAACTCGGCCCACCAAGCCACCTGTCTGTAGGACGCATGCTCCATCTCAACTTGTCAAAGTCCTAGCCCAGTCCAGTGCCACCTCCTCCATGAAGTCCCAGCAATGATGAGAAATAATGGCAAAGTAGGGCAAAAACATAGTTGAGACGCATTCCCTGGTGTCACCCAAGAGCTCGTGAGCTAGAATCGCCAGGGATGGGGCATAAAGCTCTAAGTAAGTAGCTGCAAGGACTCGGTCACTCACTGTGATCAAAGGGAGTCTCTATGTTCTTTTCCCAACCCCTTTCCTCTACAATATTATAAGAAAAAGAGTTCTAAATCTGAGGTAGATGAGGACGGGCAAGCCATTTAAAACTTGCTGAATCTTAGTTTCCTCATGTGGAAAATTATAATCATTGTAATTATCTGAAAAGACAGTAGCAGAAGAAATAATTCAATATTTGAGGAAGCGATTTAAAAAGCATAACAAAGCGTCACGCAGATGTAATAGATAGTTATGAGAATGAGAAGGAAGATGACGGAGGCTCTGATGGAGAAGAAATGGTAACAGCAGAATTCTGCTCTTCTGAGTCCCCGGCGTGGGTGAGAGACCACATGTCAAGCAGAGTTGGTTTCAAAACCACCACCTCCCAGCAGTGCCATGGAGATTAAATAAGATAATGTCCACAAAGTGCTTAGCACAGGATCTGACATTAAGACACACGTAGTGGTGGTTGTGCTGCTGGTGGTGGTGGTAGAGGTAATGGTGGCGGTGGAGGTGATAGTGATGGTGGAGGTGTTGATGTGTTGATGGTGGTGATTATGGTGCTGCTGGTGGTGGTGATGGTGGAGTTGACGATGGTGCTGATGGTGATGGTACTAGTGATGGAAGTGGTGCTGATGGTGATGGTGGTGGTGGTGATGGTGATAATGTTACTGGTGGTGACGGTAAAGCTACTGGTGGATGTAGCAGCAGCTATGTACCCTCTGCATTTTGCACCCATACTTGGGTGTGGGGATTTGAGATGTGCTTGGCCAGCGCCAAGGTCTGCAGCAACACAGAACTGTTTGTTAACAATAAGCCGGTTCCTTGTCTTTTTCCTTTTCTGCTCTTTTAAACTGCTAGCCAACACAACGTCTGGATAAATGTTTGTAATTTATCACAAGGGCGGATATTTCAAGCCCTTCTGGATGCCAGGATGCTGAGCGAGACCAGTATTTCTGAGGCTGCCTGTCTGTCTGTGGAGAAGAGGGAAGCCTATAAATTCAAAAGAGCAATTCCTTCCCAGCCAGGACGCGTTAACACAGCCGTGCGAGGGGCCATTACCCGATGAAAGGATTGCTTGTGCAAGTGGTTCTAATATGAGCCGTATGGTCTTTTTGCTCGGTCCCTGTTCTCCGTGCCTCCAAATGCCAAACGTGATTATTTTCTACCGGTTAGAGCTGAAACCAGGTGCTCAGAGAAAACCTAGAGGGTCCTGAAATAAACCTGGCTGCACGCCACGAAAGGCATCCAACAGTGGCCTGCGAGCCAAATGATGCCATTACCATCTGGCAGAGCAGAGAAAGGCAGAAAAAAAGGCTTTACAAATGGAAAAGTAAAACACATTCAACCCAGGCTGCCACTTACAAAAGACCACTAGTGTTTCTCTCTCTCACATCTACTAGAAATCAGGGCTGATGGCCTGATCGCTGCAGCCATGGAAGACCCTCGGCTCCAAGGGCAGAAGCTAGAGATTAAAGTGACAGGAGCTCAGGGCATCCTTCAGAACACGCACTGGTAGTTGTAAGGGGTCCTAGGTCTCTCCAAGGCTTCCGCCGAAAGGACTGCTAGTGTCCAGTTTAGAATTCTGGTGTGTAAGTGGACACACACACACCATTCTAAAGCAAAAACAGGAAAGGTTTGGAGCCAGGACAACCTGAGTTAATCCTTGCCTCACCATTTATAATCTGTGTGACGCTGGATAATCTGATTTATACCTTCAAGTCTTGGTTTCCTCATTTGCAGAATGGGATTAAAACTGCCAGACTTCATAGGATCCTTGTGAGAATTAAGTGAGAAACATGTGCAAAAGAAAAGACCTAAGTGCCTGCTATGCAATGACAATTCAACCAATATTATTTCCTTCCTACCTTATATTAGTTCTATGCGTGTAGAGGTTCTGTTTTTAACATGTTTTTTTTTGTTTTTTTTGCGGTATGCGGGCCTCTCACTGTCGTGGCCTCTCCCGTTGCGGAGCACAGGCTCCGGACGCACAGGCTCAGCAGCCATGGCTCACGGGCCCAGCCGCTCCGCGGCATGTGGGATCTTCCTGGACCGGGGCATGAACCCGTGTCCCCTGCATTGGCAGGCGGACTCTCAACCACTGCACCACCAGGGAAGCCCTTAACGTATGTTTTTAAAGCAACTGACACAGTCGGGCCCAGCAAGAGACATGTGGTGATCACTGCATCTCTAGGAAGAAGGGGAGCACCATATCTCATAGTGTCCCTTCTTCGGTTCTCACCTCTTGATAAGAGAGAAGAGAAGACAGAAGATATTAAGAGAATGATCAGAGGAACCAAAGAGGCTGTCCCCAGCTTGCGGGAGGGGCAGTGACAAAGCCCTGAGCAACCTTGAGCAGTTAGGTCATTTAATATTTCTGGACATTAAATTTCTCACTGTCGATCTCAGAGATTCCTTCCACCATGATGATTCTCTAGCTTAAACATTCCAAATTTTACATTGTTTAAATGTCTGACAACATGGAACTCTCTTAAGCAAAACTTTTTTCCCCCTCCTTTTTGTCCAGAGAGGAAAGAAGATATCTAGGCTATTTTAGGTGTGACTAGGACCACAGAGCAAGATGAAGGCCAAGTAACAGTAAAGGTACTAAAGAAACCAAGTGTTTTTCTTCAAAACTGAGCACTCTAGACGCGTCCAGATGACCAACAGGCACATGAAGAGGTGCTCAACATCACTAACCATCAGGGAGATGCAAACCAAAACCACAATTAGACGTAACCTCACACGCGTTAGAGTGGCTATTACCAAAAGACAAGGAACAACAAGTGCTGGAGAGGGTGTGGAGAAGAGGGAAGCCCTGTGCACTGTTGGGGGGAATGTAAATTAGTGCAGCCACAATGGAGAACAGTATGGAGGTTGGTTAAAAAAAAAAAAAAAAAAAGGAACTACCACATGATCCAGCAACCCCAATGCTGGGTATTTACCCAAGGAAAATGAAAACACTACCCTGAAAAGACACATGCGCCCCCATGTTCACTGCAGCATTATTTACAACAGCCAAGCCATGGAAGGCCCCTAAGTGCCCCGGGATGCAACAATGGATAAAAAATAGTGGTACACATACAAGAGAACAGCAGACAGCCATAAGAAGAAGGACACTGTGCCATATGCAACAAGGATGAGCCTCGAGGGCGTCATGCTAAGTGCAATACGTCAGACAGAGAAAGACACGGTACCGTATAATCTCATTTATGATATGGGATCTAAAAAAACCTGAACTCGTAGGTAGAGCGAACAGATTGGTGGTTGACAGAGGAGACAGGGGTGGGAGGTGGATGAAATGGGTAAAGGTGGTGAAAACGTTAAAAAAACAAGTTGGACATTCTCTGTCGAAGGTCAGAACCCAGGTGGCCAGATGTCCAGTGCTGGGTCCTGTTCTCCCCACACCACCCAAGTGTGTCAGCCCCCAGAAAGCAGCACTCAGGTGTGATCCATTCCCTCTTGCACACTAACTATACCTGATGCTCATGAATGACATTACACATTTATGCATGTTTTATATGCTTATATATGTTTTCATGTTTATTTTAATGCATGTATAAAAGCATATGTTTTTATAAATGTGAGGCACTCCTCTAAGTGCTGCAAATACAAAAAGAATGTTCTTACAGACTTACATTTTAGTGGAGATAACAAAAGTAAACAAATTCTCAAATAAGAAAAATATAAGTCCTCTACAGAAAATTAAAATAGGCTGGTGTGAGAGTGACAGGATGTCTATTTTGGGGTGGATGATTAGGGCACAAGAGTTCTTTGTTTTTTTTTTTTGAAAAATCAACCTCGTGCAAGCTTTTGAGTGTCCAAGCGCCTCAGGAGCCTGGAGCCAGGCTGGTTCTGCTTTGGATCATTCAGGGTTCAGATGCACTTGTAGCAGTGCCCGCTCCAGCCGAGACAGCACTCCCGGGCCCCAACGCCCTGCTCAGACAAGCAGGAGGAAATCTGAACCTCAGAAAGGCTTGAGTACCTTCTCTACCTCCACCTAAGGCAGGAAGCAGTGGGGCAATGAGTGCCTAACACCCGCCTCAGGGGGCAGCAACCATCTCCCAGGGCTATGGGCTCTGCAAGATGGGGGTGGGGAAGGGGGTGGGGGTGGGCGTGGGGGTGGGCGTGGGGGTGGGCGTGGGGATGGGGGTGGGGAAGGGGGTGGGGATGGGGGGGGAAGGGAGTGGGGATGGGGGTGGGGAAGAGGGTGCCTGGCTCCTGCCCCTCCCCTTTCACTATGTCATTGTGGAAAAATACCAGCTTTGTCCAAAATGAATGCATTCACCTCGCCACAGATTACACTGTCTGCCGGTTGCTAATCTCTAAAATAAAGGGCCCGGATCCCTTTCCCCGCCCCGTGTTTTAGTCTCAGTATCTCAATTCCCAGGTGCCTGTGGCTTGTCACTTCTCATCTCTTCTCTTGTCACAGCCTGAGCGCTGACAGTAGCAGCTCTCAGAGTGACGTTTCAATTGAAGCAGGGAACGGCAGGTCACAGTGTGGGGAGGAGAGGGATGCTGTTTTGAATCAGTCATCATCCTGTCTCAGGCTTTCCTGACTCAGCCCACAGGCTGACTGAACAGGAAGCTGCCCCCCAGCCCACGCCAACATCACCGTTTGTCTCTGTCGTCTGTCCACAGGTAAAGCCACTGAGGAGCAACACCCCCGGGATGGAGCAGCTCAAGTCAGGAGATCACCAATGACACTGGAGGGACGGGGTCCCTAGGGACACGCTTGGCCATCGTACCCCATTCGCTGGAGGAGGCAGGACGCGAGAGGAGCCCTCCTGTGCGCCCCAGCACACCCTCTGTTAACACCCTCACCACCCTGCCTTGTGACTCACGGCTCACCCTCCTCTGCTAGACACTGGGTCTCTCAGGCCAAGGGCTCCGCCCCTGCTTCAGCGTCCCCCCTGCCTGGCAGACCACCTGGCCCAGGACGGGCGCTCCTCCCAGCCACGCCCGCCCCCCACCCCCATCTGGGCCACGCCCTCTTCCCTTTCTCTTTGGGTCACTGCCATCATCCCCTCCCTAATCGCTCTCCTCCTGCTGCAGTCTGTTCTCAACACGGTGGCCAGATGGATGCGTTTAGAATGTAACCTGGGCCACGCCACGTCTGCACCCCAAATCCTGTATGAACAAACTGCAACCAGAAATGTATGAGACAGTCCAGGAAACGGTGAACCCAAAGTGAATACACGAAGAAGCTTTTTCATAGATTTAGGTGGGATGACGGTATTAAGGTTTTGTTTCTTTTACGTACGTGCTGAAATATTTAGAGACGCAATGTGATGCTGTTTGAAATTGCTTCAAACTCATCCAGCAGTGGGTGCTAGTGGGTGAGGGTGTGAAACCCACTGGCCAGTGACTCGGCAAGCGCTGCAATGGGCTTGGGGGATAAGGGGGTTACTTCACTTTTCTATTTTTGTATATGTTTAATTTTTTTCATAATAAAACAGTTTTGAACACACTCAACAGCCCCACATCGCTCACAGTAAAAGCCAAGACCCTCACAATGGCCCACGAGGCCCGACACGAACCTGCTCCCAGTTCTAGGACTTCGCCTCCTCCATGCTGGGCCCTTGCTCGCTCTGGCCACACAGGCCTCTGTGCTGACACACAGCAGCCTCCTGCCCCAGGGCCTTAGCTCTAGCTGTTTCCTCTGCCTGCTCTGCTCTCCCCTCAGCTACCCGTACAGCCAACTCCCTCACCTCCTGAGAACCCGCCAGAACAGGACTTTCTCCGTGGCTCTCCAGAATTGTTTATTTAAATGCTAATCAGCACGATTCTTTTCCTTGCCACCAGAATGTAAGCATCTTGAAGGCAGGGATCTTTATTCTTCTCACTGAAGGACCCCACTTGCCTAGAACAATGCCCATCACCCAGTAAATGATGAAGAAATATTTGCTGAACCAATGAATTTGTGGAAGGAAGGAAAAGGGAGCAAAGAAGATGCAGGGATGGGAGAAGGGCTAGTAGAAGAAAAATGGCAGAGATGGGAAAGGACAAGAGAAACAGAAAAAGAAGAGAAATCAGGCCAGGGTCCTCGTAGGACGCTGGCAGAGGCTGAAGTAAAAGCCGCGTGTGTGGCCCTTCCACTTACACACGCGCTTCCGAGCTGGAGACCGGGGAGCCGGATAAAAGCGGATGGACGTGAGCAAGTGTCCTCTCGGGGGGGGGGGGCCTCCCTGTGTCTGAATTACTCTCTTCAGTGTCCCCATCTGTTCCTGCTGAAATCCGCTCACTCCTGCGAGGCTGCCTCATATACCACGCTCCCTGTTCCCAGCCCCATGGCCTCTCTCCGCCGAGCTCCCTCTGTCCTCTCTACACTTACAGTCTTTACTGGTCCCCACGGAGGCATCTGGCTTCACTGTTCATGTGTCTCAAGTCCCACGGGCTGTGAGCTCCCGGTGGCGGAGACCACAATCTCTTCAGGGATCCCAGAGCATTTAGCGCAGCACCTGTGCTTCGTCAGGGCACTCATGGGCTTTGCTGGCTGACTGATGCACGGAAGGGAAGAAGGGAGGAAGGAAGAAGGCCCTAGAGACACACGGTCCTGTGTGTGCGTCCCTGAGAGGCGCTGGTGGCTGAGCCCGCTGTCCGCCCATGGACAGAGGGACGGCAGCCCTTCCCCAGCCCTGTCAGGAGGCCTGGTACTTAGATGGAGCTCAGCGACTCAATATGTGCACCCCTACCCCAGTCCTACCCTGACTGCTTCTCTGGGTCCCCCTCTTTTACTCCTCAAATCTTCACTCTTGGGGCACGCGTCCAATCCCCAAGGCCCCTGCCCCCGCTGCATGGGTAGCTGGTATTATTACTCTTAGGGGTTAGAGGTGTTTCTGGGAAGGACAACAACCGTCCCTGGGCAACATACGAACACTTTTTGGGGTGCCAAGAAGTCATGGCCGAGGAAGCGTGGGCCTAGACAAGCAAGCTCCAGGCGAGATTTGTCCCCTCTCCCCTTAATAAGAGCCAATTAAATAAAGATATAGATTAAAGAAAAACAAAAACCTTTGCAGTCATCCTTGCATCAAGAGTTCCACTCACCGTCTAACACTGTATCAGGAAAAGTAACACTTGGAGCACTTCAAGGCAAGATGAGATAAGGGTCATCTAAACGTCAGTCACATAAGGCACAGGATTGCTGTTTTCTCCTAAGACTGTGCATGAGTGTGTCAGGAGAATGAGTGCCATGACAGCTGCCACGTCCTGCTGCCCACCAAGGGCCCTGTGCTGGGCACTTTTTCTCACAACATCTCAGCCGGCTGGGGTGCCTTCCCACCATAACAAAGTAAAAAGGCTCAGAGAGGTTGGGTGTCTTAAAGGGTCACACAGCTGCTGAGAAGTAGAGCTGAGCTTCAAACCCAGGTGCATCTTGCTGCAAAGTCCAGGATAATCACTCCATACAGAGGCAAAGGCAACCCAGCTTTGACCCATCTGACTGACAGTGAAACTGAGGCCAGGGCTGGTGATGTTGAGTGGGAGGCGACATATCCAAGGTCTTCTAGTAGGATAAGTGACTTCTCCCACCCGCCCTACCTTCATGACACCCTACCATGCTCCAGAACAAGCCTTCACAGTAAGCTCCTCTTAGAATCCTGAGATTTCAAGAGTGTTACAGGATGCAGAGGTGCTTGGAAACCAGAAGAGGAAGTTCACTGGTGGGTAAGGACAGGTTGGAGTCTGTGCTGAGTCACAGAAACAGGTCAGCCCACTTCAGAACTGAAGATGTACAGTGTGATCAGTGGGCCCAACCACCTTGGACAGAGTGAATCCCAGCAAATCTGTGACACCATCCACTTCACTGAGCTATGGAATCTCCAGGTCATATGTGAAGCCATACACGGGACTGCAGCAGCCTCTGTCAGATGCCAGCACCCTCATTTCCACCCATCTGTCAGGTCACCCGGACTCTGAACTAAAACCTCCAAGGGCAATGAGCTCACGACCACCAGGGGCTGCCTCACGGTCTCTGGATGCATGTGCCCTGGAGCTGTTTTCTTAAGTGAACCAGTAAAAGATGCTACAAGCTTCACTATTCACAAGAGCCAAGACACGGAAACAACCTAAATCTCCACCGACAGACAAACAGGTAAAGAAGACACGGTGTATACATACAATGGAATTATTACACAGCCGTAAAAAAGAATGAAATAATGCCATTTGCAGCAACCTGGATGGACCTAGAGATTATCATACTAAGTGAAGTGAGTCAGAAAGAGAAGTACAAATATCATAGGATAGCACTTATATGTGGAATCTAAAATATGACACAAGGGGCTTCCCTGGTGGCGCAGTGGTTAAGAATCCGCCTGCCAATGCAGGGGACACGGGTTCGAGCCCTGGTCCGGGAATATCTCACATGCCGCGGAGCAACTAAGTCCGTGCACCACAACTACTGAGCCTGCGCTCTAGAGCCCACGAGCCACAACTACTGAAGCCCACACACCTAGAGCCCGTGCTCCGCAAGGAGAAGCCACTGCAATGAGAAGCCCGCGCACCGCAACAAAGAGTAGCCCCCGCTCGCTGTGACTAGAGAAAGCCCGCGTGCAGCAACGAAGACCCAACGCAGCCAAAAATAAATAAATAAATAAAATAAATTTATAAAAAAAATAAAATAAAATATGACACAAATGAACTTATCTACAAAACAGACCCACAGACATAGAGAACAGACTTGTGGTTGCCAAGGGGCAGGAGGGCGGGGAGGGGATGAAGTGGGCGTTTGGGGTGAGCACATGCAAACTAGTATATATAGAGTGGATAACAACAAGGTCCTACTGTAGAGCACAGGGAATTATATTCAGTATTCTGTGATAAACCATATGGACAAGAAAATGAAAAAGAATGTATATATATGGATAACTGACTCATTTTGTTGTAGAGCAAAAATTAACATTGTAAATCAACTGTAATTGAATAAAACAAACTAAAAAACTATGTTACAAGCTTAAGGGCTCGAGGTCAGGAAACGTGAGCTGAGCCCTGACTCTGCGCCAGGCACGTGCTGGGAACTGAGGACAGAGTCGAGGCCAGTCCCAGCTTGCCGTGAGGGCGCTGAGGAGAGAGCTGCCACGCCCTCCACCTTAAAACACAGTGTCAGGAGCCGTGCCTACTGGTGGATTCAAACCCATAAGGTGTGCACCGTTTGGATAAAAAGACAAGGGCTGAATGAAATGAAATACCATAAGACATTATGACATGGTATTCAAAAATAATGAAGATGTTTAGATTGGAGTGGCTAACAGCCTACTGGCAGACCTCTATTCTTTCATTGCTATTTTTTCTTATTCTTTCCTTAAGACTTAGCTCAAACATTACCACTTTCAGGAAGCCCTGGCTGGCCCCCAGGTTGGGTCAGTTGCCCCTTCCCTGTGTTCTCTCAGTACTGGGCATCCTCTACTGGGGCTCTGATCACACAGGGATGTGAGTTTCTATATACATGACTCATGGCAGACCACAGACTCATCTGCATGAGATGACCCAGGACCCAGCTCAAGGCTGAACACATAGCCCATCCTCAACCATTGTTGATGAACTCAATCTAACCCTTCAATCTGCTTCCAATATTCATCCCAAGCTCCCAAGACTGGGGTCATCTCCTCTGTCTGAGCAGCTAAAATGGGGGGTGGGGGCAGTGTGGCTGAGTTGGGGCACCAGAAAGGAAAGACAGTTTACTTACTCGGAGACCTTGCGAACCAGGAGGTCCATCCTTGCCTCCTGGACCCATCAGACCCTTTAGAAGGAGGAGAAAGGGGAAAAAACAAGAGAGACAGACCACGGTAAATACTGAGTAAAGACCACAGGATATACTTGGCCCTGTCACTCTCATTGGATAGGAGAATACCATCCCATTCCAGTGGGGAAACTGGGAGGTTGGAAGGGAAAAAAATATCCTATTCCCTCAAATCTACAACACTTAAAATATGTGCACCTATCTGATGTAATTAAGTGTGATTAATAACCAAGGTGTAGGCACCATCATTCACACTTTAAAGATGAGTACAGTAAGGACCACAGGCCTCGCATCACTGCTTTGTAAAAAGTGCACACAAAAGAGGTGCCTGGAATCCAAGTGTCTTTAGCTCTAAGCCTGGTGCCTTTGCCCCTGTATCTTGCTGGTTCGGCAAGAACTGGCTTGGGTTATCTGACTCTCCATCAACTGCGATATGCAAAATGAGAGTCTGGATAAATAAATAAAATCATCTGAGAAAGATCAATTTCCACAAAGCAAAACAAACAAAAAACAAAAAGCCAACTGGTGCGGAAAGAGGTCTTGCTGACCTAAGTAAAATCCTGCCCGTTACACCTCACTAGGTACCTGCTGCCCGACCTCAGACAAGTCACTGGGCATCTGTGGACCTCAGTTCGCTCATCTCCAGCGTGAGGACAATAAACTTTCCTCCCGAGTGGTTGTGAGGACCACGTGAAGAATGGGTACCAAAGCCCTGACAAAGCACCGCCTGACAGCACCTGCTTTATACCCAAATGTATTACTGAGGTCACCTAGAATACGGCATGAAACGGGAATGGGAAAATGAAAACTTCAGCTCTAACGGAGACTCTTATCACCAACTTTACGGGTGAATTTGGGCCAGAAATTCCCCCTCTGTGCTTCAGTTTCCTCATCTTCAATCGTATGATTGTCATGCGAACAGCTACTACTGCCACATTTTGCATAACTATGAAGTGATGGAACTGTATTTAGGTCTAAGGTCTTTTCCCTTAATAACACCATAAAAATGAGTACATGAATGTACAAACTGTAGTAATTAAAGGTTTAAATCTCCCTTCCTCACAGGGGTTACTGCAGTGAGCTCAGGGCACACATCAAGGGAAGGAAGACCCTGCAGAAGTGAGTTTTCATTAAGCAACAAGAAACGTCTCACATCTGGTCTGCCCAGCTGGCCCTTCTTTATTGCACTCAAGCAAACGCTGCTAAAACTACCAGGACCTGTTTCATCCTGGGGCAAGAACCAAAGATGCAAGCCTCCTCAACAAGGATGGAGAATGCCGCACGCTGTTTATATTTAGAGAATGGGATACGTGTTCCTCTTTCTGGGATTGCTAAGCACAAACTCAAAATTTTCCATTCTCAACAGAAGTCACTGAAGCCAGGTTCTCGATCTGATTCAATCCAAACAATATTTAGGGAACAACTGCTCTGAGGAAGGCCCTGGGCTAGGTGCTGCTGGGGATTCAAAAAAGACAGAAATAACAATTGAGATCAGTACTGGGCTTAATAAGGCTTCACAGAACAGTGCTTCCTACGTCAACTCATTTAACCCTCACAGCACATTTACGTAGGAAATGATGTCGCTGACAATGATTTCCAACTTAGGAAAGCAGAAGAGGATAAGAGGGGTAGAGTGCAAAAACCCAACGCTACTTGGTGGATGAATTGGGACATGAAACCAGATGCTCTGGCTCCTAACCCCAAGTGCCTTCCATGGCCACACTGCTCCTTATGAGCTCAGACTGCAATCAGGTCCCACTCTGATGTCCCTCTTGAATATCT
Source organism: Tursiops truncatus (assembly GCF_011762595.2). Taxonomy (NCBI): domain Eukaryota; kingdom Metazoa; phylum Chordata; class Mammalia; order Artiodactyla; family Delphinidae; genus Tursiops; species Tursiops truncatus. The sequence continues at coordinate 74,162,492 of NC_047050.1, forward strand.
GTCATGGGGGTCCCTCCTTCGTAAGCATGTATTAAGTTCCCACCATGTGATAAACTTGTGGATTTAGAGACAGGAGGGATATTGGCTGTGGCCTTAAGAACCTCACACTCCTGGTCTCTCATCACTGCCCCCCACTTTTCACAAGGTCTTTAGGTAGGCTGTTGGGTTTCTGAACTCCTTGCAAGGGAATTTCATCACCAACACCGTGCATTGTACTCAATCCCATTCTATCAAGAGTATCTAGCCCAGAGGACCTCTTCAGAACCCTGGACAGCTCCACTGGGCTGCAGGGTTGAGGTATTCTGGTGTTTGCAAGTACTGAGGGTTCAGGACCCTCTCCTTGTCCTATACAATGGGTCACAGGAATGACACATGCAGAGAATTCTCATTAATCTTCTAGAGATTGCAAGTGTTTACTCACAATTATTTCTTTTTCACACTCCTTTCACATGGATCAGTCCACGTGCTTTCATCCCTATATCTCCAGCCTTAATATTTCGATTGATATAAAATAAAGTATGTGACCACAAGTGCTTGAGGTTTCTTCCTTCTCTCCCTCCCTCATTTACCATAACAAAGTTTACCTGAGGCGGAAGGACTGCCCATTATTACATCCCGGATCCCAGAGTGAGAGATCAAGAAGGCTGGCTGCCTCATGAGTTAAGCAGGGCTGAGCACTCTTAGCTTCTTATCCCTTAGTGGGAGCCACTAAGTTTAAGTAATTCTCTCCTTTGCGCATCTCAGAGGAGATACTGCTGCACTGTGCACTCAGGTATGAAAAGAGCATGGACTAGTCTGTCAGACAGATCTGGGTTCAAAGCTCAGTTTTGCTTCTTAGCTGTATAACTTTGTGCAAGCTACTCAGTATCTCTGTACCAATGTCTTCATCGGTAAAAGCAGAAAAATAACAACTTCACCCTCGCAAACTTAATATGCAAATGTCTGCATGTAAAGTATACTACAGTACAGATGGTCAGTACTTGCCAGTTATGCTCTGAAATATATGTGCATATATGCACGGAGAGCTAAATATCGACAGCACACTGCATTACCTGCATTATCTACTTTAAATCTCTCAACAGTTACAACAATGGTGGAGAGCTCTGGAAACCAAGCCTTGGAAAGGTTAAGCAAGGTATCTAAGGTTACAGAGACAGAAGGGAGCTTTTCTGACCTGAACTTTTCGATGTGAAATTGTTCTAATTATACTGGAATTAAAAACATCTTCTAAGTTTCTTCTAGTTTTGTCCCAGCAAAAACATATACATTTATCCTAATGAGGAATGGGCCTTATCATAAATCCAATTATAAACCTGATTTATGGACATTTCAAGATAAGAGCTGTTTTATTTCCTTCAGTAAAACAGTCACTTGAAAGAAGCAACAGCATGTTACCAGGAGGAGCAAAGGTCCAATCACTGACCTGTGGAATTCACTGTATTCTTATTAATTATCCTTAGTATCTGAACTCACATCAAAAATGATCACAGAGTCCCTTTGAATGGCCTCTTCCCAAATGGTTATTTACATATCATTAAATTCTTAGCAGAGGGAGAAACCAAAGGCTGAAGTGTTCCAAACCACTGCAAAGTCAGTATTAATCAGAAACATGTGAAAAGCAAATGTGCACTGGAGATGATTCAACTGGCACTGAAGTGTCCAATGTTTTTATTCCATTTTATCTGAAGGGAAACTGAAACCGCAGACTGAACACCAGAAACCCCAATCCTGGCATGTTTGGGACTGGGAGCCCTGAAGGCGGGCTGCCTGGGCTTCAAGTCCAGCTCCGCACTTGCTCACTGCATGATCCGCGCCCAGTGATTTCAGTCTTCAAGGCCCAGTTTCCTCCTGTGCTAGATGCTGACAACAACCCCTATCGCTCAGGGCGACGGGAGGAGCTTCTGAAATAACGCAGAGCTCGGAAGCGAGAATGGCTATGATTTTCCAGACCTAGAGGTGTGGACCCCGGGCTGGGGAGGGATGACTTACCGGAGCGCCTGGTGGCCCAGGAGGGCCCTGGTGACCTCGTGGTCCCGGGGCTCCCTGGTAACACAAGTCAAACGAGAATTAGTCATGACTCCCCGTCCTTATGCCCCGGGCCACCACCCATGACCCTGTGCTGACTCGGAGTTTTCTTCCCAAGTTCCCAAAGGGGACCCAGGGTGGGAATCTGCATTCTTGGCAGAGTCAACTTGACCTGTCTCTGAAGGGCTGCACCTGAGCTCAGCAAGCAGTGTCACCCCACGCCGGTGGCCTTCCTATTTCTGCCACCACCTAAAGCCCCACGATGGGAGGACCCACGTCCCTCTTACCTGCTCGCCCTTCAGGCCCTCTCTCTGCACCTGAGGGACAAACCAGACGTCAGCAAAGCCGGTGGCCCTTCCTTAATAGCCCCCACACTCCACTGCGTGGCACGTGGCGCACGGCATGCCGGGAGGCAGCAATTTCTGACTCGCCTCTGACTTTACCCCATTTTCAGAGGCAAAGCCTTGTATCCAGCTCGTGTCATCAGAACAGTCCCGCCTCATTCTCAGAGGCAACAACTCTCTCAACTACACAATCCTATCAGCATCTGAGTCCGTGATTCCAACCACTGGTGACTGCATCACTTACCACCGAGCCCGGTACCCCAGGAGGTCCTGCAGGCCCCACGGCACCCTGCGGAGAAATGACAAACGTTCCAACAGAGAGTACTTTGTTCCCTTTGTGCACATACATACGCATACGTACACACACACACGTGTGTGTGTACGTATATATATATATACTTTCTTTTTCAGATTCTTTTCCATTATAGGTTATTACAAGATATTGAGTATAGTTGCCTGTACTATACAGTAGGCCCTGTTGTTTACCTATTTTATAGATAGTAGTGTGTATCTGTTAAGCCCAAACTCCTAATTTATCTCTCCCCCCTTTCCCCTTTGGTAACCATAAGTTTGTTTCCTGTATCTGTGAGTCAATTTCTGTTTTGTAAATAAGTTCATTTGTATCATTTTTTTTTTTTTAGATTCCACAAATATGTGGTATCATATGATATCTGTCTTTCTCTCTCTGACTTACTTCACTTAATATGATAATCTCCAGCAATCCCACTCCTGGGCATATATCCAGACCAAACTCTAATCCAAAAAGATACATGCACCCCAATGTTTATAGCAGCACTATTTATAACAGCCAAGACATGGAAGCATCCTAATGTCCATCGACAGATGAATGGATAAGGAAGATGCGGCACATGTATACAATGGAACATCACTCGGCCATAAAGAGAATGAAAAAATGCCGTCTGCAGAACACGGACGGGCCTGGAGACACTTTGTGACACCTGCTCCTGCGGGCTCCCACACCCCCAGGGCCCCTGCCTACCCATGCAAGGCCTCGGGACCACCTCCTTCTCTGTGCTCCAGCACACGCGCCATCACGTGGGCTGACTGACTTAACCATCTCAAGTGTTCTGTCCATTCATATCTCTGCGTCAAGGTCGTAGGAGCCTTGCTCTCACTTGTGTACCCAGTGCCTAGATCTGGCTGGCGCTCTTCCCAGCACTTTCCTGCTCAAGAGCATCCCTTGCTCCACTGTCCAGTGAGCACCTGCTCGTAGCAGGTCTGCACTACGCACATCAGGAGCGTGATTACACCCTAGGGTGCGTGCCCTGTGCCCGGTCACGGGTTCAGCACATGGTCGGTGCTCAGTAAATACTCAGCAAGTGATAACTACCACAGACGCTGTGATGAGGCCTGTCCATGTTCACCAGATCATGATGGACAGAAGTTTTGTTTTCTGCCTCCTTCTGCCTTACCGCCAGGCTCTGACGGCTGTGGCTACGTCAGGTTTTCCAGAGCGTGGGCTACATCTTGGTTCTACATTGGGCACATCTGTCGACAAAAAAATCTTCACTGTTATTACCCTAGTGCCCTATAGCTAAAACGAGGACACTGCTTGTAGCCAATGTTCCCACATGTAGCTTGGAGATATGACTGCATTTTCCCTAGAGGTTCGCTCAGGGAGCACAGGAAGCCTTGAAAAACTACTGTTTAATAAGTTGGCAAAGAGTAAATGAGTTGCCGGATAAATAGGAAAGCATCTATTAAACCCTAAGGCCGAGGAGTAAGAATGAAGGACTCAGGGCACGTCTGTCACCCTTCATTGCATTTGAGTTCTATCTTATGGACAGGACCTGTTTCCTCTGACTGGTGCGGTCACAATTCTGATGGTCCCACTGCTTTCTTAGACTTGGAAAAACTCACATCTCTTCACATAGCATCAGGTGTTTTTCTAAAATCTCAGTTAAGAATGTCTTTTTAAAACAGACTATTTTTAGAGCAGTTTTCAGCCACACAGCAAAGGTGCGTGGCAAGTACAGAGTTAATGAGTGTCGGTTTTCCTTGCTGTACCTGCCTTTCTGTTTCTCACATGCAATAACCGGGTCCTGCCTCAGACACGTGTTTGCATTCTCGCTTTTCCTTTCCATGACACCACCACCCACATACACACAGGTGCACACATGCTCACACAAGGCACTCTCTGTCACCCTATATCCTCTCCACACACTTCCATGACCTGGATGCAAGCCCAGTTGCACGCAGTCAGCACCCAGCTCGGGTGTGTCTTCTCCATTCCCCCACGAGCCTTCTTCAACTCTCCCAAGCAGAAGTCTTTTTTCCCTACACTCCCCCAAACCTTATTACTATTTTGCTAATATGATTGTTAGAAGACATTCTGAGCTATACTGTAATACTGTCGTGTGGCTGTCTTAAATGTACAAATATATAATATATATAAATATTGATACATGTAAAATATATACATAAATTATTATATACAAATGAGAGAGAGAGAGCATTATGTGGCTGAATAATGAATCTTTTGAGGTTCATAACTGTATCTTTCTTCTTTTATTTACACCCCGCCTCATTATTACATCTATTTTTATTGTCTTCATTGTTGCATTTCTCATCATTACACCACAAAAGTGAATTTCAATGATAGTTATGAAATCAATTAATCAACGCATGTTTTCTCACTTGCACAGGTAACGTTACAGACTATGAGATCAAATGTATTAAACCATTATTAAGGAAAACTAAGATCCTATAGTCCATCCATAAGAATTGTGTATGTATACCTAATAGGTATCGGATCCTTTATAAACGCCTGGCCTTGTTCCAAGGACTTGACATGAAGTAAATTTTTTCCTCTCAGATACTACCCTACCTTAGAGATGAGGACACTGAAAAAGCTAGTCTGTCCTTGAATCACTTTCTTTCCACTACGTGGGTGTCCTGTTTTTCAAAGATCTATTTTATCCCTTGGGGGAGTCAGCCTCCAAGATGGCCCCTGCCTCCTGGGATTCACATCCTGTGCAGGACCACGCTGTACCACTGCTCATCTATGTGGCCAGTAACACACAGCAGAAGTCACAGGTACTGCTGCAGGATGAGGTTACAAAACAGGACTGTGGATTCCGCCTGCCAAACCCCAGTCTCAGAGAGCTTACAACGCACTCTAGGGAAGTGATTTCCACTTCTGTGAGCAGCCCTAGGGAGAGGACCGTGTAATGAGGCCAATGGCCACCAAGGAACTGAGGCTTCCAACCACACTGTGAGTGAGCTTGGAAGTGGATTCTTCAGATGACATAACTACACCCTGGCGACAGCTCGGCCTCCTGGGAGACCCTGAGCCACGGGAGCCCAGCCGTGCCGCTCCTAGATTCCTGGCCCTCAGAAACTGGGCGAGACCACACTTCTCAGGTTCAGGATGATGTGTTATGCAGCAGAAGATAACTAATATAACCATGGAGTCAATCCATTAAAACTCTTAATACAGAATAGGTAGAGCAGCCCCCGATATTGAGGTCTGTGGTGCGTCACCGTATGGGCAGGCAGATCTATACACCTTGGTCTGTAGCCACTGGGGCGTCTTGAACAAGACACCCTACTTCTCTGGGCCTCTGTTTTCTCATCTGTAAAGCTAGGGGGGTTAAAAGGTCAGCTCTATGGTTCCAATGACTTTCTCAAATTGTAAAGCAGCTAAGATTTGTCCCGTGATGTTCTCTCAGAATGAGCTGGGACACATTCTATCACCTGAGAACCACTGGTTTCTCGACTCTTCCAAATGAATGCCCCACATCATACCGTGACCCTTGACCGCGTCTTCCCATTTCTGCTGCATTCATCATAATAAACAATGTACAACTCAGCTGCTTACCAATCAGGAGGGGCCAAACACCTCTATCAATCAAGCGGAAGGCTGGAATTTATAATACACACAGACACACACACACACACAGTATTGGGAAAGAGTTGTCACCTAGATCCAAACTTTAAGACACATTCCCTCTTCAGGACTTGAAATAAACTATTTATTTTAGGCTTTAGCATCCCCTGTCAAGGAACTGCAAGAATACATTAAAACCCTGACACTAGGATAACATAACAATGTAAATCTCAACTCTAAAAATACCTCGAGAGAGAATAATTAACTCAGCTAGAATAGAAGCCCAAGTGCGCAAGTTTGAATGAGATCAATACTCTCCAGCCACCCTTCCTAAACAGAGGCTTTTTTGGCTTGTGTATCTTTTTATTTATTTATAACTCTACCCTGTCTGCTTCGGTAAAGAGTCAGAGCAGCCTTTCTCTTTCCCTTTGTTTTCAGCGCGTGCCGAGCGAGAACTCGTCTGGATAGGGCAGCGACCTTCACCCGAACCCTGCAGTGTGATGCTGAGAAGCGCGGCAGCCCTGGTCTCACCCTCCTTGGTTTAGCTGGATTTCTCCTGCTCCCCCTCAACCTCTCTCCTAGCTGCTCTCAGACCCAAAGTCTGATGTATCTCCTAAGGGCCTAAGATCTGGAAGAAAATCTTTCTCTTGTACTCAAATGCAGGGCTCTATTTCATCACTCCTCCCACTATAATCCAGAACACAGCACACCTTCTTAGTTTCCCTCTGTGACCCTGAATGCCTGGGAAGGTTATTGTCTTCATACGGTTTCACCGCACTTCACAGTTTACAAAGAAATCTTACATGCAGTTCTTTCTGTTGAGATAAAGAAATCCTAAGCAGCAAATTCAGTGAGTTAAGCCTTGTTGGGAAAATGCTCTAAAATAGATGACCAGCAGGGTGAGATAAAACCTTATTTTATTTATGAAATATCTAGCACATTTTCAGGAGTATAATTCTGGTTAAAAAAAAACAACAACTAAACGTTGCAGAGGAGAGAGAAGGAGAAAAGGAGAAAGAGGAACAGGCGTCTGTGCGGTTTTCTTTTGCATTTGTTCATATCTGCGTTAGTCCAAAAAGCCATTTAAGGGCAGCACAATGTCTTAATATGTCCGGATGTTATATAATAGGGATTGTTGTTTGTTTTTTAAATAGATTTTTATTCCTAAAAGTAGAAAAAAATGTTTCAGTACAATAACCAGACATTTCTTGTAGGCTGAGTTCTAATGCCTGACTCATCACCTTCGTCTGCACTCTGCTCCCAGAACTCCAGCCTGGGCCCTCCAGCACACACACCCCAGGCCCTGATTCGTTCAGCTCACACACCTGCTGGTCAAGAGCCACCTGTCACCCCAGGGCCTGGCTTACCTTTTCTCCCTGGGGCCCTGGCACGCCAGGAGGGCCGGGTCTTCCCTGGAGGAAAGAAGGAAAGGGAGGCCGTCAGGGGCAGCAGTGGAGAAGGAAGAGGCTGAGGCCACTGCACCTCCAAATCTGTGCCTGGCCTTTTCCCCAGAAGGCACCAGGCCACTTTGACAAGGCTTCCCAGACTGCACTTATTGCTAGAAAGTTCTTCCTCAACTAACCCAATGCCACCTCCATGTGGTCCCCTTTGGACTCATAGATGCATCTTCCCACGCCATCCTACACTCGCCTTTATTTTCCACTTAACAGCGCAGCTCAGAGAATATCATATCAGGACATTAGAAGCTCTATTAATTTCCACATTAATTTTATATTATTCTCCTGTATCTATTGATGAGCATTAGGGCTGTTAGTAATCTTTTACTCTCGGGGACAGGACTGCACTGAATACAGCACTTTGAACACGTGCGCGTCGCCCATGGCCTTTACGTTAATGATCACGTGCCGTACTGCTGAGGTGAGAATGGATTTAACGTGGTGTGTTCTCTGGAATCCCTCCACTCTGGCGTGGAGGAGTCCACGTGTGGCCGTAAGCTGGGGGCTGGTCGCTAACCCTCCTGGAACCCCCAGCCGAGTGGGACAAAGGCCACAGCCCCCTACGAGCTCTGCACAAGCCCCAGTCCCGTCCGGCCCCCGGAGCCAACGCCTGCCGACCTGCTCTCCAGTGTCCCCGCGCTTCCCGGGGAATCCATCCAGGCCTCTCTCCCCCTGGCAAAAGAAGGAAAGAGAAGAAATGAACAACAGAGGGACATCCCCGGGGTCAATGTCATAAAAGAGGAAAGGCAAGCAAAGGCCCTTCGCTCCCGAGCATGCTCTGTTCTCCACGAGGCACCAGGAGAGCCAAACACACACACACAGCAGCCGAGAGTTTATGTGTATTGGGGGTCAAGGAGCCTACGTTAAAGGTCAGGGAAACCACATTCCCATCTCTGCTTCTCATCTAAATCTGTGACCAAGTGAAGACCACACAGCCTCTTTGAACCACACAGACTCCTTATCTCATGGGTCTACGTGGGGGTCAAAAAAAAAAATAAATGCACGGGCTTGTAACGCAGCTCATAAAACTGTGGACACATTTAACACATCATTCATCCATCCAGGAAGCACGTATAAACGTCCACTGTTCGCAGAGCCTGGTACAGACCTAAGAGTTAATTTGCTGGAGCACAGTGGGCTACCATCCACACAACTCCACCCAGCAGCTTATGTTCCCACAGGTGTGAACTCTTGTCAGCTCTGGAATCTTGGGCAAGTTGCTTCACCTCTCTGAGATGTTTCTGTGGCCTGTGTTTCCTGGGGATGAAAATTATCCCTTCTTTGAAAGATACGGATGACCAAGGAATGAGGTGACTTATTAAAACACCTGCTTATGACAGCCAGTGGATAAATACCAATGCTCTCCTCCAAGCCATGCCCGTGATGCTGGTGTGTTCCCGTCATGGCTGACTCGCCGGGTCCAGTGTCCTTCTCCCAGGTGGGCCCTAAGAGCTCGGCTGATGGAGAGAGACCCCTCCGAAAGGTGGGTTCATGCTGGTACCAACAGCCTGTGGCACAGCCTCCAGCGGCCCAGGTTCCTTCTTGCAGTGCCTCCATTACAGCAGCTTCTCTCGTTTCCAAGGGCCATGCTTGCCGCTCTCTGCTGCTCCTCCGTGCCCTCGGGGCTCATGTAAACGTCACCCCTTTGGCCTTTTAGTCCGGATTCCACGTCCCGTTCTTCCCCAGCATGGTCTCGTATGTGTCTCCCTCACAGCTCTTAATCCAATTCGCATTTATTCTCCACATGACCACCCTTCTCTCCCGTCCCCCAGGAGGACACGGGCTGGGTTCACTCTTTTCATTATTGTGTCCCCGGAGCCCAGCCTGGAGATGCAGTGTGGCCCCAGTTGACATGACTGAATGATGCAGCACTGCACAAGGGAAGGATTCTGAGCTCTCCTTCTACTTCCCTATAACTTTATTTCTTAAGTTCTTTCTTTCCTTCTTTGTTGTTTTCTTTTTTTTTTTTTTGTTTTGTTTTTGCAGTACGCAGGCCTCTCACTGCTGTGGCCTCTTCCGTTGCGGAGCACAGGCTCCGGACGCGCAGGCTCAGCAGCCATGGCTCACGGGCCCAGCCGCTCCGCGGCATGTGGGATCCTTCCGGACCGGGGCGTGAACCCGTGTCCCCTGCATCGGCAGGCGGACTCTCAACCACTGCGCCACCAGGGAAGCCCCCCTTCTTTGTTGTTTTAATGTTGGCGTGTCTTTCAGGACGCTGTTTTGAATAGCTGAAGATTCCTGGTTTTCTGCTCACCTTTGCTCTGCTGGTCCTGGGTGCCTGCCTGCGGATGCTGACTGTATACCCAGCCCACCTCTGCTGACTGCAGGGTAAGGGGGGGGCTTCTTTCTCTCAATCTGGGGTCAAAAACTGATGCTTCCCACTGGACAGTTCAAGCCGAGGTCAGGGGAGGAGATGCCCAACTCTGCTGCTCTAAGTGCGGGGCCTCAGTTAATCACTGACAGCTGTCCCCGGATCCCTTGACTCCCCAAATCCACTGACTTAGCCTTAGGATTGTTCCAGCACCTCTCCCCGCTCTGCAGGCTGCACTGTAGTTTCCCTCCACTTTGCATCTATGTAAACTTAACCATATATATTTCCGATCTTTCAGAAATGATTTTAAAATCCTGGAACAATGATGTACGCGTTTCTACTTTCAAGCACTCATATATTAACTCTTTTAAAGTCTTTCCATCACGTGAAGTTCGGGGTGAACAGAGAAGAGAGCCGCCTGCAGTTTCTCTCTCTGCCAAGTGATTCCACGTGTGCTACTGCATCTTCTTTTCCTCCGAACGCTATGGGGTTGGCAGGTTTGAGGGTGACTCTGATGAGGAAATGGAGGCCCTGATGTAAGCCACTTACCCCAGCGAGGTGTGACTGCATTGGCACCAGAACCTGGATTCCCCTGACCCTCAATCTTCTATGTCTACCACCCCGTGGGGTCTGAGCAGAGGCCCCTAGAGGACCCCAAGCATCTCTTCCATTGATTCCCAGAGCAGCTGATCTGGCAAGAACGCCAACCCCCTCATTTTACAGGGGAGGAAACTGACAACCTTAGGAGGTAGAGCTTGTCCAAGGTCACACAGAAACTTAGCGATGGAGCCAGGACTGAAGTCAAGGCCTCCGGACTTCCATTCCAGAGCTCTCCTCGTGGCGGGCCAGCCTACTGAACGTCCCCCGGGGGCACTTCCACAGGGCTCAGCAAAGGAAGGAGTGTTGACCAGGCACTGTTTCACAAATCCTACCTCGCAGCCCAAGACCCTATTTCTTAACAGCCTTGCACTTACTCATCAAGGTCAGTGGAGCCCGGAGGCGAGATTTCTCCCGGCTGCCACTCAGGACAGCTGCAGGGTGCAGGGCTCGGACTCGGCTGGACGTGGCATCGGCGGTCTCTCCCTGGTCAGCACACAGAGAGTGGGGCAGGAGGGATGCGACTGGGGTGCTGATAGGTGTTTGCCTCCAGGAGCAGGAGATGAGAGAGGGAGGGAATGAGCAGGAGAGGACGGACGAGGGACAGAGATGAGCCGAGGGACAAAGAGGCGACGGAGCCGGAAGACGGAAGACGACGGCATTCCGAGCGGGTCTTTAACTGCCACACCCTCCGAGCCCTGCTGGGATAGGAGGTGGGACGAAGTCACAGGGAAGCATGGGGTCAGCGTTCAAACTAGCGCGAGCACAGCCCACCAGAAGCCTGGAATCTGCAAATCAAAGCAGACTCAATCCGTGTCTGCAGCATCTTCTGGGTACCAGGAGCTGAACACACACTATCTCCTTTAAAATCCACATCAATCCTATGACACACTGCCCCTGCTTTCAGTAAAGGAAACTGAGTCTCAGAGATTAAGTGTGCCATCCTGGCTCACACAGCTCAAGAGGGGGAGATCTGGTATTCACTGTCTGAATCCTGGGGGCTTGCGGTGAAGGCAGGGGGCGGGGGGGGGCGCTCCCCCAGGCCAGGTCCACTTGCTGTTCTAGGTCTCCGACAGCAGAGGGCACACGCAACCCGCTTAAAGCACAAAACCCGCCCACAGCCCCTGCCATCTAGGCTGCCTAGTCTTGAGGACCCTGAAATCTCCGTGTCCCTCTGCACATTTAATGCGGGAGGGTGTGTGTGTGGTGTGCTTCTTCCACTGGGCACTTGCTCCATAAAGATTTAACCACATGCATCCAGCACACAGGAGAAAGTCAACAAATACTCATCCCAGTAACACCTGGTGGGCAACACTGCCAGCCCTTCCAGAGCTACGTGGATTGAAGGCTATGGTCTTACTGACGACTCATCGTAAGACAGAGCTGGGGGCTGGTGTGGGCGGGATGCACCATGGCCACAGTCCCTTCAAAACTCCCACTCCCTTTTGTTAAATGTTCAGGGGGTGCCTACCGGGTGCCAAGTCCTGTAGCTGCTCTCACAACTAATTTCATCAGATCCTCAGGGTCACTTCCTGAGACAGATGGTGTTACCTCTAAATGTTAGATAAGGACACAGGTCAGAGAGACTAGAAGCTGGTGTGAGGTCCCAGAGCTGACAGAGGCAGGGCCAGGGTAAGACTGGTCCTGTTGATTCCAAAGCTGGTGCTCTGACCGTTTCACTCCAGCCCCCAAGGCCTGGGCTTCCCTAGTCCCAAACCAGGGCGGGCAGGACCCCTGGAACGTCCTCCCTGGGGCCTCAGGAGCTCGACTGCCACACTCACCCACCCGAAGTTGTGTAGGAAGCACGGTTTCCAGATAGAAGAGCCGGGGCCGCCGTGTCCAACTTCTGGCCCCTAGGGCGTGGACTCCTCTCTTTGTGACTAACTAGATACACTGTACCATTTGCCAACTGCCCCAAGCCCAAAAGCCCCTGGACAACCCATTCGGGCCTCACTGCCCCTCAATCACTAGGAGGTGCTTGTGCCTACAGAGCCTCCGCGCCTCGCTGCGCCTGCAAGGCACCTTCTGGAAGACGCCTGAAGCAAGGGCTAACTCCCGGCCCCCACCTCCCAGAGAAGGCCCTGCCACGCGGCTGACGGAGGTGGCCTAGCGATGCGTGGCCACTGGCTCTCTCTGGCCCAGCTCCACGTCTGGCCAAGCCAGGCAGCGGGATGCGCCTGTCTCAAGGGGAAATGGAAACTTCCTTCTTGCTGATTTAAGAAATCTGAGAGGTTCACAAGAAAATAAGCTGTTTTAAGTACTCATCAGATATAAGAACTGGAAAGGAGCCTAAGAGATCATGCAGCCCAGGCTTCTTGTGTGACAGATGGGGAAACAGAGGTGCAGAGAAGGAACCAGCTCTCCCCAGGGTCACGGAGAAAAGTCGGCAAGGGAGCCGGAGCTCAGACCCAAAGCTGAGCTCGCAGGGCTCAGGTTATGCACGCCCCCATCTTTCTCTGTCGGGCTGTCTCTCTCTCTCTCCCTCTCTCTCTCTCTGACTCCCCACCCTCCATAAATATGGCATATGTTGCCCGGCACTGCTCTAAGCATTTTACAGATACTAACTCATTTAATCCTCATGGTAGCCTTACATAACAGATAGTTCCTCTCAGCACTGAGGAAACCTGAGACTCAGAGGTTAATTAAACTCTCCAAAGGTCACCCTGCTTGCAGATCCCAGAACTAGGATTGAACACGCAGGCAGGCTGGCTCCAGAAACACTGTGCGGGGCTTCCTCTATGCCACGATGCTGCTGCGTGGTGCAGCCTGGGGAGGCTGAGGCTGATGGGTCACCGGTTGGACTTCCTCTCCTGGGGCTCCCCTGCAGGCGGGCCCCCACTTCCCAAGCTTCCCTGCAAGGTGGCGCCTGCAGGGGGCAGGGCTGTGGCCGGTCTGAAGAAACAGTCCCTGGGGAATGTCGACCGTTCAGCCCCGTGTGTCCTGCGGGGAAAGCCCAGATTGGGAGTGAGACGTTTCCAGCACCTGCTCGCCTTATAGCGGGCTGCATCAGGAAACACATCGCCTCTGGGCTCAGTTTCCCCCTCTGGACGATAACGGGAGATCTCCAGGGTTATCTGCGGTCCTTTCCAGATCTGATAATTTAGAATTTTGACAGGAATGCAGCATTTCTTGGCTGGAAAAAAAGTCTTAAGACTCCAAAAGCTTAATGGACAAGCCGTGCAGCATTATATGGGAAAAGGCTGTTACTTCAAAACAGAACTTTGGGAAGAACAAAGCACTGAGTGTACAGACTGAGTTTTCCCCTGAACCACAGGTGGGAGAGGACACGAATGTTTGTGGATGTGTCAGTTATGTGCTGGACACTTTGATTCTGTGTCTCATCCAAGGTTCCAACAAGATTCAGGGAGGCTGTGCATGTTTCCATTCCGCAGATGAGAACTGAGGTTCTGGTACATCAAGTGGCCGGCCCAGCTCCTCTGGGGCTGAGCTGGCTCCCCCTAGGCCCGCGAAGAGTCCTCAGCTCTGTACTTCAGTCTCGACTAAAACCCCGGGCAATGCAAATTCCTCAGAAGCTCAGCTGAAGCTGCTGCGACCAGGTAGCTCAGGAGGCCATCTTTTGGACGGCGCAGTGTTCGTGCTCTGCTTTCTGTCGGTGACATTTCCTGGCTTCCATGACGTGGTCCATGCAGCTTCCTGTTCACCATTTCATCCACTCCGGAGGCTTCACCTAAGCCTAAGTGCTAAGATGCATCTTCTAAATCCACCCTACGCATCTCTAAAGAAGTCCAAGTTCACACGCCTGCTACTGAAGGTCCTCTGTAATCCGAGTCCGACCTTGGCTCCTGCATCACTCCTCACCTGGTGCCCAGCGCATCGGTAGATGAGGCCTGGCCAGGTGCTCCGTGTCAGGTACTACCCCAGGGCGTGAGGCCCCAGAGGTGTATGAGGTGAACAGGGTGTGAGCGGCGTGCTCAAGTTGCCAGGGGGCTACAGGCGTGTGTGGGGGGGTAGGGGGTGAAAGGCAAACAAATGTGACACACATGACCCGTGAGGGTGAAAACCACAGGGGCTCCAGGGGCACGGACGTGCAAGCTCTGGGACAGGCCTGGGGGCCGAGGAAGACTTCTGAGGAAGTGGCGCTTGAGCAGAGAGCTGAAGGAGGTCACACGAATATTTAAAGTATTTGTAGCTGGGTGCTGGGGGGTGGGCACGTGGAATGGGTGAATAAACAAATGGATGCATCAGCTTAGCTTTTCACAAGCCCCCAGTCAGACTGCAGCTTCTTAAGGACTGAACTTATGTTTTTACTTTTTTGGGTCCTTTCCAGCACATTAAAAAAAAAACGCACTTAAAACATAGCTTCAACGGGGAGGATTCCTTCCATATTCCTTCATGAGGTAGAAGACATTTGTGGGAGGTGCGTCTGGAAACCCCAGGCACTGCGTGTGAACCAGATGATGGACGAGGGCTGGGAACAGGCGTCTGGCTCAATCCAGATCCCGCCCGCGATTCTACAATGCAGGGACTGAGGCCCCGTAAGGAGGCTTCTTTCCCTCCTCATTTCCTTTTGCACACTCCACATCAGTGCTGCGCGGCTTGAGCCCACGTCTCCCGGACCCCAGGGTGTTTGGTGGCACATGGTCCCCACATGAAGCAAAGCAGAGTCCTCTGCGGGTGGGGTACCCTCACGAACTCCTGCCCGTGGGTCCTCAGATGCCGTGACTGCAGGCTTGGCCCAGCCCCGGGCCTCAGGCAAGCGGCAAAGCCACAGCCTTGACCCCTCTGTGCGGGGAGCCCTGCCCAGGGGATCAAGCATTGGGTGTCTGTGCCCTGCAGTGCTGTGTCAGTACTGCACGTGGATCTGATGGCCAAGGTCCCGGAGCTACTGGGGGGCTGCATCCACCTCCTGTCCTTACACGACCCAGCCGTGTCCACGCTACTGTCCTTTGCTTCGGTTCCCACACCTTCGATTCACCAGTTATCCTTCTTATAGGGGGGGTCTGGTCTGAGGACACAGGACTCACCTGTTATTCACTGACTGGTCTGGCCAAGGCCTGCGGAGGGCTATCCACGCTCCAGGCTGTACACGGGGCACTGTGCACCTCGCAGGACCACGAAGTGAATTGACCCTGTGAATCCGTGTGGCCCACTGAACTCCTGGGGCCTCGAAAGCAGGGCCTGTCCTCAGTCTTCACTGGCGCTGCCACCGTCAGCGCAGGACGTGAGGCACCGGGCATTCAGTAGCGGCTGGCGGGACGCTGAAGGCCTGGAGGCCAGGGCACAGGCCTGGGTCTCTGATTGTGCCCACAGGTGACAGCCAGGGGGGTGTCCATGCACCTGGGCCTTTGGCCGGAATCACTGGTGAGCCGGCCACACACGCACTTTGGCCACGGAGTCTCAGGGTCCCTTTTGCTGGTCTGGAGCTCAGCCCTACTGCCGGGTCCGTTCCCCAAACCCTGCCTGTTCCCACGGGGGCTTTCAAATGAGAACCTTGTTCCTTCGTGCACCAGAGCTGCCCATCAAGCCCTGTGCCTGGATCCTCAGTTATCCCAAGTGTCACTTTCAAGACTCTACCTTATAAAGGGAAGGAGCAGAGGGCCACAGAGAGGCGCTCTGCCTGCAACCCAATGCACGGAGCCACATGAAACTCTCAAAAGAACCAAGAGACGCAACCCATGATGACCACGGGGTCAGGTATTTCACTTTTTAAGCTACAGTGATTAAAATTGAATAACCACACAAACAGAAACCATGCTTTGGAGCTGAGGTGGGCGTTATGCTAGCCTCTGCCCCCTCCCTCCTTCTGAGGAGCCTTCTGGGAAGCCTCGGGGCCACGTGTTTCCAGAGCCACACAACACATTCATTTCCTTTGCCTGGAGCCCCCCTTCTGGGGGAGCAGCCTAAGGAAACCATCCTAAATTGGAAAAATAAAGCTATCGGTGCAAAAATGGTCACCAAAGCAGTGTTTTTCATCAT
Source organism: Tursiops truncatus (assembly GCF_011762595.2). Taxonomy (NCBI): domain Eukaryota; kingdom Metazoa; phylum Chordata; class Mammalia; order Artiodactyla; family Delphinidae; genus Tursiops; species Tursiops truncatus. The sequence goes on from NC_047050.1 coordinate 74,179,013, forward strand.
GAAAAACTGGAAAAAACCCGAAGTGATCAATAATAGGGGAGCGGGCACATAAATCACAGTCTAGTCACACACGGGACGCTGTGCAGCCGTTTAAGATAAATCGTAAAAGTCTACAGCAGCATATGCTGGGGAGAGGCTCCACGCAGGAACAAGAGACAAGACGGATGCAAAGCAGAACATGTCACGTGTGACTAAGACACGGGACACACAAGAACAAGTCCTACAGGGACTTGGCCACCACAGTTGTAGCAGGATGGTGGAATTAGAGGCTGTTTTTTCCCTATTTTCCAAATATACTGAAAAAAAATTAAGTTTCTTAATAATTTAGACATTCCCTATAAAACTAGAGTAACATGTACTCTAGGAAGATGGAACAGGGTAGCTGCTGAAAAAGGGTCTGGAACATGGCCAGTTTCTAGCTCTTGATCTGAAGGAGCCCCATCAACAGATGGGCCTGGGATTCCTGAGAATTCGATCCGGCTGCTGTCTGGCGAGGTCAGGGGGGATATGCGGTCCTCACCCCCACCCAGCAGAACCCCGAGCCTTCTACGGCCTTAGCACCCATAGAAGGATCTGGTCTGAGGATTACTTGTGACCCAGTGGCCTCACCACGAAGGCACGGCCAGCCTCAGCCGCCCCGACCACGTCACCCTGGTGGCAACGTGCGTTCACGAGTCTCCGCTGAGGTCGGGTCTCACCACTTGATGCACGAGGCTAAACGTGGGTCCCCACGGCCACAGCTGTCACCAGGCTCCCTCCCTCCGCGGGAGAGTCAGGTAATTGAGGTGTGGAGAACTTGTGCAACTTGCCGAGGGAGATGTGAGTCCATGGCAGCAACCGGAACTGAGTCCGGATCCAAAGGCTCTTTCAAAACCTCTCTGGCCAGGAAACCCGAAATCCTGTCTCTGCAAGGGGACTGCAGCCCCTGCAGGTACCGAGCCCACAGCATTCTGGGCCCAGACCTTACGTTCAGAAGGCTGGGAAACTAATGCCTCCTCTGCACCGGGCTTCAGCCGCCAGTGCGCGCACGCACGCACGCACGCACACGTGCACACACACACTGTCTATGGAAAGCTGCACTGATTGACTGAAGCAGATTGGAAATACCTTTTCTCCTTGGGCTCCCTTTTCACCTCGTTCTCCATGGAGACCCTGGGGAAGAGGGGAAGATGAGTAACAGGACAGCCCCGTCCAGCTTCTCTGCGCTGAGTCTGAGGCCCGTGGGCAGCCTGCCTGCCTGGATGGCGGTGAAGGTCTGTCTCCCGTGCCGCCTCACTCCGCACAGCGGCCTGCACCCCCCCCTCGGGCCTGGGCAGCGATCTGGGTCCCCCGCGGCGTGAGACGTGAGCTCCCGGGGCTGGTCCCCCGCCTGGATCATCGAGGTCCTCCCTGTTAAGACTTGAACCCACCCTGGTCCCTGAGCTCATCTGGTCAATCGCAGGAAGGTGGCCTTGGAGTCAGTCCCCACTGCCACCCAGAGCCTGTGATTCCGTCTGATCATGGAGTTGGCGGAGCAGCCCAACACTGAACCTGAGACTCTGGGCCCCTTGAAGCCACATTCCTCCACCTCCCCCAGGGACAGGGCTGCTGCCCCACCCTCCATCCACCCCACCTTCCTCAGAAGCAACACCTAGAACCTGCACTAAGGACTCCCTCCCCTCTGTGAGCAGAAGCGATGGAAACGCCAGCCAAGGTGTTGGCGTCTCTGACCACAGGATTCAAATTACAGCCCCCGCCCCGCCCGCCTACCGTCCATCCTCTTCACCAGGCTTCACTTCCCTCGAGCACTCAGCCCCACAGGACACATCTGTGGCCTCCCCCAAGCAGAATGCCAGCCCCACGAGGGCAGTGCCTCCTTTCCTTCAGTGCCGCACCCCACGGTCTGGAAAAGCAGCTGCCCCTTGATGTCCATAAACACTTGTTGAATAAGTGAGCCAAGGAATGGCTACGTCAATCCCTTGGTTTGCACGAGAATCTTGCAGAAGTTCTACCTGAAGGCTACTGCCCCACATGACAGTGCAGAGATCAGAATGCACGTGTGTCTGCTCCTCTGAGATGTGTAGGGTGTGCGGTGAGATGCCGGGTCACAGCACCCCCGCTGGTGGAAGCACGGCTGCTCCCGGGCAGGAATGCAGCTTGGGGCATGGCCCTGCTGGAGAGGCCTGAGTACATCCTGTGTTACTAGGTGAATGCCCTGTGTCCCCTCTCTCTCCTCTCCCTTCCTGGATGCTCTAAGAAAAGGATGTTAAAGGGGGCAGACTGCCAGGCCTGCTTGTGGATCCCAGGAGTAATACTTACATCTTTGGTGCCTGGGGAAGAGGCACAGGGCCAGAGCACAGGACGCCTTCCCAGAAGGCAGAGGGTCTGCGGACCACTTAGGCCTCTGGGGGCAGCTGGATATACAGGCCATTCTAATTCCATCCAAATATTCTGGCCAGATACACAGAGGTCAGAGGTTTTGAATGCCCCTGAGGCAATGCAGGTTGCCTTGTTTGAAAACGACCATTAACACTGCTTCTTTCCTTTGGAGAGCATCTCAAATCTTTCTTAACAAGCACTAAAAACAAGGTTAGAGGCTCAAGGAGACACTTTGCTCACTATATACCGTATCTACTTGTCCATCGCTTTGTTCACGGGGCACTTGGTCACCAAACATCCCCTGTGTCTGGCACTGTTCTAGGGGCTGAAAATTTATAATAAAGACTCCACCCCTTTCTGGAGCGGCTGACTAGACAGATTGGTAAAAATGGCTTCTTTAGGTCAAGTGTCAGAAATACCTGGGCTGCTGGGTAAAAATGCAGATTCCTGGGCTCCACACAAACCTGTTGCTTTAGCTGGGAATGGGGCCCTGGGAACGTGCATTTGAACATGATCGCTAAGAGATCCTTTAAGTACCATAACATGTAAGCATTTCTGGTCTAAGAAGAATCACCCATGCTTCACTGCCATGTCCTCCGTGTGCAGATGCGGGATGGAGACCTGTCAGAGCCTGGGTCCCAGTCCCTGGCAGAGGCGACAGAGCCCCTTCCACACAGCTGCCTCTACTTACAGGAGCTCCGACAGGGCCGGGAGGTCCGGGAAGTCCAGGAGGTCCTTGGGGTCCCTGCAGAAGCGTGTTCACAAAAGAAGGTTTGGGAATGGCCAGAAGAGGCAGGAGCAGAGGTCACACTCTGTCGGTGACCACGTTCAGGGCCGAGAGGGCTGCTTCTCACCCACCACGTGCCACCGTGCCGCCCACACAAGGTCTCCCCGAGAGACCCCTCTATCTCCGCTGCTCCCTGCCCCACGCAGAGCTCGTGCCATCCCCTGCCTGGTGGAGCCAGGATTCACACGCAACTCTGCTTGACTTCGAGGAACAGGAAACAGTGTGCTGAGCCATCAGAAGTCCAGTGCGGCTGTCTCGTTTCCATGTGCCCCGCGGTCCACGGCCATGCCAGGATCTGGCCAGGACATGTGCACAGCTCTTGGTCACATGACTGATTCCCTCAGCGCATCGCTCATACTTCGCCGTGGGGCCAGCACAACCCAGACGTGTCCTGACAAAGCCCAACGGGATCTGCAGGGCCTGGAGACCCCTCTGCTGCCTGGACCATGGGTTGCTATGATTTCTAGGCTACTAACTGGGCAATATCTGTTAAAATCTATTAAAATTAAAATGTTCTTTTCCTCAGCCAAAGGTATCCCAATTTTTGTCATCTAGCCTACGGAAATAAAAATACAGTATACGTAAGAGAAACGTGTGCACGTGCACACGTGTGTGTGCATTTACTGATTTTAGTGAAAAAGATGAAATCAGAAATAACCGTAAGGGCCACAAATAGAGGAAAAGTTATGTAAATTACGACACATCCATATGATGGAATAACATGCACTGATTAAGAGAATAGGTGGTGTCGATCCATACTGGTGTGGAAAGATAGGTCTCTTGTTAAAAAAGATAAACGGCAGAGTACGGTACGATTCATTTTCTGTAAGCCTTTAGAAACATCATGGATGTGTGGACATACACACATGAGCCCAGGTGTGGTGCATAAGCAGTGTAGGTAAGGAACCCATTTGGGCATCAGCTCTACACCTAAGGAAATGTTACCCAAAAAGTTCGTTTTGCATCAAGATCTGTACACCAGGAACAAGAGAGGAATAACTCAAAGCAACACTTACCCGCACGCCCACCTCTCCAGGCAGCCCCGGCTCTCCTGGCTCTCCCGGCTCCCCCTGCACACACAGAATAGCATGTGGTCACAACCCGGCGGACACAGGCCCAGGCACCCGAGGCATCTCTTCCTGGAACTAGAACTCGGCACGGAAACGATGTAACCACCGGTGAGCTGAGACCCAGCTCCCCCAGAGACTCTTTCTACAAGCAAAGGAGCTGAGCTTCACTGCGGGTGTTCATCACCTCAGTCCCCATCCACTCCTGCTGCTGGTCCAACAAAACTCAGCTGAGACAGAACAGTGGAGCAAGCATAGTGGCTTGCGTGCCCATCAGGGGCCGCCAAGAACCCGAGCCGGTTTCCATTTGGGTCCTTGCTGGAGAAGAGGGCCCGTTTGTCCTGGATCGGACTGACCCGCCTGAGTTGAGGTCACATTTTGCCTGGGGTCCTAGACTGTGTTCCAACTCAGAGGCTGCGGGTGCAGAGGTGGAGTCGGGGTGCCCCCCAGAGGGAGGCCGGCTGGCCGTGCAGGCTGCTGCTGGGGTCTCACCGACTCCTTGAGCTGTGAACCGGGGACTTGGGAACCGAATCCCTCAGCTTGGACCTCGACTTGGTTCCAGGTCTAGGCATCGGACAAGACCTCCCATGCAGGACTGCCTGTCAGCTAAGTGAGAAAACAGCTTCCAGGGACACATAGGTGGCAGATGCCTGGTGGCAACGGCTGCTGCTGGTGATGTTATAACTATCAGGCTGGCCTCCAGGGACCTGGGAAGATCCTGGTACAAAGAAGCCCCAGCTCAGGCCTGGCCCTGGCAAAGGCCACCCCACTCGGGGACAGGGGACTCTGATCAGGAGGTCCCAAGCCCGGTGCTGCCCTGTGGGAACAGACGTACCTGCATGCCTTTGCTGCCGTCTCTCCCAGGGGGACCCGGCAGGCCCAGGGAACCCTAGGATGAGAGAAAGAGAACAGCAGTTAGGACAGGGTGAGGACAGCACTGGAGACAGGCTCTCAGGATGCTGGTGCAGCGGAGAAAGTGCCAGACAGGACCTGTGGCCAGGACACCACGACTCAGAGGGCAATTCACAGACCTGCAGCCTGGGCGCCTCCTGGGAGAGGGTGAGAAATGCAGATGCTCAGGCTTCACTGGAGGCCTATTGTATCAGGGCCCATGTTTTAACAAGATCCCCCAGGGGGTACATATGCACCTGACAGTGGGAGTGAGACGCCCCTGCCCCGCCCTCCCCTAACTCGCCGTGTGGCTGACCCCCCTCCAGGACCGGAGTCACACATGTCAGCACAGCACCAGGCCGGAGCAGGGTTCTTGACCTGGGCCCCATCAGCACTGGGCTGATAATTCTTTGTTCGGGGGTGGGGAGGCTGTCCTGGGTGTTGCAGGATGTCCTGCAGCATCCTGAGATGCCAGTAGCACTCCCCAGGTGTGACAACCCAAAATGCCTCCAGGGATCGCCGAACGTCCCCTGGGAGGTAAAATTCACACCAGTTGAGGACCACTGGGCTAGACCAGGTATTGAAAATGTTTCCTAAGCTGGGGCGAACTCCATTCTGATGAACTATGCAGAAGCATGGGACGGGCACGCTCATGGAGCAGCTGTGGGGACCTGCTCGACCCCCCCCGACCATGCCTCCTGGAGATGGACGGGGGACAACTCAAAAACAGGGAAATCCAGGAGCCCTCTGCTCCTGTCCAGCTCCCACACCACCTGATTCAAATCAAAGGATTCCGCCAAGACCTTCACCCCAGCTGCCCCCTCCCCATCAATTTTCCGTGGGACACGGAGCAAGTCAGTGCCTCTTTCTGGGCTTTTCCATCTGTGAAATGACGATGCTGGACATTCAATGAATGACTGAACTGATGAACCTGTAAGTATATTTAGAAAACACTAAGGGCTGGACCCTGTAGGATGTCTTCATATACTGTGTTATTTCGTACTCATAATAAGCCCTCGAGACAGGTCTTATTTTCTGAAAGACACACCACACATTATACATTTCTAGTTTTTATCTATAAATTAAGATGCAACCGTGTATGTTTGTGTACACACACACACACACACACACACACACACACACTTTTAAAACTTCTACAAAGTGCCTTCCATGGTCTCAACATTCTAAGTTGTTGTGATATTGGAGAGAAAAACAGACAGAGAGACATCTCTGGCCCAGCTCTGCACCTTTCTAGCTGCGTGACCCCAAAGGCAGCCACTCTGAAAGGTTGTGTGGCGCTCGCCCCTCGTCCAAGTGTGGAGGGTGACACCAGCAGGGTCGCTGGGAGGATGAGGGGGTGCTGGGGCAGTAAAGCACACCCCTGCTGGGGGGACACCTCTACCCCCGGCACGCTGTCATCGCGGCCACATGAGGTGCCCTCTCCTGCTGTCACCCAGCAATTTAACGGTGCCCACAGGGCGCCTGTGCTCCCACGAAACACTGATCTGCTGGGAAGTGGTGTCTGGTTCTTAAGCTCGGGGCCAGGAGGGTCTAGTCCTGGAGACTAAGGAGATCAGTTAATGTGAGTGGAACCTTCCAGAGGGGACGTCGCAGGCAAGGCAGCCTGGGGGGCAGGACTTCAGGGACTCAGCAGGCTGAATGCAACCCTCATGCTCCTGCAACCGTCCCTTAGAGAAGGGTGGGCCAGTTTGGACAAATTACTTGATCTCAGAATCTCGGTCTCACTTTCTATAAAAAAGGAAACAACTACAGACACTGTGGAGCTTGCATAAGTATGAAGTGTCTCCGCGGGGGTTCGTGTAACATTTCCAAAGCTGGTCTGCACGATACCTGTTTGATTTGTAGTGTATGTGTGACGGGGTGGGGGGAAGATTGCCAAGTCCTTGGGTCAAATAAGCTTGTGAACTGCAGTTAAATAAAGTTAAACAGGGTCCTTCACGGCAGGTTGTCTTGAAGCCTTAAACTTGCTCTGTGGATGGCGGGTCTGCACAGTGTCCTTGCCCGCCTGACCTGCCCCTGGGGCACGTGCGGGGACCCTGCACCTCCTCAGGGGCCAAACCGAGTCCTTCACCCACGTGCGTCCAGGGGACCAGGCTGCCATCAGCAGGGGTTCAAAAGTGTTAAAAGGGAGTTAGTTATTGAGTAAGAAGAAGAAAGACGAAGGCAGTCTCTGATTGGCAAGCCTCGTACTTAGGTGGGATTTCCGAAGCGGAGAGACTTTCTCGTTGCTCTTAGGGAACGTCTGACTCTCCCTGGCTGGACACAAAGGCAGGCGAACAGTCCGGGTATTTTCACACGAGGAAGGATTGTTCAACATCAAGGGCCCAGGGTGTTCTGCGGTGGCCACTTCCTCGGGACAAGTGGCAGTCGATGGGGTGCTTTCTGGGGTCCAACTGTCCCTGTAAGGGCAGGGCAGCTGTGGCCGGAGACTTCTCAGCCTCTATTTCCACACCCACACAACAGGGGTGAATTCCCTGCCTGCCTGCCCCTCTATCTGACTATTTTGAAACTCAAGCGAGGTTGAAAGAGGCAACCAGTACAGATACAAGTGATTTCTGCAATACAGAGTGACAACTAGACACCAACCAGCATCGCTATCGTTAGCGCTAATGGCAGAAACAGCAGGAAAATTAACGGTACACTAAAGAAAACGTTAAGGGGATATTACAGACGTGCTGCTGGCGGCCAGTCTTCGCTACACATTCACGACCTGCCAGGTTCTGAGCTGTTTACCCTCATCAGTGCACTCGACCCGTCCTCACAACAATTCCACAGGGAGATGCAACTGCTACCTACGTTTCAGAGTTTACGACATGGAAACGCAGGGACTCAGTACTCTGCGAAGTTACAGCGTGTGTAGCGGGAGATCAGACTTGGGGCCCCAGAGTCGGCCTCGTCGTCTGCACAGCACTTGGCACTTACACGCACGGCCCTGCTTGGATGCTCGGTCACCCTGTGGGTTACGTGTTCCATGCTGTCTTCACGTGCAGCCCATGAGCACAGAGGAACCCTGACTTTCTGGCGGCTACCCAGAAGTTCCATGGCCTGGTGAGGCAGCTTGGGGCGGCTGAGGCCTGGGCACGCAGCCTTGCCCTCCCTCCGCAGAGATCGAGGTCAGCCCCACTCAGCCTCAACCAGCCGTCCTTCCCTGGGAAAGCATCAGAGCGTCCCCAAAGGCCTCGCAGGAGGCAGGAGCTCTGCCTCAAGCCAGGATGCCGGGGGTCAGGGACAGGGTGGGCTCAGCTCCCCAGATGCCCCGTCTCCAAGGCCATGTTTTATCTCCGGCCCCATCCTGCTCGGATCTTAGCAAAAGGCTGTGTGCTTCCAAAGGCAGGGGGCAGCCTACCGAACCCTGCTTCCTTACAACATTAGGGATAAATGCAACACTTTCCAAAAGGAGACGCTCCCCACAGCGCACCCCTCTAGGGTCAGCCCTCTTGGGGTGACGCGGTGCGAAGCTTGCCCCAGGGGTGGGTTACCCAGTCCTTGAAGGGCCAGCCCGTCTTCTGGCTGCTGCAGGTGGGAGGTCCCGCAGCTGCAGGCAGGGAAGGGAGGTCTAGATGGGCTCCTGCCTCAGGAATACAGCCGGGAGAGCAGCACAGCACGGCGTTTCCAGGACCATCTAATAGAGGAAGCCAGGGAGAAGACCAGAGACAACGCCAGAGGGAACTCCAGAGAGTTCTGGAACCTCCCCTGTGCCCACAGTTGTCAAACGCCCAGCTCTGTTGGCACTTTCCAGTAGATGCCCAACAAGTATCTGTGTGAGTCCGTCTCATCACAAGACAAGAGCTCCACGAGACGGGAACCAGGGTTCCGTCACCTCCGCGTGAGCCGCGCCCACGTGGCCCCAGGCCCCACAAGTGTTCCCTGCGCTTTAACTCCTTCCCCAGAGCCCTGTGGAAGTGAGCCCTGCGGGTACGAAACCCGCAGGGACAAAGGGAACAGCAAGCTGTTATAGGAAAACAACAGTCTCAAGAGCCAGTCAGCTGCAGCTTCAAATCCCGCTGTCCCTCAGTACCAACGGCCCGGGTCAAGTTAGCGGCACACCGTGAGTCTCAGTTTACATCTGTGAGGAGGCATCATAAACGTCCTGCAGGATGTGTGCTTCCCAAGGACGGGGACAGCTGGGCAAGCTGGCTTTAGAGCACTGGTGGGCAAAGAAACAGCCTCTTTAGACATGAATATTTTCTTTGTCTGAGAAGGTAACATCTTTTTTTTTTTTTTTAATCTTCGAATCATGGTTAGGATAACCAAGCTGGCACTGCAAACAGACACATTCTGAGAAATTTCCACTTTCAAGTCATGATGAGATCCAGGCATTTCATTAAATGGGTTCCTGCCCTTGAAAACTGTGTCCCCGAGGATAAGTCAACATGACCCGCATATTTCATGTTTCAGGGCCACCTAATCTTAACGTCACAGACCACCATGCCCCCCGTGACACGCTCTCCAAAGTCCTCCACCTGGACTCAGCTGCCTGCAGATGTTCTGAAGACAGAGTTACAGCCCTAAGCTGTCCGCTGATATCCCATCAGGAAAGTCATGCTACCACTCTGAACCTCAGTTTCATCATTCCTAAGATAGAGGTTCATGCTTCCAGATGAGAAAATGAGTGTGGATATAATTGGAGGACTATAAAATATTATTAAAATGCCAGTTGTTTATATTCTGTTGAGAACTAAGAACTCTTTCGCAAGCCCATAAGGTGGGTCAAAGAAAGGAGTGGGGAACAGACTGGAGGTGGCCCTGGAACTGGAAAGGTCGGGCACAGGGAGATCTTCAAAGGGAATATATGCAGCTCAGGATCCACAGTGAAGTACAAAAAGCAGGAAAGCGGAGGGAGGGAGGGAGGGAGGGAGGGAGAGAGGAAGGAAGAAAAGGAAGGAAGGGAGGAAAGCAGAGGGAGGGAGGGAGGGAGGGAGGGAGAGAGGAAGGAAAAAAAGGAAGGAAGGGAGGAAAGAAAGGAGGGAGGGAGGGAGGGAGAGAGGAAGGAGAAAAAGGAAGGAAGGGAGGAAAGAAAGGAGGGAGGGAGGGAGGGAGGGAAGAAAGAGAAAGAGAAAGATGAGAGAGAGGGGGAGGAGACGGGAGGGGAGGGGAGGAGGGGACCAGACTGGCGAGCAGGGTCTGGATTCGTATGAAGCCTCTGCTGCCCGTTAGCTGAGCAGAACAAGTGACTTCCCCTCCTGCTCTCAGCTTCGTCGTCCACAAACAGGGTGACGCAAGGAGTAGTAGTACCTCTGGCACAAGGTGGTCTGTAAGATGCCTTGAGACAATGCTTTGGAAAATGCTCTGTACACAGGGAAACGTGAAAGAAGCATCAAGTTCTGTTATTTGGGGTAAACTGTCTGGAACCTCTGTTCTTCACCTGTGAAAAGGAAGTCACTCAGCTTAAGAAGATGACCATATACATATATACAGTGGAATACTACTCAGCCATAAAAAATAACAAAATAATGCCATTTGCAGCAATGTGGATGCAGCTAGAGATTATCGTACTAAGTGAAGTAAGTCAGAAAGAGAAAGACAACACCACGTGACATCCATGCGGAATCTAAACTACGGCACAAATGAACCTATCTATGAAACAGAAACAGACTCACAGACCTAGAGAACAGACTGGTGTTTACCAAAGCCGGGGGGAGGGATGGAGTGGGAGTTTGAGGTTAGCAGACCCAAACTGTTACATACAGAATAGACAAACAACAAGGTCCTACTGTATAGCACAGGGAACTATGTTCGATATCCTGGGATAAACCATAATGGAAAAGAACATAAAAAAGAATGTATGTACGTATATAACTAAGTCCCTTTGCTGTACAGCAGAAATTAACACAACACTGTAAATAAACTACACTTCAATAAAATTTTTTTTTAAATAAACAAAATACACTTTGTTTCATCTTTATGATATGTCACAGTTATTATGGAATTGCATTAATAAAATCTGGGTGAAAAACTTAAAAAAAAGAAAATGACCATAGATAATGCATGTGAAATCCATCACAGATGATGACCAGGGCTTGGGGAAGAGAGGCTTTCCCCCAGCTCACACGCACAGCTGTGACTCAAAATCGGGGGGGCCCTGATTCCAAGCCAAGGCGCTGACCTCTCTTCTGGCCACCCCCTCATGCACACACACACTGCCTCAGTAATCTCACTGGGAGCCCCTGGTGGGTAACACGTGGCAGGAAATTATCCACCCATATGCCCACTTGTCAGAACCAGAGCTCTAGGGATTACCTGGTTACTTCACTGGGCAAAACAGACAAGAGAGAACAGATACTTCCCCTGTTCTTTCGATTAATTAAATATCAGAGCTTTCCCCCGAAATACTGAGAAAGACCCTGCTTCGCTGCTACAGGTGCCATGTTAGTGCCCCTCTCCTTCCACCGGCAGAGCCGCAGCAGGCCCTAGGGTGGGGGCTGATGAGTCCTCTGGGCAGTGGTCCTCCAGGTGTGGTTCCCGAGCCAGGAGGGTCAGCATCACCTGTGCCTTGTCAGGAGGGCAGATTCTCTGGCCTCACCGCAGCCCCACTGAGTCAGACAGACCGGGAGCGGGGCCTGGCATGGTGGTTTAACAAGCCCTCAAGGGGGTTTGGGCACCTGGTCAAGTTTGAGAACCACTTCTCTGTGGCGTCAGAATGCATGAGCTCACTTCCTGGCTTGGCCACACGGACAGAGAAAGTCACTTGCACCTGGTCACATGGTTAATAGGCCTGTACAATAAGGACAACCATCTCTACCCCCAAACTGAGCAGCTTGTGTGTGAGTCCTGGCAGACAGTAGTAGTTGTAAATATGTGGGACCGTTATTATTCTCAGATGCTCTGCAAATTATTTCGGATGAACTGAAGAAAGGAAAAGACACCTTACACCTCTACGGCAGCCCACCTGGAACACGCTTTCTAATAACACTCCCCAGGCTCCCTGAGGCTTTGGGAGTTACAGAAGTCCTCCCTGGGGGAGGCAGGGAACACTGACATTTCCCAGCTGTCAGCCGGCCCTGGGGATAAGACCAGAGGACGCAGAAGATGTCACTTGGTGTAAAAGGTGGAAAACTACGCTGGTATCACGGTAATTATACTTAACAGTTATGAGCACTTTTTACAAATGTTAAGTCATTTACTTTCATTAGTTCATTTCATCCTCGTTGTAACCCTCTGAGGCCAGTAGAATTATAGTCGCCAATTTATAGGTGAGGTAAAGCACGGGTTGCAGGGGTTGAGTAACTGACTTGCCCAGTGTCCACAGCTGCTAAGTGGCCGAGCTGGGATCTGAGTCCAGCCGGTCGGTGTCTAGGGTGCATGCCCTTGGCCTCCCCTGCCCTCCCAGCCCAGCTGCCTAGCAGTCCAGCATTTACCCTCCCATAAATGCTCTCCCCTCCTGTATGAAGCCCTTGGCCCTGTGGCTGGGCCATGAAACTCGCCAAGAGCCTGAGTGTCAGACGGGGCTGGAAAAAGTGCAGACTTTCCTATTCCAGCTCTGCCTGGGGCCGTGAAAACCCCTGAACTCAAAACTTCCCCGACGTGTCCTTCAGCACCACGGACAGGGTCTGCGGCATCTTTATTCTAACTCCCAGCATTTTGCCCCAACCTACAAGGCTATTTGAGGGCACATAGGCAGCTGAACCTATTTTCCCCTAAACCCTTTAATTATGATAAAAATAGAAGGCACTCGACCACAGTTATCCAAGTCGATAACCATGAATAAAGCACATTAAGGCACAGGCTAAGAATAGGAGTCGGGGGCACGGATTAAGCCAGCTGTGAAAAAAGAGGATGAGACCCAGAGCTGGCGGCAAACGGCATAAATTCATCTTAGAGGTTTCACACATACAAGCACACACATACCATTTATACTTCATGGCTCAGGGGCTCTATGATGTAGTCAGCGCATAAAATAAGTCGATTCCTACAAGGTACATGGGTTTTGAGGGTCAAGAATTCTCCGATAAAAGCATCCTTTTTGGGGGAGGGCAGGGAACCGGCATTGGCCAGTACAGTGGTTAGGAATGGGGGTGTAGGGTCGGACAGACACAACCTCAGCCCCTCACCCACCACTCTGTGCCCTTGGGCATATGCTCCAGACTCCTTCAAGGAGCTGCAGGAGGCTGACACGCATAAAGTGAACAGCTGGCAGATATCAAGTGGTCAATAAAAGGCTGATGTCATGATTCTTTCCACCACAAGGCATCTTCTTTGAGACAAAGCCACTCGACTGTTGCGGACAAAATCACCGAGTGCTGGCCACTGAATTCTCCATGGCTGCCAGTGTTAGCGCCCCACCCATCCCCTCGGACAGAATCTGTGAAGTAAGCGTGCCCATCATCCCCTGCAACGGCACACGTCCCACCTCCACCAGAACCCCGTGCTATGCAGAAGCACCTCGCGCTGAGAGCGCTTCTTGGCCAGTGCTCTGGAAAGGAGGCACTGGGAAGAAAAGCCGTATGTAGCAGACCCCGCGCTTCACTCCCCACCCACCTGGACAGCCCATCACCTCCACGAAATCCTCTCATCTCGCAATTTCAAGTACAGCCTGCCGTTGAAAGACACCAAAGAAAGAACTGACTCGGGTGGGAGGGACTCAGTCTTTCACACTGTGGATGGCACAAGGTGTGTCTGTCACGTTGAGATCAGAGAAACGTCACTGTGAGAGCAGGTCTGACTGTCCCATGAAGTGGGACATGCACTGCGCCGCTGCTTCACAGGAAGGGCTCTCAGCCAGCTCAGACCTCAGGCCGCGGGCTGGTCAGGACCATGTGAGCGGCAGCGGCACTGCCACCCACCTCTCTGCCCTACGAGCTCTGCAGTGGCGCAGGTATTTTTCTAGACACTCTTCACTCGCCACCCCTCCACCCGCCTTGACTCTCAGTGCAGACGGCTGGATTAATCCTACTCCAAAGTTCACGTCCATCCTTCTGCTGTCCTTCTCCAGCCCTCCAGCACAGGACTAGACCTAAATTGGGTAGGCGTTACACTTTTGAACAAACCAGAGCTCACTATAAACTACTTCGTCCTCTCCCTATAGCTTCTACGGTGAAAACATCGATGTGTAGGAGCATCTTCCTAAGTCTCAGCGCCCTTTCCATGAAATGATGATGGTGATACCCTCCACCTGCCCTCACTGGGAGGCCTGAGTAAGACAATGACTGTGGAACCACCTGGCTCCGTGCTTGACACCCCGAAGGTTACTGTGTCAGAAGCATCTCCAGGATTCCACAGGAGAAGGGGCCGGTGGACGTGCAAGGAGGAGGAATCAGTGTCGGGGAGGTGGAAACGTGGACCCAGAGATGGACCCAGAATTGGCAGGAGACGGAGACGGGGGAGGGTCGTTTGGGGCCAACACGCAGGGGGCTTGATCCTCCACGTAACACAGAGTGGCTGCGCAGGGGTCTGTAGGGAACGGTGTGACCACAGCAGCGTTTAAAATCAAACGCAAAATCACGTGCATTTGCATGTTTCAAATAGGACAGCGAGAATGCGCCAAAGGAAGCCACCTGGAGCTGAGGAGCCCCAGGCGCCCTGCCCACCACCGGGCACACGAGTCCCCAGTGCTCCTCAAGCCACTGCCTTTCCCGAGAGGCTGGATCTTCAGGTCCACAGCAATGCAGGGGAGCCTGCTTTGTCCAATTTCAAATCATCAGAGAACAGGAGGCACTGGGCTTCTCAGGGGCCTGGTTTGGAATAAGCATGTGAGGAACCTACTTTTCTCAGACCTGGGGACCAGCCCACCTCAGCTGACAGCTCTGAACCTGGCCTTCTAACAACCCTCCTTAGTTCCATCAAGATGGCCGTGGCCTCTTTCCTCGGTTTCCCAATCGGCACCTTATTTGTTTAACTTCACGGTGAACCAACCCATAAGGGCTTCCCCCGTGATGACCTGCACGCGGCTCCGGCATCCGCTGCAGGACACCTGGCTGACGTTTCTAGAGGCAGCATCCCAGGGAGTCAGAACGGCCTCTGCTGTATGTCTGGCTCCGATTCCTCTTTCCCCGTCAGGTTTATGGTCCCGATAAAAATGGAAGCAAGCCATAAAGACAAGGAACCGATGTTTGCGTGACCTAGAATTCTGTCTGCTACTGAGTCAACCAGCCCAATAAAGTTTAGCTGAGTTCCTTCTATTTGCTCGCATAGTTTTTCTGGGGCACCGCACTGTGAAATCCGAGCACAAAATCCATACAAAGTTTTATTTACTGCCGTACGGATTTCTGTGAAAATGCTGAAGAGAGGACTTTTTGGTGGTGGTTGTTTTGGTTTCTTTCCCCCCGCTACCAAGCGCTGAGTACACAGCTGCTGACCCAAGCATGGCTTTACGGGACACTTGGCCACAATTCCACCCCCTGTGGCTCCCAAGGGCCCCCACCATCTACAAGGTGTGAGCCAGACTTGATGAGGGGCTGCAAGCCCTTCCCCTGCTCTGTCCTCTGTTACTCTCCACTCGAGGGACACAGGGGGCGGGGGAGTCTCCTCAGCACCGGGTCTAGGCTGGTCTCTACCTGAGAGCTGCCTTCTACATCCCATCCCAACTCTAATTAAAATATTAATACCAGCAGCTGCTCATAAAGAAAGCAAAGAGCCCCAGCAGGAAATGCATTGCCCTGTGTATCTGAGCAGCGGGTGATGCTGGCTTAGGTGAGCTGGGACTCCGCTCTGCAACGGCATCTACAAGGGTCCACGCTGGGCCCAGCCTGTGTGTGTCACCGCTGCCCTACCCCACCTGGCTCGCTGCATGGCTGCAGGGATATCTGGGCTCTCATCGCACAGCCCCAGGCCCTGGGAGAAAGAACACCGTCCCCGGGCTTCTAAGTGAAAGTACTGAGTCTGTCGTTCTGTTTGGACTAACGTAGATAATGTGTTCGAATTGACCATCACGGTCGGAGAATCCAGCGCCCAGGTGGCTTAGACCTGATTCCCGCTAATGCTTTCGGATCTGCCAGGTGCTCTGCGAAGTTCTTTCCGTGGATGCAATCACTTAACCCTCACTTCAATCTTACAAGAGCCTATTATTGTTACTATTATCTTCAGTGTACACATGAGAAAACAGGCACCAAGAACTGCAATGACCTTTCCAAGGTCACACAGCAGGACAGGGGCAGTGCCAGGTTCCCAAAGCCTGACCCTCAGCCGCTGCCATGTTCTGTCATCTGGGACCAGCCGTCACAGCACGCAGGGTTCGGCAAATGCCCCATGCTGGGAGAGAGGGCTCTTCCCTCCAAAATAATACTTTTGGATTTGGATTTCATGCATGAACAACTGTAAATATACTATTATTTTTTATTTTTTCATCGTATTAAGTTTAAGCTCTAGTTGTTAGTTAAATGTTTATGTTTTGCAAAAGTACTAATGTTATAGCAACATAAAGAGCAATTAACAAGGCACGAAATAGCCCAAATCCCACTCCCCAGTGCACTGGCTCTGCTCGCCGCACACGCCTTTCGTGTGGGAGTGCATGTGGCTTCCTATTCTACTATTTCATTGACGCCATGTTGCGTGCACATCTACATATATAAGGGCTTCCTAATTTTCACTTGAAGAAATGCAATTTTCTATCAGGTTGTTTCCATTTTTTGCTGCCGCTGGTCACCACTAAGAGTACTTACAAAGAACAGAGTCAGCTTGCAGTCGTTTTGTTTCTGTTCCTCCCTTCATTGGAACTGTGCTTACAATAATTTCCTAGATATTTTTTAGTTTGATTCTCTAAGCAGCCCCAGCAGTACAATACCGGGTATCCTGGGAAACCCTCAAGGTGCAGTGCTGACGTGACCGGCGTCCTAGGCAGGGTCTCCTGATAGCGTCGTCACCCTCTGAGCGTGTAACAGGGTGGAGGATGGAGGTGGCACAACAGGCTCGATTAAGGACCAGGAAGAAGAAGAAACACTCATGATTAGACAACCACGTGACCAGAATGTGTGTGCATGTCTCCTCCTCTGAATTGGTGAGTGAGAACTCTGGGGGAGGCCCAGGCCATGTTTTACAGCTCTGTGAACCCACCACTCTCCCACGTACTAGGTACTTGAACGCTGTTTACTGAAGAAGCACATCTGTCACTCTTTTATGGATTTTAGCAACAGCTTCTAGCAGACAAAAGAAAGGAATAAAGATAAGGGACAGATTTTTACATGAACTACCACGTGCCAGGGACTAAGCCAGGTGCTGTCACAGGCACTGCCAACCTCCTATAAGCCCCACAACAGCCCTAAGGGGTGGGCATCAATGGCCCCACTTTACAGATGAGGAAACTGAGGCTCAGAGAGACACCACCCAATGCTCACCCAGCCACTGCAGAGCTGGGATCCAAACCAGGTCTGCCCAACTCCCCGAACCTGCTTTCTTTCCATCACCTGAGCCCACATCTGAGCACAAAACGAAAGCTCTCTTTGTCCTCGTCCCCCCAGGTGATAGATTCCTAAGGGAAAGGGGAACGCTCCCAAAGGGCAGAGGTCTATCTCCCCAGCATCACATGCACCCCTGCAGAGGAAAACTGGAGCGACGCTCTGGCTTCCAGACACCAGAGGGCGCTGTGGGTCCAGGAAGGGACGACAAGGCAGCCTCTCTGTGGGGTTCCTCCCCTGAAGGCTCTGGTCCCCCAGAGCGGAAGGACCCTCGGGATGCAAAAGGAAGCTCACTGGACACCACGCACTTTGGCCTTGTTTTTGTTGTTTCTGAATTTTTTTCTACCGCGGGGCTCACGGACCACATCTCCATGGAAAAGACTCAGTGTCCAGCCGTAGGAAACCTTACACCAACATCTTCACTCTGCTTATTAATTTATTCTGTCAACATGGAAGGACCAAGGGTGGGAAGGGCACGGAAGTCATCACCCCTCCCTGCTCCCCCTGACTCCCCCCAAACTGGTCCAAACCAGCCCACCAGCACTGGTCCACACCATGCTGCCGCCGCCCTCTCTTACCCTCCTCAACAAGACAGCGTTGCCAGTGACGACGGGGCGGGGGGGGGGGGGGGCGAGAACAGCGGCATCACCCATTATGCGGGCTTGCGACGTGGGGCCCTGGGTTAATCTTCCCAGCATCCTCACGTGGTAGGAACTATTATCATTCCCCTTCTCACTCTTACAGAAAAGGAACCTGAGGCTCCACATGAAGGGGAGCCGGAGTGTGAAGCTGAACCTTTCTGACTGCAGAGTCTGTGACCATTCTACTGGCTCTCGGTCCTGGATGACGGAGGTCCACACTCCATCCATCCATTCACTTACTAGGCAAGCATTTATTTAGTGCCAGCTGTCTTCCAGACGCTGTGAAGGAGGGTCCATGCCTATCTTTCTCTCCTTCTGTGCCCCCAACACCTGGGCTACGCGCAGATCTTTTCAGGCAGCCCCTAAAAGCCTGCTTCCCCCTTTCCCTGAGCCCTATTTCATACGTATTAAAACACTGAGGGAGCTTTGTCCCAAGAACCCGTGGTGAACGTGGGGTGGAACGGGAACCAGAGAGAAGGCTGGCTTCCAAAACTAGGGGCAGAGGCAGCCCAGGAACAAAGCACCACACAGTGGTCCTGGGCATTTGGTGGGGGGCGCTGGGCAAGTCAGGAGGCCAAGAGCTCCGGCAGTGTTCCAGCTGTGTGACACTGGGCCAGTCACTCACCTTCTCTGAGCCTCAGTTTCCTCAGCTGCAGAAAAAGGGGTAATTGAATCAGCCTTCCAGCTTCCCTTCACGAGTGATTGTGTTTTCTAGCCATCTTACTAACTGTGACCTTGGGCAGGTCACTTGACCTCTAAGCTATGTTCTCTCATCTGTGAAAAGGGCATAGCTGTGACTTCCTCGAAGCACTGTCTTAATAATGAGACATTAAAGCATGGAACACAGCATACACGGTGCCTCGCCCTCAGATAGGTCAATGCACATTGTCACAGTGGCTGATTACATCACCAAAAATTTAAAAAAACCCCAAAAAACCACAGCAAGATTCAGCGTAACATGACTGGACACAGTCGCGGACTGTGGACACATCAGGCTCCAGTTCATCCAATCCCCTTGGTGCTCTGCGATTGCTTTCGAGAGAATATTCAAGCAAAAGAGCCGGTTTGTTAAGCTCTGTCCACGTGCATGAGTCACCAGTGGTCTCCTTTCTGTGGATCCTGTTGTCCCCTTGACTCTCCCTGGCCCCGCTGCATCCTTGGAGGGGAAGCAGAGACTCCAAGTTACGGAAGACAGCCCCAGGGACTCAGGCTGGGGGTGGGCTGATGACCCAGTCTCAGAACTGCCACCTGCAAGGTCCCTTATGCATCATCACATCCCACCCCTTCGTTTCTACAGATGAGGGAGCAGAGACCCAGAGACGGAGGTGACTCATCCTGAATCACACAGCTCAGATGTGGAAGAATCTAGACTCAGACTTTGCTAAAAATGCCCAACTGCAAGAGAACGTCAGCTGAAGACAGAGCCAGGAGTGCCGGCGTCTATTCAGCTACGCGTCTCTTCTGCCGGCACCGGATGTGTGGGGAGGTCTCCCGGCTGGGACTGTGGCCCGGCAGCTTCAGGTCCTGAGCGTAGCGCTGCAGCCTGGGCTTTGGGGCACCGGGTAGGTGCCTCCAGAAGCAGAAGGCTGCCTGTCCTGAGCTCAACCAGAACAGACGGGGCAGAGATGCAGCTGCTGCTCATGGGAGAAAGGGGGCCTGTCAGCTTCTCCTGGTGGCGCCAGCACATGAGAAGGACAGCACGTCACTCAGAGGACAAGCCGGCCCAGGAGCTGCACGTTGGTCTTGCCTGGGAAGCACGACCCAGGCTGAGCGCCCTGACTTCAAGCGCTCTGGCAGCCCCAGTCCTGAACCCGAGGAACATGTAGGTGTCCTGTTAATACCCTGTGCCTGGGTTCTGGGCTCTTAGGAACCGAACATGATGGCAACCATCAAACCTGAGTGCCTCGGTTCCAGGTGCTGTGCTTTGAGACCACACAGGAATCGAGGAAGATGGTGCTGCCAGTCCTGCTGTAGGCAGCGGGAGAGCCAGACGCTGATGGCAGAGCTTGGGAACACCTCGACTGACCCAGGTCTGCCTGGTGCAAAGCTCGTGTTACACTGTGTGTCACACTGTCTCTCAAATGGCTCTGTATTCCCGTGCAGTAGTTATTACGTGTGCGTGTGTGTGCCTGTGCGTTTAACACAGGTTAAAAAAGAGAAGTTCCTTGTGGAATAAATGAAGACACAAAGAAAAGTAAGGGAAAAAATAAATACTCTCACAGCTTTGCCACCCACAGACAACCAGTGGTTAACAATGGGGGTTTGCCCCCAGAATCAGCCTCCCTCTCTGAGTCTCACACACACACATAAACACAACTGGAGTCATACTGTATAGATATTTTGCAATGTGTTTTAATTAAAAATGAACAAAATGCTATCTTCATTTGCTGGGTCGTTAATTATCCTTCTAAATGTGATTTTGTGCCTCTAAATGCCATTGTATTATTTAGCTGTACAGTAACTCACGTTACCTTTTGCCCACTGCAGAGCGTTACAGTTGTTTCCAGGCTGCCTTATAAATCACGCTGTAATTACGAAACGTGTGGGTATGTACTTGTGCACAGCCTTGATTTATCTCCTTAGAGTAAATCTCTAGACATGAACGGACTAAATAAAAGGTGCTACACGGAGAGAACGAGCTGGGCACATGAAAGCTCTGTTTCCATAGTAACCTGACAGAGTGGCACCTGCTTTATACCATCAGCCCCACGCAAGGGGTTGATGTGAGCCCCCCTCTGAGTAACGATATCCTTCCGAGGTCCAATGCCCTGCATTCTGAGTCTACAATTGCCTAGACTCCGGCAAAATAACCAACATAAATGTATGTTACAAATTATTGTGGCTGCCTCTCCTGGGAAATGGGAGATGTATTTTTAATCGCTGGTGTGAGTGGAAAATGGCATTTTTAGTGACTGCTTTATTTCTCCTTCTAGGCTGACACACCTTAAGAAAGCTTTCCTCTTTAGAAGGAATCCCCTCTTTCCCAGGATCTGTTGACCTTGTACATCATCATCACAACTGATGACGGTTAAAGAAGGTGCAACATTCGTATCCAGGGAGAATGTGAATAGGCCTCCATTCCTCTGCCTGTCTAGTCCTACTGCCACCCATGACTCTGGCCCTCATCATCTTGCCTTCGTGCTTCTGCAACAATCTCCTGACTACTCCCCGAGTTCCTCTGGTCTGCCCGCTCTCACGTCCATCGGCACCTGCTCTTTGGACCTTCTCAGCATGTCTGATCACGCACAGACCGTCCAAGGCCTTCCCATCGCTGCAGACAAGGCCTGAACACATTCTGATATTGAATGCCCTGTATGTTGGTCCTCAAACCACATCTGCAGCTCTGCATCCCAATTTCCATGAGCGCCATTAAGTACCCTCTGCTCTAAGCACTGTGAACCATCCACGTCCTGAACAAGCCCTTCCCTCCCACTTCACACACTGAGGCACTCAGCCCAGGAAACCTCTTCCCCTCCCACCCAAGTTCTTACCAGGCAGCACCACGACAGCACACAACTCTCCCGAACCCAAGTGCCCCATTCTGTTCCCGGGCCACATCCACAGCCCCTGGAGGAATGAGACAGCAGGGAGGTGCTTACCTTTTCGCCCTTTTCTCCGTGGACAAAAGGTCCTCTGCCCTGGAAAAGCAAAGCAGAAGGCAAAGGTTTTCTACGAAGCATTGCCACGGCATGACATCACACGTGGCAGATGTGCCCTGGGATTCAAAATGGTGGGCTGCTTTCTCATAAGCCCTGCCAAGGAGCCTCTAAAGACACTATCATTTACTGAGGGTAGATTCTCGTGAGCTTTATCTCATTTAATTTTTCCAACAACTCAGTATTATGGTACTATTCTTTCTTCCACATCAGCTTTATTGAGATATAACCTACAGAGCACATAATTCACCTATTTAAAGTGTAGGGCTTCCCTGGTGGCGCAGTGGTTAACAATCCACCTGCCAATGCAGGGGACGCGGGTTCGAGCCCTGGTCCGGGAAGATCCCGCATGCCACGGAGCAACTAAGCCCGCGAGCCGCAACTACTGAAGGCCGCGCGCCTAGAGCCCGCGCTCCATAACAAGAGAAGCCGCTGCAATGAGAAGCCCGCACACAGCAATGAACAGTAGCCCCCGCTTGCCGCAACTAGAGAAAGCCCGCGCACAGCAACGAAGACCCAATGTGGCCAAAAATTAATTAATTAATTAACTAAAAATAAAGTGTACAATTCAATGGCTTCTTAGTACATTTACTAAATATACTAAATGTGGTGGTGCAACACCACCACAATCAACTTTAGAATGTTTTCATCATCCCAAAAGAACCCCAACCCATTGCGGTCACTCCCCTTCTTCCCCCATCCCCTACTCTGGGCAAACATTAATCAGTTTTCTGTTTCTATAAATTCACCTATTCTAGACGTTTTATATATATGAAATCATACACGTGGGCTTTTATGACTGGCTTCATAGCCCGTGTTTTCTTAGCAAAGTGCTGTCAAGGTTCACCCACCTTGCAGCATGTGTCAATACCTCATTTTATTGCAGAATACTATGCCATTGCATGGCTATGACACACGTTTTATTTATCCATTCATCACGTGATGAACATTTAGGTTCCTTCTACTTTTCCGTTATTATGAATAAGGCTGCTATGAACATCCATGAACAAGTTTTTGTATGAACACGTGTTTTCATTTCTTTTGGTTATACACCTAGGAGTGGAATTGCTGGGTCATATAATTCTGTGTTTAACCCTTTAAGGGCCACCAGACTGCTTTTCAAAAGCAGCTGCAGCATTTTACACCAGCAACGTATGAGTTACGATTTCTCCACATTCCTAGTTGTTCTACACATTATTAAAGTGGGATGTTAAGTCTCTCACTTCAATTCTCAATGTTTGCTTCATATATCTGGGGGCTCTGTTATTAGGTGCACATATGTTTATAATTGTCACATATTTTTAGAGGATCGACACTTTTATCATTATAAAATGTTCCTCTTTATTTCTATTAACCTTTTTTAAAGCCTTTGTCTGATACTGTTACAGTCACTCCAATTTCTAATGTTTTCTATTTGTGGAATGTGTATTGTCCATCCTTTTACTTTCAACCTGTTTATATATTTGAATCTAAAGTGTGTCTCCTGTAGACACAATACAGTTGGATCTGTTTTTACGTCCAGGCTGAAAATCTCTGCTGTTCAATTGGTTTGTTTAATACATTTAGAGACAATGCTGTTTTTGATGTAGGTAGATTGACATATGCCATTTAACTTTTTGTTTTCTGTGTCTCCTGACTTCTTCTGTTCCTTTATTCCTCCTTTACTGCTCTTTTTTGCATTACATGAGTTCTTTTTAGTGCAACATTTTAACCTCTTTAAGGATATTTTCACCATATAGTTTTGAATTATTTTCTTGGAGGTTGCCTGAGGTTTACCATATACATCTTAACTTATCGGGATCTACTTAAGATTTACACTAACTTACTTCCAGTGAGACTTAGAAACATACTCCTACGTGATCTATTCCTTCTTCCCCATTTTTGTGCTACTGTTGTTACAAATATTTGTTAAATACCCAATGATACACTGTCATAATTATTACTTTGAACTTGTCACTCCACTGCATTCTGGCCTCAATTATTTCTGGTGATGAGTCAGCTGATAATCTTATTGGGTTTTCCTTGTACATCAGGAATCATTTTTCTTTTTCTGCTTTCGATTCTTTTGCTTTGTCTGTTAGCGTTTTTTACCATGATTTTTCTAAGGATGGACCTCCTTTCTAAGGATGGATTTTTCTAAGGATGGACCTCCTTTCTAAGGATGGACCTCCTTTCTAAGGATGGATTTTTCTAAGGATGGACCTCCTTTCTAAGGATGGACCTCCTTCTAAGGATGGACCTCCTTTCTAAGGATGGATTTTTCTAAGGATGGACCTCCTTTCTAAGGATGGACCTCCTTTCTAAGGATGGATTTTTCTAAGGATGGACCTCCTTTCTAAGGATGGACCTCCTTCTAAGGATGGACCTCCTTTCTAAGGATGGATTTTTCTAAGGATGGACCTCCTTTCTAAGGATGGACCTCCTTCTAAGGATGGACCTCCTTTCTAAGGATGGATTTTTCTAAGGATGGACCTCCTTCTAAGGATGGACCTCCTTCTAAGGATGGACCTCCTTCTAAGGATGGATTTTTCTAAGGATGGACCTCCTTTCTAAGGATGGAGTTTCCTAAGGATGGACCTCCTTGTTTCTCTCGATTGGACTTCCCGAGGCTTCCTGAACGTGCAGATTACTGCTCTTCATCAAATTCGGGATGTCTTCAGCCGTGATCTCTCTGAACACTTTTTCTGCTCCTTTCTCTCCGCTCCGGGTACCCTTGTTATGTGCACTGACGCACTTCACGGGCCCTCACACTTCTCTGAGGCTCTGTTCATTTTCCTTCATTATTGTTTCTCTCTGATCTTCAGACGACATGATCGCTCCTGATCTGTTCTCAAGAATGCTGGCTCTTTCTTCAGCCAGTTCAAACCTACTGTCATGCCTCTCGAGTGATTTTCCTTTTCATTTCATTGACTGTACTTTACAATTTCCATTTAGTTCTAGAATTTCCATTTGGTTCTTTTTAACAATTTCTACCTCCTTATGTTCTATATCTGATGAGATAATGTCATGATGCTCCCCTCTGCTTCCTTCCAAATGGCTTCCTTTAGTTCTCTGGATATGATTACAATGGCTACTTTGCAGGCTTTGTCTGTTAGATCCGACATCTGTGCCCTCTCACAAGCAGTTTCTGTAGCCTGGTTTTTCCCTGTGTATCAGTAAAATGGGTGTTTCACTAGCCCTCACCTCACAACATCGAACTGAGGGTTAAATGAGCCAGAAATCGGTAAAACATACAGCACAGATCCCGGCACGCCATGAATGCTGTTAAATGTAAGCCTCTCTTCCTATTTCCATGTTAATTTGCACAGAGCGGCTGCTTCCCACCTCTGCACAGGAGGCCGGTGTGTAGAGTGTGGGTGAAAGGTATAGCTCAGCAAGTGAGCACAAGACTCAGATTAAAATGGATTCAAATCCTGCCTTTGCCACACACAGGCAGAGCACCTGATGTGATCACGAGCGCATCACGCAAGTCTGAAAATTCTGTATCCTTCCCGTCCGTGAGTGATGAGCTTAAGTTTAAGAAGCTGTTCTAAGGAGTAAGGAGGGACCAACATGAAGCCCCTGTGAAGAAGGGCAGGCGGTATAGTTGCAATCATGAGCTCTCAGGTGATGGCACGGGGGTGTCTGCCAGGCTAACTCTTCTAGGGGAGCGGCTCTGTCTTGTCGTCGGGTTTCCCCTGCGCACTGAGAACCTAAAAGGAACTGATTACACTCGCGCTCATTCACTGGCCTCCTACCACGGGCCAGGCATTTTACAGACAAAGCTGCTCTTTTCTTTATTCTGTTCATGGAGCGAATGAGGTTTTCAGGGAGGTTTAGCAACCCGCTTGCAGTCACACAGCCAATAAAGGCAGGAGCCAGGGACAGCTACTGAGGCCCACCTGACTCCAAACCTGTGCTACTGATGCTACAAGATGCAGTCTGAAGGATGGGTTTAGTGCTTCCACCAGGCCAGGTAACAACAGAGGAACAATAGCATTTACTTTGCTTCTGCACTGTTACAAACTGTTTACATGCGTTAACTCGTTTTAATCCTCATCATGCAACTCAACAGTTAATTTTATCCTCCCCACTTTACAGATGAGGAAACTGAGGACAGGAAGGTTAAGTATCTTGGTGGAGCCAGCCTTTGCTTGCCAGCCGTGTGGCTCCTAAGCCCTGCTCTGCACCATGAACCGTTTATCTCTGCAATTCTTCCCTGACCCACCATCCACTGTGCTCGCTCATCAACCTAAGGATGCATGAACACAGTCTGTGCTGGGCCAGATGCCGGGATGCTGGACCGACAAACGGCAAACCGCGGTATCAGGGAGTCAGCTGATGCGGGGACTGACAGGCACCAGGGATGTGGGAGAACCGAGGGGGTGAGCCAGACCCGGGGTCGCAAAGATACCCTGGAGAACTACACCGGTTGAGTCTGACAGGTGCGAAAACGTGAGCCAGGCAGGAGGGGGAGGTGAGGGGCAAATCGGGGTGGACAGAGGGCAAAATGATTCCTGGTAGAGGAAAAACTATATGCAATGGCCAGGGTGAGACATGGCCAGTTCGGGGAGTCATCACTGCCAACCTGGAGCACAGACTTCAGGGGCTGAGGGTGGAGTGGTGCAGGGTGAGGCTGGAGCGGCCGGCAGGCCTCCTGTGCCCGTGCAGAGGGGTCCCCCCCACTGGCCACGCAGAGGGGCCTTCACTCACCATATCTCCTTTCTCTCCCTTGGGTCCAGGAGCTCCAGCCGGCCCAGCGGCTCCCATGTCCCCCTGAGGGGTGGAAACCAGAGACGAACGTTGGGTCGGGTCCTCCGACCAACCTCTCCCACACCAGCTGCCCATGGCCCACCTTGCCCCAGTTTTCTGGAAGCAGCCGATTTTGTCACTGCCAACTGCACCATGAGGCCAAGCCTCCCACCCCCGGAGAGGGAAGAAGTATCTGAGTAATTTTCTCAAACTCCTAATTCCCGGAACGAAGGACACCTGGAGAAAGCAAGTGGGTGAAAGCATTGCACCCTTGACCTGGGGAACGGAACGGCAACTCCTACGCATCTTACTGGACGCAGCGAGGGCGGGCCCCCCCCCCAGGCATCCTGGAGCCTCCCCAGGAAGCTTCAGGGCCCCCCCCAGCCCCGCTCCCCGCAACCCAGCGTCCCACCCCCTGTCATGCCTCTTCCTGCTGGCTCTGAGTCCGGGGACATGGCTCCCTGGTATGTCCCCGCATCCAGAACGGGCCTGGGCACCCAGGATCCACCAGGCCACGCCTGTGGACACGACCTGAGCTACCTCTAGGTAAACAGAGCCGCTGGAATCAAGGTGTTTACACAGCATCTTAAGCACGGACGGGCTGGGACACTGGCTAAAGGGCCAGGACTGCCAATCAGCCACGGGGCAGCCAGGCTTATCTGCAGCTGGTGGGACCTGTTTCCCTCCCTAGAATCCCCTCCCTCCCACCTCATCTTCTCTCTCAGGGTCAGGGGTCAGGCTCTGTCGTCTGCACAACCCCAGATCTGTCCGACCACAGCACAGCTCGGTCGCTCCATGAACAGCCACTGCTTCAGACAAATGTTTTCTACTTAGAGCTTCACAAACCCCCGAACAGCTTTTCTCTCTTCTTCCATCTGACAGCCCAGGAGCTGAGGCTACAGCCCAGGGGCTGCTCAGCAAGGCAGAGGCCCCTGCTCTCTCTCTCGCAGTGAACACCTGGCACCTTGGACCTCCTGTGTGTGTGCGTGTGTCTGTCTGTCTATTCTCCCCATCCTAGCATACTGGGGACAGAGGGGAGAAGGGCGAGAAAAGGGGAAGATGAAGGAGGTACATACAGAGGAAGGAAGAAGGGAGAGGACAAAAGGGACCTTAGGAGATGCTCAGTGGTGACGCACTGAATGAATGTGAACACAAGTAATACAGGTGAGAGGGAGGGGGAGAAAGGGAGAGAGGGAGGGACAGAGGCAGGGGGAGGGGGAGAGGGAGAAGCGGGGAGGGAAGGGAAGGGGATGCAGTCATCGCTAGTCGTCTGCACCATCACACTCAGCCCCTCTTTCGAACACCAGACTAGCAAACGGCCACTGGGCAACGCTGACCTCCTCCCTCAGCCTCTGTGTGACCCCGGGCAATGCACACCTCTCTGGGTCTCAGCTTTCCGAGACCGAAAAAATGATGCGAGACGACAGCCCTGTCCAGCTCCGTAAATGCGATAAACCTGGGCAGTGGTGGACAGAGAAGAGGCCGGTCCACGGCTGAGGAGGGAGGAGCCCACAAGGAGGCACCTGGCCTCGAGCAATTCGTGAGTTTGGAAAACGTGTACAAAAAGAATTCCACGCACGTCAAGCAAACAGATCGTGCGTGCTGAACAGACTCTTTAAGGCGCAACCCCCGAAGTTTCTGGAATATAGAGGCCTGAAAGGATTGATGCAGTTAGCTGACCACGGAGGGCTGAGCCTGTTGGCGCAAACAGCATCTGAGCCCGGGCGTGCGTGTTCCCCTTCTCGATCACACGTTCAGGCTGAGAAATGGACGCTCTGAACCGTGAAGGGACTCAGAGGCTACGGACTTTATGCCACTTGCCCTATCCTTCCATCTCAACAAGCTCGGAAGCAAAACCCCGCAGGACAGTAACCTAGCACACCATCGTTTGGGAGTTTTTTCCTCCTTCTTACAAAGAGAGCAAATCAAAGGACCCCACGCTCTAAAGGGCTTCTCTGCCGGCTCCAGTACTGACCTTTGGGCCGGGGAGTCCCACTGGGCCATCAAAGCCCTTTTCACCCTAAAGGAAGAAAGACAAAAGAAACAAGTAAGGTTCTGTTTTAATTTTCCCCTTTCTCTCTTTACTAGTTGGTTATCCCCTCCACCTGCTCATAAGCCAGTCCCTTAGTAAGCCACATGCCGATCAATAAGTTGGACAAAGTTCACTGGAGGGCTTCCCTGGTGGCGCAGTGGTTGAGAGTCCGCCTGCCGATGCAGGGGACACGGGTTCGTGCCCCGGTCCGGGAAGATGCCACATGCCGCGGAGCGGCTGGGCCCGTGAGCCATGGCCGCTGAGCCTGTGCGTCCGGAGCCTGTGCTCCGCAGCGGGAGAGGCCACAACAGTGAGGGGCCCGCGTACCACAAAAAAAAAAAAATTCTCTGGAGCTGAGCACCCTTTCTCAAACTGCCAACCTACATGGGGAACTTGGACATGACCTCCAAATACAGCCATCAATTTACAAATGCCAGCCTCACCCTCTGGGTGGCATCACCCAATAAGCCATTCCATCCATCCTTCATACCCTGGGTCCACGTATCCATCAATTCAACTATTATTTCATATAGTGGCTGAAAATACAGACATGGAAAGATTCAGCCTTTGCCATCTGGAATTTATGAGCTTATGGAAGTAAAGACAAGTAGGCAGTTTTACTCCAATGTGATCATTGTTATGGTCTCTGGAAGAAGAGGGAAAGAAAGGGTCTTAATGTCCCAAATAGCAGGGGCTAAATGAACAGGTATTGAATGGATGGATGTGAAGAATGGAAAGGCAGGCAGGCAGGGAGGCAGGGAGGAGGGAGATCATACAGACAATAATAATGGGATCAGAAAAGGATTCTTTGGGGATCTTGAAAGAAGAACAGGCATTAGCAGATTAAAAGGGGTGGCGGGAGGGAAAAGGATGTTCTAGGCAGAAGGTGCTACATATGCAAATTCCAGAAGGCAAGGAAGATCATGACCTGGCGGAGGACCAGGACATTCCCGCCTACTTGAAACTGGGAGGGGAGAGGGGAGTGAGATGAGGCTAGAAGGGCAACTAGGACCCACCAGGGGCCACACAGAGTGGGGACAGGTGGGGGAGGGGATCTGTAAGCCAAGCTCAGGAGGTCAGTGGCGATCCAGCAGGTGGTCGTGAGCTGGAGAGTGAGAAGGTGGGCGGGAAGAGAGGACGGAGGCCTGCTTGACCCCAGACTTCCTCCCGAGGGGCCCCGCCAGGGCAGGGCTCTGGGGAAACCATGAACTAGGCAGAGATAGCATTGGCCACCCTCCCGGGCACAGTCTGCAGGCTAGTGGGCCAAGCCCCACGCTGCTGCAGTTACCCTTTCCGTTTGGGGTTTTCCATGGAAAACAAGAATTCAAAAGGACTTGGGTTTGGACAGTTGCTTTCGTTATGACATTGATGGGTGAGAACCGGATCAACACGTTATCTGTGTCCGAGCCCGGCAGGGGCACAGACGAGGATCCCTGCCCGGTGCCCTGGGTGCACCCACCCTGGCTCCCTCTCTAGCTTCTCCCAATCCTAACCCAGCACCAGGCCGGAAGCCCCTAACTCCACCGACGCCCCAGACAAAGCCTCAGCTCGCAGCATGACCGAGCTTGCTTCTCGTTGTCTCCCAGCCAGCTGGGCCATGGTTAGAAATCCCCACTTGACTGGGAGCTCCTTGGGAGGGGGTCTCTGGGTGGAAAGAAGAAAGGAGAGTGTGAAGGAGAACAGAGGAGAGGGAAGAAGGGAAGGAGGAGAGGCTGCCAGGACAGGTGGCTTATTGAAACAAAACTGTCAGGAAATTCTTAAAGTGTGTCCACTCCAATGAACGTCAACCACGATTTCGTAGTTTTGTCTGTGTCTCCCAAGGCCCTTGCAAAGTTGGGGAGCACCTCCTGTGTGCCAGCCCTGAGCTGGGAGGGGCAGACAGAGCGATTGATATACTGCATGCTGTAGACCGAGGGCCCTGGGGGGCTACCAGTCGAGCAGATCTTCACGGAGACCATCTCGATTTTGTCATCCTCACGTATCTGTTTATTCTGCTCAAACAGTGGAAACTGTTTTCTTATTAAGAGGGCTGTTCGTCCACAGAAAAACAGATGAAGGCCTCAGGCACTCGAGGAGACATTTCATCTAGGCTAAAGGGCAGGCGATGGTGGCAGTCGGAAACATATTAGGTTTTAAAATTAGAAACAAGAGGCATTAAACTCTACTCATATATGCATGTAGATTATATAGTACAGCTAATTACAGGGAACGTTGAGAAGAAAGGGATGAGGGTGTGTCCCGCAGAGCACACCTAAACCCTCGGCCGCTGCCCATGCAGAGTCTTATCCTCGAAGCAAATCTGGCTGGTTTAGGCGCACACACGAGTGAAGAGGAGACCGGGAGGGGCCAGAGTGCCTTGGGAAGACGTCACGAACTTCAGGAAGAGGTTCGTCAGGGCTGGGTCTGAGCAGCTCCCCTCCCGATGTGCACAGAAATCAAGAAGGGAGAAGCCCAAGGAGCAAGGATAGGCCCCTGACTGGAGAGTCGCCTGGAGCCTGGGGCCACCCTGCCCTGGCAGCCCACGTGCATGATGGGAAATTCCCACCTACACTGCTGGTTCTGCTGCCACCCTGCCCCACTCAGCTCTGGGGCCCCGGGCTGGCGGCTGAGGGTGGACTGTGGATGGTACCTTTTCTCCAGCTGGGCAGGAGCAGTTGATAGTCTTCAAAATGCCGATCTGTTCACTGCCGGAGGTGGGAGGCGGCTGGGGCGGGGGTGAGGGCTCCGTCAGCACGGTCACCTGGCACTGGAAGGGAAGCAGAGCGGTCAGAACCTGGCTTCCTGCCCAGCACCACTCCCTGGAGCTTCCCTGCACAGGCAAAGGGGAGGCAGGAACCCTGAGGACACTGGAGCCTGAGCAGGGAGGGCAAGTAGCGTCTGACCGCAGGTCCTGGTACCCTGAGGCCCTGGAGTCAGACTGGCGTGGGCCAAGGGGCTCAGCCACTTCACTGGCCTCTCAGCAGCCTGTGGGAACCACTTAACCCCTCTGAGTCTCAGTGCTAACCTCTTCAGAGTGGGGACAAGGGCGTTTCCATCACAATGCAGTGAGGAGGAGTTAGTAGGACACGGAGAAAGCATCCAGTTCAGAGTCCGGAACGCAGGAACCCAGCAGGTGTGCCCGTAATGACTTATTTCCTTACCCTCGCCAGCCCCCTCCCTCTCTCCTTTCTTCCCTTCCTCTCCCCCACTCCTTCTTTCCCTTTATTCTCTCCTGCTCTTACCCGTCTCCCTCCCTTTCCTTTCTCTCCTCTCTCTCTACAGTCAGGCTCAGCTGACTCCAGCCCCAGCCCTGGTAACGACCACCCCGGGTGCCTGTGCCCCCTACTCGTCCTGACACAGGACACGCTGACCGAGTGCTCACTGCGTCCGGGCCCGCGCCCGCCGAGTGCATGGATTTCAGCTTTCAACTCTGGGAGGCAGGACTATGGAAGCACCCTCGGAACTGGTATTTGGTAAATGGAGAGGGAGGGACCTGGACCGAGGCAGAGGTGGGGAGGCCCTGGGAGAGGCAGAACTGCGCCGGGGCCCAGGAGCCTCTGCCTGCTGTTCCTGAACCCGTGTTGCCTCCTCCTGTCTTGCTGAGCAGCGCAGAGCATGGCGGCCTCCCCACTCTGAGCGCTGGCAGCAGAGATGCCGTTCCCCCCTGCCAGCCTCTGCCCCGTGCTCCCCAGAGCTGGGTCTCATCACTCAGCTGCAGCCCCGGGGGCCGTAGACCGAGGCTGGGGCAGACCTGCATGACCCGCTCCCCGAACCCACACCCGCCAGACCAGGAAACGGAACCCTAGCAATGACCATGGGGCTCCCTCCCAGGGCGCACTGTGGTGGCGGGTGTCCCCTGATCCCATCCCAGGGCCCAGGACACCCCTCCCTCGGGAAGCCAAGGACCCATTCCGCCCCCCCCAACCCCTCCATGCAGAGTCTCTGCTCACCGGACCCGAGGGGATGTCACAGCATGTCTCCAGTTCCGAGTGTCGGGAGTCACAGTAAATCACGATCCGCTGTAGGTCAAACTGGGAGGGAAAACGAGGACAGAGAGTGAGTTTTGGGAGCTTTGGAACCCAGATCCTCCCTGCTTTCAGGCAGGCCCTGCTCAGGGATCAGGCCCGCTTCCCCTTCAGGGTCCTGTATGGTCTGACCCTGAGCTGAACTTCAGAGGGAGCCTACGTGTCATCTACAGACAGCCCATCCCTCTAACAGCACGAACCCCAAGTGCAAGGTGAGTCAGCACAGACTGGGGGCAGCATTTTCTCCTGCTCTGAATGTGCTACAGCTCAGGCCCCTCACACGCCTCCTCTTGTCCACAATCCGTGGCCACTGCGTTCACTAAAGCCCCTGCCGTGGTGCTGCCACCAACAGTCTCCAAAGGTTCAGAGTATCCCTGCTTTCAACTCTCTCATCTCCATGTGGTGGCTTAAGTGAACTTTTTTATATTAAAAATTTGCTCTATCAAATAAAAGCAAAAATAAACAAATGGGACCTAATTAAACTTACATGCTTTTGCACAGCAAAGGAAACCACGGAGTTTCACATCCATGCCTCTGCACGTGGTCTCCCTTCCAGGAAAACCCCTGAAAACTAGCAACCACACTGAGGCATCCCCTCAGGAGCTGTTGTAAAAATACACCCACAGATCTTCTGATGCTCCTCCAAGGGGTGGAGCCTCATCCACCTCCCCACCCCCGAGTGTAGGAGGGACCTGGTCACTGGCTTCTAAGGAACACAACATGGCAGAAGTGACGGCGTGTCACTTCGAGATCAGTTATGGAAAGACTGGCTTCTTGGTGCGTGCGCGCATGGTCTCTCTCTCTCTCTCTCTCTCTCTCACATCACGCAGCCTGGGGTCACCAGCTGGCACGCAGGGAGCTGCCCCACGGAGAAGCCCACGTAGGGAGGAACCAGGGCCGCTGTCAGCAATCCAACAGCAAGGAACTGAGGCCCTCAGTCCAACAGCCCACGGGAGGCTGCCAGCAATCACCTGCGTGAGCTTGGAGGTGGTCTTTCAGCCCTGTTCTAACTTCAAGATCACAGCAATAGCCAATAGCTTGACAGCGACGTTATGAGAAACCCTGAGCAAGACCCACCCAGCTCAGCCCCTCCCAGATTCCTGAACCACAGAAACTGTGAGACAATAAGAGTTTGTTGTTTTCATCCCTCTTTTTTGGGCGGGGGATGGGGGGATATTTGTTATGCAGCAACTGATAACTGATACACATCCTCTACTGTCAAGAAGAGTTCACGGGGTCTCTTCTCCACCACTTGGCTCCTTGTACATACAGCTAATACTGAACATAGCAGCCTGCATGGTAATTGTACATTTGTGTGTCCATCTTCCCCCAGGGCTCCCCATCCTGACCCACAGCCCTCAAACACACTGAGCTCTCTTTCCCTACCTGCTTTTCCCTCCTGCTCCTCACAAGGCTGGCTCCTCTCACCTTTCACCTCTGTAACCACCCATCAGAGCCCAGGCCCTCCCTGCCACTTGTCATCCTGTACGTCCTTATAGGAGCAATGACCACAATGCCTCCTTTGTGTGCATTTCTCAGTTTACTTTTTAAACTGTGTTTCTCTGATTAGAACAGCAGTTCTGTGAGGCAGGCCTCTCCTATCCCTTGTGTTTCTCTGTACCCCCAGCCCCAGAGTACTTCCTGACACAGCAGATGTCCTGAGGCATAGAATGAATGGTTGAGTGGATACATGCATGCACCATGCACGGACAAACATTTATCGAATGGAAATTGAGCTAAATCAACGGATACTTATTTTTTTAACACCAGTGCTGAATGCTCCCAGCCTTGCACCTCCCCTGTGCCCTTGTGCGGCCTGTGCTGCATTCGAAGGCCCTGAGCGAGCAGGCCAGGCAGCTCGACCTCACCCTCCTGGCTTTGGGACAGGCCCCGGCAGGTGTAAGCCCTCACTCCACAGACTGGACTCAGCAGAAACAGTAACAATTCCAGTTGTCTGTCTGTTGTATTTCCTGTAGAGACACCAGCCCACAGACAGGAGAAAATGACAAAACACAGAATCATGCTTTGGAACAAGGCCTATTTTAAAGAGAGGGTCCTGCTTTCTGCATTAGCAAGCGTACATGCTCAGTGGCTGGGTCTGTCTGGCAAGGCCACAGGGACAGAGGTGGAGAAGGAAGGCAAGGTCAGGGTCAGGGAGGTGCACAGGTGGCCTGGGGCCTGCACACGTGCACTCAGGGTGGGTAGCAGGGCCTGGGAGCCAGGAGGGGTCTCTTCCAACTGCCTGGAATCCCACCATTCCCTGTCCCACCTTCCTCCCTCTCCCCTCCCTCCACCATGTCAGGGAGCCCACCTCCTGATGCCCCTCTGCCCCCACCCCCTGGGATCTCTGCTCCCGTTTACATCCTCAGCAATTCCAGGCTGAACTGCGGCAGGGTCCTCTCTCCAGCCCCAGTTTCCCTCCGTGCCCACCATGTGCAGCTTGGTGACCCTTTCCTGACTACAGTGTGGAAACCAATCAGGGTGCAGAGAGCTGAGGATCTGAGATCAGCCGGGCCCGGGTCTGAGCCTCAGCTCTGCTCTTCTCTCAGAGCAGCTGGTCAAGGCACCCAATCCCCTGAGCCTCGGTTTCCTCTTCTGTCAGATGGAGATGCTGACATGACTCCTAGGGCACCGTGAAGACCAGGTGAGGTCAGACACTAGTGTCCATGGCAGGTGGAGCTGCAGGGTGCTGTGGTCTCTCCCCACCGTGTTCAAGCCTGAGCTACATGGTCACAAGTGCCCCAGCCTACGCTTCTGGAAGGTTTACGAAGGGTTGCGGGGTTCATTGATCCTCCCTTCATGTAGTTCATCAGGATTCATTTTTAATCTAGAAACCCAGCACAAAACAGGAAGTGGGCACAGTATTCCTCTGACAAACGTCAGGTTCTGGGATTCCCCGGCACTGGGTACAACGTGGACACTCACCTAATGGCAATGGGCCAGAGGAGGAGAGAGTGGGACCCAGCCCAGACCCCAGACTCCACACTGTGGGTTAAAAGGGCCCAGTTAAGGGCCCAATGTGACCATCGAATCTGAGAGTCAGCACGGGACAGGACCTGGAGGCCCAGACTCACAGTAAAGGCAGAACTTCCAAGCAGATGGTGAGGCCTGCACCCCCGCCTCCTAATTCTGCCACTTTTTTTTTTTCTAACATCTTTATTGGAGTATAATTGCTTTACAATGGTGTGTTAGTTTCTGCTTTATAACAAAGTGAATCAGTTATACATATACATATATTCCTATATCTCTTCCCTCTTGCGTCTCCTTCCCTCCCACCCTCCCTATCCCACCCCTCTAGGTGGTCGCAAGGCACCGAGCTG
Organism: Tursiops truncatus; assembly: GCF_011762595.2. Classification (NCBI taxonomy): domain Eukaryota; kingdom Metazoa; phylum Chordata; class Mammalia; order Artiodactyla; family Delphinidae; genus Tursiops; species Tursiops truncatus. The sequence continues at coordinate 74,214,850 of NC_047050.1, forward strand.
ATCTCCCAGAGTGACTCAATCTCTGTGCTGAACGTCCTTACAGAGTGGGGACAATGCGGTGAGTGAGGTCACAGCCTGCAACATGGAGGACCTAGTCAGCCCGTGAGAACTTCTGGGAACATGGTGGGTGGCAGAGAGCAAGGTGCTGGCCGGCGCCTGTGGCTCTGACACCCACTGGCGGCCCCTGCTCAGACTCTGGGTGGACTCTGCGCCTGCCCCCCGCCACTGCCGGGGCGGAAGGAGGGCAAACGCGGGCCCAGCCTCCTTCTTCCCAGTCGAGCCTGAATGCTCTTGTCTCTGGAGGACTCTTCTTTACCCAAAACTGAATCGAGGCTTTGGGGCCGGTGCAGAGCAGCGAAGCCGGCAGTCCACCAGCTCCAGGGCACTGAGCGCTGGAAGGGGCGCTGCTCTGGGTCTGTGCTGCTCAAAGCGAGTGAGCGAGGGCTGGTCCCGAGCACGAGAACCAGCCACGCGATGAACCCAGAGAGCTGGAGGGCATCAGAAATTAACCCCTCTGGTTCCTGATAGGGGTTACGGCTTCTCAGCAACCAACCCCATCCCCTGGGATTTGGAGCTGGGCAGGCCTGGGACACAGGAGCGGGAAACGGAGGGAAGGCTGGCAGGGCCTCCGGGGAGTCACGGGGCAGGGGTCCCAGCATGGCAGGTCCCAGACCAGCTGGACCCCCAGAGCCCAGGAGCACCCCTTCCCAGCCCCGGGCCCCAAGGGTTTGAGTCTCCTCTCCCCGCAGCTCGGAGACGGGCTCCCCGTCCATCAGCCTAGATGCCCACTGACTTGCCTGGCCGCTTCTGTTGCACATCCCTCAGCAGAGAGTCACCCGGGAGCCAGGATCCCCAGGCCAGCCCCCAGCCCTGCCCCCTTTCCCAGCCCAGGCCCTGGCCTCTCACCTCCTTCCCTAACAGGGCCCACCCGCCTTCTCCTTCCATCCACCCTACTCTGCAGCCCCAGGAAACGGCCTCCAGTACAGCCCTGAGCTCTCCCCACCCTCCTCAACCCTTGCTGCCCCTTCACCTACAGGTGGATCCCAGGGCCTGTGCACTAGCTAGGCCTGGCCCTGCCTCCTGCCCCACCCCTCCCCCACCGTGCTTCAGCTCCTGCCACCTCCCATCCTGCGCACAGACGAATCCAATTCATCCTTCCAGGCTCATCCCAGAAGTCACTTGCCTCCAGGAAGCCACCCCTGCCCACCCCCTCCTGTCTCCCCCCATCCGCCTACCCTGTTCATTGAGGTCGGATGCCTTTCCTCTGGGCCCCGTAATATTTGATGCTTACTGTTATCAAGAAAGTAATTCAAAGAGACTGAAAAGATCTCAGTGTGATCCTTTCCTTTTATAAGAGGCCATAAGTAGCTTCAAGTCAGAGTCTTAAAGTCTTTTTCTATTCAGTAAACACAATGTTGAGAGACAAGACGGAAAGAGCAGCCGCCACCCACTGGGGCGCTCCTATCCCCCCGGGACACGCAGACAGCACCTGCTTGATCACACGAACCCCACAGCACGACACGAGGCACTAGCACGAGTCCCACCGACGCTGCCCACGTGGACGGGAAGGGCCAGGCGGCAGGCTGGGGGCGGCCGGTACGCATTTACCGCTTTCCATCCCTGGCATGTACATTCGACAGAACTCATCAAAATATGTACTTAAGATCTGTGCACTTTACTATATATGATTAGGCCTCAGTAAAGAATAAAATAAAATATGTGTTGATTGAGTGAATTAATTTAGCCTCACTGAACCAAAGCTTATTTAAAAATAGGAACAGGGCTTCCCTGGTGGCGCAGTGGTTGAGAGTCCACCTGCCGATGCAGGGGACACGGGTTCGTGCCCCAGTCCGGGAAGATCCCACATGCCGTGGAGTGGCTGGGCCTGTGAGCCATGGCCGCTGGGCCTGCGCGTCCAGAGCCTGTGCTCCACAACGGGAGAGGTCCCAACAGTGAGAGGCCCGCGTACCGCAAAAAAAAAAGAAACACATAGAAGTATTTCTGAGCTCAGTGGTAATCAGGGAAATGCAGATAGAACCACAATAAAATACCATCGTATGCCCATCCGATTGGCAAAACAACAAAAACGTTAAAAAAAAAATCTATCAATGTGTTGGTGAGGATCTAAGAAAATGGGTCTTTCATACGTTGCTGGTGGACACATCAATGTTCTGTCTCTTTGTTGAGAAGTTAAAATATGCCGGAAAGTCAAAAATTGTTTACCCTACAATCTAATCATTGAATGCCCCAGAGAAACTCTCCCAACTGGTACACATCTCCAGCCTCAACGGCACGTGTTACCCTGTTTTCTTCATGAGGAACGTACATCTGCAGACGTGCCAGCACGTTCAAGACCAAGACTTGCTGGTTATGATGGTGAAACATCAGAACAATCTAAATACTCACTAGCAGGAGAACAAATAAGCAAAATGTACGATAAAGTGAAGGATTATGCAGCAGCTGAAAGAAGAAAAAGCTTAGACACATAATTTTGAGAGAAAAGAAGCAAGACGTGACTATACACGCTGTACGTTATCTACATCAATTTCAAAATCTCCAGCACACGTCCAGCAACCCTGTATTTGATAACAGAAATACATGTACGTGTAAAAAAAGAAAAGAAATGGTTTTGGAGAGAGCTATCCCAGATCATGATTTGGTCACTTCTCAAGAAGCAGGGGACACTCCCGGTCAGAAGGATCAAGCTGACCTCAGCTCGAAGACAGCACGTAAGTGTACACGTGTTACGTGTGTGCATGTTCACGGTGTGTGTGTCTGTGTGTACAGATGTGGGGATGCATTCGTAGAGGAAAGAAAGATACAGTAAAGGAAAGCGAAAAAAAAGAAAAAAGAATTAAGGAGGGAAAAGAAAGAATAAAGAAGGAAAGAACACTGATGTAATGGTGATGGAAAGACAGCTATTACCAGCCACTGAGTCTTCCCCACTTAATATCCCTGGTTGGTGAAATGAGGATGATTTTTACTTATTTTCCATATACTTTCCTATATGTTCCAATTTTTTTACAATCAGAGAAGAAGGGGAAAGAGTCTGAATTTACAGGGAACTGTGTAACTATTTCTCTGCCCATCGATTTGTCTACATATACATGTAGATATATGTCCCGTGTCCCCAGTGCAGAGCACAGTGCTTGGCACAGAGGAGGTGCTCAGTATATATATGGTAAGTGATCAAGTGGCTAAATAATTAAATGAATGAGTGAGTGAATGAGTGATGGTGATACGGCAGTTTTCTGAGTCAGGGTCCTCCCTCCTAAGACAGTGCAAGGTGATGACCTGACACATGATACACACAGGTGCAGGGGACATCAGGAGCACGTGGTGCCTGAGGCTTCTCCCCGGTGACCCCAGGACCTTGGCTGCAGAAGGCCCGCCAGTACTCACGTCGATGGGCACGCTGTCATAGAGGCGCTTGCCGATCACGGTCTTCCCCTGGATGTCGATGTTCTCCCTCTCCTCGATGGGCAGTGTCTGCACCAGCGCACAGTCTATGTACAGGGAGACGTTCTGGGCCTGGATGCTCAGGGCCACCTTGTGCCAGTCCCGGTTGAAAAGGTCATGGACCCGGGGACCTCGGAAGACCACCCTGACGGCATCCTTCATGGCACCCACAGCGTTGTACTCCACGGCCTTGTTCTCGCCGTCCAGCCGGATGGACACCTGGGGAGGAGAGGACCAGAGGCCCCTTGAGCTGCATGGGACCAAGGGAGGAGAGGGCAGCTGGGGAGGGGAGATCGCGGAGTCAGACCCGACAAATCTGAGTCTGATCCTAGCCGTGACCCTCACCAGCTGGTCAGCCTTGGGCAAAGCACTTCCCATCCCTAAGCCCTGGTGTCCTCCTCACGACAATGGTGTTACTGACACCTACCTTACAGGCTCATCTAAACCCTGTATTAAATGGAAGATCTGAGCTCGCACGTTAATCCAGGGGTCAAAATCTCAAGTACCCGAGGGCTCTGCAGGTAAGAGCACCTTTGTGAAACTACAAGGGGACTGGTGAGGAGGGGCTTCATCTGTGAGACCGACCAGAAACACTGACTGGTTTCAGCTTCTTTTAAAACCGCAGACGGCAGAACAGAATCCACCTGTGTCTAGATACCAGGTGCCAGTCTGAGACCCCATCCACTAACCCAAACTCTCTCACCTTGCAGCTAAAATTGAAGGCCTGGTAGAACAAAGCAATTCGGTGGCAGGGACCTTGGCTGTCTGTTCACTGGATTACCCTCCAGCCCTCTGCAAAATGCCTTGAAAACTCTGGAAGGAAGTTTTACTTTCCTCTGCGTTTTAAGAATGAATGAGGGGTTTCCCTGGTGGCGCAGTGGTTAAGAATACGCCTGCCAATGCAGGAGACACGGGTTTGAGCCCTGGTCCGGGAAGATCCCACATGCTGCGGAGCAACTAAACCCATGCGCCGCAACTACTGAGCCTGCGCTCTAGTGCCTGTGAGCCACAACTACTGAGCCCTTGTGTCACAACTACTGAAGCCCGCATGCCTAGAGCCTGTGCTTCGCAACAAGAGAAGCCACCGCAATGAGAAGCCCGTGCACCACAACGAAGAGTAGTCCGCACTCACCGCAACTAGAGAAAGCCTGCATGCAGCAATGAAGATCCAACGCAGCCAAAAAATAAAATAAATTAATTTTTTTAAATGAATGAATGAAGTAACGAATGAACGTATGCTCATCCATGTGCTTATTCTTTCATCCCTTGCACGATACTCACTGAACATTCTCTGTGACAGGCAAGCAACCTGCTAGGTGTCAGGAATGCAGGAGTGGGCAAGATCAATACTGCCTCAGCGCACGGAGGTGGGGAACGTAACGTGACACAGAAAATAGGTATTCACTGAGCAAATGGATGGGTGGGTATATTCTTGTCCAGTCTCCATGGGGTTGGCCTCCATCTGCCCTGATATCCACGCTCCACCTCTCTCTACCTGGATCTGGACTCCCAGACTCTGACCTTTGACTTCCTGACCTGGGCTCCGATGCCCTTTGGCTTCTAGTTAGTCTGGCCCATGGGAGAGGAAATCAAAGAGCGGGAAGAGAGAGGGGTCTGGTATTGACTCTCCTGCCCTCCCAGCTTCCCTGCGGTTCCAGACGGCCATGTTCCTCCACGTGCCAGGGCCCTTTGGAAGCCCTCCCTCCTCCACGACTCCAGAACACGACGTCTCCGCGAACCACCAACCTCTCCCTGCCCAGGCCATCCAGGCCCCGGGCAGGAACTTCCTGCTGTTGCTAATCCCAGGACACCACAATATCTTTTTGGTTTCCTTAACCCTGACCCTTAACCTCATCAGCTCCCTCACCCCGAGACACTTTACTAAAACGCTCTTCAAAACTCCGGGCTGTCTACCGCTTGCCCACACCCAAACTGGCAAGTCACTTTTAAGCTGTGTGACCTCGGGCAGGTTTTTAACCTCTGTGTGTTGTTTCCTCATTTGTAAAATGGCACTGGTGATAGTGCCTACTTGATAGAGCTGTTATGAGAATTAAATGAATTTATAGATATGTAAAATACATAGTACTTATACATCAGGCACTGTTCTAAATACTATCTACAATAAATGAAGCAAGTTCAAAGACATCACTGCAGTGAAGCCTTCTCTGACACACACGTGTAACTGGATTCTAACCTGGTCCTTTGCTCTCACATCCTCAGGCATGTGGATTTATTTGTTTTCTCAGAGCATTTCGGGTCAGTATATGAAAGCATTTCGGGTCATTTATTTCATCCGCCCGTTTCCTGCCTGCCCTGCCCCATCCTTTTAAGCAGGCCCCCGTCTCTACTGCTCATCTCTTTAACCCCAGTGGCTAGGACAACACATGCCATATAGTAGGACTCAACAGAAAGGGAATGAATGAATGAGAGCCCCGAGGTTAAAGGAAGGAGCCCACTGCCCTGCAGGGAACCAGCCACAGTGTTTATGACACCACCCAGGTGTTCTGGTTTCTCTGTCTCGGGTCCCCCACATGGCTTCAGCACAGCCAAGGGGAACCTAAAATTTATTTTTAACTGCATTGTCTGCTGGTATGTTACGGTTAGGGTGAAAAACAAAACTATGAACCCCTGACTAATAACCTGAAACTTCTCGTAAGCATAATCTAATAATCATGATTAAGCCTGGTCTCTTTCTTGAAATGTTTCACCTGTTTGAGCCCTGGACCCCTGAGCCACCTGGGGAGCTTCACGAGGACATGGGTTTTTCTCCAATGTTTCTATTTCTCCCAGCACCACACAGAGCAGAGGAAGGCCCGGCAGGCCCGAGTCCAAGCTGGGGGGGCCTCAGGAGGGCACTCCATGCCTCAGATCCATCAGCAAACCCTGTTGGTTCTATTTTCAAACTACATATGCAGAATCCCATCATTTCTCCCCAGGTCCCTATGACTACTTGGTCTGAGTCAGTATCAGCCTTTGCCGAGAGGACCACAGCGGTCTCCCAGGCTCCCTGTCCCAGGCCTGCCCACCTCGCAGAGCCTACTCTCCAGTCCCTGCACTGGCTTCCAGCCTGTTCCGAGTCTCACCTCTACCCCTCCACCCTGTTCCAGAACTAGCCTCCTCCTGGCCCTTTATCAGATCTGGAATGAGTGCCCCTCAGTCTCTCCAAAGGACAAACGGGGAAAATGCCAACGGTCAAGGGTGGTTGTAAATTCTCCGTGGGGTCATGGTGTAAAAATCTAGATCCTGTTATTACCGGGCTACGGGACAAAGAGCACGTGACAGCGTGGCTCACACCGGTCGGCTCACAGGTCATCTTCTACGTGGCCTCTGTCCACTTCTCCTGTGTCCGGTCAGGACTTCCCCGAGGCGTGGGGTGGCCACCACGTCATTTTCAGTGAAGGGCACGTCCCAAAGCGAAGGGCACGTCCCAAAGCGAAGGGCACGTCCCAAAGCTTGTTCAGTGGAACGGAACAGCCAGGCGCCTCTCTGAAAAGGCAGGTTCTGTCTCTGCATGGCTCTGCAGGATTCCAGCCCAGGGCTCATTCTGGCAGAAGGAGGGGAGGAGGCCGACACGGCCCTGCAAACGCCATGGAGGAAGAGGACCCAGACTGAGGGGTGGTGCGGGCTCGCCCCATAGGCCTGCCATGGCAGGTGCCCAGGCCCACAGCACAGGACCCCGGGAGACTGGAGACGTGCGCGTCTGCAATGGAGGTGGGTGAGGGTCACGACGAGCTGCCTGCTCTCTGGAGAAGAGTCTCACCTCCTGCAGTCGGCCTCCCACACTCAGGAAATCAGGCCACTGGGCGGTCAAGGCTGACCATGGTTCTGCATCTCAGTTTGACCAGGGACGCTGCAGGAGGGTCATTCGACAGGACTAATGGATGGGGACCAGAGCCTGCGGGGCACAGCGGTCAAAAGACAGACTTGGAGCTCGACTGTCTGGGTTCAAATCCCACCTCTCCCCCTCACGACCTACAAAGACATGGGCAGAGGCCTAAAGCTTGCTGTGGGTCAGGCTCCTCTCGGTAAGATGGTAACAGCAGAACCTACCCATAGGGCTGTTAGGAGGACTGAGTTAAGATTTGTGAAGCACTCGGGACAGTCCTTGGCTCCTACTGACCGCGTGTGAGTGTGGATAAGAGGTGCCCTCGGGGGCAGGGTCCGGCTTCAACCACGGGAAGTGAGCTCACTGCCATGGAGGAAGTCGCCTCTGGGGGAGGAGCCCGTGAGTGCGGCTACCGCAGTGCAATGGCTTGAGCATGCTTTTATTTTATTTCAACCCCAAGTGAAAATAAAGTCAGTGTCCCCCAGCTGAAGGTGAGTAATGTCGCCACACAGTTCATTCTTCAAGAGAGGACCAGGGTAAATGATAGGTATGGTGGGTCCACGAACTCCGAGGACAAGCGGATCGGGTCTGCATCTCAGATCAGTGTATGGTGTTGGTGGCCTGGGCCTGAGACAGGTCCCCCCTCACTCGGCTGCGTGCTGTTGACAGGTGGGCCTACCTTCACAGGGACTGAGGGCCAGCATGCACCAGACACGGGCAAAGGCGAGCTGCAGAGCTCCGTTCAAGGTAAAACCAGAGACTACCATGAAAACTTGTATCACACATCAGGCAGCATTCGATGCTTTAGAGACATCATTCCACATGGCGCTTCCACTAACCGTTCCTGGGAGGTTTTCTGTTTTCCATTTTCCAGCTAAGAACATCAAGACTCAGAAAGCAAACGTGGAGATTGATTCAAGATGGCAGAGTAGAAGAACGTGCGCTCACTCCCTCTTGCGAAAGCACCGGAATCACAACTAGCTGCTGAACAATCATTGACAGGAAGACACTGGAACTCACCAAAAATGATACCCCACATCCAAAGACAAAGGAGAAGCTGCAGTGAGACGGTAGGAGGGGCGCAGTCACAATCAAATCAAATCCCATAACCGCTGGGTGGGTGACTCAGACTGGAGAACACTTATACCACAGGAGTCCACCCACTGGAGTGAACGTTCTGAGCCCCACGTCAGGCTTCCCAACCTGGGGGTCCGGCAACAGGAGAAGGAACTCCTAGAGAATCAGACTTTGAAGGCTAGCGAGATTTGACTGCAGGACTTCGACAGGACTGGGGGAAACAGAGACTCCACTCTTGGAGGGCACACACAAAGTAGTGTGTGCATAGGGACCCAGGGGAAGGAGCAGTGACTCCAGAGGAGACTGAACCAGACCTACCTGCTGGTGTTGGAGGGTCTCCTGCAGAGGCAGGGGGTGGCTGTGGCTCACCATGAGGACAAGGATACTGGCAGCACAAGTTCTGGGAGGTACTCCTTGGCATGAGCCCTCCCAGAATTCGCCATTAGCCCCACCAAAGAGCCTGTAGCCTCCAGTGTTGGGCCACCTCAGGCCAAACAACCAACATGGAGGAAACTCAGCCCCACCCATCAGCAGACAAGCAGATTAAAGTTTTACTGAGCTCTGCCCACCAGAGAAACACCCAGCTCTACCCATGACCAGTCCCTTGCATCAGGAAACTTGCACAAGCATCGCCTCATCCACCAGAGGGCAGACAGCAGAGGCAAGAAGAATTACAGTCCTGCAGCCTGCGGCACAAAAACCACATTCACAGAAAGACAGACAAGATGAAAAGGCAGAGAGCTATGTACCAGATGAAGGAACAAGATAAAACCCCAGAAAAACAACTAAATGAAGTGGAGATAGGCAACCTTCCAGAAAAAGAATTCAGAATAATGATAGCGAAAATGATCCAGGACCTCGGAAAAAGAATGGAGGCAAAGATCGAGAAGATGCAAGAGATGTTTAACAAAGACCTAAAAGAATTAAAGAACAAACAAACAGAGATGAACAATACAATAATTGAAATGAAAAATACACTAGAAGGAATCAATAGCAGAATACCTGAGGCAGAAGAACGGATAAGTGACCTGGAAGACAGAATGGTGCAATTCACTACTGCAGAACAGAATAAAGAAAAAAGAATGAGAAGAAATGAAGACAACCTAAGAGACCTCGGGGACAACATTAAACACACCAACATTCACATTGTAGGGGTCCCAGAAGGAGAAGAGGGAGAGAAAGGACCTGAGAAAATATAAGAAGAGATTATAGTCAAAAACTTCCGTAACATGGGAAAGGAAATAGCCCACCAAGTCCAGGAAGTGCAGAGAGTCCCAGGCAGGATAAAACCCAAGGAGAAACACGCCGAGACACATAGTAATCAAACTGACAAAAATTAAAGACAAACAAAAATTAAAAGCAACAAGGGAATAACATACACAACGTTAACAGCTGATTTCTCAGCAGAAACTCTACAAGCCAGAAGGGAGTGGCATAATATATTTAAAGTGATGAAAGGGAAGAACCTACAACAAAGATTACTCTACCCAGCAAAGACCTCATTCAGATTCAACGTAGAAATCAAAAGCTTTACAGACAAGCAAAAGCAGAGAATTCAGCACCACCAAACCAGCTCTACAACAAATGCTAAAGGAACTTCCCTAAGTGGGAAACACAAGAGAAGAAAAGGACCTACAAAAACAAACCCCAAACAATTAAGAAAATGGTAATAGGAACATACATATTGACAATCACCTCAAATGTGAATGGATTAAATGCTCCAACCAAAAGACACAGGCTTGCTGAATGGATACAAGAACAAGACCCATATATATGCTGTCTACAAGAGACCCACTTCAGACCTAGGGACACATACAAACTGAAAGTGAGGGGATGGAAAAAGGTATTCCATGCAAATGGAAATCAAAAGAAAGCTGGACTAGTAATCCTCATATCAGATAAAATAGACTTTAAAATAAAGAATGTTACAAGAGACAAGGAAGGACACTACACATAATGATCAAGGGATCAATCCAAGAAGAAGAGGTAACAATTATAAACATATATGAACCCAACACAGGAGCACCTCAATACACAAGGCAAATGCTAACAGCTATAAAATAGGAAATCGACAGTAACACAATAATAGTGGGGGACTTTAACACCTCACTTCCACCAATGGACAGATCATCCAGACAGAAAATTAATAAGGAAACACAAGCTTTAAATGACACAACAGATCAGATAGATTTAATTGATATTTATAGGACATTCCATCCGAAAACAGCAGATTACACTTTCTTCTCAAGTGTGCACGGAACACTTTCCTGGATGGATCATATCTTGGGTCACAAAGCCTCAGTTAATTTAAGAAAACTGAAATCATATGAAGCATCTTTTCCAACCACAACACTATGAGATTAGAAATCAATTACAGGGAAAAAAATGTAAAAAACACAAACACATGGAAGCTAAACAATACGTTACTAAATAACCAGGAGATCACTGAAGAAATCATAGAGGAAAAAAAAAATACCTAGAGGCAAATGACAATGAAAACACGATGATCCAAAACCTATGGGATGCAGCAAAAGCAGTTCTAAGAGGGACGTTTATAGCAATAAAATCCTACCTCAAGAAACAAGAAAAATCTCAAATAAACAATCTAACCTTACACCTAAAGGAACCAGAGAAAGAAGAACAAACAAAACCCAAAGTTAGCAGAAGGAAAGAAATCATAAAGATGAGAGCAGAAATAAATGAAATAGAAACAAAGAAAACAATAGCAAAGATCAATAAAACTAAAAGCTGGTTCTTTGAGAAGATAAATAAAACTGATAAACCCTTAGCCAGACTCATCAAGAAAAAGAGGGAGAGGACTCAAATCAATAAAATTAGAAATGAAAAAGGAGAAGTTACAATGGACACTGCAGAAATACAAAGCATCATAACAGACTACTAAAAGCAACTCTATGCCAATAAAATGGACAACCTGGAAGAAATGGACAAATTCTTAGAAAGGTATAACCTTCCAAGACTGAATCTGGAAGAAATAGAAAATATGAACAGACCAATCACAAGTAATGAAATTGAAACTGTGATTAAAAATCTTCCAGCAAACAAAAGTCCAGGACCAGATGGCTTCACAGGTGAATTCTATCAAACATTTAGAGAAGAGCTAACACCCATCCGTCTCAAACTCTTCCAAAAAACTGCAGAGGAAGGAATAGTCCCAAACTCATAAAAAAGAAAATTACAGACTAATATCACTGATGAATACAGATGCAAAAATCCTCAACAAAATATTAGCAAAGGATCCAACTACACATTAAATACTAGGATCCAACAACACATTAAAAGGATCATACACCATGATCAAGTGGGATTTATGCCAGGGATGCAAGGATTCTTCAATATACGCAAATAAGTCAATGTGATACACCATATTAACAAACTGAAGATTAAAAACCATATGATCATCTCAATAGATGCAGAAAAAGCTTTTGACAAAATTCAACACCAATTTATGATAAAAACTCCCAGAAAGTGGGCATAGAGGGAACCTACCTCAACATAATAAAGGCCATATATGACAGACCCACAGCCAACATCATTCTCAATGGTGAAAAACTGAAAGCATTTCCTCTAAGATCAGGAACAAGACAAAGATGTCCACTCTCACCACTACCATTCAACATAGTTTTGGAAGTCCTAGCCACGACAATCAGAGAAGAAAAGAAATAAAAGGAATCCAAATTGGAAGAGAAGTAAAACTGTCACTGTTTGCAGATGACATACTATACATAGAGAATCCTAAAGACGCCACCAGAAAACTGCTGGAGCTCATCAATGAATTTGGTAAAGTTGCAGGATACAAAATTAATGCACAGAAATCTCTTGCATTCCTATACACTAACAACGAAAGATCAGAAAGAGAAATTAAGAAAACAATCCCATTCACCACTGCAACAAGAAGAATAAAATACCTAGGAATAAACCTACCTAAGGAGGTCAGAGACCTGTACTCAGAAAACTATAAGACACTGATGAAAGAAATCAAAGATGACACAAAACAGATGGAGACATATACCACGTTCTTGGATTGAAAGAATCAATATTGTGAAAATGACTGTAATACCCAAAGCAATCCACAGATTCAATGCAATCCCTATCAAATCACCAATGGCAGTTTTTACAGAACTAGAACAAAAAGCCTTAAAATTTGTATGGAGACACAAAAGACCCCAAATAGCCAAAGCAATCTTGAGGGAAAAAAACAGAGCTGGAGGAATCAGACTCCCTGACTTCAGACTATAGTACAAAGCTACAGTAATTAAGACAATATGGTACTGGCACAAAAACAGAAATATAGATCAGTGGAACAGGATAAAAAGCCCAGAGATAAACCCATGCACCTATGGTCAACAAATCTATGACAAAAGAGGCAAGGATATACAATGGAGAAAAGACAGTCTCTTCAATAAGTGGTGCTGGAAAACTGGACAGCTACATGTAAAAGAATGAAGCTAGAACACTCCCTAACACCATACACAAAAATAAACTCAAAATGGATTAAAGACCTAAATGTAAGACTGGACACTATAAAACGCTTAGAGGAAAACATAGGCAGAACACTCTGACATAAATCACAGCAAGATCTTTTTTGACCCACCTCCTAGAGTAATGGAAATACAAATGTATGGACACAAAGCGGGGAAAGCTGGGGGGCGGGGGGTGGTGGTAGGGTGAATTGGGTGACTGGGATTGACATGTATACCTAATATGTATAAAATAGATACCTAATAAGAACCTGCTGTATAAAAAGTAAATAAATAAAATTTAAAAAAAAAAAGAAGAAAGTGAACGTGTGTCAGAGGCCACACCAAGAAAGGACTAGACACGAGGTCTGAACCCAGGTCGTGCTGACTCTAAGCCAGTTTCCTGCACTACATAATGAACGTGCTGCTAAGAAAGCACGTGCTGTAGGACAGCAGCACGGGCTGCCACCTCCCTGGCTGGGCTGAGGGCCCCTGAGACAGGAACTGGGCGTTCTGCCCCACCAGGTGACGGGCACTTGACCGTCAAGGAAGAAGTGCAGCCCTCTGGTGGTCTGCCAGCCCCTGCAGCTGCCCTGCGCCTCTGTGGACACCAGACCCTCCATCTCCCAGGCCCAGGACAGAGACCCCAGGAGAAAACACGGTGGCTGATGCCAAGCCCACGAGAAGGAGAAGGAAATCTGCACCGGACAAGGCACGCTGCTCACACCTGCGGGATGCCGTACTGGTCGATGACCTGCCAGATGTACCAGTCTTCTTTCCGAGACATCTTCCGGAGCCGGAAGGTGGTGACAAAGGCGTACTCATCAGGCAAGCCTTGCGGGAACACATCCCTGGAGGGAGACAGAGACAGATGGCGCCGGGCTGAGAGAAGAGGCTGCAAAGGAGGCCCACGCACCCCGGGGTCACGAAGTCCTGCCACTCTGACCTCCTAGGGTTCTAAAGTCCACCTGCTCGCCTGCCTTTACCGCCTTTCCCTTCAATCAGGGCCTCCATTCAACCCTCCGCTGGCCCTCGCTGTGGCCCCTTCATTGTCCCGGTGCACCCACCCTCAGTCCTGTCAAATCCACCCCCGCAGTGCTCGTCTGCTTCCATCTCTCCAGAATCAGTAATAAATGCTGAACTGCCACCCCGCCGCGGGGCCAAATGTGGCTGAGTGCTGCACCTCTCCCTGCCTGCTGCCCCTCGGCAAGGCCACACTGTCACATCTTAGCCCGCGTGGTCCCTGCCCCACGTGCCAGGACATCCTCCGTCTCCACAGAGCACTGGTTTCCTGAGTTCGGGGGACCAGGTCCTCAAATGGGAGGATCCCTCGGCCCCTGCAGCTCCAGCCCAGACAGCCCTGCACTGCCCTTTCCCCTACAAATTCCGCATGCACGTTGTTCCGCGACAGAAGCTACGGATGTACGGTGTTGTGATGCCCCCGCCCTAGCTGAGGGCGGCCAGGCTCTCACGGGGTGACTCCTGCACCCCGCTGCTCAGCGGTCGAGCAGAGGCTCCCCTGCAGACAGCGGCGGGTCTCCAGAGCTCTCCTCTTAACCGCCAGCTGTTGCCCGGCACTCCCACTCACGGCGGGCCAAACCCTGCTCTAGGGGCAAAGAATGCGAGGCGCTGCCTTCTGCATTGGAGGAGGTGGAAACTGTCTGGCCAGAGAGCCAGGAAGGGAAATGAGGAGGCGTCTGGGTTTCTGGTTCTCAGACTCGTGGACCCTGAGGGACCCTTCGTTTGGCTGTAGAACCTGTGAGTACAGACTGGTCCTCCCTCTGTGATCTCGGTTCACAGATCCGAGCCGGGAGTTGGCCCAGCCGTCCAGAGTCGTTCTCTGGGCTGGGATTTCACCCAGGATCACGTCCAGGCACTGGGAGCAGTGCCCTTTACTCCCTCGGGCCTTCCCAGGATTCAGGGACGTCCTAGGTCACTGCCACACGGGAGGGATACGGGGCTTCCCCACCGCTCTGCACGGGCACAGGCTGTGGAGCCTCAGATGAACATTGCCCTTCAATTTTTTTCTTCTTCTCATTGCATTAATGAGGCCAACTATGCTACTGTTCTTTTCTAAACACACTTACTTCTCAACGCACATGTATGTATAATATACAAATATGCTATGTATCTAAATCCACTATATCTATATATTGATAACTATATTTACATTTATATCTCTATCTACAGGCACACCTCGTTTTGTTGTGTTTTAGCTTTACTGTGCTTCACAGATACTGTGTTTTTTTTTAAAATTGAAGGTTTGTGGCAACCCTGCACCAAGCAAGTCCATCAGTGCCGATGATATGTGCACTGTGTTTACGACGTAATGCTGTTGCGAACTTGAAAGACCACAGTACGGTGTAAACATAACTTTTATACACACTGGGAAACCGAAAAATGTGACTCTCTTCGTTTTGATATTCGCTTCATTGCAGTAGTCTGGAACCAAACCCGCAATATCTCCGGGGTGTGCCTCTCTCTCTCTCTCTCTATCGAGAGATTAATACTTTTTCTTAGGCTGTGTATATATACAGATATACAGGAGAGGGTAAAGGGATTGGAGTTGAAGGACTGGCCTGAGTTTGAGGCCAACCTCTGCCTCCTAGGAACTATGAGATTTTGAACAGGTTACTGTCCCATTTTGAGCCTCAAATGTCGCACCAGATAAATGCTGAGAATAACACAAGCCTTGCTCCCCCCATTTTACTGTGGTGAGAAATAAGTTAGATAAGGTGTGTAAAGTGCCCTTTAAACGTTTAGCAAGTAAGAAAAATACAAATATTGACACCCCTTTTCATTATGAACAAAATTAACCCATACATTAAAAATTATACGTGTAGGTATGTATCTGCGTAAATTGCATTAGAAATGAAAGGGATGCTATTCTCACTCAACACGTCAGAGCTCTGTCGGTTTGATTGTTTCTGTTTTGCCATTAAAACAAACTCGAAACCATGTAGAAATTCCTTCTCAGGACGACTCAGCATAACATGAGCCCAAATCCATTTCCCAGAAACACTTCAGCCCCACGTCCAGAGAGCAGAGTCCAAAGCCATTGTGCTGTTTGCTCCGAATGCCCTGATAGAAAGACGGCACCCTCAGCAAGTGGGAGGCCTCTGCTGGGCTCCCCACCGCATTTGTGTAACGCGTGCTTTCCTCCCTGTTTTGTTCTTTCTCTATTACACGTTTGCTGGATTATCATTATTATCATGTTTGGCCACACCGTGCAGCCTGCAGAATCTTAGTTCCCCCACCAGGAATCGAACCTGAGCCCCCTGTGGTGGGAGTGTGGAGTCCTAACTGCCAAGGAATCCCCTTGTACGTTTGCTTTAAAGTGAAGCTGCCTGTGATTTTTTTTTTCTGTTTCTAAGTGGTATGGATGAATTGGACAAGTTAGGCCAAAGAAGTAAGGGGAGTTAAGTGGGAAATGGAACCTGGATTCTGTTCATCCCTGTGTGGCCCCCAAATGAGCATGGGACCAGGTGATTAAGATCACCCAGCATCTGTATCTCAGCCCCTGTGTGGACAGAACAACACCCACAGTCAGGAAGGCACGCCTCCCTTGAGGGTCTGCTGACTGTGATATGGTCTCCATCGCAGGGTGAGGAAACGGGACCCAGAGAGAGAAACTGACGTAGCATTTCCTGTTCTGAACCAGCACTGTCCCGGGATGCTGGCGCTGTGAGCCGTGGAGGACGTTAGGGCCCGATACAGTCCTGGTGCAAGGCTGGCACTCAGAGAACGCCCACCGAGCTGGAGAAACGATTGCATGCCTGCAAAATGCAAGCTCTGAGGCCTGACGTGGCAAAGCCCACCTTTGCCAGGCTAGTATCTAACGGAGGCTTCTCACTGATCGTGGACTGAGTCATCCCCTCCTCCAGGCAGGGCTCAGCTCCATGCTGGGATGCAGCAGAGACCAGACTCAGGCCCTTCCAGGAGCTTCTCCCACAGCTGGGGAGACAGTCTGCAAATGACTCATTGCACAATCGAGTCGCTGGCTTCAATGTTGCTACATTTTATGCAGGAGGACAGGTTGTGAGGAGAGAAAATAAGGGGAGGCCTGGCTTAACCTCAGAGTTAGGGGGAGGCATCCTTGAAAGCAGGACAGATGAGCTGTACTTTGAAGGACAAGCAGGGGTAGAGAGAGGGCAGTGCAGACAATGACAGGCCAGGACGAACCTGATGCCAGAAAGGCAGCACGGGGCTAGATCACCCACAGGGTCTTCCCAGGCCCTTAGCTTAAGAACACTCAGAAGTAATTAAAGAGTTTTAAGATGAAGAGTAATGTCAAGATAAAATATCACTTTTCATTTTCAAAAGACCATTCTGCCTGAGAGGAGAAGAACGGAACATTAATTTTGGTGTCATCATTAGCCCTGGACTGGAGACCCCACAGGTGTCAGACCCTGGACTCATCTTTGCATCATGACCCTCTCAAATGACGTTGCAAGGCGGACACATTCACCTCAGATGAAACAGATGCCATGACTGGGGCACAGGGACCTCCCATGACTTGTGTAAGGCCAGGCACCCAGCAAACACTGAACTGGGTCTCCACTGGCCAAAACGACTACATGACTCTGGGTGGTGCTCTGCCCGCGTGTCATGCAGTGGCTGGCCCACAGTAGGTGCCGTGGATCTAAGCCATAATGATGAACGTTTGTAGTTTACTGAACGAACAGAAAAACGCAGGCATGAATGGATGGAGGATGAACACCACACCTCACGGACAGGTGAGTGTAGAAGGACCAGGGGACCAATAACGTCAACGGTAATACATGGTTAAGAACGAGGCTGAATTCCCGGGTCAGTGATTCGGCTGCTTCATTTCAGGGTGACCTCACCAGGCACTCTGTAGGCAAAATCCCTGCCCAGTGCTCAGTGGGCAACCGTGCTGACCAGAGCCTGCCCACCCTTTCAGAGGCGTCCTGGGCAGGTCTAGAAGGAGAAGCAAGCACTCACTCAGTCCTCTGCACCACAGGGAAGGCTCCCATCCGGACGTAGGAACTCTGCGCCCCGTTCTCTCTCTCCCCCAAGATCGCCTTCACACTGAACAAATCCATCAGGTCAAAACCTGTCCAAAGAGAAGAGCCAGGAGTGAGTTTGGCCAGAGGAGCCCGGGAGACAGAGGAAAAGCACATCTGCTCTCTGGGAAGGCGGCCAGCCCGTCCTGCCCTGGGGGAGCAGGATTTAAGCGTAGGAACTGTGCAAATCCATTTCCCAGGTGAAAACAGAAACAGCAGAGGGAGGAGATGGACAGCTTCTGTTTCCATGGCCAATTGCAGGAAA
Organism: Tursiops truncatus; assembly: GCF_011762595.2. Lineage (NCBI taxonomy): Eukaryota > Metazoa > Chordata > Mammalia > Artiodactyla > Delphinidae > Tursiops > Tursiops truncatus. Next base: position 74,232,982 of record NC_047050.1, read on the forward strand.
CAGGCAGAGACGCTGGGGTTTCCGATGAAACATGAGCCTTCGTGAAAGTCCTGGATCACAGGCAAGCATGGAGTAAGCAGTCGGCCACCATTCTGGCCGTGTGGCTGGCATTCAGGGAGCCCACGTGGGGACACCCGGCTCACACAGCCTGGCTCTGCAGGCTAAGTGGCAACTTTGGCTTTCCTTCTTGCAGCCACATTTCCGCAATTCACTTGGACTCTGCTTGAATTATAATTTAGCAGCTTTTAAACTGCATGATTTTAAAGAGCGAAACATCAGAGAGAAGAAAACTCTTCGTGACTCTGCATTAACGGAAAGGCGCGTTTCCTTTTGTCATGACTCTGAGAGAGGACCCTGCTCACTGGCCACACGAAGTAATGGAAAAGACACGAACTTTGGGCTCAGGCGAGCTGGCGGGACGGGGGTCATCCAGCTCAGTCACATATTTGTGTGATGCTGAGCGGGTTACAGAACCCGCAAGAGCCTCAGTACTCGGCTGTGACAGAGGCTTGACACCCGCCACCTTGGCCGTCAAGAGAATCCCAGGCGGTCGCTCAGCCGTGGTAGGAAACCGACTCAGCAGGTCAGTTATTCACTCAGGGTTCTCCACCATCAGCAGCACAAACTTATCCATGACCCCCTACAAAACCACATGGACCAGTCTGGGGGGGCTGACTTGAGTCCTGCAGCTGGGGTCCTCAGAGGAGCCCAACCACGATGCCCACACGGAGGCAACGGTGGGATGTACCGGCCTGACACTGCGTCCCTGGGGAAGGGGAACCTCGCAGCAGATGAGAGGAAGCCGCCTGTGGGTGGGCACCCGGCCTCACTTGTCTCCGCATCCCCGGGCTAACACACCACTCGGCATCAGTGGCACCTAACCCATGAGACTTCAGGAAGGTTCTTGCTGTCTCCAACATTCTGAGATGCTGCCATGGAAAACAGGAAACGAGCTTGCAGGGCTCACATTAGGATGACTAAAACATCTTCTAACTAGATTCTGTCCTAAGAGACGATTTAGTCATTCAAGTTGTATTTTGAGAGCCTCTCTGTTCCAAGCCCTGTATAAGATGCTGTAAGAACAGAAAGGAATTAGCATCAATTGAGAGTTTCAGCAGCAGAGTCAGACAGGCCTGGGCTGTGTTCCTGACCACCAGGCCCTAGCTGTGTGACCTTAGGCAGGTTGCCTGACGTCTCTGAGCACCAATTTCTTCATCTGTAAAAAGGGGATTGTCTTTGCACCTCATAGGATTGTGGTGAAGCTTGGATATGATACAAAGCTCTTTGTACAGAGCCTGACATAGAGCAGAAGACCCACAAAATAATTTTCACATTATTTAGTTCCCTTTACAATGATTACAGCCTCTTCTCCCCCTAGATTCTATCCGTGGATATCACTTACGCATTCAATACATATGTTTTGAGATCCTGCTCTGTGCCAAGCATGCATGAGCACTGGAGACACCGCTGGGAGAACTGGTGCCCTAGTGGGAGGCCAATAATAAGCACATGTCCACACAAACGTAAAGGACAATTGCAGGCAGTGAGGAATAATTAAACAGGATTTGATGGGAGGTGAGCAGGGGTGACCGGGCAGGCCTCAGGGGGCGGGCCACCTGAGCAGGGGCTGTTCCAGGCCCGGGGCAGGGCCTCTGATGGTCTGGGAAGGGATTCCATGCACAGCAAGGCTGTGCTGAGATTGAGGCCCTGGGGGACTCTAGGCACCGGCCCCTCCCAGCCCCTGCCACTCTGAGGTTGCCTAGTTCTCAGGAAATGACGAAGAGTTGCCATCGTGTCATTTCTAAACAGCATCGCGCACACCAGCGAAGTAACAGAATTCATGGCACGACGTTAGACGAGATTTGGTCCTTAAGATAGAAAACGTGCACCCAGAAGCTCCCTCAGGGATGAAGACAGCACACCTTGGAACAGTGTGCCCTTTAGTGCCCACTGAGGCAAACGACCTAGCCTCCCCAGAGATGCAGGGGCCCCCCAAGGGGCAGGCACCCCCCAACGTCATCACCCGCAGCTCTGGGTTTAAGGCCTCACAGAGCCCGGCGGGTCCAGCGGGATCAGTGGGTGGAATGCACTGGGCCACCCAAGGAGGGATCTCGTGAAGATCCAAAGGACCGCCCGTGCACTGTGGCCCTGGACCTGGAAGTGACCCGCAGGGCTGGGAAGCAGAGGACAGTGGGAGGGGCTGGTGCCTGGGAATGGGGTGAGTGGCCCACAAGGGTTCCATGGAAGGGACACCGAGCGGTGAAGGGCCCGTTTAGGCTCAGGTTCTGTTCCCAGGAAAGGCAGAAGAGGCGGGCGCAGGTTTTGGAGCCGCTCTGCCCGGGTGTGAAAGCAGGCCCAGCGCCGGCCGGGCCACAGCCCGCATCCTCGCGTCTCCTTCAGCAACGAGGCAAGGGTAGGGGCCCGACTTGCAGGCTCGCCGCCTCGGGCCTCGGGGCCTCCGGGCGTCCCTGCCATCTCCCCCTGCGGGAGCAAGGGGGTCCCGGGGGGCTCTCCCGTTTGTCAGCACTCAGAGGCTCTCAGCGGCCGGGGAGAAAACCCCTGGAGCGGTAACTGCCTGGACACGGGGTGGGCTGTCGCGCCAGGGAAGCAGCCACTTTCATTTAAGGAGGGAAAGTGGGGACAGGAGAGCATCTCAGTGAGACACACCTGGGCCTCCCTGCTCTTAGACTCCGCAGCTCCACGACTCTGGTGCAACTACTCAGCCCCTGCAAACTCCCACTTCACGGGGCTGCCCAAGGCCCACAGGGATGCACGGGCCCCGGGGGCGCCCACTGAGTGCCGGCTCTGACTCAGAGAGCGGGCTCAGAACCTGGCGGGCACGGGCCCGATGCTGCCCACTACGGTGCCAGGCAGAAGGGCAGAGAGGCCCGCTCCTCTACTTCACAGCTCCGTCCCTGTCACTGGAAACCGCCACCTGAAGCTGGGCTTCCTTGTAGCAGTCATGTGTGGGAGAATAAAAAATAGCTTTAGAAAAGCAAACATATGCTCTACTTTCTAGTTCCACTTTCGTTGGCTTCCATGGATAAAAACAAAGACTTAAACACCACAAAACTCTGAACAACAAGCAATTAACTAGGAGGCAGCAAAGGGCGCCGAGAGAAAGATGAATTGCCTGCAATAAATAAAGGCCGGGAAGGAAAATGAAAAATGTTCCCGAGGTAAATGGACCCTGATGCGAGGCACCGCGAGATAAAGCGGCGATTGTTTAATGTAGAGACTGCAAGGATGCACCTTCCCGAAGTCACGGACTCAGCTGAACCAGGTGGTATCAGGGACACCGTGACGATCGCCCAGAGTCCTTCAAAGGTCCGCGCTGGACGAAGCTTTGCCGGACCCCCAGGCACGGAAGTTACTCCCGGGTCTTTCGTGGGTCTGGCCGAGGTGCACACGGTTAATCTGTCCCCAGGAGAAGGTGAGCAATTTGAAGGATGGGACCTGATCTGATTCATGTTTCCATCCCTAAAAAAGTAAGAGCCCTGGTTGTCGTTCTTAATTGAGGCACCGTCAGTGGAAAGAGGGAAGGAGAGAAGAAAGGAACTCACTAAACATTAAGGGCCTCCTCCATTTAGATGCCCTGTTGGCTGCTCCAATGCTCAACAGGACAAAATCCCAGCCCCAACCCCCAAAAGTTTAGTGTCTACAGAGAAACAGGCACAGAGAGAAGCTGTGCTGGTGTCACGGATGGGTAAATGAGAGGGAGGGGGAATGGCTGGGCTGGTATAACAGCACATGGAATATTTTCCCTGCCCAGCTGAGGAGCAATCAGGGAAGGCTTCCCAGAGGAGGCAAGGCCTGGCCTGAATTTAAAGAACAAATAAAATCTGGGCAGACAGAGATGGAGGGAAGGGCATCCAAGGTAACTGGATGTGCAAAGGTCACCGGACCTGAGGCACCGAGGTTCTTTCTGAGAATCCCACGATTTCGGGATGTCAGGAGCCATGGTTAGGGGAGTGAGCTAGGCAGGGGCAGATCAGGCTGGGCTCTGTCGGCCACGCGAGGCGGTTTGAGTTTCTTTCTACAGGCAGTGGGGAGCCGCGGAAGGGCTTTAAAGCAAGGGAGAAACACAATCTTGTTTCTGTGCTCGAAGACCTTCTGGCAGTGGGGATGGAGGAGGAGGCAACGGTGGGACGTACCGGCCTGGGGGAGACTGGGGAGGACTAGACTTGGAAACACAGGCCTGGGAGGAGGGAGGGAAGGGGCAGTGAGCTGAGACTATCGGAGATGCTCGTGACATGGCGCCTGTTATCTGGAGGTCGGAACTCAGGTAGGAGCAGAGAGACATTAGGATGTCTGTGGCCCAATCTCAGAGCTGGACCGTGCCCAGCACTTTCTTTCAGCTTTAAATAGCTGACCCCCCAGGAATGTTGTATAACACCTTCAGTCACTAGAATTTGCAGAACATTCGGTTTTTAGAGCTGGGAGGGGTCCTCAGAGATATCATGTCGGATGTATTGTTGCGTAAGTGGGGAAACTGAATCTCAGAGAGTCGGGTGATGGACCCAGGCCTCCAACCTGCTTTGTCTGTTCTGTTCCCCGTGCTCACTGTTCCAGCCCAGATAAGCCCTAAAAATAGCTGGAGTCATTTAAGGAACCGCCCGGAGGTGAGGCTTTGGGGAACTGCATTTTTTACAAAAGCTGCTCCGGTTACCCGACTGCGTCTAAGTTGGCAAGTGTGCGGCTCCATCTCTCCCTAACTCCGGTCTCAGCTCCAGCTGGCAGGAGCCTCTTTTCTGGTCTGGTTATAATTAGAGGAGACGATAGATCCCGCAGGCTCTCTGCTCTCAGAGCTGCACAAGCAGGGCATCTGCACCGCGTGCTGATGGAGGCCCACCCAGCGCTGTGATTTACTTCCTGGGGGCCTCGGAGCCCACCAAGGGGAGGCGAGGTTCCAGGCTTCACTGGCGGCACATCCACACAGCGGATTCTGCACAGAGGGTCCTGTTTCTATCCAATCGCGACAAGACTCCTCAGCGGGATCCTCACACGCCAGAGCCGAAAGGATTTGTTCCCAGCTTGCGTAAGCACACGTGTGCACACACAGACGTGCACGCACGCACATGCGTGCACACACACGTACACACAGACACGTTCTGAATCTTCCCAGCCAGAATCAGTTATTCTTCAGTGGAAAAAAATACTGGGGGCTCTTCAGTCCGTAGAACGAGAGGAAAGCTCCTTCTGAGTTACAGACGATACAGCAGATGAAATGGTGCTCATTTGCGTCTCCTCCCTCCCTCCCCCTCTTCCTTCCGACGGCTGGATGTTAGCCCTGACTCCGCCACAAACTCAGGCAAATTACTTAATGTGTCTGTACCTGTTTCCCCAGCTACAAAAGACACAATAGTGCTGGTCTCCTACATTGTAAGGGTTAAATGAGAAAATAAGTGCAAATCCCTTGGCAGGCAAGGACGTGGTAAGCATGTAAGTGCTGGTAAGCATCAGTTATTACTATTTCTGTTATTAATGGTATGACTGTCGTAACTTCCCTTCTGTGAACAGACACACTGGATAATGAATTATTTAGGGGAGGTGCCGTTACGAGGGATTCATCGCTCAGGAAGCCCGACATGGACGATGCAGCAAGGTAAAGATCTGCCTTCCAGGGTGACCTCAGCGGAAGTTACTCGGGGGCAGAGCCGGCAGAGGCCCAGCCAGGCTCGAGGGATGGAGAATACATTACCCAGAGCCAGAGCTCCGCTGGGTAGTACCGAGGCAATCAGTGGGGACATCCGTGCTCCCAGCAGTTTTGGCCTTTGGACGGTGACTCGGCTATAAATATTTTCACTTCAAGGTAGCTGCATTAACACAGTGACTAGGATGGAAGTCATCTTGCTCTCAGGAGTTAGACAAAGACATCCTGATAGAGAGAGTAAGCACCTCACTGAGCACTGACTACAGCCCAGGCGCTCCCCGCAGAAGTGCTAGTTTATCCGGGAGACGCTCGATGGAGGAGAAGGGTCAGCAGGGAGGGAGGCACGGCAGCTGACGAGGAGAGCAGCACCAAGCCGGCTGCCCCCTGTGGGGAACTGCCCCCTGTGGGGAGCTGCCCCCTGTGGGGACGTGCTGGCAAGTGGGTCAAGGGGCCGGGTGTTTCTTTACCGACGCTCACTGCTTGAGGGCTGGGTTACTCCCGAGGGGTGTTAATCCCCTGGCACGTTTCACCTGCCGTGCACACAGGGAGCACAGCCTTCTGCTGTTCTAGAAACAACCCTGAGGCGCCAAGGTGCAGATGCTGGCGTGTCCGCATGGGCAGGCGAACCCGGGCAAGCTCCCTGGGGAAGGGGCGGGGCACTGCAGCACCTACAAGACACCGGGTTCTGATGGCCCGGGGCTCACTGCCTTGGATGGGAGACTGACTGCACTGGTTAGAAATGGACCCGAGATGCTTTGGGGTGGAGACACGGGGCTCCTGACGGGGCCGGCGTTGGTGAGGGGAGCAGGGCTGGTGTCCTGCAGGGAGGAGAACTTCCCTGAGATCATGTACTTGAAGTGTTCAGCTGGACGCCCGGGAGGAGCTAATGGACGCTCATCACCATCGGGACGAGGGGGCCGGCTCAGCGTCCCCTGCGCACTCAGTTACCCAGTCGTGGTCGCGTTCAGAGACAGCCTCCGCGGAGTTTATTTCTGCCGCTGGCTCCGCAGTCGTGTGTCTCTGTGTTCCCTCATCCGTTGATTCACTCATGTATTTATGACTCTGATTCACTCCCAAATGCATTTATTTATTCACCCTTTGCCCGGCTGCCAATCACTCACTCACCATGTCACTCACTCCACTGCATTCTCTACCGACCCTACAGCATCACCACCTGCTCCCAGAGGGAACACGTGAACGGTCTTCCCTGTTGACGGTTCGTTGACGGGAGCTGCTACCTGCACAGTTCAGACCATCCTATTAGGACTTCGGTGAAGGACAGGAATGAGGACAGCACCAGCAAGGCTACCCTTGAATCAAGGAGGGTCATGGTCAAGTCCAGCAAAAAGCACAGAAAGCAAGCCGTGTAGGGTGGCTGTTACTCTCTTACCTGTGATTTCCTTGGTTTCGCCATTGGTGTGCTTAAAGCGATCTCCTTCTACACGAAGGCTGGGGCAGAGCACGTCTGAGAAAAGCAAGAGGAAACAGAGATCGATGAGCAAACGCAGCCCACGGTTCCTCCAGGGCACGTGACGTCATTGGGACCCTGCGCCAACCCCCCTGCATGCAGGACGTCCAGGATGGGGCAGACGCAGAGGCAGCGCCACATTGACGGAGTGTTTCATTTACTCCCAAATGTACTTGTTAAGCATCGGCTCTGCCAATACTGTGCTCATACGGGGATGAGATAAGAACAGGCATGGTCCCCACCCACAAGGAGCTCACAGTCATCCATTAGAGGGAGTCAGACACGGAAATCCACACGATCAATGGGGTCATAAGTGACAGAAATGGGTCTGGGTTGCTAGGGCACTAAGGACTCTGATCCAACACCTAGCCCAGCCTGGGGAGGTCAGGGAAGCTTTCCTGGAAAGGCGATGTTTGAGGTTTCCCTTAAAGGAACAGTAAGACTCAGCCAGATGGACAAAAGACCAAAAGGCGATCCAGGCAGAGGGAACTTCATTCATAAAGGCAGGAGCTTATAGATGAAAATCGCAAGCCAGCAGGGTGTCGATGAAACAGGAAACGTGCTGGGGGCCCACCTACAAGGTGTCTGTTATGCCGCCCCAGGGAGCTTTAGGTGCAATTCCAGAAGCAGGCGTAAGCCCAGAAGAAGCAAGACTGCTCAGTTACACAAAGGCAATGGAGTCAGTCACACAGTGAAAAATACTTCATTATACGATATTACATAAACGCCTTATTATACGATATTACGTAAATGTCTTATTGGAATGTCTTCATGATTTCTCACTTAAAAAAAAAGTTGGAAGGAAAAGGGATTCTTCCAGTTGCCCTAAAATTCCCAGAAAGAAACTTACGGTTTCTTTCAAAGGGGAAAGGATAGGGGAGGGATAAATTAGGAGTTTGGGATTAGCAGATACAAACTACCATATATAAAATAGATAAACAACAAGGACCTACTGTATAGCATAGGGAACTATATTCAATATCTTATAATAACCTATCATGGAAAAGAATCTGAAAAAGAATATGTGTGTGTGTGTGTGTGTGTGTGTGTGTGTGTGTGTGTGTAACTTAATCACTCTGCTGTACACCTGAAACTAACACAACATTGTAAATTAATTATACTTCAATTTTTAAGAATCCCAGAGAGAGCACCAACTGTCAACGTTAAGGTTCCAGGCCCAAGTGTTGGGTCCACTGCAGGTCTCCTAATCTCTCTGTCGGTGTCAGTACGTGTGACGTGGGACACCTTACAAAATACACACTTGTTGCAGGGCTGCTTGGAGGACGAAGCAAGATCAAGCCGTAACAGGACTTAAATGTAGCACCGGAGGCAACTTAGTACAAATACTGCCCTGCCCTTGAAGCAATCTGGTTACTATATACATTATTATAATAATCACACGTTATTAGGCAGTTCTGTCATCCCATCAATTCCACGTGCAGTAATCTCTTTTCATACGTTTTCACAAATGTTTCACTGCGGGACCAGTTTGAGGCCCCTTTTCCAATCAGCACTGAGGGGAAAGAATGAGATCCTCCCTGATTTGGGAGGAGGTATTTTTAATGTTTATCCCAAAGGCACCAGAGGTCTGACAAGCCCCAAGGAAGGAGTTATTTTGGAAAGAGCACGGAGTTGTCTGTCTAGAACCAGATATGCAAGAGGATGCCAGCAGTGCGCAGTATTTAGACGGCGCCACCCAGGACAGCGGCAGCTGCAGGTGACGGCCAATTGCTTTAAGGCTGGCAGGCCGCCAGAGGGACTGGCTGGGACCATGCGTCATCTAAAATGAGTTGACTCAGAAGGTTCTAGCCTTGATTATGAGCAAACCTCTGGAGGCTGACACCTGGAGCTCAGGGCAGGCAAAGCTACTGAGCCTTGTCTCTGCCCTGACTCCCAAACCGGGACGGTCAAAGGCAGTCCGAAAGCTACGACCACAGAAAAGACTGAAACGTTTCAAAGACGTTAGCGCTTGCCCAAACTGCTTTAAGAAATCAGTCCCCAAACCACCTGCCAATCTCCTTTTGGGGCCATCACTAAGCCTCATACACTCCAAAGCCTCAAGGGGGAATTTAGAGCTGACTTAGTAGGTCAGGACAAATGGCTCCCAAAAGACATATGGGAACATATGTTTATGTATGACTGATTCACTTTGTTATAAAGCAGAAACTAACACACCATTGTAAAGCAATTATACCCCAATAAAGATGTTAAAAAAAAAAAAATACCCCCTGCAGCCGGGCTCCCCAGGGAAGATGGGGCCCCAGAGGCTCACCTCTAGGCAGGGAGGGAGGTTAGCATCCCAAGTCCCTCTCAGCCCGTGACTACCTCCCTTTGGCCAAGATACGCCCACCTCTTGGGTAATGATCTATTTATTTCCACGTTAACTCATTTATTCGAACTAAAATACTTACAGAGCTCCAGACACATTCCAGGCACTGAGCTAGCTCCAGGGACACATAAGTGGGATAAGACACCGTCCCTATCTTCAGGGCACTCGTGGGCTGTGAGAGGACTGGGAGCAGGCACGCTCAAGGAAGCGCCCGCGCTGCCGTGACGTCCTGTGTCCCCGCTTCCCAGGCCCCTCCTCCTCAACCCTGCTGCCACCCACCCTAGCCTGGGTAAGGGCCCCCCGGCAGCGCCCGTGTCCTAGAGCCGGCGGCACCATGCTGAAGGCACTGACTGGCGTGGCTGCCTCCCCGGTGGGTCTGGACACCCAGCTGAGCCTCAGTCCAGCTGTACGTCCACTGCCTTCACGGCTCCAGGCACAGAACAGGCCTCGAGTCTGTGCTGAACAGAACGACCAGTGACGCCTGAGCCAAGCAGTAAAGGCTGAGCGGCGGCCTGGACGCCTCTGGGGCGTGGGCTGCGTCATGATGTCGACAATCAGGTGAGAAGACTGCACAGGCTCCAGGACTCCTGCCACTGAGGTGTCGCACACACTGCTAGCTGCCACCCTAATACCCATGCCCCACTCCTTCCTTGCTAAAAGAGCGTCACTTTTATTCAGAATGGCAGCATTTTCCGCCTATGGAGAAAAGCTGTGGCTGGTTGGTCTAAGCCCATTATGGTAATTCTGTTCCCCACCTTTCCAGCCACCCTTCCAGCGAGGGATGGACCTGTGACCCAGCTCTGGCCAAGGACATAAATACCAGAGCGTGCTTGGTTGAGAAGGCGTGGTGTCTTAAAAAGCTTTGGTTTCCCCAATGTAAGGGGACAGATAGGTAGACGGGATTAGCAGGCGTACTTTCCCTTCTTCCTCCTTCAAACGTGGGACATAACATCTGCAGGACTGTCTAGAATTGAGGAGAGAGGAACTCCAGCTACCCCCAAGCCTAGGTGAAAAGCGTAAGAAAAAGAAACTCATTTTCCTGGTAAAGAAACTACTGACAAACTGGATTACCTTCACTTATCCAATCAATACAGATTTACAGGTAATCATTCAGGGTCAACATAAAAAGCAGTTCTGGAATTAAGGATAAGGGTAAGTTCTCAGGAATCAAAACCTGTGCTGAATTAGCTCTTGCTTAGTTGGCCGATTTTCCTTCTTGAAAGTGTGAAAACAAAGCAGACATGGCTGATTACAAAGCCCCTGCTCCCCTGGAGTTCATGTGCTGTCACCCACTGCCACTCGTATTCCCTCAGCTTCCAGGAAGGCAGAACATTCTAGACCTCTGGAGAGCAACGAGATCCCTTTCCACAGGAGGAGCTCTTTCTCACCAGAAACCTTCGACAGAGGCCGAGTCTTGGTTCATCAGGGCGGCTGCTCCCAGAGGGACACACCATGAACTCACTGCACTTTCCCGGGAAAAACGCTTCCAGTTGCCCTCAGTCTACCACATGGCAAAAGGGGAGAACGTGCTTGAGCATCAGGGGAGGAGGGTTTGCACCAGGCGGTCTCTGCTTCATGCTGAACACCCAGGCCCTGTCTAGAGAAGGTGTGTCATGCTGTCCCCTGGCTCCCAGCCAAGAGTCTCTCCAGCTGGAAAAACGGGTGTTGGCGATTACAGAGTGCCTACTGTGTGCCGTTCACCCACCTGGAAATTCTACCCACAGCAACCATTCGAGGAGGTAGACGTTGTTTCCGTTACACAGATGTTAAGAACTGAGGCTAAGAGAGGTTAAGAAACTCACCAGATAGGAGGAGTATCTGGGTTTGAATAAAGGCCTACCTGTGTCTAGAATGGAGGAGTGGAGATGGTTCCCCGGCCTAGCTGAGCAGCAGCAGGAGAAGCAAGGAGCAGAGCGCCGAGGGAAGAAGGAGTCACTGCCCATCCATCACCTCCTGGCAGTCACTGCTGAGCGCAGCTAACCACAGATGGGATGATGACATTCCAAGTGGGCAGGGGAAGAGGCGGAGGAGGAGAGAGATGAATCAGACCCCCCGCAGACTCACGGCACAGTTCCTCCGCGGCTCCGAGGCCAGCCAGGAAGTCGTCCACACACCCCCACTTTGGAGAGCCAGGCCCCAAGGCCCCAGGGTCGATACGAATAATTTGAATTGTAAGGGCTTCCAAGACTGCGTGCCCACACGTCCAGGTACTGCGCTGGGTGCATGATGTGGACAGTTTCTGCTCTGCCGGGGGATGGAGTTACCGCCTGGTCAGGAGACAGATGCAGAGGGCTTGCTCTGCACAGACCTTGTGCTAGGCATGTCGAATCCATCAGCACGCTGACTGACCACCCCCGCTACAGCTTTACGGGACAGGTGCTGCTGTTTGCAGATGTAGAAAGAAAGGCACACAGAAGTCAGCAAGATGTCCAAGGCCACAGAGCTGGCAAACGGCAAAGTCAGAGTGCTGGCCCCAGCCTCTGGCTCTGGACCACTACAGCATGCAGTCTCTCCAAGGTCACCTGCCCAAGGCCACACAGCACAAAGGCGCCCAAGTCTGTCTCCAAAGCCTGCAGGGACAGCCAGCCAGCATGCCACTCCCTGAGGCACCCCTCTGCCTCTGGACACCCCTGACATGTACAAGGGGCCCCCTCGCTCTGCACCCAGCGGTTTCACGTGCTCTCCGAGTTCTACCCATCGGGTCCGTCTGCTTGTGCCCACTTACACCTGGCTCTGGGCAGGGCACTGGGGAACCCGGGGTGGGCAGACGGCAAGACCCTGCCCTAGAGTGTGTCCTCTGCCGGCACCAAACCCAGAACAGGTCTTTCACAAAAGCCGGTTAGGTGTTTCAAGACAGTCAGCGAGCGTCCTCCTCTCTCCAATCTTCTCCAGCTGAGCAAGCCTGGCTCCCTGGCAGCTCTCTCACCCGGAGGAGAAAGAGCAGAAAGAATCAGATCCTGACGGGAGCAGTTAGGAATCTAAGCGCACACGCACTGTAGCCTCACAGCTCCCGAGGGCACGGCTAAGGCACGTTCCTGCCAACAGATGCCAGTATGCAGCGAGCGTCCTGTTTGACACATGTCAGTGTAGTTATCATGTCCGTTTTTCAGATGAGAAAACTCAGTCTAAGAGAGCTCAGATGACCTGCTCAAAGCACACCCCTAGTTAGTGGTGGAAACAGAATTCAAGCTCAGTATGACTCCAGCACTCTCCTACTCGCTACGACAAACTGACGTATATACACAGCGGTCTGGAAGAACATATATGACACTTAAACTAACTGTGGTTACCTCTGGGGGGCAGAACTTGAAGTGGTTTTTATTTCCTTTTTGCCTTTCTGCATTTTCAAATTTGTTTTAAAGGTCTGAACATGATTCACTAGTACAGTATTCGCAGGTTATCAGTGTCATTCTTTTCTTTTTAACATCTTTATTGGGGTATAATTGCTTTACAATGGTGTGTTAGTTTCTGCCCCATAACAAAATGAATCAGTTATACATATACATATGTTCCCATATCTCTTCCCTCTTGCGTCTCCCTCCCTCCCACCCTCCCTATCCCACCCCTCTAGGTGGTCACAAAGCACCGAGCTGATATCCCTGTGCCATGCGGCTGCTTCCCACTAGCTATCTACCTTACGTTTGTTAGTGTGTATATATAGTGTCATTCTTTTTTAAACGTAGGCCTGAGCCTTGCCCTGGGGCCCTCTTTGCTGAGGCAGCAGGAGGCTCTAGGGGAGGGGGCAGCGGGATGGCCAGGGACTGGCAGGCAGCCATGAGGGCTGTTTGCAGAGGTGAACTGGAGCCCCGGAGGACAGCTGGTGCAGACATCCCCAGGAGGTCTGGGGGATGGCGGGGGCCTTGTGGGGCTCAATATGCACTTCTGGACCCAAGAGCTACCGGTCAGGGGGACAGGCCCCCATTTTCAAGGGAGCCACCATGGAGACAGACAGACAGACAGCTGGACAGACAGCCGGACAGATGGGAGAGAGCTCTGTGCCACGGCCAGCAAATACCTGCAGACGCTGGGAGGGTTCACTAGTGGGGGCCGAGGACACAGGGACACCATAACAAGCAACGAGCACTTCTTTGGAGTCACTAAAATCCTGGCGCACGTCATGAGCTCCCTGCAGCTCTCAGCAAGGGCAGTAGGGGGCCTCTCTCTACCCATTTGCGAAATGGTGAGGAAGAAAAGGGAAGTGCTGGACCTACCCTGTGCACCACCTACCAGCTACTTTAGACAGTTATGTGCTCTGATTTCACAGCAACCCTGCAATATGGGCATGCTGATGCATGGGGAAGCCAAAGCTCAGAGAGGTTAAGTAATTTATCCAACATCACACAGCCAGCAAGTGGCAGAGGCAGGAATCAAGCCAGGTAGTGAGGCTTGGACATCGGGCGCTGGACCACTATTCTACACACACATCTGAGCATTAGAAAGCACCCTGGGTATGAGTATAATAATAACCAGCCAGTCATCGGATAGCTCCACTGCCTCGAGGTCACACACAGGGTCTCAGCCAATGCTCTCACAGGGCAGATATTCACATCCGTTCTTTACAGGTGAACAAGGAGCTTTCCCCGTTGTTAAAAAACACACACACACAAAAACAAAAAAAAAACACCTGAAAATTGTTATTAGCTGCATCCCAGGGCCATGGTGTGGACCGTGTGAGGAACAAAGAGGACAACCCAGGGTCCAGGTTCTACCTCCACCTCCTATTCTAGAACTTTCTGGAGATTCCCGGCCTGCATTTCCCTTCTAGGTCAAAGTGAATTGGCACCTGCTGCCTCCCCAGAGGCCCCAGATCCCCTCAGTGGTCGATGCCCACCTCCCAGGTCCCTTAGGCTGGAGGGAGGGTGTGGTCAGGGTGCCCAGTCTATGGGGGAATGAAGGCTAAGTGTTTTAGAGGCAGCCTGATGGTAAGAGACAAAATACTGGTAGAAAGAACCCTCCCCTCCGGGGCCTGCTGACAGCAGGATCACCGGGTCTGGGAGAGCAGGGCCACCCATCCTCTGTCTCAGGAAGAGCACGCACGGCGTGAGAACAGTGAGAAGGAGAGGCTACCGGGCGCCCTCCCGCCCGAGCACACGCCTGCCTGCTGGGGTACAGTGAAGTGGGGACAGGGCCAGAGGGGGAAGTGCTCCCCAAGGCTGGGGAGGGGCAAGGTCTGGAGTCTGCAGACACCCACCACCCACGTCAGTTTCTCCTTCTGTGTCTGTTTCCAGACCCAGAAACAGGCATAGAAGTTTGTGGGATTTTTCCCCATCCAAGGTCATCCCGAAGACTAAATGGCCCAGTGGGTGAGGAATTCACGGCCTGACGCCTGGCACCCAATTCGAGCTTGTTCGTTCCTTCACTCACTCAGCCAACATGTATTTGCACAGCGCCCGACCCATACGTCCTGCCACAAGTAGCAAACGTGTAAACACGCAGGTGAGGGGCCCCACCCTGTTGGAGTGACTAGCCAGACAGAGAGGGCAGCGAGGAAACACACAGACACAGAGAAGCGAGCCAGCTGCCACGAGTGATCAGTGCTGCTGGGGGCACGTCGGTGATGTGGGGGCCAGGATGCGCGTGGGGTGCGCCGGCCTGGGAAGACCTCCTGGCTTGGTGAGCTCTGGGCCCGGAGCTAAGAAGGGCGCGAGCAGCCCGGGAAGAGCAAAGGGAAGAAGGTCCCGGCGAGTGCAGAGCCCTGAGGAGGAAGGGGCTCGGCTGGCCCAGAGCGGGGAGGGGGACCGAGCCCAGCAGCAAAGCCCAGGGCACGGAGGGAGGAGAGGGGGGTCAGGGGAAGCCTCTTAACCCTGGGCTGCGTCTGTAATTCAGGGCAGGGAAGAGATGGCTCTGCCCGGATACAAGGGGGCCGTGATCCAGGCCAGGGGCAGTGAGACTCCTGCGAAGAGGGTGTGGTTTCGATTGTCCCGGGCTACTTGGACCTCCTTCCCTCCTGGGGACTGTCCCGTGGGCAGAGCACCAGTAGGTGTCACCAGAGACTGCGAGGACCTCCTGTAGGACTGGCAAAAGGAGCCTGGGGCACTGGGGCGGCAGGAGGTAGGCAGAGCCCTCGGCCAGCCTGAACAGGTGCCAGGGCCCAGCTCAGCCCAGCAGTGACCTTTGGCACCTGGTGTCTGAGAAGCACCTAAATGCAAACCCCCTTCCCTTCACGCCACGTCCGACGACTGCCTGCCATGCACCTGGCGCTGAGCCGAGCCAGGGCACACGCTAAGGGGCCCGCGGAGCTCAGGGAGCTGCCGTCCAGCAGACAAGATGGAAACTGGTCAAGTAAGGCCTTGATGTCTCCAAGAACTCTGTGATTATAACCCCTGCAAGGTACTGAGGCCAGTGGGGGCATGAAAACAGTGGGATCAAAGGGTGTCTCCACTGAGATTTGAGGGATGAGTCAGGCGAGAAGGTGAGAGCGGGAGGAGGGTGACCCATCAGGGGTGCAGGCCAGGGCCCGAGGGTCAGGGAGCATGGACACATGGCCAGAATGGCAGACAGAGAGATGAGGTGCAGCAGGGGCGGGGCCGGGAGGGGTGGGGGGTGATGGGTCCTGGCAGGAGGTGCCCCTCGGCCTGGGGGCCTGACACTGGCGGGCAGGGGTGGAGGAGGACGGACCGGTGAGGCTACCACAGTGGATACTGGCGGCTTCGAGCCATGCGGCGGGGGCCAAGCAGGGAGGGGTGCTCAGGCCCTGGTCTCTCTGGAAAGCAGAGTGGGCAGGCTGGTGGCCTAATGGGTGAGGAGTGCCCCAGAAAGAAAGAATGTTCTGTCCTGAGCATCTGGAACCCTGCAGGAAGAACCCATCTGGAACCAGAAAACACAAGTCCAGTTTCCGACGCTTCATGTTTGAGATGTCTCTTAGACACCTAGCAAGCAACCGGATCTGTGAGCCTGGCTTTCAGACTCCAAAACAAAGCTCCAGGCTTTTGATGTGGGAGTTGCTCCTTTTTAGACACAGCCTTTAAAGCGCTGGGAATGGAAGAGATGGTTCAGAGATGGAGACAGAGGAGAGAAGAGGTCCCAGGGTAGGTCCCAGCCTCCAGCTTTGCATGTCGGGACATGAGACCCGACCAGCAAAGGAGGCTGAGAAGGGGACGCGGGCGGGCCAGGAGGGGCAGAGAGGAGGCGCGGAGGTCCAGAGGAGGGAGCGTTTCAGATTACAGGATTAAGAGACCGGCCTGCCGAGTAACAGAGTTCATAACCAGGGACCCAGAGCTCAAGCCCAGGCGCGTCCCACTCCAGCATCACCCCGCTTTGCGCTACAGCAGCTGCCGTGTGGATGGCCAAGGAGGAAAGGCCTCGTGGGGGTGAACCTGTGTTTTCTGTGCGTGGCACCGTCTTTTCCAACCCTCCGAGGCTTGTTTGCTCGATTCTAGAACTGAACCCACACTCTCAGTATCTACCCTTCAGGGTCCTGGCAGGCACTGGACAAGAGAACGCACACGCAGCGCCAGACTCAGTCCCAAGGCTGCCGTGATCTCACCCAGTCACGTCCTCCTCCTGCCCACTCACCCCAGGACCGAACCCAGCCTGCCGTCCTTCCCAGGAACCCGGAGCTTCCGCTGGACCAGAGCAGGGAGGGGCACCCCCAAGGCTTTCTCCCATGGCGCAGGGTCCCCAGGGAGCGGGCTGCTGAGCAGGGAGGAGAAACAAGGCAAAGCAAAACCCTCCCTCCTCCTACGTGGGCTCGGAGTAGATGGAGAAATATAAAACCAAATAAGTGGCAAAATGGGAATTTATCACGTGAACGCGCGGAAGGGTTGACGAGACTTCCCGTGGCCCGTGGAGAGGAGCTGAGACCTTCCGCCAGGAAGGCACAGGGAGAAGGGGAGCCCACGGCGGGAAGAGGCCTCAGGAGCCGCGGCTCCGGGGGCAGTGCTGACCTGCGTGTGACCAGGACAGACCCCCCCCCTCCCCTCCGTCTCAGGAAAGCACAGGACTGGCTGAGGGAGCCCCACGTCTCCCCACAGGCACATTCCCGGCCCCTGTGGTGTCTGTGCTTCTCACGGGAGATGGGCAAACAACATACGACGCTATTCATTCTGTCTACTTGCGGCCATATCCTCTCCATCAGCATGTGGCCTGGGTCAGACCGTGCCCAGACTCAGGGTCGTGTCCTCAGAATCAGAGCTCCGGTGACCGAGGCAGGCCACAGGGACAGGAGCCCCCAGAGGCAGCGGGGCCGAGCTCAGCCGTCCACTGCGTCAGGCCCCTGAACGCCTGTGGGAGCAGGCAGCAAGGTGGGGACCTCTTCACCGGTTCCCAGGGCACTGGACAGGGGTGGAACTAGCCAGCCCTGATGCTCCTTTGCTCCTGGCCCCTCTGCCCGAGGGCTGGTGGAGGTGGGTTCCTGGAACGGCCATGGGCTGCGTTCCTGCGGGGACCCGGGGGAGGCTGCTGGGACGTCACGGCCAGATGGCAACGAGGGGCAGCCGGTGTGGCCCGGCTCCCCCCGCCCCCAAGACAAGTCCAGCGGTGAAGGCAGAGCTGTGACTGGAGACGGGGCTGAGGCCTGCAGGAAGGGTGGGGACATCCAGCGCACACACCCCAGACAGGGGCCCCGCCCACGCCTCTCCCAGCCCCACCCCGGGCCGCCCACTGCACAGGGCCGCCTCCTCTGGGGGTGTGCGGAAGAGGGGCCGGCTGGGGGTGGGCACACGGGGGTCACCTGCCTCTGTGCCCCTCCACGGCTGTGGATCCCCACCTGCGGCCCGGGCTCTGCTTCACCTGCCGACGCCACACCTGGAGCGTGAAGCTGCTGGAGCTTCCTCTCCTCCCAGTTCACCTCAGCCGGCTGCCCAGCCCGTCAGCCCCTGCTCCTCACGAGAGCACCACTGCGTGCTGGGCCCTCCGTTCAACTCTACTCACTTTCCCCTAACTTCCAGCCGCCCTCCCGCCCACCCCGCCCCGGCCCTCAGACCCCGTTCTTGGGGGGTCGCCCACCCTGCCTCTTCAGCTCCGCCCACCCCACCTGCCCAGCCGCTGGGCTGCGGCTCCAGCTCACGTTCCCTCTCCATCTTGATCCTGGTGGCACTCATCCGTTCTGTGGTGTAAGGCGTCGTCACCTTAACCTCCGCTCTGCTCTGCGGCAGGGCTGGGAAGAGGACAAGGCCAGCAAGGGCCCGAGGCCCACACCTAACGAGCCGCACCCCAGCTGCCCACCTGGAGGGCGCAGGACCTCGAGAGTGAGTCTCCTTAAACCCGGAGCCTCACCGGCCTCAGCTGCACCCCACCCTGTTTCTCTGGGTCTCATTAATGACCTCGAAGCCACTGCAAACACGAGGAGCTCAAAACAAGGACACGCTTGCTCCTGCCGTCCCACTGCTCCATCAGCGTCCCTGACCTCCGCTACCCACTTCCGCCTCAGAGGAGGCTCTCGAGGCTCTCGGGACCTGGGATCCGGCTTCCCCACCACACAGAACTCAGAGGAGTGAACGCCCTGGGGATGAAATTTCACCAGCAGAGACAGGCAAGAGCCAGCAAATGAATTCCCCACCCCTCCCCCCGCCCCATCAACTATTCTGAGGGTGCGGATTCCACGAGGGCCTTTCTGCCAACATCCTTCCTGACTCACCCCAAGCTCTGGGTCGGGTGCAGCCGCCGGCACCTCAATAGTGCACCAGCCCCTCCCCTCCCGAGCCCCCCTCCTCCCCTTCCCCACACTCCTGCAGCCCTGGGATGCAGCGCCCAGGACGAGAATCTAAATTCTGCCCCAGGGCACCCTGGACTCCTCCCACTGCTCCTGCTTTCTCTGTCCCCTCGTTGCATCCGTCCTCCACCCAACAGCTCCGTGAATGGAACTCATGAACAGGTAGCACCGTGCTCTGGACAGTAGGGTACACGCCGTGTGTCAGCATTCACCAAGCCGGACACTTCAGATACGCCCCGCTTTCGGAAGGTTGCCTATGTCTCACTATAAAACGTAAAATGAAACAAGGTCTTCAACGGCTTGGCATTCAACTCAGAATAAAACTCCTAACACTTCCCACAGACACAGGACCCCATCCAGGTGCTGGCCTCCGCCCACAGTCTCACCCTGTCCCTCCCCGATCTGCTCCAGGGCACACGCTCCCTGGTTTCTCGGTTCCTTTATATAACCCCAATCCCGTTCCTTTACATGAAGTTTCCTCTGCCTGGAATTCTCTTTGCGGGCCTTCTTCCTGGTGTGCCCTCAGAGGGCCCCCAAATCACCAGGCCTACAGCAAATCCCCTCTTGTTTGTTCTTAGCCTCCCTGGTTATGTCTGACAGAGGGCACTTACTAAAATTTCCTGCTAGAATTTTCACTTATGTTTCAGTGCTTTTTCTATGGTTTTGTTCTCCCCTGAGATAGAGGGTATGTTTATCCCACGAACTCCCAGACGCCCCTGACCTGCAGTCACAGTTTCCAGCTCACAGACAGCATTTCATCAAGAGTTCCCGGACCCACGAGTAAAATGCTGTAACAAGGCCACCAAGTGGGTTTTCTCGTCCCCATGTTTCAGACAAGGACACTGAGAGTCAGAGCACCCAGGTGCTTCCTCAAGGACAAGTGCCCGGCACCTGCTCTGTGTCAGGCGCTGCTGGAAGCACTTTCATACTTTAACATATTTAATTTTCATAGGAGAAGGTGGGACCAGTGCACCCATTCTACAGATGAGGAAGCCAAGCACAGAAGTTAAGTAGCAAGTAAAGAGATGAAAATGGCAAACACAGGACTTCAAGCCAAGGTCCATCAGCCTAAACATCCAAGCACTGACCTATGATACAAACTGCTGGGCCTCAGAAGTTGAGATGAAAACAGAGGAAAAAAAAAAAAGAGAGGGAGAGGGAGGGAGGGAGGGAGGGAGGGAGGGAAGGAGGAAGAAAATTCTCTAGTGCTCAGAACTTTAAAAGATCTGCACATTCACTACAGGTTTCCTGGCCCTCTTTTTTTTTATGCTCAAGGCCCTTTGTGGCCTCCAACCAACAACAGTCTCACGGACATCACGCTGGACACCACTGGCCAGGCCCTGCTCATCCGCCCAGTGACGATGGAAAAGGCTGCAGAGGCTGACTGTTGACACCGGAATCCTCAGCGGCTGAGCCAGGGATCCTAGTGAGGTGTTTCTGGTCATCCCTCCCTGAAGGTGGGCTGTGGTGTCAAGTTCATGCAGAGCAAGGAGAGGGGGGAGGGGCGGACTCCAGCCGGCCTGGGCCGATCTCCCTGTGACCCCAGCACCTCTTCAGCTTTGGTGTCTGGGGCCTGGTCTCAAGGGATCAAGGTCGCTGCAGTCCATCTTACCTCTAAGTTCCAGTACGCAAAGCAACAGTGCTGAACTGGTTATTTTCACTTTCTAGGCCAAGATTTTTGCCTCCGGGACCGGGAGGAGGCTGAGACCGTGGAGTGGGCACGGGGCTCGCTGCGCTGCACCCCCAAAGGCGGCTCTGCTTTCTCTGCGCTCTGGCTGAGGCTTCTCTGAAGTGGGCACGTGGGGACCGGGCCTAGACTTAACTCGGGTCTCAGGGTCCACAGATAGCTGTGGACTCTTTGCCGCGTGCCCGCGGGGGAGATGCCTCCTGCGCACACCACGCAGCCGGTGGACAGCAGAGCTGGGTTTACAGCCCAGGCCTGCTGGATTGCAGAAAGCATATTCTTTCAACCCCATTTTGTTGCCTCCCTGACAAAAAGGAGACAAAGAGAAAACAGAGCGGGGAGGACAGGCCAAGGGACCACACCCACTCAGACCCCATGCTGCTCTTCTAAACCACTCTGGACTTCCTCGCCCAAGCAGCCCACTCCCACTGCCAGAGGTACAGCGGTTCCCACCTGTTCTCCTGAGAGCGGATCATGCAATCCCCGGGCCCAGGGGCTGTGAGGGGCGGCCGTATGTGGGGTTTGTGGGCAGAGCTTGACCTCGTATCCTGGGGTGTCCTTGCCCCCATGAGGCCCCCATGAGTCAAGCCCAAGTGAATAGGACGTGTGAAAAGAAGGGGGCTGGGTGGGCTGGGGCCAGGGTGTGACCTCCCGGGCCACCGTGTCCTGGATGCCACTGGAAGGGGAGGTAACCACCCGTCTCCCAGGCCCACGCTGGGCGGATGGGACGTGTTTCCCGGGACAGTTTTTACACTTGATGGGTGGCTTATAACACAGACTGCACAGCAGGCAGGCTTCCCCTTGCTCTCCTGCCCCAGGCTCATGGGTCAGCGCCGCCCCCGTGCCGTGCAGGGTTCAGTCAAGGCGAGCAGAGGTCACTGGAGGTGATCAGCCCTGCATCCCAACCTCCTGTAACTGAGGTTTCCACTCCCTCTGCCAGCACAGGCTGCTCTGGCCCATGGGTGCCTCGTGGGCAGCCTAGCCTGAGCACAGGGCAGAATCTGGGGCCCAAGGCAGACGCGGGTGCAGCAGGAAACACCCAGGCCGGGCCCGCCCTGCAGGGGAGCTGAAGTCCCCACCAGCCTGGCCCCCTCAGGGACCCTCCAAGAGCCCCAGTTATCACTGTCCCCTCTTTGGTCACTTATCCTTACACCTGGTCGTTAGACTGATGCAAGGAACAGGAGCCTTTACTGAAAACAAGCAAATAAAAACACACTATGTGCCTGTTACTGGATCAAGCAAAATTGGCTACTTCAGAAAATAAGAGTAGGTATTTCACAAGTGCCGACAGACACTCAAAAGGCACTGATTTTTAATACAGCTCTATTTTTCTAAGCAGCTGCACGTCGCCTGTTCCAGGGTGAGCGGCAGGAGGAAGGGGTGTTTGCTGTGCTGACCGCCCCGTCTAGGCTCACGTGTGTGGGGGGTGGGGGGGAGGGGTACATGTGTACACTCATGTGTATGTACGAGTGGGCACGGGCGAGTGTGTCTGTGTGCCTCTGCTTGTGTTTGTATGTGGATAAACGCAAAGAAACCAGAGCCTGTGTAATTAAAAGGACAAAGACAGACACATTTTACAGCAAAACAAGTCACGGAGAACGTACGGCTTTGACAACTGCTTTCCTTCAGGCTTCCGTGAAGCGTGAGGCTGTATCAGAAGCATCGCAATTAATCAGCCACATTTCTTGCAAAGCCCCAGACATCGTGTAAGCCCCGTGCCCTGCACGCCCTCCCGCAAGTGTGAATCCAGTTCAGCCAGGACAAGGGTCACTGCAGGATGTGAGAGACACTCAGAAATGAAGAATTTCTCCACGTGTTTAACTATACAGACGCAAATTTATATTCAGACCGTGTATACGTGTGTATACATTTTGCAAGTGCCAATTTCACTGCGGCCACTATACTTTATCCCTTTATCAACTCAAAACGAAAGCCACTGTGGGAAATGCACAGTTGAACCCCCCTGGGCTGGAATTCCCGGCATGTCGATACCAGTAAACGAGACGGTCGCGCCTAGTGGATGCATTCTCTGCCTGGGACGCCACCAGGGACAAAGAGTGCCGTGGCTGAGGCAACGGCAGGACACAGGTTCACAGCTGACCTTTAAAGTCCTCTCTAGTCCCACTTGGCGCATGAACCCTCGTCCAAGACCTGGGATGGTAGGAGAGCTTTCTAGGATACATGGGTCGCCCCTAAAACTGACAAGATGAGAAGGCACCCGTAATGCAGTAGCACACGGACGGGGGAGGGGATCACGCAGGACGGTGACGGAGACACAGAAGGGAAGGGGCCTCCAGGAGGGTTCCCACCCATCCCACTCAGCACTCCATGGGACACCCTCTCCGGGGTCACCCCAGGAGTTAGTGGCAGCGACTTCAGATTCCCAGCCATCACGTCAGAACCCACTATCAGGGGTCGGCAATCTTCTCTAAAGAGCCAGACGGTAGATACTTCAGATCTTGTGGGCCACGTGGTCTCTGTCACAACTACTCAGCTTGCGGTTGTGCCGACAGAGCCACAGACAACGTGTAAAGAAGCTGACGTGAAGTACATCTTCCAATAAAACTCAGTGTGTAAAACGTTCTGCCTGGTGGGGTGTGGCCTGTGGGACGGGGTTTGGCACCCGCGCACTAGATGAAGGAGAGTCTCACCTTCCTGGACAGGCCAGTTCTCTTTACAGAACTCACAGCAGATGAGCTTCTAGACTCTGCTTGATTCCCTCCTGTGACAGGGAGCTCAGATCCAGTCATGTCATGTCTGGGAGCTTTGGTTTTTGACAGTTTTTATACAGACTTGCCATAAAAATATTAAGTATGATAATAATAGCACAATAAAAACAGTAAGAACCACAGTAAATTATTCACCAGATTGGTAAATACCACAATTTTACAGATAAGGAGACCAAGGCTCAGACAGGTGCACACTCCAGCCCAGGGACCCCCAGCTGGCAGATGGCAGAGCTGGGATTCCATCCAGTCCCTGTGCCACAGATCAGTGGTCCTGGCAGTGCGGTGCCTGAATTATGATGGGCACTAACTCTGTGCCAGGCTACAAAGGGAGCCTTTTATGTGTGTGTCCTCTTGGCTCTAGAAATCAGGTAGTCATATTACTGGCTTCATTTACAGGGAAAACTGAAGCTTAAAAAAGTAATCTCTCAAATAGAGAAAGCTGTATTTAACTGGGGCTTTTAGACCTCAGTCCATCTGCTGAACACTGATGCCGCATCATCGCAGCTCCCAAGGGACAGAGGGCAGGATATGAACTCAGGCCTTCCCTGAATTCTCATCCTGTAATCCTTTCACACGCCCGAAATTATGCATTCTCAAAGGGGGTAATATTGCCTCCAAGGAGGTAAAACTGGCTTTGAGGGAGAGGGTAAAAAAAAACCTTAGCGATTTCAACGGTCTGCGGCTCTCCAAAGTTCAACCTTACCCAACAGCATAAACAGATCGACAGTTAGGTGTGGTATTACAAGTCCGGAGAAGGAGGCAATTAGAGGAAAAAAAACACGTATACAGCAAGTCCCCTACAGTAAACCTTCAAGTTGCGAACTTTCAAAGATGCAAACGCGCATCTGGTTCCAGCAAGGAGCCAGAGCCTGTGCCGTCAGCGTCATGCGTGAGTGAAATGGCAGCTCGCCCTCCGCCTCCCATCGCTGACGGTCCTTCAGCTCTACCATCTCCCACCCCCTGTCCCTCCTCCAGTCAGTGACTCTTCTGGCCTGTTCACCAGATGATGCCAGCCCCTGGATGCCAGCTGTTGTACTGTACTCCTGTACTTTTCCAGGTACTGTACTGTAAGATGAACAATGTTTTATCTTTTGTGTTTGTTTGTTTTTATGTATTATTTGTGTGAAAAGTATTATAAACCTATTACAGTACAGTACTGTATAGCCGATTGTGTTAGTTGGGTACCTAGCCTAACTTTGTTGGACTTAACGAACGAACTGGACTTACGAACGCGCTCTCGGAACGGAACCTGTTTGTATGCAGGAGACTTACTGTATAGGTTCCCTCAAAAGGAGGTCGAGAAATACTGCCTTAAGTGAAGCGTATGAACTCTGTCACCTTTCTGAAAAGTAATATATACATACACATATACACATACAGATAGAGACAACTGAAAATATAGACATACATCAAAATCATACACACCCACAAAGGAACATGGTAAGAGCAGACAGCTGTAGAGCGTGTGCTCAGGGCCACCACTGTGCTAAGCATTTTCCACGTCTCAACCCTTAGATCTTCACAACACTCTACAAGGTGGAAATGTCACCATCAACCTCTTTGTACCAATGAACATGCAACGGCAGAAGGAGGTTAGGGAACTGGCCTGAGGCTTCACCCAGGGTGAAGAGGCAGGGCTGGGCCGCTCCAGGCGCTGGGGCTGAACCAGCACGCGCCACGGCCTCCACCGCCAGCCCACGGGCTGCACTGTGGGAATCACGGTGCACATGCAAACCTCCTCTGGGAATCTACCTGTCAGGACAAATCCACACGGAGCTCAGTACTAAAAGTGCTGCCGCCATGAGAAACCAGAACCCAGAAGCAGAGAGAGTGACGGGCAGGCTGGGGAGAACTCAGGACACGAGGGTACCTGCTCCTCACGTGGAGCGGGACACACGCGTTAGAGAGTGTGGACGAGATGAGCCGCACCCCCTGGATCAGCAGAGGCTGAGGCAGAAGAACTGGGTTTTTACAGGGGGTCACGCAGATGTAGCAGAGAAAGGAGTCCGGCAGGGGCCTCGTCAGGCTTGGGCCTGGCTGGGCAGAGCTGGGAGACTATGTCTTCTTCCTTGATGTACACATGAAAAATTAACGACGGGTGGTTTTTAGTTTTCCCTCAATTTTCTAATAAAATTCCCCAGCACATAATCAGAATTAAGTAACCCGATGATTATTTCCAGGGGGTGACCTCAGTCATGACAAGTTTACCCGGGAGGCGCTCCCAGTGACCTTCGGGCCAAGGGCGGGGCCCCAGCCGTGCTTCCCGAGGCTGGTGTGGCCCTGAGAGCCAGGCCACAGGCATCCGCGTGGCAGCTCCAAACCCACAGCGGAGGCGGCCGCTGATTCTGCCCGGGCTTCAGGCCCAGCCAGAGGACGAGCTGGGCGGGTCGCCTCGTGGGAACGTGTGCTCCCAGATACGCGTGTGTGTGCGTGTGTGTGTGTGTGTGTGAGGGTATGTACGATTTGTGGGGTGTGTGTGTGTGTGTGGCGTATGTGCATAGGCACGCACGCACATATGCGTGTGCTCAGTTTATCTCTGAGTCTCCAGGCCATGCAGAGGGATGTGGGGATGGAGACAGGGGTGGGGACAGGAAGACTTGGTCACTGGGGACAAGGCCACTAGCAGGGCTGTCCCCTCTCTGATGACTATGAGACTCAGGTCCTAAGGGAGACGGACCCAAAGAAACTCCCAGGCTGGACACGCCACCCAGACATGCCGACAGCCAGCCCCAGGCTCCCCGTGGGTGCCATCTCTGGGCCGTCGAGGGGACAGACTACTCCAGGGGGTTGAGGTGCGCTCTGCTTCTGTCTGATTCCTGGCCTCCTCCTGGCAGGTGGACTTGGGAGAGCTGAGCTGCAGAGCTAAGCCTCGACATCTGCCCCCAACAGTGGCAGTGGTA
Organism: Tursiops truncatus; assembly: GCF_011762595.2. NCBI lineage: Eukaryota > Metazoa > Chordata > Mammalia > Artiodactyla > Delphinidae > Tursiops > Tursiops truncatus. Next base: position 74,259,397 of record NC_047050.1, read on the forward strand.
ACGCTCTCCTCGTGGGCACTGTGACTGCCCCTGCCCCCAGCCTGGCGCCCAGCATCTGCTCCTCCAGCATCAGGACCACACCTCCTGCAGGCCCTTGGCTTTGGCACTTGCCTCTCCCTGGAACTCTGGGCCCGTGGATCTTTTCCTGGATCAGCTCAGGCCTTCCTAACCCTCCCGCCTCAGACCCTTTGTCACATGGCCCTGCTTTACTCCCTTCAAAGCACTTACCACGCTATGAAATCACCTTCCCGCTTACTCGATTTTGTTTTTTCTCCATCTCCCTTCCTTTCTGGAAAGTATTGCCCTAAAAGCAGGATCGCATGAATCGTTCACCATCGTGATCCCCTTGCCTCACAACAACGTCTGGGAGATAAGAGGGGAACAAACAATCTGTGCTGAAGAAAGAACCCAACGTGCAGTGGAGACCCCGAGACCCGCACCGCTGTGAGCTGGTGTCCTGCACGGTCTATCTAGCCTGGTCCCAGGGACACAAATAAGTTGTGCTATTTACTCCAACTGTTTTCTGCTACAAGAAGAAAAAAGCATAGAACAAATTTTCAAGCGAACCTAACGATTCCCTCATCTGGAGGTGCAGCGGTCTGTGACAGCCACGGTCAAAAGCAAGAAAGAGCCTCTCAAGGAATCTCAGCACCCGCCCCCAGACTGACCTCACTTAGGATCACAGCGGCTGAATCTGTGAGCGGGTCTAACCAGTACAGGAAGCTGAGACTCTCCTCGGAGTGGCGGGGGACACACGCAGAGTCACGCACTCTCAAAATGCGCGGCTGGGGTAGAGATGCCGACGTTCTTCCAGTGTGAACTGCAGGAGAACCATAAAATCCATCCCCGCCTCACACCAAACAAGCTTCTCTCCCTCTCTCCCTCCCTCTCCCTCTCTCTCTCTCTCTCCCCCTCTCTCTCTCCCTCTCTCTCTCTCTCTCCCTCTCTCTCTCCCTCTCCCTCTCTGTGTGTGTGTGTGTGTGTGTGTGTGTGTGTCGTCATGGAAAGTATTGCATCCAGTAGACAAAACTCACTGGAACAGCACATGGACACACAACACAGAGAGAGAGAGGGAGGCTTTGTGTCATGAACCAGAGAGGCACAAGGGGCCGCTTCTGTGCCCTCGTCCACACTAACACGCAAGGGCTAAGGGGCAGGGGGAGGGGAGTCAGGGCCACCAAACAGTGTCCCCAAAATAGAAGCAGGCAGAGGCTCCCCCAGCTGCGGCCGCTGGCGTTGCCACAAGCTCACCAAGTGCCACACCATCAGCTATATAAAGGCTGCTTCGTGGCCACGACTGAGCCTGGGGTAGAAAAAGCTCTTAATTACAGACGAGGCTCCGGGGCTGCGCCTCCGCCCCAGGCTCTGCGGGAAGCCGGGCTGAGGTCCAGTCCCCTGGGAACCTCATCAGGTCACAGAGGGGCAGGAACTGATGCCGTGACACGGAGGCACTTCCCTGGATGAGCCCAAGGCCGGGGGACAGTGAGCCACGGGCCGGAGCAGATCTCAGGGGAGGCCACTGGGTGAGGCCGTGGCAGTGGCGACGCTAGAAGCTGCATCTCTAACAACACGGCTGCGCGTGGCCGCCGCCGCTGCTGTCGCTGCTCCCCTCCTAGGTGTGCGCAGAATCTTTCATTTGCGGAACAGGGATGGCGATTTCTTCAAGTACAGTGAGCTTCATTTATCATTTCAACAAACAGCCACTGGTCACCGGGCGTGAGCCAGGCCTGGGTCAGGCACTGGGAGGGTTCAATAATTAGGCATCCGATAGGATTACGGAAGGATAGCGTGAAAAAACTCAGACTCGCAGGCAGCAGGTTCTGAGCTGTGTGAAGAGTTGAGAGCCTGGCTGCCTGTGATCCCGGATAAGCCCCTCAGCCCCTCAGTGCCACCAGCAACAGAAGAGGAAAAAGCAGGAACTGACTTAGGGGGCTGGGGAGCGGCTTCAATGCCATGGTGGATTTAAAGATGCTTCCTAAACATCCACAGTGACCAGAAAGAACTCGGGCCCTGCGGTCAAACAGAATGGGGTGGAACACCCGGCTCTGCTCCCTGCCAGCGGGGCCTCCTCGGGGAGAGAGCCTGGCCAGCCACGTCACCGACCAATCAGGGGTGGCTGAGGTCTGAACGCCAACGTCAGTGTTGTGCCTATTGACTCTGAGAACGGATGGACACACAGGGCAAGCCATACATGTGTTAGAGAAAAATCACCTGGCAGCACTAAGGCATCCTATGTGCAGCTATGACTTAGGAAGCAGGACGTGCCCAGGAACTCTGCTCTAAGCAGTGGTGAACGACGGCACCCTGAGGCCTGAGAACAAGGACAGGCCAGGCCCACGGGTGGTCCCGCAGCAATCTGGACAAAGAGAAGCTTCTGCAATGGCCACCCTGAAGAAGCGCTGCCCCATCCCAGGCCTGATCCTGTCCCCACGTCACCCCTCCTCTGCTCACACGGTCACTGCCAGCTGGGCTTCCAGGCCAGACCAGCCACTGCCTCCAGACCCCAGCCTGTGCTGCCTTAGGAGCGGGGCCGCCGCACTGGCCCCTCACTTCCTGTGCACTGACCTGGGACTCAGCTTTCCCTCTGTCCCCCAGAACTGCCCCTCCTCCCTTCTGTAGCCAGGCTGCCTGGAAAGCATGGGCTCTAGAAGCGATCAGACCTCCGTTCTCCGTCTGCAGCCCCAGCATCGCAGAAGAACAAGGGCAAAGGAGGAGGAAGCAGAGATGGAGAAGAGCCTCACAGGTAAGCCTCACACATAAAGTTAGATACGCTAGAAGCCGCAATTTTTAAAAAGTAAAAAGAACGAGGTGAGGTTGATTTTAGGAATATATTGTATAAACCCTAAATTTCCAAAACATTATCATTTAAATATGTAATCAATATATATACAAAATATGCGCGAGATGCTTCACTCTCTTTTTCATGCCACGCCCACAAAATCCGGCGTGTACGTCACTCACAGCACTTCTCAGTTCAGACCAGCCCCAGATTGGTCAGTGCCCACATGTGATGGCCAGCACGGGTCTAGAGCACTGGTGGCTTCCCCACGTGCAAAACGTCAGCAGGGACACCCAGCCCCCGGCCCTGCCAACCGGGCTGGGTGAGGACAGAGTGAGAGTGTAATGCAAAGACCCTCATCAGCCTTCAAAACGTTTGGTGCTCAGAGAGCAGCAGACTCTCTCAGTGCTGTTCACAGCCCAGGGAGTCGGGTCAGGGTCCGCTTCCTCTGCATCTGTTCTGTCATCGGAAGATTCAGCCCATCCCAGCCTGCCTCCTCCAGACCCTCACCAGCCTTCAAAATCCAAACAGACATTTCTCCAAAGAAGATGCACCGACTGCCAACAAACACATGAAAGGATGCTCAACATCACTAATCATTAGAGAAATGCAAATCAAAACCACAATGAGGTATCACCTCACACCAGTCAGAATGGCCATCATCAAAAAATCTACAAACGATAAATGCTGGAGAGGGTGTGGAGAAAAGGGAACCCTTGTGCACTGTTGGTGGGAATGTAGATTGGTACCGCCACCATGGAGAACAGTATGGAGGTTCCTTAAAAAACTAAAAACAGAACTACTGTACGACCCAGCAATCCCACTACTGGGCATATACCCTGAGAAAACCATAATTCAAAAAGAGCCATGTACCACAATGTTCATTGCAGCACTATTTACAATAGCCAGGAGATGGAAGCAACCTAAGTGTCCATCAACAGAAAGAAGATGTGACACATATATACAATTGAATATTACTCAGCCATAAAAAGAAATGAAATCGAGTTATTTAGTGAGGTGGACGGACCTAGAGTCTGTCATACAGAGTGAAGTAAGTCAGAAAGAGAAAAACAAACACCATATGCTAACACATATATATGGAATCAAAAAAAAAAGTTCTGAAGAACCATTGCAGGACAGGAATAAAGTTGCAGATGCAGAGAATGGACTTGAGGACACGGGGAGGGGGAAGGGTAAGCTGGGATGAAGTGAGAGAGTGGCATGGACATATATACACTACCAAATATAAAACAGATAGCTAGTGGGAAGCAGCCGCATAGCACAGGGAGACCAGCTCAGTGCTTTGTGACCACCTAGAGGGGTAGGATAGGGAGGGTGGGAGGGAGACGCAAGAGGGAGGGGATATGGGGATATGGGGATATGTATAGCTGATTCACTTTGTTATAAAGCAGAAACTAACACACCATTGTAAAGCAATTATATTCCAATAAAGATGTTTAAAAAAATAAAATAAAGGGTTTTTTTGTTTGTTTTTTGCGGTACGCGGGCCTCTCACTGTTGTGGCCTCTCCTGTTGCGGAGCACAGGCTCCGGATGTGCAGGCTCAGCGGCCATGGCTCACGGGTCCAGCTGCTCCGCGGCATGTGGGATCTTCCCGGACCGGGGCACGAACCCGCGTCCCCTGCATCGGCAGGCGGACTCTCAACCACTGCGCCACCAGGGAAGCCCAAGGTTTTGTTTTTAAAGGGGGAAAGAAAAATCCAACTGTTTGTCTCTGATAACCAAAATACGCACAAGTGAAATACTCAGTTACTGCTGGCTATGAGTTCAGATTTGCTGAATATTCTTGGCATGTGGGAGGCGGTAGATCATTGCGTGAGAGCTTCTGATGTGCACAGCGCCACAAGTGCAGCAGGGAGCACAGAGCTAACTCCGGGCCGCTGCTCTCGATTTCTTTTAAACAATATTTAGGCAGCTCCTCCTACATAGCAGGCTCTGTTCCAGGTGCTGGTACCACAAGAAACAGACTTTCCCTCATGAAACTTATATTCTTATATGTGAAGGCAGCTCCTAGGCAGATAAACTAACAGAAATTTCCAGTGGCAGGTGGTAACCAGTGTGCACAGTCTATGGTATAATAATCTGTCACTTCCCTGCTGCCTCCAGGAGATAAAAGCTTCTCAAGGAAAAAGAAGATCAGATCCATCACTGCACCCTGGGCACCTGGCGTGTGCCCAGCAGAGGACTCACTCAGTGTGCGACTGCTGAATGAACGAGTGAACGAACGAATGGATGGATGGATGGACTGAACTGAACCAATGCTTACAACACGTGGTTGGGTTGAAGTTGAATGAATGAACGGATTAGCGTGAACACACTATGGCTGTTGAATGAACGAACGAGGGGGTTGGGTGGACTGATCACGACACCAAAACCCCACATTGTTAGTCTACGGTTTCCCAGACCATGAGTGTGAAGCCCCTGTCAGAACGGCTCTGATTCAGGCTGTGAAGTCACCCATAGGTGCCCTCCCTGGGCCAAAAGACTGCTAGCTGTTTGGATGCTGTGATGCTCCTCGATTTAATCTACTACGTGCTTTCCACTATGCTACTGTTCCCTCTGTTATTTGTTTTGCTTTGTTTCTAATTGAAGCAATTGTGCAGAGATGTTGCTTCGTCTGTCCCCAGAACAGAGCAGACCCTCTCAGCCTACAGCTGTATTTACAAAACGGATTCCCTTCAGATGACTAAGAATAACTCGAATCTCCCGTCTATTCAGGCATTCGGAGAAGCCTGTCTAGAGAGGATCGTGGTTTCTCCTCATGTTATCCCGGTGGATGTGTGGTGTGCTGGGGCTTGCAGACCTTGCCCCGTGGGTACAGCCCCCGGTGTTTCTGCCTGGGTCAGACCCCTTTCCTTGAGGGAGGAGAGGTGGTAATTAACTCCACTCCCCAGCGTCAAGCAGGGTCCTGTGGTTTAGGCCCCAGATAGTCAGCCTGTTTCCACTCGGAGGCCACAGCGATGGGCTGGGAACAGTCGTAGGGCCTACAGGCGTCCAGTCAGACTGAACCCGGGCCTGTGGGTCACCCTCTCCTCTGCTGGGTCCAAGGACTCTCGCGACTCTGAGGTCACTCAGAGCTGTCTTGCGCTGGCAGCTCCTTCTCCCTCCCACACCCCTGCTCTCCTTCTCTGTCTTGCTCTGAGCCCAGGAGGCTGGCCCCTGTCACCGTATCACCTGGCCCCTCTGGTGTCGGATGAGGTCAGGCCAACGGGCAGTGCCAGCCAAGCGGGCAGGGAGTGAGGCAGGGGCTCCTTTCCCGCTCCCTCTGGGTCATGGTTGAGTGGGCAGCCATGTTCCTCCCTGAGGTGAGGAGACTGCAGCTCATGGCGGGCAGCCCCTCCCCACCCACGGGCCCAGCATCATTTCCATCCCTGCTGCCAGCTGGCTTCTCCTGCTACTGATTCCCGGTGCCTCGGCGTCCCTCGGTGACCTCAATCTTCCCTAAAGAGAACCCCCATCAGCATCTCTTCAGTCAACACTGGTCACTGCCCGGACCCCGACACACACATCAGCCAAGATCAGAGTTAACACCGAGAAAGAAGAGCCTGGGAACAGGGAGAGTGAGAGGGCCTGGCCTCACCGCTCGAGGCTGCCTGGCCTCTGGTCTCTTCATCCTGTGTGATGTCAACCTGCTTTACTCTTTAAGCAAGTTAGAGTGGGGTTTTCTGTTACCTGTGATCATCATCCCTGACTCAGGCCCAAGGTCAGTGGTGCTGAAATCTGTGTTCTGGGGGCACAGGGGAATGAGGCCAGCATGCGGAGGCCGAAGGCCCGGGTTCTGTGCCCAGCCCCGCCATTGTATTCACCAGGCAACGTGACTCAGTGGCCTGCCCTCTCCAGGGTTGTCAGAAGCAGTCCCAAAACCATCCCCTGGGCACAGAAGTTCTTCAAAATCTACATTCTGCTCTGCCAAGATGCAGAACCAGTTTGAACCCAGGCTGGCAGATGACGAAATGCCAGAGGGTAGGGTCTAGAAGCAGCCTTGCTTCCTAGGTCCCTGGATCAAGGCTCTGGGATGGCAGCTGGGTGCTCATGGACCCTGAGCCACCACGTTGGATGTCTGCCCCTTGGCTAGGCCCGTGACCTAGCGTCTGGCTCTTGTCAGCCCGGACTTCTTGAGCACATGCACCTAGATCAGGCCTTCACCTGGCCCTGCCCGGGCTGTTCCTTCTGCCTTTCTCTTCTTCCCCAGTGCGGCCCCACCACCTCTCCGGCCTACTGCTGAGGGCCCAGAAGCCCATGATCTCAGCATTCTAAATGCCCTCAGCAGCAAAAAGAAGAGCATCTGTACCTTAGGAGGTTGTAATGAGGGTCAAATGAAGTCACTGAGGAAGCCTATGGCCCGTGAATCGCACACTGTAGACTAGGCGACTGGCTCTCGGCACTTTGGGCACCAATTTCCTCATCTGTAAAATGGGCCTCGGCGTCAACGTGCCACCCACCCCAGCACCATTCTCTGAATTTCCCCAGCAGTCTTGTGAAGGGGCTCCCTTTTGCTTGCTGTCCTGCCAGCATTCCATTCTGCATAATGATCTGACCATGTCACGCCCTGCCCGGAACCCTCCAACGCCTTGCCTTGCACACAAGGCCCTCCTTTATCTAGGCCTTGACCATCACACAAAGCCACCATCCTCCACTCTGCTCCTTTCCTCTGGCCATTTCCAGTTCATTGACCAAGTGCGGCCAGCTCATCCTGAAGCTCGCGCTCTGTCTTCTAAACCGTCCAAGTGCCACCTCCTCCAGGAAGCCCTCCCTCTTCTCAGGGTCACCGTCCACCAAACCACAGCAGGACCCCACCCATCACATTCCTTTTTTGGTGTCTTTCCCCGCCATCTAGACTAGGAAAGCCTTGAGGGCAGGTGCTGTGTCTTATCTTTTTCTATAGGCTCAGAAGTCAGGCCACACAAACATGAGACCCCCAGTAAGTATCTGTGAATAAGCAAGCGGAGAAAAAGCCACAAAGTGGTAAAGAAACCGAGGGCATCCAGTCTCAGATATGAGTTAGCTGCAAGCCCGGCCCATCCCTGGGACAAGGCACCTGCCTCTCTGGCCAGCTGCTCCCACTGCCAGTCCCTCCTCCACTGCCCCAGGCCCCTGCCCCTGCTCAGGTGCGACCCTCTGAGCTGCCCCAGCCAGGGCGCAGTCCCCCAGAGAAGTCGGCAAGACAGAGTCTGACACTCTGCTCCCTGCCCCTGCCTGGGCCCTGGAGGCGGAAGTTACCCAGCAAGGAGGAAACGTCACCCCAGTGAAGCAGGCAGAGGCTGAACCTGGAGAAAGGCTGGCACAAGAGAAACTCACTTCACCCCTCCTATCCTGGAGAGGGGGCTGGCCTCAGAATGACCCCACTAGGGTCCTGGAGGTCAGCCGTCCAGGTCAGAGCCCCAGGGGCCCCTGGAACTCTGCCCGTTGTCTGCCCCCTCTGCCCACATACTCCTTCCTCTCCATCCTCCATCCCCAGCCACAGTCAAGATTCCAGGCAAATGACTCGGAGGCCGCGGGTGAGCTCAGAGGGCACGAGGTCAAGAGTCCTTGGCCTCTGGGACCAGCAGCGGGCTCCTTGGACTCCGCTGTCCTGCCAGCATTCCATTCTGCACAAAGATCTGACCATGTCACGCCCTGCCCAGACTGACTCGGGCAGTTCCCGAAGGCGGTCTGTGCCCCCGTTCTTCCATGACCTCTCACTGCAACCCCTCAGGAGAGGCGCAGGACCCGACATCTCTCAGCTCTGCCTGCAGATATTCTGGCCAGGCCTCTGCAGGCACCTTTTCTGACTTAACAGCCCTGGGAGGCCAGTGGATGGTCCCCATTGCAGACATGAAGCTGCAACTCAAGAGACGTAAGCAGTCTCCGAGTATCTCAGACTGGGCGGGGTTCAGGACCCAGCTCTCTTTCATTTTCTTTCCACCTCTGCCTCCCTGGACGCAGGGCCCACGGGGCAGGACCCTGGGTGATGGGCCCGGACTAGGGGTGGGGAGCTCTCAGTTACTGAGCTGGCCGGGTGGCCTCTGGCCCCGCTCTGCGGTGCAGCCGGGTCCCGCCCCGCCCCGCCCCGCCCCGCCCCGCGCGCGGGTGCCTACTCACTCTCGCACAGGCGGCGCCGCAGCTTGCCCCAGATCTTGTCGATGGCGTCAAAGTCCGACACGTGGAAGACGTGCGCGGCCCTGGGCTCGGAGGCGATCTCCTCCAGCTCCTCCCGCAGCGCCTCGCCCACGCCCACGGCGAAGATGCGGATGCCTGCGCGGTGCGCGGCATCGGCGGCGGGCAGCACCAGGTCCTGGCTGCGACCGTCGGTCAGCAGGATGGCCACCTGCTTGAAGGCGCGGTTCCCGGGGCGGCCGCCGGCCCGCGGCGCGAAGCTGTGCCGCGTGACGTAGCGCAGCGCGTCGCCCGTGTGCGTGTGGCCGCCGTGGTAGGCCAGCTGCCGCGCCGCCGCCTTGACCTCGGCCCGTGAGCCGAAGCGGCCCAGCTCGAAGGCCGTGGTCGGCCGGTCGCTGTAGCGCACGACGCCCACGCGGGTGCGGTCCAGGCCCACCTCGAACGTGTCCACCAGGTTGGCCACCCACTGCCGGACCTTCTCGAAGTTCTCCTTGCCCACGCTCGAGGAGGCGTCCAGGAGGAAGACCAGGTCGTAGTGGACAGTTTTGCAACCTGCAGGGGCGACAAGAAGGGCGACGGGGGCCGCTGGGTCGCAGGAAAGGCAAGGTCCTTGGCGGCGGGAGGCGTGGTCATCCGGGTCTCGCAGACCTGCCTCCAAGCCCCGCCCACTAGGCCTCGCGCTGGGCGGCGGGAGCGGGGCCTCGGCTGCTGCCTTAAAGCCCCAACCTTGGGTCCCTAAAGGTCACGTGACTGGGAGTCTCCCCGAGGTTGCTGTGAGGTTCAGCTGCCTATAGATATAGTTAACATATATATTTATATATATAGCTAATACGTATATTTATACAAGTGGATACCATATATAATTGTATATAAAATATACTAATATAGAACTATATAATTATAGTTTATATATATTTCTAAAAGTGAATAACATATACAATTATATATAATACACTATGTAATGATATATAAAATATATCATATGCATAATTATATATAATATAATTATGTATGTATATAAGTGAATACATATATAATTATATAATATATGGATGTTATATAAATATGTATAATTTTATATATAGCTTATATATATATTTATATAAGTGAGTAACAATCATGGAACACTACCGTACCCATTTCTTTATTCCCATTATTTTGGTTCGAAAGTGACTTCATTATCTTTCAAACCTACTATAAATAATGCACGCCCATTTCAGAAAAAGCAGAAAAGGCAATCAAAAAATCTTTAAACGCTCCTATGTCCATCTGCTCCGAGATAACTCCTGCTAGCCCACGGTGTATTTATTTATGTGCTATTTCCATATAATTATCGATGGAAGTGGGCCTGTACCAGACGCACTGATACATCAGCTGGTTTTACCGCAGCCAGCGACGCTCTGGGAGCCCATTTCCAGTGTGATAATGCCGGTTTCTATGGCTGCAGAGATTCCACTGCAGGGATGAGCATAATTTATTTAGCCAGTCCTCTCTTGTCAGATAGTTAAACAGTTAAAAGTATTTCATTATTAGAAATCACGTAAGTTAGACTGCATTCATATATTTTAGAAGCTCTATAGTGCTCTATAAAAAATATGCTTATATTTTTACAAATATAAATTTTATATAAGCTATGTGATGCTTTTGATGAAACAAAATGCAGCACTATATAATTTATTTCTGATCCTCAGGGCAGCCCTGTGCAGAGAGCTTGTTCGTCCCCATTTCACAGTTAGATAATATGAGGAAAAGTATCTTCTAAACTCCAAAGTGCTGCACAAATATACAGGGGAACCATCAAAATGCCCTTGTCTCGATTTTTCTGGAATCGGAGTCTTGGCCATGCCAACAGCAGCAACTGATCAGGCTTTGGGAACACCTGGCACAAACATCTGATTAGTGGAAATAAAATAAAAACAAACCAAAAAAAGAAAAAGAATCCCACTTTGTTAAAGTGTCCAACTGGCAAAAGTCAGAGAGACCATGGTAGCCACTGAGAGTGTAAGGAGAGTGCCTTTGTGGGCTCAAGAAGTGGCCATGGGGTTTGTCACCCCATTGTCAGGGTCCTAAAAGCCTTTTACAGAAGAGGGTATCTTTGGATCCACCAACTCCAGACTCTGTGATTTCACTGAAGCAAACTAGCACATAAATGGAAGGGGAAAAAAATCAAGATGTGTAAGGAAGTTCATGGCAGCACTGCCAAGCAAAATTCTGGAGACCACCTCCATGATCACCCATAGGGAGCTACTTAAATACTCCTCCTCCTGTGCTCATTCAGTGGGATGCCAGGAAGCCGCCACAGCCGTGGCCGGGCCCTACGGGAGCCCTTATTTACCAATGTGGATACGTTTTCCACTCTGTTGTTGGGTATGAAAAGCATGTGTGTCTCTGTGTACAACTGTGTATTCAGGAGAGAAGCTACAAAAAGAAACATGGCTTATTTCTGGCAAGCAGAACCACGAGTGAATGGTATTCCTTTGTACTTCAGATTTTGTGTTTACAAGCAATGCATTAAGTTCAAAAAACAGAAAAATAAAGCTAGGCATATTTATACACACACACACAAATACTTCTTATCCTGCCCTGAGCCAGTGCCTCCCTTGAATTTTCCACATCTACCTTCCCCTCTAGTTTTTAAAATCCAGGTCCGATCCGCTGAGGCGCTGAAATGAATCCCTGCCTTCGCAGGATGGATCCCCTAACAGGATTAGAGTTTTAGAAGTGTGTCCGCCCAGATGTGTGGACTCAGAGATAATTCCTGGGGAGTGTTTCTTCTTGACACAAAAGGTCATCCTTTTGTCTTTGGGACAGTGATGTCCCAGCCTGATCAGAATAATTGCTGCTGCACGCTGCCGGGGAGGGCCTGCCCTGCGGCTGTAATCCTCTAGGCTGCAGAAGGTTCATTTGTGCAGGAGGTCTCGCCAAGGGGCCACTTTCTCCTGGAGGCCAGGGAACAGGCTGGGTCTTGGGCAGGTGAGAATGAAGAGAGATGTGGTGGGAAGGGTCCTGGCTTCTGGCCTCGGCTCTGCCACAGGTAAGGGCCCTGTGACCCGGCAGGCGACTGCTTCCCCTGGGCCGCCACTCTGTGAAATGAAGGCACGGACAGAAGGTCCTTGGGCCTTCCCACTTCTGAATTGGATAATCCTGGGTATCGCCTGGGCACGTGGGGTCATCCCAGGGGACACAGAAAGCTCCTAGGAAGCCCCACATTCCTCCCATGAAAACCAGGACGCCCACACTCGTCACTGTCTTTCTAGACAGCCGGCTTTTGTGAGGTTCAGGCAAAGCAGAACTTTGTAAAACGATGGAGAAACGGAAGCCTCTGGGGTCTGTTGTTTGTTTTCCGTCTTCTTTGGAGGCCCCGGATAAAGGGCTTGGCTCTGGTCAGCACTTCTTGTGTCCCCCAGCCTCACGGGGATGGAGGTAGGGGGATAGGAGCCTCTCTTTCTTTTTTCCAACACTTTTCAAAATTGAAGTATAGTCCATTTACAATACTGTGTTAGTTTCAGGTGTATAGCAAAGTGATTCAGTTATGCATATAGATGTATATATCTATATTCTTTTTTTAAATTCTTTTCCATTATAGATTATTACAAGATAGCGAATATAGTTCCCTGTGCTATATCTATTTTATATACAGTAGTGGGCATCTGTTACCTCAATTCCTCATCTGTAAAATGGGGGCAGCATTTTACACCCAGCCGTATGGTGACAGGCGCTCTCCCTGAGATCTGGTCCAGCTGTGTGCCGTGGACGCAGTGCGCGGGCTCTGGGCTGGGTGCTGTGATACAGACCAGACCAGCTCAGGTCCCTGACCCCTTCTCCATGTCCCCCACTGACAGTGACTCCTCCCAGGAGGCCCTCAGACAGGTGGGTAAACCCTCCTGTCACTTCTCACCCCCTCCCTCCCGGGCCTTCTCTGCTACAATAACTTCCCCACTTCCCATCCACTCACTGTCCCAGCCGCCTCTTCTGGCTGGACTCCAGGGCATCCAACGTCCCCCAGGATGTGGTCCAACATCCTCACAGAGCCAGACAACACAGCAGGGCACTAACCTGCCCACTGTCCCCAAACCCTGTATGCACTCAACAGAGACACACCTTCAACACATTCTATGATTGACACAAGATGTGTGTTGAAGCAACCTAAATGTCCATCAACAGAGGAATGGATAAAGAAGATGGGGTACACATATACAATGGAGTATCACTCAGCCATAAAAAGGAACGAAATAGTGCCATTTGCAGAGACGTGGATAGACCTAGAGGCTGTCGTACAGAGTGAAGTCAGAAAGAGAAAAACAACTATCATATAATATCACTTATATGTGGAATCTAGAAAAATGGTACATATCAACTAATTTGCAAAGCAGAAATAGAGACACATGTATAGAGAACAGACTTAAGGATACCAAGAGGGGAAAGAGGGGGGATGCGATGAATTGGGAGGTTGGCATTGACATACACACACTACTGTGTATAAAATAGATAACTAATGAGAAGCTACTTTATAGCACAGGGAACTCTACTCAGTGCTCTGTGGTGACCTAAACGGGAAGGACATCTAAAAAAGAGGGGATATATGTATACGTATAGCTGATTCACTTTGCTGCGCAGCAGAAACTAACACAATATTGCAAAGCAACTATACTCCAATTAAAAAAAAGAAAAAGGTGTGTGTTCACTCTCACACACATACTCACACACACATGCACACGCCCCAGCTGCACGACTGATTATGACACACACCAGCTGGGGGACAGCTGACACCTCCCCTGTGATGACCCGCACTCTCTCACACACAGGCGCTAGCCCACCCCGAGGCCCACACCCACACACGCACGGACGCGCACACAGACGGCTCTGTCTTCAGCCTGGCACAGCCTCCAGCCCCACCTGCCCTCTGGGCCTGACAGCTGCTGTCCCCACTCCAGAGCAGCAGCATCCAGAGGAGATGGGCCACGACGCTCCCGTGCAGGCTGCCCATGGCTCTCTCGTGCTTGGGAACAAGCGTTTCTGGGCCAGGAAGAGACGCCGTTAGGGTCTACTGGAACATGTCCTGTGTGGAGAAAGACACGCCTTTAGAGGAGGGCCCTTGAGCTGAGAAGCTGCAGGAAGTAACCTCTGGGCCTCATGTGGGAGGAATTCCCCAGACCCAGCCTCCCCCCTGTCTCCACTGCTCAGACTCCTCCACTCTTCACACAGCCAAAGGTGTGACTTTTTAAGAGCAAAGCCCAGTGTTACCTCCCGGTCACTGATTCATCCAGCCCTCCCCCCACATCCATCCATTAGCAAATTCGTGTTAAGGACCTGTCAGGCCCCACATTATCGGCTCCCTAAGGCTATGGCCTGTTACAGTAACATCATTATTCTGATCATATTTTCTACTTTTAGACATTAATAGGCTGTTTCATTTGTTTAACATGTCACAAGAGGACATCTTTGTACCTAAGTCTTTGCCCCTATTTAATTATTTTCTTACAGTAGGTTTGTGGGAAAATACTTAGGGTGTCCTATGGGTTCTGAAAGGACCCTGATATGAACTGTCAACCTTCTTTTCAACAAGGCTGTACCATTTCCACTGCCTCAAGCAGTGTGGGAGCGTGTGTGGGTGCCCCTCTCATCACACACCTGGCAGCACAGAAGTAGCATCATTCCTTTGATCTTTGCTAACTCAGTTGGACAGACACCGCTTCTTGCTTTCTATGCATTTCTTTGATCCATGTGGTTTATTAGCTAAATTATTTCCCCTCCTGTATATTTTATTTTCACGTGGATGGCCATTTCAAAAAGTGTTTGTCATTGCTCACTCCAACATGCAGGAAAAGGAAACAGCTTATAGATTTGACCATTGACTGATTCATTAACAGAGATTTACCAGTGGCCCTCATGTGCCAGGTTCTGAGGGCAGGCAGATGAATGACAACAAACCCTCCCTCACGGACACCTGGGAGACAGGTAAGACACAGGCCAGGGCAAAGTAGGATAAAATGACACCGGCAGAGGGAAATGGGGAGGGTTATGGGAGCATGGGGACAGAAGGGGGATTGCCGTGTGACCATTTCAGGAGAAGGTCAGATGACACGTTCCTATATATAGAAAAGCCTAAAAATTACAAAAGCTGTTAAAACCAATAAACGAATTCAGCAAAGTTGCAAAATGAATCCATTGCATTTCTGTCCACTAGCAGTGAACAATCCATAGAAAAATTAAGAAGAATAATTCTACTTATGATAGCATCAAAAAATAGCATAAAATACTTAGGAATAAATTGAACCAAGGAGGTGCAAGACTTGTACACTGAAAACTGCAAATCACTGCTGAAAGAAATTAAAGAAGACCTAAATACATGGAAAGACATCTTCTGTTATTGCTTAATGATTACAGGGTTTCTGTCTGGGGTGATGAAAATGTTCTCGAAATACTGCTGATGGTTACACAACATCTGAATGGAATTAATGCTACTGAATCACACACTTAAAATGGTAAATTTTACGTTATTTACTTTTTACCACAATAAACCCAATAAAAGATGTCCATATCCTAATCTCTGTGAATATGTTACGTTACATGGTAAGGAAGAATTAAAGTTACAGGTGGAATTAAGATTACTGATTACTTGGGCTTCCCTGGTGGCGCAGTGGTTGAGAGTCCGCCTGCCGATGCAGGGGACGCGGGTTCGTGCCCCGGTCCGGGAGGATCCCACATGCCGCGGAGCGGCTGGGCCCGTGAGCCGTGGCCGCTGAGCCTGCGCGTCCGGAGCCTGTGCTCCGCAACGGGAGAGGCCACAACAGTGAGAGGCCTGCGTACCACAAAAAAAAAAAAGACTACTGATTACTTGACCTTAAAATATGGCGGCTAACTTGGAGTATCTGGGCGGGCTCCGTGTAATCACAAGGGTCCTTACAAAGGGAAGAGTCTGGGTCAGAACCAGAGTGATGGCAACCTGAGAAAGACTTGATTGGCCATTGTTGGCTTTGAAGATGGAGGAAGGGACCACAAGCTAAGGAATGCAGGTGACCTCTAGAAGCTGGACAAGGCAAGGAAAGGGATTCTCCCCTACGGGCTTCTAAGGGAACAACCCTGCCAACCCCTTGATTTTAGCCCAGTGAGACCCATTCTGGAATTCAATTCGATTGAGAACTTTATGATAATAAGTCTGTGCTGTCCTGAGCCACTCAGTTTGGGCTGATTTGTCACAGCATCCACAGAATACTGAACGGTGCTGAGAGTTGAGGGGAACGGAGGACCCAGTGGATGCTAGGGGCGTGCTGAGTGGTCCCTCCTGGCAATCTCCCACCCACCCCCCTTCTCTTCGCCTGCCTCCTACAAATGTATGTTCAGGCCCTTTTCTCTGGGCTAAATTATGTCCCCCAAATTCATACGTTGAAACCCTATCCCTCAGTGTGATGGTATTTGGTGGTGGGGCCTTTGGGAGGTGATCAGGTTTAGATGAGGTCATGAGAGCGTGGCCCCGTAATGGGATTAGTGCCCTTATAAGAAGAAGAGGGACTTCCCTGGGGGTCCAGTGGTTAAGACTCCGCGCTCCCAATGCAGGGCGTCCGGATTCGATCCCTGGTCAGGGAACTAGATCCCACGCGCATGTCGCCCGAAAGAGCCTGCATACCACAACTAAAAAGCCGGTGCAGCCAAATAAATAAATACATATTTTTTAAAAAAAGAAGAAGAGATGCCAGGAGCTCCTCCCGCTACTGAAGGCAGACCGGTTGGCCTGGCCACAGAAGCAGGCAGCGGATTCTGGAATAGCCCAGGAGCATCCCCACACCTGGGCTGAGGCCGGCCCAACCCCACATCCCGGGCGGCAACACAGCACACTCAGCCCTCTCGCATCTCCATCACCCACCAGCGCCCAAAAGACAGAAGCAGCTTCCGTCGGTTCTAGTGTAGATGGGGGCAGAGCTCGCCGGGTGGTCAGGAGGGTGGAGCCTCAAACCAGAGTGCCTGGTGGTACAAATCCCGGTCACTCACCAGCTCTGCGATCTCAGAGAGACACCTAATCTCTCTGTGTCTTAGCGCCCTCACTTGAGGAGTGGAGAGAATAACAAAACCTACCGTAGCCGGTTGTCACAAGGGGGTCATTGTAGAGATTAAATAACATCAATAAAACTGCAAGTAAAGTCTTGGCCCAAGCTTAAGGCCACATCACTGACGTGAGCCAGAGCTGGCACTCCAACCCATACCTGCTTCCTCAGCCCACCCGCCGTCCAAGGATGCCTGGTACCTGGGGTAGAACCCGGCATCACTGGAGGGCCTCCATACTGTAGATGCCACACATCCCATCTCTATAACAGCCCCACGGAGCGGGCCCTGCATCTCCCCTTCACAGGCCAGCGAGCTGGGCCCGAGACGAGGGGAGGCGTCCCCAGCACAGCCTGCTGGTGAAGGGCAGAGCTGCGTGTGAATGCAGATACACGGGACTCAAAAGTATTCCTAACTGGAAGCTCCTGCCCCCCCCCCAAAAGCAGGTGCGGGCTCCTGCTTAATTGGAAGCTCCCCTAGGGCCAGTCTGTGCTGACCACTGTCCCAGGGAATATTTGCGGAGTTGAAAATCCACAGTCCTGATGGCAGGTTCTCTAGAGAAAAGGCTGGGGAGACACGTGTGTGTCGTGAGCCAGGCAACTTTTAGCAACATCTTCTCTGCAAGTCAGTACCGTTGGCGCCACCCTCCTGAAAATGAACCTGGGATCAGGGAGCACAGACAACTCCGCTAGGCACCCAGGCCAGCAAAGATGGAGCTGGACCTGCCATCAGGCCTGAATGACGCCAAGGTTCACGCTCTTTCCAGCACTAACCTTTAACACATATCGCATGCTTACGAAGCCCCAGGAGCTATTCCCAGGGCTTTATACATAATAAGTCATTTAATCTGAAAGACAGCTATCACGAGACCCATTTTACAGGGTAAGAAACTGAGGCACAAAGGGCTTAGGAAACTGCTCGTGACCTCACACCTAGTAGCCGGGGTTCAGCCCCAGGTAATCACAGGCCCACACTTGTGGCTTCTTGGGAATCTGGCTGGAGCAACACTTATTTCTTAAGCACAGAAACAACGTGGGAAACAAGCAAAGGCTACAGTCAAAAACCAAGCCATGCATCCCCCAGAGGAAAGAGAATGGCCTTCCTCACCCATTGGCGTGATGGATTCCATTAAGTGATTTTCAAACTTTGAACCAGCCTTGCACACCTGGATCCCTCCTACCTGGCCGTGGCCTAGAATTCTTTTTATACATTGTCTTATTTGATTCGCTAATATTTTGTTGAGGGTTTTTGCATTTTTGTTCATGAGAGATATTGATCAGTCCTTTTCTTTTCTCAGAATGCCTTTGTTTGATTTGGGATTAGGGTAATGCTGGCATCACAGAATGAGACAGGAAATGTTCCCTGTTTTTCTACCTTCTGGAAGATATTGTAGAGAAGAGAATAACTGGAGTGTTCATAACAAAATGCCCACTGAGGAGGCAGGCCTGGTATGGAATTCTGTCCGTTAGCCCCAGAAATGAGCATCCCATCCCCATAAGACGGGAAGGACCACTACTCCATAGGGGATGCCGTGAGGGTTACATGAAATAATTTCTACCAAGCATGCAGCGCAGATGCTGGCCCAGAGCAGGTGCGCGGCAAGTGTGAGATCCGCGTCAGTCAGCTTCCCCGCCCACTCCAAACCACCTTAGGCGCGGTCCCAACAAGCATGGGTACCATGATTCCGTTTCCCTCTCACCAGCTCTTTCCAGGGTCTGGCTGCCAAGCTGGCACGAAGCAGGCCACACCCTGTCCCTGGAGGCAGGGCTCTGCCATTAGTCTCCAAAAGTCCAGCAATTAATTTACTGAGCTGAGTTCCTTCCACAAGCCGGCCCATCACCATAGTAACCCGCCTTCCCTATTCAGGGACTCAGAGGTAGGGGAGAAAAGACACTGAACAGAAAGCAATCTAGAGGGAGGAAATGAGATCTGGCACATTGCGAGGGCAGCCCGGGCAGAGTGCGAGCTCTGTCTGCTTCAGAGGGTCTGGCCGCTGCCCACTGGGGGGTGGGGACTGCGTGGAATGAGGCACCACTGATGTGTTGCTGAGGCGACGGGCGATGCTGTGGGCAGGAATCTGGTGGCGACATAAAAGCCTGGGGTGCTGTGTCCAGGCCACTGAGCTGGGTCCTTCGGAGCCTCTGCTGTGCTGTCTGCGAGGCAAGCTTGCTGGTCAAGAGGGGCAGAGGGAGCTGGGTAGCTTCTGTCTCTATGGAAGCTCTAGAGCCCAGCTGCCTGGGAAGTGCTGCAGAGCCCACCTCCTGGATTCAGACCCCTGCCCCGTGTGACCTGGAACAAGCCCTCTTCCGTCACCAAACAGACCGAGCACCTTCTGTACCCAGGTCCTGCACAGACACTGACTGCTCCCGGGTGGCTGGCACAACGATGAAGCTTCTGTATCAGCACCCCTGTGTTCAAAGTCCAGTTCTGCCCGTGACTCGCTGTGTAAACCAGGGGAAGTCACTTAACCTCTCTGGACCTCAGCCCTCTCATGTACGAGTGGGGATACCATCTATGTCACTGGCTATGGGGAGAATTAAACACATCACTACATGTAAAGAAGCTTAGAACACTACCTGATCACAGCGGGTCTTAAGGCATACTATTTTTGTGATTTTCCAATCCTTTGTTTCCTCACCTATAAAATGGGAACAACAGTCCCTACTTCATAGATCTGTGGGAGAGATTACGTGAGGCAATGGGAGTGATAATCCTTTATAAAGTAAAATGTTGACCATTATTGCCATTATCAACATCAAGGGGAGAACTGTCAGTTTGAGCTACTCAGAGAACTCAGCTGATGTTGATTGCACAGGGGGTACCACGGCCTTCACTGTTTTATTCCCTAATTCAATCATGCCCTGAATGCATGTCAAGTACTTACTAAGTGCCAGGCACATGGACTAGGACACTTTCTCCAAGGACCTTGAGACCTAATGGTGGAGACAGACAAGCAAGTAGATGCTTACATTTCTATGTGGTCAGTGTTGTGATAGAGGGAAGGACTTGACTCAGGCCTGACAATCAGGGAAGGCTTCCTGGAGGAGGGAACACCAGATCTGAGCCAGGAAAGATGGGTGGAGAGGAGGCTGGGGGACAAGAGTTGCTTTCACCAGGAGCAGCCTGCCTCCCTTCCAGTATCACTGTGGGATGAGCAAAAAATAAATTATTTAGAGAAGGAGGTGAAAGGAATGGTGAAAATTCAGGCTTGAGCAGAAGGCAGGAATTCATGTCAATAAAGGCAGTTGAGAGACTTGTACAGTGACCCAGGAAAAGGGGTCAGATTTTGCCCCTGGGACCAGTGGATGTCCTCATGCATGGGAGTGGCCTATACTGATGTGATTTAGAAAACCCTGCTGAGAAGGATGGATGGGGTAGAGGGACCAATGAGGAGGTTCGTGCAACGTCCAAAAAGAGATGCTGACAACCTTTCCTAAGACAGTAGCAGGTCAAGTGGTCCAGCTGCAGACTCCAAGACACCAGGTGACCGGCAGGAAGTGGAGGGACAGAGGGAGGAGAGAGTCTGGAAGAAAGCCCAGATTGCCAGTTTGAGCATCTGGGAGCCAGTCACTGAGTGGAGTGGGGATGGTAAGCTCGGGCAGGTCACAGTGAGTGACTCTGAGACACCTGGAAGAGAGCCAGGTGGAGAAGTCAAAGACAGACAGACATCTGAGTCTAGAGCTCGGAAGAGAAATTGGGGCTGGAGATCCCCCTGGAAAAGTGAAGAGGGAGTAGAGGACAGAGCCCTGAGGGGAAGCAGTGTGCAGCCAGCGTCGGGGCAGGGAGAGAGGTCAAGCGTCCCCCTTCCCATATTGGGGTCAGCCTCACTTTCAATTACTACCACTTAGTCATACAAGTGCACATGCTATAGTACTTCTGTACCTTTGGTTTCTTCCCCTGATCCAATGTTTTCTTGTGACTTTTACGGTGGAGAATACTCTGAGGTATACTTTTAGCTAAAAATGAACAAACGAAACCTTCAAGAGATTAAAAAGATCAGCCATAGAGCAGGAGAAAACATTTGCAATAGATGCATCTGATAAAGAACTGGTGTTATCCAAAATACACCATAAACTCTTAAAACTCAACAATAAGAAAACAAACCACCTGATTTTTAAAACGGGCCTATCATCTCAACAGACATCTCGCCACAGAAGATACACAGATGGAAAATAAGCACATGAAAAGATGCTCCACATCACCTGTCATCAGGGAAATGCAAATTAAAACAGCAACGAGAGAGCACGACACCCCTATTAGAATGGCCGAAGTCCAGAGCACTGACACCACCAAACGCAGGCGAGGCTGTGGAGCAACAGGAACTCTCGTTCACTGCTGGTGGGAACGCAACATGGTGCAGCCACTTTGAAAGACAGTTTGGTAGCTTCTTCCAAAACTAAACATATTCTTACCATACGATCCAGCAATCACACTCCTTGGTGTTTATCTAAAGTAGTTGAAAACTTATGTCCACACAAAAATCCTGCACGTGGGTGTTTATAGTGCCTTTACGCATAATTGCCAAAACTTAGAAGCAACCAGGATATTCTTTGGGAGGTGAATCAGTAAACTGTGGAATGGAATACACATTCCATTGTATGTATGTATGTATTCCATACGATGGAACATTATTCAGCGCTAAAAAGAGATGCGCTATCAAGCCGTGAAAAGACATGGAGGAGGCTTCAATGCATATTATTAAGTGAAAGAAGCCAATCTGAAAAGGCTACTTACAGTATGATTCCACCTATATGACATTCTGGAAAAGGCAAAACTATGGAGGCAAGAGAAAGATCCATGGTTTCCAGGAGTGGGAGGGGAGGGAGGGATGAACCGGAAGAGCACAGAGGATTTTTAGGGCAGTGAAAATACATGTCCAAACCCACAGAATGGCAGCGGATCCAGGAGGCTGTGCGGTAACAGATATGGTGAACATACAAAGGCACAAATGATAGGAACGGTAGCCAGAGCCATGCTGTGGTTTCATTTGAACTGTTTTCTCTCTTCATAGCAAGCTGACAAAATGGTTATTACAACTGGGGAATCTCAAGTTCAGGAAGCTTAAGAAACATGTCCCAAATCATACATCCAGGAAGTTACAGAACTGCAATTTAGTCCTAGGCCACTGTCGTCCTAAATCCTGTGTCCTTTTAACTTAACCACAGAGGACTGGTCTCTGTCCTCTATAGAATGGAAGAACTTGTTTGGGTGTCTCACAGAAGAGGAGGGAAGAAAAGAGCCCGGTCCCTTAGGAGCCTTCGGTCCTGTTAAGCAGCAAGAGCATCCGTCCAGTCCTCACGTCCTCTCCATTCAGACGTCACAGATTTAAGTGGAATCCACTTAAGCCCCACGCTGCCAAGACGCAGGATTAACTTGATTGAAGGAGATGGAAATAGAGTGAGAAATGTGTTTTCCTAACCTCCTTCTGCATGCTATGGAATTCAAAAATATTTCCTATCAGTTCTTTTTTTCCCTTAGAAGAGGCCAGATGCCAGTCGTGTTTCTCTGCCAGTTGCTAAAAACTGTGAATGAAACCCAAGCTCTATCTCCTCTTGAAACAAAGGCGATTTCTTAAACTGGCCCCCAAAAGGGACTTGAAAGGCACATCGTCCTGCTGAAGCCATTGCCCGCGCCTTCACCCTTCCCCACAGCCGGATTAACTAATCCGACAAGCATTTATCCATCGAGTCCCAGACTAGACAGCAGGCGTTGTTTTAATCACTGGGTGTGGCGACATCTCTGCCTCCTTGGAGCTGACTTTCTAGGGAGGGAAGAGAGAAACTAAACCAAGAAACGAACAAATACCCATATGGTTTCCGAGAGTAATAATGGATTTGAACACAACAGGGTTATGGGATAGAAGGGGATGTGGTGGGCAGGACAGTTTCTACACTTTGTCAAAGGAAAGTCTCTGCTGAGTTGGGGACATCTGAACTGAGATCTGACTGACGAGATGGAGCCGGCCACTCAGAAGGACGGGTGGGGTAAGGGGGACAAGGCCTCTGTCAAGTCTCGGATTTCTGCAACCAACAGCCTTGGGAGTGGTCTCCAGACCTCAGGCTGGCCCCTGACCTCAGCATCTGCACGTCCTCATAAGAACCAAATGAGGCTCCCGACGCACAAACGGGATCTTTAGACTCGTGGGTGCAGCGGCCCCTCACTGCCCGCGACAGGGCTCAGAGTCCTCGTCACAGACCTTAGGCACCAGCTTGTACCCACCTCTCCGGCCTCACCTCTGTCACCTGCTTGCATGTGAGCTTGGCCCTCTGTGAACAGGGGAGAAGACAATGGGAGCACTGCCAGTGCCGGGAGGGGCAGCCCGCACTCCCAGGATGCCATGCGGCGAGGATGAGGGAGTTTCCCATGAGTCAAAGGAACATCACCAAAGGAAGCTGGGTTTGGGTTATTGGGCTGGCACCCGACCGAGAGAGCTGTTTGCACGACAAGGAGACCCCAGCGGGTACGCAGCCACAGAGGGCACTGCCCGCCGGGGCAGAAGCGGAAGGGGCAGGGGAGAGATCTCCCAGGGTGGGGGGCTCCAAGCCGAGGAGGCTCCGTTAGAGAACCACCACTTGGGTACCCGCAACACGGTGAAGCGTGGGTGGCAAGGACAGCCAGGAGAGGGCTCCCCTGCAGCCACTGAAGTAGGGCCTGCTGCCCCCCCAAGCTCCCCCTTCATCTTCACCCCGACCCTCCAGAGACAGAGGAAGAAGGAGCGAAAGAGTCCACTGCCCCCTCCGCCACCCAGGTCCCTCAGGACGATGGTTAACATCGGCGGTGATGGGAGGGCAGAGAGCTTTAATGTGAAGACAGGATGAAACTCCGAGACTGGAACAGACTGGACTAGCCCTTGCAGCACCTGAAAGTGAACAGAAAGTTACGTGATTTGGTCAAGATTGGCTAAGGGACAAGAAAAGGGGTGTTGGCCTAACAGGCCTGGAAGCACGGATGGGGAAACACGAAACCGTTCCACACTCCCGAGCTGCTGAGCGCCAGGTGTCCAGGGGCTTACCTGAGCATTATTGCTATTAATCACCCCCTGCGTGTGACCGTCAGGCCTGACGGGGGAATAAGAAACATGTGCCCTACCGCTAATCCACTCGAGGCTGGTGGCCCTCCCAGTCAGAACGGATGTGTGCGTGAATCCAGTTAAGATTCACCAAACATCAACCACACAGCAGGTGCAGCCCAAGGAATCCCCACGGTGGCCTCATGTGCTCAGAGTTACTGCTCCCTTTCACGGACTGGAAACCCGAGGCCAGGGCGTCGTCGCTCAAGGCCACGCAGTTAGAAAGTGGCGGAGGCTGATCTGCAGCAACATGGATGGACCTAGAGACGATCGTGCTAAGTGAAGTAAGCAGGACGGAGAAAGACAAATATCATAGGATATCGTTTATACGTGGAATCTAAAAACATGATACAAACGAACCTATTTACAAAACAGAAACAGACTCACAGACTTAGAAAACAAACTTATGGTTACCAAAGAGGAAGGGTGGCGGGGAGGGATAGACTGGGAGGTTGGTATCAACATATACACATCCTACCACATATAACATAGAGAATCAACAAGTTATATACAGAACTGAATCACTCTGCTGTACACCTGAAACTAACACAACACTGTAAGTCAACTATACTTCAAGTTAAAAAAAAAATCCAAATAAATAAAACGGCAGAGGCTGGATTCACTTTCTGGGCCACCCACCTCCTGGGGCTGCTGGCTGCCTCCCAAAGGGAAGCAGGGTGTAAGTGGAAACAGGGGTCCAGGACAGACTGTGGGCCCTTGAATGTCAGTGGTCTGAGTTCTGTGCTTCAAGTAACACGTAGCAAAACACTCCTCATTTTTGAATCATA
Source organism: Tursiops truncatus (assembly GCF_011762595.2). Lineage (NCBI taxonomy): Eukaryota > Metazoa > Chordata > Mammalia > Artiodactyla > Delphinidae > Tursiops > Tursiops truncatus. The sequence continues at coordinate 74,284,189 of NC_047050.1, forward strand.
TGTGAGTTCCACAAAGGTGGAGACTAATGAGCTTTACGTGGAGTTGGGAGCGAAGGGCCGTATAACCTGGGCCCGTGTGGATCCCAGAAACGGAGACCCTGTCCGTGTGGTCCCCTCTGAGTCCCCGCACACCAGTGAGAGTCTCCTGCCTGCTCCCACTGTTGCCTACGCCTTCCAAGACTCCCTTCTCCAGGCAGAAGAATCCGTATCTTGTTTTGGTGAGAAGGTCTCTCCTACCCTTGGCCAATGTGGTTCACGTGAGGGGACCCCATGGCCCGGCGAGTGGGGTGGTGGGTGGTAGGAGACCAGACCAGGCCAACTTGGACTCCACATCCCTACTAGATACTGGAAGTTGACAAGGGACAAGCATATAATCCAGGCTGGGCCTATTAGGGCCATCCCTGGGAACTCTGCTGGAGTTTTGGGGAAGACAGGTGCGTTTCTGGGGAGCTGCTAAGTTTGGAGATGTAGAAGGCTGTTTGTCACGACATGGGAGGATCCTGATGGAGAAGAAAGCCACCCATTGAGGGGAACGAGACAAGCTTTGTCACTCGAGCACTTTAGCTCAGTGTTGCCCCAAGTCCAGAAAGCACCCAGAGCTTTTGTGTTGGGGATAAATATTTCCCCAGCCCCATTTTCTGAACCGAAGCCAATCTGCGCTGGGATACTTTCATGTGCAAACCACAGGCAGGCCTTGTACTTTACAAGGCCCAGCCGATACAGCCCCATCTCTGGAGCTCACCCAGCCTCTCCCACGTGGCCCCTGGCTCCTTACTCTCCTTCCTTGTTCTATATCTTGTCTCCTCTTCCTCTCCTTTCTTCTTTGATTGACAACTCAGCTTAGACTGGCTTTCCCAGGATCACCCTGCCCACCCTCCCCTTCCAAGGGCTGACTACCGAAATCCATCCAGATACCCCACCCCTGCACCTTCCTGGGCCAAGGGGGCGGTGGCACAGACGGGGGGCCCCCTCCCTCTAGACAGCCCCACCACCAGCACCAGAAAACGCTCATTGCCCTGCGTTGTTCTGAGTCTACGCAGACGTCTGACAGCTGTCATAACCCCATTCATATTTCTTTCATTTTCAGTATTGAATTCTTCCTGATTTTGTTCTTCTTTCTTTTCTCCCCTCTCCCCGACCCCAAATAGACTGTCTCAGTTCATTTCACAAGAGACGGTCTCAGATTACAGGGTCCTGAGGACACAGAAAGATATTTCTGTTTAACATATTTTGAGTAGCGTCTGGTCCGATGAAGCAATGCATATAAATAGTGTCAGAGCACCCACACTGACTTGGGAGGTGCCGACCCAGAAAGGCTCCCCTTTTTCTGGGGGAGCGTAATCAGAGCCATAAGCAGCGCCTCCCCCGTGAGATTTGAGACAGGACAGTAGGTGGAGCGCCGTGGGCCAGACGGGCAGTCGTTTGGTTCCTGTCTTCAGCACCGTGTGATCTCAGCTACTGTCTCTGAGCCTCAGCGCCTCGTCTGTAACAAGGGGATTAACCCAGCCTCACCAGCGGGTTGCAAGGATTAGGGTCCCTACCACAGAGGCTGGTTGCCTAGTCAATGGAAGCCATAAAAAGATTGAAAACTTTAAAAAGGTACAAGCGCTCGATTAAAGGAAGTTATTGCTACCAGAGAATCCTTTTCGGCATTTATTTCATACTGACAGTACTTTCTGGACCACCACATAACCCAGTTCAGAGACCTCTCTATCTGAGAGAGGTCCCCCCATCACCCCATGCCTGAATCCCCTCTCGGCCCCTCTCATGCCTTCATTTAGGTCTCGGGGTCCCCAGTAACCAGGTGCTGGCAACTTTGCAAGGTGCTCAGTGTACCTCAGAATTCTACACTGTTGGAGCAGGAAGGAGCTGGAGAGATGTTAACCGTCTTCAGATCAGAGCAGTTTCACACAGGCAATCCCCTCGGCGCCTGGACCATTTGGACCCCCTACCTTAAGAGACCCTGTAGTCTCAAACCCAAGCTCCCCGCTCAGCCCTGAGGGCACGCACCTCCCAGAGCCCCTGAAGACACTTTCCCTTTTGAGGGTAAGACTCTGACGTCTGTACCAGATTGTCAACCCCGTGTGTTATACTCTGTGAGTTTGCAAAGGACCTTGCTCACCCTGAGCACAGATGTCATCAGAGGAGACAGGTCTGTTCATATCATTTCCCAGCTGAAAGCCTTCTCTTCAGGCCTTTTTCAGTCTGGTACCAATCTCCTTTTCCACGTTCATGGTCTCCACCTACTCCTCATGGACCTAATTCTCCAAACTCAGCGACTTCCCTCTCTTTCTGCAACACCCCAGCATTTTCTTTTCTTAAATCCTAGCCATTGCCTCTGTTGTTACATCTGAGATGATGTCTTTTCCTTGCCAGGCAGACTCCTACTCATCCTTCAAAACCCAGCATATGTGCCTTCTCCCCTGTGAAGGCTTCTCTGATTCCCCACTATCTTCTTCAGGCTCCCACAGACCCCCGGTTTTTCTCACCGCACAAGTGATATTAAAACGGACCTACTTATCCGTCTGTCTTCTCCACGGAACTCCTCAGACTTAGGGGCTATATCTCTGGCCTCTCTTCCTCAGCGCCTGGAACAGTGATAGGCACAGAGCAGGCGCTCCTCGTATCAGCATAACAATAGGTGAGTGTCTCAACTAACTTATCTCTGTATTTAACTTAGATAATAAAAGGGCGTTCTCTTTTATTTTTTCTAAAAAAAATTTTTAAAAAATAATCTTGAAACTTCTACTTCCTGAGAACAGAGGAAGCATGTGGATTATGAGCATAGGAGTTACCGTCTCTGCCTAGTCACGAAGGGTTTCTTTTCTTCTAAGAAATCTCCTCAGATCCTACCAGGACCCCGACGCTCTGCAGGCAGTAGCAGGCGGGGAGGTCGGGGATGTGTGGGGAGGGACCAGGAACGGAGGCCCTGCAGGATGAGTTTTCTTCCCAGGAGTTGGTTCACAAATGTGTCCAGCACAGTGGGACAAGCACATGAGCCACCTCGACCCGGGGCTCCGGCTCCCTGCCTTCCGGGAATTTCTCCCACCAAGGGGGGCCCCTGTGGGAGGGACCTCTGTGGTTTGCTGTGTCTAAAGTCGGGTTATCTAAACCCCATCTGAGCATTTATTGGTAGGAGAATTCCACAGGAGGAACAGAAGAAAAGCCTCTTGAAAGGTTCTGTCTGAGGAAAGAATCGCTGCAACCCCATCCTCTTTCCTTTTCACCTGCAGAACCACCCAGACACGGCTGATTAACACTCGCTAACGCCCTCACGCCTTTATCCAGCCGGGGACTTGCTGTCTCACTCACTGCTTCGTGAATCCGCTCCCTCGCCTGCCCCTCCAGGCAGCCGCGCACCCACGCCCTCCCTCCCTGACTCAGCACCCACCCACTCACCTACACAGATGCTCACTCACGCGCAGGCACGGCACCCTCCCCACTCCCACCCAGGTCTACGCCGGGGGCTGCAGGGATGGAGGTAAACTCCTCATACATAAAGTAATTACTAACTACCTGTAGGATTGTTGCAGAAGTTACCTGGGGGGAGCGTGTAAGCACGCAGGGCCAATGTCTGCGTTCCAGTAAGTGTGGCTGCACGGTGAGCGGCTGGCTGGGGAGTCCTCCGCGGCACAGAGCACCTGAACCCTCACCTGAACACCGTGAGCAGCTTGGCTTCTGGGCTGTGGGGTGTCTGCCCCTTGATTCCCTAAGCACACACCTGACCCGCAGCAGGCATTCAGAGCGTGTTAAATGGACGACCAGATACACTCCTGGGGGAACTGACCAACCAAAGAGACAAGGGATTATAGGTATCTGTGTACAGCCAGAGCATCATTTGAGGGAGAGGGCGATCAGGTGGATCGAGGTACTTTCTTTTCCAACGCGGGAACAGGCTGGTGTGGCTGACAGGGAATCCTGGGGCCTGTATGACCTTTGAAAGGTCCTAGAAAACTGACCTACCAGGCATTAAGGATGTCAGATCAAGTCACTGACCAGAGGTTCCCAGGCCCTGAACTGACCCGTATCATGTTTTCTCTGGTGATTCCTGGACTCGAGCACAGAGATGCTCTAAAGGGCACTGAACCACACAGCTAGCCAAAGAAGGGCCAAATTCAGACCCGAGCCAGACTTATACACACCACCACGGCCCCGTCCGTGAATCCAGGCCCCCTGAGCTCAGTGGGGCCCCCAACAGTGCCCAAGGTCCAGAGCTGCCTGGCCATCACTCAGAAGCCCCCTGAGCGGGGAAGGAGAAGCACCCACCGCGTGTGTCTGGATGTGGAATGCTGTACCGGACCTCGCAACTATCGGTACCGCTTTTCCAATTTTGATACTTCATTGTTTTATTGTGATTTAAACCAAGTTGTAATTTCGTTAATCCAATACTACGTGCCACGCACTTGACTATCACCATTTTGAAATTACTTCCTTCCACAAAGATTTCTTGAGTTCCTACTGTGTCCAGCATCGTACAGACACTGGTAGTTCAGAGATAAGAAATATAAAACCCATGAACTCCAGGAACTCATTGCCTCGTGGCAGAAACAGACCAGCCCACGGCGGGTTACAGCAGTCGATGATGTGGAGCTGTCGCAGCGTGGGGTGCTGGGGGCGAAGCACACCAGGCAATCCAAGACGCAAGGAGAGCCCACGCTGACTTGCCCACGGCAACTCAGGAGCAGGGGAAGAAGCTGGGATGCCATTAGGTGTTGCTTCAGAGGCCTGGAAACACCCCATCCAGGGTCCCATCCCGCCCATCAGCTTTGCTAAAGGCGAATGGGGACCCTGGTACCACTGCCCAGTGGCCTCACAGCAAGCGTTAGATCAGGCAAAACGCACCTGAATTCAACCTTTCAATTATAAACAGAGTACTTCCTAGGAGCCAGACGCTGCACTAGGTAAACACGTTTTAGTGTTCATTGCTCTTGTCCCCCAATCGTTCAGATGCTGGATTTTGATTGATGCGTAGGTTTGGATATAAGATTCTGAAAGGGTATTTGCCAGAACGTTACTATTGGGTAAGCTGGGGGGATGAGAACACAGGGCTGTTGCCAACATTGTTGCCCTTGTGAAAATACGCTTTCATTACTTTTATAATTTAAAACATTCTAACGAGAAATATTTTTTAAAAAGAACAAAGATTGTCTAAATGGTGTATTTGCCTCTTGGGATAAATTCTATACCTTTACCTTATACACTAAGGCCACGTGGAATTTTGGTTCAGGGTATGAGTTTTGCCCTAAGACGTGGGTTTGAATCCCAGTTCTGCTGCTTACTAATTGTGGGACTGAATGTCCATAAGCCTCAGTCTATCCATCTGTACAAGGGGTAGCAGCACAGCCAATTCACAGGAGTAAGTGATGTGAGAATGCACAGTATACAGCCTGACGCCCTCTGGCATCCAATCTCAGGCTCAGGGTCACATTATTTTTGTTTCTACAGGTGTCAAAAAATGTCATGGGAAAGGCGATTTCAATTATTCTAAGCACCTCCAAAAACATGAATTAAGGGCTGGCAGACGGAGGTGGCAGGGAGAGAGCTTTCGTCTTAACGAGGTATCTAATGATGTACCCGACTCCCTTGGGAGGTGGTGACTCCTCTGTCCCTGGACAGAAGTAGGTGGGCAAATGCTGGGAGACATGATTCAGTCACTGGATAAGGAGATTGGGCAAGGTGGCCGTGAGCTTCATCTTATAGCCTTCAGATGCAAACGCCTATAAAGGGAATCCCCCAGCCCCTGGGCTGCCGGGCAGTCAAGGCCAGCTCCAACTGGTTCAGATCTGCCAGGATGCAGTTAAAGCAAAGGTTTCTCCTTCGAGAGAGTTCCAACCAAAGGACGGTGGAAACTATTTTTTTTCTCAAAATTGTATTATGAACCAAACTTTAAAAAATGAAAATGATATTCTCATCTCTACCAGAACGTAGACAGAATTAGCTAGAAGTAGTGAGCATCCAGTAACTGGGAGGGTACAAGAAAAGGCAAGTGGGCAGCAGCAGGGAACTTAACCATCAGATGGAGTTTGCCCCTCGAGGGTTCTGACAATGTCCATGACCACAGCGGGCTGGTGGCTCCATGCATTCCCTGGGTCTCGGCCAAGACTTCCCTTTGTCTGTGCCACGATGTTACTCGGCCTTCTGCCTCTCATGAATACTCAGTCCCAAACCTCCTGAGAGCCATTAAAATGGCCATGACCTTTGTCCCAGAAACCCTATTCCTTGGGAATAGTCTGCCAGACCACATCGAAAAGGGGCCAAAGTCACGTGCAGAAAGATGCTAGCTGCAGCGGCCAGCGAGAACGGTGAGCACGTCATGGCTCATCCACTTGAAGGGATTCTAAGAAGCAATAAAAAATGGTACTTACTAAAACCACAGAGGAAGTGACCGATTTTGCTAAATAATAAAGATGAGGAGTGGTACCTGTCACAAGATCCATTCATTCAACTCTGCATTCAGGCGGTCATTTACTCATTGCAAAGCAAAAGGCGGAGAGGTCAGTGTGGCCCCTGGCCTCGGTCTGGTCTCCTCAGACACCAACCCCCGCTCCAACACACACACACACACGCACACGCACACACACACAGAGGCATGCATGCATTGCACCCACAATGCCGAGTCACATACACACACACACACACACACACACACACAGAGGCATGCATGCATGCACCCACAATGCCGAGTCCTGGGCGGGAAGACCAAAGAGCCAACCTCTCTATGCCCAGGTGCCTCTCAGTAGACCTGTGTTTGAGACCCACCTCTGTCTCTAACTACAAAGCAGGCGAGTCACTCACATGCTCCTGGACTCTGTTCCCTCATCTGTAAAATGGGGGAATTATACTTTTCCCATCTTGCCATATCCCTCTTCCTTGACTTTTTTTTGGTTATTTTCTTTTTCTTCACGAAAATATTCTTGTCATTTTAATTTTATTTAATAAAAGTTATTAAAAATTAAAGTTATTTTTGTCAGGCAACCTGCCATGTCTTCAATTCTTGAGTAGGAGGTTTGGCTAAACATCGTCAGGGACAATTCCCACCCTAAAAGAATCCCCACGGGCCTTTCTCATTCTGGTTCTCCCCGGCTGGCCTGCATTAGTATTGATGGTTCCTTCTGTCGATGTGACGAGGGCTTTGATTTCCCAGACGTAGCTTTGAATCCTGACTCTTGTATTCTCTCTACCTGCCCTCAGGTAAGTCATTCAAACTCTCTCCTTCCGTTTCCTTGTTCACAAAACCGAGATATGAATGGTCCACACAGAGTTCCCAGTCCTGACCCAAGTGACCACACAGCCTGTGTTGGCCTCTATCAGTAGCAGCACTGAGGAAGCGAAGGGGGCAGGAGGGAACCAGCAGAATTCTAGGGCCGGAAAGGAAGCACTTCAGAAGGGGACGATCTCAAGCTGGGAAAAGACCCTAAATGTTCACCTGACCATCAAAGTTCAGATTAGCCCCTCACCAGCACTGCGAAATGGCCATCCAACCTCAGTTTAAATCCCTCCGGCGCTTGGGGTCCACCCTGCAGTGAGCAGATCCGGGGGGGTGGATCTGCCCCAATCTTCCTACTGGACTGGAATCCAGTGTCCAATGAAACTTCGCCCACTGGTCCTCCTTCCACTCTCTGGGGACCAAGAGGACAGATCAGTCACCTCTTCTCCACAGCATCCCTCCAGATTCCCGTGGCCACACCAGAGCATCTTTCTTACAGTCACGCTGACCTTTCCTTGTGAGCCACGCGTCTGTTCCCAGGACATCCTGCTTTCTCTCCTCTGAAAGTGCCTTCACTTATCTGTAACCCTCTTAGAATGGAATCAGACCCAGAGAGATAACCTGAATCTTCCAGTCCAGAGCCAGCAAACCCCCTGCAGGTCACACAGACGACCGTGCGTGACCAGAGGGCACAGGACTGGCTGAAGTGGGCGGCTCCTCGGAAGGCCTCCCGGGGACACATCTTCCCATTTTTCAAGAGAAGCCAGAGATTAAGATGCGTACGTGACATCTCCTGAACATGTTATGTTGGCAAGTAATTAAAACAAATGTAAAATAACCTAAGAAGCATTACAACTGTCTGTGGGCTGGACCAGCCTGTGGGCCACTTCCTTAACCGTTTTGTTAATATGAAAAAAACTTTTGAGAATCTGATGAAACTTTGAAGAAGCCCCATAAAAAAACAGTTACAAACAAATTTCTGCTCCCATTTGAAAGGCCCCGTGGATCCCCCGGAGGCACTCCTGGATCCCCAGGAAAGGAAACCCTCATCTCTTCCAGCCTCTTGCCAGACCTGGGAGGCCCAACAAACACAATTTGGTGACAATTTCCCAAAGTCACGCAGCTGGCCCCTGAGTAGCAGCGTGACAAGGAGATCTAGGATGGGGGGGCGGGTGTTTCCTCCCCACAACGACTGATGCCATCCCCTCCCCAGATCTGTGAAGCAGAAGCAAAGTTAAGATGCACCGCATGCCAGCGAGGTCCCAGGCACTCACAGAGCTCTTCCTGCGTCATTTCATCATCTCCACTTGGCAGGTGAGGAAACTGGAGCTCACTGGGTGCAGTGCCCCCAGCTCAGGGCAGCCAGAGAAAGCGACTGAGTTAGGAGCAGAAGGCCAGACAGGCAGCAAGGCTCCTGCCCTTCACCTGCATCTACGCCAGCTGGCCAGCACACCTCACTTGGCCTGCCTCTGGCAACGCCCAAGCCCTGGAGCTTAGAACTTTCCCGGAACAACTCATGAGCTAAACTAGAAAGGCCCTGAGATGCAGCCCATCACCAGGGGGCTCTCCCAGCTCAAGTCTGGCCTCCTAGGATTTTGCCGGGTGTACATCCTCAATGAGACACAGACAGACTGGGGCCTGAATGACCTGTGCAGAGACAGGAGTGCTGTACAGGGTTCTGGAAGATGACAAGTAATGAAGTTCTGGGGAGGGAGACGGGGCACGGAGCGTCAGGACGAGGCCGGTTGGGCTGCCTCCTTCAGGACATGCCTGATAAGCGTGTCCCCTGTCTGTCATCTCTGAGTCTGGACTTGAGTGGGGAGAGGGAAGGGCACGTTTTCCAATAACGTGACTATAACCTGGTACAAGAAACTCAGGTCTGCTACAGAGGATGGATTTGCAGAAAAAGAACAAAAACACCTTCCTGGGCCAGAGGAAGTTGGGAGAGGCGAAACACACTGCTCAGATAGGAAAGAGATTTAAATTTAGACCAACATGCAAAGTTCCTGGACAATGAATACAAAACCAGAGGGAAGCTATTCTTCCCCCACTTCACTCCCTTTGTGATTTTTTTTGTTTGTCCTGTTTTTTGTTTTTGTCAATCTTTCTGGCTCTTACTCCAAATTTCTTACTGGAAAGTCGAAAGAAGCTGGGGTATCTCAGCAACTCTAAAAGCAGCAATGGGAAACAAGCCGGGCATCTGACACGCGGCCCTCAGCCCTGTGCTCCTGCCTCCTGGGGCTGCTCAACTACAATCAAACAGGTGCCTTCTCACCGACTTTGCTCCTTGCTACTAGAAAGCTCAGGCAAAGCACAGACCCACCTCGCAGGACCGGGGTCACTGCCTGAGGAGCTCCGTGTGTTCTGGCTTCAGAAGGAAACAGATCCTGCTTAGGAGAGGGCACTGTCCCCAGGGCGCACGCCCCCAGGACTCTCCCCTCCTGGTCATGGGGAGATGGGGGGAAGCCTGAAGCCCCGTGACCTCCTGCAGCCCCCAGCGGAGAAGAGAAGCCGGCCTTACCTGGTGGGGCAAGAAGCTCACGGGGATGCCAGCTAGGGTCCCAGTCCAGGCGGATCCACGGGAAGCAGTGTCTGGAGAAGACGCCAGCCCCAGGCAGCCCCCTCCTGAGGGTCACCTGCCAGCGACCCCACCCACCCGTCCCCCAAATCTAGCAAACTGACTCGCTAGATAAGACTTGTAATAGGTCTGGGGGGCCCCCGCAGGCCAGGGGTCCGGAGAGAGAGCTAGTTTTCAAACCGATAACTAAATAAATACAGTAAAAAGGTAAGGCTTGGCACTCAGAGAATAAAATAGAAAGTGTGTGAGAAACAGAAAAATAGGGAAAGGGGGGACACCTCTCTGGGGAGAAATGCAGCAGCAGCGGCAGCCAACCCAGCTGCTGCGCAAGAACAAAGCTGCTCGGTCCCCCCAGGGGCGAAGGGGCCGGAGCGGTGGGATCCCCAGCCGGGAGCGCGGAGGGCGGAGCCCGGCGATGGGCGGGGCGAGGAGGGGCGGGGCGAGGGGCGGGGGGAGCGGAGAAGGAGACGCTTGGGCCCCCGCAGCGGGAGGGGCCGGAGGGGCGGGAGGCCTCCCGGAAGAAAGAGGAGGCAGCGAGGCTGCGTGCCTGCGGGGGACGGGGGCAGGGGCCTGGGGAGGGGTCAGGGGAGCAGGAACGGTGTCGGGCTCCAGGCGGTAAGGAGGAAGCCCACGACAGGGCCCGACAACGCTCCGTCCAGTTATAGCCTTCAGCAGATATTTTGGTCCCTCTTACAGCCGGGTCTGAAATAGCCCCCTCCCTGGGCAGCTGCCTGCAAGTTTGGAAAGTTGGGAGGGGCAAGGGGACGGAGGTTTGGGGCTTTGCTTTTGTCCCGCACAGGGAGTCCCACTCCTGTCCCAGCACCTACCTGTCTCTTCCTGCAGGTGGCCCCCTTTACTGGCTCTCAGGACATCCTGGGGGAGGGGTGGGTTGATGTCCTTACTTTGAGCTGAGGACTGTGAAAGTTCAGAGGGAGCCGCTGTTACCTGCCAGGGCCCCTCGGCAGAGCAGGGATGGGAGCCCAGGTGGGTCTGATGAGAGCACTTTCCTTCCTAAAGGGCTTCCCAGACTCCAAAAGCAGAGAAGGAACAGGTGCTGGCCCTGGGGGCTCTTCTACTTTTTCTTGCTGACTCTGTTCCTAAAAATGGGCCAGGCGTGGGTATTTTGAACTAGATGAGAACATGGCTTAATTTGTGTGACCTCCCTCACCCCTATTACCCTCCCAATCAGGCTCCTAAACTCTGGGGCGTCTTTATTTGGCCGCCTGCTGGGTAGCAGGGATTTAATAAGCAGACAGTATGGGGCTCATCTGTGAGCCAGGGAATCCGCGGCCATTGGCCCCTTCCTTCCTCTCCTCCTAATTTCCCACTAACCCCACGACCGTTCATTCCACGCATGGTTGCTGAGGGCACACTTGGTACCAGGCAGAGGGTCAGGTCCCAGCTAAATGGAACACAGGAGGCGTGCTGGGGAGGCCAGGCCCTGCTGTGGGATGGCAACGCGCTGAGACAGGTGCCCTGGGTATCAGAGTCATGGGAAGGGCGGGGAGGCGGGGAAGAGAGTGATCGCACCTGCGTGAGGAGGCTGCGGGGCACAGTCACTTAACTCATGGGCATCGCGGGCCCAGTGAGTGCCCAGGCGCAGGTAGCGAGGTGAGCCCAGGAGGGGTTGCCCAGGCGCAGGTAGCGGGGTGAGCCCAGGAGGGGTTGCCTAGGCGCATCCTCACAGGGAGACAGACAGAAAACGGGGAAGCAGACCATCACGTTGACAGACCATGTTATCCTAAGTGCAACGGACACAGAGAAGGGGGACGAGTCAGAGAATGAATGGGTGGGGGGGTAGACTCTAGATTCAGTACGAGGAGGCTGAGACTAGAGATGGGTGCGTCCCCCGCCCCACCCTGTGCGAAGGAGGGACCAGGGCTAGCAGGGTGCCCAGAGCTCACGGGACATGGGGGCCGTCCAGGCAGAGTGAAGGACTCAAGCGTGGAGTTGAGGACCCTTGTGGCCGGGGGCCAGGCTGGAGAGGGGAGCTGGGCACAGGTGATTGACGGGTGCTGGGGAGGCCTGCAGAAGAGCGTGGACTCCAGCCGGATGACCGGGAGTCTCTGAAGTTCTTAGGGGGCAGGGGCATGGCCAGTGGGCGGCATTATAGAGCCCGTGGGCAGGGGCAGGGAGATGAGCTGGGAAACGATTCAGTCTCAGAGAGCGAGAGCACGCTAGGCTCACTAGAAGAGCACAAGTGCCAAGCCCCGCAGTGAAAACGAGCTTTTGCACGTTGGAGGCAGCCCAGGGGTCCCCGGAATAGCCTCTCCCCTCTGGCGACCCTTGAGACCTAGTGAGGGAGGTCTGGCCCACGGGGACACAATGCCCCCTCCACCACTGGGAATGTCTCTGGGTCCCTGCCCTGCAGCTGTCCTGCCGCCCAGCGCTCTCCCCCTGCTCCAGGCCCCAGGCCTCGCCATCACTGAATTTGTCCTCACCATCGACAGTGAACAGGGTTCAAGTCCTCCCCGCCACACCCTAATCCTCAATCTCCCACCTTCCCTTCTGCTGCTGTCACTGTGAAACTGTGATAAAAACTTCCTTGGGTTGGAGAAGCCCCTGGAGACCAGAGGCCTCCCCCTGCAGCTCTCCCTTCTCTCCTGAGCACCCAAAAGACCAGAGAAGAGGCCAGAGCCTGGTCCACCTCAGCGGACCGCCTTCCGGCCCCTCCTCCAAACCAAATCTGTTCACGAAAATGGATCCATGTTTTCACAAGGTCATGTCCTGCCTCCAAGAAGCGGATGCTAGGATTCGCTTTGTTCCTCCACCTCTGCAAAGAGAGGCCGTGAGGCTGGAGGAGTGAGCAGAGGGCTCTGGAAAGACAATTCCAGAAAGCGCTCTGTCTCACTTCCTTCCCCTTCTGGGCTCTTTCTCTGCCAGGATGACAAATTGTTCACATTTCTGAGATGTATTAAACTGAAATAAGAAATATGTTCATCATTATGCACACAAAAATATATGGCTGTGCATCAGACAAAGAGTTAGAAAATGTCCCCCTGTGACTTAACTTCTTCCCATTCCTGCCACCCATTTTATCACGGTGATAATCAATGCCACAGGTAAACATACACAATAACTTTAAGGCCACTGCCAGCCACAATTCGTATTTCTGTGTGGAAATATCATGGGATCGTCTGCTCAGGCTTTCCCAAAGCTGCAGTCCAGGTGCTGCAGGCTACATTTCCTCCTGAAGTTTCTGGGTAGGAGTCAGCTGCTGAGCTCATTTGTTCCTTCCTTGCCGTGTAGCACAGAGATCCCTGTTTTCTTGCTCCCTGTCAGCACCAAGGGTGGCCCCCAGCATCCCTTTGGGAGGCTGGCGCTCTCCATCAGTAGCTCGCAAAGTAGCTCTTTGCTTCTTCCTGGTCCAGCCCAGCTGGAGCACGGCCCTCTCGTGTCTTTTTCTACCTTCTTTTGCCACCAGCCAGGGAAAGTCTCATGATTTCAGGAGCTCGTGGGATTCGATGAGGCTCCCCCCAGATAATCTCAGATAACCTCCCTTTATTCATGTCAATTGGGCCCCATAACATAACACAATCACTGGAGTGATATCTCATCACATGCTGACATTCCAGGGGTCGGGGGGGACATTTTCCTGGGAGTCATCGTTCCGACCTTCCACGCCCTTTTCTCAAAATTCTGCACTGACTGAAATTTGTAATTATTCATTTTCTTCCTCTTAAAAAAAACTTGTTTGTTTCCTGCATTTTTATTTGACTCCAATCTCTATGAGGACAGTAAATGTATCTTCTTGTTCACTGCTATGTCCCCGAGTCTAGCATGGCGCTTGGCATATAACAAGTATGACGATATTTATGAAATGCATGAATGAGTGAAGGAATGAATGAATGATGGTCTAAATGACTCGCACAGGGCCAGGTGGTAGGTCTTAAATCAGATTGACATGTTAGGATGCACAAGACTGAAAGGTTAAAAAAGATGAAAGTCACGGAAAAGTGATGGGGCCAAATTGGTGTAGTTGGAAGGGTGCCTGGGGGCAGTGGGGCATGTTTGGAATGGATTCTGGGCAGACTCCTGCCTCTACCCACCAGCCTCCAGGGGTATCCTTTGAAAATTAAATCCAATGTCTTTATCTCTGCTGCAAACCCTTCTGTGGGGCTTCCCCTTATGCTTAGAATCAATTCTGAAACCCCAGGCCACCATGGTCCTTCACACACTGCCCAGAACCCTGTTCTCCCCTCCTTCTACCTCTGGACCCTTACAACAGAGCTCCAGCCACAGTGGCCTCCCTGCCTTTCCTCCAAGCTGGAGCCCCTCTTCACGTTCAGGACTTTCTTGTGGCCGTCCCTCCCACAAGAGCCCTCCTCCATGGCCACATTCTCCTCCACGGAGGGCTCAGAGCAAAGGCCCCTCCTCAGCGAGGCCTTCGCACCACCTCATCTATGTTTATTGCAGTATTGAGCATGATATCCAAGGTACAGAAACAAGCTAAATGTCCACTGATGGATGGATGGATGGATAAAGACAGTGAGGTACTTACATACAATGGAATATCATTCAGCCTTGAAAGAGAAGGAAATCCTGCCGTATGTGGCAACACGGATGGATCTTGAGGACATTCTGCTCAGTGAAATAGGCAAGTTGCAGAAGGACAAACCACTGTATGATTCCACTGATCTGAGGTACCTAGAATAGTCAGATACATAGAAGGTGGGCACAGAATGGTGGCTGCCATGATCTGGGGGAGGAAGAAATGGGCAGTGCTGCTCAGTGGGTACAAAGTTTCACTGAAGCAAGATGAATCCGTTTTAGAGTCTCTATAACAATGTGCACAATATGGTACCAATATTACTCACTTAAACATGTGTTTAAGAGGGTAGATCTCGTGTTAAGTGTCCTGACCATAATAAAATTAAAAAAATCCAAACCATCCCTGCATCTCTCTCTGCTCCCCACTTGGTTTTGTGATTCTCCAAGGCCCCTAGTGCTTTCTGACAGCGTATTTTATGTTTGTGTGTTTCCTCTTTGCCTCCCCAACCAGAAACAAGATCCAAGAGGGTAGGAAGTTCTGCTGCATCCTCAGTGCTCAGGACAGCGACTGGCCTAGAGCAGGGAGGAGCTGATCGGTGAGTGGACTCAGTCATGAGCCTGATGTTTCCTCCTGAGACACTCTAACTTCTCCAGGAGAGAGAGCAAATAATAATAATAACTAAACAACAACGACGTCAGTCACCATGGCCATGGATTAGGTACCCGTGGGCTACATACACTTCCAGACACTCGTGTGTCACTTCTGAGCCCAGCTGGCAGGGTGACGGGCACAGCCTCCTCTCGCGAATACAGACACGGAGGCTTGGTTGTTGAGAAACTTGCCAGAGTTGTTCACCTGACTTCAAATCTAGGTCTGTCTTCTTCTAGAAATTTGTGTTTTCTTCTACATATCCCAGTCTGAAACATGACTTTAAAAGTTTCTTTTTTAGCGTGAAAATGCTCCAATTTCTGAAAACTGGCTTGCAATTGTCTGCTGAAAAATCAAATGCTGGGTTCCTGGCAACTCAGAATCTCCTTCCTCCTGGGTCTTGCCCTGTGTCCCATTCAGGGTAATTCAGCCAAAGAGACTGTGTCACTAGCTAATGGTACGATCCTGCCAAGCCGCTTAACCAATTCCTGAGTCAGTTTCTTGCCCTGGGTGTGAACCTCAGGCCCCAGGCTTCCCTGTTTTAGAAGTTGGGTCAGTTACACCAACATCAATAATTCCTTCCCTCTGTGGAGTCCCCTCCTAAGATTCCTGAGCACCCTAGGGTGACGTGATGGCCCACATCCAGGGATCTTCCCTGTCTGTCCTCATCTTCTCGGTTGGCAGCTTCTCAAGCCGTATACTTCTATTTTCCAGGTGAGGGAAGCACGGTTCAGAGGTTAACTTGTTCTGTCTCAGAGTGTGTAAAGGTTGAACCATTCCCTGATTGTGAAGTCAGTTAAATGACATGCAGTGGATCAAAGACAACCAGAAGTAATATCATTAACCATGGCAGCAATTATACTTCCAGGAATGTATTCCTCATCAGCAAAGATATATTCCCAAGAAAGTTCAGATCAGCGCTATTTACAAAAGAATTGGCAACAGTCAAAATGTCCAACACTAGGGGATCGGATGAAACAAATGATGGAAAGTCATTCAAGTGATAATATAGAGTTACGCTCGTTACCATGTAGAGACACCCAGGCTGTACTGTTAAATGGGAAAAAAAATAAAGCAGATTAGCAAGCAGGGCCCCCGCTTCTCTTTCCAAAAATCTTTATTGAAGAGATGATTTTGTAACTCTCACAGTATTTTCTGTTCATTCAAGTATGTTCTGTCGGGTACAGACCCAGACACATCCTATTTTGTAAAATGAGAACATACTCTTTACACATACCATTCTGTAGCTTGATTTTTTTCACCTAACACTGTGTCTTGGGCACCTGTCAATGTCAGTTCCTTTAGATCGACCTTATTCTGTTCATGGCCCCATTGCTTTCCATCTTTTCTCTAATTCCACACACATTAGATGCCCATCACATGCCAGGAAGAGCTTCACTAAGCTTGATGGAAGGATAGTAATTTCCATCAGGATTCCGCAACAGACAGATGGCTATTCCCACTTTTTTATTCACTTTTGGCATGCTGCGATAAACATCTTTGTATGTATATCCCATTCTGTTCTCTACCTGTTTGTGAATTAGGCAAGAAGGGTCCTAGACGTGGCCCCGGGTGGTTAAGGATGTGTACAACTTATTTTCTGATAGATACATTTTTCTTGGATATCTTAAATGTTAGAGCCCAATAAAGAAATATGGGGGCTTCCCTGGTGGCGCAGTGGCTGAGAGTCCGCCTGCCGATGCAGGGGACACGGGTTCGTGCCCCGGTCCGGGAAGATCCCACATGCCGCAGAGCGGCTGGGCCCGTGAGCCATGGCCGCTGGGCCTGCGCGTCCGGAGCCTGTGCTCCGCAACGGGAGAGGCCACAACAGTGAGAGGCCCGCGTACCACCAAAAAAAAAAAAAAAAGAAATATGGACTTTACTCTGTACAGGGCAAGAGCCACAGGGGGGCTTTGGAGATGGGAGGCTGATTTATAAACCGGAGTTTTAGGAAAGAGGGAAAAGTCAGGGAGTCGCACATGTGCAGTGTCTAGTATCTGCTCAGCACTTGCAGAGCTGGTTATGCCCAGCCCACAGTGACAGGTGCTCCATGAATATGCTTGATGTGAATGAATGAATGACGATACGGAGTGTCCTGTCATCCCCATTGTAAATATGAGAAAACAAACGGGTTTACGACTCCCTCCACACCCCGCTGCCAGGGAGCGCTTGCTGCTGCCCCGAGGCCAATCTGCATCCACAGGTGGGCAGCTGGGAGTGGGAGGGCACCAGGGCCAGGAGCCCAGTGAGGATGGGCCGCTCACAGGGTTGCCATCTGGTGATGGATGGCTGTGGAGCGAGAGCTCGAAACGCAGGACAGAGGAGTAATGGCCGTCTGAACTTTCCAGAGACAGTCCTGGCTGCATGGAATGGCATGATCTGTCCCTGTTGTTCAAGAAAAACAACTCCACTTTCCTAAATTACATGACTGTTTGTATTATAGGGATTACGCATCCTCCCCCATCTGCTCCGCAAGCATCCATTGCGCTGGGCCTGCGACTTTGCAGCATCAATTCTGCTGACAAACTGCCTGTGTTCACATGCCCAGCCTGGCTTTGCGCTCACCCACCTTTGCTGGGAGCAAGAAGGGTGCCGACAAATATTTACAGAGTGAAAGTAAACTGGGCGGGAGCCTGAACAACGGACTAGCCCGGCCCTCAGGCTATCTGGATGAGGAAAGGGTTGGAAGGGGCCCTCTTTTGTTTGCAAGGGTTGGGGAGGGGGCCCCGTACATGGTCTTGGAGGGAGGCCTTGAAGTCCGAGCATCACCCCCGACAAGGACACAGGGCAGAGTTGGGAGACTTCACGTTGAATCCCTGTTCTGCTACTTACTTGGCTGCATGACCCTGGATGACACACCCATCATCCCCTAGGTCCTGTATTGTGGCACCTGTACCGTGGGTTCAAGGATGTAGTTCAAGGGTGACTAAAATGTAGTTTCCTAACATAAATGAGATCCCTTCTGTGAAATTAGCCGCCAGTGCCAGCACTTAGTAGGTGCTCAGAGAAGCTAGTCATTGTCGTCTGTTGAGCCATATAGTCTTAGGAGAGTGGTCTGCATGTGGGGTGCAGGTAGCGCTGAGAGTGAACAAGGAGATGCGTGTGGGTGCAGAAGACATGCAGGCAGCCCCAGGCTAACACGCATGACTCAGTGATTGGTGCCCACTCTTGGCCCTGCTCTCAGGTAAGGCATCTGCAATTTTCACCCTCTGCGGGGTCAGGGTTAGTTAGGTGAGCGCTGGGAAACTGCCTGCTTCTTGGAGTTTCAGAATTTCTGTTTGTTCGCATTCAGTTGCATAAGACGTACATTTCACGATCTATTTGTGCTTTATTGTGACATTTCAGACCACTTAAAACACTGCTTTTCTTTAACTTTGCTTTTACAGGACCCTATATTTTATGTGGTCAAATCTGGGGGGCCCCTACGTATCTCCTTACTGTAGATTTTTAATGGTGTTTCACTTTCTGTTTATTTTTTAATGACTTTTTTTTTTTAAAAGAGCAGTTTTAGGTTCCCAGCAAAATTGAGAGGAAGGTACAGAGATTTCCCACATACCTCCTGCCCCACACATGCACAGCCGCCCCATTACCAACATCCCCACCAGAGTGGTGTTTTGTTATAAGTGATGGACCTGCTTGGACATATAAGATCACCCAAAGTCCACAGTTTATATTAGGGTTTACTCTTGGTAGTGCATGTGCTAGGAGTTTGGATATAGGTATAATGGTGTTTATCCATAATTATAACATCATACAGTGTTTCCTCTGCCCTAAGAATCTTCTGTGTCCCACCTATTCATCTCCCGCCACACTACTGCCAACCACTGATCTTTTTATCTGGCTCCATGGTTGTGCCTTTTCCAGAGTGTCATGTAGTTGGAATCATACAGTATGTAACCTTTTCAGATTGGCTTCTTTCACGTAGTAATTGCATTTAAGCTTCCTCCATGCCTTTTCATGGCGTGATAGCTCATTTCTTTTTAGTGATGAATAATATTCCATTGTCTGGATGGACCACAGTTGATTTATCCATTCACCTACTAAAGGACATCTTGGTTGCTTCTAAGTATTGGCAATTATGAATAAAGGTACTATACACATTAATGTGTAGTTTTTTGTGTGGACATAAGCTTTCGGCTCCTTTGGGTAAATACCAAGGTGTACAGTTGTTGGACCATATGGTAAGAGTATATTTAGTTTAGTAAGAAGCCATCAAACTATCTTCCAAAGTGGCTTTACCATTCTGCATTCCCACCAGCAGTGAATGAGAGTTCCTGTTGCTCCACACCCTCACCAGCATTTGGTGTTGTCAGTGTTCTGGTATAATAGATATATAGTGGTATCTCATTATTGTTTTAATTTGCATTTCCCTGACGACAGATGATGTGAAGCATCTTTTCGTATGCTTATTTTCCATCTATAGATCTTCTTTGCTGAGGTGTCTGTTAAGATCTTTGGCCCATTTTTAAATCAGGTTGTTTGTTTTCCTGCCGTTGGGCTTTACGAGTTCTTTGTATATTTTAGATAACGGCCCTTTATCAGATGTATCTTTTGCAAGTATTTCCTCCCACTCTATGGCTTGTCTTCTCATTTTCTTATCATTGTCTTTTGCAGAGCAGAAGTTTTTAACTTTAACAAAGTCCAGCTTATCAATTTTCTCTGTCATGGATCGTGTCTTTGGTGTTGTATCTAAAACTGCATCACCCTACCCAAGATCATCTTGGTTTGCCCCTATATTATCTTTTAGGATAGTTTTGCAGTTTAAATTTACGTGCATGATCCATTTTGAGTAAATTTTTATGAAGGGTGTGAGATTCATTTTTTTCCATGTGAACGTCCAGTTGTTCCAGCACCGATCATTGAAAAGACTATGATTGATCCATTCTCTTGTCTTCTGTCAAAGATCAGTTGACTATATTTATGGGTCTATTTCTGGGCTCTCTATTCTGTTCCAGTGATCTATTTATCTATTCTTTCACCAGTACCACACTGTTTTGATTACTGTAGCTTTATAGTAAGTCTTAAAGTTGGGTAGTGTCAATCCTCCAGTTTTTATTATTCTTCAGTATTGTGTTGTCTCTTCTGGGTCTTTTGCCTCTCCATATAAACTTTAGGTCAGTTTATTTTTATAACAATCTTAAAAGTTTTATTTGGGGGATGTCTTATAATATTTAAAATACATTTGTAATCAGAGACACACCCATACATGGTTTATAAAATAAAATACACTAATGAGATATATGCTCCATTCTCCATGAATGGGGTGCCTTTTGGAGAACACTGTTCTGGAATATCAGGAAAGGCCAGAGCAAATTTAGGCAACTCACTTTCCAATTTTAACGAGCTTCAGATTTGGTTGACACGCCCCCAGAGGTTCTGGCTCCAAGATTTGGGGTAAAACCTGTCACCTGCTTTTCGACAAATCCTTGCATGAATCTGCTGGATGATTTCTTGCACCACACTTGGAGAACCCATGCACCAGTTTATCCCTTGCCTTTATAGAGGCAGAAGCAGACGTTGGAAGGGGTAGTGCCCTGTCTGAGGTCACAGGGCTAGGAGGTAGCAGGTGACACTGGAACCCAGGGCTCGGAGTCTGAGTTTGCAAAGATACGGTCCAAGTACCTCATCCCTTCTCTTAGCTCTGTGGCCCTGGCACATCCTTCAGGGTGCCTACCCAACCGTCCTCACTGCTCTTTGCCCTGTGGAATCTCTTCTTTGCTTACAGCATTAGTGGATCACAGAGGATCAAGTGGCTTTTCCTCCTGGATAACTACTGTTTTTGTAAGAGAAGCCTTCTGAGAATCAGAGATCTCATTATAAGGAATTATGTCCCCACCCCGACCCTCCCTTGAGCTTCTGTGCTATTTGTCTGTGGATTTCTTTTAACAGTGGCATCTGGTCTTCAGAATCACCTGGGAAAATTGAAATGAGATTCAAAGCCCCCAGCTCCCACAATTCCAATTTAGAAGGTCTGCTTCACGCAATCCTCACACCCTCCTTGAGAGTTAGGAGAAACTGGAGGCTCAGAGAGGTTGAGTCACTCACCCCAGTTCTCACAGCTGGAGAATAGCAGGTCCAGAATCCAGCCTGAGCCTGAGTTCTTTTACACGTCAGGAGGCCACAGCACACACAGCCAGCCTCCTGAAGAAGGAGTCCCACTTGTTTTTTTTTTTTTTTTTTTTTTTGGTACGCGGGCCTCTCACCGCTGTGGCCCCTCCCATTGCGGAGCACAGGCTCCGGTCGCAAAGGCTCAGCGGCCATGGCTCACGGGCCCAGCCGCTCCACGGCATGTGGGATCTTCCCAGACAGGGGTACGAACCCGTGTCCCCTGCATCGGCAGGCGGACTCGCAACCACTGCGCCACCAGGGAAGCCCAGGAGTTCCACTTTTAAAAAGAAGTGGCTACAAAACACATATTGTAGGTGAGGCCCAAGGTCAGCACCACAATAGCCAGGAAGACTGAGTTCTGGCACGAAGGTTAGCATGAAGGGTCAGCTGGTGTTAAGACCCCTCCTGTGTCCAGTTAGGAGCAGACTCAGGGCCTGGTCTGAGCTGAGGTTGCAGGTGGAAGTCGGGGACCAGGGAAGGGAGAGCTGAAGGGGCTGGAGCCAGGTGGCTGGACGTGATGGTGGAGACCTTCCTTGCTGTCCTGACTGCCAAGAGTGGGAGGCTGGTGAGATTGGGACATGGAATCAGGGGGTGCGATTTTAAGGCATGACCAGATCTGGTTAGGGGTAGAACCAATGAAACGCTTCCAACCTGGGAGGAAAAGTGCTGTTAGGAAAGACTTTTCTAACGACGCTGCTCTGCTCCAAAACCCAGGCCCCTCAGATCACTTCCGAGGCCTGCTGCCCTCCCAGCCCTCACATGCTCCACCACCAAAGCCCAGCCCAGCCCAGCTTTCTACACCCACAGCCCTGTCCCCTCCGTGACATAAGCACCTTTCCTCTCCACTGATGCAAGATCACCTGATCCCGTCAACCTGGGAAATGACCTTCAGATTCAAAGCCAGTAGGATGAGGCCAAAGCCGGGGGGGGGCGGGGGGAGTCGCAGTGGGAAAGTGGAGGCCCCGCGAACCAGAGGGTGGACACTGACTCCACGCTCAAGGCAAGAAGTGTCCCCTCTTTTCTCCATACTTAAAGGCGCCCTTCTTTCTCTGGGTACAACACGGTGAGTAAGCCCGGGATTGCAGGCCGGGCAGGGCACTCATGCTTCGTGTCGGCCATAATGAGGGGTTTTCAGTGGGCCACGGGCCTCACAGCACGGGGTTCACGTGGCTAAAGACACTTTGTTGGGGAGGGGGCAGAGGTTTCTGGGACTTTCTCAGAAAACAGTTCAACAGGCAGCCTGTGCCCTTAGAGAAGGCCAGCCTGGCTGGGGCCCCCGGCAGCTTCCCAGAAGAGCCCGTGTCCCGGGTGGCTGGTGAGCCCCGCTGCAGCTGGGCAGGGCCTGTGTGGGCCAGGGGCCGGGGCTGGACGGGGCAGGAGAACTGAGCTGCATCCTCGCTTTCACGCCACCTCACTGCTCTGGCCTCTGTCTCCACACCTGTAAAAGGGGAGTTAAAAGAAAATCCTCCCAATTCCCTTTCAACTTTAAAACATGCTGCTCGGGATTGGCTACATTTCATGCAGGACCTAGCTCAGAATGAAAATGTAGGGTGCCTTTTTCAAACGGCAGGAAAAAAATGCTGTCAAAGGTACTACTATCAAGTTTTTTTCTTTCTTCTATGATCTCTCTCTTGAGTTATTGTTGCGGGTTTTATTTGCTATTTAATGTCACCCTAAATAAAGAAAAATAAAATTGTATATCGCTAGTGTGAATTTTACCCGCCATCTTTATACTGTGCAATGCCAGTTTTAAATGCAAATGTAAGAGCGTTTAAATCGTGTACAGAATTACCGAAATTACAACTTATATTTCGTAGCTTGTGACATGCATATGTATTTTGATCTTACCAGATGATGGAAATGCTGCACAAAAGTAACTTACCCGGGGACTTCCCTGGTGGTGCAGTGGTTAAGAATCCGCCTGCCAATGCAGGAGACATGGGTTTGAGCCCTGGTCCAGGAAGATCCCACATGCCGCAGAACAACTAAGCCCGTGTGCCACAACTACTGAGCCTGTGAGCCACAACTACTGAGCCCACATGCCACAACTACTGAAGCCCGTGCGCCTAGAGCCGGTGCTCCACAACAAGAGAAGCCACCGCAATAAGAAGCCCGCGCACTGCAACGGAGAGTAGCCCCCGCTCACTGCAACTAGAGAAAGCCCGCGCACAGCAAGGAGGACCCAACGCAGCCAAAAATAAATAAGTAAATAAATAAAATTTTAAAATAAATGAATAAGTTTAAAAGAAAAGAATCACTATTAAAAAAAGTTACTTAACCATTTTTATTTCACGTGTTGGCATGTGCACGTTTTACAACACACTCTGGCTTCTGCTTACTGATGAGGAACAAGGACTAAAGGAAAAGGAACTCTGGTTCGCCCTCTCTCTTCTGTGTCTTCTACATCGTCATTTTCAGCCTAGTGGTTGACTTGAACAGGGAAGTAACAGGAGTAGGGAGGCTGAGGTAGTCTCCTGTTCGTTCGTGTTTCTTGGAATGGCCACTGCATCCCTCTGCGTTGAAGTGGGGTCTGTGTCTCCCCTTACCCAGTATAGATGGAACACACGGACCCTATGCTCCCTGGGAGTCCATTGAGCTCCAATAGCTTGCGGGTCCTGCAATTCTGTGCTCCTGGGGCATTGAAGAGTGATATGCACGTGGGACGGGGGGCGCACATTGTGCTTGTCTTCTGTGTTCACACACGTGCTCCTTCGTCCCACCAGACTTCACTCACAAAACCAAGTTCAAAGATAAAATTGCAGAAAGTTTCAAGATGGCAACAGCAGGGCCAAACCAAGGATGAGGTCCTATTAGGGTTCTCTAGAGAAATAGAAGCAAAAAAATTATATCTATTCATCAAACTATCTATCAATCAAGGAACTGGCTTACAATTATGGAGGCTGAGAAGTCTCATGACCTACTATCTGAGGTTGGATGCCGCCCCAGGAAACCCAGTGGTGCAATTCCAGTCCAAGGGGAGGAGGAGACCCATGCTCCAGCTCAAGGAGTCAGGCAAAGAGAGGATTCTCCCATCTTCTACCTCTTTGTTCCGATCAGGCCCTCAGTGGATCAGATGGTGCTCAGCCACATTTGAGAGGGTGCTCTTAGCTCCCCGATTCTGGTGTTAATGTCTTCCAGAAACACCCTCCCCCCCACACCCACAATAACCTTTAACCAGAGAGCAGAGCCTCTCAAAGTCCAATTAGGTTGATACAGAAAATTAACCGTCACGAGGTCCTTCTGAGTGTGGGGTCCTATGTGTGTGCACGGGTCCCCTGGCCTGGCCACTGCTGCCAGTCACTGCCACTCCTCTGGAGGGTTTATCTGGTTCTGCTTTGCATTAGAACCTTCCACACAGGCTGATAAGACAGAGACACACATATCCACCTTGTGCTGGAAGACCTTAGGCAAATGTCTTTCACACTCTGAGCCTCATCTTCCTTCTCACCTGCACGATGGGGATACTGATACTATTGCATCAGTTGTGAGAAGTACATGCACAAGTGGCTGGACCTCTCTCTCTTTTTTTAAAAATTAATTTGTATTGAAGTGTAGTTGATTTCCAGTGTTGTACAGCAAAGTGAATCTATTATGCATATACGTATAGCCACTCTTTTTAGATTCTGTTCCCATAGAGGTCATTACAGAGTATTGAGTAGAGTTTCCCACGCTCTACAGTAGGTTCTTATTAGTTATCTATTTCTATATATAGTAGTGTGTCTATGTCAATCCCAATCTCCCAAGTGGCTGAACGTCTCTAAGCTTCAGTTTCCTCATCTGGACAACATTCTCTTTTGTTATTAAATTAGATGACACATGTGAAATATCTGGCACATACTTCAGCCCTATTTTAATAATTATCATAAGAGCATCTCCCCGCGTGTGTGGGGAGCAACAGCAAGGGCCCGTGGTCTGTAGGGATTCTCAGAGTCAGGCAGGACAGAGGTGTGGCTCCAAATACTTGGTTTGGGGCAGGATCAGAGAGTTGTTGGAGTTCGAGGGGACCACGGGCTTGCAGGATCGCAGCCGAGCTCTCTGGATCCCAGGACTGGCCTCCAGCCCTGGACAGGAGCTAAGGTACTGGACAGGAAACTGAGGCAGAAATGCAGTTTCTTGACCAGGTGGAGGTTGTAAACCATGGATTTGGGATGCAGATGTCCAAGGCTCCCCCAGCCCCACCACAGGGAGCGTCAGATACTAAGCACGAGGGGGTCATTGGCTTCAGGACTGCTTACTGATGAGAGTGTGTTTATCTCTCCAGCCCTGGTCCCTGTCAGGACTGGCTGAGAGGAATATTTCTGTGTCTTCTTTGAGATGCAAATACACATTTCAGGAAAAGAAGGAGGAGGAGGAGGAGGAGGAGGAGGAGGAGGAGGAGGAGGAGGAGGAGGAGGAGGAGGAGGAGGAGGAGGAGGAGGAGGAGGAGGAGGAGGAGGAGGAGGAGGAGGAGGAGGAGGAGGAGGAGGAGGAGGAGGAGGAGGAGGAGGAGGAGGAGGAGGAGGAGGAGGAGGAGGAGGAGGAGGAGGAGGAGGAGGAGGAGGAGGAGGAGGAGGAGGAGGAGGAGGAGGAGGAGAAGGAGGAGGAGGAGGAGAAGGAGGAGGAGGAGAAGAAGAAGAAGAAGAAGAAGAAGAAGAAGAAGAAGAAGAAGAAGAAGAAGAAGAAAAGGAAGAAGAAAAAGAAGAAGGAGGAGGAGAAGAAGGAGAAGAAGAAGGAGAAGGAGAAGAAGGAGAAGGAGAAGAAGGAGAAGGAGAAGGAGAAAAAGGAAAAGAAGGAGAAGAGGAAGAAAAAGAAGAAGAAGGAGGAGAAGGAGGAGAAGGAGAAGGGGAAGGAGAAGGGGAAAGGAGGGGGAGGGCAGGGGAGGAGAAAGAATAGTAACAACAAAAACAACCTGATGATTTCGGAAATACCAAGTTAAACAAATTTCAACAAATTCTTTATATGAGAACCCACAGCATCATTAATAGACCCCAAACTTTGTGAATCTCCGGCAGCGTGTCCCAGACCCATCTGCACAGGCACTATTTTCCAGAAAACGCTTTGCAGAGCACAGTTAGGTGATTCCAATACCGCGGACATCTGGTGAGGCTGGAGCCGCTGCTGGGGAACGTCTGGGCCCGCCAGGCAGAGCAGCAGGGGTGGGGCGGGGGCCCCTTCTGAACATCCCTTGGAGGGACCCAGAGTTTTGAAACCATGAGAAAAAAAAAGGCAGGATGCTAAGAGACGTGCCTGCCGCTGTTCCGGGGAGGATGCTGGCATGGGCGCCACATTTGATTGCCGCCGGGCTGCAGGTGGTCATTAACCTTCCACGGAAGCCAGCCTGGCGGGGACATCAAACACGAGAGGCAGTAGAGCATTTCTGGGAGGGCCACGTCTAATTCCCACGCCAGCCTGACAGACGCGCCACTGCCCAAGCCCAGCCACATCTCCCCCTCAGGTCTCCAGGCTCCTTCCCTGAGACCCGGCTGGCTCTGCTTCTCCAGAAGCCCGGTGCCTTCTCCTCCCAGGGCAAAGTCCCAGAGCATCCCACAGCTGGCCTCCCCAAATCCCTCCTTGTTCCTAGGGATGGGCACATGACTCTCCTGTCCCGCCCCAAATTTCTGTGGGAAGGTGCTGTTATCGATGAGAGGAACCCAACAAGGGTTGCATCTGAGGAAAGTGACGGGTCACTGCACTGTTATTTGCCCACTGCCTCTAAGAAACTCTGCCTTTTCCTCCCTTGGAGCCCAGGGAACTGCTCAGTGGATGAGAATTCAGTGCTCTATATTCAAGTCCAGGACTTGGGGAGATATAGTAAGATTGTTGCCCCTCAGTGAGCCTCAGATTCTCAGAAAACAAAAGTGCTGGAACTCATCACATAAATAAGAAGCTAACTGATACAGAAAAACGTTGGCCTGGGCCTTTTGGTTTGGTTCCCAAGGGGAGAACTTGAACCTGTGGCTGGAACTGCGGGGAGACGGGCATCCGCTCAGAAGGAAGCACGTTCAATCCTGATGCACAGGGAAGCGTCTGAACAAAGTATCACACAGGCTAAGGCACAAATCCTGGCAAATCTTTATCTGAATTGCAGCATTCTCACTTCCCTAACCCTGTGACCAAAGGCAACTTCCTCAACAAGGTAAACCTCAGGCTCTTGTCTGTAAAATGTAGATACAATCAATTACCGTGCAAATCATCGGCCATTCATCCACCGTCACTAACCGGACAGCAGCACCTGCGAGGGGTGAAGCGGTTGAGGTCGAGGGTTTATTCATGTGATGGAGCTGCTTCCGGATGCAGTGCGCTGCCCGCAGAAAGCGGGTGAGCACTGAGGAGGGAAGTGCAAGGGAAAGGGTCCTGCTGGGTCCTCCGGGCCCCGCTGGGTCACTCAGGGACTCAGGCCAGTCTAGGACTGTGACCCCGGTCTGGCCCCTGGAGTGGAGCTCTTCCTGTGGACTCACAAGAGAAGCCAAGTCAGTGCAAGAGGGGATGGATGGGCTAAGAGAGGGGGCAGCAGGGGATAGATCCGTCCAAGAGGCAGCTAGAGGGAACATGTGCAGGACGAAGGGGAAGCAATGCTTCCGCCAGGGCTGATTCCCGACGGGAGTGTGCCCCCTGGTGGGTTATGGGGGTAATGATCCCACCCAGGGCTGAGGCCCCTTTCTGAGGCGGCCCGGTCCCATCTGGTTGGGGCTGTCTGGTGTGGTCTTAAACACCAAAGCACATGCCTTATTAGGAATGGCGGGAAAGCTGGAATGAATTGTGGAGGGGAGGAGGTTAATTTGCTATATTTGGAAGTCCCAAACGTACTCCCATCCCAAGAACTTCGGAGTGAACTCTTCCCAGAAATCCACCCTCCACTCCCAGGCCACCTGACGCCCTCCATTGCTCACGAGGACGTCCTGCCCTCTGGCACTCTGGGCTCTGGTTCTTATGCTAAAGACTGAGCCATGCTCAGACTCAGGGCTCCTACAGCCCCAAAACAGCAGATCTGCTGAATGGCTCACTCCCTTTGACATGGGTTTGTAGCATAATTCCTGATGATGGGCACATTGTTTTAACAAGATGAGGCCAGTGGTGAATTAGTGTCCTCAGGAGCTGGCAGTCACCTTCTTTCTGAGCACGCCCAACACCAGCTGGTCTCCATGGCACTCAGGACTCTGTGCTGGCACCTGCCCCCTTCAGGGCCAGTTGATGCTCATGGCCCATGCTGAGCGGGAAGTACCCACCATAAGCACCACCCGCACCACACTCACTGCCTAGGACGGACACTTCGACTGGCTGTGGCCACTCCTAGGATGCCTGTGACCTATGGTCCATGTGGCTGACACCACAGATACCCAGCCAATTAGCTTCTCTCTCTCGGGAGCCCAGCGGGGACTAAGCAACGGGCTCCTGGTACCAGTACTGAAGAGTGATGTACAGAGAGGGGCCTATGCATGAGGCCAGAGGGTGGGGAGATGGACTTGGTTATATTTCTGGCTTGTGATGGTTAACTTTGCATCAGCTTGGCTGGACCACGGGGCCCGGATATGTGGTCAAACATTCTGAATGTTTCTGTGAGGGTGTTTGGGGATGAGACCTACATTTAAGTTAGTGGAAATCTGAGGGAAGCAGATTGTCCTCCATCCCATGGGTGGGCCTTGTATAATCAGTCGAAGGCCTGAATAGAACAAAAGACTGGTCTCCTCCAAGCAAGAGGGAATTCTGCTGCAGATGGTCTTTGGACTTGAGCTGCAACATCAGCTCTCCCTGGATCTCCAGGCTGCAAGACCACATTGAAGATGTTGGACTTGCCAGCCTCCCCACTCACATGAACCAATTCCTTTATATTCCCTCTCTCTCTCTCTCTCTCTCTCTCTATATATATATATATATATATATGTGTGTGTGTATATAAATAATATATATATCTCATGATACATATATGTTTCCTATCGGCTCTGTTTCTTTGGAGAACAATGACCAATACACTGGCTGACATTTCTTTGTCACTAAACTTTGAGAAAACAATATCCCTTCTTCTCCTTTTTCTTCCTCCATAAAATCTGCTAGTAATCAACTTCATTTAACAAACAATTTTTATGATTATAATATCAGTTTCAGGTTTTTACAGGATTATTAAGCCAATGATGATAACATTTAATAGGTTGTGTTATTTGGGACATTGTTATCGTTTCTCGTAACGTCTCTGTCAAGATCATTGGGTAAGATGGGTATGGGAGTGGTATTTGGAGGCTCAGTCAGACAGGCGGAGGCGTTTTCTCTACATGTGGTATGGAAAGCTTTGGTCCTTCCTCCTTAGATCCATCACAGTCTGAGTTTTCAGCAACGTATTTGCAGAGTATTGTGATTAATGGTGTTTTCTTGTGCTCTTCTAACTGCCAGGATGACAGCTGGGCTGTTCACACGTGTGTGGATGTGTGCATGTGTGCGAACACATATGTGATGTTGGTGTAGCCATTTATCCAGGGGTAAAATTAAAACCTGAGTTCCAAACTTGCCTGTGAACCCACTGATCTGGTGAATACTGGCCACCTGAATGCCTCAGTTTGGGAGTCTCGAGCAACCTCACGCTAGGTAGGATTTAGATTGTGTTTATCTTTTCATCCCCAGCCCCTAACATGGGGACTGGGCACACAGGGGGCCATGGGGAATAATTCATTCAATGAGTATGCATTGGGCACCTATTATCTGCTAGGCGGTGTTCTAACTGGACTTTCCCTTAAGATGGCAGAAGTCAATGATGGGTAAATAAATGACCAGGGTAATTTCTCACAGTTGCACCAGTTAGAAGTAGAGCGGTGACCTAGGGTAAGTCAGGACAGGTGTCCCGGGGAGTAGTGCTAGCACAGGTCCCTGGGTGCCTGCAGTCACGTGGCTTTATAGAGTGTTTTTCTGCAGGAAAATAGCTTGCTTCCTGCACATGTCAAATCTGATGATAACTCACCAGGTGTCACTTAGAGACAATGAAAGGAAGTCAGCCAGCCGAATGTGGAAGGTATTCTGTGTGACCAACACAGCGTGAGACACAGGTCCCAAAAGCTACCTCAGTTCTCTCGGACACCAGTCCCATTTTGTAGTTAGGAAATTTAATTATTTCATACTTATATTTACTTTTAAGTCTTTTTCAGGAGTGTATTATTGAATTTATATTTATGAATACATTTATAAATTATAAATAAATGTATATTTATAAATAAATTCCAGAAGAAATCCAGGAATTTGCAGAGACTCAAGGAAGACGTTTGCTTTCACTTTTCTCATGTGTACGCTTCTAATTTTTCTCTTCCGACAAAACAGATGCCATAGAAAATGTGTAGTCGACTAAAATGTTTACGGTTAAAATCTTTCCAAACCTTAAGCTCACAAATATTCACTATGAACAATTTGTTGTATTTTCTGAGACTGTTTTTAAATTAAGAAAAAGCCGTTTTGAACATTATTGAGACTATATAGGAAGTGTCCAACTATATCATGCTTTGATCACTTAATTTTATAAGTACTGGTCAACATCATTACAAACATGTCCTAAATATTATTGCAAATTCCTGTACCAAATCCCATAACATGAATAATATAAATATTATTTAGGTTGTAAACAATATAATCATCTTAGTAAATCATTCTCCACTTACTGAGCATTTTGGTTGATTTCCATTACGGAAAAATATTGCAAACTCATTGCATCATCTGACTGCTTTTCCTTCAGCACAGGCTTAAACAGAAGGACAAGGCTCTTTTCCCCTTGGAGCTCGGAGGTAAGGGGTGTTTGAGTGAGTCCTGCAGCTTCATGGCCTAGGTTCCCTCGGCTGCTTTCTCTGCCTACCTCTCAGCCCTGAGATTGGATAAAACCAGTGTCAAGGCCCTATTTAGTCCTCTAAGGCCAGGCAACTACAAACTTGATAATGTCACACGAGGAGGCTCTGACTTGTGGTCCGGATGTCTGACAATGGCCTTTAAATGTCACTTCATTGAGATTTCCTCTGTCATTATTATAATAGTTCCCTTCCTTTCTTGCGCTATAGGAAATGGGCATGAAATCTGACTTCAAACCCTCAAGATAACCAATTTGTTAAGCCAGTGTGGGAGGGTGATTCAGCAGTGCCTATATATCTGAGGCTCTGACTCCCCTTGATAAGTTCACCTTGCACCGACCCCCTGGAGATGTGGCTTTGGCATGTCCTCAACACCTACAATGTGCTGGGCGCTACTCTAGGCTCTGTGGGCACATAGAGGAAGAGACGTGGTCCCTGTCGTTAAAAAAGCTCAGCATATAGAAGAGACAGAGAAGAACGGTGATCATTAAGATGTAGAAGGTCAAGATATTGGCTACAAGAAGCATCAGATGATTTGAAAATGTCCTGCAGGTGCTTTTTATCCAGGCTGGGAGTACCCATAAAGCTTACTTAAGACTAAGTTGAATCTTTACATGGTGAGGTTGGGGTAGGGAGATAGGTACAAACATGCATCAGGGGACAGGTGCCAGCACCTGCAGAAGTCCATCACGTCAGTAGCAACTCGCGCTAATTTAGTGATTTCTCTGCCACACAGGGGCAGGACAGGAAAGCAGAGATAAATCCCTTTGAGTCATACGAATCCTTCACAGCGGGCAGTGCAGAGACCCCCTCCCCCTGAAGGCTGACAGCGGGACAGCGGTCCTCCAAAGACAGAATACAGGGAAAGAGAGTGGATAGAAATCCTTCTGAAGTAGCCCAAGCGTTTGCTGAGTGCGGTAACTGCAGGGTTCCCTGAAGGCTGAGGTCAGGGTCACAAGGCAGAGGGAGATCCCCTGAGGCATAGAAATCCCGGGATGGGACTGGAGGAAGAAAATAACTCCCAGGGACCCCAAAAGCTCATATCTGAGGTGAGGA
Source organism: Tursiops truncatus (assembly GCF_011762595.2). Lineage (NCBI taxonomy): Eukaryota > Metazoa > Chordata > Mammalia > Artiodactyla > Delphinidae > Tursiops > Tursiops truncatus. The sequence continues at coordinate 74,316,072 of NC_047050.1, forward strand.
AGAGATTAGGAGAGAGAGACCTGCCACAGTCAAAAGGCTGGTGGCAGCTACACTGTAAACGTAAAGCGATCACTAGAGTTTTTGCGTGCACACCTCAAGGAAATGCCTTCTTACCTTTTTAAAAATAACGGAAGCCAACTGTTCAGCAAATCTAAACGGCAGTGCAGAAATCTCGGTGTAAATACGGATTAACTTCACGGGCTACCACCTCCCGGCAGCCTATCGGGAGGAGTACGCTCTTTCCTGGGGGTAAATATTTTTTAGTTAAATCTCTACTACTCATCTATACGCAATGTTTGACGTAAAATCAAGCGTTATAAAATTTACAAAGAGGTAAGAAACTGTGACCCATAGTATAGAAAGGAAGCAATGCTTTTCTAAGTAGCCCATCGTGAAAAAAAGAGAAAAGAAATCACAATGGAAATTGGAAGAGTTCTCACAGGGTTTTAAGGAAAATGCAACATGAAAAACATCACTGACTTAGGTGGTGATCATTTCTCAATAGACAGACCTATATCAAACCACTATGCTGGACACCTGAAGCTAATACAGTGATATAGGTCAATTATACCTCTATAAAAATGTTTTCATTAAAATATTAAAAATTATTTTATAAGACCACTGGAAACTCTTTTTAAAAAATCAGAGATAGGAAAAAATTGTGGTATGTAGCTAAAGGGGTGCTTAGAGGAAAGCGTTCAGCTTTAATGCAAATATTAGGGGAAAATTGTAAAATCACTAACCCAAGCTTCCATGCTAAGAAACTCAAAAACTCAGAGCAAACTGAATATTAAGTCAATTTTAAAAATGAAATAAAAATAACAGCAACAATCAACAAGCTACAGAAAGGGTGAATAGAGAAAGAAGGGGCCACACAAAATCTCAGTGAGTGAGGGGCAGGGCCAGGGCTGACCACAACCCTCCCCCGGGGCTGGAATGGGGGTCACTTCTTCCTCCACGATTCTCTCAGCAGCCTGGAAGGAAGCAGAGCTGCAAGTGGGAGGGGGGCAGGCCTCAGGGATGGGGATGCGGGAAGGAAGGACCGTGCAGAGGCCAGCACCGTGTCCTTAGATTATCCGAGACTCTCAATTCTCTCAGCCGTCAAGGAGGTAACTCGCTCTGGCAGCTCTGCTGGTTAAACATTGTGTTTCCCTGGGCAAAGCATTAGCGTCTCTGCACTTAATTTCGTCCCCTGTAAAGTAGGGGTGTGGGGGCGGAGACGGCAATGCCCGGTCTGCCTGGCTGTCCTGAGGACTGACGAGGAGAACGTGGGCTATGGACCTGACACGGAGCAGGCCCGCCGTCGGGGGGACTGTTGTCTGAAGGGGGAGAGCTGGCGGCCGAGGCCGCGCCAGCCACACGTCCTTCCTCCAGCCTGCCTCTCCCGGCTCTCCTGTGCTGTCTCTTCCCCACCCAGTCCCTCTTGGACGCCAGGGCCACCCGCACGCTGAGCCCGAGGCTGCCTTCCTGAGCTTGAGCTGTGCAAAGGGAACGCGTGCAAAGCCTGTTACTGGCAGCGAGCGAAGAGTCAGGGGCTCTCTGGGGCCAACCCAAGTGACAACTGAGCCGCAACGTGAAGGCCAGTTGAACACAGGGACGGCAGGACCTTATGAGCTCCAGGCGACACCGTCTCAGTTCCCAGGGAGCACTCCCTCTCTGTCTGTCTGTGTCTCTGTCTTTCTGTCTCTATACCTCTGTCTCTGTCCATCTCTCTGTCTCTCTCCATCTCTGTGTGTGTGTGTCTCTCTCTTTCTGTCTCTATACTTCTGTCTCTCTCTCTCTGCGTCTCTGTTCCTCTCCAGTGGAAAGCTAAATGACAGCATCAGCTAAACCACTCCAAGCTGTGTTTCCTCCCCTTCCCCCCCACCCCCCGTGAGCTCCCTCAGTTTCAGGAGGCCGGGGGCTCAGAATGCAGATCCCCGAAAGGAGGGCAGCACAGCCACACACCCACCCAAATCCCCTGCACCTTGTGTCCGTGACCCTGGGCTGCACACACACACAGCCTGCTGGCCCCTCTGCACTCTCCCCCCGGCCCCTGCCCTGGCCTGCTCCCCACACTGCCTGGGCCTGAGGGGGCTGCTCTCAGCAGCTCTGATTCTACCTCCCCAGCCCTGGGCTTCAGCCGCACGGGGCACTGGGGCTGGGCTGCAGCCGGGGCCCGTTCTCCTCCCCGTGCACCTCGCCAGCCAGCTGGGGCCCTGCCCCACTCCCCCCGCCCAGACCTGGCCCTCTATCTTCTGTTCCCCAGACCCTCCAGCACACAGACCCACACCCGGATCATCACATGCGTGTGACAGCAGCTCAGACCAAGGCTTGCTGTTGCCCAGGGGATGGGACCAGAGATGACCGCCTTCTCAGAAAGGGAAGGCCGAGCTGGAGAAGGCCTTTTACAAATGCCCCCGATAAAGCTGCCCTGGAAGGCGCATAGATGAGCAAAAACCAAATACCTGAACACGTGCCTCCAGCTGATGCAATGGTACAGAGTCGGGACAGGCCCGCTGGCGGGAGCCCATGTCAGTTTCTCCAGGGCAGAAGGACAGAACTCGTGGCCTTCAGGTCAGACTTGACCTTTAAGATTTTCATTCTCATTGTTGTTATTATTATTATTACCTGTGTGGTACTGAATTCATTATCGCATCTCAAAATTTCACAGTCAAGCTCCAGTCCCCAGCTGTTCCCACAGGGCAGGACGGCCTGAAGCTGAGGGCCCCCCACCCTCAGCAGGAGGGGTGTGTCATGGTTCGTCACAGTTAGTGCCCCCGCCCCCCGTCTCTCTGTCCTCAGGCAGCATCTGGCCTACCTGTATAATCGTGTTTACAACGTCTGCTTTGATACATCCCCTGCTGCGTCCAATGAGGAAGGTGAGCAGCTGGTGGGGAAGGCGAGGAAGGGTCTCTCCAAGTCGTCGTCTGGGCTGGATCTGGGGCAGCCGCCCACGCCAGAGACCTCTGACTCTGTGTCCCTCGAGGGCTCGTTCCAATTCCACATCCCACGTCCAGAAGCCACTCGGGCCATCAGAGCCCTGTTGTCTCTAAATCCCAGACCCCGTGCTGTCTTTGCTACCCTCTCAGTAATGACTCATCCACTCCCATTTACATTCTGCGAGTATTTATTGGTGCCCCGTACATGCTGGATGCTATGCTAGGTCCCAGGAGGGACAACGACATGAGTCACGCATAACCCTGCCATTCAGGGGCTGACCGGCGTAGAAGCAAGGGCTCAGGATTTGAATTCTGCTATGATTCTGCCCAGCTTTGGGGGGTTGAATGAGGTGAATGAGTGAGTCATTCAACAGCTCTGAGCCTCAGTTTCCTCGTGCGTGAAGTGCAGACTGATTCCTTCCCCTCAGGGTTGTGAGAGCACGCGTGTGACTGCAGGGCACAGCTGTGGTCTGCTTGTTCTCGCATCCGTCCACCCCTGCATACTCTCCCCTGCGTGGTGGGGACCTGCATTGCCCAGGCGTCCTGGTTCCTGACTTCCCAGTGGGGAAGGCCAGCAGGATGCCAAGAGCAAGACTGAAGGGCAGCTGGAAGAGGTGAGGCGGGTATTTCTCCCCTTCCTCTTGCTTTGAGCACGGTCTGGCCATGCTGTCTCCTCTACCGTCCCACGGCATCTACCATGGCTTTAGTTGCTGCCAGAAAACCCTGGTTCCCAGGATCTGCTGGCATAGCTTTGGTTTGTAGAAATACCCTTACAGTTTAATTTTCTACCCGGCCTCTGGGGAAAATTCAGAGAATGTATGCACACAACAAGCTCGCCACCGAAGACGGGCCTATGTTCACAGCTGCAAAGAACAGTCCATAAATTCACCGTCCGGTTCTCTGCTTTGTGTTTCATTGTGAAGCACAGTTTCTGGTTTCCTTAAGAAAAAGTGTCTCTTTGTCATACTGGACTTTGCAATGCTTGTTTTCCAAAAGGCAATTATGAAAACAGCCTGCTTTACTACCATAGACAGCTGACGAAATTCCAATCTTAACTCCGGCAGAAGACAGGGCCTGCTGCGATATGTAAGACCCAGGAGGCTCGGACAAACCCAGGGACGTCTGCGTATCGTCTTAGGATCCCAGGATGCGGGAATGAGGAGGGGCCTTGGGGGTCCTCCGCTTCAACCTGCACCCCTTCCTTGGGGGCCTGCTCCTCAGCATCCTTTGCTGGGCGGCTTCCGCTTGGATGCCTCCAGTAGCAGAGAACTCAGTACTTTCCTTGACAGCCTTTCACTTGCCGGGACAACTTGAGCTGCCAGAAGATGATGCATCCTATTGGAGAGGGCGGATCCTCTGCGGTTTCACCCACGGAGCCTTCTCCTTCCCAGCTGTGTGTGCTCTCCACGATGCCCATCTCCGTTTGAAGTCAGGACCCTCCCAGCACGCTGTCACTACCCATTCCTCCAGGCTTCCGACGGGCCTGTGACCTTGGGTGAGTCATGTAACCTCTCTGAGCCTCGCTCAGAAGGTAAGGATAAGAATAGCTCTTGCCTCGATTCAGATACTCAAGGGAGGTACACGTGGGGAGTGGCTGGAAGGCCCCGGGAACACGTCACTCTCTGCACACCTGTGGGTCAGCGTTACTGTCCTGCTGTCGGGACTTCCGCTATTAATAATAGTCACAGGCAGCCCCATCCCCCTGACAGCTGCTTGTCCTAAAAACTTTTAAATAGAGCTTTATATACAACGTCACCACTGTACAGAATGAGAAAATTTAGGTTCAAAAACCCTAACTGGTATCACCCAACTAGAAAGCGGCCAAAGTAATTGTAATTAATTAATTATAAACACCAGATCTGGTAACATCAAAAATTCTTGAACTTTTCGTTGTATTGATATTTATTATCTATAAGAAGATGATGTCATACATACGTGTAGATATATATAGCTATCACCTTTCTGATTTTATAATGACTTTCCCTAGTGTTATTCTTGAGAAACTTTAAATAATTTACCTGGCAAGACATAAATCATGGCAAATTTAAACTGACTTTATTTTTTTCCTCTTGAATGCCAACCCCACAGCCCTGTTTGCAGGGCTAAAAAAAGTAAGGCGAGATATTCAAGCCCTGCTCCTCTTGGCTAACTGGGGACTTATTACTGGTTCGTTGGCTCACAATGGCAGGGGGCAGACCCATCCTTCTGTTTCTGGGCTGTAGCTTCTAATTGGAATGTGTGTTGTGTAATGACGTTTACTACTTATGAGCTGCTTCACGAAAGGGCGAACTCCAAAGACAAAATGGTATTTTCATGTATTTATTATTTTATCTGTGGCATGAGATGGAACAGAAGGGCAAAATCAAGGTGAGCTTTTAGAAGTGTCTCCGTACCAGGGGTTTGGTCTTCACTTACTCCCACGCCTTCATTTCTCCGTGAGGATTTGCTGACTTCTTCAGGAAATACAGAGGAAGAAGTGATTCCTTCCTAAGGCGAATTCCAGAGAAGGCTCTGTGGAGGAGGTGACATTTGAATTGGGCCCTGGAGGATGAGAATTCTGATGCATTGAGTTGGGGACAGAAAGGCAAAGAAGAAGAAGAGAACATTTTCTGGTTAAGCTGGGAGAGAGCCATGGGTCAATTCACCCACCAATCAATCATCTGAAACGTGTGTGGGCACCGGTATCTGCCAGGCGCTGCTCTAGGTAGACATGATGCAATGAGTTAGAACCAGAAGCAGCTTCTACGTTCAGAGGAGGGAGCCTGGGGGAGGACAGTGGCGAGGGGCACACAGCGTGCAGGACCACCAGGCCTCTACCTTGGCTCATAAGGGAAAATCACGTTAGCAGAATAAGTAAGTAAAATAAAAGAGGAATCGTCCCTCTCACTGTCTCATGGTCCTGCTTGCCACTTGCTTCCTCTGACCTTAACTATCACCACATCTGTCTTTTTTTTTTTTTTTGGTCCTTGCCGCGCTGACCATGGGATCTTAGTTCCCTGACCAGAGATCGAATCCACGCCCCCTGCAGTGGAAGCGTGGAGTCTTAACCACTGGACCTCCGGGGAAGTCCCTTGTAATTTAAACACAGAGGGGCCTCCACGTGGAGACTGGTTGTATGGGGGCAGCTCTCCTCCAGGAAAGCTTGTGCCCCCGAAAGTTCTTAGTTTTCAGTGGGAGACAGCAAGGTGAATACAGGAAGAAATGGAACACAGGTTGTTACCAACCCCAGCAAGGGTCCTTCTTCCCGGTGTCCTTGGAGCCAGTAGAACGAGACCAAGTTGGGTTCAGAAGCAAACGAAAGCTCCGTTCTTTGTTTTTTTTTTTGCGGTACGCGGGCCTCTCACTGCTGTGGCCTCTCCCATTGCGGAGCACAGGCTCCGGACACGCAGGCTCAGTGGCCATGGCTCACGGGCCCAGCCGCTCCGCGGCATGTGGGATCTTCCCAGACCGGGGCACGAAGCCACGTCCCCTGCATCCGCAGGCGGACTCACTGCGCCACCAGGGAAACCCGAAAGCTCCATTCTTTGATCAGAGAAGGGAGGGGCACGGGTGGGGCTCTAGGGCGCATGCTCTCCCACCACCCCCAGGCCACGGGCGGGGCTGCTTCTGGGGATCTGGCAAGGGAAGAGGCGGGGTTCTCGCGGGAGTGGGGGGGCGGGCAGGCGCAGGCGCAGCTGCGCGGCTCCCCGCTCCAGATGGCCCTGCCAGGCGCGGTGCCTCTGCCCACGGGCCGCTGCCGCCGCTGCCATCTTGGATTGAGGGTCGGGTGCAGCATGTCTGCACACGGCCGGAGAGCTGAAGTGTGGGTTCAGCCACGTTGCACCAGTATCTCTAGTCTGAAGCGCCCAGAGCGTGGCCTCTGACTGCGGCCCCCCTGTGAGTGAGTGACACTAGACTAAGCGCAAAGGAAAAGAAAAGGTTAGCCTTTATTTTACTACTCAGACTTTATTTTATTCCCTGGGAATTGCTCCTGGGTGGGAAGAGGTGGCGAGAGCTTTGTTCTGGGTGCCGTGAACACAGAGAAAAGCCTGAGAGCTCTTCTCTGACCTGCCAGCTCACCTGGGATGAGGGGGAAGGAAAGGTCTCTGATGAGACCTCGGTCCATGCTCTCCAGCCAGTCCCCGCCAGGGATGCACCTGCAATGAATGAGGGGGCTTGGTTACCTTCCGGTGAGGGAGTCACTGTCAGAGTGTGCTGGAAGAGACTCACGTAGGGTTGGAGTCTGTGTTAGGTGGTATGGGAAGGAGTTAAGGAAGTGGGCTTTGCTCTGGATTGGATGCAGTGAAAAAGCAGGTAATCCTAGTTTTGGGTATCCTACCTATATCTTACCTATAGGGAGATCTCCCCTATGTAAGGGAGATTGGAGTGAGGCTATGTTATCTCAGTGGGTCCTTTGCCCAGAGTTGCAAATGTCAGTCAAACGAAACCATGTTGGGTGTAGCAGAGCAGAAACTTTATTCATCGATCAAGGAGTGGAGGAGGGAGAGCGCGTGCTCTATAAACACCTTCTCCCCGATGGAAGGGGAGTGAGGGAATTTTAAGGGGTAGGAGGCAGGCGTGTCATCAGGGAACTAGGAAAGGGGCAGAGATTTCCAGGGACAGCCAGGGCATGCGAAGTCTTCCCTGCTTCTCTGCACAAGGTACGAATTGTGCCTAGCAGAGTACAGATCCTCCCATTGGGCAGAGATCTTAGCATAATGATGAAGCAAAGGTAGCTTCCGGACAGCTCGAGGTCTCTCTTGCTTATGCTGGCTCCTATGGTCAGGTCGGAGTAGGTTCAGGCACATGTCTTTTAAAGCACAGCTACAAAACATCTCTGTCAAACCCCCGGTGCTTTTTTTTTTTAAAGATTTATTTTATTATTTACTTATTTATTTAATTTATTTTTGGCAGTGTCATTTCTTAGTTGCAGCATGCGGTCTCTTTGTTGCGGCACACGGGCTTCCCCCTAGTTGTGGCGTGCGGGTTTTCTCTCTCTAGTTGTGGCGCGCAGGCTCCAGGGCACATGGGCTCTGTAGTTTGCGGCACGCAGGCTCTCTAGTTGAGGCGCGCGAGCTCAGTAGTTGTGGCGTGCAGGCTTAGTTGCCCTGTGGCATGTGGGATCTTAGTTCCCTGACCAGAGATCAAACCCACATCTCCTGCATTGTAAGGCGGATTCTTTACCACTGCACCACCAGGGAAGTCTCAACCCCAGGTGCTTTTGAAACAAACGTAGAGATAAATCAAGACAAGGATCCTTCAGCTCTCAGGGGAAGGTAGGGGTGACAGCTACAGCTGTGATTCCAGAGAAGCAGCAGTCACTCCGTCAACCACAATGGGGGATGTTTGGACATTTTTGTGTTTTGGATAAAGTTCTTGTTCATGATTATGCAATGGTCTTGTTTGTCTTGATCTGTCACGGGCAGAGTGGCCTTGTCTGGTGTTGATATTCTGTGAAATGTTTGGATTCAGCAGGAGGACGCCAGGCCAGCTGCCAGATGCCAGGGGTTGCCTTCTAGTTCTTAGCTCTGAAGTCACACCTAGACTTCGGGAGTTGTTAGTTTGGTGGCTTGAGTAGAGAGACGGCATATGCATAGACTTGGCAGGGAGAGAGCAGTGACCATCTGGGGAAGCACAGGGGCTCGGTGGCTTGAAGCAGGAGTGAGCTTGGGGTGAGAGGGTGGTAGGTGCTGGGCAGGCTGGAAGGAGTAAGTCACGAGGGTCTGGCTTAGGCGTTTGGACCTGGGGCTGCAAACGAAGCAGGGAGCTAGGAAGAAGAGTCACATGGTCGGATTTGCCTTTTATACAAGTCACTTGCTACACTGGAGGTGGATGCAGGGAAATCTGAATGTTCAAGTTGAGGGGCAAAAGGTGCTGAGAAAACACGGTCAGAGACCTTGATCTGCTCCGCTCGACCATGTCATACTTGAGAGCACACAGAGGCCCCACCTGCCCAGGTAGATGGTCTCCCCACTACCTTTAAAATAAGCAGCCAAAGAGACTCTTGAGAAGAAGAATTCAAGCTGATAACCAAAGCCCAGTGTAGTCTGACCTCCTTCAATTCACAGAAGGGTCTTTGTCAAAACTGCCTCCAGGCGGGACTTGTCTGGTAGAGATGGCGGTTATCCTGTGGGTGTAACAGCCCGCCTGCCTCCCTCCCTCCCTCCCTCCCTCGCTTCTTTCCTTTCCGTTCCTTTCTTTCCTTCTTTCTTCCTTCTTAAGATATTCTTCAAACATCATAATGACTAAAATACCTTTCCTAAAATTCAGTAATTTAGTCCAAATGTCATTCCAGTGTAGGTACTCTCTCTTCTCTCGAGTTGTCTGTTTAGATCTTCTCTTTGCCGTTGACATTACTCAATATCACGACAGTGGGTCCAGATGTGATTTTCTGTGTATTTGTCTGTGTTGGGACTTGCACGCCTCCTGAGTCTGAGTGTTTATGTCCTTCGGCAGTTCTGGGAAATTCTCAATTTTTCTGGTCGTTACCTCATTACATATTGACCCCATGGTTATCTTGTTCCTATTAGATGTATGTCATGCCTCCTTTTCCCATGATCCTTGTAAATTTACATTTCATATTTATCCGTCTGTATCTCTCTGGATTATGTTTAGAGTAAGGTTGAAGTGTTATCACAGCTAATATCCAGAACATGTTATTATATCATCTTTTTCAAACGCCACTTTTGCCCATTCATTAACTTTATTTAAAATTTCAGTGACTGCATTTTTCCTTCTGGGTGTTCTATTTGCCTGCTGTTCTGTTTCTAGTATATTACCGTTTTCTCACGGTTTTGAGTCCATCTTTCATTTCTTTATTTATTTTGAATGTACTTAAATTTATTTATTTATTTATGGCTGTGTTGGGTCTTCGTTGCTGCGCGCAGGCTTTCTCTAGTTGCGGTGAGCAGGGGCTACTCTTCACTGTGGTGGGTGGGCTTCTCATTGCGGTGGCTTCTCTTGTTGCGGAGCATGGGCTCTAGGCCCGCAGGCTTCAGTAGCTGTGGCGCCCAGGCTTCCATAAACTCTAAGTATTATTTATCTGAAGTTCTTAGAAGTCTTAGTAATTGTGTACCGATCTACTCTAACTTCTTGTTTATGCAATATTCATACGTATCAAGCATTGTATTGTGCTTATATATTAGCAATGACACGTTGTTTCTCTATGCATTTGGTCAGTTTAGATGTTCAGACTGAACTGGACCTGGATTGTACCTCACCCTAGATCAGCTTGGCCCCTTCTGCCCCCCTCCTTCCAGCTCTTAGCCACACATCTTGTTTCCTTGCAAATGTGCCCTGGTGATGTCTTGTGTACTTCGTGCTGTTGGAAAGGTCTCGTCAAAGCTGCCACAGTACAAGTTCCCACAGGCCTAGGAGCCCTGACATGCGCCATCACCTGATGAGGGGGAAATTGTACACGTACGCATGGGTGGGACTGGACCGCCAGAGGCTTCTGCTTCCCAGAGGCTTCCTGCAGGGTCTAGATGACAATCCCAGGAGACTGAGGGACCTAATGAACTGTCGAGTGTACTCTGTCTGGTGGAGAAAGGAGACCGGGACGAGCCCGCAGGTAAATCTCTCACCCTTTCTCCTCCTTGAAGATGAAGTGCTTCCACGTGGCCCTTCCCCACTGGGCTTTGTTTGAAGCAGTGTCTAACTCGGAAGCGCATCCTCTTAAAATTTCTGTGCACACGGATGAGTGTGTCACCTAACACCATGGGCATTTGGGGTTGTGAGGTAGTTTTGAAAGTGTTCATAACGTACATTCCTGTACAAGTTTTCTTATCTGAGTTATGGGTGTCATTTGTGTGAATAATGATACGTTGTGTGAATAAAGATTTGCATTGTAGGACAGTGAATAACTTAGCCTCGTTACAAAAATAATATATATTATTAGACACCGTCCCCTACCCCAACCGAGATGAAAAGTAATCTCGAAGAGCAGATTTGCAGAAGCTGGCTTCTGTGAACCCTGATTCTCTTTTTCCTTTGGGCAGGTTATGATGGGAGGCGCTTCTCAGAGGAAATCACATCGGTTGGTGCCCAGAGGCCAGGATTTGATCTCAGCTTTGTCCTTACTGGTTCTATGACCCTGGGCTAGTTAATTAACCCTACTCTTGTATTTTCTTTTCTTATTTGGAAATTGGGAACTACGAGTCGTATGTGGTAGGGTTGTTGTGAGGCCTGGGGTCATAGGAAGGCGGGTTGCCTGGCACAGTCCCTGGCATTTAGGGTGGCCTCCAGAAATGGGAGCTGTGGGGTGGACCGTTCCCTACTGCAGCCCTGATGTGGCAGCCTCGGCATCCAAGTCCCTTTGCAAATCAGTCATTTCAGTGCAACAGACTTTCACCAAGCCCGGTCTGCTTGGCTCACAGTATAGGCTCTGGGGATTATACAAATGAAGAAGACTGCTCGGCAGTGGGGGAAAAAAATTCCACTAATATTAAAGCCTATGTCTCTTTGAGTTAAGAGCAAAACGTCACTTACTTCTAAGCGTCGTTTCCGGGGAGCAGGTAACAGTAAATTTGTGGAGGCGTTTGTGGGAACAGACAGAGGACTTGCTGTCTGGTGCCTTTGGGCAAAGTATACAGCGACATTCCTTCTAGAGAGATTCAGGAAATGGCATCGTCTTCAGGTGGACAAATTACACACGTGGCCCCCGATGGGTGGACACCACTCGGACAGGGTGTTGCTTGGTGAGCAGAGCGTAGGCAGGGTTTCAGTGGCCACATGCTTGGTCTGGTTGGGGACCTTTGCGCAGTGCACAATTCAGGAGCTGGGTTCCTTCCAGAGGCCCTGCGGGAGAATGCGTTCTCGCCCTTTCCAGGTCCTGGAGGCTCTGCCTGCGCTCCTTTGCTCACGACCCTTACCCTCCATCTTCACGCCCAGCCACAGTCTGACCCCTCGTGTGTTCTCACATTTCTTTGTAACGATAACCAGGAGAAGGTCCCCACTTTTAGAGTTCCACATGATTAGACTGGGCCCACCTGGTTAATCCAGGTACCTGCCCCCCACACCCCCCCCCATCTCAAGGTCCTTAGCTGTAATCACATGTGCAAAGTTTCTTTTTCCACATAAGGGCATGTATTCACAGGTTCTAGGTATGACATCATGGACATCTTTGGGAGGGAGCATTATTTTGCCTCCTCCAGTACCTCCAGCCAGGAAGGAACTGAGGCCCTCAGACCAAAGTACAGAAGAAAATGAAGGCTGCCAGCAGCCACATGGACCAGGAACAGACCCTTCCCCAGACCAGCCTCAGATGAGCCCAGCCCCAGTTGAGACCTTGTCTGAAGCTGAGAATGCCTGGACCCCTGACCCACATGGATGGAGATAATACACGTGTGTCGTTTGAAGCACCAAAGATTGTGACAATATTATTCTACAGCAGTAGTTAACTAATACATTATACAAAAGCCCATTGCCTGTTTCTCCAAACCCATCTACCATTGCCCTCCCCTCAATTTATACATGTTTACATTCTCAGAAACACACACACACAAAACCACCTACAGTAACTATACACTTGTAGTTCTTTACACAAAACACAGGGTTTCACGCCTCTCTGCTGTGAAATTAAATGAAGATTTCCCAGATGAAAGCAAGCAAAGGCTATTTAGTTTGAACTTGCTCTAGCAAGGGAGTCACCCCCCATCATGGGCATTTGGCAGAGAATCCAGAGCTGGCAGAGGAGCAGGAAAGCTTTATAGTGTCGAAAACACACAGGCCTTCAGGGTGCCCTGATTGGAGGCTGTTGGCCTGGAGACGCTGGAGTTGGGCTAACCACCTCCAGTGGGGCATGTGACTGTTACGAGGTGAATATTATTTTTATTCCAGTTGGTCCTAAGCTAGAAATGGGGGCAAAAATTAGAGAGGCTGTCAGTTATCAACCAAGACCTGGCCATTTGGGGCTGATCGTTTTAAGGGTTATTGGTTGGCTTCCAGGGTTGGTTGCTGCAAATTGCGGATTGGAGTTACGTTTCATATATACACACACGCACGCACGCACACACGCTCACACATGCACCCCCACAAGTGCGCACACATACACACACGCGCACACACACACACACACGTTTGTCCGTTTGTATATTGAGTCTCATAGCACTTTTTCACGTACGGTTCTTTCTACCCAGAGCGCCCATCCCTACTCAGCTGCCAAACTCACATGCAGCTTTCAGAACTCTGCTTCAGTGTAATGACTTCCGGGAGGCCTGCTGCGATCACTCTGCCTTCTGTCATCTCTCTGTAGTATGTCCACATCAGCATCAAATGTTCCACGCCACGTTATTTTATTGGCATATGTTTTTCTATCCAACTTGATTGTGAGCTCTGTTTCTCCAGTGTCCAGCCTATGGCCTGGTACCTAGGTGCTCAGTAAAGGCCTGTTAAATAGTTATAAAAATAGGGCCGGTGACAAAGCAAATATTCCTATATTCTCCATCCAATCCAATGGTTTCATTTCCCTGTTAACCTGAAGCCGTGGAGTCATGCAGTCTTGAAATCGGAAGGTATCCAGCTCATCTCAGTCTACTACCAGGAAAGAGAAGGGGAGTGGCAGAGATTCTTGCCCGAATTCCCAAGGGGAAGAGTCCAGAGCCTGGGTTCTTTCTGGTTTTCCATGCCTCCTAGAGACCTGTGGATGCTGGAGGGCTAGAGCCAGAGTGCAGGGGTCAGGAGCCTCTCAGTAAAACAGATGCACATGGAGGCTGTGGTTTACGTACAAGAATGCACTCATGAATAAGGGAAAATCACTCATCATCTAGCAACTACTATGATTCACACTTTCCAAGCAATTAATAGCATAATCCAGGAAGGCACTGGACAAAAGACTGGCCCTGCAGAAGTATGTGAGTGTACTGCTTTTCTCTGTCCGCGTTCTCATTAGCCCCGTGTTATGAAAACACAGTTATAAATATTCAAAGTGGTATGTATAAATCTGTCTTCATATAAGGAACTCGATAGGAAATGTAGGCCCACAGCTGTTATTTCTTTGACTCCTTTGATCCTTAACCCAGGTGAGCAGGCATGTTCCGAACTTTTCTTTCTTTTTGATTCAATTCAAGTCCCTGTATGGTTAATTAAAAACAACGGCATCATCTCTGCTGTGATGGAACGGTCCCATCGCAACAATCCATCATGCTAATTAGCAAAGGGAAGAGGGATTTGTCTGCTTTCAAGTTGTCTCTTCTAAAACTGGTACAATTCAGAGGAGATGCAGCAAGCAAAATCCAACATGCAGAATTTTGTTTGGAAAATGGTACTTTATGAATTTTGCACTGTAACTTGGATTTCTTCAGATTTGGGCCTCTTGTATTATTATTGTTGCTGCAAAGTAATAATAACCTAATAATATTTATGGTATCAGTAATAACAGTAGGTAGCATTTTGGGATGTGTATTCTGTCCTACATCGTCATTTCTCCAAGTGTGTTCTTACAACACTAGTTCTTACTATGGAAGATGCTTCCAGGGTCAGAGCTGTATTGGAAAACTGAATCTTCTAGTCCTTCCTTGGAGATTTATAACATTCACTAGAAAAAAATCCCTTTAGGAGTCATAAAGTTTAAAAAAATAGTTTCTTCTTAGAACTGTTGAACCATATTTGATAATGTATCATAGGTGTAATATCTATCAGCATCATGGAATTGGTATTTCATGGAATAGATTTTGATATTTTAAGCATTAAAAACAAACTATTAAGTAGTCATCCCACTAGAGATAAGAAAAATGAGACCCAGAGGGGCAAGATAGTTTGTCTAAAGCCAACAAGTAAATTCCCTCCCTGGAATCTGCACTCCTATCTGTCTGATCCCAAAGTCCATACTCCCTCGAGGAGTGTATCTTGTTGGTGACATGGGTCTTGGTGTGTGCATGTACTTGACCGTTGAAATGAAATCTTCCATCCTTGATTTGTGGAGGAGTTCTTTTTGAACATTTGCAAAATAAAGCACCCACAACTAGACAGCAGACCTTGATTTAAGACTTACAAGGCATGATGGGCCTTTTCATCCCTTTGCTAGTGCAAGAGACTCATGCGTATACTACACAGCAAGAGGCCCCCAGTTAGAGGGAAGAAAGGGGACAGGGAAAAAAATAAAACTTTCCTTAGAACTAATGGGTGTCGGCTCTGGGTTGGGCCTGGGATACAAAGATAGCCGGAACAGGGAATGTACCACAAATGTTTTCACCAAGGCCTGGCCCAACTAATCACTTTTTATAATGTTGGCTTTTGATGAGCAGAATTTCCTTCTTTTAATTCGGTCTCATTTATCTTGTTTTTCTTTTATGATGAATGGTTCATAGGCTATTTAAGAAATCTTTTCCTAAAACAAGATTATGAACATATTCTACTGTTTTAGTCTAAAGCTTGATTATTTTAACTTTCAGATTTATGTTTATGATTTTCCTCAAATTAAATTATGAGATAGGGAAGAAAGTTTGTTTTTCTCCATACATATACTGGATTCGGGGGGAGCAAAATTTATTGAAAAGACTGTTCCCCAGTGAAAATCTGTGTCACTGTAAATGACAATGTCCGTCTCCGTAGGGTCTCTTTTGACTGATGATTCTATTTGTCTGTCTTTGTGTCAGTGTCCACGCTGGCTTAATTACTTCAGCTTCACACTAAGTCTTGAAACCTATAAATCATCTAACTTATTTTTTAACGTTGCCTTGGCCGTTCTTTGTTCATAGCATTTTCATTAAAGTTTTGAATTTCTGTATCAGTATCTACCACACTAATATTTTAAAAAATCTTCAACTGCTTTCATGTTTTGGCAATTAAGAATAAAGCTGCTGTGAATACCCATGTGTGGGTTGTTGTGTAGACATCAGTTTTCAGCTCATTTGGGTAAATACCCAGGAGCGTGAATGCTGGATGGTATGAGAAGAGTATGTTTAGTTTTATAAGAAACTGGCAGACTGCGTTCCAAAGTGACCACCACCAGCAGGAAACGAGGGTTCCTGTTGCTCCACACCCTCGCCTGCATTTGGGGTTGTCAGTGTTCTGAATTTTGGCCATTCTAATAGGGGTGCAGTGGTATCTCATTGTTTTAATTTGCATTTCCCTCATGACATATTATGCAGAGCATCTTTTCATATGCTTCTTTGCATCTCTATATCTTCTGTGGTGAGAGATCTGCTTGGAGCTGTCCTTCAGTAGTGGATATCAGCAACCTAGGTATCCAGATAGTGGAATATTAGTCAGCATTAAAAGGAAAAGAGCTATCAAGCCATGAAGGGACATGGAAGAACCTTAAATGCGTTTTACTAAGTAAATTAAAGAGCCAATCTGAAAAGGCTACACACTGTATGATATGGTTCCAACAATATTATATTCTGTACAAGGCAAAACTATGGAGACAATAAAAAAATAAGTGTTTGCCCGGGGTTATGGGAAAGAAGGAATAAGTAGGTGGAGCACAGAAGATTCTGAGGGCAGTGAAACTATTCTGTATGATGCTTTAATAGTGAGTATTTGTCATTATACATCTGTCCAAACCCATAGAATGTACAATGAGGAAACCCTAATATAAACTATGGATTTGGGGAGATAATGATGCTTCAGTGTAGGTTCATCAGTTGTAACAAATGTATCACTCTGGTTGGGGATACTGATAGTGGTGGGGGGCACTCGTGGGATAGGGGGTATATGGGAACCCTGTACTTCCTGTTCAGTTTTTTTTAAACCTAAAACTGCTCTACAAAATGAAGTCGATTAAAATAATGATCTTCTAGGATTTTGATTGGAATTATATTGAGTCTATAAATAAATTTAAGGAGAATTGAAATCTTAATAATGTTAAGTATCTTAAGACATGAACATGGAATAACTGTCCATTTGTTTAGGCGTTACTTAATTTTTCTCAGCAGCATTTTGTGTTGTTCCATGTGGAATTCTTACACATCTTTACTTAGATTTATTCTTAGGTATTTGATATTTTAAAATATCAATATTACTGGGCTTCCCTGGTGGCGCAGTGGTTGGGAGTCTGCCTGCCGATGCAGGGGACGTGGGTTCATGCCCCAGTCCGGGAAGATCCCAGATGCTGCGGAGCGGCTGGACCCGTGAGCCATGGCCGCTGAGCCTGCGCGTCCAGAGCCTGTGCTCTGCAATGGGAAAGGCCACAACAGTGAGAGGCCCGCGTACCGCAAAAAAAAAAAAAAAAAAAAAAAATTCAATATTACACACATTTACATGGATTTATTCCTATGTACTTAATAATTTTCCATGCAATTGTAAATAGTCATATTTTCAAATTTATTTTTCTATTATTTGCTGCTAGAATATATAAATATTATTGTATTTATGTACACTTTAGAGTTACCTTGTTTCTAGCATCTTTGCTAAATTGACTTATTAATTCTAACTGTAGATTTAGGCAATTTCTGCATATATAATCATGCCATTTATGAAGAGAGATGGCTTGATTCCTTTTTGATTTTTTTCCTTTTTTAAAAAACTTTTTATTGGAGTATAGTTGATTTACAATATTATGTTAGTTTCAGGTGTACGGCAAAGTAAATCAGTTATACATATATCCACTCTTTTAGATTCTTTTCCCATATAGGTCATTACAGAGTATATTGAGTAGTGTTCCCTGTGCTATGCAGTAGGTCCTTATTAGTTATCTATTTTATATATAGTAGTGTGTCTATGTCAATCCCAGTTTTCCAATTTATCCCTCCTGCCCTCACCCTCTGGCAACCGTAAGTTTGTTTTCTACATCTGTAACTCTATTTCTGTTATTCCATTTTGAATCATTGTACCTTTTATTTATTTTTCATGCTGATTGTAATGGCTAGTGTCTCCAATACAAAGTTAATTAAAGGTGATAACAATAGGCATCTTTTATTTGTTTCTATCCTCAAAGGGAAAGCATTAAATATTTTACCATTGAGTATGAAGTTAGCAAAAGGTTTATAGCTGATACCTTTTATCAGATTAAGGAAGTTCCCTTTGTTTTTAAATATTTATTTTATTTATTTATTTTTGGCTGCGTTGGGTCTTCATTGTTGTGTGGGGGCTTTCTCTAGTTGCGGCGAGCTGGGGCCGCTCTTCATTGCGGTGTGTGGGCTTCTCGTTGCAGTGGCTTCTCCTGTTGCGGAGCGTGGGCTCCAGGCACGTGGGCTTCCGTAGTTGTGGCTCGTGGGGTCTAGAGCACAGGCTCAGCAGTTGTGGCACATGGGCCCAGTTGCTCCGCGGCATGTGGCATCTTCCCAGACCAGGGCTCGAACCTGTGTCCCCTTGCATTGGCAGGCAGATTCTTAACCACTGCACCACCAGGGAAGCCCAGGAAGTTCCCTTTAACACAGTTTGTTGATTATTTTTAATCATTAGATATCAAATTTTGTCAAAAATTTTTCTTCTGTTTTCTGTTATGTGTAAATTAAAGTGATTAGAGTTTTAATATTAAACCAAACTTTCACTCCTGGAATAAATCCCACTTGGTCAAATCATATTGCCCTTTTTATATATTTCTGAAACAGACGAGGTGTTCGCTAGATATTCCCTTTAATATCTCTTATCCACCTCTTAATAGAATCATATATGTATATGACTAATGGTGAAATTAGGTGATTAGGACTTAATGGTATGAAAAACCACAGTCTAAGCTTCCATTAGACAACAAGGGAGGGTACTTGGAAGAACAAAAATTGCAAAATGGACAGTAATTTAAAAAATGAACAGTAATTTGTCAAATGATTTGAAAGAGTACACTAAATGTCTGAATGAATTAATACAGTTCCAGAAGTTTTCCAAAGGATTTCCTACTCAGTCTTCCAGAAAGAACCCTTGTAGTTACCATAGACAAACAAAAGCTATCATTCATTCATTCATTCGTGAATTCAGCATTTATTAAGCAGTTATTCCATACCAGCTATTACATATGGTAGTTCCTGCGGGTAGAATGATGATGGAATGTAAAAACTGAGAAGAACCTTACTCACAAGGTTTTCAAACCACATTCCTTATTGAGCTCTTGGAATTCTGTGGGATAAGAGGGAGCAGAGTCAGTGGTCCCCAGGGATCCACACCCACTTCAGAATACCTCTGCTTTTGCTTTTAAAAACTTTGTTTTGAAGAAGTAGTTTTTGCGTCTGCTGTGTAAGGCTTGATGAATTTTTACAAGTGAGCACAGTCATGAAATGCACACCCAGCTTGAGACACAGAAAACTGTCTGTACTTTTAGAATCTTCTTTCCTGTCTCCTTCTAGTAAGTCCACCCTGAAAAATAACCACTCTTCTGACTTCTTCCACGATGGGTTAGTTTTCATGATTTTGAGCTTCCTATCTGTGGACTCATCCAGCATGTACTCACTTCTGTTGACCTTAACTTTTTATGTTTGTGAGAGTTATTCATGTTTTTTGTGTAATTATTCCAGTTACTATGGCTGCATAATAAGTCATCCCAAAATTCAGTAGCATAAAACAACCATCTATTGTACTTATAGGTTCAGAACTTCGGACAGAGCACAGTACGGTGGGCTTGTCTACACCCCACTATACCTGAGGCCTCAGCTGACAGAGTCAGTCTTCTACATTCTCTTGTCTGGGGGTGGATTCTAGTTGCCAGCTGAGACCTTAGCTCCTACACATGGGGTCTCCATGTGAGTTGGGCTTCTCATAATACGGTGTCTGAGTTTCAAAGCTGAGGGTTCTGAGAGGGTAAGAGAGCAAAGCAGAAGTTGTACCTAATTTTACTACCTAGCTTCCAAGTTTGAAGTCACACAGCATCACTTCTACTGTATTATGTTGGTCAAGGCAACTACAAAGTTTGGCCCAGGATCAAAAAAAGGGGGGAAACCCCCCTCACTTCTCAATGGAAGAAGGTTAACATCTTGCTGTAAGAAAAACATGTGGGATGGAATATATATTGATGATTGCTGATGTATATTTGAGTTGTTTCTAGATTAGGTATTATAACGAAATCTACAGAAGACATCTTTGTATATATATTTTGATATACATATGCATTTATTTCTATTGAGTGTATTGAATGGAATTGCTCAGTCATAGAGTACTGGCATACCATCTTCAGCAATTAGAACTAAAAATTTTCCATAGTGCTTGGGCAGAGCTACGTGTATATTGGCAAAACATGAATGTTGCAGTCGCTCCGCATCCTTGCCATTACGAGTGATGGGCTGGTAAGCAAGCTGTGGATGGATTTTAGGCAGCGCTGCATCCATGCCTTAGGGTTCACACTTTTCCCTCAAAGCCAGGGGTTTTAAGCTGGAGGTTTTCCATGCAAAACCTGTGGTGTTGCCGAGGCTGCTGTTGCTGTTGTTGCTTTTAACTGACTTTGGATAACTTTAGAAAGGGCATAATTCACTCTCCAGTGTTCTAAGATAGTTACTATTCTGTAATTTCTCACCACGTTCCATCTCCTGAAAGCATTTATTTTAAAAGTCCCCAAATAAGCAAAATTAAGCACAGTATTGTTGGGGAAAAAATATAACATATAAAGTAAACATATTTTTAAAAGAGCAAGAGGATAATAAGTTTAAACTTCAGAATGAAACTTAACCTTTGCAGGAGGTGGAGGATGGGACAGATGGTAGCACCCGGGTTGAGTCAATGCTATATTAATTTGGGTAGTAGGTTCATGGGTAATTTTTTCTTTTTGCTTTATCATTTACATATATTGCATATACTGTATGTACTTATTTTTGTACCTGTATATGCATTTACTAATTCAGTCATTGTATCAGACAGTGGTCTTAGGTATAAATTATTACATGATAAAAAATTAAGCCCAAGAGAAAACCATAATTTGACAAGAGGTATGTACCCCAGTGTTCATTGCAGCAACATTTACAGTAGCCAAGACGTGAAGCAAAATAAATGAGCATTGACAGATGAATGGATAAAGAAGATGTGGTACATCCACACAATGGAATATTACTCAGCCATAAAATAGAATGGAGTAATGCCATTTGTAGCAACATGGATGGGCCTAGAGATGATTATATCAAGTGAAGTAAGCTAGACAGAGAAAGACAAATATCATAGGATATTGCTTATATGTGGAATCTAAAACGAATGATACAAATGAACTTATATACAAAACAGAAATAGACCCACAGGCATAGAAAACAAACTTATGGTTACCAAGGGGGAGGGGCAAGGAGAGGGATAAAAAAATTAAGCCCTGCATTTCATAAAATTCATCCATGTGTATAGTGACATTTATGGGAGGAAATCTGTGAATATGAAAGGAATAATAAGATAAAAAGAAGAGAGATACATAAGCCTTCTTGTAGCAAAAATGGGAATATTCTATCTTTTCCTTAACACAAACTGGGCTGGTTATTCAATTAAACATGGATTTCTTCCAAAATGAAATATTTGAAGACAAAATATTTAAGGGTGTTGGATGCTGGAAATATGCCCAGATCTGCTTGAAAGCAGCTCAGAAAAAGGGTGAAAACAGGGAAGAGAGAGGGAGCAGTGGCGGCTGAGGGGAGGTTTACACGGGCAGGCGACTTCCTGCCCTGGTATTTTTCACAAAGGCCCATCCCCAGATGGAGATTCCAACTTTGAACACTGGGTGTTGGCATTTTCTACAGAGAACTTGAAGCTAATGGTTACTGTAGACTCGTTATAACCATGAACCACAGGCTTTTTCAATCCATTTCTGCTTTCACTCAGCAGATGCTCAATATTTACTGAACAGAAGTCAGGTGTCGTTGGATTTAAAGTCTGTGAAGTCTGTGCTAGTGTCCATATTTTACAGACGGGAAAACTGAGGCTCAGAGATGTGAAGTAGCTTCGTGGTGGGGCAGCTTGTAATCAGTAGTTTCCAAATGTGGGTCATAACAAAGTCCACATGCTCTTCTGACCACGTGACCCAGCACTGCCCCATCAGGGGGAGCGTCTATCCCCTCTCCTTGAAACCTGGTGGATCTCCGTGAGTGCCGGGACCAACGCAGTATAGCAGAAGTGACCCCATGTGACTTAGGGTCATGAAGGGAAATAAAGTTTCTTCCTGACTCTTTCTTGAGACACTTGCTCTTAGAACCCAGCCACCTTGCCTTGAGGAAGCCCATGCTACGTAGAGAGCCCTGCTGGCAATGCCAGCTAAGGTCGTAGCCAGTAACCAGCACCAACCAACGGACACAGGAGTGAGAAAGCCTTCAGCAAGACTCCATCTCAGCCACATCTGATGGCAGCTGGGTGAGAGACCTCGAGTGAGAGCCTTCAGCTGAGTCCAGCCGACCCCCAGACCACAAGAACGGGTGGTGGTAGAGTCGTTGTGATAAAATTGGGTTTTTTAAATCGCACTAAGTTTGGGGTGGTTTGTCTCCCAGTGAAACTATGGGCATTAAGCCCCATGCTCAGAAGCTTACGCTCATTCGTATTATAAAAGGTGCCGTTAGTACCTCTAGAAAATGGCCATGTTCTTGCCTACAGTTCCTTACAGTTCCGCTGATACTCCTAAGATTTTTGTTCATCAGATTTCATCTTCCTTCTTTTCATGTCTGAAACGCTAGGACCTGTTGACCCAGGTTCAGTAATAATTAACACCATTCTATGTCAGGGAACTCAGAGTTTGACGAAACAGACTCACACATGGATAAATCATTAGAAAGCAACACGGGGATGGCAGGGTCCTGGCAGATGGTGGTGGGACGAGCTATAGGGAGGGACGCCGAGGAGGGGCAAGGATGAGGGCAGTTGACAGAAAGAAAGCTTCCTGAAGAAGAGGTCAGCTGAGCAAAACCTTGAAGAGATAAAATAAGTTGAAGGCAAGGGGAAGAATTCCCAGAAGGATGACACAAATTTTGCAGAGGCAGAGAAGCAAAAACTAGTCCAGTGCATGAAAGAACAAATATCTCAGCATTACTTTATTTATTTACTTATTTTTTGCGCTACGCGGGCCTCTCACTGCTGTGGCCTCTCCCGTTGCGGAGCACAGGCTCCGGATGCGCAGGCTCAGCGGCCATGGCTCACGGGCCCAGCCGCTCCGTGGCATGTGGGATCTTCCCGGACCAGGGCACGAACCCGTGTCCCCCGCATCGGCAGGTGGCCTCTCAACCACTGCGCCACCAGGGAAGCCCTCAGCGTTACTCTAATGGCCGTGGAGGCCAGGTGTGGCAGGAGAGCTGGCCTGGCGGTCCGCAGCTGCTTTCTACAGAGCCTTCCTCAGGACTGGGTTTTCAGAAGTCCTGCATAAGGGGTAGGGAGTCCTGCATGTGAACCATCTACTAAAATACAGTTCCCCAAGCCCTGTCCTCCAGTGTTCTCATTCTGTAGTTCTGGGTCGGAATCTAAGAATTCTGATTAAAGAGAGGGAAAAAAAAGCTTCACCCGGTGAAGCTTTTTTCATTCAGTTTGAAACTGCTTGAGTCAATGGGATCCCCTGAGGGATTTTAGGAGGAGGACAGAGTCGTGTGTTGGAAATGAGGGTTCATTGAGCAGTTTGGAGCATAGAGTGGGAAGAGGTGGGGTCTGGGGGCAGGAGAGCAGTCAAGTCGACAGTCCAGGTGACAGCCGGTGAGCAACAAAGCAGGGCAGCGATGCCGGGGGGAGAGGAGATGGCGTCAGTCACGGTCAGACCACACAGCTGGCAGGGCTGGTGGAGGCAGCTGGTGGAGGAGGTGAGGCCGTCAGGGAGGATGTGCCGTCTGGACTCAGGTGAGACGGGACACACTGGGGCTGTCAGCTAGGATGAAGGGTGACAGACAGGTGCCACAGGAAGCCCCAACCTCCAGGGAATAAGAATTGTTCTCACAACATGAAAAATAATGATTCCTAATTTTTTTTTAAGTTAAATTAATGACAGGCCAGGAAAAGTTTTCTTCCAGCTTCCAAAATGAACACATGATTTATATCAGTAATAAAGAATAAAATTCCTGAAAATAAAATACAAAAGACACTCAGTGGAGTAGAAACATGAGCTGAGGCTATAAATAGGCTACTGACAGATGGGGAAGTCAGAATTACTAACACGTTTATTAAAAACATCCAGACTCAGTAATTTAAAAATGCTAATTTAAACAAAGGTACAGCCTTTTATCCTGACAACAGTGGCAAGGAGGTACAATTCAGAATGTGGGAGGGGAGTGGGGAAAGGGGTCCTGATGCCCGGCCGGGATGGGCAGGCTGGACGGGTCCAGCCGTGCTGGAGGGAATACGGGTGGAATCAGTGGAAATAAAAAGGCGCGTAGCCAGTGATCCAGCAGAGGAGCTGCTCTACAGGGAACAGATATAAGGAGGCGTATCTCAGCTTTGTTTGTGACAGCAGGTGTTAGAAGAAGCCCAGCTGCCCATCAGTGGAGAAAGAGACAGACAGACTGTGTGAACGCGCTAGGACATGAAGCAGTGAGAGGCAGCAAGCCAGAGGAGCACGCCGCCACACGGCTACGTCTTAAAAGTGCTGAGCGAAATGTCAGCATGATATCATTAATACACATTCGAACTACGTACCCCGAAAACAACATTATACATTTTCCAAGGATACCCCCATATTCAGGGAATGACACCAAACATAGCAGTTATCTGCTGGAGAGGCAAGGGGTGTAATTGAGGAAGGAGTAGGGGAAGAATCAGAACCCAGAGAGAGAGGGAGGGAGGAGAGAGAAGAGAGGCGAGAGCAAGCCTGAGGTGGCTTCTGTGCCGATGTTGGCATGTCATGAACTTAGGGATACAATCACGTGAGGTTTCTGCACCCTCGAAGATCAGAGCCAAGAGAAGGTCTAGCAGAGAAGCTATTGATGAAGTTGAGTTTGACGTGACTATGGGACCCACAGCTGTTGAAATTCAGGAAGCACGTGGAGAGGTACAACTGGAGCTGACGAGAGGCAAAGAATCTGGAAAGAAAGCCGGACACAGTGCAAGAAGAATCCACGAGGAAGAATGAGATACCCCTGGGAGGGGTCATAGGGTAAGCTGGCGAGCCCAGGAGCTGAGAACACCTGTCATCAATGGGCAGGACGCAGATGGGGGGCTGCCCGGGAGACCAGGAGGCCGCGGTGTGAGGACACTAGCGGGAGGGAAGAGTGGCTGGTGGGACAAGCGTTTCTGGGGGGCTGAGGGAGCAGCAGTGGAGGCAGCGTACAGGCCCTGTGAGATCTGGGCTGAGACCATCTTCTGCATTGGTCCAGGACCTATTGCTCTTAGCACTAGGTAGGTGGTACATTGGTCTGAGTGGGTGGGATTAGGGGCTGTGGTGCAAAGGAGAGGCACAGAGGAGCAAAGAGGGATCCCTCTCCCTCTTGTGCCGCTGACAAGGTGTGTGAGTCATCCTTCAAGTCATTTCTCGTCTCTGGACCTCAGTGTTATGGAGACGAGACGTAGGTAATTCTGGTTTTGGGCACCGTCCTTCTGTGGCTTCTATTAGATGGCATATATGAAAGTCCTTGTATACTTCATGTTGCTCTGAGCATAACAGCTCTGACAACTACTGCTCTACTTTCTGTCTTTGGATTTTTCTCTTCTGGACGTTTTCTATAAATGGAAGCCAACACTGTGTGTTCTCTTGTGACTGGCTTCTTTCACTTGGTGCAGTTTTTTTTTTTAAGTTCCTTTCATTCCTTTGTTAATTTATCCTCAGATATCTCTCAAGTGTTTACTATGTCCAGGGTGGGATGTTTTGAAGAAAGCTAATCGTCTTAGTCTCTGACCACTTGGGGAATTGGACCACAGATATTTCCGAATCAATGGTTCCTCAGAATGTCTGGTTCACCTGTGTCAATCTCCAGATGAGGACGCAGAGCACAAGAGAAGCACAGTGACTCCCCCGAAGTCTCAGAGTGAGGGAGGGGCAGAGGCAGGGTGGGGGGGGCAGCCCTCTTGATTCTCTGAGCATCCCTCAGGGCTCCCTGCAGGTCACACAGACGGCAGGGGTCTTCTCACTGCAAATCTTGTGCAGTTCTCCCCAACATTTAGTTCTCACAAAGAGCGGCCATGTAAATTATCTGAGGGCAAAAGCAAAGACAATGTGGGATAATGGAAAATATCTGAACTCAGGGTCACAATAAGCATTTTCCAGTCCCGTCATTCCTGCGACTCACTGTGTGAGGAAGTTACTCTCCCTCTCTGGCCTCAGGAAAACACAAGAATCTGAGATCCCTCCCATCTCTATATTCGGCAATGAGGCAGCACAAAGGACCTATTCTCCAAGCTCACAGAACGTTCTGCTTTTGGCTCTCTGACGTCAGTTCATGGGAACTAAGCGATACTGTCGCCCATTCTCATTTCCATTGAGAAGCCAGTGGGGTGTCCCCGGAGCTTCAGAGAGAGGAAATGGGTTTGGAGTGCTTGCCTTGGAGGTACATGGGATCCATGAAATGGGGCGGGGCCCGGCTCCACACGTGGGGCTCCCTGCAGTCTGTGGAGAAGTGCAGGCAGCAAATCGCAGAACACTTTCCTCCGGCAAGATGGACCCGCCGACCTTCTGAGGACGATGTGCACGGCTCCTTCGGCCTTTGGCTGTTGCCTCCTGGGGGTCTCCCAGGCTCCCCCTTCTCCGTGGTGTAGGATTTGGAATTCTGAGCTGTGTAACAAGACAGAGAGCTGGACTTTGACTTCATTGGGAAAAACATGAGGGCAGATTCACCCAACACTTGCTCCGTACCGTGTGGTGCCTTGTTAACTGCTTTTTACTCATTTCGTTTAATGCCTACAACAGCACCATAGCCCCATGTCATAGATCAGGAAAGAGCTGGACGTTGAAGCATGATACGTCAGGCCGCACCGAGGCATGGGGTGGAGGCAGGGCTCCAAACTAGTCTGACACCAGAGCCCGAGCTCTGAGCTGCCACATGAAAGGACACCTTCCACGGTGATCTGGGAAGGATGCTCACCAAATGCCAAGCCGGCCAGTCATCGGATTTCCCGAATCCACATCTACAAAAAAGACAAGCGAACTTCTCATGCGTGTTTCAACTTCGACAGTCTGTGCTCCCAAGTGGTGGGGCTGCGTTTAAAACTCAGGATTTTGACTGCATGGTTCAGTGATGGTACCAGTGATGCAGCCTGCGCCTCGGCACGACCTTCATCCATCCAGGCAGGTGGTAGGAGCTGCCCCGGGAAGCACAGCACACTTGTCACTTCAAATATATTTCAAGGGTTTGGCGATGAATTTTATAAAAGCCGCCCCACCCCACCCCTGAAATCAAGTCGCCATTTTTCTTAGACTCTAGAGGGCTGTGTCAGCTGCGGTCTTTTCCTAAATCCAGTGGAACGGATAGTAATAACTCCATGGCTTGCCAGTTCCCACGGCATCACTGAGCAGCTGACCCTGCTCGTGTCCACTGAGGAGGTGTGCCCTCCTGCCATTCTCTGATGGCATGCAGCATCTGGGAACACCATGGAGCCTGACTCGGCAGTTCTAGAGGTTCTGTATCATGGTCTGGCTTTGCTGGAAAGGGTTAATTGCAGAGATTCAGCTTAGCAAGAACTCACCCCTTCAGTTAATGGCAGGAAATTATCCACCTATCTATTAATCCCCTCCCACCTCTTCCGTGCCAGAGACTGAAGGCAGTGGTGAGCAGAGGCAGATTCGGTGTCTGTACCCAACGGGGCTCCCCCAACAAGCTCACTGGCAAAATCATCTGACACACCAGGAGCTGGTGACGGGTGAGGGGTTATATTAGGGACAGGGGGGTCTGATGCAGGTGGACTAGAGCATTTATCTTTGAGAAGGAGGTAACCGAGGTCAAGAAGACCTGAGAGTGAGCTTCTGGGCCAGGAAACACGTTGTTCTGAGTCCTAAAATCACTGGAAACCCAAACAAAAGGTTTTAAGCAGGAGTAAGGATGGGAGATAATGATCAGATGTATGTTGTGAAATAAGGTACCCAAAAAAGTTTGTGGAACAAACACAACTTGGAAGCTGGGGTACGTGCAGATTCCTGGCTCCAGAATGACCAGGATGTGAGTTAGTGCTAAGGTCTCATCTACATCGTCACTCCCCAAGCCGGGAGAGCTCGGGATGCTGGGTCCCCACAGGGATACAGCACACGCACCCTGCCTCGGTATCTTTGAGAGGACACTCTCTTCTCTTTTTTTTTTGAGGATACGTTTTTTATAAGTAACAGAAATTCCAAATCAAACTGGCCTAGACAATAATAGAGAATGGGATTTAGGACCGGTTGAATAGCACTACCTCTGTTTCTCTACAGTTCCCTTTATTCTGCCCACCTCTGCATGTCTGCTTTCTTCTCGTGTTGCCTTTTCTCGTAGTGGGGAAACGATGGCAGTTGTTCAAGTTCCAAATTTTGCATTTTTAGACCCTAAACAGGATCCTGTTTTTCAGAATTCCCTGCAAAATCCTGAGTTCATAAACCACTCTCTGTGGCCGGGAGGAAAATCAGGCATCCACTGGCCTATGCTAATCAACACAGCAAAGAGGATAGAATTCATCTTTCTGGTTAAATGCCCTGGAGCTTAGGGCAGGGTCGCAAACTCACCCCAAATCCCAATGGCAAAGTGGGTTGGGAATTGGAAGGGCAAACACAGTGTCCTGAACGGTGAATGTCTGTACTTCTGCTCTCACTATCGGCTGTTTAATTACATCCCCGTTTCAGATTCCTCAAAGAAGGAATCTGTTTCAGCTACGCGCCGTCACCCTTGTTTGCAGCTCTTCCACAAGATGCACCGTTGCCTGCGACCAGCCTGATGCTTGAGTGTCCCTGAGGAAGGGCCCTCCCCGGTTGAGGGTGCTTTGACTCAAGATTGTGGGGAGTCACACGGTAAAGATCATGGACACCCCAGCTCGGGGCTGCAGTCTGAGATGTCTTCAGCAGAAGTTATGGGTGTGGCAGGCACCCAGAACAAACGGATCTTTAATATAGTGGGGGCCGATCTTGACCCTCCCAGGAGAGAAGGTTCGTTTCCTGCGCAGGGCGAGCTTCCTTCCTTAAAGGGCTTCAAGGCAAAGCTGGACGACCACTAGGTGGCGCTGTTGAGGACCATCAAATTGTCAGCCGGCGTGGGCCCAGATTACCTCCTTGTTACTTTGAAACTCTAACTACAGTATTATTTAATGATTCCCCTTATTTTGTTGAAGATGCCCTCTGTGAGATCAGTATTTCTCATTCCATTAACTGTTTCTGTATTGTCTTCTGGGAAAAAGACTTGGCAGCATTTCAGAACTCAGGAGCAACCAAAACAGAAATTTTTTTCCCCACAATTGTCTTGCTTATGTCAGAGTTTTATTTAAAGTCACAGGATGTGAAAGTCAAAGTGCTCCTTTGAGATGTGGAGGCTGAGACACAGAGAAGGGAAGGGATTTAGCGATGAAGACACAGGGATTAGGGGAAGAAGCAGGTCGGGAGCCCAGGTGTCGTGACCACCAGGGGGAGCCCGTTTTCCTCCTCACCGTGAGTCTCCTCAGCGCCTGTCACACGTGAGGCTGGTGACGGGTGCCCTGTGCTTGCCACTTGTTGGCCCTCTCCGGCCATGCCCGGCCCTTTGCCTGACGCATGTCCCCACCAACCTCTCAGAACTCCTTCCGGGAGTCAGCCACGCTGTAAGGCTTCCCTGACCCCTAGCATCTGAAACTGGACTCCTCCCCACGTGTTCTCCTCTGTTACGCTGTGCAATGTCCCCTCCCGACCTCGTGAAACTTGATAGGACGTGGTCATGCACAGTGCACCCTTTCTCTGGAATGCTGCTTCTTAAGGACAAGGACCCTTCACTGATTCATATTTCTATGAATGCCTAGAGTTTTAGGCATTGCAGTGGCTCAAACAGTGCTTGCTGGATGGCTGAATAAGTGAATGATTAATAACTGAAATAAGCAAATTGAACTCATACGCACACTGTCATTTCAGTGAACATCCCTCTGCAAAGATGAATGAAAACAGAGCAATGCTGTTGAAAAGAACCGTGTGCGTGAGGGACTTTCCTGGTGTCTCAGTGGTTAAGAATCTGCCAGGCAATGCAGGGGACACGGGTTCGAGCCCTGGTCTGGGAAGATCCCACATGCCGTGGAGCAACTAAGCCTGTGCGCTGCGACTACTGAGCCTGTGCTCTAGAGCCCGCGAGCCACAACCACTGAGCCCGTGTGCCAGAACTACTGAAGCCCGCACGTCTAGAGCCCGCGTTCTGCAACAGGAGAAGCCACCACAATGAGAAGCCCGTGCACCACAACGAAGAGTAGCCTCCGCTCGCCACAACTAGAGAAAGCCTACACACAGCAACAAAGACCCAACGCAGCCAAAAATAAATAAATAAAATTATTTTTTTTAAAAAAATGAACCGTGTGTGATCTCTAGACACTGAAAAGTGAAGATGTCCAAACCATTAACTGAATGATGTGTCAGAGAGTATATGTAGAAAGATCCTACACTTCTCAAACAAGAAGGAATTATATCTGCAATAAAATGTATGTGTGGATGAATATATATCTATTTTAGTATAAGCATGTGTTATGTGTGAGTCTAGATTTAACCATATTTTAAATTATGAATCAGACTCTGAAATTTTTGCTTCAAACTTTGCAGTGACTTTCTTCTGCACTTAGGCTGTTACCTAATTCACTGGCTGAGGCTCTGTGTGACGTGGACCCCGCTTCCACTGTACCTCACTCCGCCCGTCCCCACTCTGCGCACTCCAGCCGCTCTGCTTGGGGGCCGAATGCACTAAGCCTGGTCTTTTTCAGGGCCTCTGCTTTTTCTCCCCAGCTCACTCTTACCTCATGCTTTAAAACGTCTGATTCTTTGGTATTATGTGGACCTCACTTTCTGAGACAGCCAGGCTCTGATCACCCTTTCCAGGACAGCCCTCTTCCCGGTCACTGTCCCCCATCTCTACCTGTGGGACGGATGCTGCTGGTGATTGATTCATTTACTTCTTGTCTGCCTTCATCACTGGAATATAAAGTCCATGGAAGGAGAGACCTTGCCTGTCTTGTTGTCTCATCCTGGTATCTAGCAGAGTATTCCAGCACACAGTAGGACATCAGTGAGCGTACGCAGAAGGACTAAAGCATAGATATAATGGAAGTCCATAAAAATGGTGAGAATTATATATGAAACTCTTCATAGTGGTTATCTCGGAATGGAAGGAGAAGGAAACTGTAGTGTGCTTAGCATGCCTGGCAATGCCTAACACATATTGCATGCGAACACATTTGGACTTGGTGAGAATAAATGTTTTTTAAATGTTTCATTTTGGTTTTTTCTTCTTTTTTACATCAAGCTATTATTTTTCCCCAGGATTGTAATCTAGACATGGTCCGATAAACCTTTAAGCATAAATAGAAAAGGTCCTCCGATGATGTAACGTGGATCATGTCCTTGACATCCTTGAAAGCTTTCACAGGCACATGAAAGGAAAAAATAGAATCATGATGCTGGAAGGGACCTGCTGTTAACCTAATCCAGCTCACTTAACTTTACTAATGAGGGAGCTGAATCTCTAAGGTGCAGGTACTTCAAAAGTAGAAAGATAAATGTATGGTAAGTTGGAGTTCTGACTCTGTAACTAATTACTGGGTAACCTTGGACTGGTCCTGTGTCTCCTCTGAGCCGGTTTTCTATACTTTTAATATATGAGGGGTGGGGGGGGACTTCCAGTGGTGGTCCAGTGGTTAAGACTCTGTGCTCCCAGTGCAGGGGGCACTGGTTTGATCCCTGGTCGAACTAAGATCCCACATGCTGTAGGACACAGCCTTAAAAAAAATTTTTTTAATTAAAAAAAAAAATGAGGGGGAGGGGTTGTCTTGCTGACCTCTAAGGATCTGTTCTGTTCTACGAACCCATGTTCCTACTGATGACTTAATAAAACAAGTCCTACATGACAAATTGAGACTGTCCATTTCTAAATATCTGAAAATGTAACCAAGATTAATTTCCTAAGTTATTGGTTACAGACAGGACACGCTACTTCTGAATTTAGGGGAGGTAAAGAAAGGAAGATAAGGATGTGACCACTCTGAGCACACCTCCCAGGTAGGATGTAGGAAATCTCAAGGGACAGTTCCCACTACCCTAAAAACCAAGAACAAGCTGAATAAACAAAGCGATTTTAATTGTTTAAAGATCAGAGACCTACATATGCAGAATGAAATAAATGCTAGAGAGGGATGAATGTTTCCTAGGAGAGTTCCCACCTGTTTTCACCTCTGGGGATAGCGAAGAAGGAAGAGTGAACCTGGCATGGAAGGTGGTAAAAAGAAATCAGCACAAATTTTAATGGACGCTTAATGGCCACGTGTCAGCTGATACGATGGGCTGGAATTCCTAGGTACCCCCATCACTAAGCTTTTGGTAGCCCCCCTGCCACCGTTTTCCCACACAACTCTCA
Organism: Tursiops truncatus; assembly: GCF_011762595.2. NCBI lineage: Eukaryota > Metazoa > Chordata > Mammalia > Artiodactyla > Delphinidae > Tursiops > Tursiops truncatus. The sequence continues at coordinate 74,348,233 of NC_047050.1, forward strand.
CCGAGGGCACATGGTGGTATGCGGAAGCCTGCAGACGGGTAGGAGAGCCAAGAGGCATCTTCTAGGCGAGATGAGAGCTTTCCCGCATACAAATGCTTGCTTTGGATGGAGGCGGGGCAGGAGAGTGAGAGCCTACCGCCAGGCGTGTAAGGCTTTCACTGAGTGTAAGGTAGCAGGTGGCTGAAGGGTGGGGGCAGAGAAGCAGAATGGAGATGGGTGTCCCCAGGAGCAGAAGGCTGGAAACAGGATGGTAGAGCAAAGGGGCTCGAAAGTCTGGTGGCCAAGCGTTTTGATCAGAGAGAAAGCGGCTTTGACTCAGAAAATTGGCGGATAGGTAGAAAAGCATAGAGCGGTCTTTGGAGTTCTACCAGTAGTTGCATCCTAAGAACTGAATATAGTCTGAGGATAATTATTATTTTTTAACCTACTGTTTGTGTGCATATAATAAAAAATTAATATTATGACATATGAAGAGTCAGACCAACCCAAATCAGGTAGCACAACATTGAACAGAAGCAGACCCACAGATAGCCCAGAGCGTGGAATTAGCAGACGGGGCTTTAATGTAGCTATGAAAACTAGGTGAAAAAAATCTAGTGGACAAGGTAGAGAAAAGACACCTAATGGAAATTCAGATCTATAGGAAAAATAAGAGGATGTCAGACACTATAAATATGTACATAAATATATGAAAAATCTTATTCTGTACATTTTTCATTAAAACAATGACTGTAGAAAGTAGAAATAACAAAGTGTTGTGTGGTTTGTAAAATCTGTAAGTGAAGTATAGAGCACAAAATCAGGAAAGAAGGAATGGAATATATATGCAAAAATTCATACCAAAATATTAGTAACATGAATCTAATGACCGAGTGAATACGACCAAGTGAAGTTTATCTCAGAACTGTAAGGTGTGTTCAGCATTTGGGAATCAGTCAAGGTAATTCACCAGATTAAGAGTGTCAATCAATTATACTTCAATTAAAAGAAGAGTATCCTGATTTCCCTGGTGGTCCAGAGGTTAGGACTCGGCGCTTTCACTGACGCAGGCCCAGGTTCTCTCCCTGGTTGGGGAACTCAGATACTGCAGACCTCATGGTGCGACCGAAAAAAAAAGAGTATCAACGAGAAAAATCATATGACCATTTTAATGAAAGAATGAAAATTATTTTATATAACTTAACTATTCATGATGACAACATCAATCAGAAATAGAAGGTAACATGTTCAATCTGCTAATGGACATCTACAAAAATCACAACAATTATCATACCTAAAAGTAAAATATTGAATGTTTTCCTTCCATCATCGAGTATCAGACAAGGACACGCATTCTCACCTTTTATATGCAGCCTTGAACTGGAAGTCTTAGAGCAATAGGCAAGAGATGGGGAGATGACAAACATTACAAAGGAGGAATTCAAGCTCTTCATTCTCAAGGACATGATTGTATATACATAAAACTCTAGGGACTCTAAAAAAGAAAAGTAGAACAGATAAGTGAATTTCACAAGGTCAACTTGCTAAACGATTGAGTATCCACATGAAGAAAAAAAAAAACCCCTAAATCTCTGCTTCAATCATATAGACGCACTATTTAGTGTAAATTTGAAGTGAACCATAGACTAAATTTTAAAAGCAGGAGCCATAAAACTCGTAAAAGAACACGTATCACATATATGCACCTTCATGTGGGCAAAGATATCTGAGGACACAAAAGCACCGACCCTAAAAAAAAAGGTTAAGGGAAAAATTGGGCTTCAACAGATTGTTGTTTCAATGTGATCATCAAATGACATCTGTAAGTAAATTAATAGGTACGCTGCAGACTGGGAAAAAAGTCTTGCAATGCCTGTGTGACAAAAGACTTAAAGCCACACTATAAAAGAACATTTAAAAAATCGATGATGAAAAGGCAGACCACAGACACTTTCTGACAGCTCTTTTGTACAGGACAAAAGTGCTGAGTGAACTCCCGTGGCTTCAGAGAAGGCCCTGAGGCAGGCAACAAAAAGACTCCAAGGTGGTTGCCATTCACAAGTCTACAGGTGTGGTTGAAATCAGAGCCTGAGCAAAAGCCACCTGGGGCACCAAAAGCTTCTTTGATAGGCAAGTTCAACTCCCATGTACGCTCCTGTGGCGCTCACAGAATTAAGCTGAATGAAACTGCTGGCAATGTATTTTCTGAGTTTAAATCTTCCTTAAGAATATGGGGGACTAATAAGGAAGAGAGAGAAAAGCACAGCAGAAGGGCAGGAGCTGGGCCACGAGATCAGGATCTTAAATAACTAAGAGGAATATACCACCGCAAGTAGGAAGATACAGATGTTTCTGCTGACTTTTTAGTAAGACTAAACAGAGGCACTGTAAACTTACGTAGAATGAGCTAGACTGGATCAAAATCATCTCTTTAGCAAAACATCTCACAAACAAGAAATAAATGAAGTTCACCAAAGCGAAGAGAGAGGGCCAGCAAAATCAATAATATAAACAAAAATCGCCCATTCCAGTTATTTATATGGGACAGTGCAAAAATACTTTTAAATGAGAATATTTAGGATGCTGTACGCTACAATTTAGGCTTGAAAATAAAAACAGTGACTACAATGATGGGGGAAGGGTGTTCACTGAGAAGTTAAAATGTTCAAATGTCCTTAGGAGGATAGGAATTAATACAGAAATATTTAATAGTAGCTGAGATTTAATTAAAATACATTTAGATATTTATTTTAAAATAAGGGTATTTACTACACGAAGAGCTGCACAGTAGGCTCCAGACATCAGAGGACAAGGGAATTACAGGCTCCTTTGTTCTCTGAGGAAAAGGGGGAAAGAAGAATCATCTCACGGTTTCCTCGGGCCAGCGTGGCTTCGCTGGGTGCTTCTGGCTCTGGGTCCCCCAGGAGGTAGCCCTCCAGCCCACGGCTGCCGTCAGCTCAGATTCCAGGTTCACGTGGCTGTTGGACTGAGACCTCAGGTACTGGCCACGTGGACTGTGCAGTGCCCTCACGACACGGCAGCTGGCCGGCCGCACGTGGGTAATCTGGGAGAATGCGGGAGAGTGGGTGAGAGCAGCCCGAATGGAAGCCGCCGTCTGTGTATGAGCTGGTCTCAGATGCACCATCATTTCTGCTGTAATGTGTGTGTGTGTGTGTGTAGTGCTGGTGTCGAATAAAACCACAAACCCAAGCTTAGGTAGGGAGAGACTCTCCCTAAAGATTATCGCAAAAAGGGAAAGAGCTATTGCAGTACGGAGATGAACCACGAAAGCTGCAAGCGTCTCAAAAATCAGACAAAAAGCGTTTTTGGTTTTTGTTTTATAGGGAAAGCAGAGGAGTCTGGAAGAACCGGTGTTTGGAACGGTTTTCCCGAGGGCCAGCTTATCTTCAGGGGTGTCCTAAAGGGAGGCTCCGGCTGAGGGTGGGTCAAAGTTCAGGACCTGGGCAAGGAGAGAAATTGCACTGAACTTTGGTTCAAGAGGACTTGTTCTCATTGATCTGTGCGGACGAGCAGCTCGGCGAATCATTGTGGGGCGAGTAATGGGGACGCGGAGGGTGCGTGTTTGGCCTTGGGAGGGGTAAGCCTCAGGCATCCGGGGGTCTCATCTAAGTCCTATGGGGAGGGGGTTTCTTGCAGGGAGCTAGTTCCTGGAGCTGGTGGGGAGGGTGAATTCTTTAACTGTCTGTTTTCCAGGAGCACAGACTCGGTACAATTCACCGTTGTCAGTGACAGAGACATCGTTTGGTCTCACCGAAAGCTAACTGACACTGTCATGGGTCTTGAGAGATGTTAGAATTTCAGTAGATTTAGAGACCCCAGGTTTAAGTAGCTTTGGATGTACTAGTATAACAGCATCTGCTTCACGGGGGCTTGAGGAAGAGGACGTGTGATCACCGCACTGAACAGGAAGTGTGCGGGTGGGCGTCGCCAGCCCTGCTCCAGAGGCTGGGCCATACCTGGATCCTGGGTGGGTCTCTGCCATCCCCTGGACCTTTTCTTCCACATTGTAAGGTCATTGCTGCTCTGAGCACCTGCCCTCATGCTAAAGTTTCTCAAGAAGGAGAGAAGCAGGTCAGACAACAAAGGGGCTTTGCTTTTGTCAAAGAGAAAAAGCTGTCACAGAAGAGACATCACAGGCTTCCTTGCCATCCCCTGAGCACCTTAGTGTGAACATCCAGAAACGTGAGGGATGTGAGCGTCAGATAAGGGAGAATGGCATGGCCGGGACTCACCCAAATCGTGAGACCCAGCCTCTGGCTGCCTCCCTCCAGATCAGGGTCACTATCACCTGAGGGAACAAAGAGTTTTGTTAGCAGGAACGGAAGGGTGAAGGGTGGTCACGAATGGCCAAGCAAAGTCAGCGTCTGCCCCAGGGTACTTCAGACAGAGGCCCTCCTGCATGATTCAGAACACCTGGCTGACACACAGGCTGCGGGCCCCGCTCGGGGCTCCTGGCTCAGTGGCTCTGAGATGGGGTCCCAGCACGTGCACTTCTGAAATGTTGCCAGGAGATGCTGATGTGCTGATCTGGGAAGAAACCTTTGAGAACCACTGGTTGTAGGCCAAGCTTGGGGGCCGGAAATTCCTGTTTCAAATGTGGAGAATATGGATTAGGGGCTGAATGTGTGGGATCCGTCCACGTTCCGTGCACCCCACAGAACGGCGAGTCCGATGGCCCGTGGAGAAGTTTAGAATTTACACTCATTGTGGTCTAGATCACCTTGTCCAATAGAAGTATAATGTGAGCCACGGGGTGATTTTAAATTTTCCTGTAGACATTTAAAAAATAAGAAATTGTGAAATTAATTTTAATATTTTATCGAACCTATTTAAAATGCAATTACTATAAAATTATTAATGAGATACTTTACATTTTTTAAGTTAAGGCTTTAAAATCCGTGTGTATTTTCTAACGTTTCAGTTCGTACAGTTTCTACTAGCAACATTGCCAGCGCTCTGTAGTCACATGCGGCTAGTGGCTACGGTGTTAAACACTAGCTATGTATTGCATGAATTTATATGAGGTTTCCCTTGGGCCCCCCCCCCCCCCGCTTAAGGTCCTTCCCACAACACTGCCACCCCAAGGGCTACGGGGTGGGGGTCAAGAAGACCGTTTGCAGTGGTTTTGGTAAGAGGGCCTGAAGCCCTGGGAGTCAGAGCTTTGGCGAGCAGAAGATAACTGCTTTTGTTACATGAACTCCTGCCGTTTCTGTTACATTATCCCTCACGTCAATCCCCTGGTTAGCTGACCCTGTCAAAAGTGTTCTTAGGGCTTCCCTGGTGGCGCAGTGGTTGAGAGTCCGCCTGCCGATGCAGGGGACACGGGTTCGTGCCCCGGTCCGGGAAGATCCCACATGCCGCGGAGTGGCTGGGCCCGTGAGCCATGGCCGCTGAGCCTGCGCGTCCGGAGCCTGTGCTCCGCAACGGGAGAGGCCACAACGGTGAGAGGCCCGCGTACCGCAAAACAAAAACAAAAACAAAAACAAAAAACAGCTGCAGTCAGGACCATGGTGAGTGGTGACGGACTGCATTAATTGACCAACATCGTCTTAATCAAGCTCCACAAACCCTCCTCAATTAAGTGGTAATTAATCACGAAGAGAGATGCTCAGATTGACGATGGGGCAGGATGGCAGTTGCAGGAGGGACAGAGCTGACAGGTGAAGCCCCTTTGTCTGGGTGCCAAAGGTGTATGGAACGTGATTTCTCTAAACTGGCCTGATAATAAAAATCAACAGAGGCACTTATTAAAGTTACAGATGCTAGGGTCCCTCAACTGGGGATTCTGAGATTCAAGTTTGGAAAACGTTACAGTAAACTAAACTGCATCAGGAGAACCCTGTGCTAGACAATATTCTGGGACTCCCTGGGCTGAAATCCCGCGGACGGGGTGGTACACAGCTGGTTTGTAGGCTCCCTTATAGCTGCCGACGGCCGGCAGGGGGCAGCAAAGAGCTTCCACGTGTTGAAATCCGTCCGCGTGCTGTGACTGCGATGAAAGCCTGTGAAGGCGTCACCGGGGGAGTTTCCCGGGGTGACGTTGGAGCATCGGCAGCTCGGCCCGAGGTTGGTCGGTAGGCAGGGCACAGGTGGGCCTTGCACCTACGGAAGATGCGGGGTTCCTGAACAGTTTCAACTGGGGAAGCAATAGGTCTCCTGTGTTTTCGGAAGCTCAGTGTGGCAGCTGCAGGGCAGGTTCTGGCAGTACAATGGTGGGGGTGCCGGGAGGGGCGTATTAGGAAGGGTCTTCAGCTCCTATTGCGCGTGCAGCGCCGGGCAGGCAGCTTAAGCTCCAGGCTGCTGTTTAACGTGCAAAATGGGAGGAATGATGGGATCCACTTCATATGGTTGTTACTAAATGAATTAATCCACTTAAACTGCTTAGTGTGATGTCGCCAAGTGCTTAACTACTGATTAAATGTTAACGATTAGTAATATCTTCATTGTAATTACAGAGACTTTGTGGTCTCATTCACAGGGCGTGGTGAGAGGCTGGCTGTGAGGTGGGAGGGGGCTGGGGACCAGACGTGGAGCAGGTTTTCAGGGAGGAGACCTGCTCTCCCAGGGGGGCAGTCAGACCCACCTGGGGCCCCTGTCCCCGTGAGGATGGAAATACTGGGGGTCTGAGAGTTGACAGTGATTCTAGGAGGAGACTGTGTCCAGGGGGCATCAGAGTCCCCCAGAGAGGTGACCAAACAAACGATTGAATGTCAGGTTAGAATAAACTTGGAAAAGAGGAGGAAGGTGAGATCGGAACCTCCATTCAAGGGTTTAAGGCTACTTGGCAGGTATAGGGAGGACAGGTGAGCCTAGGCAGGTGTGAGGGGGACCTCCCATCGCACTGTGATTTGTTTATAAGTAGACATAGGAAACTTACACATAATAAAATTAATAGCAGCTAATGTTCATTGATGGTAAGCCACCAGTCACTGTTCCAGGCACTCTATCGGCGTCATCTCCTCTTCCCCTGCAATCACCCTACGAATGGGTATCATCCCCACTTTGCAACAAGGAACATGGAGCACAGGTTGTTTAAGCAGCTTTAAGGTGTCACAGCTAATAAGGGCTCAAACCCAGCTGATCCGAGTCCAATTCCCACCTTCAGAGATATCTGGGCAGGGCTCTGCTTTAGGAATTTGAATTTTAAGAACAGCCATATTGAGGTGCACCTGGTATTCATAAGCTGTGCATAGTTAATGTTACAATCTGATGAGCTTGTCCGTACGTATACACCCGAGAAACCATCACCACAATCACGGTTAAAAGCATATCCGTTACCTCCAAAAGCGTCTTTGTGCCCCTTGGGTATTTTTGTTTGTTTTTATGTTAAGACCGTGTAACACAAGGTCCACACCCGTGACAACTATTTTAAGTGTTCCATACATTGTCGTTAACTACAGGCGCTGTGTTGCACAGCAGGTCTCTAGAACGTTTTCATCGTGCATAACTGAAAGGGTAGCCTGTCAGTGGAGTGTGGAGGGCGGACCAGAAGGAGGGGCGGGCGTGGTGGTGAGGGCCTGCTGCAGGGGAACTTAGAGACCAGATCTCCAGAAACTCTGATCAATGAAGAAGGCAGAGACGTAACAACAGTAGCTTCTTTTACTGTGCTTTACCTGAAAGCCTCCGATAATTGCACCCCAAAACGCTCACCCCTAAACAACATCTTCTGTCTTTCACTGGAGGAGGTGTTTAAGGTGTGGATGGGCCGTTTTAACAAGTTGCTCAGTTTTCCTGCATCTCTCCCATGTACTGAATATGTAGGAGGGATACATGTTACTAAGCGTCTGTTTGTTTTTCTCCTGTTAGTGTGTCTTTTATGGGATTCTCAGCCGACAACCTAGAAGGGTGGAGGGAAATGAGTTTTCCTCCCCGTATATACTGGTATTTTAGAGACAGCTGTTGGGCAGGAATACATGTTTAAGTTCCCTAATCCTGTTAAGTTGCTCGCTGCTTTCCTGTCCTTTAGGATGTCAGTGTGTTGAATCTCATGACTAGATTTTTTGAAATTGAGCCATCTTTTCTGTTTTGCTGAGATACGTTACCATTTTGGGTAGATCACTCATGAATGCCGGCGACCTTAACGCCCTAATGGAGCCTTACGTTAGTCTGCCAGGAGAAGTGTTTTGCAGGAGCTGTCACGTATCTTTAGGATAAAACCACGTTCCTGATTCTCCATTTCTCCTCTTTATAATTCTTCGGTGCCTCTCTTTCGTTCTCTGAATTTCAAACTCTTCTGAGTATATCCAGGGCCCTTCACACTTTACATCTCATCCCTCATCTGTCTTCTCTTCTAAGCCTCTCATATCCAGCCAGTCACTATAGCTTGATAATTGTCATCTTTGAATGTTTCTTTAATCCAATCCCTATTTTCCATACTTAGAATCCTTGCTTCAGTTCAAGCCTCAAAGCCTTTATCTCAGCACCATTCTAAATGGGTTCAAGAATCATTGTTGTAAGACAGAGACGGGAGTCTGTCTCTTAATTGTTCAAAATCCTAAAATGGGTCTCCTTCCCCCCACAACATAAGAGCAAACTTATCACGTCAATACAGCACAGCCATGACCAGGTTCCTGTCCGTGGGACACATTTCCCCGGGAAGACCGTCTGGGTGACAATTTGCAGTGCACACCTATGGCTGCGTGGTGAAGCCCTTTCTCAAAGGGAGCTCACTTCCCTCTCCGTGAAGGGGATCTGGATCTGTGAACTGACTCCTACCTGGGAATCTGGCAAAAGGCCACACATCCCTCACCCCACGCCCCTCCCCCCCCCCACTGCCACTCTGGTATCTCAAATCAAGCATATGTCTGCCAGGTCTGAAATGTTCCTGTATATATTGCAGTGTAAGAGGCTGAACATGTAGTTAAGCCCAAGTATGTCTGTGACCAGGTCGCCGTCATTGCGTCATCCCACCTGTTTTATCAGGCCTCATCTTGCTCCCCCTGGCTTACCGTGGAAATCATACCTCCCGTTCACGAGGACAGTGCCCTCATAACCCAATCACCTCCCGGAGGCTCCATCTCCTAACAGCATCGCAGTGGGGGTTAGGTTCCAACACCTGACTTTGGGGGCGGGGGAGACACAAACATTCAGGTCATAGCAGTCCAGCTGGCACAATCCAGTGTTGTGTTCGCCTTCCACCATCTCATGCCCTCAGAACACTTTGCCATTCATGTGGCTTCGGCTGTGTCCACAAAGACTGGAAGGATTAGGTAACAGGTGGTGTATTACACCTCCTCCTGCAGTAAGGCCTCATTTCCGCACCTTGGCTTTGCTGGAATAAAACTCTTGTGATCCGTCCGAGGCACAGGGTGCCCCTGGGTGGGCGGAGTCTGGAGGAGAGTCGACAGCCCCCTGTGAATCAACCGCCCTGTGTGACGCCAGCAGAGTTCTTCATAAATACATCTCTAAATGCAGCGAGAGGCTGGTTTCTCTCCACGTGAGAGAGGGTTGCTTTCACCGCGAGGAATGACGAGAGGGATTTGAGAGGTCAAGGTCCTCAGCCTGTACGTGCCATCCCTTGGGGTCCCTTCTCTCCCCGTCAGTTCCGGTTCCCTTAACTTGGCACAGGAGACCAAAGAGAATTATCATCTAACGGTCACTATAATTCAGTGGTCCTTACAGACTCTGTGTTTGACCCACGTTCACCTGCAGCCGCAGGGGATAAGGGCTGCTTTCGGAACTGCCCTAGACACCTTTTGATTTTCTACCTGATTTTCTACCTGCAGCCTGAGTTGAGGATTCAAGGCTTTGAAGCTGCAGCCCATGTTTCAATATTTCTAATCAGCATTATCAGCTCAGCTTCTAAGTGGCATACAGTAATTAATTACTGAATCAACAACTTGCCCTCTATGTGCACCCCCCGAGCCAGGTGCCGGGGAATTCCCCTGCACACAGCACTTATCAGTGTCCCATTTCTCCAGCAGCACGCCCCCTTCTGGCCGCCAGAGCCACGTGTGTGCTCTAGTGGTGCCTCCCGACGTGGGCTATGTGGACCCTTCTGTTACGGCGGGGACGACTGCCGTGGATGTGCAGGTAGGTGGGGCTGGCCCCTGGCCAGCTGGCTGTCTGTCTTTGCCTCTTTCGGTGGCTGCCAGCCCACTGGTGGGCCAGGCCAGGTTCCAGGGCAGCTGGCCATGGGGCCCTTGGGGCCGGAGGCTGGTGGCAGCCCATTGGTGGACAGGTGAGCCCCTGGCACTGATAGGCCAGAGAGAGGACTCCAGAATAGCACCTGTCAGCACCAGTGCCCTTGTGGTAGAACGAGCTCCCCGACGGGAGGCCCCAGTAGCCTCCTGCCTCCTCAGGAGGCTCTCAAGATGGGCAGATGGGTCCGACTCAGGCTCCTTTCAAAGTACTGCTTTTGTGCTGGGACTCAGAGCATGTGAGATTCTGTGCGTGCCCTTTAAGAGCAGATCGTGTTTCCTGCAGCCCCCCCAGACCTTCCACACGCAGACCCCGCCGGCCTTCGCAGCCGGGTATTCTGGGGCTCGTCTTCCTTGTCAGGACCCCTGGGTTGGGAGCCCAGCGTGGCGGCTTGAGACCCCTCACTCCTCGGGGAGAACCTCTGCAGTTTTGATTATCCTCCTGCTTGTGGGTCGCCTACCCAAGACGCGGGTCTTGAGTTCACCGCGTCTCCTGCCTGGCTCGAGGATCCTTCTGCGTATCGTCAGTTGTGGAAAATCTTTTCTTCTGGTCTTCGGTTGTTCTTATAGACAGTTGCTCTGTAATTACAGCTGTAAACCGTTGGAATTTTGGTGTGCCTGGGGAGGAGGGGAACTCAGGGTCTTCCTACTCTGCCATTCAGCCATACTCTATGATCGTACATTTAATAACTAAAAAGCATTCTAAAGAGAAACTTCCTTTTATTTGAGCCAAAAAATCACACCTCAGAGTGTCCAAATAAAACATGTACAGCCGGATGAGTTTTCACAAAGTAAAAATTGACCAAGTCTCTACCACCTGTTAAGGAAGAAAATAAAAACAGTAACATCGCCCCTCATGGCTCCTCTGGCTTCCCTTCCAGTCACAACACTTACCCCCAGAGATAACCAAGACCCTGGTTTCTGCCATCAAAGATGAATTTTTCCTGTGCTTAAAATACACGTGCACACACGTACATGCATGCCCAATGTGTACATACACGCACATACACAGTACACGTGCACACACACACAGTACACATATATATGTGCTCACACACACATACCATACAGTGTGGACCTCACTCACTGTGTCTGGGTTTGTTCACTCAGCATTATCTTTCTGAGATTTATCTCTGCTGCCTATATCAAAAAAACCTGTGTCTATATCATAGCATTAAGCCATTCTTCAAGTCACCGTTTAGAATTTATAGCAATTTTCCTTTTAAATTTAGACCTATAATCTATCTGGAATGAATTTTATGTGTCCAGTGAAGAAGGAATCAATACTCATAGTTTTAAAATACGGATATCCAGTTTATCCAGAATAATTCAGTTATTTTACTGCATTTATGTGTGTGTGTGTTCAGTGGAGATTTTTATTCCGTTCCATTCCTCTATGTGCCTGTTTCTGCACCTATTAGCGTACTGTCTTAATTATGTAGCTTTATGTAAATCTTAATATCTGGTAGTGAAAATCCTCCACGTTTGTTCCACTTCTTCAGGGTTGTCTTGGCTATTTTCGGCTATTTGTATTTACGTGAAAATGACTCAGATAAACGAATCACTATCCAGGTTGATTTTGGATTCACCTCATTTTGTTTTTAATTTCTCTAAGGTTTTTGTCCCCAAATTCTAATTTCCTTGACAGCTTATCTATGCCAGTAAATAAACAAATGCATACACATATCCAACGCGCTGTGCTTCCTGGAACACACGCACTTCTGGAGTCTCCTGTCACATTAACTGCTGTCTTGGCTTGGCCACGAGGCTAACTTTTAGCTCCTGAAACAGCAAAATCATGGATACTGAGGCTTGATCTCCGGGAAGACTTGCTTTTGGGATGCTTCCTTTTCGAACCTAGGTAAAATGCTGGGAGAAGCTCAACCTAGCCACCTGGAGAAGCCATGCTGGGAACTGAAGACTTGGCTAAGGTCCCAGCCAACAACTCGCGCTAACTTGCCAGCCACGGCAGTGAGCCTTCCTGGAAATAGAACCTCCAGCCCTCTTCGAGCTTCCCCAGCTGGAGCCACATCCCCGTTTGAAGGAGCTCGAGAACATGAATGATTTTGGTTAGATTAAGCCTCTAAATTTGGGGGTAGTTCTTTATCCACTCATGGAATATATGTATGTGTTTGTGTGTGTGTGTGTGCAAGTTTTGGGTGATTTATTACACATGTATAGAATTGTGATGTGCAGTGAAATTATATATAAACTCTCTTCTAGTTATTCTTGGAAGGAGTGTTGGCCTAACACTTTTTCACAGTCAGAAGTGCAAATATAATTGAAGAACAGTTTTCCATAGTGAATGGCATAGAATAGAAGGATGATTAGGATTGAAGCATTGTGAATAATTGGACACTATGCCCCATTAATCCAATCCATTCAATAAAGACAGGGCAGGCTGGGCCGTATAAAGTGCATTACTGTAATGGTAGCTTTGCTGACAGTACAAAGATTGTGAGTGTTCTCAGGCACTTACATGGTTGGTGAATAACAAGCCCTTGGAGTCACTGAGTTGCAGATTGTGTAAATATATGTTGTATGTCATGTTTCTCATTTCCATTATATAACGGGAGGAGAACCTGAGAGAATATATGCAGATGATCCTACAAGTGAATTATATTTTTTAGGTAATTATACTTTTAGAATTGACATATTTACATTTTAGAAATGTTTGTCAGGAACGTAGAAGGTCATATATGTTCCAGTTATTTATTTTTTATTTTATTTTTTTTGTGGTTCGCGGGCCTCTCACTGCTGTGGCCTCTCCCATTGCGGAGCACAGGCTCCGGACGCGCAGGCTCAGCGGCCATGGCTCACGGGCCCAGCTGCTCCGCGGCACGTGGGATCCTCCCGGACGGGGGCACGAACCCGTGTCCTCTGCATCGGCAGGCAGACTCTCAACCACTGCGCCACCAGGGAAGCCCTATGTTCCAGTTAAATGATCTTTTCTCCCCTTCTCCTGGTAAACACAGTGAGGATTCTTTGATGTACCTCAAATGATTTAGACGCGTGCCACGAGCAATCTGCGACTAATAACCGTGAACATGCTGAGGTTTGCAAATTATAGACTTTATAAATAACTTAGAGCAATTCAAGGTTATCTGTAAAATTCTACTTGATTGCATTTTGACGTCTCCTTCAAATTGTGTGCTGAACATTTTCTATCCACCACCCTCCCCCCACCCACCATTCTCTCTACTCTTTCCACTTTGCTCCAACTCACAGGGGATCATTGGCAAGAGATCTGAGGGAAGGGAGGTGGTAAAGTCCGAGTCTTGGTTTTTTTTTTTTTTTTTGACTCTCCCTGCAAGATCTCTGCAGGTTGACTGTGTCCTTGACAACCGCAGTGCATCTTAGATGCTGTTCCCCACACAGCATCCCCTCCCTCTGGGATCTAGTAACTGTACCTCCACTAACCCTGCAGGCTTAGGGGTGTTGTGTCTCACCGTTGTTACCAGATTCCGGATGGGACCTTCCCTCCTGACCCCCTGAATCCTGCCCACAGGATGAAATGGTTCCTTTTACAAATCGTTCCCATGTAAATTCTCCTTAAATCTACGTACGCTGTCTCTTTTCTGCCAGGGTGTTAAGGAAAGTTAAGATGATTTCGTTCTCAGCGTAGTTTACTCACAGATCTGGGTTAACTTGTGGGCTTGGGTCTGAACTTGACATCATCCATCACGAGCCAAACACTGGTCTAAAAACCAAAGTTCAGCCTCTGAATTGAGTCCCGTGCAGCCCTTTAGAAGTAACAGTTATCACAATGGCATCTGTCCAGTGTAATGAATAGTGGGTCCTAGAATTTCTGAATGTCCACTCTGGAAAGAAACTCAGAGCTCATCTGATCTCACTCCTTTCTTTATGTGGGAAAACTAAGGTCCAGAAAGCGGACATCCCTTTCCCAGTATCACGGTGGGAGTGGGTCTAAATCTACCAGCAGGAGGGCTGCATGTTGAGAAGAGACATTCGTGGACTGAGAATCTGGAGTTTGGTCTCTACCAATTCACTCACGTGAACATCAGGCAGCAAATGCAAGCGCCTCGTTCTAGAAGTGAGCAAGGGGCAGACATCATTCCTGCCCTCAGGCAACTCCCATCCTTACGGGGAAGGCGGAAAGTTAAAAGATACCCAGATCATTATAATTTGTCATTATGACTGTGAGTGAGACCAATAAGCAACAGCAGAGACACCTCCTTTAGGAAGCAGTTGGGGAAGACCTTTTGCTGCAAAGGTGGTATTTAAGCACATACCCAAATGGCTCAGTGAGGTCACCACCCGCACGTTCTTACAGAGCGCCTACTGTGTACCAAGCTCGGTGCTGTGTGCTGGGGCTTCCTGAGAACCACCAGGCACTGTATCTTAGTAGAAGAAAGAGACAATCCATCTTAAAGATTGAGGCTCTGAAATGACAAGGGTTATGTTGGCCACCGACAGGACACACTGAACATCCACAAACGGGTGTTCAGTGTACTTGGGAGGTCAGGGCAGGATCCCCGAGAAAGTCTGGCTCACGGCTGGGTAGCGATCGAGTGAAAGAATAGGGGAAGAAATAGCATTCTGGGACCCAAAGCAAAACCGAAGCAAAAGCACGTGGGTGTGCCAGGGTCCCACAGGAGGCATGTGGAGACTTCAAGGACCGAAAGGTCCAGGCGTTACAAGCTCAGAGCATAAAGGAAAGCCTGGGGCAAGGTGAGGCTGGAGAGAGGTCAGGGGCCAGCAACACAGGGTTTTCCAGGTCCTGTTAAAGAATTTTGCTGTTAACCTTAGAGCACTGGGAGGTACTAACCTCCTTAGGGGTGTGTGTGTATGCAAGTGTATGCACGTGTATTTGTGTGTATGTGGACATGCACTCAGACACAATGGTTACTCTGCCTTTAACATGGGTGGAAAGAAGATAATTATGTGAAGAGCCGAGGTGGTGGGGGGAGCACTGGCCAGGCAGTCAGAACATCATGTGCAAAGGCCCTGAGATCAGAAGAGCTTTGCACGTTTCTTTGAGGAACTGAAAGGAGACCAATTGGTTGGAGCATGAGGAATGAGGTAGAGTTTCGAGATGTTCGGAATTATGCGGGGGCCAGACCATGCTGAGCCTGTGGGCTCTGACAAGTGCTTTCAGTGATGCCCTGGGAGGCACTCATGCAGTCTCATTTCATCATTTACTGGCTGTGTGACTGGAAAAGTCCCTGGTCCTCTCAGAGCCTCGGTATCCTCATCTGTCAAATTGGGCAAACACAGCCACCGTTGTAGGGCTGCCAGGAAGATTAAATGCGGTACAACATACACGGGTGCTGTCATCACCACCATCTCCAGTATGTCTCCTCACTTCCGTCTGCCGAATGTCAGCACTGAGCTAGGCCAGTGACTACTAAACTGTATGCATTAAATGCTACCCAGGAACTAAAAACACCGCCCTCCCCACTGGTTCAAACCCAAGTCCACTGACCTAGAATTTGCAGGGACAGTGCCTGGGAACCTATACTTTCAAACAAACACACCAAGTGCCTGGCATTTGGAAGCCACTTGACAAGATGTCCTCAGCAGGCCCTTAGACACCAAACATTCCTTGAGTCGGTGCCCCCAACTCCGGCTCTGGGGCCCACGTTGAATGTGACCCTCTGGAGGTCAACTCTGTGGCCAGTTTCCTACTCCAGGCTCTGCCAGAGACTTTGCAGATTATGTTGGATGCCTCCTCTCCCTCCCTGTTTCATAATCTAATTATCCTAGAAACCGGATGTGACAGGCTCCCTCCCAAACCCATTTAAACATCTCAAAGGGCACCGTTCAGGACCCGGCGTTTTATCCTTCGCCAGGCCCTGACCCAAGAAGCCTGGAAGATCTCTTTGTGCTAATTAGCAATGAAATGTCCTTCTGCCACAATAATCCGATTATTGGGCCCAGGAGAGAGCACATCACGGGGGTCAGCCCCCTGGAACAGCACACCCTCTCCCTGCGAGCACTTCTAGTGTCTGTGTCTCTCTCTGTGTGCGTTTTTGAAAATGTGATGAATATAAAGGTGCCTTTCCCCAGGAAATGAAATGCATATTCGCAAAGTGATCGACCCCTTTCCAGAGCTGTGGGCCACGTCAATCCCGTGGTGCCTCTTCTAGTGGCTGACGTGAGCCAGCCATGCCGGTCACTCACTGAGCACAACTTACTGTGTTTCCTTCTAGACCTTTTCAGGTAATGCTTTTCTTTCTAGATACATGGGATTATACTGTAGATATTGTTCCTCAGTCTTTGAATGGGTGGATAAATATAGGAAAAGAGCCCAGAATTGGAGATGGAAGATCTGAACTCATATTCCAGCTCTACCTACCAACTATCTAAACTCGAAAACGTTACACTTTGAGATCCAGTGCCCTGCCGACCACCTGTGGGAATTGGAGGAGATGCCAGAGAGCTTCTTGCCTTGAGTCCGGTCAGTTTACAGGAAGGCTCTGTGTGATGGTTCGCTCTTGGCCACTGTAACAGTGTTGATGAGGAGGGCATTTGTTGAGGACTGACTGTATCCCAGCTATTGTGCTACTGACTTGAAATGCATTAATTAATGTGATCTCAGAATGACTCTTAAGGTAGGTAAAAAGTCCAAGGATTTTGTAAGTAATCAGGTAGAAAAACCTGGCTAGAAATGGCGTGATATTATTTATAGTTTTCATTTGTTTTGTTCTCATGAATATTCACGTCTCCCCGCAAAAACAGTGATGAGTTTTATTAGAGTCATGCCCTTGACCCTTTCTGGCCCTTTCACAAAGTTAGAAACAGGCATGGTATTATATTAAACTTCTAAACTTTGAGAATATCCTGAATTCTGAAGCATTTCTGGGCCCAAAGATTTTGGATAAGGGATTTGGGCTTGCCCATATTACACTCATTTTAAAGTTGATCAAACTGAGACTCAGAAGGGTTTAAGTACTTTCCCCAAATCAGTTGGTAGGTAAGCAGGCTGCGATTTGAACCAAGAGCTGTCGGACACCATAGACCATTCTGTTTCCACTAGATTATGCGTGTTAAAAGTGATTTGAAAATTAGACAAAGTGACCCCTGAGCGTGTTCTTTCTACCTCTGATTTCTGTGGATCTCAGGCTAAAGCACCTCTTATTTATAGTCTATATCTCCAGAGCAGCTATGCTTCATCTTAGCTTTTATGTAACAAACTTATCGCCTAATTTGGAATCCAGGAGCAAATAATCCTTAAGTTCTTCTAATATGCTTTGGGTAAAGCACCTACCTGTCAGGGTCAGCACTGTATTTAGGAAACTGAATTACATTTACGGGGGTTCAACTGAATACCCTGCAAGGAAGGAAATATTTATAGAAGTGGGGGAAGCATTAAGAGAACTGTGACAGGATGTAGGGTGCCCAAGACAAGCAACCCTGGGATGCAGTTTCCACCCCTATAGCTGTGAAGGGACAAGGGGGGAATGAAGAGAGATCAGACCCCAGATGGAGTTGCGGTTTGGAGGAGAATCACTCGGCGAGGGCCACATGGGGAGGGAGGCAGTCACTGCTGGACCGTGGCCCAGTCAGTCTTTTATCCTGCCCTCCGGTTGTCTGCTTGTGCTGCCCGACGGCCAAACCCAAATAAGAGTGAAAGGGCAAGGAGCGCAGCAGATGTAATTCATAAGGATTTGGCCTCACACAGCCCAGCAACTGGCAGTGAAGTGTGGACAGTGGACCTTTGGGCAGAGAGTATCCAGAGCAGGTCCTGTTGTCGGATGGCGTTGTGCGTGGTCAGGTGTGTGAGCTGGACCCAGGATGCCTCGTGGATGAGTCAGCTTGGGCTGCTCTAACAAAATACCATAGACTGGGTGGCTTAAACAACAGACACTTAAAAAAATATTGAAGTATAGTTGATTTACAATGAACAACAGACATTTTTTTTTTCTACAGTTCCGGAGGTTGCAAGTCCAAGATCAGGGAGCAAGCATGGCTGAGTTCTCTTCCTGGCTTGCGGATGGCCACCAGATGGTCGAGATGTCCTCATGTGGTGGAGAGAGAGCTTTGGTGTCTCTTCCTCTTCTTATAAGGACACTAATCCCATCATGAGGGGCCCATCCTCATCTGAACCTAATTCCTTCCCAAAGGTCCCCACCTCCAAATACCAATCACATTGGGAGTTAGGGCTTCAGCAATGAATGGGGGTGGGTACAGTTCAGTCCATAGCACGTTGGTTGACTTGGAATTCCCTCATGACACTCATGAATTCACTCATTCATTTAGAAATTTTTTTTGGCCTTTTAATTATCCTCATCCTCCTTTTCTGTCTCTTCTAAGTTGCACTGAACAATGGGTGCCGCACACTTTACATCGTTCAGTCATAATAATGAATCACTTTATGAATGAGGCATCTGAGGCATTTTACTACTAACTCATTGACTCAAGACTGAGAACATTTTTCTTGTGAAGAGGGCATTCTGTTTATTCAGGAGAAATATTTTTATGAGTTTCCTGGGGTAGAAGTGAAATCACAAAAATGTCCTGGGATAAAGCCTTCCAAGGAGGGAATTTCCTCTGTACGTCCCTTATTTGAAGAGTATCTCATGGGCCGAGTCAGTAATGGAAGTAAAATTTCATTAACGTGGAGGGATTTGAAGATGGGTTTTGGGCTGGAATCTGGAAAGAAAGGAGAGCTGGAATCAGTATCCATGAGGGGACAGGTGGAAAGAGGAACAAGGGAAAAATACAGACAACCAGCCAGCCAGTTCAGAGGCCTGGGTGAGAAGGGAGTTTGAGGAACGTTTGCCCATTTTTGTGAGTTGTTTATGTGTGGGGGATGCAACGTAGACCCTCCTCCATTTGGACACTTCAGGAAAGTCTGCTGTGCTCACCGAGGCTTCAGTGCAGATGGGTTATTTCAGGGACGTCTAAGAGGATGAGTTCTGTTCCAGGTTAGCAGGGAGTGAAAACTGCTTCAGCACATGTCAGCAAGAGAGCAGAGGGGCATCTGTGTAGCCTCTATTTTATGGACAAGCGCCTTGAGGTTTGGCAAGTACCTTGTCTAAAGCTATATTGGAAGTGATAGAGCTTATTCAAGTAGAATTTAGATCTGTCTGCTTTCAATGGCTGAATTATTTACACTCTTCTGTGCTGTTTCTGCAGCGATCAACATTGTGATAATTGCAGTAAGGTGGTGGCGTAGGTGAACCGTGAACAAATGCTTTCCTTAAAGAGTTATACTGTACACATCCCACTTCTACTTGAAAAATCAAAGGTGGCAGGAAGCTCACTGCCTCCCAAAGAGCCGGTTAGATTTTTTCTTTTAATTCCTTGGGGGTGAAACTTACTCTATAAAATAAAAGAATTTCACTTTCAGTATGAAAGTGAAGATTTCACTTTGAATCTCTTAGCCCTCATTCAAAATTTTGAGGTAGCATCAAAGAAGTATTCCCTCCAAATTATCAGAAAGTCTTTCCAGCTCTTAGAGGGGAAGTCGCAGTTGACCCTTTCCTCCCCCAGGTTAAGGAACCACAATGTTGCCAATGAATTGTTTCTATGACAACAATTCCATGTTCCTTCTCCAAAGGTCGCCTAGTCCCGCGAATGCTCAGCCTTCGAGAATATATAAGCATTATTTGAAACGAGTACAACTTAAAAACATTTTTATTAATATATGCACAGGATATTAGTCACCAACAGCTTGCCTTCTCCTGAGCCAGAGCCATGTTGGGAGAGACCTGGGGAGGGCTGTGGGTTGCCAGCTGATGGAGCAGTGGAATACAGACCGCCATCTGCTAAGTGGAAGAGAGGACCTGAGAAGTGGCTGGAGAAAGCTGGGTCTGCTTCTCACACAGTCAGGAGAGGAGACAAATCACGTAGGAAAGAACCGGGCACCCCGTGGGAAATGGCAGTGCCCCAGGCAGCGCTGCGATTCCCAGGGTCACGGACATTGGCCGGCATGAGCCAGGGAGGAATGAATGGAGGTACCATCACCATCTCTTTCATTTCCTGGCTGTGGTCCCTTCACTGCCAAGGCCCACGTCATACTGAATCATTGTCAAAGGGCTGTCAGGTCCCCTGCCAAGGAGCATAAGGAGAGGCTGTGGCCAAGGACCGAGCAGGGCACAGAAGAGGGACGAGTGACAGCTGTGGCTGTGGAACGGCCCCTGGCAGATTTCTAGACAATTCAGCAAAAGAGCCAGAAGGTGCAACCCAGGACTCCAACACCCACTGCAAGTAGTTCAAGTTTCCACACCGGAAGAAGAGGCGTTGGGTCGGTGAGATGTTGGCGTTTGGGGACGGTGACGCTAGTTGTGGAGATTCGATCACGGAATCAAGTAGAAGTTCTAAATTTTCAAGATATCCTTAGAGATGTTCACGTTGTTTACTTTCGGATGTGTACAAAGAAAACAAACTACACTGATGAGGTGGGTGTGCTGGAGACTGAGTCTCAAGGAGGGCTTTGAATGAGATCAGATATATTGATTAATGTCTGCTTTGACTGTGTCTCCACTTCTTCTCTTGGATACCGTTAAAACATTATGTGAGATGTGAGCAACAACAAACGTATGAACTACCCAGGGATAAACTCAAAGACACTATTTGGAAACAAATAAAAGTTTAAAAATAAATGGAGAGCCATACGATGTTCCTGGAGAGCCTCACTCAATCTTCTGAAAATTAAAATTTGTCCCAAATTGTTGTATAACTTAAACATAGTTCTACCTAAATCTTAATGTGATGCTATACTAGTTGGCAAAGTGATTCTAAAGGAATTCTAACCATAAACATAGGATAACATCCAAAAGGATTTTTAAAAAGGCCAGTGGAGGGGGCCGTCACCTGTTATATGAGACATTACTGTAAACATAAAATAATTTAACTCCTGGTGCTGGTATAGGAGAGAGAAGATGTAATAGAAAGAGACATAATCTATTATTTAAACTCTAATGTATGAAAGGGTAGTGGTTCAAATTGGAAGTTAAAATGATTATTTGGTTACTTGTTAAATAGTATTTTGAAGTTTGGCTGAGGGAAAAATCAGGTATATACTCATCTGACATGTAAAACTGCTTGCAGAGAGAGTGAAGCTTGACTATAAAAAGTGTGGTAATAACAACAAAGTATACACCTATATAGAGACAGGTTTGAGTAAAATTTATAAGAATAGAATAGATATTTGAAAATTGCAAATAAAAAGATGGGTTTACTTAATGAAATGCTTTTCATATACACATATACGCATATGCATATGTATGTGTATGACAGTGTAAGTGATTAACAAAATAACACAGAGCTACTTGTATGATATGAAGAAAATTCCCTAATGAATAATTATAGAGGTAGAATAAGTAATTGGAAAAGTTATGAGCAAGAAATGTTTTTACTTCATGTCCAATAAGCATAGTTAGTGTGACTGGAGGATGACACATCAAGATCTTTAATGGCATTGTAGGACTGATTGGAAAATGATACTTGGGCTTCCCTGGTGGCACAGTGGTTAAGAATCCGCCTTCCAATGCAGGGGACATGGGTTCGAGCCCTGGTTCGGGAAGATCCCACATGCCCCGGAGCAACTAAGCCCCTGCGCCACAAGTACTGAGCCTGCACTCTAGAGCCTGCGAGCCACAACTACTGAAGCCCGCACACCTAGAGCCCATGCTTTGCAGCAAGAGAAGCCACCGCAATGAAGAGTAGCCCCTGCTCGCCGCAACTAGAGAAAGCCCACGTGCAGCAACAAAGACCCAACGCAGCCAAATAAACAAACAAACAAATAAATAAATAATTTTAAAAAGAAAAATGATCCTTCTGGTCTATTAAATGATAGACCAGAAAATAGACACTTGGTAGATTAAATGTGCATTTTAATTGCATGTTTGAATTCCCTGTTTTGTTTCATTATGAGGAGCTGATCTTTTTTTAAAAAAATCTTCATTTAGTTAAACCAGAAATCAAAAGACAATCAGCTAGGAAACGCAAAGAAGTATCTGCCCCATAAATCCAGAGGCAGAACAAAAGCGCCGCTGGTTTTTTGAAAATCGTTTTTATCTCTTGGAAATCTAAGTCAGAATATATTTAGTTTACATGGTCAAAATTGGCATTTCTGTATCTATGGTTTGCTCAATTTGATTTTGACATTTCACATGAAAATGTGTGTTTACACGGATTTATTTGCCATAATTTAAAGCCTTCTGGATCACCTTATATCCATTACAATCATGCATTCTAAGCCCCAGATATAGGTGTATGTTTATGACACTGCTGGCAAAATGTCCAGTTATATTGATTTAATTTTTTCAGATTAATGAGAAAATTAAAAAGGAAATCTTAATATGTAAGCAATGTGTTGTGTCTGGTTAGGTAGAGCAAAACTGATATCATGGTGAGTTACCATCAACGAGTGTTTATTTTTTCCATATCAGGAATGAGAAAAGTGGTGAGGAAATAAAATCACATGGCGCAAAGCGGTAGAACATGTCCAAATCGAAATAACTCTCCGGATTAGAGGCCATGGAGGGGCTCCCGTGTTCATATAATGTTTCAAGCAAGCTTTTCTTTTATTCTAACAAAACAGTTTTTATGTTTCTCATTAATGTTGTTTATTTAAATTTTATTTGCTTCATGGTCTTATTTATGTTTCTATTATAAATTTTATTTGGTTTTATAGTTGATTCAAGAAGGTTGTGCTTAATTTGCTGCACAAAGGATACCAGAGCTTTCAAATTTCCTGCCCCTCTGAATATAACCCATTGGAATGAATGCTGGATTATATCTCAGGAGACCTGAGATGAGACCCCATGTCCTGGCTGGTGTCATAGACCAGTTCCTTCCACCTTGAGGGCCTCAGTTTCCCATATAAAAAATGAGAGGTTTGAACACAAACTGTGGTCCTCAGATCTTATGCAGCATAAGAATCACTGGAGGAGCTCGGTGAACACGCACGTTCAAGGTTTCCAGCTTCAGAGAATCCGAGTTAGCAGTTTGGTGGCCCCGGAGACCCTGCCTTTGAACACACATTCTGGGCCATCCTTATGTAGGTGTGTTCTGGGCACACATTCAGAAGTGTCATCCTTAGACAGGGGTTCTTAGGCTGGAGGCAACGGCAGCATCACCCAGGAGCTCTGAAATCATACTGATGTCTCTGGCTAAACCTAGACCAGTGTAGACTTGCCCATGTACAGGTTTTAAGAAAGCTCCCTTGGTGACTCTAGGTGTAGTCAGGATTGACTCCCTTTGCAGTCAAGAGCAAGTGAATGTTAGCATGTTGAAAATTATTTTGTCAAGTAGTTAACTGAAATTCAGGAAACTGTTTTGATCTGTATTTTCTCCAAATGAATTTTTCAACTATAATTAGAAGCTATGTTAGTTGTAAGCCAGCTATCCCGTCTCTTACGTAGTCACAAAATGCTCACTGAAAACAAACTGTGGTACCGCCGAAGAGAACAGAGAATTAGGCAGCATCTGAGAGATTTTCGGAAGGAACATCTTCTGCCTGATGAGTCTAAATCTTCCGTGACAGGGTAATGGGGCTTAGAGATGGGAAGACGATGACAGGTGTAATACATCTTGTCTTGAGCAAAGTTAGGATTCTTCATTGCATGACACATCTGTTTCATATTAAAAAGATATTCTTAATGACAACCACTAGGTACGTACCCAGTCATGTTTTCTTGGATAATATTTTGTGGATGAAAGCTTGTCTATACCAAGTATAAAGAAAGATTTTCTAAAAAGGTGGACTGAAATGTTAGAATTGTAAAACTCAAAAGTCATCTTCAACTCCTCCATCACTCTGACCCATCTCGCTCATCCGGCCCTCATATCCTGCCAATTCTACCACCAGGGACTCCAACGGAACTTCATACTGTGTAGACACGGTGTCTTCATGGCAACAGGATCAGAAAAACAAACTTCTGACCTGAATCTGAATACCCTATAAATATATCTCTAAATATGGTACCAGAAGGCAAACAATTTTTATTAACTTTTTCTTTTATATTGGAGTATAGTAGATCAACGATGCTATGCTAGCCTCAGCTGTACAAGAAAGTGACTCAATTATACATCTACACGTATCTATTCTTTTTCAAATTCTTTTCCCAATTAGGTTGTTACACAATATTGAGCAGAGTTCCCTGTGCTCTACAGTTGGTCCCTGTTGGTTATCCATTTTAGATACAGCCGTGTGCACATGTCAATCCCGCACTCCCTAGCTCTCCCCCCGCCCTTCCCCCCTGGTAACCATAAGTTCATTCTCTAAGTCTGTGAGCCAGAAGGAAAAATGTTAAAGGTGTTGTAATGATTTTCACTTGCGGAGAAGCAGAGAGGGGAGAATTCCTGGATACTGCATCTAATCACCTACTTCTCTGCACCCCACTGCCACTGCTTTAGTTTAGAATACCAGTGTCTATTTCCAGAGATATTGTAATAGCTTCTCAACCCCGTAGTAGATAACCAAGGCTCCAATTCCTGGTGTCATCAGTCACTCCTCCTCACATTTTGTACAGAATTTTCAGTTGCGTGTTCATCACCGCTGGACATTATCCCTTACCTGTACTGCTGGGGAAGTACCCTCACTGGAATCTCCACGCTATTTCAGCTAACATTCTGCTCTCAGATTACTTTTTACAGTTCTGGTCACATAATTCCTCTGTGGAAAAAAAGTCTCTGTGGTTCCTATTGCCCACCAAAATTAGTCCAGGATACGTTAATGTCCTATTACAGTCTAGCTTAAATTTACCCTTTTGTTTTTAAACTCCTGGTAAATCACTCATCAGTCAATAGTCATTTTCTTTTATTCTTTTTTCTTTTTTTTTTGCGTTACGCGGGCCTCTCACTGTTGTGGCCTCTCCCTTTGCAGAGCACAGGCTCCAGATGCGCAGGCTCAGCAGCCATGGCTCACGGGCCCAGCCGCTCCACGGCATGTGGGATCTTCCCAGACCGGGGCACGAACCCGTGTCCCCTGCAACGGCAGGCGGACTCTCAACCGCTGCGCCACCAGGGAAGCCCAATAGTCATTTTCTTAAAAATTCATGAGCACTATAGTTCTTTTTTGTGCCTCTGTATGTACTTTTTACCCTGAATGCTCATACTTTCCAATATTTATGCCTTTCTCAGAATGTGCTCCCTCTTTTTTTTAAGTTTTTTGTTTTTTTGGCCGTGCCACACAGCACGTGGAATCCTAGTTCCCCAACCAGGGATCGAACCCACACCCTCTGCATTGGAAACGTGGAGTCCTAACCACTGGACCTCAGGGAAGTCCCTAAGCACTCCCTTTTTTACATAAAGCCTTCTCTAACTCTCTGTTGGAAAAAAATTTTTTTCATTGCAATTTAAAAATCTCATTCTTTCTTATGGTAATCTTAAACCATTGAAAGAACCTGGGTTTTTATTCAGAACATTTGCAAGTTTGAACCGATGAATAACAGTCTTTCATATTTTATTAGCAATACTCATGCAACTTTTTGAGGGTAGACAACAAGGATCAAGGACAAAAGGATAAAGAGTAGATAGTACGCTATTGCAATGAGGTGGAGAGACAGAGTCTGTGCTTGGTGAGTAGCAGTAGAGGTGGTAGAAATGGTCAGATTCTGGATATATTTTAAAGATGGTGCCAAGAGAATTTGCTGCCATACGAGACACGGGGTGTAAGAGAAAGGAAATAATTTTAAATGACTCCAAGGTTATTGGTCTGAGCAACCAGAAAATTGGAATTTGCATTAACTGAGATGGGGAAAACATGGAAAGCCAGTATTTAGGGTGCAGATCAGGAGTTCAGATTTAGAGTTGCGTTGTATGAGTTAACTAGTAAATATAGAATTGGAAATTTTGAGTAGGTCATTGTATATAGAAGTCTGTTATTCAGGAGGGATGTCTGGTCTGGAAATAAAATGATCTGGATAAAAAATTGGGGAACTTCCAGTGTTATGTGATATTTGAAGCTTGTGAATCTGTAAGATCACACAAGGAGTGAATGGAGAGAAGGAGAGAGACTCGAAACTGATCTCTGTTGTACTCTGGTGTTTGTAAGTTGGGGAATGAGGATTATACAGAACAGGAGGCTGAGACGTAGTTAGGAGAAAGACAACAGGCATGTGGCAACCTGGAAGCTAAGCACAGAAGATGTTAAGAAGAGAGGACCCATTGCTCAAATACTTCTGAAAGATAAAATTAGGTGTGGATTGGAACATGTCCATCAGGTTTCACAACATGGCAGCCCTGGATGACTTTACAGGAACAGTTTGGTGGAGTAAGGTTGAAAGCTTATTAAATTGAGTTTAGAGAAGGGCAGAGAGGAATCGGTGACAACAAGGGGATAGATTTTTTTTTAAGCATAATTTTAATGTATGGGAAAGATGAGCAAATTACTGGACATTTCCTTTCATATGGGCCTTAAATCCTTATATAATATGTCTTGTAACATGTAGGTATTTGATGCATTTTGTTCATGCTCTAATATTGAAAAAAAATGAATATGCAGATATTGACATAGATGACCATGATATTATATGGGGAAGAAGCAACTAATAGAATGCCTGTATATTATGATATCATTTGTATTTTAAAGCACCAACACTGTGTGTGTGTTCATAAATACAAAAAAAAAAAAAAAAAACCAACCGTATCTGGAAGAATGCACAATGAATTATTCATAAGAATTTTATTCAGTTAGAGAACTGGGGTTGGGTGTATGAAATAAAAAGATAATTTCCATTTTTATTATATATAGAAAATTTCTAATATGAAAAGTATTAGAAAAATAAAAGGGATGTATAACATGGAGGGGATGTGACTCCTTAGTAAGTTGATAACAGTAAATAGAATTCATGCTTACTCAGCTTAATGGAAGTTTGGAGTTGATGATCGGTACGGCAGCTCAGTTATGGGAAATTTGTCTCGCTGTATGGTGTCCCTGTCTGTCTTTTAGGGGCCTCAGTGTTCTGAAGTACACAGTGAAGGATAGGAATGAGATGGCATCTGAGCTTCTTCCTCATTCTGCATATTCTTTGACCTCAGTGTTGGGAAATATACTGGTGATTGAGGCCACAAGTTTGCATTCTAATACTTTGTGTGTGTGTGTGTGTGTGTGTGTTGTGTGTGTGTGTGTGGTACGCGGGCCTCTCACTGCTGTGGCCTCTCCCGTTGCGGAGCACAGGCTCCGGACGCGCAGGCTCAGCGGCCGTGGCTCACGGGCCCAGCCGCTCCGCGGCATGTGGGATCTTCCCGGACCGGGGCACGAACCCATGTCCCCTGCATCGGCAGGCAGACTCTTAACCACTGCACCACCAGGGAAGCCCAATGAAGTGTTATTTATAACATTTATAAAAGCATAAAGGATGATATTGTCCCTGAGCAAATCCAAACCTATGGAGTTCCAGGATTTACAGCAGAAGTCAGCCTAGTGAATGTTTCTGCTTCTTTCACACATCCCCACCTAGCTTTCCTTTGAGGATGTAGCACTTTATCCAGGTCTCCACTGTTGAGGGACTTCTTACTGCAGGAGGAAGATACACGGACATTTCAGAGGAAGACAAAACATATAAACTGTTACGCAAGAGAAGCTTCCAATTTCAGTTGATTTCAATGCCAAAATCTTCCTTCTAGATGAGTGCAGACCCAAATTTGAAACCACACATGAAGAGTTTAAAGGTCAAAGCTGCTTCATCATTTCTATTTTTAGTAAGCAAATCCTTATTAAACAAACCCTTGAATAATGCAAAGCCGTAAGTCATCGATGGGTCCTTAGTGTGATGGAAAAAGCTGACTTTCAGATTGTTGAACTTATAAGACATAATGTAATGACTAGGAAAGCAGGGGTGTAAAATGCATTCCTCTTTACCCTAAATGAGCCCAGAGATTTTTCCTTAGCTCAGACTTATAAGCATTTTAGGTTTCCATTATAATTTTTACTACCCTATTAGGAGACGATCATTCGTGACAGGGAATTTGAGTCAATTATGCAATCTCTGAAGCTACACCAATATCTCATAGTCCCCTGTGTCTTTGATGAGCTCACTTCCTGAAGCCATCAATAAATGCTTCAAATGCAACCTTGACTGTAGCCTTGCAATTTCCTGGAAACTGTCTCTGATGTGTTCTAATGCATGAGGAGAGAGAGTAATGCATTCCTAATCTTGGTTCTGGGTGGCAATAGTAAGAGCCAAAGGCAAGAAGGGACCGGCATTCTAGACAGAGGAACCAGCACAGGAAATGTATGGAGGAATAAATGCACAAACAAGGGAATGTTTAGAAGATAATACCTTGACTGAATTGTTTTACCTTGGTGTGTTGATTGTTTCATAGATTAATACAGAATGAAGGAAAACTCAGAAAATCTCTCAAGGTCGCTTCTCTTTATCTGTAATTCACACAAAGGCCTAAAGGTCTCCACTAAAATAAATAAGAGTCAGACCTCAAAAGTTAAACCATTGGAGGGGTCAGTTTCACTGGGACGCAACCACGTGCTGGCTATAAAGATGGACACGAAAGACATGGCTCCTGTCTTTGTGGAGTTTGAACTCTGGTGAGGATCCTAAGAAGAGTCCTCAAGTAAATATCACCCAAGATCAGTGCATGAACTTCCTACTGCTGATCTAACAAATTACCACAAACTTGGTGGCTTATAACACATTTCCTCTCTTACGGTTCTGGAGGTCAGAAGTCAGACCTGGGTTTCACTGGCCTGCAGCTGATGTGTCAGCAGGGCTGTGTTCCTTCTGGGGGGTTCTAAGGGGGAACACGTTTCCTCGCCTTTTCCTGCTTCCAGAGACCACCTACATTCCTAGGCCCGTGGTCCTTTTCTCCATTCTCACAGCCGGTAGTGTATCATTGTCAAGTCTCTCTCTGACTTTCCTGCCTCCCAGTTTCACTTATAAGGACCCCTGTGGTTAGTTTTGACCCACTGTAACAACTTCCCATCTAAGATCCTCTATTTAATCTTATCTTCAAGATCCTTTCTACATGCAAGGTAACATATTCATAGGTTCTATGGGTTAGGGCACGGGCATCTTTGGAAGGCTACTAGGCTTCCAAAGGAAGGAAGGCTTTGGAAGGCTGCAAAACCAGGGAATATTTCTCTGAGCTGAGCCTTGAAGTTTGGGTAAGATCTGAATAGACCAAATTTCCTTTCTTTTTTTTTTTCCCCTTGCTTCCTCCCTCCCTCCTTGCCTGCCTTCCTTCCTTCCTGTTAATTTAGTCCAAAAGTCACTGGGAAGACCAAAGTGAATCAGTAACAGTATCCTATAGGATGGCATCAGACACAGACCACAGAGCCATTCCAGTGGTGACTGAAATGATAGTCTGAAATTCAGTATCAGAACAGGGTAAAAGAGGCATAGATCGGCATACAGGGATTTGAGCACATAAGTAAGTATGTTGGGAATGGGAGCCAGCTTTCCAGTGACAAGAAGGGAGGTAGAAATATGGAAAGATACCTTACGGTAACACCTCATGTATTATTCCATAACTAAATGAGTGGGTAGTTACAGATATAAAATAATTAGATTTAAGGTGTGTGTGTTCATGCATATGTTTCCACTAAGAGGGACTGGGGACAATAACGCTAGGGTAGCAATTAGCACACATTACATTCAGATCTTGGTCTCTAAATACCATGGAGGTGGAGTGCATTATCCAAGGAGCCCAGGGATTGTCAAAAAAGAAACATTTCAGTACCCCAGACAGCTCCCTGGACAGCTCTCTGAGGGCATATACTTCCTTCCAACACATCAATGTGACATCCAGCTGCAGGTCTGAGTCAGGTCCACAGAGCAGGTCACTTCAGTATGCCAGGAAAAGCACTACGTACCCACACTACCTGCTGCTAAAAGTGCATCCAGAAAAAAAATCACATCACTCAACGATGACTAAAAAGAACATTATTTCACCTATGAAGTATAATTGCATTTCAATGGGAATTAAACTGTTGGGCTTTTGGAAAATTCAAGAAGGCAGAGCCTCTGTGAAATGGAGCAGAAAACCACAAGGTGAGCAAAACCGAAGCCAAAAAGCCAACAGGATGAAGTAGAAAAGGAAGTTAGACAAAAAGGGAAAAGTCACACTGGGGACTAAAAAACATGGAGATGTAAAATTCCATGGACTCAAATAAGCAGTATAGACAACAAATATGCAAGAATACCTCCAGGTTCCAGAGGAAAATAACTGAGATTAAAACCATTAGTAACTTCAAGGGAGGGGCCTATAATAATGATTCAGAGATTAAAATGTACAAATTTTAAAATTATGGAGAAATGTGTTTTCAAATTTGTTAATGAAATTTAAAAGTGTTAAAAACAATCATTATATATTATTAAAAACGTAAATGGCCACAAAAAAAAAACCCCTATGGCTATTCATCAGGGTAACCATGCACCAGAAAAAGGGAAATTCCCAGACCTTCTGTTAGTTACAGGCTCTGTCTCTAGTCCTGGGCACCCAGAACATCACTGAATACTATTAGTCAGTTTGGGATTAGGACAGTGAGACGACAGATTCTGATTTACCTCTGTCTGATAGTCGAGTAAGTGCTCTACCACGTTAGTGAAGTTTCCGGGTGCCAGAGTGTAGGGCAAGTCGAAATAATCCTTTTAAAAGTAGAGAGAATTTTCTTCACCTTACATCACTCTGGAGAACAGGATAGGATACTTTGTGGATCTCTCTGGATTTTGGAGGTAACCATGTACCACATTTGGGAATATTGTTCAAATCCATTTATGCATAGGCTGCAAGTTTTCAGATGGGCTCTGCACGAAAGAAGGCTCTGTTTTAGGTCTAGACTCTAGTTTAAACTGCTACCTGGATCTTTCAAACCAGATAATGGTAAAGGAAGGGTGTGTGTCAGGCCACAGTGCAGGAAGAACCTTCTGGTAGACCCAGATGGAAGATACCAGTGCATGTTTCCAGGTATTTGAAGTAAGGTCATGCTCTCTTCTTTTGACTACTATTTCTTATCTAGGTTTTTTGTTGTATATATATATATATTTTTGTAGGATTCTGTTTTATGCAGATACCAAGATGAGAGGTCTGTAAGAGCCTTTTGGTTAACTACCTTGACACGATAGAAGAATTTTGTAGAGTCAACAAAGAATAATAACCATTTACAATTTTATACTATTTTAATATTTTCCAGTTGCTTTATAGACATTGTATCATGTGTGCCTCCTAGTAGCCCTATGCAGTATGTTATCATCTTTATTTATTTCACAGGTGGGCAAACTAAGGTTCAGTGAAGCTGATTTGTCCCAGGCACAGAGGTAGGAGGTAGCTGGGTCACCCAATGTCCTTGCGGAAGTCCGTATGACACACAGACTAGGCATTATCTAGAAGAACCTTCCACAGATGATTCAGGTTATCGTGATGCTACTCAGGCTGACACATCCCAGTACTTTCAAACTCTGCTTAATGTCTAGGTTGTTACAAAGTTTTTGAAGGTGAGCGATCTGAAGAATGTCAGTATAATTAAATTCCCACCTGAAACTTGGGGTGTTGGCACCACCAGTGCTTTTTTATATAAAGTAGTAGGGGGAGAAAAAGGAGGTTAAATTAATTAACCAAACGTGTGTTCTGGTTAACTTTTCTTTAGATAATTGAGGGAATAGTTTAATAAATTGGAGCCTTCTTCTACGACCCCCATCTCGTGTTTCCCATCCCCTCTGACAGCCTCTCAGTTCATTGAAATTTTCTTCCTGATGGTGTCATGGATGCCTTTACTCCCACAGGATTCATATCCTCCCTGGATCTTTCCTTATTGGATTTGCCAGAATTTCCTATTCACTGGTATTTGTGGGCTTAAGATGTCTAAGAAGTAGTCAGCGCCTTTCTTGGATTTCACACATGGTCCTTCTTGACACTGTGTTTCTTTCCAGTGGTGTTTTAGTAACAGAATTTGCCCTTGGTAGTCAGAATCGACCACCTCAGCAAATACAAGAAGCTCTTCTTCGTGTGGTGATGTAGCAACACAAGGAGATCAAAGGCTTAAGGGGGAGTTTCCGATTCTGATTTGACAGAAATTTTATGTATAGCCTGGTCAGTAGGCATCCTTTGGGCACCAGACATCTGAACCCTCTGAGCACAAGGCTGCATGTGTGGGAAACAAAAGGACATAGTGAGGTCGGGGTCCTAAGCTCCGGCCAGGGGGTAGGGCGCTTACAGATTTGTATCCCCCATGGGTGATCTATCTTAGTTTTAGTGATTCTGCCTGCTCTACAGATCTGTCATCGTTGTATTCTTTTTTTTAACTTTTATTTTTTTAGCTACATTTTATTTAGTTAAAAAGTTTTTATTTAAGTATAGTTTATAATGTTGTTGATTTACAATTTACAACATTATAATTTACAGTGTTGTTAACTTCAGGCGTAAAGCACAGTTATTCAGTTTTATATATCTATTCTTTTTCAGATTCTTTTCCCTTATAGGTTATTGCAGGATACTGAGTATAGTTCCCTGTGCTCTACAGTAGGTCCATCATTAGATTCTTCAGAGTTCTCTTTGTCCCTTGATGGGTCACCTCCTATTCTAGTAATTCTTGAATAATTCTTTATATTAAACGTTTCATTTTCAAAGTACTTCGTGGTTTCTGTCTCCTGTTGGATCCTAACTGAAACAAATAGCTGTTGGTGTAAGGGACTCATCTCATTTCGTGGGACAGCACCCCAGCCTTGCACGGAGTTACCTCAAATCTGTCCTGAGCCTCAGAAGCCCATTCCATCTGTTTGTCAAGCCGGTGACTTTGTTTTATAAGGCGCGTGGTGAAAAATTAATTTGTAGGTTTTAGCTCATTACAAATTCTCCTTCACAGTAAAATGATTTCCTCAGTTAGTGTCGCTGCAAAGTGGAATACTATGGTGATGAATTCCACAAGTCACTGAATGATGATGGTTCTGTTAGAAATATTTCCTGCAGGGAAGACAAATCTGCATCTAGAATATGTATGTGTTTCTATTAGAATAAATTGCCGCCCACTCCACTATAGAAAGGAAAAAAAGTACTACACCTACCACCTGCTAGCAGGATGATTGCATTTGGGGGTGGTGCTATATCAGCAGAGTGGCCATAAAATTGACTTTCCCAAGTAGGACACTTTTGAGAATGAAAAGAGGAGCTAATGGGACATCAGGACAAAAGGGATAAACCAAGACTCTAGGGGCAAAAGTGAACGCACAATTACCCTGCATGCTAGATACTTAGCATTAGTCACTGCTAAAGACACCATCAGTACTTGGCAATAGCAGTGTCCAGCTCAGCTTGGTGAAGGATGTCCAGCTTGTAGAGCCCATGCATAGTCTTCATTCCTGATGCCACAGAACCTTTGTGTCCACAGAGAAAATGCCAGGCTTCCTGGAGAAAGAGGCTGATGGACGTTCACATATGTTCACCTTGTGCACCTGGTTATTGAGTGTTTTCCAAATGGGTTATGTCTCCTGGTGTTTATTTAGTTTTATCATAAATGTCTTCATTCACCATTCCCTTTCTAAGAGGTCCGTCCACACATCACTCCTCTATATGATACCTAATTTCCAATAGTTATTTTTTGGAAAAAAAAAAAGATGAGCTGCCAGCCAATCCATTTGCAATCACTATGCAGGTTCTGTCTTTTCCATTGTATAATGAACGTATAGAAATACTACCCAAGTTCTTCATTGCATAACTTTATTTTGTAACCGTCCACAGGGGCACCCTTGGGGGGTCTCTCTTGCAGCTGCCATTCACTTCCAGTGATGACAGCACACTGTGCAGATTTTGAAAGAGACCCTTGCTTCTTTCCCGTTGTGTTGGCTGCCATC
Source organism: Tursiops truncatus (assembly GCF_011762595.2). NCBI lineage: Eukaryota > Metazoa > Chordata > Mammalia > Artiodactyla > Delphinidae > Tursiops > Tursiops truncatus. Next base: position 74,382,092 of record NC_047050.1, read on the forward strand.
AGAGAGCTGCACATGGTTCTGTAGGTGAGAGCTGATGGAGAACTAGTATAGTAGTATGTATTAGTCAGCTTGTGCTGATGTAACAAAATATCATAGATTGTGTGGCTGAAACAACAGAAATTTATTTTCTCACAGTTCTGGAGGCTGGAAGTCCAAGGTCAGGATGAAGGTGTGGGTAGGTCCTAGAGGGAGTTCTCTTCCTGTCCTGCAGATGGTCACCTTCTTGCTGTGTCCTCACAAGGCATGGGGTCAGGAGAGTGAGAGCAAGAGAGAGAGAGAGTTTCCTCTTCTTATAAGCCCACAGGCCATAGTCCTATCAGATTATGGCTCTACTCTTATGACTTTTATCTAATGTTAGCTCCCAAAGACCGTATCTCTAGATACAGTCACAATGGAGGTTAGGGCTTCAACATGGGAATTTCAGAGAGACACAATTCACTGTATAGCACAGTCAGAGAGGGTAACTTTGGAATGTGTACCGCATTCTCCTGCAGGTTACCTGTGCCTCTGAATTGGCTTTGGTCTCATTTAAATAACTTCCATTTAATCAAAGAACCATTTTTTATGATTTGCCAGCTCAAGTACCGTTCAGCCAATAAAAGTAAACTGAAATTGCTGACTCACATGGTGTCCTGAGGCATTCAATAGCTATCAGGGCCCAGGAAACCAGAGGTACTTTTCAAAAGAAGAATCACTGTCTCAAAAGAGGTGACGGTTTTACTCCGAAGTCCTCAATGTCTCTGCTGAGATTCATCAGTGGAGGACTTCCCAGAGGGCCCACGAGTATCCCTGTCTGCCTTAGATGCTTCTAGTATCATTAGATCTACAGGAACATGAGGCGGAAGCAGCAGACCGCCTGCAGAGCCCTTTCTGGCTCCAGGCTCCCAATAAAACTTAGGTTTATGCGTCACTCAATAAATGTATCGGAACATCATGCCCAAAGGTAGTATATCTTACCACCAAAAATCAAAGAGAGTTACCGCATTGCATCTTTTTCTTGGTTGCAAAGTGCAAACATAGCAGACTGCATCTATCTCTTTTTAAAGGAATATCCTTATACACCCCAGAACATGGGGCCGTAGGAACCTTACCCATGTGGCAGGCCACCGGTCTTCTGGTTTTCACACCCATCCTTGGACACACATATGCCTTGCTAAATCGCTTAGCGTGTCCACTATAATCTGCTCAACAGGGACATGTAGGATAATGTCATCAATTGACATGACCAGTGGATCCACTGTGGGATATCAAAGTGGGTGTCTGAAAGCAGAGTGTGTGTAGAAACAAAGCTTAAGATAGAAAATCAGTATGTAAACTAAGAAAGGAGAAGGCAAGACGGGCAGAGGATGAAGCTGACTGGCAGTGAGGAGGGACCCGGGCCTCAGCCAATCCTGTGGGAGCTCTGGATCTGAGACGGCCCCTCGGCTGGGTGTTTGCATTCCTCTGTCAGTCAGTCATCAGTCTTAGCCTCTTCCTGGAAGGTATATTAGTCAGGGTTCTCCAGGCAAACAGAACTAATAGGATACATATAGATGTGCAAGAGCAGCTTATTAGGGGCATTGGCTTATCTGATCATGAAGGCTGAGGAGTCCCCCGATCTTCTGCCGTCAAGCTGGAGAACCCGGAAAGCTGTGAAATAATTCAGTCCCAGTCTGACGGCCTGAGAGCTAGGGGCTACTGGTGTAAGTCCTGGAGTCCTAAGGCCCGAGAACCGGGAGCCCCAGTGTCCCAGGGAAGACAAGGTGCAAGTCCCAACTCAAGAAGAGAGACAGAATTCACCCTCGCTCTGTGTTTTTGTTCTGTTTCGGTCCCTCAATGGATGGGTTGATGCCCACCCACCTTGGGAAGGGTGGACGCTCTTTACCCAGTCTACTGAATCAAGTGCTAATCTCTTCTGCAAACACCCTCACAGAACACCCAGAAATAATGCTTTACCAACTATCCGGGCATCACTTAGCCTGGTCAAATTCACACCTAAAATTAACCATTGCAGAGGGCATCACTTTAGCTGGGGCGGTTCTCTGTTGCTTAGGACAATCCAGTGAGGGACACTTCTTTGACTCTTCAGCAGCCAATAGCTATCGGATGGTAATATCAGGCTTGAAGGAACATTCAGGGCAGAGTACCGCTCTATCCACTATAAGTAGAATGGTGGGGAATTGCATTGTTAGATAATATCATTAAAATATAATGATGTTGAACAGTATGGAGGTTCCTTAAAAAACTAAAAATAGAGTTATCATATGATTTTGAAATCCCACTCCTGGGCATGTATCCAGAGAAAACTCTAATTCAAAAAGATACATGCACTCCAATGTTCATAGCAGCACTATTTACAATAGCCAAGACATGGAGGTAACCTAAGTGTCCATCAATGGATGAATGGATAAAGAAGATGTAGTGTGTGCTGTGTGTGTGTGTGTGTGTGTGTGTAAATATATATATATATATATATATATATATATATATATATATATATATATAAAATGGAATATTACTCCGTCATAAAAAAGAATGAAATAATGCCATTAGCAGCAACATGGATGGACCCAGAGATTATCATACTAAGTGAAGTAAGTCAGAGAAAGACAAATATCATATGATATAACTTATACTTGGAATCTAAAATATGACACAAATGAACATATCTATGAAACAGAAACAGACTCGCAGATATAGAGAACAGACTTGTTACCAAAGGGAATAGCGGGGATGGTGGGAGAGAGATAAATTAGGAGTTTGGGATTAACATATGCACACTACTATATATAACATAGGTAAGCAACAAGGTATGCTATGTATAGCATAGGGAACTATGCTCAATATCTTGTAATAAACTATAATGGAAAAGAATCTGAAAAAGCATACACATATATATGTGTATATAACTGAATCACTTTTCTGTATACTTGAAACTAACACAACATTGTAAAGTAACTATACTTCAATTAAAAAAATCAGAAAGAATAAAATATGCTGATGTCGGAATAGTAACTGAATATGTAATCTCAGAGTGTTAATGTGAAGAAAACGTAGCCAATCATAAAGTTAAATTTCATGTGTATATACCACATCAATGTTGTCTATTTCCAGTCGTATTATTCCACTCAAATATTACACAAGTACTACATTATAGTTAAATCACTGTAAGTGAGAACAGTGCAAAACAGTGCACATATATTTTAAAAGTTAAGTACCTGTATTTCAAGGTTAGTGAAATGACAAGAGTGAGCCTACAATGGAAGGTGGAAGCCCGTGACTAATTTTGTTACATCCTGATTTGTGTAATCATGAGGTCTCCTGTATTAACAAAAACTTCCATTTATTAAGAACTTGCTGTGGGGCAGACCTGTGTCAGTGCTTTTTGTGAATTATCTTATGTAATTCTCTTATCAGATTTATCAGTCCCATTTTACATCAGAGGAACTTGATTCAAAGAAAGATTAATTAACGTGCCCAAGGTCATGTAGCTGGTAAATAGAGACATAGATTTTATCCCAGGAATTCTTATACAGAGACCAAGACTGAAATGTCTAATTTGTCCAGTCAAGATGTAAGGAAGACATAATGACCTACCCTATTACAGGTGGGATTATTGATGGATAAATTATTTGAAAAGCACTAAGAGTTCGGCAGAAGGATCATTAGTATGCAAAGCCAGCTGTCACTGCCAGTGGCAAAGGTCAAGTGCAAGTACCGAAGTCTCCTTAACAAGGACCCCAGGCAACTGGCTAATTTGCAGTTGGCTAATTTGCTGGACAAATTCTGCCCTGGAAGTCAAGAAATCATCTTCAAAGATGAGCTAGAAGACTTTTTCTAATATTTTGCAGAACTGACCAAATGGCAGAGTTTTTCTTGTGCTCATTTGCGTTACAGGGATAGTCAGACTTACCAAAAAATATGCTTATTGTTTAACATATGCTTTATTCCTCTCACTACGTGCTTCAGAAATAAATTTTAACCTTGTGTATCAGTACAAGATACATAAGTGTATGGTGCTCTGGGAAGAGTCCAGGATTTAGAGAAGTATTCGAAACATACAGTGTTTCAAAGATGGTTGTGAAATGGAATTAAGCAGATGGGGTAAACTGTAGGACCCCTTCCAACAGCTTGAGGAATAAAAAGTCACTCCTTTTTTCTCCTTTTCACACCCAGATCCCAGAAAATCCCATATTCCATTGTTATCCAGAAACTTCAAGGACATCCTCAGTCTGAAGATACCAGATCTACTTCCAAATACCAGATGAAGGTAACTCAGAGTAGCCCAGTTACTCCCCAAGGAAGTTACATTTTCTGGCTCTGTGGGTTTTGTTGCAGACTGGGGGGTGGGCTGCACAGTGTGTTCTTGTCCATTGCTTCTTGGATGCTCTTATGGGTTGCATTGTGTCCCCCCAAAAGATATGTTGAATCCCCAACACTTGGTACCTGTGGATATGAACTTATTTGGGAAGGGGGGTGGTCTTTCTAGATACCATCAGGTTAAGATGAGTTCACACTGGGTTAGAGTGAGTTCTAATCCAAATCGATGGGTGCTCCTATAAGAACAGGAGAAAAGGCTCAGAGACACAAAGAGAAGAATACCATGTGATGACAAAGGCAGATTGAACGGACGCATCTACAAGCAAGGAACACTAAAGATGGCGACAACGCCAGAAACTACGAGAAAAACATGGATTCGATCCTCCCGGAGAGCTTTCAGAGTGAGTGTGGCCCTGCTGACTCCCTGATTTCAGACTTCTAGCCTCCAGAATGTGAGAGAAGACCTTTCTGTTGCTTTAAGCCCGCCAGCTGTGGCACTTTGTTGCAGGAGCCCTGGAGAAATGATCCAGATCCTTTACTGTTCTGATTCAGCGCAAACTGAGATTGAGGTGTTTGGGGGTTTGGTTTTGTATTTTTTCCTGGAGGTAATCCCACTCTCTCCAACATTACCTGGGGCACAGCCCTGCATCCTTGAGCTATTTAGTTTATACTCACATTCTCAACACAACACCCGCTCCCTGCAAAAAAACAACCCTTCCTGAGCTGGGAGCTGCGTTAGTGTGGGGCAAGGATGGAGAAAGGGGTTTCCTACCATGGCAAGAGTGAGCCATTACATGCTGGTCGGAGCAGCCTCCCCCTACAGCTCTGCAGTTGTAGTAGTTCCATAGGCCCCATTTGATGTGCCTGCAGTAACTGGGGGTGTTTGATGAGCATCCTGATTCCCAGGCCTCACCCCAGACCCCCAGCTCCAGCCTTTGACCTCCCAGGAACTGCTGAAGCCTACAGCAGACTGTCCATGGGGCACACTTGCAGGAACAATCCTCTCAGCTTTGTGGACGAGCTCGGTTTGCTTGCCGGACTTTTCTGTCAGCCAGGCCTCTGCCACAGCTGACTGATGGGATGCATGCCTTCGTCACCCAGTGAGCCTGAGAACAGGAAGCACGTGGCAGCCCGTGCACAGGTATGGGACTGTCTCTAGGGAGGGGCTCCACACTTCTCCAGTCCAGGCGGTGGCAGTCAGGAAGTGAAGGCACTGTGTCGTCAGTTTTTAAAAACATTGGGTAATCAGCACTTACAGTACCATGGTGCACGTTCCATGTATTAATTAGCTGGCTTATGTTTCTTTTTTACTATATAAACCTGAGAATCTTAGTTTCTGGTCAGCACCGTACGTCTGATGTGCAGAAAGATCTGTCACTATTCAAAGAGGCTAAGACCACAGCCCCAGGTCACCTGCACCTTGACTAACTGTTGGTTGCAGAACTTCCACCTAAATATCGATTCCCATCCTATTCTTCATAAGTGAGTTTGGGCTAGTCACTGTAGCCAGCTTGTTTCCTCCACAGCTAGAAGAAGGTATTTAAACACCTCCATGCTCACCGTCCATTCTTTGGGTATTAATAACACTTCTGGGCTTCAGCTTTTGATGGGAAAAGATAAAAAGTATTGTGGCTCTTTCTGCAATATGCTACACCTCCCAAAATGTAATAGAAAGCAGGCTGAGACACCCATGAACGTACATACCTATATTAAAATGCAGAAACAAAATGCAGCATTAAAAAGTATAAGAAGGTATGAGCGTGGGGTACACTTCAATAGCCAGGGGGAGCCGTAGAGACGTTCTTGATGTATGTGGTCATGTCTGAACTTTGTCCTGAAGGATGATTGTATTAAGGATAATATATTTGGTATTCCAGTTGAGGGAAGAAGGTGAAAAGGGGCACGTGGGTGCTCAGAAAGGATGAATCATTGGCTGTTGTGCAGTCGTGGCCGGGAAAAGAGAGGAAGAGGTGAGCGGGAGCACGAGGTCGCGAACCAAATGATGAAGGAGCTTCAGAGCCCATGGGAAGGTCAGTTTGGATTCAGAAGGTGATGCTAAGCCCAGGAAGGAAAAGTGGTGCGATCAGCACAATGTTTAGAAGGCAACCAGGAAGTTCTACTTCATTAGGGGGAAAATGAATCAGAAATAGTGCAAGCAATGAGGACGCTTTGGAACTGGTCCGTGACAATGACAAAGAGAAACTGTACTAGCGCTGCAGTGACGGAGAGAAAGCGAAGGGAAGATAGATAGTTGGGGACAGAATAAAAAAAGCAATTTTCAACAACTGGGTAATGTAAACCCCCTTGGTATCTGTTTCTTCCAGACGAGGCTGCAGAAGTAAAGAATATGAATACTAGATGAAGGATATATTGATGATGCAAGTTAATAAGAATATTTTAACAGTGTGCTTAAATGAAAATTCCAGGGTTGGAGAACCGATTAGGAGTGAGTGTGACTAGCGGTTCAGCCCTAAGCATCATTGTTCTGTGGTTGCTTTTTAGTGATGGTTCCAGTGATGGTGAAGGGGATGGTACTGGAATACGTGGTAGCAGAGTATCTGTGACATATCAGGCATCGGGAATATATCTTACAGGGCAGAGGCTCTGTTGCCAGGCACTATGCTAGACCCTTGTGATACACCAAGAAATAAACAGACAGAGAAAACCTGCCTTCTTCAAGTAGATACCTGACTCTGTCATCTTCCTTCCTGAGAACTTGCACCCAGCAGTCTGACACTAGTCCCAAGCATCCTAAGTGCTAGGACAGGGAAATGAATATCTCACCCTTAATAGCAGCAAGAGGAGCTTTGGCCGTTTTGCGTGGAAAATCATAACTCTTGCTTTCTAGAATGCTTGAGTTCTCACCCTGTCCCACGCACAGAGTAACAGCTCTCCACACACTGTCTCATCCAGTGGGCACAGCAGCTTCAGCCCTGATGGCATGGGGAGCGGTAAGAGAGCTAAGGCCGGCCTGGCACAGCACCCAGGAGGTGCTGTCCAGGAGCCGGAGATCAACAGAATGTGCACTTCTGAGCTCGCCAACCGAGACATCGTGTTTTTGTTCTCTCCGTGAATTACCGCTGATGTGCTATCCAGGTAAGCAGTCTGGGATCATTACCCTGTCATCAATAGAAGCTATAAAAACAAAGTCATCAAAGAGGAATTTTGCACATCCTGTACTAATACGAGAGGGGAAGTAGACTGCTGGCTCAGACGATGGACTCAGTGAACTCAAACTCTGGTCCACAGAGGTATATATTCAAAGAACAGAACTTACAGGTTCTCCAAGAGTTGATCTCACTCTGCCAATGACTCATATTGACCACGCTCATGACATGAAATTCAGCAGCAGCTTGTTCATTTCCATGGGGAGACGGAGCTGCCAAGATAAACAGTTCATTTGCTCACGCTGGGAAAATCCACCTGGGAGACCACATCATGAAAACGTAAATGGCGAAAGTTGGTGTCCAGCTCTAGGTGCTAGACATTTTATGTATCTTACCACATTTCATCCTAATAAAGTATCTATGAGCTAAAATACCAGAAGCTTACGGAGTTTCAGTACCTTTTCCAGAGCTGGTATATGGCAGAACCAGAACTTGGACCCACTTCTGTCTGTCCCCAAAGGTATTCTCACAGTACTCCACCGATGAAAAGTTAAAATATTCCTGGAATTAATGAATTTCGATGCTGCATTTTATTGTAGGATATTTTCCCTTCTTTTAGAGTTGGGGACAGAAATGCACTGTGACTGAAAACATGGCATCTGAAGTTAGACTCCTGTGGTTCTGATCTAGCTTTGCTTCCTGCGTGGTTGATGTTGGGCAAGTTATGTGAGTTCAGTTCTCTGAGAAGTCATCTTTAACTATAAAAATGAGGGAAATTAGAGCCAAGTGTCTGGCATGTAGAAAGCACTCAATAAATATTAATTATTATTTGATTTTAAACCTCTGTGTCTAGGTTTTTGTGTGGACCTAAGTATCCAAGTCACTTGGAAAAATAACTAGGAGAACAAGTGCTGAATCATAAGACTCTGTTTAGCTTTGTAAAAAACTGCCAAGCTGTCTTCCAGAATGGCTGTACCGTTTCCATTTCCACCAACAAGGAATGAGAGTTCCTTTCGCTTTGCATCCCTGTCAGCACTTGGTATTGTCAATTTTTTCAATTTTAGCCATTCAAATATGTTCGTAGTGGTATCTCGTTGTTTTCCTTTGCAATTTCCTAATGACATATGATATTTAGCATCTTTTTTTATATGCTTATTTGCCATCTGTATATCATCTTTGGTGAGGTGTCTGTTCAGGTCTTTGCCAATTATTTTTTAACTTGGGTGTTTGCTTATCTTCTCCCAAACTGTGGCTTGGTTTTTAATTCTCTTAATGGATCTTCCTTTTTTGAACTTTGATAATTTTCATATATGAAATTAAAATACTTTTCTAAGGGAAGTAAGGCTGAAGTGACATGCTCTCCTCTGCAGTTTAATTGCTCTCCCTCATTCCTCAAAGAGGCTATTACTATGAATCTGTCTCCTACTCCTGCTTTAAATTCAAATCCGTCTCACCTCCTCCCGGAAGCTACCACAATGACCTCTTTTTCCTCCAAGGCATAAGACAGTAATGGATTCCCCTGCCTATGCTCCGCTACGTTCCTCTAGCACATTGTGAATCATCCTCCCATCCCACGGCCCCCACTTCCTCCCTCTCTCTGAGATCATCAATTGTGTTATGGTTTTCTCTTCGTGACTCAGTTTTTCCTCCTGCAATGGAAGATCTCTCTTGGCAGTTTATTTTTCTTGTTCAGTTTTGACCATCACCCCCTGATACAGGGTGAGCACACAATAAAAAGTTTTGGCCAATCTTGTTGAACACATATATTTGTTTAAAATAGTGAATATATCAAATAAGCCCTTGATATATACTCAGAATAAAAGACTAGGCATTCTGCTACTGCAGACCACCTTTAGGACACACTGAGGGATTTTTCATTTTTAATTTTTTTAAACACCTTTATTGGAGTATAATTGCTTTACATTGTTGTGTTAGTTTCTGCTGTATAACAAAGGAATCAGCCATACGTATACACATATCTCCATACCCCCTCCTTCTTGCGTCTCTATCCCACGCTCCCTATCCCACCCCTCTAAGTGGTCACAAAGCACTGAGCTGATCTCCCTGTGCTATGCGGCTGCTTCCCACTAGCTAGCTATTTTACATTTGGTAGTGTATATATCTCAACGTTACTCTCCCACTTCCTTCCAGCTTACACTTCCCCCTTCCCGTGTCCTCAAGTCCATTCTCTACATCTGCATCTTTATTCCTGTCCTGCCCCTATGTTCATCAGAACCTTTTTTTTTTTTTAGATTCCATATATACGTGTTAGCATACGGTATTTGTTTTTCACTTTCTGACTTACTTCACTCTGTATGACAGACTCTAGATCCATTCACCTCACTACAAATAGTTCAATTTCATTTCCTTAATGGCTGAGTAATATTCCATTGTATATATGTGCCACATCTTCTTTATCCATTCATCTGTCGATGGACACCTAGGTTGCTTCCATGTCCTGGCTATTGTAAATAGTGCTGCAATAAACATTGTGGGACATGTCTCTTTTTGAATATTGGTTTTCTCAGGGTATATGCCCAGTAGTGGGATTGCTGGATCATAAGGTAGTTCTATTTTTAGTTTTTTAAGGAACCTCCGTACTGTTCTCCATAGTGGCTGTATCAATTTATATTCCCACCAACAGTGCAAGAGGGTTCTCTTTTCTCCACACCCTCTCCAGCATTTATTGTTTGTGGATTTTTTTTTTTTTTTTTTTGAGGTACGTGGGCCTCTCACTGCTGTGGCCTTTCCCGTTGCGGAGCACAGGCTCTGGACGCGCAGGCTCAGTGGCCATGGCTCACGGGCCCAGCCGCTCCGCGGCATGTGGGATCTTCCCAGACCGGGGCACAAACCTGCGTCCCCTGCATGGGCAGGCGGACTCTCAACCACTGCGCCACCAGGGAAGCCCTGTTTGTGGATTTTTTGATGATGGCCATTCTGACTGGTGTGAGGTGATACCTCCTTGTAGTTTTGATTTTCATTTCTCTGATGATCAGTGATGTTGAGCATCCCGTCATGCGTTTGTTGGCAGTCTGTGTATCTTCTTTGGAGAAATGTCTATTTAGGTCTTCTGCCCATTTTTGGATGGGGTTGTTTGTTTTTTGACATTCAGCTGCATGAGCTGCTTGCATATTTTGGAGATTAATCCTTTGTCAGTTGCTTCATTTACGAATATTTTCTCCCATTCTGAGGGTTGTCTTTTCGTCTTGTTTATGGTTTCCTTTGCTATGCAAAAGCTTTTAGGTTTCATTAGGTCCCATTTGTTTATTTTTGTTTTTATTTCCATTTCTCTAGGAGGTGGGTCAAAAAGGATCTGGCTGTGATTTATGTCAGAGAGTGTTCTGCCTATGTTTTCCTCTAAGAGTTTTATAGTGTCTGATCTTACACTTAGGTCTTTAATCCATTTTGAGTTTATTTTTGTGTATGGTGTTAGGGAGTGTTCTAATTTCATCCTTTTACATGTACCTGTCCAGTTTTCCCAGCACCACTTTTTGAAGAGGCTGTCTTTCCTCCATTTTATATTCCTGCCTCCTTTATCAAAGATAAGGTGACCATATGTGCGTGGGTTTATCTCTGGGCTTTCTATCCTATTCCATTGATCTATATTTCTGTTTTTGAGCCAGGACCATTTTGTGCCAGACCACACTGTCAATCCAGTGTCCTGATGACTGTAGCTTTGTAGTATAGTCTGAAGTCAGGGAGTCTGATTCCTCCAGCTCCGTTTTTCTTTCTCAAGGTTGCTTTGGCTATTCGGGGTCTTTTGTGTTTGCATACAAATTGTGAAATTTTTTGTTCTAGTTCTGTGAAAAATGCCATTGGTAGTTTGATAGGGGATTGCATTGAATCTGTAGATTGCTTGGGGTAGTAGAGTCATTTTCACAATGTTGATTCTTCCAATCCAATAACATGGTATATCTCTCCATCTGTTTGTATCATCTTTAATTTCTTTCATCAGTGTCTTATAATTTTCTGCATACGGGTCTTTTGTCTCCTTAGGTAGGTTTATTCCGTAATTTCACTTTCATATTTTTCATCATTAGTGTATAGGAATGCAAGAGATTTCTGTGCATTAATTTTGTATCCTGACACTTTACCAAATTCATTGATTAGCTCTAGTAGTTTTCTGGTAGAGTCTTTAAGATTCTCTATGTATAGTATCATGTCATCTGCAAACAGTGACATTTTTACTTCTTCTTTTCTGATTTGGATTCCTTTTATTTCTTCTCTGAGTACTGTGGCTAAAACTTCCAAAACTATGTTGAATAATAGTGGTGAGAGTGGGCAACCTTGTCTTGTTCCTGATCTTAGAGGAAATGGTTTCAGTTTTTTTACCATTGAGAATGATGTTGGCTGTGGGTTTGTCATATATGGCCTTTATTATGCTGAGGTAAGTTCCCTCTATGTCTACTTTCTGGAGAGTTTTTATCAAAAATGGGTGTTGAATTTTGTCAAAAACTTTTTCTGCATCTATTGAGATGATCATATAGTTTTTATTCTTTAATCTGTAATATGGTGTATCACATTGATTGATTTGCATATATTGAAGAATCCTTGCATTCCTGGGATAAACCCCATTGATCATGGTGTATGATCCTTTTAATGTGCTGTTGGATCTGTTTGCTATTATTTTGTTGAGGATTTTTGCATCTATGTTCATCAGTGATATTGGCCTGTAGTTTTCTTTTTTTGTGACCTCTCTGTCTGGTTTTGGTATCAGGGTGATACCTTTTGGTATCAGGGTGGCCTTGCAGAATGAGTTTGGGAGTGTTCCTCCCTCTGCTATCTTTTGGAAGAGTTTGAGAAGGACAGGTGTTAGCTCTTCTCTAAATGTTTGATAGAATTTGCCTGTGAAGCCATCTGGTCCTGGGCTTTTGTTTGTTGGAAGATTTTTAATCACAGTTTCAATTTTAGTGCTTGTGATTGGTCTGTTTATATTTTCTGTTTCTTCCTGGTTCAGTCTCGAAAGGTTCTGCTTTTCTAAGAATGTGTCCATTTCTTCCAGGTTGTCCATTTTATTGGCATAGAGTTGCTTGTAGTAATCTCTCATGATCCTTTGTATTTCTGCAGTGTCAGTTGTTACCTCTCCTTTTTCGTTTCTAATTCTATCAATTTGAGTCTTCTCCCTTTTTTTCTTGATGAGTCTGACTAATGGTTTATCGATTTTGTTTATCTTCTCGAAGAAACAGCTTTTAGTTTTATTGATCTTTGCTATTGTTTCCTTCATTTATTTTCATTTATTTCTGATCTGATCTTTATGATTTCTTTCCTTCTGCTAACTTTGGGGTTTTTTTCCTTCTTCCTTCTCTAATTGCTTTAGGTGTAAGGTTAGGTTGTTTATTTGGAATTTTTCTTGTTTCTTGCTATAAACTTCCCTCTTAGAACTGATCTTGCTGCATCCCATAGGTTTTGGGTCATTGTGCTTTCGTTGTCATTTGTTTCTAGGTACTTTTTGATTTCCTCTTTAATTTCTTCAGTAGTCTCTTGGTTATTTAGTAGCGTATTGTTTAGCCTCCATGTGTTTGCATTTTTTACATGTTTTTTTCCTGTAATTGATATGTAGTCTTATAACATTGTAGTCAGAAAAGATACTTGATACGATTTCAATTTTCTTAAATTTACCAAGGCTTGATTTGTGACCCAAGATATGATCTATCCTAGAAGATTGGATCTATCCTATCCAATGTTCCATGAACACTTGAGAAGAGTATTCTGTTGTTTTTGCATGGAATGTCCTATAAATATCAAGTCCATCTTGTTTAATGTGTCACTTAAAGCTTGTGTTTCCTTATTTATTTTCATTTTGGATGATCTGTCCATTGGTGTAAGTGGGGTGTTAATGTCCCCTACTATGATTGTGTTACTGTCGATTTCCCCTTTTATGGCTGTTACCATTTGCCTTATGTATTGAGGTGCTCCTATGTTGGGTGCATAAATATTTAGAATTGTTATATCTTCTTCTTGGATTGATCCCTTGATCGTTATGTAGTGTCCTTCTTTGTCTCTTATAATAGTCTTTATTTTAAAGTCTGTTTTGTCTGATAATTGCTACTGCAGCTTTCTTTTGATTTCCATTTGCACAGAGTATCTTTTTCCATCCCCTCACTTTCAGTCTGTATGTGTCCCTAGGTCTGAAGTGGGTCTCTTGTAGACAGCATATATATGGGTCTTGTTTTTGTATCCGTTCAGCCAGTCTGTGTCTTTTGGATGGAGCATTTAATCCGTTTACGTTTAAGGTAACTAAATATCGATATGTATGTTCCTATTGCCATTTTCTTAATTGTTTTGGGTTTGTTTTTGTAGGTGTTTTCCTTCTCTTGTGTTTCCTGCCTAGAGAAGTTCCTTTAGCATTTGTTGTAAAGCTGGTTTGGTGGTGCTGAATTCTCTTAACTTTGCACGTCTGTAAAGGTTTTAATTTCTCTGTCAAATCTGAATGAGATCCTTGCTGGGTAGAGTCATCTTGGTTGTAGGTTTTTCCCTTTCATTACTTTATATATGTCTTGCCACTCCCTTCTGGCTTGCTGAGTTTCTGCTAAAAAGATCAGCTGTTAATCTTATGGGGATTCCCTTGTGTTATTTATTGCTTTTCCCTTGCTGGTTTTAATATTTTTTCTTTGTATTTAATTTTTGATAGTTTGATTAATATGTGTCTTGGCATGTTTCTCCTTGGATTTATCCTGTATGGGACTCTCTGCACTTCCTGGACTTGATTGACTATTTCATTTCCCATGTGGGAAGTTTTCAACTATAATCTCTTCAGATATTTTCTCAGACCCTTTCTTTTTCTCTTCTTCTTCTGGGACCCCTATAATTTGAATATTGGTGTATTTAGTGTTGTTCCAGAGGTCTCTGAGACTGTACTCAATTCTTTTCATTCTTTTTTCTTTATTCTGCTCTGCAGTAGTTATTTCCCCTATTTTATCTTCCAGGTCACTTATCCGTTCTTCTGCCTCAGTTATCCTGCTATTGATTCCTTCTAGAGAATTTTTAATTTCTTTCATTGTGTTGTTCATCACTGGTTTGTTTGCTCTTCAGTTCTTCTAGGTTCTTGTTAAGTGTTTCTGTTATTTTCTCCATTCTGTTTCCAGAATTTTGCATCATCTGTACTATGATTACTCTGAATTCTCTTTCAGGTAGACTGCCTATTTCCTCTTCATTTGTTTGGTCTGGTGGGTTTTCACCTTGCTCCCTCATCTGCTGTGTATTTCTCTATCTTCTCATTTTGTTTAACCTACTGTGTTTGGGGTCTCCTTTTCACAGGCTGCAGGTTCGTAGTTCCTGTTGTTTTTGGTGTTTGCTCCCAGTGGGTGAGGTTGGTTCAGTGGCTTGTGTAGGCTTCCTGGTGGAGGGGACTGGTACCTGTGTTCTGGTTGGTGGGGCTGTATCTTGTCTTTCTTGTGGGCAGGGCCGTGTCCAGTGATGTGTTTTGGGGTGTCTGTGAACTTAGTATGGTTTTAGGCTGCCTCTCTGCTAATGGATGGGGTTGTGTTCCTATCTTGCTAGTTGATTGGCATGGGGCGTCCAGCACTGGAGCTTGCTGGCCATTGGGTGGACCTGGGTCTTGGCGTTGAGACGGAAATCTCTGGGAGAGCTCTCATCGATTGATATTACATGGAGCTGGGAGGTCTCTGGTGGTCCTATATCCTGAACTCGGCTCTCCCACCTCAGAGGCTCAGGCTTGACACCAGGCCAGAGCACCAAGACCCTGTCAGCCCCATGGCCAGGTACATGGGGATTTTCTTGCCTTTTGGGAAGTCTGAGGTCTTCTGCCAGCGTTCAGGAGGTGTTCTGTAGGAGCTGTCCACACGTAGATGTATTTTTGATGTATTTGTGGGGAGGAAGGTGATCTCCGCGTCTTATTCCTTTGCCATCTTGAAGGTCCTCTCATTCAGGGTTTTAAATTCTTCTCTCAGACTGACACAACTTAATAAAATATACAGAAAGGATAGTGCATTAGTATACCTAATCTAAAAATTATTTTTATACGCATATGAAACATTTAGAATTTTGACCAGGTACTAGATCACAAATAAATCTCAACAAGTTTGAAATATCCAAGATACAGCCAATAGGTTCTGATCACAGTGAATTAAATCAAACACCAGTAATAAAATATAAAGGAACAAAATAACCTGTCGAGATAAAACAAAGCAAAACTACTCACAACTAAATGACTTAGAAGTTTAAGCGATACTCACACCTATGCTAATCATAGGATAAAGAAACCGAAAGTGAATCAGTGCTTCTTTTTTTAAAATAACTTACTGAAGATGGTGTATGGTCAGTTCACCTAATTTATGAATTATTGTAAATAACATTTTTTCAGCTTGTTACGTTTATAAGAAGATGTGGAGCATCTCAGAAGCTTTCAAGCCTTATTTCTTGGAGCCCTGATGTTCTTCAAAGGTGCCTTGGGGGCCCACAGGAGGGGCAGCAGCAGGCAGGTGCCCAAGAGGGTTCTTCCTCAGTGAGGATATCTGGATTTCATGTAAGTAGACTCCTAACTCCTAAATTTAACATCAGAGAAATGTACTACTGTATATACTATAATTTTAAGTCCAAAGGTAATGTGGGACTTGATAGTTGCTTGATTCAGTGACTCAATGAGATCATAGAAAACTCGTGTATTTTTTTTGCGGGGGGAAAACAAGGAGTAAAGGTAATGAATGACTTGGCAAGTAGGAATCTAGCCTGATGGGTTAGGAAACGTAAACGCTCAAGTTTGGAGATGGAAGATGGACATTTAGATAAGAGACCTGGAATCAAAGAAATCCATGAGGCAGAAAGGGAAGCTGGGGGTTGAGTGGGGCCCAGGAGGAACCCAGACCCCTAGCACTGGGCTGTGGGACATTAAATTCAGCAGGTGGATTTAAGATGTCCTTTGCCTCAACCCACCTTAAGGACAGAGGCCCGCTGGGTTTTGTGACCAGGGAAGGCCTGGAAATGGATGTGATTTCTACGAGGCCAGGATTGTATGTCTCAGCCTAAATTCCTTTTTCTATTAACTTAGAATTTCAGGAAATTTCCCTGGAAATAGGGATAATAAAAGAAGGAACATTGCAGAGTCCAGGACGGAACCTGTGACTTTGATATGGGAGAGACCCCCTCTGATAATCACTCCCCTTTTTGTCTCAAGGTCTAAATCCTATGGAGCTAGTTCTCCCGCTGTCTCTTCCTCCGGGCAGTTCATGCAAGAATCTCCCATACCACTGAAAGCCTAACAGCTCACTTGGGCACATGTGGTAACTGCCTCTTGAATGTCCTTTACAACTTCAAATCTCTAAAGTCTAGACAAATTGAGAGTGGTAAAAGTTAGTGAATAGTGTATGCCTAGCCTGTAGCTTAGTCATGAAAGAAGCTTTACAAAACTAAACTTTCAGAAAGTCATCTCCACACATGGTAACATTGATAGTAGATCCCCAAGGGTGGGGTGGAAGGACTTTTAAGGTGTCTCCCTGCCATAGAGCTGGCGTCTGCCAAAGATGCTGGGGGGTGGGTGGCAATTTTAAGAGAAAAGTGGGAGAAGAGATTGTAGAAGGTACAGAGGGGCAATAATGTCCTGACATTTCTCCAGGAACAAACTCAGAGGTTGTGATTTCATTTCTCAGACAACCTGGAATTAAGGTAACACCCTGGTTCAAGGAGTTAGCTTGTTTATATCTGAAGAACAATTTCAAGTTTACAGAGATTGTTATTACACCAATGGAAAGCCACATAGCTTGATAATCCAGGATGTATCTTTCAAAGTTAGCACTTGAAAAGGAGGGAGGGACTTCCCTCGTGGCGCAGTGGTTAGGAATCCACCTGACAATGCAGGGGACACAGGTTCAAGCCCTGGTCCGAGAGGATCCCACATGCCGCGGAGCAACTAAGTCCAGTCCATGCACCACAACTACGGAGCCTGCGCTCTAGAGCCCGCAAACCACAACTACTGAAGCCCGCATGCCTAGAGCCCGTGCTCTGCAGCAAGAGAAGCCACTGCAATGAGAAGCCCGCACACCGCAACGAAGAGTAGCCCCCCCCCGGCCACAACAAGAAGGCCCGCACTCAGCAACGAAGACCCAACGCAGCCAAAAATAAATTAATTTAAATAAAAGGCGGGGGGCTTCCCTGGTGGCACAGTGGTTGAGAGTCCGCTTGCCAATGCAGGGGACGTGGGTTCGTGCCCTGGTCCGGGAAGATTCCACATGCCGCGGACCGGCTGGGCCCGTGAGCCATGGCCGCTGAGGCTGCGCGTCCGGAGCCTGTTCTCCGCAACGGGAGAGGCCACAACGGTGAGAGGCCCGCGTACCGTGAAAAAAAAAAAAAAAGGGAGGAGACAGTTGAAAGAAGACCACCAAGAGGCTTAGACAACTTATACTTCATAAAACACGAGGGAAGATGGTGGGTAAACAGGCGTGCCCATACATCCAAAGATGCTACCACTGTGGAAAGTGCCAGATTCATACTGTCCTCAGCGATTTCTTGGAGCTGCTACCATACCGTCCTCTGCTATCTTCTGTTTGTTTTAATGCTCCAAGATTGGAAGATTCCACAATATTATGGACTTAACCTTTGAATTAACCATTGATAGATGAAGAAAGGAGCTGCTTCCATTGCCGGGTCCAGTACTCACAGCTGGGATACAGACCTGTTCCTGGACTCCCATGTTCGAGACATGGGGCATCCCCCTCTTCTATACACCAGCCTAACTTCAGGCTTGACTTCTGATCTTGCCAGAAGGGAAACCCATGTGGATGAGTCCTTAGACCTATGATTGGTTCTGGTTTCAGTTCTGGGGTGGTCCAGATGGCTGAGGTGTGGTAATGGCAGGGAGGGGGTGACGTGTGTCCTGAGAAAGCTCCGGTTCATTCAGTCGTCAGGGAGGGTGTCCACTGCCTGGTACCCATGGTGGCTCTAGAGGCCGTCTGAGCTTGGCAACAATCAGGGAGCCGAGAAAGAGCCACCTGCAGGACAAAGGAAGCACTCCCTCTGGGTTCCTAAGTGATGACTGTTTCTTGCGTTTGTCTTGGACTCCAGCATGCTGGGTTTCCTTGTCCCTTTGTCAGTCTGACTCTGCATCCCAGGAAAAGAGACCTAAAAGGGTGGGGAGAAAGCTGATGCCCTTCTGTTCAAGCTGAGGCCCTAGTGAGCTCTGCAGTTTGTCGAGAGAAGCCTGAAATTCTCCTTGCTGGGGGGATGCCTCCGGTGGTCCTGGAAAGTCCTCTTCTTGCCATTCCTCATGCAGAAGAGAGATGAGGCCTCTTCCTGGGTCTTCGTGGTTGACAGGAGATCATCTAAGGGGCTAAATTCAAGTTTCTGCAGACGCTGGTGCTGTTGGCCCAGCGACAGAGGCAACAGCTCTTCGGCTGATGGTGCGTGCTGCTACCACCCGTGTGTCCGTGTGTTCAGCCTGCAGAATTGCCCCTTCCCCTGTCCCCTCCCCTCTGGCCCCACCTTGGCCTAGTGCTGCTACCATCCGTGTGTCCGTGTATTCAGGCTGCAGAATTGCCCCTTCCCCTGTCCCCTCCCCTCTGGCCCCACCTTGGCCTAGTGTGGGATGTGCCTGGCTGACCAGGTGTTGCACCTGTTGCTGGGGATGCTCAGGGTCAGGCTGGGACAGGGGGCAGTGCTGCCAGGCCAGTGTGCTAGTTGTGCTCCTGGCATTTTCCTTGTTGTGGACACCAGAGGAGTGAAGGGATGAGCCCTCTTCCGGGGTCAATCTGTGACTTTGATGAGTGACTCCTCCTAAGTGTCTGAGGAGGTTGAGTTCTCTCCTCTGGCGCAGGTGGGCTGGACCACCCCGCTCCCTGGTGACTGGACCCCATCGCCCCCAGAGGAACTCGAAAGAAGGTTGGGGAGAGAGGAGCTGCTGAGCAAATGATTGGATGTTCCCGAGATGATGGTGGGCAGGCAGGGGAAGGCTGCTGGGACCAGTGGACAGGATGCTTTGGTCCAAAGGGACAGTCCCGCGAGACCTGGGACTGGGCCCCCAGCCAAGGCACTCATGGGCCCACTTCTGCTCTCCTGGTGCCCACCTCGCTGGTTCTAAAGACGTATCTGGGTTCTGGGATGCCTGTTTGTCTAGCCAGTCCTTCCCTGATAGCCGTGCCAGGAAATAGGTTCTCGAAGGCTTGAAGGAGAATACTGGTTTGTGATCGAGCGATGGGTGTTCTCTTTGTCCTGGCTTCTTTGGGGAAGTGTTCTCGAGCCCAAGCTTGAGGCTGTTCGTGTGGCTGCAATTGCCCTTCCCTTAAGGAGTTGGCAGTCGGCTCTGCTTTCGATGTCTGACTGTCTTTGAAACCAGGGATCACTTACACTTGATGGTGGGGTTGTTCAGCGCCGCAGTTCTTCTCCAGTGGTAAAATCAGCATGAAGAGTCTCTTCAAATGTCTACGCATAATTCATCCGCAGTAAATTGATCACCCTCCCCTTCTCTCCTGTTTTGTCCCTTGTCCTTTGTTGTGAGCATCTTCTGTCCTCAAGTTCTGGCTGAGGCTGCTGGGCCATCGGGCAGGGCTTGGCTTTCTGCTACTGTCCTCCCAGCCACCTTGAGTCTTCAGCTGCTCTCCAGAACCTAGGATGGATGGAGGCCACGCCCACAGCCCTTTTGCTCTTTTGTGGAGGACTGCACTTCCTAAAGGCCACCATCGCTTTGGTGTCTCTAGTGCAGATCTTCGCATCTGAGACAGATGGTGATGGGACCAGCGGACTCCTGGGTCAACTGTACATAGTTGAGGAGCCTGACAGATGACCCCCACCCCTCATTAGAGCGCAGCACAAGATACAGGACAGCACTGAAGCAGACCAGAGCCTTCTCCCCTCAATCCAGGTTCATCTACAAAAAGAGACGAGAGCCAGAATCCCAATTCTGACTCTACCTTCTGAAAGAACAGGAATGCCAAGTCTCTTCTGTGTCCCAGGCTTGGAAAGTTCCAAGTTATTTCTGAACTTCACAGAACATCAAATCACTTGAGCTAGGAAAAATCCCAGAGCCACTTCAGCAATTATTTATTTTGGTCTTAAGTAAGGCAAGCATATTTCTGGTGTTACTGAAGAAAACAGTTTACCTAACTAGAAGTTCCTTACTTCTAGTAGCATGAGCCTGTTCTGAGTGTCACTGAGTGTTGCTTTACTTTCTAAAATCATTTAGAAGGTTTTGTAATTTTGAGATCGAACTGACATAACATTAGTTTGAGGTATACAAAATCATTATTTGTATACACTGAAGTGATCACCGTAAGCTGTAGTTACCATCCATCACCAAAGTGACAAGTGTTTCTTTCTTTGCAATGAAAACTTAAGATTTACTCCCTCTTGACGTTTTCAGATATGCAATACAATATTACTATAGTTGCCATGTTGTATATTACATCACCATGATTATATCTGGAAGTTTGTTTCATGGCCCTGCCCTTCACCCACTTTTGTCACCCTCCAACCCTCTTCCCCTCAGGCAAATACCAATTTGCTCTGAGTTTGCTTTTGTTATTTTGTGAGAACACTTGAGTGACTAGGGACTGAGAGCATAAGTCTGGATGTCAGTGTCCAAATCTGTTTCCCTTTAAAAGATAAGCCAACCTAGACGCCAAATGCCATAAAGGAGTCTGAGCTTCATCCTGGTCCTAGTGTCCTTGAAACCCAAATAGACAGTGGTGTTCAGAGAGTTGTCTGTGGCTGGAAAACAAGGGAGTCATGGATCTACCTAGATCATCATATCTCAAATGCATAGAATTTTCAAAACAAGTCCAGGAGAATGTCCTGGGTCTTAAAACCTTATCAGACCATAAAGACGGTTAGCTGAGGATGTCGACGAGGGTCGCTGAAAATATTCATCACGGGATCATGACTAGAGAAGGTGGCTAGGAAGGATTGAGAACAAAAGCTAGAATTTACCTGACCTCAGCCTAGAAAAACTTGAGCTGGCCAGGTTGATCGGACATAGGAGGAAGGAGACAGCCTGACAGCTTACAGCCAACACGGAGATTGTGGCCCACGGGATGATAAAAGCAAGAGATGAATTTTCCCATGGCGAGGCCACCTTTTCTGGGTCCATATAGGACGCTGAGAGGTTGAATTGGGGATATCTGTGACTCTTTCCAAGGTATCGCTGAGAAGGCTCGCTCCTGAAGCCAAAGCCCAAGGAGAGGAAAAAGCCATCTCAATCTTAGCAGAACCTCTGAACAGTAATCTTGCCTGTCATCTCTTCTGGGTGTTTGCAGAAGATGGTGCGATAATTCTATTAAGACTTTGACACAGGGCCAACACTTACACAAGGCTAGCTTCACTGAAGCTATTTAGATCGTTTATCTTCTTAGGAAGTACAGGTCACGGCAAGAAACAGATGTCCAGACCAAACGTGGGGTGTGAGGCATAAACACCAGTGAAGGGAGGGGGAAGAAGCAGGGTTGGTCAGATGCAGATGCTGAGCTGTGACGCGGCCTCAGCCATCCCAGCACGGATTTCTGGAGCTGGTAGGGTGTCCAAGTTACCCTGAAACACTCCTGCCTTTCTGTCTGGCTACCGGAAGCATTCTCTGTGTTACAGTGCAGCCAGCCTGCACTGTGTCCCAGTCTCCTTCCCACAAGAATCCTGGAAATGGTAATGCTGCAGCCCAAGGGGGTCACCACTACCCCACCCCCATCAGCACTGGGAACTTGAAGGAAATCATGTGCTGAGTGATTGAGAGCTGGATGCTGTCAGAGATGCTCCCCTGGTGTGTGGATGTGTGCTCTGTGGCCAGAGGGCTTGTCCCAGCACATCAGTGTCTTGGAGGAAGCCTGGCTTCATCAAGGCAACCATCCAACAATAAATGCAGGATCCCTGCGTGACCACCCAGAGGAGATAGGATGGCATGTCTTTCCCAGGAATGCAGTCTCCATCCCCAGATATGATGGGAGATTGCAGCCAGAACTGCAGAGGGCGGGAGAGGTCTACTTGATGCCTATTACTGAGATGCCTTACTATTACCCACCTGATCCTCCAATTTCAGGTGTGGAACTATTATCTCCTACCAGCTTTGGTAGAGTGGGGGCTTCCTTCCGTTTACACTGAAGGCTTGCTTTGTGTTTGAGATGATCTTTTTCAACTCAGACCTGACTGTATTACCTGGCAGATCTAGGTCATACCACGAACGCCAAAGAGTCCAAATCTTGTTTGCCTCTGCCACACTGGCCAGCTGTTGGTGGAGATGTTCTTCCTTCTGTAGTTCTCCAGTCATCTTAGGATGAGCTTGGTTTCCGAGTTGGACCTGACCCAGGCTGTGACCACTGAGTGTCCATGGGACCGTGTTAAAAGCTGCTTCAGTCAGTTAATCGATATCCCAGACTCATACTGCTGAGAGATTACTCACGGGAGCCATCAGAGGGATGGCCAAGGGCTCTTCCTTGGGAAGTCGAACTCCTCCATCACGGATGTGCCCTATCTGTAGCCTTCCTGACTCTGCCAATGGCTGCCCTATAATACAGCCTATTCTGCTGCCCTCCTGGGGCGGCACTGAGCGGGACTGTCCATCAGCCTCCTGCCCTGGAACACAGTGTGTCAGGGAGACAGTTTCAGAGTCTGACAGCTGGCAGCTCTAGGCCTGTGATTAGTCAAGAATGGTCACACTCCCGATTTGCCATGGTCATCGGCCTTCTTGTCTTCTCTGGCCAGGTTCTACCTTTTCTTAAACCTGTGGGAAATAATTTTACTTTATATAAAAATGAGCATCTTCCCTCCCCTTTTTTCTAGGGAGACCTACATGTATGACTTTGAACACTTTGTTGTCACCAACAAAAATGGAGTTGGACAGATCAGACCACCTTCTCTGAGGTTGCCAAGACGAGTGGTTCTTGAACAGAATCAGGCTTTGATTTTTCTCTTGCTCCATATGCAGCATCTAGATTCTAGACAGACATTAAATTAATTTAATCTGAGGTATTAAAATAGTTTGGGGAAAGATCAGTCTCCTGGGACTTCTGCATGTAACCATCTATCTACTTTGTCAAAGGAAATTCTTTAGAATGTCCTGGCCAATTCTTCAAATTGAAGTAAAGCAGGTGTAGTCAGTCGCAAAGATGCTCACTGCTATTTCCATTTAAATCTTGGCTTGTATAGTTGTTTCTCTATTGTGCAGTATCTCCCAGAGCCATCCCGTGGAGGGTATGAGCTCAAATCTCCTGGGAGTCCTCCGCATTCCCTTCACTCCTTGGTGATCCTAGTGACTTCCTGGCCAAGTTTTCTGAGGAATGTTCATAGTCAAGTGATTCCTTAGTGACTGTGAATAGAACACTTCCCTTTCCTACCCTCTCTTTCTTACTTGCTCTTGACAGCCAGTTATTCTGAAGTTGGTATTTGGGAAGCTTACCCCACACCTAACAAATTGTCCCAAACATAGTAGATGAAGGATCCAGCAGAGATAAAAGGAATATTAGATAAGTGCTCATAAGAGGAAAAGGGGTATCTAATGCCCCAGGTTCTTGGAAGAAAACTTCTCTCCATGGCACAAAGACAACTGCCCAACAGAGATACCATTAGACAGTTTTCAGACAAGGCTTGGTTACCTGTAATAAATGTGGGATCTAGATTTCTACCTGGTGAACCGAAAAACATGGTCATCTAGTGGCTTAGTGGCAGGCCAGGTAGTAAGAGTCCTCAGTTCAGGATCCTGGGAAACACGAAGGGCACAGGATGGTGAAGGCTTTATCTGCCATTAAGTCCTGTTCTCACTTCATGGCAGAGACTTGTTTCCAATAAGGGGAGCTGTGTGGCGAGGGGTCTGAGATTTCCTGTATAAGTGACATTATAGTAAAGGGCCCAATGTCATGAGCCCTTCAAAAGGGCTAATAAGAGTACTCCAGGCTACACATCACATTATCAAAAAGTGTTATTTTTAAACAAAGTGTGGAGCTACGTGAGGTTGAAGGATGGAAGCCATCCTTTCCTGGAAAGACAACGTACCTGCCAGGGAAGCTCTTATAAACCACAGATGCTCATAGCTGTAGCTGGTTGGTGTCTTTGCTTCTTCAGCCCACTCAAACTGTCCTCCAGGCTCTATGGGCACGCTGCAGTGTACATGAGCCGTGCCCCATGTTACCTGAAGCCCCCGGCTCCTACATGCATAGACTCATTCCAGAACAGGCAGGCACGCTCTGGGCTAAGTACAGGGGATGCATGAATGATGCCTTAAACGATTAAATTTTCTCATAGCCTCTAAGACTTCTGAGTTATGGAATCTGCCCTGTGGAGAAGCCTGTGGGCTTTTGCTCCTGGCTTCATTTTCAACAGCTATTAATGTTGACTACAATGTTTTATTCATGTGAGTCCTGCTTTCTCTGCGAGACTGAGGGAATGATTTGTTCTCACCTAGGTCCTATTTTGCCACGGAATAAAAGTGATGGGACAGGAGGACGGAGATCAAGGACGGTTAACAAGGTCTAGTTTTCCAGAAGGGATTTGGGTGAGTCACCCACTGGATGTCTGCTCTGACGGGGATGAATCTTGTCAACTTCTTAAGGCCGTGACAACCAGGGTGGCTGAGGATGGGTCTAGGGTATCCGTGATGAAGGAAGTCCTGGCTGGTAGTAGACACTTCCTTTCCCTCATGGTCACCATGGCCAGTTGTAGCCCCCTGAGTGGTCCAGAGAGGGCAGCCGGGCCTGGCCTCCATGCTGCCTTGTTTCTTGGGATCTCAGTGCTTAGCAGACAGATCAGGGACAGACGAGCAGAACAGAGCTGTGGTTCAGAGGGAGCAGGATATTGAAGCCCAGAGGGAATCTCTGCCCATAAATGCAAGCAAGGTGCTTTCAGTCAGTCTCAGACAAGCAGGGGTTCACGTAACTGCAGGCCACTGACACAGGTCTGTAGAATCTGTTTCCTTTCTGGAACTGAGACCTTTGGGAATGAGGAACGAGCCTCCCTGAGAGAGGCTAAACCTGTAGTCGCACGGGAAGGATGCCCACAGCATCACTTTCTCCGGGCAAGTCGGATGTTTATCCGCTGTGGTCGCTTTAAGAGTGGGGTGTTGAATCCAGCACTTCCTTTTCAGGGCTCACGCAGGTCTGCATGTTCAGGTCTGAAGGCTCAGGGCTTATGTGGGGCCAGCTCTCCCCTCCACTCTGAAGTGCTTCTTCCCGATGGGCCGAATGAGGTCAGAGGGCAAAGAGGCCCTTTCCTGACTGCATAGGGACCAGGATGAGGGAACTGCAGACACCTTGGGGAGAGAAACTTTAGGAAGGGATGAGAGGAATGAGTCCCATCTGCCTAGGCAGAAACGTGCACCAACTGCTCTGCCGCTGGGTGAGCGTGGGGAGGGGAACACCTGGCAACCTCTGTGGAAACGAGACGCATTGGACTAAGTCCTAGTAACACGAAGAAACACAAGAGTGGTGACACCCCATTGTCCAGGACAGGTCTCTGCAAGTTTAAGCCTTTAACGTGGGTTTTTCTCCATATAAAGTTCTGGTAAGATACTCATCAGGTCTGGGTTGACCACACCTTCCTCACAAAACACCTTGGACTCTACCTGCTCACAGTGTGCTTCTCCAAGCTGCAGAGTTCAGCTCAGTGTAGAGCTTGGTGTGTACTCCAGTGCAGTCCTGGGTCCCACGTGCGTGAGGCCAAAGGAAGTCGCGTGCTTGGGAAACTCTTGGGTCCCCAATGCGATGAAGACATCGTAGATGCATCTTTTGTTACGATCCTCCTACGAAGCCACATAAAGTATTAGTTTAAAGCCTGTTATGCCTTGAGTGGCCAATTCGACCCTTTCACCACAGTTGTGCTGGTGTAAGATCCCCATCCCAGGACGGGGAGGGCAGCTGGTGGAAGTTACCGCATTTCCCGTATCAGAGGTTCTGGCCATGTGATCAGTAACTGTCTTCACTTGCCCCTGATTAGATACAGAGGTCAGGACTGGGTTAGCATCCTTTCTCCCTCCAGGTGCCTAAGGGTAGGAGAGCCTTGCCTGTCTTTGCTCCACCTAGGCTCAGATTCCTGCAGCACGAGGGGTAGCAGCGTGCTAGGAAGACTGTAGGTTCCTGCCTGGTCCTGCATTTATATCCCTTCTGATGATTGTGTGACAGCTGCAGCCTTTCACTGGGTCTCCTGAAGGGTCTCTAGCTGGACCAGTCCTCGGAGAACACTAGAGTCCTGAGTTCACCGAAGAAATGACAGTGAGGATGTGGGCCCAGCTGCGGCTCTGGTGACTGAGCTGCAGCTTAACTGCACACTTATTCCTCAAAGTGGCTTCAGGAAACTCCCAGCTTCCAAATCTGGAGTCACATGGGCACCTGCAGAAGGCAGACTAACCAGGACTTCTGTCCTAGCGGGTATAACACTTTCGAGGGGCCCAAGGTTTGGAGGCGCTCAAGGGCTGCCTTGACTCCCCCCACCCTCCATCTTCTGCCAGGTGAACCACAAGGTTCAACTCAACTCGCCTGAATTTGGAAATATCACTTGAAGTTTTTCCATAGTAAGAAAATGAGAAGAGCTCTCCCTGGCCTCTGCCACTGTGAGGCATATATGTGGTGCCCATCGTATTCTGGGGTAGCGTGTGGCAGTCTGGCAGGATGGACAGACTCTGGAGGAGGGGCCTTGTTTGTGACTTGGGGATTTTAAGCCATATGATGAGGTCAAAACGAATCCCTCATCTGGTGATCAGAGTCTCATCACAGAATCTTCAAAAGTATCCCGCCTATGAAGTATTCATGGGCTAGGGACATTTTAGACTTTCCCCAAATGTGCCCAGGAGATAGGCCCTAACCTAGCCATCGCAGCTGTGAAACCTCACAGCAGGCATTGCCGTCTCAGTGGTCATGGTTGAGGAGAAACGGCCCCTCCTCCTGTGTGACTTTTTCGGGGGCTAGAATATGATACTTGTATTTGAGGATTGATTGCCTTAAGCTGAGAGGTGGATGGTTTCCATGAAGTCTTACAAGGGACCTCCCTTTCTGGGCGGCCAGACTGCAGGGAATCAATCGTAGACAAGTTAACTTTTGCCTCATTTCCTCTGCACAAGACTTAAAATTGTGAGTTGATCATTCATGATTATCTCTTCCCAAAATGTAGAGTCATTCTCCTGGGCTTCCTTCCAGGAACTTCTAAAAATCTGTATTCCATTCTAAAAGATGGAGCTCTCATAGGTACCAAAGCTGTTCACTTGTTTCCATTTGTTTGGGGTTGTACAGTATTTTGTTTCCTTCGTTTTGAAAATTTCCCCTCTCTTCCCAACCCGTGAGTTCCCACGGGACTTTATCAGGAAGCCCTGCTGAACGTGATGACTTTGACGTTTTGGTAACTGTGCTCTCATAGGTGGTGGCAGCATGGCCAGGTGCTTCCCTGAAAGAAATGATCCCAAGAGAGGAGAACAGCTTAGCAAACACGGGACCCTTTCCTCCCTCCCTGTCAGAGGCCAGCTGTTAGAAAGTTGGTGTTTTAAGATATTTCCTCAGCCATGATGATCCCAACCTGAGGACAGTTAGAGGAGGAGCCGTAGTTCACAGGAGACCCAGGCGTGAAACTTCCTACATGATCGAGATTGAGAGGGACAATGTCCCCAGGGTTCAGGACACCCCTTGAAAATAGAGACTCTAGGCATGGCTGAGGGTCTCCCGCTCAAGCAGAAAGACTGCAGAGCATTCTCTGGCTTCCGTTTGACTGTTCCAAGGAGACTCTCTGACCTCAGTGCCTTGGCTCAGCAGCCAGGAGCCTTGTCACTAGAAACTGGGAGTCTGTCCAGGTGTCAGGCTGTGCAGTAGAGATTTGCTCAGGAACTTGACACTCATGGGTGTTGAAAGCTCTGTCACTGTGCCATGCTACCTACCTGCCTTCAGGAAAAAATAATGAAAGGACCCTTCTTATTGATACGGCCTTGGAGGGCCCCCATCTCTAAATGTCTGCCCTGTCATGGAGTCTACACTGTGACTGTCATAAAAGCTGCCCAAGGGTGTTAGCTGCCACCTCAAGCCCTATCGAAGGTCAGAACTGTAGAATTGGAAACGGGGTGTGAATGGCAATAAAGTGGTTAAGTCATACTTTGTGGCTTAACCACCAGAGTGGACGTGCATAAGCCAATGAAATTAATTTCAGGGCCTCTCTCAGCCGACAGAAGCGTCCTGCATCTGCTTTTCCAAGTCCTACATTGACCAGGGTGTTGGGGGTTCCTCTGTCCAAATAGACGGTCCACACCCCAGGGTCAGAACTAGTTGTTTGAGGGGCAGTGTGAGTAGTTTCCAAAGTGCAAAGCGTTGTCTCTAGAAATACACTGATTACATTGAGCTCTAAAGGATGCTGCTGTGTGGCTGCCTCCTGAGGATTTTCCACTTCTGCCGAAAACGCCTTTGCCTCCGGGGCATCTTTCTGCTACTCCTAGTGCTTTATGGAGTTTTCTTTCTACTCTCATATTTTGTGTTCCTTTTGTTCTTGTTCTGAATTAACTAAATAATTCACATCACTCATTTCTTCCCCTCTCCTCTCTTACCTTGTTGGATAAACCACTGAACAGTGAAAGAATATCTTAGGACAACTATAACCTGCATTCTTGGAACACTAAGGCCTAATATAAGCATTTTCTTTCATGAGTGGGAAGGTAAGGGTCCTAGAGCACTAACTCCTTACCTCCCTTCTGACTTACGTGCTCTATTACTCTGCTTAGACTGCCATACAAAATACCACAAGTTGGGTGGCTTAAACAACAAATGTATTTTCTCAGTTCTAGAGGCTAGAAGCCAAGTTCACGGTTCTGGCTAATTTGGTTTCTGGTAAGACTCTTCCTGGCTCACAGATGGTCGCCTGCTCACTCTGTCCTCACATGACAGAATGAGCTCTCTGGTGTCCCTTCTGATAGGGACTCTCATTTTATCAGACCAGAGGTCCGCCATTATCACCTAATATAACCCTATTACTTCCTTCAAGGCCCCATCTCCAAATACAGCCACACTGGTTCTCAACATATGAATTTTAGTGGGACACAAACATCCAGTCCATAACATGTGCTATTACAGCTCTGAGTCTGAATTCTCTGAATGTTTAGATCACTGACGACATTAGTTAGATGTGGATTTCTGGGTGTTCCACAAAGTGGGAACAGCATGTGCAAATGCTCAGAGGACTAAGACTTCTGCATATGTAAGGAACTGTATCCCATTCAGAGTTTCTGAAGATGAGGCAGGAAAGTTTGGGTGATGGTGGGGGGGTGTGGTCACACACAGCCTTGGGCATCTCTCAGTCATGGGAGTCACTGAGCCAGTAAAACGTTAATTGGTCAGATAACCTGCTCTAACTCCTGTTTTAGGAAGCTGGTTCTATCCTGACCCTTCTAGAACATCCTCCCTTCCACCGTCAAGCAAACCACTTCCAGCCCTTGCCTACTCTTCCGACGCAAGTCACTGTGTTATCTTGCCTGGGCTGTAGCGATGGCTTTCTGTCTCTCTCCTTCAACTTTCCTTCTGAGGCTTTGCCTATTCATTTTCCTGCATGATGCTACTTCCCAAGTGGAGTGTTCCTCTCCCAGGAAGCCTCAGTAACAAAACAAGCTAAAATTGCTGATTCCCAGGTGCCGTGAAGTCAGAGCTGCTAGGAATGAGGCGTGAGAAGCTATATAGATCTATGGCAGGGGTCCCCAACCTCCGGAATCTAATGCCTGATGATCTGAGGTGGAGCGGATGTAATAATAGTAGAAATAAAGTGCACAGTAAATGTAACGCGCTTGAATCATCCCGAAAACATCCCCTGCTCCCTGGTCCGTGGAAAAATTGTCTGCCACAAAACTGGTCCCTGGTGCCAAAATGGCTGGGAACCGCTGATACGAAGTTTAAATCTCCCCAGGTGACTGTGATAATTGGCATGATTGCAGAAATAGTGATCTTAGATTGCAGATAAATTAGAGACCAGTATCAAACCTGGCACGTGAGTAAATGGTTATGGTGGGATTAACCCACCAGGAGAGGCAGTAAAGTGTCTAAGTGACATGCCCCAGACCTCACTGTGGATGTCAAGGCGAATTGAACCCAGGCGTGCCTGGCCCCAACGTCTCTGTTCCTCCCAAAGCCTCACGCTGCCTGTCCAGGGGGGAATAGCCTGTCCTCAGGGGCCCCACAGGACCTGCCCCGTTCTGCTTTGCACAGTGGACATGTACGCACCTGCGCTCTCCCTGGCTTCTCAGCTCCTGACAGATGAGCACTTCCTGCCGTCTTCCCGAAGGACGCCACCCACACCTGGCACAAAGGAGATGCTCAGTCCATGGTGCCAGATTGAATCTGTTAATCAGTCTGCTCAAGTCCCGATGCAAGTTACGTTTAAGATTCTTTTCCAGAAAATGTGAAAGAAAAGTGCAGTCATCTGGTGCAGTAATCTTAAAGTTCTGAGTAAATACTTATATGGCTATAGAATTTCATGGAAACCTAAGCAGTTATCAGTGCATGCTTCTCTACTTGCCTGTGTAACGTGAGTAATACAAGTTTCCAGGCTCAAGATTGACATTTTGCTGAGATGAGGAAGAGAAAGCCACTTAATCTCACTGAGTCTTTGAATTATAATTCAGGTGGAATTACTTTATTTCTAAAAGTAGAAATAAAGGGGAAAATGCTGTGAGAGCCGCCTGTAAATGGTAAGAAATGATTCTACAAATAGACAACGATGAAAAGGAGCATCGTAATGACAGACAAAGAAAGGATTGTAGTGTTATTTTGGCCCCTTTGGGTTCCTGTGGTATAACCCAGCACAGACTTGGTATCACTCATTACCTGGATCTGAAACTCTGGCCAGCCTCTTACTTGTATAAACCGAGATGAATTTTTAAATTTCTAAGTTTGAGTTTCATCAGTAAAATGGGAATGATAGGGCTGAGTTTAATCTCACAGGACTATTGTGATGATTCAATGAAAAGGTAATGCGTGTGTTATGGACTGAATATCTGTGTCCTCATCCCCCAGACTCACGTTGAAGCCCTAACCTCCAATGTGATAGTGTTGGGAGAATGGGGCTTTGGAGAGGTGATTAGGTTTAGATGAGGTCATGAGGGTGGGACCTCATGATGGGATTAGTGCCCTTAGAAGAGGAAGAGCCACCATGTGAGGATACAGCAAGGAAGAGGCCGTCTGCCAGCCAGGAGAGGGCTCTCACCAGAACCTGACCATGCTGGCACCTTGATCTTGGAGCTGTGAGAAATTCCTGTTTAAGCCATGCAGGCTGTGGCATTTCATTACAGCATCCCAGACTGGCTAAGACAGCATGCAAAGTGCTTAGCTGTTTGGGCACATAACAAAAAATTGTAAGGATAGTAACCCTACTTGTGGAAGTCATAACATTAATGATGGAAAGTGTTAATTTTGGTCTCCTTGGATTCCTAGAGTTGGCTGTGGTGATCTGTTACGTGTTCCTTAAAGCAAGCTTTGCAAAAGTAAAGAGCTCTTTTGAGGCTGAGGCATATATTCCTTGCCTTTTCTTCTTGTTTAACCAAACGTTTTGTAGGGGAGCAGCTTAATCTGTGACTTCTCATGAGGGTGTGCTTTATCCTCCCAGCCTGACGGCGGCTAAATGGAGTTGATAGTTCAGAAGCAGCCTGTCTGCACGCAGGAAATGGAGGCAGCAGCTCCCAAGCCGGGGGGGTTCCTGTGGTCGAGAGGGGGCCATGTTAGCAAACGGCTTGCATGGGAGGGTCTGAGCTGCCTCATCTTTTGCTTGGTTCCTGCTCTTCATGCCTTTAAAAGTCAGAAAGCATCGTGTTCTGCTAGTTAGAGCAGAAGCCAGGCACTCAGACTCATGGGGCGTCCTGACATAAAGTCCAGCACCGTGTCCCCAAGTGCCTCAACCCTACCCGTTCCAGGTTATGCTGTCACCATCTGGAGCAGGAAAAGAGAGCAGAGGGCTAAACACTGAGGAAGTAAAACAATCTCAGCATCGGCTGCCACTGGCAAGACTCCCATGACCCTCCTTGGGTGTGGAGGGTCCCATTGTTGAAAGCCACCAGCCCTGGCAGCTCTCCCTGTTAGCGCACAGGGGGGCGTGAGGTAGAGATGAAACCAGCATGAACCCAGTGTGCCACAGGGCCTTGCCAGTGACCAGCCAGCCCCAGATCCCGCCAGGGAATCCAAGCATCACCGACCCCCTCCAGCTAGAGTTTGGGTGTGCAAGAAACACACTCTAACAGAGCTGGTGGCCCATAGCAGAAAGGTTTTCGGTCCAGCAGAGCCAAGTTTTAACATCAACACCTCCACTTACCCATTGTAGATGAAACAGGGTGATCGCTTTACTTCCCTGATTCTGTCTCCTCGCCAGCAGAGCTGGATCAGTAATGCCCACTCCATAGCACCCTTGGAGTCAATGTGATGATGTTGCAAAAACCAACTTGCAGAGTATGACACTCTCAGATGTTAGGGTCCTTAATTCTTATTGGCTCTATACTATATAGGTAAGTTCTATTTAAACAGGGCAACTTTGGGGGAACTTAAAAATTTTTAAACACTGTAAAACATTGAAGAGCCAGCTTCAGTTCTCATGTATAAACTGGGGGATAATAAGACACCCCGAATGGTTATAAGGGTAGTATAAAGACACAATAGTATAAAGAACAAAGACCCTTGAGATACAACCGAATCCCGTATGATTAGTGTTCTTATAAGAGACACCAGCGAGCTCACTTCTGCTCTCTTATGTGAGGACACAGTGAAAAGTTTGGGTGTCTGCGAGCCAGGTAGAGCACCTTCACCAAGAACCAAATCAGCTGGCACCTTGGGCTGAGACTTGGCCTTCCCATCCTCCGGTATACACCATCTTGTTACATAGCAGCCTATGCAGACTAAGAGACACTGAGATATAGCAATTAACTTAAATGTAAATGCCGTAAAGACTCCAATTAAAAGATAGAAATTTTCGGTGGATTTAAAGAAAGGTCCAAGTAAGTGGTCTACATGAAGCGAACATTTTAAATATAAAGATACTGAAAGGCTAAAAGTAAAGGGATGAAGAAAAACCATGCTAACACTACTCAAAAGAAAGCTAGAATAGCTGTATTTCAGTCAAAGCAGATTTCAGAACAGGAAAAATTTAGCAGGGATAAAAGCGGGCATTACACAATAATAAAAGGTCAATTCTTCATGAAGTCATAATTTTAAATACATTTGCCTAATGAAGAGAACCTGGACATTCCTCAGACAAGGAACTGAAAGGAAAAACAAAGCAACAGAAAACCAATAAGTTTAAAGTTGGCCTGAACAGCACTATAAATCAACTTGTCTAATGGACGTCTATGGAATATTCCAACAGCAAAAGAATACACTTTTCTCAAGCTTGCATGGTACATTCACCAGGATAGACCGCATTCTGGGTATAGAATACACCTTAAATTTAAAAGAACAAATCATAAAAGAATGTTCTCACACCATGATAAAATTAAGCTAGAAATCAATAACAAAGATACATGGAGAATCTCCAAACACTTGCAAATTAAACGTACTTCTAAACACATGGTTCAAAGAAGTATCAAGATAAGCTTTAAGATCTTGAACTAAGTTCTGCATATCAACTGTGGGATGAAGCAAAAGCCATGCTTAGAGGAAGACTTACAGCATTAAATAAACATATTAGAAAAGAGTCTGAAGTCAATAACCTGAACTTATGCGTTAAACTAGAGGAATAAGATCAAATTGAAACTAAAATAATAGAGCAAAAATCAACAAATGGAAATTAAGAAAACAGAAATTCAAACCCAAAGCAGGTTATCTGAAAAGTGAACTTCTAGCCAGACTAATAAAGAAGACAAAAATTGTCAGTCTCAGATGAAACAGGGGTCATCACTACTGAACCCATAGACGCTAAAAGAATAATATAAAAATGACTAACAGGCGCTTCCCTGGTGGCACAGTGGTTGGGAGTCCACCTGCCGATGCAGGGGACGCGGGTTCGTGCCCCGGTCCGGGAAGATCCCACATGCCGCGGAGCAGCTGGGTCCGTGAGCCATGGCCACTGAGCCTGCACGTCCGGAGCCTGTGCTCCGCAACGGGAGAGGCCACATCAGTGAGAGGCCCGCGTACCGCAAAAAAAAAAAAAGACTAACAATGCTAGGCCCGCAGTTATGATAACTTAGATGAAGTTTACCAAATTCCTTGAAAGACAAACTAGTAAAACTCAGAAAAGGAAAAATTGATAACCTGAATAGCCCTACATCTATAAAATAGAACCAATAATTACAATCTAAGTGTTCCAGACCCAGATTGCTTTGAATTCTTGTCAACATTTCAGGGAGAAATGGTATGGATTTGCTAGTCTATTCCAGAAATTAGAAGCAGAGGTAACACTTAATTCATGCTATAAGGCTAGAATTACTGGCCAGATAATATCAAAACCAGAGAAAGGCAGAATAGATGAAGCTCTGGGGATATGGTGCAACAGCAGTTATTCTGTATCACATGTAATGGTGAATAGAAGATATTATGCTTTAAGTTTCTATTGGGCATTTGACAAATGCATAAAAGACTAAACCTTAATATTCAAGACTTAGAAAAAAATATTTAGGAGTCTGGGAGATCCCAGGATCAAATTCAGTTCAGAATGTGATGAAAGAATATAAACGTATTACACAAGTACGAATTTCACTAAGGGGGGCAGAGGAATAAGATCCCAAACTAAGTAACTGAGTGGAGTCTGTAAGGCTAAAGGCAAAAGGCAATGTACGTAAGCACTGTGCCCTAGTTGATGAAGTTGTTTGCCATGAGTTGTACATGGTAACAACCAGCTGGGGTCAGTTTCATTATGACCGGATTGGGGTAATGCTAACAGTGTTCAAAGAATAGCAGAATTGTTTATCAAAGCAGCTGCAAAGATATGACCCAAATGTACTCTTAGGAACTGGGAGAGTATACCTGAGAACATCTTCAGGGTCCTCGAGAAGAGAAAGGTGAAAAGATGAATGAGTGTTGACATGGGGCATTCTCCCATGGCTTGGGATTTAATGCCTTGGCAAGGGTCCTTGGAGACAGTTCTACTACGTGCTAGGAGGGATTATGAAAGCTAAGAGGGAAAAATTCTCAAATGAAGAGTTGCTAAAACTGTCTTCAGGAAGCAATGGAAAGGCTCAGGCAAGAAGGCATACTGGGAAGAATCTACTCTATGAGATCAGAGAGCCCCTCCACCCATAGCATTCTCTGGACCCTCCCAGAGAACAGGTTTCAGTTGACTGTGCTGGGGGAGGGCCCTGCCACTGAGCCGTGCTGTCAGTTCTCAGAGGAGGGTGATGTTAGGAGATGCTGGGTCCCCTAGTGTCAATGAGCTGATAGGATTGCAGAAGAGCAGAGACCATGGAGGGACCACGACCAATGAGCAAAATCAAGGATCAAATAACTGAGTAGACGGCACGATCGTAACGGCAACCGGGGGCCTTTACCCATAGGAGTCCAACGGGCCATGGAGTTCATTAGGACAAGATGAATAGGCAGCTGACAAAGGAACTGTGTGTAAATATATATAAATATAATACAAGGTAGGCAGCCAACAAATAATTGCATATGTATGTGTGAAAATGCACACGTGTGCATCAAGAGAAAGGGAGGGTGAGCCGAGGCCCATGGAAAGTCTTAATTCCTCAATTTTCAGAACCGAGCTAGTTCTGAGGACGTATTTATTGAGAGAGAAATAGGTTCACCTTCAGAATGGATCTAGCAATGCGTAACTCCTGGAGTTAAGTAAAACCTGAGATCACCTGTAGTGATTTTTCAGTTCTTCCTCGAAGGATCCTGTAATCTTTGCAAATAATTGGACAGTGGGGAAAGACCTACTTACTTCTAGGGATTCTGGATGTAAGAGTGAACTGGATGTAAGAGTGAACTGACATGATTCCAGCGGGATTCTGGATGTAAGAGTGAACTGACATGATTCCAGCGGTCCCAAAGCCCCCCATGAGAGTAAGGACTTCTGGAGGTCAGGGGATGAATGGATCTGACCCAGCTCTGACCAATAATAGAGTTGAATGGTCCACTGCCCATCTGTTAGTCACGTCCCCAGTTACCAAATGCATAATCAGGATGAACAAAGCAACTGGACAAATGCTTACTAGTTTCTTGACCAGTGGGTTGGAAGCTATCACAGCAGGAAAGGCCCAGTGGAAAGCATAAAATAGTCCCCACTTCTAGCCAAGCCTCCTGTGGAATGGAAGAGATAGATGATGGGTGCACTCAGAGGTGGAGGATTTGCTGGGTCCATCATAGCTCCAAACTGACCTCTTCAGAAGCTAAGTGGATCACTACATATGACGGTGGGCATCCTCACCGTGAATGCTGGGCTGCCTGGGCTGCTCTGATTCTCTCACAGGTAGCTAGAAGTGCCCGGAAGTTTACATCTCCCTGGGGTGATCATAGCCAGTGATGAACTTGTGCTGGAGGTTGGAAGCCCCCTCGCTTTCAGGAGGGTGTCACGTCCTCTTGGCCAGTCTTCTCTAGCCATTGTGTGGCAATCCCACCTTTCTGCAAAGGGGCTTTCCTGCCCCCAGGATGGGAAAGAGAAGAGCCTGATACCCATTAATGAGCTCACTTGATTCTGAAATGGAGCAGTAGGGTCTCCTACTTAGAGATAAGAAGATAAGGAAACCAAGGTGCAGAGAAGTTAAGCGACCTACTCAAGGTCCCACCGCTAGTCAGTTTGGAGGCCAGAATATTTTTCCTTGAATACTTTCATTCCCATTATGTAGGAGGTAACTGATCGCTATGAAAATGTACCTGTGGAGGTAACCTAACGCTGCACACAATCGTGGGCAGCCCAGTATTTGGATCTGTGCTTCCCGCCTCATCCAGGTAAAAACCTGAGTCCTGTGCCCTTGTCTGTAAAGTCATCCACTGGGCAGCCTGGGGTCAGTCACCTGGGCCTTCTATGCCTCAGCCTTCTCACCTGTAAAAATGGAGGGGATTGGGGTAGATGAGCTGTAAGGTGCCTACTCTTTTTCTATATTTTGTGGCCTTTAAGATTTTTCCCTTCTCTCAGAAGGAGTTAACAGGGGCATTTCTAAAACTACTTATTTTAATAACTCTCCCAGGAAAATAAGCCTCACTTACCCCACACTCCCATCCTTGCCTGTTCTTTATGATGCGTTGATTCGTTTCCTAAGTAGTAGGAGCGATGTGAAATACATGAGGGAACGTGGTTAGATTGTATTTAGACACACGTGCGAAATACACAGGCACGCGCACACCCTCAACAGCAGTTAACAGGAAATCTAGCTTCAAGTGAAACCCTGTCTGGGTTTACCACCACCTTGCCTGTCAGTTAATAGGTGGAATACATCATAATCTGATACACGTTTGCAGGCGTATCCTGTGCCTTCCGGTTTAAGAGCTACTTTTAAAACAGTAACATAAAACAGCAAGGGAAACCTAGGAGAGAGAAGCATTGCTCCCCCAGAGGTGAGTTGGAGGGAGGGAGTTTAGGAGGATAACATCCTTCAGTCCTCATTCCTGAGCTGAGCTTTTTCAGCAGGTACAGACAATATTTATTTATAACGTATATCCTGTCTCCTTCCAGAAAGTGTCAGAAGCAGACTTTTCTGTTTTCTTTTTTTTTTAAAGAAGATGTTGGGGGTAGGAGTTTATTAATTAATTTGTTTGTTTTTGCTGTGTTGCGTTGTTTCT
Source organism: Tursiops truncatus (assembly GCF_011762595.2). NCBI lineage: Eukaryota > Metazoa > Chordata > Mammalia > Artiodactyla > Delphinidae > Tursiops > Tursiops truncatus. The sequence continues at coordinate 74,420,064 of NC_047050.1, forward strand.
GTGCGTGGGCCTTCTCTAGTTGTGGCAAGCGGGGGCCACTCTTCATCGCGGTGCGCGGGGCTCTGACTATCGCGGCCTCTCTTGTTGCGGAGCACAGGCTCCAGACACGCAGGCTCAGTAGTTGTGGGGCACGGGCTTAGTTGCTCCGCGTCATGTGAGATCCTCCCAGATCAGGGCTCGAAGCTGTGTCCCCTGCATTAGCAGGCAGATTCTCAACCACTGCGCCACCAGGGAAGCCCAGAAGCAGGCTTTTCTTTTTCCTTTACTTCCAGGATGTGCTGGGATTAGTCTGAGTCAGGCAGTGGCCTTCACCTGAGCTCTGCATTGTGATGCTGAATAACAGGGATGTGCCTCTGGTCTCACCTGTCTTAGTTGACCTGGATTCCTCCTGCTCTGAGTTCCCTTCCATCTTCCACACTGTCCTCTAACCTATGGTGCTGAATCTCTCCTAAAGTGCCTATGAACCTGGGAGAACATCATTCTTTTGTACTCAGACACAGGTCTGCATCTCACCACCCATTCCCGTTATGATACTGAGCACGATATTATACCTTCTTATTGCCCCGTTCTCTTGAAAATCAAGATTACTTAGGAATTCCAGAATGCTGACGAATGCCCCTGTATTTTCAGGTTTTCATTGTCAACCCACTGGCATGGTCCTTTACAGGGTGCAAACAATTTTTTTTTTTTTTTTTTTTTTTTTTGCGGTACGCGGGCCTCTCACTGTCACGGCCTCTCCCGTTGCGGAGCACAGGCTCCGGACACGCAGGCTCAGCGGCCATGGCTCACGGGTCCAGCCGCTCCGCGGCATGTGGGATCTTCCCGGACCGGGGCACGAACCCGCGTCCCCTGCATCGGCAGGCGTACTCTCAACCACTGCGCCACCAGGGAAGCCTGGTGCAAACGATTTTTACATGCAGTTACCTTAGCCGAGGTTCAGAACCTTTAGGTAGCTAATTCATTAACTTTTCTCTTAAATGAAATGTGCTAAAATATATGAACAGTATGAATATTTTCTTGAGTTCACTAAGGAGCGAGTAGGGTTTTAGAGTTAACATCCGGGGCCATCACTTTTCAAACGCTGCTCTGGCAGGAGGTAGAGGACGGATATAGGAGAGAATGTGCTGCCAGTTGCTCATTTGTCACGTGAGCTTGAAGGAGTCTTGCTTACCTCGCGGATTTCTGTAGGATCAAAGGAAGTAACCCATGCGTCAGATTTATGGTTTGTAAAATTCTACGCACAGTTAAAGGCGTATTAGCTAACAGTTAGCCATTCACTCACTATGCGAAAAAAATAATTGGATGGGGGTGTACATTCTGATGGAGCCAGAGCTGGCCTTCCATTGTGGTCCTCACCTACTAGCTGAACAATTTACTTTCTGAGTTTAGTTTTTTCATAGCTTGAAGGTTTGCCCATCAGGATAAGTCACTGCCCCTTCTACGGTGGACGGAGCCCAGTGTGGTCCGCTTACCTCCAAGTTGGGCTCCTAGAGGAATGGCGTTATTCCAGGGCCTCGGCTTTGGTCCCTGTCAGAGGTTCAAAGTAGTTAAATCAACCTTGGTAAGTGGGAGCCCATGCTGTTTGGCCAAACGCATAACTTCCATCCCTGTCTCCGTGGTCATTTGGTTCATGTGCTCTCCATGTCAGCAGTGGGGTGGCCAGTGACAAGGGGTGGCTTGTATCAATCGGCCAAGTCTTTACTCCACCAATTCAAATGCTAATCTCTTGGCCTGGAGGTGGGAGACCTCAGTATTCGCTCTAGTTTGGTCAGTCCCTGGCCCCACCAGAGCAATCCCCCATCTCTGAGCCTCAGCTTCCTCTTTGCACAGCAAGGAAGTTGGGTTATAAGACTGCTATGGTATCACTGATTCTAACGTCTTATGATTGATAGGAAGCTCGGTATTTGTGCAGTAAACTGAAATGAATTCCCGTGCCTTGAGCACCTGCCAGGTGCCAGCTCTCAGCAGTGTGCATGCATTATTTAATTCTTACAGCAGTCTTGAGAAGAATAAGTCCTATTTTTACAGAAAAAGGAAACTGACAGAATTGGAACGATCGATCCTGGCTCTGCCTCTTCCCAGCTGTGTGGACTTGAACATACTTCTTAACCCTTCTGAGCCTCAGACTGGAGGCCAGTGAGTGGTGGTTCTCGTGCCGTCCACCAGCAGAGGTCCAGTAGGTCTGCTGGCTGCATCTTTGACTCCCTCAGTAGAGGGAGCTCGCAGGTCACGTGGAGCGATCAGCTTCGGTGCCTGCATGCGAGATGCACATTGCTGCATTTTTCCCATGTTTCTGAATTTGGGGTGCGTCCTATGATCTGAACATCTACTGTGTGAGCCTCCTGTGTGTGTACGAGCAAGGCTCATGCCTGTACGTGAGCATCACGCGTGAGGGGGTCTGTGTGCCTGTTTCTCCACCTTCCCTACCACATACAAGCCCGTGTTAATAAAACTCGGGAATTTGGCAACCATCAGCATGTTGGTGAAGACATCTTCCCCACTGTGGGTCGGGAAAAACTTCTTCTACCCTCTTACGTCAGTGTAATTCTTAGAACCTAAGACAGAGGGACAGGAGAAAAACATGCAAATTGAATATCTTTACACATACATGGGAGTCTTCAGAAGGAAAGTGAACACCCGAAGAAGCTGTTAGTCCAAAAACCTTTCACATCTGTTTACACACAGAATGATTGTGGGGATGTGAGCCGACAAAGGGGCTTGGTCTTAGGGCAGCAAACTGTGGGCAACAGGCAGGAAATATACGGGGGAAAGAAATGGAAGATGAGGGCTGTCTTAGTAGGTTGGTTTATATAGGCTCATTTTGGTGTTGTCGCCCTATCTCTGGTGATAAGAATGTTCTTTTCCTGCTGTAGTGCAGGTACCTTTCTCAGGAAAATTTTGTGGACTGCATTTAGGGCAGAAAGGGGTAGGTCAGTAGCCCTTCCTGCATCTGCTGTTTCTCAAGTGCTTGCAGCTCAAAATAATAGGCTGAGGTGGCATACGTTGGGGTGGCATGTTCTGAACCCCTTCACCAGAAATCAGCTGCGCTCACCCTCATCCTAACTGAGGCTTTAGGGCGCAGGAAAGCACGTCTGGTCCTCTTGCTTCTCTTATAAGGTCTCACAATCCAGCTTAAATCATTGCTGCGATGTCTCTTTACCTCCAATGGTCTCTCCATCTTCTGTTTCAGCTCTTCCGCTTCTACAATCAGTGGCTCCCCACTGCCTGCAAGATAAAGTCCAGGCTCTCCAGCTGGCAGTGAGGGTCCTCTTGGACTGCGTGCACACCTTCTACTCCTCACTCTCTATGCCTCCGTCAGATGTTGCTGCTTTCCATCCATCAAACATATCCTGCCTCCCTGCCTGGCCACGTCCGTGTTCAGTTTTAGTATCAGCCAACCATAACTGGTAGGCAGCACAGTACTGGGAGGAGAGTTTGAGGTGGGGACAGATTAGCCTTGTTTCAAATTCTGTGAGGTCCGTAGTGATATTGGACAAACTGCTAACATCCTGAGCTATTTTTACTCGTAAGATGAGAGTCATGTGTGTGGCTACTTGAGAGTTTGGGGGTCAGAATTTATAAGCTACCATAGGAAAATTGCCAGGTGTGTAATAGATAACAGTGCGTGGTGTATACAAATAATTATTATAACCCAGTTCAACTGGCTTTATAAAGATGGTCCAGATCTCCTATTCTATCTCTCATCTCATCCAAAATAATCTCTCTTAAAACCCAATAACTTCATGCGTTCTTCCCCCAGGTCTCAGTTCTCTCTACCCTGCACTCGGCGTGTCTGGCCTTCTCTATTACACTGTGAGCACAATTCTCATTTGATTCAATTTTATATTCTCCAGAGGGCTTGGCAGACAGGAAGGGCTCAATGAACACTCAAGAGATGAACAAATAAATGGATTGCTTTGGCTGATTCCATTACAACGATGGGATTGTCATTCCACAGGCATAGCTTGAGCAACAATTCTGCTCAAAATTCTCTGGGGTTACAGTAATGACTCAGAGACAACTCAATCAGCAGAGCCCACACAGACCCAATTACAAGCCCACACTGCAGAGCAAGAAATCTGTGCTCTTTCCAGGTGGTCTGAGGATGAACCCAGAGGGTTCTTTCAGAAGAAGTAGTTGTGTCACCTAAAGTTACCTTGGTTAGCCTTGCTCTCCAGATGTCACCAAAAATCCACGTCCAGGACCAGCGCCCTCCAAATAATGGCGTGGTGTTGTAAGAAAAGCTTTGTTATTCTCATTGGAAGATGTAAACAAGCCACTTTATAAAAGTAATCTTTCATGGATAGATAGCCAGAATTTCACAGCTCGGCATTTGAGAGCTCAAGTTGTTAACCGTCTCTTGGTTCTTGAGATGTGGAATCCACAGCTGAAGAGGGGGGATCTCCCTAGACTCTCCCATTGTTTACGATGGTAGGTTCTGGGTCAGCAGGTATTTAATAAATGGATGAATGAATGTGTCTCCTCAGTACCCAGCCCCTCACCCAGGAAAGTTGCTTAATAAATGCTAATTGAACTAAGACTCATTTGAAATCCCTGCCAAGACTCAGAATTGTTGTTTGGATGTGAAGGCCCTTCTGATGAAATAGGACAGTTAGAATCAAAATGGAAAAGATGAGGGTGCCCCCACTCCGGTTGCATGGGTCACGAGTGCAGTCCCTTCAAACCTGAGTGATGCTTGTTGAATTCTTATGACGCATCTACTGGGCGCCAACTGTTATTTTCATTCATTTATTTAATCCTCAAAACATCTCTAAGAGGTTAGTATTCTCCCTAATTTTGAGGTGGGAGACTAGACATATTAAGAGTGTCTGAACAATCTAAGATCTAGTAAGCGGTAAATCAAGGTAGGAGTCCAGGTTTTGACTTGAAAGCCAAGGCTCTTAGCGTTTTACTGGAACTTCCTATCTAGTATAGGAAGGAACTTCCCAAAACCTGATTCCTATTCCCCGAGCTTTTCCTATCACCAAGTCAGATGCAGAACACTTTGGAAAATCTCGTTTCTTGTAAAACTGACTACTCACCAACCAGCAAAACTCTTTTGGACAGAACGTATTTTCCTCAACAGAGTAGAGACTTGAGCATACAACTTCTAGCCCGACTAATGAGTAGACCATTCACTGTGATACCAGCCACACTTGAATTCACAAAGTTAGCTTTTGCGATATTTCAGGTCTATCAGCTGACGCGGTCTATTGTCCTCTAGGCCACCTGCCACGCTGTAGTCCCTCAAATCAGGGTCACCTGTTCCAAAGAACCCCCTGCCCCTCTAGCTGTGTCCAGGGCTGTATCTTTTTAAAGAGCCTGACACATGAGCTGGGCTCTGTTCCCTTCGCTACAAACATCTGGAAATGCTGTAGGAGTTCAGAACCCGCCATCCCAAAATATGTCTCTCTGGCACGTTGAGCGTTTGGCGTTAAAGCCACTTGAGGAAGCACATGCAAGAAAAATACTGACTTTTTCTTCAGAGCGAGAAAATCACACGTGAAATAGATCCTCCCTATTCTAGTCTCCCCATTTGACAGATGGGGAAACTGAGGTAGAGTGGGGAATGGCTCTCCGTGGATCACAGGGCACACTAAGTGTACAGCTGAGGGTGTGTCCAGACCTGATGCAGCCACAGCTCCTGCTCCGTGTCACTATGAGTGTATCTAACCCTAACCCTGCTGCCCAAGGTGCAGGCAGGGAGTGTCCTGACCTGGAGATGCCCACGTGCAGTCGGGGCCACTGACCAAATCCCCCTCCGTGGACCACAAACAGGCATGACTGTTCTACTGCACACATTTCCTGGCTTCTCCGCTCCTAGAGGGAGTCTGGGCTTCCCTAGAACCACTGTGGAGCCGGAGGCCAAGTGTAGAAAATAAACATCCTGGGCTTCTCAAGTGCATTTGGGTTCGGCAGAGGAGATACCACGGGTATGAGGGGACAGATGACCTCGGGGCCAATCTAACGCTTCATGCTCTGGCCATAGAAGGTGAGCAGAACGTTCTGGGCTTCAGTTCCTCCATCTCTAAAATGTGGGATTCTTATTGGATTGTCTTTAACATCCCTGTCAGGTCTGTCATGCTCTGATGTGCGGCTTCAAGGTAAACTTTTGGCTTTGCCAATTAATGATATATGCGTAGACTCAATTCCTGCTGAAGGACAAGAGGGGAAGTAGAAGGAATATGTATTGAACTGTCATCATGTACTAGACACGTGCAGGTGTCACCCAGCTCTTCCTTCAGCGAAGACCTGGTGACGGCAGCTCCTAGAAATCCTGCCAGCAACAGCCTTCAGCTGTCATCTCCTTCGGGATTCTCTTGAGCTGCTGAAACCCAAATGGTCTGTCACATTACAGGCCTCTTCCCTAGTCCTGACACCTTTGGTTCCTTCTCCTTGCCGTATGGGTCTGGTTCCAAGATGTTAAACATCGCACACGTGCTAACCATTCAACTGTCAGTTACCTGCTCATTAACGTGATGACACCCAGCAAGGGCTGCCGTGTGGCAAGCACTGTGCTGAGCTCTGGGGACTTCAGACGTGGCCCCTGCAACCATTTGTGACATTTCCTTTGAGGATGTCAGTTGCTCCCACTAAGTCATTAGGCCCTGATGGCAGGGCTTGTACCTCAGGAACAGGGGCTGCTCGTGACCAGGTACTGACCACTGGGGCCAGGCGCTCGGCACACACATCCCAGACTGAGTGATTCGGCCCCGGTGACACACACCAGGCTAGGGGATGAGCCTGCACCTTCGGACGGTGGCCGCCATCTAACTCCTCGTTCCCAGTCTTTCTCTTGCACCTGGTGTGTGAATTACAGCTGAGCACCACAGCCTGTTAGACCCCGGATCTCAGCCCTTCTCTTGACTCTCTGTAACCCACCAGTTCCCCAAACCCTGGTCACGACTGAGCACGAGGCTTGAATCCCTTCCCAACTACTCGGACCCCATGTCTGTGCAGTCCGTCGAGGCTGCCTTGTGTCTGAATCTCCAGTGCCGCCTAGTACCACTTGGGGGTCTCCACGTGTAAGGAAGAGCATAGGGCTTGGGAAGTTACAACTAGGAAGCAGACACATACATAAAGGTGGCCAGTCTCACATACAGAGGAACCCAAATCCAAACAAGGAGGGTTTTCTGCCTGTTCAAGTATCAGTGGCTGAAGGAGAAAATAGAACACAAAATTGCTGGAGTTAGGGTAGAACTCTCCTGTCCCTCTTTTCTTGTAGTGACTATTTTGGAAAGCAATTTGGCAAAGACTTCCAGACACAAAGAAATATTCATATTCTTTGACCCAATAATTCACTTCTGGGAACTGAGCCTAAGGAGGTAATTCCTTGTCTGAGAAAGAAAGCAACATCTGTGTATAAATATATTCCCTGAGGCATTTTTAATGGGGAGAAACTAGAAAGAGCCTTAAATGATCAACAACAGGGAAATAGGTATATAAATTATACACACTCAGCTCCTTTAAATGAGTTAAGAAAACTCTAAATGACATGGAAAGATACTTACACCATGATGTAAGCAGGAAAAAATGGGATTAAAAAAATACACAGTATGATTTTATCTATGTAAAAGTTGAAATATGTAAGAATGTCCTGAGGCCACTACAAATAACATAAGCTTTGTGATGGCCGGGGGCGGGGGAAGAGGGAAGGATGTTGTAGGCTAGTCTCTGGTTTTCAAGTATCTAACATGCAGCTGTATTACTTTAAAATGGTAAAACTCCTTGTAATTAAATTTAGAAATACGTATTGCGGGATGGCTGAGTTAAGGGGATAAGAGGAAAGTTTTACTCCCTGGAGAAACATCTGGACGTTTCAATGACCATCCTTCTTAGAGCAGATTTGGCGTTGGCTACGCAGGGAGACCCATGTCTTGGCTAAAATTCGTCTCTAAGAAAAAGTCCCGCCTAACCTCCTTGTGATAAGACTCGGCCAGAAAGTTGTTTAAAAAAGTAACTTCCATTGCATTTCCTTGAGCAATTGCGAGAAGCTATTTTTAGAGCTAGATGCCTCATCTTCCATAACTGTTTCAGTGCTTGTTAAAAGAGCTAAGACAGCAGACCACTCTGGAAGCAGAAAATTCCCATCACGACCCTCCTGGTACATGTCTATCAGCTTAGAGTCCACAGAGCACTTTTACCTCCAATGACATACAAATATTCTGTCAGAGAAAACAATTTCTCAGTCTTTATACTACTGGGGACACTACAACTGTGAGAGAGCAAGTGACCCATCCAAGGTCACTCAACTTTCAAGTGAGTAAGTTAAGAAGGAATGAAAAGTGAGCCTAAGTTCAGTGAGAAATTGGGGTGAGTAGACTATATTTTCACTTCCCCTCTGCAGTGTATTAACTGTGTGTTTGTTAAATTAGTGTCTTCAGCTCTCTTCCTCAGGTTGCTTGTTTATTAACCAGAGATGATAGAACGTATTTCTTCATTTTTATCTTGGCAACCAGGCGAAGTAGATATGACTGTCAGTTGATGTTATAGCATCTGTAGTTCACTTATACTTCATCATAAACAGTCATAAATATGTGCACTGGTGAGTTTACACTGAAATTCAAAGGGAAATTATTGCTTTAAGGAAATCACATCTCAGAGTTGGTCGAGAAGCATTCCAATCAGAAAACACCTCCAGGTGTGGGTGCTTGGGAAGCTTTACCTTTGATCAATACTAAGTGTTTTTCTAATTAATGTGCTGGATATGGGAAATAGACCCTCTTATGAAATCGGTGGGATCCGTGATGTATAGCCAAAGATGTTCTAAATAGTTATCCACGCTGCACAAGCCCAGTTAAAGAACTTAAACACTCTCTAGCTTGAATCCTTAGGGAGGGCAACTAGAGTTTGATCCCTAAGTGACTGTCATGGGTTGATTTAAGGCCGTGAAAATACGTGTTCAGATCCTAATCTCTAGTACTTGTGAATGTAACCCTATTGGAAATAAGATCTCTTCCAGTGCAGTCACGTTAGGATGAGGGCCTGCTGGGTTCCGTGAACTAAGGTTCAAGGTTTTAGTTCGATGGCCGTTTTCCTTTCAGAAGAAGGGAACTTGGACACAGACCCTGAGATACATCGGGACGAAAACCATGTGAAGATGGCTGCAGAGATTGGAGGGAATCGTGTAAAAGCCAAGGACCGGCAACAACTTCCAGCAGCTGGGAGAGGGGCGTGGACGAGACCCCTCGGGGCCTCCGGAAGGAGCCAAGTCTGCCGACACCTGGATTTCCAACTTCGGCCTCCAGAGCCACGATTCAAGTTTCTGAGTCACCCAGTTTGTGTCAATTTGTTTTGCCACCTTCAAGAACTAATGCAATGACCCCGTGTCTGGTGTGGGGTAGAAGAACTCTCGCTGTCTGATGCTGACCAAAAGGGTAACATAGGTCTATTTCTGGAATATTGTTTTGACTTCCAGTTAACCTTTCACGCAAGGCATGGCTGGATCAGCTAACACGATGAACAACTAGGGGCACCCAGCAGACGCGTGTCCAAGCCACCCACTCCACTAGAGAGCCTAGCGGTGGCTTCGGTGATGGGCTGGCAGTGACAGTGGCCACCCGGCTATTTCTATGAGCCAGTAACCAGGAAGCTTAGGTCCCCAAGGCTTTGTTTTTTTTTTTTTTTAACCAGAAGAAACAAAGGAGGTTTATTTCTATACAAAATTGTTGAATCGGGTTTGAAGAAAACTTCTATCAACATTTGACATAAATTCCATATAAAAACTTTTATAGCAATATTAGTGCTTACTTAAGAAATAAGACAATAATAATATATTTTAAAGTCACTTTTGTAATAATGTAATTCTTCCAGCAGTTCTTACTACCCAAGGCTTTTAGGGAGCTTCTGGGCTGTGCCTCGTCTGCATCTGCTTGTGTTGAGAATTGAGGAAACCAAGGCACAGTTAGTCAAGAACTTTGTCCACGTGCCGTGGGAAATCGGCCACAGAGACACCCCTGGGCCCCAGCCTGGGCTCTGGGGACACCATCCTCCACATTCTTGGACATTCCTTCCAGGAGCCACTGTGGAGCCTCATCCCCACTGGGCCCTCACCACCCTTCCTCATGCTGGTCTCTGGTCTGGGGTCCCCCGACTCTATTCTCCAAAACAGAGCCTTGAGCAGCTCCGCCCGGAGCCTGCTGCCTGGGACCTAAGTACAGCAGATCAGGAGCCCGCATCCCTCCTGGCCTGCAGTGCGAGGATGCAAGACACACACACGAGAGGTGCCCTGACGAGCAGTCGACATAGCCGTGGCTCACAGCTCCTCCCAGGCAGGTGCCCACACGCCGGGCTGCCAGCAGGTGCCGCCCCTGTGGGAGAGGTGTGACCACCACCGGCTGCGGTGAACTCGGGGTGGGGTGGGGGGTGCGGGGAGCGGGCATCCTCTCCCTCCTGCTTCCCCTGTGTGCCGGCGGTGGCGGGGGTGGGGGCCGTGTCTTAGAAAAGGAGGCAGAGCCTGCCCAGGCCTGCTTCTCGGCTCCAGGAGATGATGCTTGTATCCCGAGGTCTCAGGCTTTTCTGTCACTCTCGAGTGCGATTCGCCTCAGCTTAAACACCTTTGGAAGCAGCCAGATGCAGCCCCTGACCAGGAGACGAAAGGGAGTTAACACTTAGTGGGCAGCTGCCCTGCACTACCCTCCTCACCATGTGGCATTTTCCACTCCCGGCCCCACTGCAGATACTACCCTCCCCGTGTTCTAACGTGGGGATGCGGGAGCTCAGAGAACAAGTGAGTTCACCAAGGATGCAGTGACTCACTCAGTCATTCAGTAAACATCGAGCATACACCACATGCTAAATACTGTTCTTACTGTTCTGTACTGTCACTGGGACTGTTGAACTGAAACACTGGACTTAGAAATCAGATCCTCCTGCATTCGAATTCAGGCTTGGCCCACCTCTTGCTTGCTGCAATGCCTAATGGGAGTTCCTTCATCTTCCTCAGCCTTTGTTGTCACCTGTGTTCACTGGGAACACCGGTGCCTCGAATGAGACTCTAGGGTGATATCATGTCAGGCCAGCCACGTATGAATGGCACAACGAGTACTAGGAAGTAATCAAGTGGAATAAAGGACATCGGCCTTCCTGAACGTTGTTGCAGGGAGAAGCCTTGAGAGGACGAACGTTGGAGAGAAACCTGATGTGATGGGCTGTATTTACTCAGAAGCGCTAAATGGTGCTGAGGGTGTTTCTCAAAACTGAGAGTGCAGGAAGATGCTGGCGAGCTTGTAAAAAGCAGATCCCAGGCTGCACTCCAGAGATTCTCAAGTATCTTGTATGTACCAAGGAATCAGTAGCTTCATAAGCATCTGAAATCATGCTTTGGAGGTGATGAGCCTGTGGACTGTCCTCTGAGAAATCCTGCTGTGGACACATGCACTCAGAACAACTGTGTTCAAGCTGGAGCTCTAACCTTCCACCTCTGTGCCCCTGGGCAGGTCACTTTAGGTCTCTGAGTTTCAGCCTCAATAAGACTTGGCTTACCGTTGTTTTCAAACGATCATTATTAGGGACTGTAAAGCACATGGTAAAAACGTCAGCTGTTTCCACAGAGGGTGAGTCATGGCTCCATCTCCCTGTTGGAAACGGGTCTGAACAGACCCCTTCGGCTGGGGCCAGAAGGAAGGACCTCGGGGGGAGCTGCCTGACCAAGTTAGTCATGGCTGATGGCAGGGATTGTGGCTCAGACAGATACTTTGAACGCAAACCTTTCACTTAACGGTGTGGTCTGACTGACTCACGTGTGGTTAATTTAAAAAGTACCTAACTGCTCTGAATCTGAAGAGATTAGGTGAGTGGAATAAGTCACTCGGCCTCCCAGCCCTCAGGTTTATACCTGTAACAAGGGAGTTAGTGATGTTTCCAGACTTTGCTTGTGAAAATGTTTCGGATACTGACATAAGTGACACTGGGCATCACTCTTAAGGGGAGGATCCTGGGCCCGCATTTTCTCTTCTGTAAAACAGAAATCAGTATCTCGAACGTGGCTTACTACTGAGGTTAAGAGGATGGAAGCAGATAATGAATGTGAAATGCTCTGAAAACTAAAGAGTTGGGTAAGTGTATAGGAAAACACTTACATTAACTCCAGGGGTAACGCAGGCTCACATAGCCTCTTCAGTGAGATTGACTGGCCTTCCCAGGCACCTTCTGGTTCTGAGAAGCCATCCAAAAATTCCCCCCACTGTTCCCCCTGTGGAGGGCTTACATCAAGGAAGAAATTCACCAGCCACCCCACTTCTCAGCACCTGGGGGTCCAGGGACTGCCTGCACCGAAGGGGCAAGACCTAGAAATGTCAGGTGAAGACTTCTTGGTGTCTCTCAGTTTATTATCAGTTTTCATTATTGAATTTTCATGAAGAAATTGCTCTGTTATTGGTATGCAGTTACATTATTATGCTAGAATCTGTTTCATCTGTTTGGAAGAAGATACAAACAGTCTTGAGCGACAATTTGTGCAGATGTGAAGGTCCTCCACTTGGTAAGTTCTGGGTAACGAAGCATTGACAGCCGGGTCAGGATCTGAGCCCAGGTCTTCCTTACTACCTGGAGAGCTAATACTGCTTGCCTCGGGTCACCTAGTCACCAGTTCCTAGCTTGCTCGTCTGTAGAATGCAATATCTACCTTACGGAGTCATACAAAGGTTAAAGTCATGAATATATGTATCTGTATGTAATCAGACAGTAAATGCTAAGAAACAGTATTATTAGATGTAAAGTAAATGACTGTGGAAGAAAGGATTAGACATACATACAGTGAGCCAGGGAGTGATGTGCTTCTAAAACACCCCGAGTAAAGCATATTTTCTAACAGGATTTTCCGAGCTGGGATTTCTCAAGCTTTAGTGAACATGCAAATTACCCGCGGGAACTAGTTAAAAGGGAGATTCTGATTCGACAGAGCTGAGGTGGATCCTGGGATGCTGCAGTTCTAATAAGCTCCCAGGTGATGCGAAGGCTTCTGGTCCACGGCCCGTACTTTGAATAGTGAGGGCATTTTAACAAGAGACCCATGCAGTTTGTATGCCCATTGAGAAGCTCTGTGCTACATCTCAGGAAGCTGTGGGCATTATAATAGAAGGAATCCTTAGGGTGACTCTGAGAGCTAGGACTTGGTCAGCTCTGGGCCAGCCTCTGGGAATAAAATGCATTGACTCGGAGGGTGCAGACGATGCCCCTAGGGGTACATAAATGTCAGTAGTTCTCCAGGGTCAGCACAGCTACAGCTCATCGTGAGTGTTTCCATACGGGACAGTCCTTTATTTAATCCTCACATGAACACCAAGGCAGGAACAATTATAATGGCCAACCCACAGACGATGAAACCAAGGCTTACGGGGTTATGGTCTCATGGGCTCCACAGCTGGGTTTGGATAAACCTACCAGGTTCAGAGTCCACAGGCTCAGGCTGCCCTGCCGTGCCTCCTGGTTCGGCACCCTGACAGCCACGAGGGAAGCAGAGGGGCCTGCTACTGGGGTGTGATGGCCAGTGACCTTGACCTGACCTCAGCCCTGGGCACTTCTGGGTCATCTCTCTGTGCCCTGCCCTTGAAACTGAAGCATGGAGCCCAGCTGCCCCTGGGGGCCAGGCCCCAGTCCCTTGGCAAAAGCACCTGAGCATCAGACAGAGCTGGAGGGAAAGTGCAGACTGTCCTGTTCCTCGTCTGCCTGGGGCCGTGAGATCCTGAACTGAAAACTCCATGGCCTTCGTCATGGTGGACAGGCCTAGGGCACCTGTTAAACTTTACTTCCCAGCATTTTGCCCCAACCCTGAAAGGCTATGTGAGGGCACGTAGCAGCTAAACTTATTTTCCCCTAAACTCTTTAATTCTGACAAGAATAGAAGGCTCTGAACCACAGTCATCCAACTTGATAACCATGGATAACGTACATTAATGCGTAGGCTAAGGATAGGAGTCGGGAGCGCTGATGAAGCCAGCCGTGAGCAGCCAGGATCGGGGTAAACTGTACGTGTGGGACTCTGCGATATTCATCCGAACGCACATCACCCGTATCTTCAGATGCTGATGCCACATGATACATCAAATAGGCTGGACCAGCACCTGGAGTGAACTTCGGGGGGTGTGGGGAAGCCCAGCAGTCTGCTTTACCAAGTCTCCCAGGAGAGTCTGATGTTCTAAGAGTCACGGTTTTATTTCAAATGCTGACTTCACGTGTCAGCACTTCCACCAGACCTTAAAATATCTGGGGAATGGGAGGAAACAGTACTGGCTAGCACAGGGGTTAGGAGTGGCAGATTTGGGGTCAGGACAGTCCCACTCATGTCACCTGCTAGTTGTGTGGCCTCGGGCAAGTCACGTCTTCTCTAGAGTTGTTGGGAGCTCAGGAGACGGCCCGCTGATGCTCAGGTTGGAATGTCATGTAGTAATGGCTCCATGACAGTTACTGTTTCCATACAATGCCGTCTTTTAAGCAAGAAATCACTGTTTTCTACCACGTAACGTCAAAGCGTTGGCCAGCCAATTCTTTTTTTTTTTTTTTTTTTTTTTTTGCGGTACGCGGGCCTCTCACTGCTGTGGCCTCTCCCGTTGCGGAGCACAGGCTCCGGACGCGCAGGCTCAGCGGCCATGGCTCACGGGCCCAGCCGCTCCGCGGCATGTGGGATCTTCCCGGACCGGGGCACAAACCCGTGTCCCCTGCATCGGCAGGCGGACTCTCAACCACTGCGCCACCAGGGAAGCCCCCAACCAATTCTTGATGGTCCGCAGGTCTTTGTCCTGCTGTTGCCAATGCCTCAGTTGTGTGCTTTCAGAAAGAATGGGAGAAACAGGATGTGTCACTTGTCCCTGGCATACCATTTATTTTGCCTGTACTGTTACCCAGGGAAGTATAAGGCCTCTTCTGGTGTCTGGAGCCCAAACAGATTCACCGCTGAGGGGCAGAGGGTCTTTGAGGAAAAGACTGTTGTCTGAGCTCCTCCCTTCCCTCCATCACGCACCCATATAATGGACCAGATAGCCTCCACGGTCGACTTCCAGCTCCCAAACGTCTTTGAACCTCAGCATTTCAAACATAACTTCACTTTGAAGCAGAACCTGGATTTTTCTGTTTTTCAAAGTCCCTTTGCTCACATGCTGTTTACACTGTAAGTGGAAGCCCATGTCACATTGAAATCGGAGACGTTGATGTCATAGAGCCATGTAGCCACGTGGGGCTTTCAGGAAGCCCCAGGGGTCGCTACGGCTGTTCTCGAGGAAAGCCACCTCAGGCAGGATCAGACCAGTGACTGGCCCGAGACCTCCTGCCTGATTAGATGCTGAGTTGAGCGGGGACATCACCACTAGCTACTGCCTCTGCCAGGTGAGCCTCATGGCAGGATGAGCTCTAAAACCTCACAAGGACTCCCTACGAATAAAACTCAGTTCTGTTTTCTAGACACTTTCCCACCTGCTTTCATGGAGCTCCGTCAGTGGTTCTCAGTGGGAGGGGGGACACTGGGCAATGTCTAAAGACATTTTTGGTTTTCACAACTGGGTAGAGGCCAGGGATGCTGCTTGCTAAACATCCTACGATGCACAGGACAGCCCCCTGCAACAAAGATTTATCCAGTCGAAAATGTCAGTACTGCTCAAATTGCGAAACGCTGAGTTTAACTTCTACTGAGCTATAGTGTTGCCTCTTCCAGGAAGAATCCAGGCCTGCATCTGCTTCCCCAAGGGGATGTACTTGCTCTTGCTCTGGGCTTCCATTGAGGCTCTCAGAGCCCTCACCCTGTTACATCCATTTAACTGTGGCTCCTGGTCACTGTTTCCTCTTATAGATGGGGAGGTCCTTCCAGGAAAGAACTAGGATCAGGTCATTTTCCTTTTGTTTTTTTAACCTCAGGTACAGAGTGGTGAGTTAATCATATCAACTAGTTAATAGAACTTACCCCCCTTGGTCTACACAGCATCTAACAAAGGTTTGGCAGCAAGTAGATAATATTCATCCCATCAGTGGTACATCTGGAGATTGTAACTCCAAAGATTGTGACACTAGTTTTCCTGTTACAACTGCTTGGCATGAAAAACAAAGTTCAAAAAGACATCTGGTGTCCTGAAAACTGCAGGACTCTCCCCTGCTGTGGGGCATGGATTTGGGGCAGGGCTGAGGCAGGTACCGGTTCAGGCTGTCAGGTACAGGCTTCTACTTAAACCAGTGGCTGAACTTGGGTCACCACACCTCTGCAAGATCACCTGCCTCGAAGTCCGTGACAGCGTGGGAAGGATCCTTTTTGGCTTCTCATAACTTGAAGATTTCGAAGCAACACTTTCGATGGACAAAGCAGTGCTAGGGACCTCGGGAGACCTGGATTTAGAACCAGACTTGCCTGAGGCCCCGGTGGTTGCCCCACACATGCTCAGTTGGTGGATATGAATCCATGTCTTGCACAGCCTTCCTAATTTGAGCCTTGGGTTCTCTTTCCTGATCATCTATTGGGTTGGCCAAAAAGTTCGTTCAGGTTGGTCCATAACATCATACGGAAAAACCCGAATGAACTTTTTGGCCAGCCCATACGTAGCCCCTTACCTGTGTGGTGAGCCATTGCCCTGGACCTTGGTGCTTGCTTGTAGAACACACACATGCTGATTGCTGCTGCACCAGGCTTCTGGGACTCTGTTTTGGAGCATTCGGAAAAGCCATAGGAAAGTAGCTGCCTCTGAACATAGAACATCCTTGGCTATTGTCTCAGCTTGGAGACTCCCCTTTCCCCACTCTCATCCCCTGCCATGTTTATGGTCCTGTAAAGGACACTGAACTCAGGGATGTGCAATCCAGCTAACTCAGTTGCTGAGTCAACTAACTCAATAAAATTCAGCTGAATTTCTTTTATTTGCTTACTGAACTTTTTCCAGCCTCACGAGCGTGAAATTGGAGCATCAAATCCATATGAGGTTGTATTTATTGCTCCACGCAGCTCAGTGAAGATGCTGAAGAAATGGCTTCTTGGTAATGCTGCCCCCAGCCACATCTGAGTTGCTGATGGCTTACATAAGCATGTCTTTAGGGGACGTGCTGCCCCCTGTCCCCACAACTTCCCTGTGAATCTCAAAGGTCTCTATGGGATAAAATCCAGGCACTCGGGCACCTACACACCTCCCAGACCTGCTCCGTAACATCACCTATTACTGTCGACTCCGTGGAAATTGGGACTGGTTAAAAGCTAACGCTGTCCCACGTCCAAGCCTTTTCAGTCTGTAAAGCCTCCCCTAGCCCTCACTCGACTCAAACTACATGGTGATGGTGATGAGAAAATTACGGTGACGATACTAAGACGTCAAATAACGCTAACTCTACATAATAAGCTCTTTCCGTGTATAATGTTAACTTCTGTAAGCTTCACAAGAACCATTTAAGTCAAGTCCCATTATGATCTAACAGTACCGAGAAGGACGCTGAGTCACAAGGGTTTAAGTATTGCTGAAAGTGGAACAGCAGACCAGGTGTGGACTTAAGTCTAGGCGTTTGGGCTCCAAAGCCTGTGTTCTTAATCCGTGGGCTGCTCCACGTCCAGGGATGACTACAGCTTTTCTACTTTCATTATTCAGGAGACGTGTCACCAACTCCGAGATGACAGCACAAACCACCCAGTCCAGAAGGGCTCTCTCACCATTCTGAAGTCACGTCACATTCTGTCCTCACTCTTGCACAATTGAGAATAAACTGTATTTTTAAATTATTCACTTTGTTTTAGGATTAGGATCTTTACATAAAATTTGTATGCATCTTTATATAAAAGTACGAGCCTCAATTTTTATATTATTAGTACAAGACCATGTCCCAAATCACATTATCCTAATATATTAGTTTCTTTCATTGTATATACATCCTTTTTAGGTGTAAATATGTGCAACTTTATACTCTGCTCTTTTTTTTTTTTTATGGTACGCGGGCCTCTCACTGCTGTGGCCTCTCCCGCTGTGGAGCACAGGCTCCGTACACGCAGGCCCAGCGGCCATGGCCCACGGGCCCAGCCGCTCCGCGGCACGTGGGTTCCTCCCGGACCGGGGCACGAACCCGTGTCCCCTGCATGGGCAGGCAGGCTCTCAACCACTGCGCCACCAGGGAAGCCCTATACTCTGCTCTTATTTGTATTTAATTGCATACGTATTTCTTTCAGTGTCTTCCTAGTTCTAACTTTGTATGATTGTGTAATAGTCCCTCTGACTGATGTAATTCTATTTACCATTAGATGATGTCCATCTTTTTGTGTTCTTTACCAAGTCCTGTTAACAACATCCTCTGTATGTGACTTTAATTGCTTTTTAAATTTTTTATCAAAATGATTTGCTTAGAATAATTTCTTGGGAGTGTAATACTGGGTCAAAGGCCATGGCATACCTAATTTAATTCCCTAATTGTTCTTTTCGAGATGCAGTAGATTCAGGTTAACCCCTAAGGGATTTTGCTCGTGTGACTATTGATGCCACCTCCCTCTCACAGGTACCCTATGGACCAGGTATGGTTATTAGGACTATTAGCTTCTCTTCCATCTCTGAAGCAAGGATGGGACTATACTGAGAACATAGCCTAGCGAGCTTAACGATACATTAAGATTAACCTTCACGCAACCATCTTAAAAACAAAGTTATTTTCTTGCACAGCTCTTTCTCTCCGTCAGATTTATGAGCTCCTGCGGGGGCAGGTTTTAGAGATCTGTGAACCCCTCACTCTTCAGCACTTAGCTAACATCTATGGAAAGATTGAGACTTTTTTCTGGACTGTAGCAATTTCATCTAGCCGAGAGAGGAAAATGTTGAAGTCAGGGTAACTGATTGTTTGATGTGAATCTACTGGGTGTTAGGAATTGCTCAGGGTGCTTCCACATGCATTATCTGTCCTCTTTAATCTCACAACACAATTCCGAGGAAACTGACTCAAAGAGCCCAGGAACATAATTGTGGATCACCCAGCAAGTTCATGGTACAGCCCAGAGCCATTACATGAGGCCACATTTGAGTACAACGAGAGGGCTCCCCTTGTCCTCCTTCCCTCGTAGATCTCCAGGCTCCCAAGGGAAGCAAGACAGCCCAGAGGATGGCGGAAATCTCAGGAGCCTCCCTTCAGCCGCGACACCTGCACAAAGGAAGCGGAGTGAACGCTTGGGCTCTAGACCACCAGAGGGCGCTGCATGCCCAGGAAGCAGCAGCCACGGGCATTCCCCTCCTGCGTTCTTCAATCAAGTTTGGCTCTGGTCTCTAGAGCAGAGGGTCCCTCAGGATTCAGTGAATTAGAACTCAGTGGAAATAGCACAATTTAGAAAAGGCAACAAAACCACCCACGTCCTTTTCTACTCACAGATTGCATAGCCTGATGGAATCCTCCCTCCACATCACTGTAACCCAGATGAGTCAGTTGCCCCCAGGAGGCAGGCTTCCACCAACGTCCACCTCTGCTTATGCGGTTGTATTTCTGAAGGTCAAAGACTAGGCATCTGGAGAGGGTCTAGTGCAGGCCAGTGCAGCCCCTGGCCCCTCTCCCAGCCCCTCTGACGGACTCAGCCGACTCAGGCCAGGACTGTTGACCAGGTTTAATCACTGTCGTCATGATACTGAAAATCCTAGTCACAGAGTAACATACACAAGAGCTAACGTTTATCTTCCCAACAATCTTATTGGTAAGAACGATTATTGTCCTTTTTTAGAGAAAAGGAAACAGACTCAAAAGAGTTGAGCCACTAATATGAGCGGACCAGGATTTGAAGTCAGCATTTGAAGTCAAGTCTGCCTGGTGCTAATCTGCGGTCTTTATACTGAATGGAGCTGCCTTTTGGTCCTCAGCTCACAATCTGGATATATGGAAGCTGGGATTCTTTTTCATTTGCTCGTTTATGCAACACATTGTTCATTTGCTTTATTGAGGTATGCCTGATATACAAAAAACTGCATACATCTAATGTGTACATCTTGATGAGTTTTGGACATATGGTTACACCTGTGATACCCTCACCATGACCAAAGTACTAACATGTTCCTCACCTCCAAAGGTGTCCTTGCGTTCTTTTGTGCATTTTGGTTTTGTTCTGGTGAGAACACTTAGTATGAGATCTCTCCTCTAAACATATTTTAAAGCATACATATTTTTAAAGTGCACCTACTTTTAACCTGTGGTTATTGTTAACTAAAGTTACTATGCTGTACAGTGGGTCTCTAGGATTTATTCATCTCACATAACAAAAACTTTATACCCATTGAAGAACAGTCCCCCCTCCCTCCACCACTCTATTCTCATAGTGTTCTCTTATTGTCCCTTGTATTTCTGTGGCATCTGTTCTAATGTCTCCTGTTTCATTTCTAAATTTATTTATGTGAATCAATTTTTTCTTGATTTTATCACTTTTTTAAAAACCAGCTCTTATTTTCATTGATCTCTTCTATTGTTCTAGCCTTTATTTCATTTATTTCTGCTCTAATCTTATTTCTTCCTTCTGCTAACTTTGGGCTTAGTTTGTTCTCTAGTTCTTTGAGGTATAAAGTTAGCGTGCTTATGTGATATCTTTCTTAATGTAGGCCTTTATGACTATAACTTTCCTCTTAGTACTGCTTCTGTTAGCACCTACTGTACGCCCATTTACTCTGAATATACAGACAATATAATCGGACGTGGAGTCTGATCTGAACTATGGCGAATCTCACACCAGTTTGTTCCAAGTACTCTAGTCGGAAACCAAGAAGACAGAGAGTAACCCCCACAGACAGGAGATGAAGGCAAGGGAGGTGACCCGTAATAACAAGATATGAAAAAACAAAACAAACCCTGAGCTTGCTTTGCAGGTACGCGGGAAAGCAGCCTGCCTCTTCTTCCTCCCTCTCTCTCTGCCTGGATCCACACTCTCCTCCTCTGCTTCCACATCCCCAGCTCAGGCTGCAAGTCTCTCTTTGGGGATCACTCCCTGATCTTGCTATTCAGGCAGATTTCTCCTATGAAACCTTGTAATGATGGATGGACGCGCCTAGATCTGTGGACACTGCTGAACATAGTGGAGGCTAGTTTTGAAAACGAGGGGCAGAGGCCCAGTGACATGGCCTCAAACAGTAGTCTCAGAGCACATGATGAAAGATGCCAAGATGCCAAGGAGAGGCAGCATCCTTCCTGGACCTGGAAGAGCAGCTCTAAGTCCTAGAACTGCTCTTCAAATGTGAGAACCTCAGACCTCTTACTTACCATCTTGAAACCTCGGTTTCCTCACTTGTAATAGGAAAACAATGGCCTTTAGAAAGAGTTCCAGCTTATTTCAATAATAATCATCAACTGCATTTTACAGCCCACTGACTAGCTGCATTGACAGCTGGCGTCTCTACATCTCTCAATCCCATCTCTAAAGTAAATATCCTCTTCCTTGAAATAAGGATAACACTAATATCCCTGAAGCACTGATATAGGAATTAGATAAAAATAGCATACCTTGCCCTTGGTTAGCATAGAGTGGGGATCCCATACATGATACTCATAGCTGAAATTAGCAAAATAAAGGTTGATAACAGAAAACTAAACTCAGAAATATAATTTCTTGGGGAGTCAGACTCCACGCCGATGAATTTCCTCGGCAGAGAGAACTTCTGACTCTTCAGCGAAGGGGGGCCCCCTCCATACTCATGAGTCACCACTGCCTCTCCTGGCCTGGGAGGCTCCAGCCCCCACTTCCCTGGCAGAGGGGTGAGGGCGGGCCAAGGCTGATCAATGGGGCTGCAGAGTGATGGGGCCGGGGGCAGAGTGACTGTTCACCTGACGAGACGAGGCGTTTGGACAAGATGATGCATAAAGGCCCTGCCAGGTGGGGAGATCTGAGACTCGGGAGAGACCAAGCCCAGGGAAGTGACTCACCCCAAGTCATCAGCTCAGACTAGGCAGAGCTTGAGTTTAAACGTTGTCTAAGTAGATGCCCAGCTGCTGAGGACTGGGCTGGAAGTCAGAGGGAGTCCAAATGCCAGTCCTGCCAGGACTTGGGTCAGAATATGTGCTTCCTGTGGGGGGGTTTCAGAGGCGGCGCCATGTTTGCGTTGCTGGGTTTTGACTGTGGTGAGAAGGTGAGATCTGAGGTCCTCAGGGAGTCGTCCCCAAGAATGGAGAATGGGGGAGAACAGAGACCACCCTTTCGGCTGAAGGAGAAACGATGCCTGCCTATCTCGACTCAAGTCATCATCGTCATCGTCATCATGCACAGGAAAGAACTTTCAGAGCAGGAGAGGCTGGTCCACGGAGCACACAGGGAAAGCAGAGCTGTAGAGGCCAACGGTGGCCCTGCCAGCGGGTGCTGCCCCGGGCCTCGGTGTCCCAAACCCTGGGACCCCAGCAGCCTCACACCCTGGGGCCAGGCCACCCAATCAGCATCCTTCGCTATGAGTCACAAGTCACATCTGCATGAGTCCCTACAGAGAAGAAAACCGGAGTATTATCATGGTTCTCTAACAGTAATAATAACAGCTCCCTATTTGAGCACTGATGATGCGCTAAGGGCTTTCGCACTTTATCTCACAAAAATTGCGTAAGGGACTTCTCATGATTCCCCGTTTTTGAATAAACAGAACTCAAAGAATGGTGACCTGCCTTTTAAAATCTAAGATCTGAGAGTTAGAAATTGGCAGAGTGTTGATTTAAACAAGGTCTGCCTCGTTTTAAATGGTTTTTTTAGGATACTCTGCTGTCGCAAATTTTTTCAATATCCTTTTGTCATATTTTAATATGAAATGTGTAAACATGCATTTTAGAAAGTATAAAAGTATAAACATATACTTCCTATAAGTATAAACATAACATGTTCATTGTGGAATAAGTAGAAAATTAAAATAATATAAGGACCGTCACCCTGGGATAAATAATGTTAAAAATTTCAGGTATTTCCCCCCAGTTTCTCTCTCTCCCCTGCCCGCCCTCACACATTCAATGCTGATACAGACTTTCCAGTCTGCTTTGTAAGATGAAAATATTGTCTGCACTTTATCTATCATTACCTATTTTACCAAATATAAATTGAAATCATCGCAGGCTATAACCACTATTTGGTTATACCACAACTTTACCAGTTCCCCCACTGCAAGACATTTTCACGGTTTCCAGTTTCACTCACAAATTACACCGTAAGAAACATTTGTGCCTGTATCTGATTGTTTCCTGAATTCATAATTCCGTCTCTATGGCTTTGTTCAGAGGTTCTCGGTATTTCGGCAGCCTTCTCCCTCTCCACCTACAGGGAGGTAATGGGCTTGTCACACTAACGTGAGTCTGCCAGTGTGAAGGGCTGTTGTTCACTGTAATGTAATAAAGTGGGTTTGATTCACGTACCCACTCCTGTGTGGTTAGCTAATGTGAGCGCCCCTCTGAGACAAAACACAGCCCCTGTGGGCTGTTGAAACCGTCTCTGTGAACCTGCAAGTCCCTGGAGGCTGGAGAATTAATCACGTGACTGCTCCCTCGCAAGGCTTCCTGCCTGCCAGGCTCTCCTGAGAAGAGGCACATTCATCAGGCAATTGCTTTCAGACTCAAACCATTGTCCCATAGGAAAGCAATTGCTGATTGATGAGAAAGGAGAAGTCGCCTTCTGAGTGTGCCTCTGCCTTTTATAAACTCCACGGACTCAAATCCAGGCAGTTCCTTCCCTCGCAGGAGGAGTTACGTGCATCCTAAGACCCACACGACTCACGGATGGTGCGATGTGAAGCTCAGGAAAAGCTTATAGGAGCCCCAAGGTCCCATCCACTTCTCCCTTCCTACCCAGTCCTGCTGTCACCCCCTGAAATACATCTTTGCAAACTCTCGAAACCCTGTGTTAACCTCCTGACTTTCCCTAATTCTTCCAGCCTCTCCCATCTCAGTTCTGAGGGTGAAGTGCCCAGTGGGTCTCTCTGCTAAAAGAACTATTCCCAGAAATTCCAGTTTGGGTCAAACTCCTTTGGTTGCTTCTGATTATGGGGGAAAAGCCCAGACGCTGCCTTGTTGTTCATGGTCCTTCAATGGGGATGATGGACCGCTTCTCCGGTGTAATTTCCTGCTCCTTACAAGGGCCGTTGTGAAGTGTACCAGCTTCTCCATTCATTTTGAACTATCCTGCCCCCAGCTCAGTTCTCACCATTTCTCCTTATTGGATTTGTGGGTTTTACTCCACGTACCTCTTGTGGCTCCTTTTGTGGAGCTGCCCAATGACCTGCCTGGATCAGCTCTGTTTCTGGACTTATCAGAAATGCCACCTGCTGTACTGAAATCTCTCCCGAGAACTTCTGCTTCCAGCCATGAAGGAGTGGCTGGAGACAGCAGTGAAAGAGCTAAGAACAAATAGAAAATCCAGATAGGATGCTGAAAGCTCTGCTCACAGGTGGCAGACAGCTACGGCAGCACTCAGGATCGAAGAACAAGAGTTTTGCAAGCAGGGAACCGCAGAAAAGTAAGCCCACCTTCTGTACCTGCCTCTCCCTCTGTGTATTTGCTGATTCATACTTCAGGGTGAGCAGATGAGGATCCCATATGCAAGAACCGGCGGAGGGTTGCTGCTAGAAGGCAGAGAAGCCAGCAGAAAGGGAAATCTCACGGGGCAGGAGAGACAAAAGAAAAAATGGAATTCGGGGCTGTCGAGGCAGCCAGGACTTAGGATCCAGAGAGCAGTGGGCCCAACACTCATCTGGTCTCTCTAAAAGCGTTGATGTTCTGAAAGCGAACAGGCAAGGGTCTACGGAGTGCAGAACAAGCCACTGAAGAAATGGGATAAGATTAAGCATGATCTCAAGGTGCTGAGAAGACAAAACTTGGAGTTCACAGCCCACGATGGAGGATGGGTCCTAATAAAGTCGCCAGGTCATCAGCTGAAACCCATGAGTCAGGATGAATCTAAGGTTGAACTCGCCTTACAAGCACCAGGGAGAAATCTCAGGTGATTTGACCTCACCTGGTCTACCTGGTAAAGGAGACACCCTCGGAGGCTCCATGACATTCCATACGCACAGGCAGACAGTTACTGTGAAACATCACCAGGCGTGTCAACAAACAGCATCAAAAGGGAAAACAAGGACAATAGGAATAGACTCTGGTGACTTGGTTGGAATCCCCGGGGACAAGGTCTTCAAAGGAACTGTAATCATTATGGGTAAGAAAACACACGACGAGGTGGGGAATTTCACCAGACAATCAGATGGAATAAAAAGAATAAACCTGAAAATTGGCAATTACAAGAATTCGGCCTTGAAAAAGAAGGAGATCCTGCCACTAGTGACAACATGGGTGAATCTGGAACACGTGACGCTGAGTGAAATAAGCCAGGCACAGAAGGACAGAAACGCATGATTCCACTTAGAAGAGGAACCTAAAATAGAGTCGCAGAAGCAGAGAATACAAAGGTGCTGACCAGCGGCTGCGGGCGGGAGGAGTTGCTGTCCAGTGGGTATAAAGTTTCATTCGTGCAAGATAAATAAGTTCCAGAGATTTGCCAGCGCAGTGCCTGCAGTTAATGACACAGTTCTGTGCATCTCAGAATTAAGAGGGTAGATCTGTTACGTGTGCTTCCAAAAAACCAACCAAACAAACAACGAAAAAGGATGCGAGGAAACGTGGGGAGGTGTTAGTATGTGTATTACCTTGATTGTCATGACAGTATCGTGGATATTTCTACTTGTTCAGTCTCACATTGTACATGTTTAACGTGTGCAGTTCTACAGATATCAATTAAGCTGTAAATATATAAAGAAAATAGACATGTTCAAAGGCACATGCAGTGAGAAAAATAAATGACACGGTAAGAAGCCACGTAACTTCCATCTCTCTCTAGGAAGCCACGAGGGGGAAATGAAGAAGTTGAGCTTGCCAACAAATTTTGGGCAACAGTGGGTGGAGGTCATGGGTCAGGGTCAAGGCCATGCTACTCCGTCAGGGTGTCTCCTGTTAACATTTATTTGCACACGAGAACTGGCCATGGGAGCAAAATGACAATCTGTGCTTTTCCTTCCTACCACTTGCCTTTTCTTTTTCTATTTTTTAAAAATTCATTTGAATTTTTCTTATTATTTGGCAGAGTTTAAGGGTCATTATTTTATATTAAACAGAAGAACGGGAGAAAGAACTGTGCTCACCGTTCTGCATAAAATGAAAGATAATTAAGAAAAAATTTTAATAGAGGACATGATGTGCGTTGGGGGAGTGGAGTAGTTGAAGCGGCATAGTCTTTGGGGAGGTTGGCAAGGAGTTTGAATGCGAGCACTGTCTCCTCCTAGCTGGGGGGCGTGGCCTGGTTACATAACACAACCGAGCTGGCTGGACCACTGTGATGTGGGGCTGAGGATGCCTACCTCCCAGGGCTGTCGGGAGATTCCACTGATATAAGGTACATAAAGCACGTAACGTCACACAAGTCAAAACTGCATTGCTTTTCTTATGATGGTACCTTCCTGTCATCATCATCACCCCCCTCACATCTGATGGGCTGCAAAATCTGCCAGACCCGTCCCGACCTTCCCAGGGCGGCAGGGGGAGGGGTGGGGGTGGGGGGTGGGCAGGCTGCCCTTGAACAAGCTGAAGTTCATTCAGCTTTGTCTCCTGAGTGCTTCCTCCCCACGAAACCCCCTTCTGATGCTGTTTGTAGCTTAGAGGGCACTTGATGAGACCTTTGAGACATATTATTTTACAGTGAAATGAGCCCTTTCGGTGGACAGTTCCGGGAGGTTGCTCTACGGCGCAGGGCTCATGTTACGCTCCGTGTAAGAAATGGGGGGCCGGCAGCAGCTGTGTCTAGCATTGGGGTGAAAAGTTGGAGCGCTGGAGTCAGGTGTGGGTTATGGTCCGTGCCCATTACTTCATATCTGTGTTAACTCAGGTGAGTCCCCAGACTGCTGAGCCTCAGTTTCCTCATCTGGAAAATGGGAGAAATAGTGACGTGAAACTCATAGGATTGTGATGAAGCTGAAGTCGGATGGCACACACAAATCCCTTTACGTAGTGCCTGAGACTTGGTTAATAGCCAATAAGTCCTAGTTTAAAAATGATTATTTTACTATTCTCAGTATCACTGTCATTTTCACATAGGGAGGTATTTGCGAATGCGAAATTCCAACCGAGACATCATTCTTTTGCTTTCTTATTCGCCAGATGTTTCTGAGTGCCCACCGTGGAGAAGAAGTGGGCAGCAGCACAAAGTCCCTGCTTTCATGGAACTTTTAGAATTTATTGGGGGGAGACCAGTAGTGAACATGGTCATAAAAAAATATATATATGTAATTTCAAGCAGGGACGAGAGCCACATCAGTCAGTGGGAGCGGGGTTTGCAGATTGATCAGGTGAGAATGATCATACGGTCAGGCGGACCTGACGGGGGAGGGAGCTTTGGACAGAGGCCTAAACCTCTCGGGAACAGGTCAAGTGATGGTCCCCAGAGGAGTGTTCAGGGCAGAGGGATGTGAAGCTGCTGGGGAATCGCAGACTGGAGCCTGTAGGGCCCCTCCCAGTCTATTATCTGATTCTCTGAAAATAACTCTACGGAATCCTTTCAAATAATCTTTTTTCCCCAGATTTTTCCGTTTTTCAGATGGAACTTACTACATCGCGTTAAATAACTTTGGGACCTTCAGAGACCCCAAACAAAACAAAACAGGGGCTGAGTTAATTTCCTTACGGATCTGGGTGTGAACACATCCAGGCCCCTGCCTGTGGGCCCCGGGATCACAAAGCAGGGGCCCCTTCCTTTCACACCCTCAGTGAATGGACTAGAAATCCCCACCTTAGGCTGATTTTTTTTCCCGCTCAGCATTTTCATGGAGAGGAGAAGAAAAGGTATTAAAAAAAAAAAAAAGCTATATTTCTAGTATATCTTACCACAAATTTTTTTCAAGCTGTGCTTCCTGGATACCGAATAAAAAAGTAAACTTAGGGCTTCCCTGGTGGCGCAGTGGTTGAGAGTCCGCCTGCCGATGCAGGGGACACGGGTTTGTGCCCCGGTCCGGGAAGATCCCACATGCCGCGGAGCGGCTGGGCCCTTGAGTCGTGGCCGCGGAGCCTGCGCGTCTGGAGCCTGTGCTCCGCAGTGGGAGAGGCCACAACAGTGAGAGGCCCGTGTACCGCAAAAAAAAAAAAAAAAAAGTAAACATGAAAAACTTTGAACAACAAGCAATTAACGAGGTGGCAGCAAAGGGCACAGAGAGAAAGATGAATCGTCTGAAATAAACAAGGGCCACAGGAAGGAAAATGAAAAATGTTCCCGATTTGAGGCACCGCGAGATAAAGAGGCAATTGTTTAATGCAGAAACGATGAGAAGGCGTCTCACTCAAGCCCCAAAGTCACCAAATCACGTGGCTTCGAGACCTGTTGGGGGAGGTTTAACTGCTTCTTGATGGGTAGCATCTCCTTTGTGACCGGCACCACTGTGTGCTTCTCCGCTCATCCTGGAAGGTCCTCATGGAGACGGTCTTCCCTGACTCCCCACAGGGGTAGTTGCTTCAAATCTGTAACAACTCAGGGTGTACAGAAACATCACTGGTCATTTCTCTCCCTCTCACTAGATGGTAAGCTGGAAGGGGCTTTCATTTGCTCCTAAAAGCGTACATTTTTGTTTGTTTGGGCACTCTTGTTCAAAGAAAATTGAGAAGAGAGAGCAGGTGGAGACAGAAGGGAATCCAATAGATATTCATCCAGTAATGCTTTCTACTCCAGGCACACCTCAGACAACTCGGCTCGAGTTCCAGAGCACCACAAGTGCTTGTCACGTGGGACTTTCCTGGTAGCGCAGTGGTTAAGAATCCACCTGCCAATGCAGGGGACACGGGTTCGAGCCCTGGTCCGGGAAGATCCCACATGCCACGGAGCAACTAAGCCCGTGTGCCACAACTACCGAACCTGCGCTCCAGAGCCCACGAGCCACAACTACTGAAGCCCACGCGCCTAGAGCCCGTGCTCCGCAACAAGAGAAGCCACCACAATGAGAAGCCCGCGCACCGCAACGAAGAGTAGCCCCCGCTCACCGCAACTAGAGAAAGCCCACGTGCAGCAATGAAGACCCAATGCAGACAAAAAAAAATTAAAAAGCGAGTTACATGAATGTTTTGGTTGCCCGGTGCATATAAAAATTATGTTTGCTCTATACTGTAGTCTGTTAAGTGTGCAATAGCATTATGTCTAAAAAAAGTGTTGTTTAAAAATGCATTATTGCTAAAAAATGCTAACCATCCTCTGATCCTTCAGTGAGTCATAATCTTTTTGCAAAAGTAACATCAAACATCACGGATCACCATCACAAATATAATAATGAAAATGTTTGAAATATTGTGAGAATTCCCAAAATGGGACCAAGAGGTACAAAGAGGTACAAAGTGAGCAAATGCCGTTGGAAGAATCAGGCCAGCAGACTTGCTCAACACAGGGCTGCCACAAAACTTTCAAGCTGTGAGAAACAAAACAAAACAAAAACAAAATGAAAAACAAAAACACACAAAACACCACAGTATTGCAAAACACCGTAAAGCAAAGTGCAGTAAAATGCGGTGTGCCTGTGTTAGCCCATATTCCAATAGTTAACAAGACAAAAATCTCTGTTTTCCATGAGTTCAATATCTAGAGAGAAAAACAAATACATAAATCTATCATTTCGGTGTAATGGGGAAATGATCAGCTGGGGATGTCCAAGATGCTATAGGAGCACACGGGTTATTTTCCTCACCCAGCTGAGAAGTCAAGGAGGGCTTCCAGGAGGAGTAAAGGCCTGAGCTGAATTTGGAAGAATAGGTCAAAGCTGATCAGGTAAAGGGGAATG
This sequence comes from Tursiops truncatus, assembly GCF_011762595.2. Lineage (NCBI taxonomy): Eukaryota > Metazoa > Chordata > Mammalia > Artiodactyla > Delphinidae > Tursiops > Tursiops truncatus. Next base: position 74,449,784 of record NC_047050.1, read on the forward strand.
CTACGTAGCTGTGTGAGCAAAGGCCCCAGGGCCTGAGTGGGTCAGGTTCCTTCTGGAAGTAGCAGCTGTTTCTGGATGGCAAGAACTCACGGCAGGTGTGGAAGGGCCGGCAGAACCACCTGGGGTGATGTGAGGAGGGGCCAGATGGGGCTGTTTGACTCCCACCCTCTACAGGCAGTGGGGAGCCATGGGAAGATTTTAAGCTTGTGAAGGGCAGGAGGCACGATCAGAACCACGTTGTAGGACGTCACTCTGCCAGCTGGGTATGGCGTGCTCAAGGCAAGACTGGAAACAGACCATTAGGAGACCATCGAAGAAGCTCCTGTGAAATAACGGTGACTTTCTCCTGGGCAGTGGCCAGGGCAGTGGTATCAAGTAGTTGGCTTGGAGAGAGATCAAAGGGTAGAATGAACTAGAATCCATGGGATGTGGGGTTGGGGGTAAGAAAGATCCAGGATATGTGTGGTTAAGTTTAAGACTTGCACCATATATACATTTGTAATTAAACTTGAAATAATTAGCATTCCAGACCAGTTGTGTGAGATGCTTACTAACTAAAAGTCATAGAACTGTGAATAGTTCGAGTGGAATCTTTTAACCTGACCCCCTATTTGTACCAGGAGCAGGGCCAGCTATGTCATTTTCAGGGTCCAATACAAAAAGAAAATACGGGGCCCCTTGTTTAAAAAAAAAAAATGGAAAAAAGTGCCAATCAACATACTAAAATGAAGCTTTTTTCCACTCCGAGTTTCCTCCTGTTATGGTGTTTGTTACTTGCTTTTTATGTCATTCCAGGTAAATAAAAACTAAAACTGTAAGCTATTAGCATGAATTTTTCTCTTTTTGTAACGTGCGATGCTAGTTTTAAATGCCAGTATCAGAGCATTTAACTCATAGGCAGAATCACCAAAGTGACACAATTGCTATTGCATAGCTTGTAGATGCTTATGTATTTCATTCTTACCGGTGTCAATTGAAAAAAAAAAAAAAAAAAGCACAACCTAAAAGTTGAGAGTTATGTTTTCAGCAGAAAAAGCAGAGGACTTAAGCCGGGACCCAGCATCTCAGAGAGCTCTGAGGGATTGCTCTAGATAGGCAAGGCGGGGAGCCAGGATCTTCAGGAGTTTTTGCAACAAAGACCAGGTAGTTGGAACATCAAAAGATTACTGTTAAAGAAAACTGGGTATCTCAATTTAAGGTATTTAGGGCTTTTCTGTATGTGGGAAGATGCAAGAGTCTGGGCTTACTGAAGTCATTCCTTTGATATACCTCTCAGCCATCTGGGGCCAGCATCCTGTGATTTCTCATCCTGAGTTCCCTCGGGGCTCGCTGTGGAGGGCAGGCAGCTGTAATGCGATGGCTTGAGGGCTGCAGCATCCTTTGTTTAACTGACGCGGCAGGCGACGTTCTTGGTCCACGGCAGCATCATGAAAACACTGCATAAAATGAACTCACCTGTTTCTATTTCTCTCCTTCACGGGCACACACTTAAAACACTCTCTAGTTTTGTTTTACCGATGAGTTAGGAAGGATTGGAAGGAAAAGGGACTACGATTGTCTTCTTTCCCTTTCCATTCATGTCCTCATTTTCGGTATAAGTGGCTGACTAATTAACAGGAAAGTCACTTGAATAAGAAAGGAGCTGGTAGGGTTCCTTGGTTCTTCCTGGGTCTTGGAACACCACGGCCTTCTTTGGCATTCCAAACAAGTTCTGGTCCCAGGGGAAGGCGTGGCTTCTCCAGGCTGCCAGCGTCAGGTTCCTCAGTGGGAGATGGGACACGCTTTCCTTGTGCTGGTTTGATTCGCACTGAGGTCTCCCCCATGCAGGGCCCACCAGCGTTCTGCACCTGTGGACACCATGGACACCGTGTGCCCATGGGACAGCCAGGAGAGTGGGCAGACATGTTGCGTAAATCTCCTCTACTGACTCCTGTGTCCCCTTATCCCATCAGACTTCAGTTACAAAACACAAGTTCAGAGAACATATCAAGAAGACAACAGCAGGGCGTTAAACCAGGCACAGGCCTTTCTGAGCACGCAAAGGCTCGCACGCCCATGGAGTCAGCCCCGGCCGTAAGGAAACTGTGGCCTGTTGCCCTCATATGATCAATTGCCAGCCAGTCCCATAGCTGGTGAGCAGCAGGGCCCACTCTAAGGTCTGTTTCTCCAAGTTCCCACGTCTGGCATTTTTCTCCTACAGTAGGCAGACTCCCATCTTTACATTCCAGGCCACAGAAATTCTAATAATAGCCTCAACTATTTACTGGAAACACCTAAATGTGAATGCTTCTGGGGACTGAATGCCGCCGTGAGCCATGGCCGCTGAGCCTGCGCGTCCGGAGCCTGTGCTCCGCAGCGGGAGAGGCCACAGCAGTGAGAGGCCCGCGTACCGCAAAAAAAAAAAAAGTGCATGGCTGTTGCAGGGAGAAACTGATGCATCAAAGAGCAGGGAACAGGCTTGGGTCAGTTAACAACCAACTTAGCGGAGCGGGAGAGTCAGAGGCATCCTTGGCAGCATTTGAAGACCCATCCATCGTTTTGCAGCAGGAGGGCAGACGGAGCTGATGTTCAGGCACGGGATTTAACTCAAGCTTCTCTCTGTCATCATTATAATCAGCCTAGACAATTCTGTGACAACGGGGGCCCCTGATGCGGAAGGGCGGGGAGTTGAGATTGAGACGTGGGGACATCTGGGCAGATGTACTGAAAACCCTGAGTTCCCAGAACCTCTAAACACTCTGCCCCTGGAGAAATGGCCCAACCGTGCCAGAGACTCAAAGAAGGCAGAGCCCCCTGTGGGACGATGTTTGCTCTCCAGGTTGGTCCCACCACTGCTCCCAGCCACCAGACCCACCTCTAGGGTAGAGCCTACGGCACAGCCCACCAGGGCTGATGGATGAGAAGAATTATGTTACTCCAAAGGGGCTGCGGAGCGTGGCTCTCGCGTATCAGCAGGAGCCCTGAAGACACGCCTGGGAGTGCTGGATGGAGAGACACAGATAATAAGGCTAGTTAAGAAAGAATTTGTCAACACAGGATGTAACCCCGTTGTGGGGGACTTGGGACACGATTCTAATATCCTACCGGAGTGCTACGGGGAAGCTTGGAAGCACTGACAGCCCACCTAAATGAAGCAGAGACACCAAAACTGCTGTGACGGATGAAGAGGAAAAGATCAAAGGCTCGGAGAAGTGAGTATGATGGAAGGAATAGGTCCCGCGAGACTTGGAAATCCGCAGGCTGGCAATTTTCCTGAGGGGGTGTCAGGCCCCTGTCATCAGCAAGGCAAGGGGGGAAGTGAAGGATCCCAGCTCGAGACCTGAGTGATGCCGTCCACTGTAGGCTGGAGTGACAGTAGGGGATGCTGGTACAGAGCCAGGCTTCCTGTGGCAATAGAGATGAGAGAATCCCAGGGCAGCAGAGGCCAGGGGCCGCATCAGCCTTCAGAAGTCACCTGGGCATTGCCTTAAAGGGCTGTGAGGCTGGAAATGTATAAAGCCGCCTAACCTGCGGGAAGCTACGAAGACGGCTCTAAGGATATATGATCTTGGCGGCCAGAGAGATGGGCCAGTAGCAGAACTATTGTTTAATATATTTTATCACAAAAGGTCAAGGATGGATGATCATAAGACTGGGGTTAGCCACCTCCATGGAAAGTCAAAATCTCTTGCCCAGTTTTTACACCCGAGACAATTCAAAGACCCAAAACGCATCAACTACAGGAGAGGCCAGGTCTCACGAAGGAAGGTCCTGCAATGCCAGGTCAAGTAGTTGCAGTAATGATATCTCCATCCTTTCCCAAAGTGAACTGTGGTCATTTGCTTGGTGACCATACTCCACTCTGGGTAGAGAATCCACGCTGACCCCGATACCAGTGGCCTGAGCACCATCAAGGCTCCCTGCAGAGTAGGGGCACCTGGGAAAATCCAACCTAAGACAAAAACCTTCTATAGAATTCTGAACAGAAGATGTGACCTGTGCTTACCCTAAGATGGTCCACTGGAGTGAGTTAAAGCCCGCACAGAAAAGTACTTATGGTTTTATAATTACTACTGACAAAGGCGAAGATGGGAAAAGGGTTATTGATGCTAAATCCAGGTAAAATTAACGTCAGAATCAGGAAAAATATATACGGACGTAAATGATGTGTGAATTGTCGATTCTTACCTGTGCTTTCCTTGGTTTCTCCACCAGCATGCTGAAAGAGGTCCAGCCACATGCTGAGGAAACAATACCTGGGAAAAGTAAGAGGAAACCGGCAGATCAATGAACAAAAGTCACTCACTGTCACCTTGAGAAAGGTACCCCCAGCAGACACTGTGAGGACCATTCTATTCCTACAGCAAAGGCAGAGGGAGCTGACAGGCCTATGTTTATCCATCCTCTTCCTTTCTCATGCATTTGCTAAACGTTGACTGTGGCGTCTCTGGGGGTAACGTATGAACAGGGAATAGGCTACCCACCAGGAGCTCATAGACTAGCTGTGTTTTGGGGTCCCCAAGACCACCCTCAGTCACAGTGTTTCACTAGAAGGACTCACTGAGTTCAGCAAAGCCATGACTGTAACTCAGAGTTACAATTTAATACAGTTACTAATTGTAACTCAGAGTTACAATTTGGTACAGTGAAAAAATACAGATTAAAATCAGCAGTGGAAAAGACACGTAGGGCAGAGTCCAGGAGATTCCAGGACTAGTCTTCAGGTGTCTTCTCCCAGTGGAGCTGTGTGGACAGCATTTAATTCTCAGTGGCGAGGCAGGACAACCCACACGGACTATAGCCCACCAGCAAAGCTCACCCTGGCTTTGACGCCCAGGGTTTTTACTGTGGAGTCCATCCAGACATAGGCATGGCTGACCAGCCCCTCCAGAAACTAAGATGTTATCACATGGCTAAGGCCCCACCATAAATCACATTGTTACCATAGACTCTCTGGTATGGCCCTAGGGTCCCAGGTAAGCAAAAATGTTCTTATTAGGCAAGACATTCCAAGGGCTTAGAAGTGACCTCCCAGGAGTCAGGCAAAGGTCTGACTGGAAAGTGCAGGATGCAGACACCTGCTGAGTTAATTCTTTACTGAACACTGTTTCCACCAGGGCTTTCCTGGGTCTACGGCTCGCAGACAGCCGATCTTGAGAAACCTCAGCCTCCAGAATCATGTGAGCCAATACCTTATACTACCTTAAAGTAGATCCCTTTCTTTCTTTCTACCAGTACCTATTTGTTTAAATCACTGACGTTGAGAGTCTGTTTCTAGCAGCTGAACAGCTTTGTGGCCTTTACTTCCAAGGCCACTGAATGGATCTGGGTGCTGGCTTTCCTCCCAGATTTCTAGAACCGGTTAATGAGACTCTGTAAAATTAAATGCCTTGTTTTCTGGTGAAGGAGAAAGGAACTGACTAGAATATTCTTGCCATCCAATAGTCTCAGGTCCAGCTGGGGATCATTTAGGATCAATCAGAGAAGTAATCCTTTTACCAAGAGAAAGATGAGTTATCAGGATTCAGGATTGTATCTAATTAGTTTTCGGTGGGTTGAATTTTCTCCTTCGAATATGAGGGATGAAAGGGAAGTACCTGCCTACCATGAGCTTGGCCGCTAGGAAGCATCCTTTTCTAGGGCCATAGTTTTCTACCCATTTACTTTAGTTTCCATAGTTTTCTCTACCCACTTACTTTATTTTCCCTCAGATCCTGTATGACTAAAACCCTCCTGGAATCCCAGAGGAGAAAAAGACGCTTCCACTCAGGAGTGAGCTCCCCTTTCCTAGAAGCAATCAAGCAGATGTCAGGTACCTTTTGTTCACAGCTGCTGCTCTGAGGAAAATTCTGTTGTAGCTGCGAGGCACGGCTCTCCTACAGCATCTGGCGTCAACCGTGTGACCTGTAGCAAGCCATTCTACCTGGGACTCATTTTCCTTGGTGGCAAAATGGGAGGGTGCATGTTGTGTAGGTGGCAGGATGCACAGCATTGCACGGGGTGTCTCTGGAGCCCGTCTACCTTCAGTCATCCTTAGACAGTCTTTCTGCAGAGCAGACAAACACACCCAGCCTCTGGTCTGTCCTTTGCCCCCGTTTCGGAGTTGCTGGGATATTCCTCTAACAGTCACGTGGCAGGGCCAACACTGAGAGGATGTCCTGTAAGCACTGGGATGGGTACTTTCCAGACAACAGCCATCACAGGGGTAGGTTTCTTTTCTCATTGCACAAATTAAAAAAAAAAAATGTTTGGAGGTTAAACAGTAGAGAATTAGGTAAATTCTGCCAAGTGGAAAGCCATATTTTAAAATTCAGGTGCATTCAACATGCAGGCTGGAGACCAGGCAGGGGATCAGCAGGGCCAGGAGAAGCTCAGGAAGGATGCCCAGAAGGCCCTGCTGGGTACCAGACAGGAAGCAGTCAATGCCCATCCATCACCTCCCGGCAGTCGCTGCTGAGCGCAGCTAACCACAGATGAGATGATGACATTCCAAGTGGGCAGGGGAAGAGGCGGAGGAGGAGAGAGATGAATCAGACCCCCCGCAGACTCACGGCACAGTTCCTCCTCAGCGGCTCCGAGGCCAGCCAGCCAACACCGGGCTTGGCAGGAGGGTCAGAAGTGTTGATGATCACAGTAGCCACACGATGGCTACCAGGGACTGGGGCTCAGAGATGATCCCCATCTGACGGTACAGTACAGATGGGGAAGCAGAGGCTTCCTGACGTCACACAGGCAGCCCCCCGAACACGAGTTTGTCTGCCTGCCATTCACCCCGTGGACAGCTCTGCTGTAGACCGGGATCTCTGAGAACTTGAAACTGTCCTCTCACTCCTTTAGAGTTTTTCATCTAATACCACTCTCAGAATTAATCTGTTCATTTGTTCAATCATTCATTTCTTCACCAAACAAACATTTCTTGGACGCTTGCCAGGCATCGGGTACCACACTGAGGACGGGAGGGCAAGTTTGCCCCCTTTCGCTTACAAAAGCCGTTGACAGGGATTAAAAGAGTCCCCTTTTCTTCAGGCTAAGCTTCCCTCACGCGGGTAGACCTGCAGAATGACAAGTAATGTGAAGGGTCAAATCCAAATTTGATCAACGATTCACACGCACACACACCCCCTACACCCTAGTCTTCACATGATGTCTGGCATATAATGTGGCTCAAACAATATTCTGAATGGATGCATCTCTGCACATCTGTGCTGCCTTTTACTGAGCTCTCACAAACCAGTACTTTACCTGTATCATCCATTTCCTTTGCTGTCGGGGTCCCCATATTGCAGACAGACAGGCACACCTCGTTTTATTGCACTTCACAGATGTTGCATTTTTGTTTTACAAATTGAAGTTTCGTGGCAACCCTGCGTCGAGCAAGCCCACCAGCGCCATTTTTCCAATAGCATTTGCTCACCTCATGTTTCTGTGTCACATTTTGGGAATTCTTTCAATAGTTCAACCTTTTTCATTATTCTGTTTGTTCCGGTGATCTGTGATCAGCAATCTTTGTTTCTACTGCAACTCGCTGAAGGCTCAGATGATGGTCAGCATTTTTAGCAATAAAGTATTTTTTGATTGAGGTACATACGTTGTTTTCTTAAATAATGCTATTGCACACTCAATAGACTGCAATACAATAGAAACAAAACTTGTATAGGCACTGGGAAACCACAAATATTTGTGTGACTTGCTTTATTGCAGTGGTCTGGAAGTGGACCCGTAATATCTCCGAGATACACTGTACTAACACTGTCATTTTGAGGTAAGAACATTGAGGCTGAGAGCGAGGCTTACTCAAGGTCAACAGCTAGTAAGTGGTTGGAACAGGATTCAAACTCAGTGTAATTCCAGAAGTCTCCTTCATATCACCACACCACTCCACTTACAGGGAACTCCTAAAATAGGTCCGGAAGAATACACTTGAAGATGTCGACAGTGGTGGCCCTTGGGGTGATTTTCACCTTCATTTTGCTAATCTGCATTCTCAAGTTTGCTCAGAAAGCATCGCTCACGGGCTTAAATCTCTTATACGAGTATACTACTCACAGTTTCTAACCTGGCACGTAGAAGTGCCCAAGAAATGGGGATGATGATCACAATTTGCCATATCTGGGGGAAATTAAGGTAAAGTGCATGGGGATCCGCCACAGAGCTTGGTTTCTTGCAGACGCTTTCTGATGCCCTTTCTTTCTATTGCTAAGAAAGGAGAGACCACGTCCCAGCTCAGAATTTTCTCAGCAACAAATACCAGAGCCCCGGCTTTAGGGAAACGTTTTGCAGGCAGCCCCGCCCCCCGCCATGGTGTTGGAACAGAGGAGAACCCGTCAGCTGGACCATCACACGTCCCACTGCCCGCATGTATGGCAGACCCGTCAGCAGGACCCTGGAGATGGGAGGAAGTTAGGGCCCGGCAGGGGGTCCGGGGCTGGCCCTGCGGGGGCTGCCTGCTGACAGCTCGGCCTCCTCCCACCCACGTACACAGCGTGGTCCAGCCGCAGATGCACAGGACGCGTGAAGAACGAACGCTTCTCTGGTGAGCGGATGAAGCCCCGGAACTCCACCCCACTGAGAGTGAGAATGTCAAGACCCCAAATTATCACTGTGTGCCTCCGGCCTCTCGGAGCCCTTTGGTGTGAATCAAGGAAGAGAAAAGAGCTGCAGAACATTTCCCTGGATGAAAAGGGCTCTGGGTGGCCGTCCCAGGCAGCCCTTAGGAAGCTGGGGTAGGAGCCTGGAGACAGGGAAGGTGAGGAGAAGTCACATGTTTCAGCACAAGGTGTGATTCGCAGGCTGGGATTCAGGTGCTTTAGCCCTCCCACCCCCGCTTGCTCAACTGATTTTCACAGCAGCTCTGTACGTTTAGTGATCTTCCACCTACGAAATGAGAGGCCCAGAGAGGTGAAGTCATTGATCCACCATCACACAGCCGAAGCGGCAGAGGAGTGTTTGCACCAGGCTCCTGGCTTTAGAGCTGACTCCTGTCTGATAAGTGTCTGGTTAATGGTTGTCTAGTGAGGCAGACACTGAATTGAATCCTCACATACCAGAGACGGAGAGGAAATAATTAGTTTCTTTTGATGTTTGGGGAAAACTGATGCCCAGAAAATGGAAGCGAGTTGACCATGGTCACAGCCCCCGGACGAGACAGAACTGGGATCAGAGCCAGGACCCCTGAGTCATGTGCAGACCTCTTTCCACACAGATGATGGTACACAATTAAACATTCTTTTTTTTTTTTTTTTGGATGGGGAGATGGGGAGGGGCATTGCAGGGGAGAGAAGGATTTTCCTTAAACAGAACCTTTCTCCAAAGTCCAAAATGTAGAACAGACGAGGGGCAGGGGCACGGTCTTGCCCACCGCAGTCTCTAAGGAGCATCCTGGAGCGCGTTTTAAAAGCCACCCTCTGGTCCCTCAGCACACAGACTCAGACTTGGAAAGCCCACGAGCATCACTTGATTATCAACTTCTAGCTGCCAATCAGCTACGCATGCCAGCTACCCAGAACCGCACACTATACCCATATTATGCTATTGAAGCCTCACGACAATCCCACACAGCAGTTCTGATCAATGTGGACGGGTGTGCGCTGGATTTGCCTCTGACCTAGGGAACGCATGAGGCCGGGGAGTGGCATCTGGGCAGCAACCCTTGACCAATAGACTAGACAGAAGGGTGTAAGAGACTGGTGAGAAAACGAGGCCGGAGATTCTCTGCCCGGGGGAACCACCCCTCCCAGCTTTCTTCCCAGACATGCCCAAATGGGTGAGGGGCGGAAGGAGACTGTACTTGGGTAGCTGCCGGGCCTTGGGTGGATAGAGATGCTGCATCTTCTGTCTGTGTCCCTCATTGTGGCTAAGTGATGAAAGTCTAAGTTTGCAAACCTGCATTCACTATGTGTCAACACAAGAGCAGAAAAATGGGTCCCTGCCCTCATGGGGCTCCCATTCTAGTGCGAGAGACAGGCATGACTAGGACCTGCCATCGGCCCATGTCTTTGTTCATTTCTTGAGCTGATGGCCGCTGTTGGGAACTAAGGAGAGTGATGCAGGGGCGGCCTTGGGGGCAGAGGCCACACACTGGGGCAGCCCTGCGGGGAGGCGGCTCGTGAACAGACCCTAGGACGGAAACGAGCCTGCAGGATAAGAATGTCCAAGGCAGAAGGACCAGTAAGGGCCTCCGTGGGTCCCAGAACAGAGAGTGCATGGAGGAAGGGGCCCAGGTAAGCGGACACTGACAGAGGCCAGGCCACGTGGGGTCTTGTCACCGAGGTGCTCAGCTTGGATTCATCCTAAGCTAAATGGAAACCAAGGGCAGGCCTTGAGCCAGCAGGCTTTTTACCTTCTCAAGGATTCTCCCGGCTGCTGAATTGCAGAGTGGTTCGCGGTGCCCGAGCCGGAGCAGAAGGCCACCCCAGCCGTGGGTGAGCGATGCAGCCATGGGGGGCGCCGTCCTTATTAGCTGTGATACTGGGGTGTCATAAGCTCCAGGTCCAACACCCTGCGATTCCAGAAGTCTCAGGGTTTCCTCCTCCCCACGGACCAGGCACCAGTAGGTGTCACCAGAGACAAAGGCTTCGCCATTGGTGCAGATGGTGGAGAGGGTCTCGCAGGATCCGCAGTGTATCCCGGGGATCATTAGATATTGTTCGCTCCAACAGACGTGCAAAGCAAGTACCTCCGTTATTCCAAGGAGAAAACAGGCTCAGTGAGGTTTCATGAGGCACCCAAAGGTAACAGAGCTCCCCATTGGTGGGCTCAGGGTTCGAGCTGGTGTTTGACTGGTGCCCAAGCCCCATCTTCCCAGCACGTGGAGCATTTGTGCAGAAGGAGAAACCCCACACCCATGTGGGGGGAAGGGGCCACCTCTTCTGAGAGGCTACCGCCAGGGGGAGCTTCTGGGGGGCGCCGTGAATCATCCCTGCTAAGCGGAACTTGTGGCACTCTGATAACAGCCAGGGGTGGTGGCGGCCAGGTATCAATCGCAGACCAGCAGGATTCAGAGGTGGTGTCCATCAGGACCCTAGACATTCCTGTTCACGTTCATTCGTGTTGGGATGTGGCGACGGTTAAAGTGATAATAAATATCATCTCACGTGCTCTCCATTCTTTAACAAGACTCAGACCCACCCCATGCTGGCTCATGCCTCACTGGATCCCTTTGTTCACACAATATTTATCCAACTTCTATAAGCAACCCTTCTCCCGGCTGCTAGGAAAAGAACAGCAAACAGAAGACAGCAAGCCCTGCCCTCTTGAGGGTCACTTTCCACCTGCTGGATTTAGTTTAATTTGTTCAACTTCCCCAGGTGGGTATAATTACCCTCATTTTACAGATGGGCAAACTGAGGCTGAGAGATTTAACAGCCCACCCAAGACACACAGCTAGGAGGTGGCAGAGACAGGATTCAAACGCCGATCTGACTGACCGTTGGGGGCTTGTTTCTACCCTCAGTCACGACACCCCCCTGGGAAGGCAGTGGGCAGCAATGAGCCCTGGGGAGCCTGAGCTCATTTAAGCCCCAGGGAACAGAAGTTCTACTGCTCACACATGGGCCTGTGTGAACTGATGTCTGTTACTCCCCTACAATGCACTGGGTGCTTTAACAGGTGCTTCATATGCCCCACTGTCTCCAGGTTGGACCATCCTATGAGTTCCATCCCCATTTTGCTTAAGAAGAAGGTGATGCTCAGAGAGGATTAAGCCATTGACCATAGCCATAGAGTTAGGGTTGCAACACAAAACCCTCAATCCGTGTCCCCTAGCTCTGCCTCCCAGGGAAGGAAAGACCAAAGGAGGGAGGACGCATCTTGATGGCAGGCGCTGTGCTGTGTTTCTCCATTGAGCATTCGTGGATTTGAACCTGGAGAGTGTGGGTTCCGACCCACCTGGACTACCTGTTGGCTGTGTCTCAGCCATGTAACCTCTATGTGAAGTGGGTACTATGCTAATATCTACCCAGTTCCCTCGGGTGATCGGCTGGTGAGTAAGAATCACACAAAGGGAGGCTTTTTCATCAAGCGTACGGCATCGTGTGAGTGGTGCTGAACTCCGGGTCGCTTGCGGAAGGTGTGGGCAGGTTTGGGCTCTGAGGGACCTCAGCGGCTGCTCCTCCGGGGCCCTACGACACCCACCTCTCTGATGGCCCATGGGAGGGGTCACAGCAGCCACCATGCAACTCCCACAGGGGCGTTGCTCTTTGGAACATCACCATCATGGCTTCTCCCTGGAGTCTGAAGCATCCTGGCTCATAGGCTACGGGGGAGGGGAGGGGAGGGGCTTTCCCTGCAGGGCCCGCCTTCATGCAGGTGCTCTGGGTCCTTTCTGAAGAGTTCCACATGCTGGAACTTCTCCAAGTCCTCTTGGCCCCTGCTGGCAGAGACAGGTGTAAGATGAGGGCTACGTTGCAGTGGAATTTTGCTACCAGAAGGCAGAGGAGAAGGAAGATTCAGGACAAACGTGTTGTGCAGTGAGGAATGAAGCTGAAAGGCACCCGCTTTGGGGTCAGAGAACTAGTTTAAGTGCCTTCGCTGCCTCGCATTAGCCGGGTCAAGTACCTGCTCTCCTGGAACCTCGGCTTCCCCGGCCGTTGTACGACACGTGGGGAAGATAATGGCCCACAGGCAGAGATGCTGAAAGTGTCAAAGGTTAATAAGCATTTACTGGGCGCCCGTTAGGCACTTTAAATAATGTTGGTGTTGGTTATTCTTGTGAAATTGCCTGTTTCTTGTTACAACCAATACGTTGGCCATCAGAAGAGTCTGAAGAAACAGGCAAGATAAAAAGTTCACCCACTTATCCAGAAACAATCAATGCGAATATAAAAATACATGTAATTTCAGATAATTTTCTACTTGAATATGATTACTTACCAAAAGAATGGAATCATAGCTCACATACCTATTTATAACCTGCTTTTTTCTCCACTTAACAACCTCTCATGACCATTTTCCCAGCTCAGTAAACTCATCTCTACTGTGGCCTTACAGGGACCACAGGTGTTTTATTACATGCATGGTGTACATTATTGAGCTGACTCCTAGGTGTTGAAAATCAAGTGGTTTCCAATGCTTCTGTAAGAAAGACCATTACGTTAAAAACCATTCTCTTCTTTATTCCCAACACTCACACGACAACCTTGTGAGGTGGGCGTTATCACATTCACTTTTTAAATTATATAGTATTGGAAAGTGTGTTATAACTCATAGGACATCACAGAGATATGGCATCAAAGTTTGTTACGAAGAGGCCCCAGCCTCACCTTTTCTTGGGCATGATAATACCCATAACAGCAGCTGAAAGCCTCTGGAAACACCTTGCAAAAGCTCTTACACACACACACACACACACACACACACACACACACACACACTCTGAAACAATATAGTAATATACCGAATTAGCAAAGATCAAAAGTCTAAGGATATTCATGGTGAGTGAGGACATGAGAACACTGGTATTCACATGCTCTACCAGAAAGGTGTGTCAGCTGCCACAATCTTTGGGGAGGTTGTAAAAGTCCTATGAGAAGAGTGTTTTCCCTTTGAACAATTCCAAGTCTTATGATTTATACTAAAGAAAACAAAAAGAAAAAAAGCAGACATAAGAATGTTCACTACAATACTGCTAAGGACAAAAATTTAAAATATGAAAAAGCCCAAATAACCATCCATATGGCAATGGGAATGGTTAAACACACACACACACACACACACGTGCATATACAGTGGAATTCCAGGCAGCTCTTAAAATGGTGGCTATAAAAATGTATTTATATTTATATATATTATATAATATATATATAAATATATATATATTTATATTTATCTTATATTTATATTTATCTTATATTTATATCTTAAAGAAAAACTTTCTTGGGGCTTCCCTGGTGGCGCAGTGGCTGAGAACCTGCCTGCTAATGCAGGGGACACGGGTTCGAGCCCTGGGCTGGGAGGATCCCACATGCTGCGGAGCAACTAGGCCCGTGAGCCACAACTACTGAGCCTGCGCGTCTGGAGCCTGTGCTCCGCAACAAGAGAGGCCCTGATAGTGAGAGGCCTGAGCACCGCGATGAAGAGTGGCCCCCGCTCGCCGCAACTAGAAAAAGCCCTCGCACGGAAACGAAGACCCAACGCAGCCCCAAATAAAAATAAATAAATAAATAAGCTTTCATTTAAAAAAAAAAAATCTGTACGCTGCTGAGCTGAGCGAAATCCCTGCCTTGGCAGAACTGGTCACTAATAGAATAAAAGCATTTTGAGTGTGTTTGCCCAATTGTTAGACCGAGAGATCTTTCTTGGGAGCATTTCTTCTTGACACAGAAGCCTGTCCTTTTGTCTCGAGGGCAATGGCGTCTCCAGCGCCTTCAGGATAATTGTGGCCCAGGGCCAGGCAGGGCTCAGTCTTGGGGGCTGTAATCCTACAGCAAATTTGTTTTAAGGCTGCAAAGGGCTTACGAGTTCAGGAGGCCTCACCAAAGAGCCCTTTGTAGCTTTTAAAAATTGTCTCCTAAAGGCCCAGGAATGGACTAAATTGTGAGTATGTGAGAATAAAGTGTGATGTGGCAGAAACATTTCTAAAAGGAGCTATCAGGTGTCCTGGCTTCTGGCCCCTGTGACTTTGGACGACTCACCACCTCCCTCTGGGACTCCATTTCCTCCACTATGTGAATACAAGTTTGAGTACGATCATTTCGACAGTCCTTAGAACTGTGTGAAACTGCACCTGTGCATCCAACTGTGAAGGTGGGGTTCTCTCAGTTGGCTTGTGAAGCTTTATACTGAATATATATATATTTTGCACACATGTTAAAGGGGGCCTTGCGGATGGAATTGTATCCCCACCAAATTGATATGTTGGAGGCTTAACTTCCAGTAGCTCAGAATATGACCTTGACTGAAAATAGGATTATTGCAGATGTAATTAGTAAAGTTAAGCTGAGGTTATACTGGAGTCGGGGGCCCCTTAATCCAATGTCATTAAAAAGGGGAACTTTAGGCACAGACATGCATGCACGTAGAACCCTGTGTGAAAGGAAAAGCAGAGATGAGGATAATGTTTCTACAAGTCAAGGAACTCCAAAGATTGCCACAAAACCAGGAGAAGCTGAGAGTTCCTTCACAGCCTCAGAAGGAACCAACCCGGCCCACACCTTGATCTTAGACTTCCAGCCTCTAGAACGATGAGATAATACATTTCTGTTTCTTAAGCCACCCATTTCGTGGTAGGCAGCCCTCACAAATTAATAAAGGGAGAAATCCATGACGTAACTTAGATTTCACTGTCTAGACTCCTGTAAGGCTCCAGCCAAAGTCATCATCATCACCACCAACAGAAAAGGTTATAAATTGTAAAAGGTACGTAACTGTGAGGACCTTGTATTTTATTTTGAGGCTCAAGTGACCTAGTTTGAACTTGGAGAAGGCTTACCCTGGGTTCTTTACCCAGTTCACTGTGTGCCTTTGTGTAAACTACTGAACATCTCTGTACTTCAGGAGAATGGGGGAAGCAATCTCAGAATATTAGCGTTGTGACAGATTCTTAGGAAGTGGCCCCAATGACCATGCCTCCCTCAGTACCCCCATTTGTGCAGGTTCCTCCCATGGCGAATCAGGCTGTCTTTCTGGACCAGTGGAACACAGTGGGTAGGGTATCATGCAACTTCCAGAGCGTAGGCTGGAAGAGGTGTTGCAGCCTTTTGCTTTTGCTGTCTGGGAACTCGGCCCTGACAGGGTCCCTTGTGTGGAAGCTGGTGGTCAGGGAAGGCTTTCCAGGTGAGGAGACCCCGGAGCCAGGTATTCCCTGGAGTTCTGAGGGGAAGCTTTGTCATCTACCCCACTCACAGTGGCCCCTGAGGACAGAGTCCCAGCCTGGCTGTCTCTGTACCTGCAGCTCCAATCAGGACATCTTGCTCGGAGCCACGAATCATTCTGAATGATTTGAAAGATTGAGAGAATGATGTTTTAAGTGATATCAAAGCCCTACATTTCCACAAGTGTAGGAATATAATTTGGAGGAAAGAAAAAATTTAGAATCTCTGAATATTATTTTACTTTAGAATAGATCTTATAACACACCTACAATCTTTTTGGAGGCTTTTCAGAAAGAGAAAAATATTAAGTGGTTGACAAGGGATTAAGTTAAGAGCAAATTTCATCTAACAGGTCTCTGATAAAGTACTGAATATTAGGCAGGCAGGCGAAATCATCATGGGGGGATGGAGAGGTGGGCAAAGTGATACATGACAAAGGCAAACTGAGAGTTAGCACACTGCAGCCTGGGGGCTCGCACACCACATGCTACCCTGGGCCAGGGCCTTGTGACGATGAAAACCATGGGCAGACGCGAGGAGCTTACCAATGCGTCTGTGTGTGTTTTCTTTCTGCAATATTTTCCCGAATCATATGTTACATCAATGAATCATTAGGTGTTTTTTAAAATGTAATAGCTTTATTGAGGTATAATTTATGTAACATAAAATTCACGTGTTTTACAAGCACAATTAAATGATTTTATTATATTTACAGAGTTGCACAACTCTCTCCATCATCCAGTTTTAGATCATTTCTATCAGCCCATCAGGATCCTTCACAACCAATTGTAATCACTTCTCATTTCCATCCCCAGATCTAGGCAAATATTAATCTACTTTCTGTCTCTGTATATTTTTGATATTTCATATAAATAGCACCAGATAATAAGCCTTTGCATATCGTTTCTTTCACTTGGCATAATGTTTTTGAAGTTCATCCTGCAGCACGTATCAACACTTTATTCCTTTTTCTTGCTGAATAGTATGCCATTGTATGAATGTACCACATTTTCTTTATCCATTTAGCCCTTGGTGGACATTCAGATTATTTTCACCTTTTGGATTCAAGGAATAATGCTGCTATGAACATTCCTGTCTAACTCTTTGTGTAGACATGTCTCAATTCCTCTTGGGTAGATACCCAGGAGTAGAACTGCTGGGTCATATGGTCAATCTACACTTAGCTTTTTAAGAAACTGTCCAACTGTTTTCCAAAGTGGCTGCACTGTTTCACATTCTACCCGTGGAGTAGGAGAATTCTGGTCTCCCCGTATCTTCACCAGCACTTGTCTTTACGTGTCTTTTTGATTATTGCCACCCAAGTGGGTGTTAAGTCATATACCATTGGGGTTTTAATCTTCATTCCCTTAATAAATAATGATGTTTGGTATCTCTTCATGAGTCAGTAGATTTTTTCTACAGTAATGAACTACCTCAAAACTTAGTAGATTAAGACAACTACTGTTCATTTATCCTAAAATTTGGGTTGGGTTCCACTGGTGTCCCTTCTGTTTTCAGCTCTACTGAGACATGTCTCCGTAGCGGTTGCAGTTTGCCTGGGGCTGGCCGGTCCACGATGGCCTCGGCTGGATTAGCTGGTATCTGCACTGTGGTCCCTCTTCTCCAGCACTGTCTGGGGTTTGTTCACACGGCCACTGGGCCGGCCCCTAAGAGGATGAACAGAAATGTGCAAGTTCCCTCCAGTCCCGGGCTCCGGGGCACACTGCCCCTTCTACGTGCAAATCAAGCAAGTACTTGGCAAGTCACTGGACCTCTCTGTGTCTCAGCTCCCTCACCTGTTAAACAGAGAACAATAGAGATTTCATAGGTTTGTCAGAGGAATTATATGAGGTATCACATGACAAGAACTTAGACAGTGCCCAGCACCCCTAAGTGTGCAATCCCTGTTATTTTTCTTATTTTTCAACCCTCAGTTTCTTCACCTGTTAAGTACCTCACAAGTTTGCAAGGATCGCGTGAGATAAATGGAGGTGGGGATGTTTTACAAAGTGAAATTCACTATGTGATGTTTGCTGTCTTTGCATTTATAACAGAACACTATGGAGAAGGATAACAGTCTGAGCTACACCATGGACACAGGTGGTGGTACTGGGGATTTCATTGTCCTTTTTGTTTTCACTCATTCATTCATGGGCTGGGCATTCTATTGTGTGCTGGGCCCACTGTCTAAAGCACGGCCTGCATTGAGCTTGAAGTCCAGTGATGGAGGCAGAAAAAGATCATTAAATATGATGGAGTCAGGGCTTCCCTGGTGGCACAGTGGTTGAGAGTCCGCCTGCTGATGCAGGGGACACAGGTTCGTGCCCCGGTCTGGGAGGATCCCGCATGCCGCGGAGCGTCTGGGCCCGTGAGCCATGGCCACTGAGCCTGCGTGTCCGGAGCCTGTGCTCCGCAATGGGAGAGGCCACAGCAGTGAGAGGCCCACGTACCGCAAAAGAAACAAAACAAACAAACGAAAAAATATGATGGAGTCAGTGTACGGAGCCCAAGATGAGGGTTATCAAACCCAGTCTAGGGAGAAGAGGAAAAGTTTCCTGGAAGAGGGGATGCCTGAACTGAGCTCAGAAGGATGGCTGGGGAGTGGGCAGGTGGGCAAGGTTGTGCACCAGTAATAACATTCCCCTCTTCCTAAATCCCTCACAGGACGAGCGAGAGCATGTGGCGTATTCTAGAGGGAAGTCGAGTGTCTCAGAATTGGAAGGTGATGGGCTGGCGAGAGCTCAGGCTGGAGAGGTAAGGTGGAATTCACGGGGAGAGAGGGCTTTCACATTTGAAGAAAGGCATCTACCAAGGCAGCCCGAGCCTTCCTTTGTGACTTAGAGAAGGAGCTCGTGCTTTACCGGGAGGGCCTCTGGGGACCAGGGCAAGTCTGCAGGCATGGGGGCCTCCTTTGATTTGCTTCCAGGCAGAGAGCCACAGCAACGTTGGAGAGGACGGGCTAGAACAGAAGAGGGACCAGTAAGGGGGCCGATGCAGCGGTCTCAGAAAAGGCACAGAAAAGGGGAGAGGTGCCTGTTCAAGACTCCAGGGCGCGGTGGGAAGTAGGTTGAGGAAGATGTGTGGGGAGGAGTCTGGCTTGAGTGACTGGGTGCCAGTTACTGAGGGGAGGCAACACGGGCTTGGAGCAGGTGGAGGGCAGTAACGAGTTCAGGTTCAGACACCTTGATTTTCAGGTGTCTGTGGGACATCCAAGGAGGCCATCCAAGGGCAGGTGAATACATACATGTGTCCTTCAGGAGAAATCTAGGCTGGAGATGGATTTGGGAGACATTATCATAAAGGATACCAATGGATGCCTGGAAGCAGTGAGGGAAAGAAGAGGAGGAACAGAAGCCAGAAGGAATCTCTGGGTTATTTTCACTATACTTTCACCCCAACCCAGGGAAAGCTTACATTTCTTCTCCATCATTCACTTTCTTTCCCTGATTTTCCACTGACTTTTATGGTGGAGAGTACAGTGCAGTGTGTTTTGACACACATAAAATACTGAGTAGAACAGGGTGTGCGCAGGTGGAGAATCATTTTCATAATTCTTTTTTTTTTTTTTTTTTTTTTTTTTGGTGCGCAGGCCTCTCACTGCTGTGGCCTCTCCCATTGCGGAGCACAGGCTCCGGACGCACAGGCTCAGTGGCCATGGCTCACGGGCCCAGCCGCTCCGCGGCATGCGGGATCCTCCTGGGCCGGGGCACGAACCTGTGTCCCCTGCATCGGCAGGCGGACTCCCAACCACTGCGCCACCAGGGAAGCCCATTTTCATAATTCTTCGTTCTGGTCCTCAGCACCGCACTGGGAGGTAGGTAAGCCCGTTTAATACCCTTCGGAGGCATCCAGCAAGACGGCTAGCATCACCCCTTCTTTACAGCTTAGAAGACTAATGCTCAGAGATGGCAAGTAATTTGTTCAAGGTCACAGAGCTAAGGTTTGAGACCCCCAAGAAGAGATGGGGGAAGGGCAGAGAGACAAAATCAGTCAATTCTACTCAATATTCTGTAATGACCTATATGGGAAAGAATCTAAAAAAAGAGTGGATATATGTATATGTATAACTGATTCACTTTACTGTATACCTGAAACTAACACAATATTGTAAAACATCTATACTCCAATAAAAATGTTTAAAAAAATCTGTGCCTGCCGACACTTCTACACATTACTTCATTTAATCACCGAAGTCCCTCCAGGAGGAAAGACCATGACACAGGTCCTGTGAGGCGGGGCGTGTGCTCCTCTCCCCAGCCCCGTGCTCAGCACACACTGCCTACCGCCATATTGGATGGGTGAATGGATGGATGGATGGATGGATGGATGGACGGATGGGCTTAAATGAACAGCCACAACAGGAAAACGGGATTTTGGAGCCATAAAATCTGTCACTATGCTGCAAATTACAGCCAAATTAGCAAGAGAACTAAGCTGGCTCAGACTTCTTTGTGGCCTGGTCATCATTCACCAAGTGTGTGTAATGAACAACGTAGGAACAGGGTAAAGATAGCCTCATCTGTCTCCCAGGGTTCCCTCGTACGTCTCTGTCTGGCTCAGAAATAGAAACAATCCAGCGGCTCCTCTGTCATTCTAAAGAGCATGGAAGTGGATTTATACTGGAAAACATTCAAGAGGGGGAACCAGTGATCGTGAAGGCTTTTCATTTCATTTCCCGTAAGAGATATTACGCTTTGGGATTGAGTGTGATCAGATAACCTTTTCCCAAAGGCCCATCAACCTTATTTCAAAGGTGCCAGTTGGGACGGGTGTTTCCAAGGAATTGCAGGGTCAGATTCCCATGGGGTACAGAGGCCCGTGAGAAGGAAGGGGAAGCTGGAGGACATGCAAGTCTGGCTGCTTGGAAGGGATGAGCAGAGCCCTTCTTCGTCCTCTGCCAGGGGTTCCTGAATCTTCCACAAACCACTACTAGAGCGTCACCTCCTTCGTTAGGACTTCGCTGACTCATCCCTTTCTTCTCCTCACAGAATTTGTCACCCCCTAATTTATACCTCAGGAAAGCATAGGCTTTGGAGTCAGAAAGATCCAGTGTTATGGATTGAACTGTGTCCCCATCCCCCAAAGGATGTGTTGAAGCCCTAAGCCCCCCATAGGCTCAGAATGTGACCTTATTTAGAAATAGGGTCTTTACAGAGGTAGCCAGGCCAAAATGAGGTCATTAGGGTGGGCCCCAATCCAATATGGTTGGTGTCCTTATGAAAAAGGGAAAATCTGGACACAGAGACAGACACACACAGAGGGAAGATGATGTGAAGAGACATAGGGAGAAGACCGTGTGAAGACAGAGGATTGAAGTGATGCAGCTACAAGCTGAGGAATGTCAGGGATGCCAGCACATCGCCAGGAAGTAGGAGAGAGGCCTGAACTGCCTTCACTGCCCAGTAGGAACCAGCTCTACTGATACCTTGATTTTGGACTTCCAGCCTCCAGAACTGTGAGAGAATAGACTTCTGTTGGAGGTACTCTGTTACAGCAGCCCCAGGAGATAATACACTCAGGTTCAGTAAAGTCTCCAATCTAACGACACTCTCCCCACCCTGGGTCCCTATGAACGTGGAGAGGAGACCTGGGGAGGGATTCCTGGGTGGAGAGAGGGCTGCCGTGGGGCTGCCTGCGCTCCGTGGTCCAGTGTGCCAATGGAAACAAAGGGGGGAGAAGGATCTAGGCATTGTGCTGGGACCCAGACAAGATGCCCATTTGCAGAGCAAGAAAACTTCTGCAGTAAGAGGATGAAACATATCATCAGAGATAGGAGCTGAGAGGGGCTTGGGAGAGATCCAGGCAGAATGGCACTCCACGGCCAGGGGGCTGTTCAGTGAAGGGGGTCCTGTAAGGCCTGGGGAAAATGTCACAAAAGCCCCATTAGAGAGGCAGCAGCTGAATGTCTGATCAAAGTGAGACAGCCAGGAGTGGACCACACCATGGTCTCCAAGGAAGGAGGGAACAATTGTCCTTCTTCTTCCATGCCTCCCTCCCTCCAGCCCCCTGAGAAGTTGGTGCCAACAGAGGAGGGGCAGGGGGAAGAGGTAGGATAGAGTCAGTCCTATGTTCGTCTCGCCCCAGGCCCCTCAGGGCAGGGGTCAGGTCTAGATACTGCAGGGAGAGAGATGAGATATTAATGGGAGAGTTTAGATTTGAACTGAACTTGACTAGACTTTTTAATAACCAGAAGTGGCCTGAAAGCCAAAGAACATGTCCAAGGTTTGTACAAAAATGGGAAGTATAATTTGAGCAAGTATGGTGGAAAGCAGAGATTGGGGAGAAATATAATTTATCCAACTTGTAAGGTACTGAGTTTAGGGAGTTCAATGTTATTGACTCTGAATCAGATTGACACAGCTGCGAGTAATTGAAAACTTGCCCTACGTCCAACTCATTCTCAGCCTGAATCTCATAATCATAATTGATTCTATTTACTTATATCAAAAATCTACTATATAACAGCTTCTGAGACAGGCTGTTTACAAGCCCAATTGTCTTAGATCCTCACAACAGCATGAAGCCATAAAATTGTTATACTTTTTTCTCTATACAAAAGCTAAGATCAAGAACATTCATAACAGTATGTAGATAGACTCCCTTCTCCCACAGACATGGGGATAAAAACTAAGGATCATACACAGGACTTACTTTCAAGAGTAGCAAAGCTCCAGAGGGGCTTTCGTTCTCAACCTTGGACCGACTTCTGCACCAGTGCTGGGGCTGTGACTGGAAAGAAATGGGAGGCCGCAGTGCTATGCGGATGTGGAGATCCTGGCTGGGGTACTTGAAAAACTTTCATCTCAGAATTGCTCAAAACCTCTGGGCTGTCAGGCTTGTCCCCTTCCTTCTTACATAAGACTACCCCTTAAGTCATTGAAGATGACGCAGGAGTCTCTGCATCACGAACAATAATTACAGTTACCTCCCATGATGGCTACCGGACCAACAGCTAGCGTTAAGTCACAGCTGGAAAATTGCTGGGTTTGCTGGCTGAGGACAGGATCTCCTCCCCGAAGGAGCTAAAGGACCTGCCAACGTGTACGGAACCGGATGCCGAGGGTACCAGCCCAAGAAGGATGAAACAGAAGACTAGGTAAGGAGAATGGAGAGGCACAGAACATTCTCTCACAATACAGTGGTCAATTCCCTTGCAAAGACCCCACACACTGCTAGGATAGCTCTCGGAACCCTGGAGAAAGTGGTGCCCACGAGTGATGAGGAAAAGTCATGGCAGACATTGGAAATAGGATCCAAGGTTCAGAGAAGTGGGCGCTACGGTGGACATGTGATATGTCTGGAAAATTCACCAGCTCTCTACGCTCGCAAAAGGGGCTGGAGGGCATTTCAGTTCACACAGCCACCGTGAGACACGCACTGGTAAGAAAAGCACCAGTGTCCTCGAGGAGCTTGTGGTTGTCTCCAAGGGCAGGATGACAGTGGCAATGCTGGCACTCTACAGAAGAAATAACAGGATCCTTAAATGATAAGGCCATTGATTTTGTATCCTGTGAGCCTAGTTGCAGGGCAGGAATAAAGAGGTAGACATAGAGAACGGACTTGAGGACATGGGGTGGGAGGGGGAAGCTGGGGCGAAGTGAGAGTAGCATCGACATATATACGCTACTGAATGTAAAATAGCTGGTGGGGAGCAGGCGCACAGCACAGGGAGATCGGCTTGGTGCTTTGCGATGACCCAGAGGGGTGGGATGGGGGGTGGGAGGGAGACGCAAGAGGGAGGGGATATGGGGACATGTGTATGCATATGGCTGATTCGCTTTGCTGTGCAACAGAAACTAACACAGTATTGTGAAGCAATTATACTCCAATAAAGATCTATTAAAATAAGATAAAAATGATAAGGCCAGGTGGCAGAGCTGGACTGTTATAAATAAGGTGGGAACATTGACCAAAATAAGCAGCGGATCAGAGTGGCAGCTGTCTCTGTGACCCCTCAGAGAGCTATAGAGATGGTGGTTAGCACATGGGTAAAGACATACGGGCAGCAACAAAGTTATTGTTCAATCTAGTAAGTCGAAGAGATAGCAAGAACTGACAGCCAAATGCAATACCTGACCCTACACTGGATCCTGGAGAGGAAAACTGCTATAAAGGACATTTTGGGGTCAACTTACAGAACGGGAAGGAAGGGGACAGAATAGATTAAAATATTGCACCCGTGTTAACTTGATTGAACTTGACAAAGCAGAGCTTCACAGACGTGGTGGAGGCTGGTCCGAGTTCCTCAAGATCTCAGGTGATTGTCGGTCCTTCCTCCTGTTTGGTGCTTTCTACCCTGGCTTCTCGCTCCTCATTGATGTGTCCTAAAACTCCCGAGACCGTTACACTGTCTACGTCCTTTAACCCAATAACCCCCACCCCTCATCCAGAATTTACCTGAGGGGAAGAATCCCCAGTGCGGAAAGCCGTACACACAATACGTATGTTCATTACAGTAAAAAGAGGGGCTTCGTTAAGTATGGATTTTCCAATTGGGATGTTACAAAGCAATTGCAAATGGTGTTTATTCACCCTAAAAGCATAATTAATATTGCTATGTAATCAGATGGCATTGAAAGATTGCATCAGTGTTGTGAAGACAATTCTATTAAAGCCATGGATGTCTGTGGCTAGGAATTGGAAATTAACATTTGAACACCTACTATGTGCACCGGGCTCTGCATAATAGCTGTTCTGCTGCCACCACTTGGCTGCCTTCAGAAATGAGAGCCGTCAGAGTCTTAAACAGGGAAATCTGAGACTACAGAGGCAAGCCGACTTTCCCAAGGCCCCTCAGTTACCACGTGATCGCCGCATAATTTGAACTCAGTGCCCTCGGACTTTTTAAAATAAAAAGCCCTTATTTTACCTCTCACTGTGTTATCTAAAACATACCGAGAAATAGGGTGGTGGGAATACAGGTAATTTTTTAAAAAATACCGGTTTTCCGATACCACTGACGGAAAGACAACCATAGTCAGACATAAATAGTATTCACAGCGAAACTATGTTTCCACCTCCAGTTCAACTCTCTTCAGCTAATTTCTCAACCTCAGCACTATTGACTTCGGGGACCAGATCATTCTTTGCTGCCCTGTGCACTGCAGCGTGGTGAGCAGTACCCCTGGCCTACACCCACTAGATGCCTGGAGCACCTCCTCTCCAACTGTGACAACCAAAAATGTGTCCAGGCATTGCCAGGGGCGCCCTGGGGCACACAGTCACCTTGGCTGAGAACCACTGAGCTAATCCCTTTGCATCCAAGGTCTCTTCTCTTGCATCAACAGGGCTCCGTGTAAGACATCAGCCCTCATCTCCTGGTCATCACTGAATGAGCCTCGTCAGCTTCCACCCGTGGTCTAGGAATGAACAAAAGGCCATAAAAGCAGCAATTCTTGGCGTTAGGGCAAGGCAGTCTCAAATAAAATATTCCTTCCAATTTTACATCATCGCATCAGGAAGGATTGTGGAAGCCGTTTGTGTTGGAGATTATGATTTCTGAGAGAGGAATCACTTTGAAATCTAAACATCATGGCATGCATACTGCTCCAGAAACATATGTCCTGAGATGGGCTGAGGACCAGCTGCCAGCTGGAGCTCGGTCCTGCCCTGCTACCCGTTCACTCGCTCACCCATTTATCCACTGGTTCATCCTCTCTCCATTCAACAACTGTTGGGTCCTGGGCGAACCACAGTGGGAGAGATGTCGGTTTGCCCTCTGGCTCCAATGACCCTCCCCTCAAGCGAGGATGCTGGGGGAACAGCCTACCTCAGTCCTGAGGTCTTGGGAGACCTGCGTTATGGTCCTGGCTCTGTTTGTGACACACGATTCAGGAAAATCACCCCTCTCTGGGGTTCAGTTTTTTCCTCTGGAAGATGGGAGGACTGGACCTTCCCATCACCTCAAACAATTGTGTTCCTGACAATTGCAGCCAATTTCATCAGGCCATCGATTCTGAGACGTGGGGTGGTCTCTAAAACAGGGAAATTACCCGCCTCAGCTGGGCTTGCCTAAGGGGCATCAAAATCAATCTCGTTTTCAAGGAACTCCTTCCTGACCCACCTGTCCTGCTCAGACCTATGGACTCATTCGGCCCTGTCTGGAATTCGGACTCCACAGCTGATTAGCATAACCACCATGAACACCGCACCCCCCGAAGCACCTAGAAACCCCTGACTGATCCCCTCCTGGACCCACCCTGTGATTTCCTTCCCTGACGAGATGCCAATCTCAGCTTTGCCTTGCTTTTGTCTTAGTCTGTTCATCTTCATTTTATTCTTTTCCCTCGGATAATCCTCAGGGCCCTTTCTATCACCTTCTGTCCTTCTTCTCTTTGGTGAACTTATATGTTCTTTTGTTTGCTTGCTTGGTTTCATTTGTTTTAAGTACTAGCTTTTTCTGGACGAAGAATCAGGCATCCCTCAAACCTGGTTCTGCCTCTGCTCCTCGTGTTCAAGGGGTGCTCCTGGGCAAGACTCTCAACCTCTGTGAACCTTAGTAAGTTCATCTGAAAAGTGTGGGTCCCAGTTTCTTTATCATGGAACTGTCACGGGGCTGAATGGGATGGAGCTACGGGCCTGGAACGTGGTAACTGCGCTATCAGTTTTGGCTGTCACACCATCCTTGTTTCAATTACAAGAAGAGGAAGAGATGAGTGGGAAAGGCAGCTCTTTGCAGAATCACAGTGCCTCTGCTTTGGAAGGAACTTTAAAAGGACACCTGGCACAGGAGAGCTTTCCAGGCCGCCATGCAGCCTCTGTTTAAGCACTAGCTATGGAAGCCTCCCTGCCCTGTGAGCCTGCCCCTTCAAACACCCACAGTTCCCCTTGGAAATTTCTCATCTTCTGAGCAAGTGTGTTGCCAATAACCTCCAGATGCTACCTTGGTTCTCCTTGGAGATTGAAGGAGAGGCAGTTACTCTGTGCTCAGACCCCCTTGGCAGAGCTGGTGCCCTCCTTCCCCCAGTTCCTGGGAGTATCACCCCCTTCTCAGGGGATGCTTTTGGTTGATAAGAGCTACCTGGCTTGGAAGGAGCTAGGAGGTCATGTCCCCACTCCAGAGGCGTGGGCGGCCACAGCCAGTGGCTCACTGACATAGCAGTTCTAACACATGGCCCCACTGCCACAGCTGGGATGGCCCTGTGTGCCATTCATGCTCCCAGCTACCCCCGGGACCAAACTGAGGACACGCTCCAGCTGAAATGTCTTAGCTTTGGCTCTACCCTATTCTGTAACCTCACTTCCCCCTTCCTGGCTCCTCTGAGCTCTCCACCAATGGATTACTTTCACGGAAGTCCCCATCTCAGCCTCAGCCTCAGGAAACCCGCCTAAGATGGGGCCTCAGAAAATAAATCATCCGCGTGACAGCCCCTCATGACAGCCGTGTCCAAGGAGCCCTGAGAAGTTTTTCCTTTGAAGCCAAATCTGGCCTCTGCACACCAACATGGAATTAAATCTCGGAGACAGAGTTTTGGGTGAAGTAGAAAAGGATAGCTTTATTGCTTTGCCAGGCAAAGGGGGACGTGTGGCCTAATGCCCTCAAAACTGTATCCAAACTTGGAGAGGGTAGTGAGAAGCTTTATAGCAACGGCTCAAAGAGGGCGTGATCAGCTTGTGGACTGGTTGGTGGGGAGGTAAGTAGGAGTCGGCATCATCGACCTTCCGGTTCCACCTGGTCTGGGGTCTGTGCGCTTGTGGGCAGCACACAGTTAACTTCTCCCACCTGGTGAGGGTTTCAGTGTCTGCAAAACAGCTCAAAGGATATTGTTGTGTGTATCTCTTGAGGGGGAACCAGGACCCTGCCTCAAGGCTGCACTATTGTTTCTGTTGACTGTTTGTTCCTCCCTTGTCTTGCATCCCCTCCCTTCCCTAATTAACAACCCCCTGAATCTGCCCCTTAGAACTCAGGGAAGGTCATGGAGGCTGAATGAAGCCTATGTCCTATAATCAAAGAAATGGGGGACCCAGAAAGGCTTTTATGCACAGGAGCCCCACAGAGCTCAGTTACACCTTCTCCACACTCTCACCCTCTCACTTTATACCCCCTATGATATCCTGTATCCTCTCACCAAACCCTTCTATCACTGCATGGAATGACTTCACCAGAAAGAAAGACAGAGCCCAGATCATCTAGTCCAGAGGTGGCAAACTCAATTGCTTAAAGGGGCAAAGCTGGTAATATCAACCAGTAAAGGAGCTTGGTGTAAGACACTAGGGAGGGGTGGGGACTGTGGCTAATGGAGAGCACATGGTCTCAACTAATGCAGACCTGCTCCTCAGCTCCAGTGGGCTGCTCACTGCCTTTGAGAAATTAGAGCACCATGATGCCAACCTGATATTTCCAGAGAAGTCAGAAATTCTGCTTTCATTTTTTTTTTTTAATGAGAAATCTCCTGAACTTCACATATTGGCAACTTACTCAAAAAATTCTCAAACCCTATGTAAAGTCATCAGACTCTCCCTATTTTAGTCAAATAGTTCTTATTTGGGGTAGAGGAGCACATCTACTCCTTGGTGACAGCTTTGAACAACTGCCAGTGGAAAAATTATTCTCAAAATTATGCCAAATTTTGAATACAATTGAGAAGAGTCTAGAAAACCCAGAAAAAGAGCAAACCCCCGGCAGAATCAACGAGTGGGGTGGGGAGTGGGGGGTCACTGATGGTATTCATCACTCTCAGAGGTTTTTCTACTTATTTTAAAATAAACTTTACAAGGTACATTTTAGTGTACAGTTTGAAGAGTCTTGATAAGTAAGTACACCATCAAGATATAGTTACAAAATCGTATAACTGGTACAGTTTCTCCTCCACTTCTTCCAGCCCAGGCAAACACTAGGGCTTTTTGTTACTTCAGGGCTCGATTTGTTTTTCCTAGAGTTTCCTATAATTGGAATCATACAGTATCGTTTTGTGTCCGGCTTCTTTTGTTCAACATAATGGTTTTGGAATTCATCTGGAGTGTGTATGTCAGTAGCTCCCTCTATTTTTATTGGCAGGTTGTATCCTATTCTATGAATTGCCGCCATTTGTCTATTCACCAGGTGATTATTATTTAGCCACAAATTCTGGTCATAATAAATCCTTTCATAACTAGGTTGCTGACTGTGCAGCCATAGATTTTATAAAAAGCTGTAGTGGTGAAGTGGATACACATTCAATTAGGACACTGATTTTTTTTTTTTAGTTGGATTTTGAGCTTATGATATCAACATGAAACAATGACATTTGCCTCTTAGATTCAGTTCCAAAATGTAAGGAACCATACTACCCCATAAAAACCATTTACTCAGCTTTGTGAATGAATTTTTCATTTGATATTTGAGCAGATTACATTTTTAAAGTTCAGACTGTCTGTCTGTCTGGTGGTCTAAACCCTAAATGATTAATAGCTTTCTTCTTTACTTTAGGTCTTACAGAATTTGTCTCCTTACTGATAGACTTTCTGAAAATTAAAACCATTTATCGTTTAAATAATTTTTAATGTTAAGTTGATACCTTAAAAAATGTTTGCTTTTTTTCCCTTTCTTTTTCTCTCATTCTTTTTTTTAAAAAAATAAACTTTCTAGTATGAACACATAGGAGGTGGCTTAAACGAGCAGGGTTCGTTCTTTTTCCTTCTTAAATTAACAGACTTTTCCTTTTGAGCAGTTTTAGGTTCAGAGTAAAATTGAAGGGAAAGTATGAAGGGATCCCACACACCTCATCTCCAGAGCACTGCCATCAACATTCCCCACCAAAGTGGTACATTTGTCACAATTGATGACCCTACATAGACACTTTATTATCACTCAAATTCAAATTTTATATTACGGTTCACTCACTGTACATTCTCTGGGTTTGGACAAATGTATAACGACATGTGTCCACAATTACAGTATCCTCCAGAGCAGTTTCACCGCCTTCAAAATCCTCTGTGATTCCCCTATTCATCCCTTTCACTCTCCACTCCTCTGACAACCATTGATGATTTTACTGTTTCCCTAGTTTTAATTCTCCAAAGTCTCATATAGTTGGGATCAGAATGTGTAGCCTTTTCTGTTTGGCTTCTTTTACTTAGTAACATAACTTACAGGTTCTTCTGTGCCTTTTCATGCCTTGGTAGCTCACTTCTTTTTAGCACTGAATAATATTCCACTCTATGGATGGACCACAATTTTTTATCCATTCACCTACTGAAGGATATCTTAGTTGCTTCCAATTTTTGACAATTATGAAAAAAGTTGTAGTAATATCTGTGTACGGATTTGCCTGCGGATGTAAGTTTCCAGCTCATTTGGGTGGGTACGATGAAGCATAACTGATGGATTGTATGGTAAGAGCATGTTTGGTTTTGTGAGAGGCTGCCGAACTCTCTTCCATGGTGACTACCATTTTTTCTGCGTTCCCACCACCGATGAATGAGAGTTCCTGTTGCTCCACAAATGCTCGTCAGCATTTGGTGTTGTCAGTGTTTTGGATTTTAGCCATTCTGATAGGTGTATAGTGGCTTTAATTTGTTGTTTTAATTTGCAATTCCCTGGTGATGTATGATGTGAGCATCTTTTCCTATGATTGTTTGCTAGCTGTATATATTCTTTGTTGAGGCGACTCTCAGGTTTTTTTAATCATAAAGAAAATAACATCTGCTGTACAACCGCTGTGTGCCCTCAGTTGTAACTTTCAATTCCCCTGCTCACTAGATTATTACCTCCATTTCTCAGCTGAAGAAAGTGAGGTTCACAGAGGCAAAGGTCCCAAGCCGGCAAATGGCAGTGTTCCAGCTGGAAGCCAGCTTCACGTTCATTTGACGGTGAGCGCGACGCATTGGAGCTGGAAGCACCATTTAGAAGCTTGTCAACCAAAAGACAGCCCTAAAATGTAAAGCTTTCTCAAAATAACTCTTCCATTTAAACTGGAATGGATCAACGGAACATGAAGCCATGCGATTCTAACAGGCCGAAGTCTGGCTTTCTATAATTCTGCGGGGATAGAAATTCTCGATGAAAAACCAACTGTGGTCAGATTGGTTTGAGACTGAGATGATTGATGGAGACAAAGGTGCTGTGACAGTGGCCCAATTAAGTTCTGCCCGGGAGAGGCAGGTGAGGTACCAGCCCTAGGAACTTGCTGTGCCCAGACCCTGAAGGTCACTTCTCAAGTCTCAGCGGGAGTGGGAAGAAGACAGGCAGAGCAAGCATCCTGTGCCTTTGACGCACCATCATAGGGATCTAATCAATTGCTGTGACGACCATACAGAAACAGGACAGGAAAGCTATCTGGCTGAGACACCGTTGGGACGATCTCTTTTTTTTTTTTTTTTTTGTGGTACGCGGGCCTCTCGCTGCTGTGGCCTCACCCGTTGCGGAGCACAGGCTCCGGACGCGCAGGCTCAGCGGCCATGGCTCACGGGCCCAGCCGCTCCGCGGCATGTGGGATCTTCCCGGACCGGGGCACGAACCCGTGTCCCCTGCATTGGCAGGCAGACTCTCAACCACTGCGCCACCAGGGAAGCCCAGGACGATCTCTTAGGTAAGAGTTCAATTTAGACAAAGTGGGCTAAACACGTTGAAATAAACCTGAAACCTCCTTTTCTTGGGAGGCCATCCTCCTTTTTTGCACAACTCTCCAAACTGTACAACAAATTTCTTACCAGAAATATGGAAGAGGCCGGTATATATCTGAGTTGCACTTCTTAAGTATTGACAAGGTGCTCATCTCAGGAAGCACGTGGTGTCAGTTACCAATTATTAAAGTAGCAACTCCCAAACTATGCTTCACCATTTGAAACAAGCTGCTCAACCCAGAGCTCTTGCCGGGGTTTCTAGCACTTTATTCAAGTGCTCTGTGGGACCGGAAGTGACAGGTGCGTTTCCACAGACTGGGCTCCGTGTGAACTTTCTGGGAGGTGCGTACTGGTCAGCTCAGAGCGTGCTCAGCCTGGGGATGACGGGGACAAACCCGTAAAACAGTGTAACTTCCCAGCCCATTCCTCCAGAGAAGGGAACCAGAGGTCTTACCTGGCAGGAGGTGTCCTCGAGAAATGTCAGCCCCGGGCAGCCCTCCTCCTGGGGGGTCTCCTGGTAGCACATACTTAACCCCCCAGATCAGCAGTTCCACCTTTTGAGAGGATTTCCAATAAGTACTTTCCAAAACAGGGGTACAGAAAGAAATAGCTTAGAAAATTAATAATAACTAAGCAAGTAAAGGTCAATTTCAAAGAAAAAGAGACAGATAAATGTATTATAAACAGTAGATAGAGAAGCAAAAAAGAAACAATCACCCTTCGTCCCATCACCTACAATAAATCAGTATTTTGAACACAGCCCTTCTCTATTTTGGGGGGTTTTTTGCATTAAATTTGCTTGGAGAGAGGCGGTCCTTTTTTTCTTTTTTTGGCCGCACCATGAGGCATGTGGAATCTTAGTTCCCCTCCCCGACCAGGGATGTAATCTGTGCCCCTTGCAGTGGAAGCACAGAGTCCTAACACGGGACCACCAGGGAAGTCCCGAGGCAGTCCTTTTAAAAATCTAGGTCTTCTCCAGGATTTAGCTGAAAATTACATTTGAGCTATTCACAACTGGGTCGGAAAGAGATTCTAAGATGAACCTAAGACACTTAATGGGCTTCCAAGGGAAGAAGACACAGGAAGGATAAATCTTGTGGCTTAAGAAGACAGAGGTTGCACGTGTGGGCCCCGTGCAATGGTTCTGATTGAATCAGTAGAGTATTTATTTGGCAACATAGTATACCCTGCATGCATACGTGTGTGTATGTATGTATATATATTTGCTAATAACTTCTCCCAGAACATTTAACAAAATTGTCACAAACACACGTGTTTCATAAAAGCTTGGAAATGACTGCCTTTGGCTAACTTACAGAATATTAGGATGCGTAGTTGCTTCCTTCACGCCTGTTTTACAGATAGGAAAACCAAGAAATAACTTGAACGAGTCTCGCTAAAATCGTGCAAAATGAACTGAAAACCAGACTTTGTGAATGACCTGTACCTTTACTGTCAAGACAGAGGGTCTGTATCCATGCATGAATGTTCACAACACAAAGCCTCAAAGCACAGATCGCCGTAGTAGCCACTCCTCCCCTACCATATGTGTCACAGTAAGATGACAGGAGTAATTGTTCTGCTTGGGCTCATAATTCTGGAGATAAGACCACAGGTTTGCTAGTTATCTCATTTACGAATCCTAGTCAATCTGTGCCCCAAACACTGTAAGACTCACTCTTGCCTCAAGTGAACAGCCCCCTTTCTGAGGCATCCAGAGGGTATGCTCGTGCTAAGCTGAGCTTTGACTGGCCACCAGTTTCCCTGGTCATCTTTGTATGGGGTCTTCCACAAAGGTAATTTCACTTTTAAACAATGGATGTCACATGGAGGATTTTTAAGCCTTCAAAGACCCATTATTTCAACACTTCACTTGATAATATCCGCTTCCTCTTTGCTCCATTTTCTTTTTGTTTCAAGAGTAGAGAAAATTGCACATAAAGATGAGATTGAGGGTTAGAATCCATTTATTCCTTTTCATAAAATTGCAGACTTCTCTTTTAAGAAACGACATCTGTGTCTAGCAAAACATGACGTAGGATTCGCAATGTCTCTCTGTTCCTGGAACCCAGACTCTTCAGTTAGAAGCAAATGATCAGTTGCCTGGAGTCCTTGGTCTTCTGTGATGCCAGCCTTCCCCTGCCCCGGCCCTCACTCGTATCTGGGCCCTGGGTGGCACTACACAGGGGTCGGCCACGGTGAAGTCGTCCCAGCCTGGCTCTGGGGGAACCTCGCCCGTGTTTCACCGGAGGGCCCGCACAAGGGTGGATGCATCAGTCTTCAGATGACGTCTGGGCAAAAGCGGTTATGACTGCAAATTGAATAAGTGATTTCCCCCATGGAGCTGAGACGGTAATCTTTTCTGCCTTCACCTTAATGGAATAAAAAGGGCCCAGGTGCCTTAATTTCCTCTGCGAGGAGGGGGTGGGGTGTCTGGAACGCATGATCTACTTAAGGAGATTCTGGGTCAGCCCCCCCCCCCATCGCAGGCTCTTCTCCCTTCAGCCACCTCCGGAGGGATCATTTAAAAATATAAATACAATTGCATCACCCTTCCTGGAAAGCCTTCAAAGCCTTTTCTTCACACAGAAAATCAAATCTCAAGTCCTTCCTATGTCCTTTGAGTTCCTAGCGATTTGTCCAAGGGCCCATTTTCAACCATTTTCCACTCGCTGTGCTCCAGCCAGCTGTTCTTCCAAAACACCCGAAGTTCCCCCACTTCGGGGCATCACAGGCTGCACTTCTTCAGACGTCCTGCACCCTCACTTCCTTCAGGTCTCTGCTCCAAACTCACCTCCTTCCATAGTCCTTCCCTGACCATCCTTTTTAAGCCAACAACGGGATCACACCCTATCTCCTCGCCCTGGATGTCTTTTCTTACTAGCAATCATCACTCCTTTGCAATATGCTCTTTCCCATCAAAATCTCCCACTCAAATATGAAACCCCCGAGAGCAGGCGCCGTACACCCAGCACCTAGAACGGTGCCTGACACTTGGAAGGCGCTAACCACTACACTTGTTGAATGAATGAAGTCCATACAGCCTACGTCTGTCTCCCGCTGAGAGTCTCAAGTTTCGTTGGGGGAAGAAACCGATAAGAATCATCACACCCTGCTCAACATCACTAATCATTAGAGAAATGCAAATCAAAACTACAATGAGGTATCACCTCACACCGGTCAGAATCATCAAGGAGTCTACAAACAGTAAATGCTGGAGAGGGTGTGGAGAAAAGGGAACCCTCTTGCACTGTTGATGGGAATGCAAATTGATACAGCCACTATGGAGAACAGTATGGAGGTTCCGTAAGAAACTAAAAATAGAACTACCATATGACCCAGCAATCCCACTACTGGGCATATACCATGAGAAAACCATAATTCAAAAAGAGTCATGCACCACAATGTTCACTGCAGCTCTATTTACAATACCAGGACATGGAAGCAACCTAAGCGTCCATCGACAGATGAATGGATAAAGAAGATGTGGCACATATATGCAATGGAATATTACTCAGCCATAAAAAGAAATGAAATTGAGTTATTTGTAGTGAGGTGGATGGACCTAGAGACTGTCATACAGAGTGAAGTGAGTCAGAAAGAGAAAAACAAATACTGTATGCTAACACATATATATGGAATCTAAAAAAAAAAAAAAAGGTTCTGAAGAACCCAGGGGCAGGACAGGAATAAAGACACAGACATGGAGAGTGGACTTGAGGACACGGGGAGGGGGTGGGGTGGGCTGGGACGAGGTGAGAGAGTGGCATGGACATATACACACTACCAAATGTAGAATGGATGGCTGGTGGGAAGCAGCCGCATAGCACAGGGAGATCAGCTCAGTACTTTGTGACCACCTAGAGGGGTGGAGTAGGGAGGATGTGAGGGAGACGCAAGAGGGAGGGGATATGGGGATATATGTATACGTATGGCTGATTCACTTTGTTATACAGCAGAAGCTAACGCACCATTGTAGAGCAATTATACTCCAATAAACATATTGAAAAAAAAAAAAGAATCATCACACCCACATCCCATGTGCTGGGTGCCTTGCTCTCACGGTGTCTGATACTCACACACCCCTGAGCAATAGGGACAAAAGAGACACTGAAGCCAGTTCTTCAGCAATTTGAATTTCAATTCAATTGAGCCCAAAGTGCCTCATCCAGCCACCTGGGCAAACGCAGCATCGGTTTCTTTCCCCAGGCTTTAAAGAGGACAGAAGCAGGTGCTTCAATAACTGAATCTCAAATCCACTGAGCCCCCTGCCCACTCCTGCCCTTGAACAAGTTCCCCTCTTCTAGCATCCCTGGGCATCCTCAGAAGGTGGGAGGTGACCCACGTCCATGGATCGACCCTGTTCCTCTTGCCATCACAGTGGGCAGCTTCAGGCCTCCACAGGCCCCCAGACCCAATGCCGAGGACCTGACCGTGAGACCTCTGTGGCTTCCCCATAGGGGCCAGTCTGGCTGTGCTGCGGCTTCTACGAGTCAGGCTGCCCTGGTTTTGTTTTTCACTGAGTGGGTGATTCAATCTTTGCTGCCGATGACAGAATATCCCCATGATCCTCATGGGCCTGTGTCTTTAGAAGCGAGAGAGACTCTCGGAAAATGTTCTCTTTAGAAGAGAGGAGGAACAAGTGACCACCATCTGTGCCGTTGCCCTCTTCCAGTCCATGTGCCCCTCTGGGGCCGGGCCGCAGTACCTGACCTCGCTCTTACCTGCCTTTGAGTTCCCAGCTCCCTCAAACACGGCTTGTTCCTGTCGCCTCGTTCTTCTCGTCCCATTGACTTCAAGTAAGAATCGTACCTGCTACTTATTGAATGTCGTGAGCTTACTGTGAAACTGCATGAGCTGATCAATTTCCATTCATTGATCGTATCTTATTCTTGTAATGACCCCTTGGGACTGGAAACTCCTATCTCAAGATGAGGAAACTGAGATTTACTGAGATTCAGAGGTTTTCTGGTTTGCGGCCTTGAGGCGGGTGAGTGGCTGAGCCATGTCACGCCTTCAAAATTAATCGAGAAACAGAGCATTCAATGTAAACGTGAAAGACTTGTTTTTCCCGGGCACCTAGAATACAGTCTCTATGGGCAAAGATGTGTGCACAAGAATGTTCGTCTTGGCACTGTTTATAATTGTGAAAAATTGGCAATAACCTTAAATAGCAGCACAAACAAGCGATGAAAACTCCATGTAATGAAATATTAGGCAGTCGTGAGGAATGGTGATGCAGAGCGATGCTGGTTTTCATGTAAATTTGCCTAATGAGTATCGTCGAATGGAAAAAGCAGATTATACAACCAGTCTCCCGTCTCGTTCTCTAGACGTTAATGCCAAAGTGTTTCTTCTACAGCTTTACAGATATTTTCTGGGCATTTGAAGGAATTCAGATGCAGAGAGAGCAAAGGAGAATAAATCTGTTTAATAAAATAGAAAAAAAAAACCCTGCATATGCTGTTCTGCAACTTGCTTTTTTCACTTAATCTTGAGCATCAGTCAATTTCCGTTGATTGAGATCTTTCCTTTCTGTTGAAATGGTCACACTGCATTTTATTTATTTATTCAACATTTATTGAGAGCCTATTACATGCCGGGTGCCGTGCTAAGCACTAGAAAGTTTTCTCAGATAGTTGAGTGTACTGTTCTTTACTTTTCTCTTCCCCCATTGATTAATATTTTTCTTTTATTTCTCCTGTTACAAACAACACTGCAACAGATTTCCATGTGTGTGTGTATTGCTCTGCTGTGTGTCTCTAGACTAAATTCCTAGAAATGACATTACTTGGCCAGAGAGTAAGCAGAGCTTCAATTTCGATAGAATTTGTTTCCTGGACATCTTAACTGTGAGAGTCCAAACAGTAAAGGAATGTGAGCTTTTTCCAGTACAGAGGAGGAAGCTGATGGAGATTTCAGAACAGAGAAGTCAGTTTGTAAAGTGGATCTCAGCAAAGAAAAAAAGGAAGAAAACCACGGTGTAAGGAGAACGTACACCATACTTGACATGTTCCATCGATCAGCAAATGTTTCCCTCTCTACAGCTGTGTTTCCCAAGAAGCAACATGACAGGCGTCAAAAAATGTCTGAGTAGCATGTGGGGTAGATGTTGTGATCCCCCACTCTGCGGGTGAAGCCGAGGGGATTAGAACCTTGTTCAATCCCACCCAGCCTGCCAGCGACAGGATTGCCGCCCAGAGGTCACCGAGTCCCCCTGCAGGACAGGTCAGAGGTAAGGA
The DNA here is from genome assembly GCF_011762595.2 of Tursiops truncatus. NCBI lineage: Eukaryota > Metazoa > Chordata > Mammalia > Artiodactyla > Delphinidae > Tursiops > Tursiops truncatus. The sequence continues at coordinate 74,487,357 of NC_047050.1, forward strand.
GCATGGTGCCGGGAGATGAGTGAGGACTTGTTTGCAGTGCTGCCCTGCTGGGATGGAAGTCTTAGAGCAAAAGCTGGAGAAGCAAGGACAGAGCGATAACGTCCTGGCTATGGAGTGGCATTCCCCGTCCCTCTTGTTTAAGAACAAAGATAAATCCACTTTCATAAATCGCATGCCCCTCTCTGTATTATAGGTATCCCTCTTCCTTCCCCGTCTGCTGTACAAGCATGCTTTGCCCCGGCCCTCTGGCTGGGCGGTATCAATCATCTGACAAATTGCAAAAGTTCACATCTCCTGCCTGGCTTCTCACTTGCCCACCTTTGCCAGGAGAGGGAAAGACTCCTAACTAACATTCAGAGCGTGAAAAGTAATAGGGCTGCAGAAACCAGTGGAGACTTGGAGCCAGTTATGATAGCTCATAAGGGCTAAGTGTGAGCTCCTCTTCCCAATTCCTCAGTGACAGCATCCCACTCGGAGCTAGCATTTGATCGTGGTGGTAGTATTTACTTCATGAAAATTGGCAGATGCAAGAAAGCAGAGCCTTTTTTATTTTTCTAAAGAGTCGTTAAACATGTACCGCTGATGCAAACCGTAGAGGAGCCTTAGCTTGCAACTACTGAGTTCTGCCCAAGACCAGAAACTGGAGTCGACATATGATATCACTTATACGTGGAATCTAACATATGATACAAATGAACCTATCTATGAAACAGAAACAGAACCGTGGCATAGAGAACAGACTGGTGGTTGCCAAGGGGGCGGGGGTTGGGGGAGGGATGGAGTGAGAGGCTGGGGTTAGAAGCTGTGAGCTATTATACACAGAATGGATAAACAACAAGGTCCTACAGTATAGCGCAGAGAGCTATATTCAAGATCCTATGATAAACCATAATAGAAAAGAATATTAAAAAAAGAAAGTGTATATGTGTGTAACTGAATCACTTTGCTGTACTGCAGAAATGAACACATTGTCAATCAACTGTACTTGAATAAAAAAATATTGATTAAGAAACTAGTGTTGGAAGCACCTGGCCCCATTTGCACAGGTGTAGATGGCCACCACCCAGGGCTCACCTGCATGCCTGGTCGACCCAGGTATTTACATGCTTGTGGTATGAAGCGGGGACTAGATCTCCATTTGCAGATGAGAAAACTGAGGTTCAGCGAGACAAGCACGAGCTGAAGGCTCATTTCTCCAACAAGCTCTGAGTGCCCAGTCTGTCTGCTTCTCAAGGTTCACCCCTTTTCACTCCCTCCCTCAAACTACTTCAAGATTCACATCCCTCTGGCTTTGCACAAACTCAGTTCTGTTCCTCCTTAACTGCTAAGTGCTTTTCAGTCTTCCTGATCCCACAGAGAGAATTACTGGCCCACAGGAGTGAATGCACCGAGAGACAGCTCAGTGGTCAGGCTTGGGTCGGGAAGGGCTCTGGCTTGGAATCTCTGTCATTCTCCCCAGCCCTGGCCTCCTCCAGGTGACGCTTTATCCCTGAGGGTAGAAGTTGGCTGCAGCAGCCCTGGGCCTCCAATCCAAAGAAAGAACAACTCTTGGTCCCTGTGGTATCTCTCTTAAGAGCTGGGATGCTCCTTTCTCAAAAGTACCCCTCAGGGACCTCCCTGGTGGTCCAGTGGTTAAGACTCTGTGCTTCCAATGCAGGGGGTATGGGGTTCGATCCCTGGTGAGGTAACTAAGTTCCCACATGCCATGCGGCACGGCCAAAAAAAAAAAATTTTTTTTTAATTCTTTTTTAAATGTCCTCCAAAGCTCCCTCTCACAGCTGACTGTTCCTGATGAGACAAATCCTATGACCAGAGGAATCACATCACCTGTGGCTGAGTCCTTTCTGAATGAACGAATCACTAGCAAAATGTATGGTTTTAGCCTGAATAACCTGTGTCTGCCCTGGAGCTGGGAGTGGGGTCAGCATCTCTTTAAGCGCCCAGGAATGTAGGGGAAAGGGGGCATCTATTAACACCAGGTACTGCAAACAGGGAGGAGGTGGGATCAATGTTCACTAAGCAGCTATCTTTTTTACCTACAGCCCGGATCCCTTTCCAGCACTTAGTAAACACTGAAACAATGTCTGTTTCCATGTGACTCACCTGTTACCCTCTTGTGTCCTGCAGGGCGTGTCTCGATCTGAGCCTAGGTGAATGCCTAGCCAGGAGGGACCAGCTCCCTGTGTCTGCAATTTACCCCCCCATAGTCCATCATCAGGGTTTGGAAGCTCACTGGAGATTCTGGGGGAGGTGGATGGCCTCTGCCTCGCTCCAGATACAGTTGACCCTCTGAATCCATGGGTTCTGAATCTGTGGATTCAACCAAACACGGATCAAAACTACATATGTTTTTTTAAACTCCAGAAAGTTCCACAAGGCAAAACTTGTGAGTCAGCAGATATTCATGTAGCATTAACATTGTATTTACAACTATTTACATAGAATTTACATTGTATTATGTATTATAAGTAATCTAGAGATGATTAAAAGTGTACAGAGGATGTGCATAGGTTATACGTAAATACTATGCCATTTTATATGAGGGGCTGGAGCGTTCATGAATTTTGGTATCTGCAGAGATCCTGGGACTAATCCCCCATAGATGCCAAGAGACAACTGTATGGCCTTTCCCACTGCTCACCTGAAGTGTGAATTTCTTGCCTAGGAGGCTTCAGAGCTAAAGCAAAACTGGGCTAAAGATGTGTTTACTGAATGAATGAATGAGTGAATGAACACAAGGTTCACGTCACTCATACTTTCAAGGGATGGCAGAGCTGTGGAGTTATTGATGCTCTGGGATCCTTCTTCCACAATTACATTAAAAGCTCGATTATCTTGGGAATTGAGAATAGATTACATCTCCATCTGGAATGAACAAGACAAGAAGATCATTAGAATAATGACTAAGGATATACAATCTCTGACATTTAAAGGACATTGTTCGAATCCGGGCCCCAAGTCACTGACTCCTCCAAGTGACATTTCAAGTTTGGAGGGTCAGAACATCATGGAACTAAATGAGCCCTCGGAGGTGATCTCATCGGACCAGCTCATTCTATACTGGAGGAGGCTGAGGGCGAGGGGAGAGGAAACTTGACCAAAGGAGTTTTAAAAAGCACTGTGCCCGAGGCTGGTTTTCTAGCTCTCACGTAAATGACAGCGTTCTGTGACATTCACAGCCACCTGGGCACCAACCACACTAAGCTTCTACACACAGCACAGGTCTGACGTCATCTGAGCCACGAACCTTCTCCCCCTTCTGTCTGAGTTATTCTTCTGCCAGAAAAGGTCTCTTACCTTTAAATAGGCTGCAGCAATTTGCACACTGTCACACAGGGCTTTTCAGAGAACCAGTTGTGGCCCACGCAACCCCACCAGGAGTGAACAGGAAGTGTGTTTCTTGTTTCATTTGATGATCTCAATCTGCATCCTTTTTCTGTAATAAACTGTAACCATGAGTAGAACAGCTTTTCTGAGTTCTGTGAGTCCTTCTAGTGAATCGTTGGACATGAGGGTGGTCTTGGGGGAGCCAGATACAGCAGCCTACTCTGTTTATCAATATATTGCACACATGTTGAGGTGTCATATCAAGACGGACAGAGCATGGTCTGGACCAAGGGTACTGATTTTGTCCGTGAGCTTTAACTCTCTAAGAATCCCACACTTAGTGGCTCACTCAATTATTTACGTAGTCATGCTTTCGTAGGTTTCAATTTGGATTAGTCTCAGGCAGCCTGTTGTTCTGCTCTCAGTTGGGCTCACTCATGTGGTCAAATACAAATCAGCTGGTGGTTCTGCCTCAGGGGTTGCTTGGATGCCAGATAGGGCAGTGGGGGAGACTGGACGGTGTGTCTCTCTTCATCCAGCAGCTTGTCACATGCAGTAGGATTCCAATTGCTCCAAGGCAGAGCCCCAGTGGGCAAGCACTTGAGTCTCTGCGTGCTTCCTGTTCGCTAATATCCCACTGACCAAAGCTAGTCCCACAGCCAACCCAGACTCTAGGGGCAGAGAAATAGACTCTGTACCTCGAAACGTTGCTAGGCATGGATACAGGGAAGGGAAGAATTTGCAGCCATTTTTATAACCTACCCCACTGGGACACCAGGAGCTCCCAGGAGCCTGGCGTCACAGGACAGGGAAGTGAGAGGCAGTAGGCTCTGAGCTGGGTGACTGAAAGCCAGCAGACTCCAGCACACTCTTTTTGGCAGTCCCCACCTGGTGCAAGGTTGCTCCAGCAGCTGAGTCAATAAAGACGATAAATTCCCCACCACTCACCACACATCAGCAAACCACAGTTTATTGTTCGGTTTAAAAAATAAATAGGGACAGTTATTCCAATGGCATCAAACCCTATCAGAAGTGCCTCACACTCATTGCTTTACAAAATCCCTTCCAAGTCTCTCATGCCATTGTGTCCTCGGGATAATTTTATGAGTTAGGAGCTGTTCTCCTCTATTTTTAGATGAGTAAATTGAGGCGTGGTGAAGCAATATAAGTGCCCACCCAGATTCATATTCTATATGTGATTCCAACACCACTCTCTCAGAGCGCTGCTGCGCCGCCTTTAATTTAGCGTCATAGGCGCTGCTCCCTTTTAACAGATGAGGACGTAGAGGCTTCCAGCAGTTGGTAGATAAGTGGCCATGACACCCCTGAGAGTCACTGCCTCTGTGTGTTAGAGCATTCGTCATGCACGTATTACTTCCTGTGGGCGCTTGTTCATAGCAAAAGCATGGAGCAGGCAGCAGCAACATGCCCAGGGCTTTCTTTTAAGGAGTGCCAAGTCATTAAAAATACATCTTTGCAGGGTTTTGCTCTTTTGTTTGTTTGGGTTTAGGTATCATATAAGGATCCATAGATCTGGGCAAGAAGAATTTCCTTTCAAGTAGGTAATTCAGAATATGGGCATCAAGGGGAAAAATCTCACAGTTTGGAGGGAAAACGAAAAAGAAAGAGGCAAGTACAACCAGCGGGTTTGTGGGCATAATTGCAATGCTCAGAACACTGGCCTCTCCCAGGGATAATGCTGGACCCTGGGGCTAGAGAGAGGAATACTCCAATACGAGTTTCTGCCTGGAAGACCCGCCAGATGGATAACGAGATGGAGGATTGAAACACAGGGGCTGGGGAGGGAGCCGATAGCGGAGTCCTTTCAAAAGTGGGTCTGTTCTTCTCTCATGTTAGGATATTGGGGAAGGTGCCCTTGCTCTTGACTTTCACCTGCCACCCCGAGCCAGAGTGATGCATCCTGCTCTTGGTCATGGGACTTGCCAACACTGCCCACTGGCCTGGGAATAGTTTTGCCCTCCTACGGACTTGCGGACTTTGGCCTTTGGAACGCTGAGGAGTGGATGTCGACCCATTTCAGCATGAAACGTTCAGAGTTGCCCCTTTTCTTTGTTTCCTTTGCTCCTTTTTTTTTTTTTATTTATTTTTTATTTTTTTAAACATCTTTATTGGGGTATAATTGCTTTACAATGGTGTGTTAGTTTCTGTTTTATAACAAAGTGAATCAGTTATACATATACATATGTTCCCATATGTCTTCCCTCTTGCATCTCCCTCCCTCCCACCCTCCCTATCCCACCCCTCCAGGCTGTCACAAAGCACCAAGCCAATATCCCTGTGCCATGCGGCTGCTTCCCACTAGCTATCTTCCTTACGTTTGGTAGTGTATATATGTCCATGACTCTCTCTCGCCCTGTCACAGCTCACCCTTCCCCCTCCCCATATCCTCAAGTCCGTTCTCCAGTAGGTCTGCATCTTTATTCCTGTCTTACCCCTAGGTTCTTCATGACATTTTTTTTTCTTAAATTCCATATATATGTGTTAGCATACGGTATTTGTCTTTTTCTCTCTGACTTACTTCACTTTGTATGACAGACTCTAGGTCTATCCACCTCATTACAAATAGCTCAGTTTCGTTTCTTTTTATGGCTGAGTAATATTCCATTGTATATATGTGCCACATCTTCTTTATCCATTCATCCGATGATGGGCACTTAGGTTGTTTCCATCTCCGGGCTATTGTAAATAGAGCTGCAGTGAACATTTTGGTACATGACTCTTTTTGAATTTTGGTTTCCTCAGGGTATATGCCCAGTAGTGGGATTGCTGGGTCATATGGTAGTTCTATTTGTAGTTTTTTAAGGAACCTCCATACTGTTCTCCATAGTGGCTGAACCAATTCACATTCCCACCAGCAGTGCAAGAGCGTTCCCTTTTCTCCACACCCTCTCCAGCATTTATTGTTTCTAGATAATGAGATATCATCTCACACCAGTCAGAATGGCCATCATCCTTTGCTCCTTTGATGCTCCCGCCACAAGGAGCAGACTCAGCTGTGGGAGGCGACTGGTCCCAGGAGAATGCAACACTGGAGCAAAGCTGAACTTGACCCCAACCCTACAAATGAGAAATAGAAATGTTTGCAGCTTGAAGCCACTGAGGTTTTAGATGTTTATTTTTGGATGAACCTAAAAAAAAAAAAAAAAAGCTAATTCAGATGCATACTTTGCTGGCCAGAAGACCCCTGCTCTGTGCTCTGACGTCAAGGCTTGTGTACCCCTTGACCTGGTCCATCAAGAAGTCATGTCTGTTTCTAGGACTGGGTCCCTATTTGCCTAGTCCTGGTGCCAACAGGTGATCAATTCTAGGTGTATTGTTGGCCCTAGTGTGGACCCACACAGTTCACTCATCTGTTTAAGACAATATCGAGGTGGGGGTTCCCTAAAATGTTCCTATGACTTATTGTGTAGGGGCACTTTACACAATCCACGTCATCAACTCTCCTACCCTCTGGAAGAGCAGATATTAGTAAGCTGTGCTATAAGAGCAGCACGATGCATGGCATCCCCCGCTTCCCCCACACCCTGCTCTGAACCAGGTGAGATGAGCAGGGCTGCAGGCACAGCCAGGAGCTCGAGTGGCCGGCCCAGAGCCCCGTGCTGGAGGAAGAAAGTGACCAAGCTGTTTCATGGGTCACTTGGCTTGATATGTGGGCACAAGCCAATAATAGACTCAGTAAATGGGAAAAAAATTATACCATGTCATTCTGGGGGTGGTTGTGAAGATTTATTCCGATAACATTGTCAAGCGTGGACACACAGAGGCAGTCAGTCACGGAAGATGTTGGTCTGATTCCTGTTGGAATTATTGGCCTCCTCACCATAGCGAGGGGGAGTTGGTGGTAAGCACATCAGGCTACCTGCACCCACCTGCCCCCTGCCCTTACCTCTGATCTGCTCCCTGTTAACTAACCCACTCCCTCCTGGGTGCCAGTCCTACATCACACAGAGTCCAGGGTGATACACTGAGCCGGAGCAGCGCCATTAAAATCCGTCTGATCTCAGTACAAGACGTCCCCCACTGTGTGAAAGCAGAGCGTTCCCATGAAATCTTTCCTAAACCAAAACGGTGTAAAGCAAAGAAGCAGTTGCCTTAGGACACATCTCACTAACGGATGCACAACATAAATCAAGGTAAAGCACAGACAGTTCAAAGCTTACAGCGGCTCGATGATCAGATACTGAGTGTGGCTCCCGGGAAAGAAGGGAGCTTGGCGGGGCTGTTCTCGCTGCTTTGTGTACTTACTGCCTCTGTAACAGCTTAACTGCCTGCCAAACAGACATGGAATGTAATTTTCACTCGTCTTTTTTCGGAAAAGTGAAAATCCTCTTCTGTTAGCCAAAACAGGTACTACTGTAAGTCTTTCATAAAAACGAAATGGTGTAAATGAACTTTCAAAAAGCAGAGGGTACCTGTGTGTAGCCCTCTTAAAGGTCTTCCTAGTGTCAGCCCCCTTCACCACCACCCCCCCCATATGCTCTCTGGAGTGACCAAAAGAGTAATTAAACAGCTCTTTGGAAACTGACTGTGGCACTTATGGTAAACACAGGGAAAAGCCAAAATCTCTTTAGCTTGAGTCTGTGCACTGACCTCTTGGGAGACTATATATACATAGAGACACATGTGCACCCCTGCTCACAACATTCTGGAAGGGCAAAGACAGAGAACAGATGAGCCCCTCGCCACAGGCAGAGTGGACAAGTGGGGGTCATCGAGGGATCTGCTCTCCCCAAAGCAGACTCATCTGTCTTAGTTCAGGCTGCTATAAAAGAATGCCACAGACTGGCCAGCTTAAACAGCAAACATATATTTCTCAGAGTTCTGGAGGCTTGCAGGCCCATGATCAGTGTGCTTGCATGGTACAGTTCTGGTGAGGGCCCCCTTCCCATTTATAGATGGCCACTTTCTTGCTGTGTCCCTATGTGGTTGAGAGAGAGTGCTAGTTCTCTTCCTCTTTCTATGAGGGCACTAATCCCATCATGGGGCCCCACCCACATACCCTAATCACCCCCCCCAAAGGTCATACCTACAAATACCATCACATGGGGGGTTAGAGTTTCAGCATATGGATTTGGGAGGACAAAGCATGCAGTCCTTATTATCACCTTAGCAGAATCTCATTTCTCATCCTCTAGGACAGAAGTTGAAAATTGGCAGCCTGAAGGTCAAACTAGCCTCCCAGATTATGTCTCATTTGTCCTGGGTATTGAAAGATAAATTGATTTAGTGACTGATATTTAATGGTGAAACTATTTCTCAGAAGAATCTAGATGCCAAGTTTGTCTTTAGAAGCAAGACTCTCTGGGAACACTCTTTGTACTTTCCCACTTGGCCACCGTGAGCTGGAGCTGCTGCCTCTCTAAAAGGGGCACGTGATGCTCCCATTTGCCACCTCCCCTTCCCCTCCCAACCCAGAATGTCATTTGATATCTAACACCCATATCCAGGGCTGCTTCTCTCATAGCTATAACCCAACTAACCTTTTTATCATTTGAATTTGTAACCTGCCCTTGAAGACAATCTCCTCTTTTAATAGATAGGGAAACCACAGCCCAGAAATCAGAAGTGTGGTGAGACTGGTGTATGACACATAAACATGGAAAATGCCATTTTCACAAATTCTTTTCCTTCAAGGTCCACACGGTATCTCCAGAAACATTCTGGCACACAAAACTCTCTCTCCTCTGACCTTTAAAGCACTCTGGTGGTGAGGACTTCCAAGCTCTATAGAATGACCAAATAAGGAATGGCACAGACAAAGATATGGGATACCTTTGTCCCCTTCCTGTTCCCTGTCCCTTCTCCCTGTGCCAGGGGTTTTGAAACGTGGTCCTGGTAAGGGATACAGGATGAACACACCACCTGTGAGAATTCTGGGGCTGCTCATCAAATTCGGGGCATAATTGATTTGACAGCCATTTCCCAAGTAAGTCCGTGTCCCTGTTTCTCTTCTTTTGCAGACAGTGAGTTCCTCAGCAGTAAGTCTGACTCCCCAGGGAGATCCCAGAGAAACAAATGTGGTCATTAGACAGGAGTGTCTGCTCAGCCAGAATTCAGAGCAGGACTGGGACTCCTTTTCATTCCAGAAGGTTAAAAAATGATTCTTCTTTATTTCTCTGTTGAGCCACTGGGGGAGAATTTGGAAAATTTATACACACAGACAGTAAGCTTGCTATCAAAGGGGACTGATGCTCCCAGCTGGGAAGAACAATTGGCAGCTTCTCCATCTTGGGCTCTGTTTATCCTTTCATTGTGATGCATAATCACAGTTTCCTTAAGAAGTTCTGTGATTCTTAATCAGAGCTGACTTTGAAAATCTTGCATTTTCTTGGAGAGAACAAGCAAGCGGTTGCCTTTACCTGCTAGCAGATTAACCCCAGTCTTGCTTCTTGCAAAAAGTACAGTTCAGATGAAGGTGCTGAAACATTACCAGAGAATCCCAGAAAGTGAGAAGCACAGGGACCTTTATCTCCTCTCTATGGAGCCTCGTCCTCAGCAACCCAGCCGGCTCATTTGCTTCCACCTTCTGCATGCATGTCTCTGACGCCGAACACCGAACTAAATCTTGGAGACAGAGCTTTGGGTGAAGTAGAAAAGAACAGCTTTATCGCTTTGCCAGGCAAAGGGGACCACAGCGGGTTAATGCACTCAAGACTGTCTGTCCCGACCTGGAGGGAGTAGTGAGGAGTTTTATCCTGTTGGTTCAAAGAGGAGGGCGTGATCAGCTCGTGGACATTCTCCTGACTGGTGGGTGGGGAGGTAAGTGGGTGTCGGCATCATCAACCTTCTGGTTCCACGCGGTCTGGGGTCTCCGTGCTTGTGGGCAGCAGACAGTTAACTTCTCCCACCTGGTGAGGGTTTCAGTATCTGCAAAACAGCTCAAAGGTGTTGTTGTGTGTATCCCTTGAGGGGGAACCAGGTCCCTGCCCCAAGGCTGCACTATTGTTTCTTGACTGTTCCTCCCTTGTCTCTGCATCCCCTCCCTTCCCTGATTAGCAGCTGTTTGAAACTGTCCATTGGAACTCAGGGAAGGCCATGGAGGCTGAATGAAGTCTATTTCCTACAAACAAAAAAACGCAGGACACAGAAAGGCATTTGTGCCCAGGAGCCCCGCAGGGTCCTGCTCAGTTTCATCTCCACCAGGGATGGGGTGCCCACCCCACTCCCTGAAAGACCATGATCACACTGGGCAACTGCAGCTGCCAGAGACTGTTGTCTTTTGTTTAAAAAAAAAAAAACTAGGTGCTTCTGCCAGTTCTATCCCTGTCCTTCTCCTCCCCTCTGAAGGGCACATCTGCTACACACTCTTCAGGTAGATCCTTCCTTTGCACATTACAAATAACCTCCCTCTCCCAGACCTCTCTCTGAGGATTGGCATAGCTTGTGACCTTGGCCAAGACATTTAACCTCTCTGAGCTTGAATTTCCCCATCAGGAAAACTGGGATAATAATAAGAATACTCATCTATGGGGTTTTGACAATGATTCAATTAGATAATACATGTATGGTATAGTTTTTATAAGAGTTCCTGGCATAAAATGACTTCTCTGTTAGCTAATGATTCATCGTCGTCATCATCACCATCAACAACAGAATCTTTAACATCCTCATCATGCTGCCTGAAAAAAAATGCACAAACTAAAGTTGAGAATTCTGTTTTATTCGATGGACATACTGAGGATTTAAGCCCAGGAGACAGCTTCTCAGATGCTCTGAGGGACTGTTCCAAAGAGGTCAGGGAGGAGCCAGGATATAGAGGAGTTTTTGCAACAAAAACCAGGTGGTTGGAACATCAAAAGATTACTGTTAATTAAAGAAAAAGCAAACATCTCAAGTTAATGAATTTAGCACTTTTCTATGTAGGGGAAGATGCAAGAGTCTGGGCTCATTGAAATCATTCCTTTGATCTGCACTTGAACTATCTAGGGCCAGTATCCTGTTCTTTTCTGTCCTGAATCCCCTCAGGGTGCAGTGTTGGGGACATTGCAGTGACTGATGGATTGACGGCTGCAATATCCTTTGTTTGCTAATATGGCAGGTGTCATTCTTTGTCCACAATCATCATCATCATCAACATCATCATCATCATTTTCTTATAAATGGTAATAAACAACCCTGGATCCCTCTACATTGCTTGGGCATGTGAACTCTTGATTGTCGCAGGTGCCTTACAGTGAAAATGTTCCTAAGACGAGTCACTCAGCACGCTGACCCTTGGTTCCCCCAGCTTTCATTGGGGAAACTAATGTGGAAAAGCACCTTGCGTGTCGGCTGACCCAGAGCAGAGGCTGCGACGTCATCAGTCTCCCTGTTGATCCCCACTCTCCTCTGGGGCGTTCCTTGTTTGGTCTTTGCTTCTTTCAAAGCACTCAGATCACTGCCATGAACACCTAGAGGGACCAACAATTGCTCTTGGGATGGAGTTCACCATATTTTTATTCCTTCTCTGCATAATAACAGTCTGGTGATGTCCGGGTCAATGTGATAGCTCCCACTGAACAAGTAAGGAGGCCATGGGGTGAACTGACTATCTCAAGGCCTCCCTTTAAAGCAAAGCTCCACCTGCCATTCTCAGATAGCAGGATTCCACAGGATCGTAGGAATGAGCGTGACGTTCTTTGACACCTCCACTCTTCCAGCCCCACTCTTCCAGCCAATTGCATAAAATCACAAGCTGCTGACTTCTGGACACAATATCTCTCAGCCTTAGTCTCCTCATCTCGTTGAAAGGGGGTCATAGCAGTACCCACATCACAGAGCCGTGAGAGTTGGATGAGATAACCCCTCTCAGTGCTAGCACAGCCCATCTTATAGTAAACACTCAATAAACTGGCCATTTTTCATCTCAAAATGGGCTGAACAACATTCACAACACAGCTCTCATAGAGAGAGCCTGGCGCGCAGAGGCTGGCGTAGACCAAGGGCCGCTTCTGCATCATATCAGCTTTACTAGCATTTTGCTCCAAACCTTTGGCACCATGCCCACCACATCTGAGCCACCTGCGGTCAATTCTACGTTTGATGGGCAGAGTTGGCAGCTCCTCTGGCTCTGACACGCTTCCAAAAAAGTTTCAAGCTGGATTCCAGACAGCGGCTCCGGACTGTCCACTCGGGAACCCAGAGCCACACGCGGGCTGTGCGTGCGGCCCCAGAGCCTTCTCTCCGCCAGCCTGGCGCTTCTGTGCCCAAGGCCTGGGGGCTGAAGAGCGCTCAGGTGGTGGATAATTACCCCACATGCTGCTGCTGCATGTAGATGAGGCATTATTCAAATCCAGCCTCTCTCCAAAGAGCTTTGTCATCTTCCTGGACCCCAGAACGTGCAGCCACAGAACACCCACCCCTGGCAGCCTGGGAGTGGGCTGTGTGTGTGTGGGGGGGGTGGATGCAGTCAGAGAGGATGTTTCCTGTGATGTTTCACCCTAGCTGGGGCTCTTGCCCCTGCCTATCCTCTTCTCATGGCCTCTAACCTTGGCACTGGTTCCTTTCAAGGAAGGGACAAGGAAGGAAGGAAGGGAGGAAGGAGAAAGAAGGAGAAGCAGAGAGGAAGAGACGACAAAGGGAGAGAGGGAGGAAGGAAGGAGGGAGAATTTTCTGCATGCCCACAGATTTCTGTCTGCCCTTGATACCCTCAGAGTTTCCTCCATTCATTCCGTAAATGAAAAGCGTTGCCTGTGATATCAGTAAACAAAGGGTGTTGCAGCCATCAAGCCATCACATCACAGCAGCCCCGACGGCAGCATCAGGCCCTCAGCCACTGCAGCGCCCCCCACTGGTGCACCCTGGGCCCAGATTTTTGCATCTTCCCGTATATAGAAAGTTGCTAAATTCATTAACTAGAGATGTCTGGTTTTCTTTAACAGTAATCTTTTGATGTTCCGACTACCTGGTTTTGTGACAAAACCCGTATATATCCTGACTTCTCCCTCAGCTCTTCAGAGCAGTCCCTCAGAGCTGTCTGAGAGGCCTGTCTCCCGGGCTGGAAGTCCTCAGAAAGTCTTCCAAATAAAACATAATCCTCAGCTTTTAGGTTGTGTATTTTTTTTCCGTCGACACCTCCATAATGATGGCCAGGAGTGCAGAAGGGGCCCCAGAGTCTGCAGCGAGTCTTCCCTCCCTTCCTATAAGCACAGTGTCACCTCCAGTCTCCACCCAAGAGAGCATCAGTCAGACTCAAGCCTGTGAGCACCCATATCCCAGGCCACATGTGCCTTGTACTCTAGACGCCCGGTACCACAACGATATACATCATTGTGGAAACTGGGAACCCCACCACCAGACCCCTTCAGGGCCGGACTTGCTGCCCAGACTTGCTTGCACCGGGGAGTAACCTCAGAAGGCAGCCTCCAACTCTCAGCTCCTTCAGGGCCCGGCTCAGCTGCAGAGGGCCTCCATGTCAGAGGCCATGCGCCTCTGGGGACAGTCCCCCCTGGTGACCGAGAGAGGCAGCCGAGGGGCCCGCTGATGGGCAGCCCCACTCTGGAGCTCCCTGCAGAGGCAGCCGGGGCCCTGCGGGGTGTGCGCTGCAGTTTGGCCCCTTCCCACTCCAGTCACCTGCAACTGTGAAGGACTCGTAGGATAATGGTGTTGGTTGGCCATTGCTGGGCAATGCAGAAGGAGAACAACGGCTGGGAGCAGAACGAGGCAGCTGAGTGGCAGGTCTGAATGACAGGAAGCTCTCTGTGAGCCCAGAAGTTCTCAGCCCCTGCAGCTGAAGTGTGGAGAAAGCTGAGGACCAAGACACCATAGAGCGGCTGAACTTCCAAGATCTTTGGGAAAACTGGGACCCTGCCCATGGATGCCCCTCAAAGATTCAAACTTTCCAAACTACTCGGGGTCTTCTGAAGCCGCAGACTCGGCACCCCTCCCTATCAGGACATAGCAGCCCCAAGGCTGGAAGGCAATGCGGAGACCTGTGCTTCCAAGGCTTCACATTTGCCCTCAGGATCTACCCCCCATCTCCTGTTCTGGTCACTGGACCTATAATTAGGGCTAAGTCACCGCATAGCCCGGCAAGGATGTCTCTCAGAAGCCCAGGGAAAATGATGACCCACACTCAGAATGGTCACAGCTGACAGAGAAAGAAAGGGTTCAGTGGCTCAGGAAGGGGGCATACACTGGAATGGATGGCTGTATGTGGACGGAAGACTCGCCAGGTCCTAACCTCCCAAGAGCCAACCCAGAAGACAGGGCAATGACTAAGGCCATAAGGAATGTGACAGCTAGAGGGTCATCAGTATACTAAAAAATGTCAGAGGTGGCTCTCCTCTCTAAGCCAGGGCTGATGGAAGGAGAGGGGTGTCCTGGAGCTGTGGTGATGACAAGAGCCCTGAAACAGCAGGGAGTAGACAGCAGCCCTTCACACCATGAGCGGGGGGTGGGGGGCACAATGATCACAATTACTGGCAAGGCTGGCCTGGCCTCCAAGGGGTCTGACCCTCAGAGAATTATGGCGATGGTTGATAGAACCTGGCATCCCTGGGAGCAAGAGATTGGCACCACTAAAAGTACCATCCAGCTTGTACCAGCAGAACAAATCAGGGTGAATGACCAGGAGGCTGTCACAATGCTTCGCCCGATTTCTGGACTTGAAATTCGTAGTAGTCAGGGCTCTCCAGAGGAACAAACCAACAGGATGCTTATCTCTCTAGAGAGAGAACTATTTTAAGGAATTGACTCATGATTATAGAGGCTGGCAAGTCCAAAATCTGTAGGGTAGGCCAGCAGGCTGGAGACCCAGGGCAGAGATGATGTTGAAGTTCAACTCCAAAGGCCGTCTGCTGCAGAATCCCCTCTTGCTGTGGGGATGTCAGTCTTTGTTCTATTCCTTCAACTGATTAGATGAGGCCAACCCGCATTGTGGAAGGCAAGTGTGCTTTACTCAAAGTCCACCGAGTTAAACGTTAATCTCATTGCCAAAGCACCCTCCCAGAAACACCCAGGATGATGTTTGAGACGTTTGGGCGGCACGGTCCAGCCAAGCTGACACTTGAAGTTAACCATCCCAGCGTCCCAACTCGGCTCAGCAGGGGCCATTGCAGAGAGCTGCTAGTGAATGAAATAGGAATGTGGGAGGGACCATCCCAGCGTTCCAACTCGGCTCAGCAGGGGCCATTGCAGAGGTCTGCTAGTGAATGAAATAGGAATGTGGGAGGGATGTGGGAGGGGTGTGGGAGGGATGTGGGAGGGATGTGGGAGGGATGTGGGAGGGGTTCCCACCCCTGCGTGGATGACCACGTCCAGCAGTGCCCATTCTGGAAATTTCCGTGGGGTTGATGGGGGCTTTCTTGGGCTTGCACCGCTGTTCAACTCCTGCTTCTGTTTAATCTTTCTCTCTCCCTCCCTTTCACAGGCCTCGTCCCTTATAGACATCTTCCGTCCAACTGCATCTCAGCCTCAGACTATGAGGGACTCAGCTTGTGACAGTCATTCATCACATGTGCACATACCATAAGTTAGAAACTCGATAATTTTTACAATGTGGACACATTTCTGTCACGGGCACCCTGTAGCCTGGAAGCGTCCATCATGCTCACTCAGCACAGTGGCTTTGAAATTCTTCCACGGAATTTCCTGTACCAGAAGTTTGTTCTTAATAGGTTACATCTTATGATATATTTCAAATTACCTTCATGTACGGTGTGAGGTAAGAGTCAAGGTTTGTTGTTTCCCAGTACCACTTATTGAAAAAATAATCGTTCTCCCACTGAAACGCTGGGCTGTCTCTGTAGGAAATCCTGATGACGTGTGTGGGTCTATTTCTAGACACTCCCTTCCTTGCCACTTGTATATTTGATTACCCTTGTGCCCGTATCACACTGTCCTTAATACTAGAGATTTACAATGTCTTATGGCTTAGAATAAGTCCTTCAACTTTACTGTTCTTCATGTTTGTCCTGCTTTATTGTAGGTTCTTCGCACTTTCACGTGAATTGTGATTTTGAGTGGTATTGCGTTGAGTCTCTAGATCAACGGGGATTGGCGACGCTGAGTTTTATGATGGTGAGTATGGCATGGCCCTCGCATATTTAGGTCCCCTTTAATTCTCTCACTGAGGTTTTGTTGTTAATAGTGCATCCCTGCAGCTGGGATGGGAAGAGCCCCAGAAGGCAGTGCAGTTACAGGAGTATGGGAATGTTATAGACGAACCCATACGTGTGTGTAGAGATAGTGTGCTACCATCTGCATGTAGGCTTCGTGCTTTCATATCTGTTTAGTGCGAAGGGATTGTTATGGGCTAAACGTTTGTTTCGCTCCAAAATTCCTATGCTGAAGCCCTAGCCCTCAGTGTGATGAATGGTATTTGGATGTCAGGCCTTTGGTAGGCAGTTTGAGATGAGGTGATGAAGGTGGGCACCCCGTGACAGGATTAGTGCCCTTATAAGAAGAGGAAGAGAGAGAGAGAGAGATCTCTCCAGGAGCACACACTGAGGAAAGGCCATATGAGCACACAGTGAGAAAGTACCTGTCTGCAAGCCAGGAAGAGGGCCCTCACCAGACGCCACATCCGCCAGCACCTGGAGCTCAGATTCCCCAGCCCCCAGAGCTGTGAGAAGTAAATGTTTGTTGTCTAAGCTGCCCAGGCTATGGTATTCTCGTTATGGCAGTCCAAGCTGACTAAGATAGGGATCTATACGATATATACATTTGCATATAGGGATCTATACGATATATACATTTGCATATAGGGAGATAACTTCTGCTGGTTTAGGAGTAGAATTATTTTTGTAGTCTTTTAATGTTCCTTTGCATAGCGCGCCTGGCATAACGTTAATCACGGCAAGCTTAAAATGACGTTAAATTCAATTTTCTTTCCTCTTGAATGCCAGCCACACAGCCTGTTTACAAGGAGCACCAAACAAAAGTGGAGGAGGAGAGAATCAGGTTCAATCAATTTCCCTCCTCGCTAATTGGGGGTTTATTGCCGGTTGGTTTGCTCACAATGGCAGCGGGGAAGAACCATCCTTCAGTTTCTGGGCTCCGGCTGCCAACTGGAATCTGAGTTTATGCTCTGTGGCTGTCTCATAAAGGAACAGAGAGCTGAAGACAAAACAATACTTTTATCTCTTTATTATTTTCTCTGCAGTATGAGGGGCCCTTCCTAGGATGTGGTGGGCTCACCCCGCAGTCTGCTGCACTCCGGCAGGGGGGCAGGGCGTGGCTACTCTCAAGGTGTATTTTTAGGAGAAATGTCCCCTAGACTTGTGTTCAGTTACCTATTTCTTGACTCACATATTCATAGTTTGATGAACTTCTGCAGACTCCCTATTAAGCAGGAGCCCCGTGCTGGGCCCCGTGGGGGACAGGACCCCCCCAGCCTGCAGGGAGCTGACCGTGGAGGAGAGAACCAGGCCCCACAGCCTTACGCATGTTCTACAGGATGTGGCAACAGGGGCTGTGGGAGGCTGGGGGGAGGGGAGGGACAGATCCATCACGCTAGGATTCCGAGAAGGTCCATTTACTGAGCTTTGAAGGGCATATAGAAGTCCAGGGGGAAAGAAGAGGGCAAGGGCTCTCCAGAAGGGGGCCTGGGAGCCGGCAGGTGCCACGTGGGAGGAAGCAGACGGCTGGGGAGGATGGCGTGGGATTGGATGGAACCGGGGGGCTGCGGCACCCCCATCCCTCCCGGGTGGCCTTCAGCCTCCAGGGAGAGTCTTCAGCTGTGTTTGCATCCAGGGCAGATGGAGCCCTACAGGGTCCTAAAGAGGGGAGCAGATCAGGGACCCCAGAGTGGGGGTTTAGAGCCACTGCTGGAGGTGGGTTGAGGAGGGAAGAGTGTGGCGGGTGGGGGGGGGCAGTTTGAAGGAGAGGCTGGGGCTGGGAGTCAAAAGATGGAGCCAGGTTGGGAGGGAGAGAGAGAGGGAAACGCCTTCCTTTCTGGATTACAGGGGTTCTGGCCCCCAGGGCTGCGAGAGGACGGGCGAGCACTAGCAGCAGTGCACTTACGGCCACTCAGGAGATGAATGGTGCTAGCTCGCCAACGGTGGGGAAAACGTGGCCACGCCCACTGCCCTTTACGGCTGACAAAATGCATTCCCACTGAGACCCCACTGGAGCCTCACGGCAGCCCTCAGACACGTGTGACGCCTGCATTGTGCAGACGAGGACACACGGCTCCTGGTTTGCTCCGTCTGGACCCCTTCCCCAGCTCCACACTCACCTGCCCCTGCTTGCCCACCCAGCCCCCAGCTTCAGGGAGCGCTGCGCTGGACGCTAGGTCAGCCTCCCTTGGGTGTTCCTGGCCTCACCCCTTCCTGATCGGGCCCCGCCTCCCCTCCCCTTCTTCCCCAGTGAGCTGCCTCATCGCCATCAGAGTCCAAATGCTCCGGCCTGGTTTCCAATCCCTCCTTCTTCCTGGGGTCCTGGTGTCTACTGTCCCCACTGCCTGGACCAGTAATTCCCCTGCTCCTACCCACTTCCAGCTCAGGTCTTTTGTAGCCCAAACGTCCCTGTAACTAAAGTTCACTCCCCATGCGCATTCATCACCTTTATAACTTGAATCAATTTCAGAAATTACACACTGATCCATGTGATGATTGTTTAGGGCCTCCTACCGACCTCCACAGGCCTAGGGCTGTAGAGTTATTCGGAGGGAACTCACAGAATATACCAAAAATTTGGCTGGCAGTAACTGATCCAAAAGTACTTTAATGAAAACATGAATTTACGCAGGTCACAGAGAGTTGAGGTAGAGGTAAGATTCGAACAAAAAGTTTCTGGTTCCGGTCTTGTGCTCTTGCGATGATATCACACCACCTTCCCGTTGCCTAGAGCAAATCAGTCTGTGCTCAGGGGTCTAAATCGGCCCACCTGTAACTGGAAATGTTTACAGTCAATGAACCACCTGGTCTTTTTCTACCTGGCATCCAACAGCCTGTGGAAGGCTGCTGCCTGGTGGTCCGCTACTATCGTTGGCATCCACAGAGTCCATCAGCAGCCGGCCACACAGGAAAGATAATGTCCCAGGTACCACTGGTTTATTTGAATGAGGAGCCGGCCTGTTGGCCAGAGTGATTAACTCCAGCATTTTCTTTAGGTCCCTCTGGTCAGGGAAGCTCATCTCTGTCCGTAAGTGGGTCCTAGAAGTCTGAGCTGGAAGGGATCTCAGGGACTGATCACCTGGAACAGCCAACATGTGGCACTCGTGGCAGGGCTCCAATGCTTCGCACTGACAGGCATCACTAATAGATCACAGCACTCTTTTCTGCTGGGCTAGGACTAAATGCTCACATCTTTCAAAACACAGCGCTGCAGGCAGCCATTAGCAATCCATTTGCCTCAACCTGTCAGACGAAAGCTGAAGCAGTGAGGGTGCCTGGCTGGAACAGATGCCCCCTCGGCTGGAAATGTGGGAGAGACTCTGAATGAAGCGAGTCTGTGTGGAAGGGACCCTAACAAACGAGGCTGAGTCATGGGACCAGCAGCAGCGGGTGGGGGGAGATGTTGCCACCCCTAAAGAAGAAGGGAGGGAGCACTTGACATCAAGAACTGGGTTTGAAGCCAGAGCCTGGCAGAGCTGGATGTAGGCACAGGGGCCCAAACAGGGCAGGGGCAGAGGAGCAAATACACCAGTACTCTCTCCTCTGCCCCCTCACCTCCAGCCGCCACGGGTCAACTTACCGGCAAGCCAGGGGGCAGTGACTCCTGATGACAATCTCACTATGGTCACCCAGTACTGCAGGGCACAGAGCAGGACAGGGAGAGATTGAGAATGGCGCATTCTGGATGTGGTCTGGGGAACAGGTCCGGTTGGGGGTCAGGTTCCCTTAAAGCAGAGCCTGAGACAGGGATTTGGAATCGCGTAACTTGTTAAGGGAGCAATCCCCCCAGGAGAAACCTGAAAGGGAGGAAGGGATGCAGAATAGAGGAGGGGACAGAGCTGAGCCTGATCCATAGGGGAAGATGGGGGCGGTGCCCTTATGCAGGGGGGGGTCAGCCATTTGTGTCCCTTGTCAGCCAGCCATTGGCTGCAGGCTGTCCCCTGGGGCGGAGACATGCTCTTTTCGTCAAGGATAAATGTCAAGAGAAGGGGACATACTGGGAGCCCCTCAGCAGAAAAGACTCAGGGCAGGTGGGGGCTGGGTGCACCGTCCAGGTGAAGGGATCTGAGTGGAGCACCAAGGCCATCCCTCACGGAGGGGACGTCCGGGGGCAAATCCACTCTCCACCACTTGTTAGCTGAGTGATGACAGGCAAGTCTGTGACTTCTCTGAGCCTCCATGTGGCCACCTGGAGAATGTCGTTCAGTGTTAGTGAGGGGGTAAGAGTGCCCCCCACCCCAGTAAGCAGATCCCCCAGAGCAAAGGGGGGCTGGCGCCTCCTCCCCTCCTCCTGGGCAAAGCTCCTTCATCTCTGACAGCCTAAAATGTAGGGTCATGGAGACCAGACCCTCGGGAAGGCCAGGGGCAGAGGGGAAGAGGGAGAGAGGGCACCGGGCAACTCTTCCAGCCGGCAGCAAAGCCCAGTGTTGGCACTAAGACTCCAGCCCCAGGAGAAGGAAGGCTGTTGGAAACAAGGATGGGGACCCAATGGATGGGATGGAAACCTATGGACAAAGCTTAGACATTCTTCCAGAAACAACCTCTAACCTCAGGATTACAGAAAATGAATCAAGAGATCAGAACCGATTTTAGGGAGGCTTGAACTGGTGCCAAGTGTCCCTAGATGCTCTCGGGACTTACAAAAGTCTTCCCTTTGGAAGAAGATGCTGGAACTGTAGCATTTAGCAAGGTGCCATGAACATAGAGGACATTCAGTAAACAACAACCGTGATCACCGCAAGGACTGCAGTGAGTGGCACCCAAGGGGCTCCGGCAAATTGCCTCAAAGGCTCTGCGGGTGCTGTGGACTGAATTGTGTCCTCCCGCCCCCATTCATATGTGGAAGCCCTGATGCCCAATGTGACTGTATCTGGAGATACGGTGTCTAGGGGGTAATTAAGGTTAAACGAGGTCATAGGGTAGGGTCCTCATCTGATAGGACTGTGGCCTTATGAGAAGAGGAAGGGAGAGAGAGATCTGTCCCTCTCTCTCCATACGTGAGGACACAGCAAGAAGGCAGCCGTTTACAAGCCAGGAGGAGAGTCCTCACCAGAACCTGACCACATGGCACCTTGATATCAGACTTCCAGCCTCCAGAACTGTTGTTTAAACCGCACAGTCCATGGTATTTTGTTATGGCAGCCCAAGCCGACCAAGACAGTGAGGGACGCAGACGCGAGCCAGAGGGGTCTGCTGTTACCATGGAGGAGGACCAGAGTGGTCCTGCTTCTCTTTGCAGCAGGGATGGGGGCATGGAGGAAGGAGTGATACTTCTGCCTCTGGGAAGCAGGGTGGGTGCTGTGGAAGAGGGGATGCTTGAGTGGGCCCCTGAAAGATAGATGGTCTTGACGCATGAGAGAGAAGTAGGAAGGCATTCCTGGAGAAAGAAAACTGCTTCAAATTTGGGCAGGAGAGTTTTAACCTATGGCTATTCTTTCAAGACTTACATGCCACTCACCCATTCAAAACATATTTATCGAGACTTGCTGTGTGCCAGACCCTCTGCAAGGTGCAGAGGAAACTAGGCAAGAGGCTAGAAAATCACAACTGGGCTCTAACTTCAGGAGGAGGATGCTTGGGGTAGGGGCTTGGAGGTCTCGGGGTGCAGAGACATCCCCATTCCTTCGTGATCACGTAGAAACATGCCACACTCTTTCCATCTGGTCTTCATACTCCTTCCACTAAACTTTAGAATCTAAGGTTTTCACCCATTGCCACCTTGAATACATTATAAAGTTTCCTCAAGGAGATCTTCAGCAGACAAGGTTTTCAGGATGAGTCCTTCCCGAGCAGCGTTTCTGTCCCCAAAGCATGCAGAATGGGCAGCGGGAGAGAGAGACGGATAAACAGAACATTGCCAGGCAGGATCATAGAAAAAGGGAATTTGGCAGGGACGCTGGTGAAGGGGAAGAAGGGTCATCGGTCCTTCATGACCACTCGTCGGTAACTCTCCCAGAGAAGCCATGTCCTAGCTCAAACGTGGGCAGTGGTTTGGTGGCCAGTGGGTGAGTGGCAGACGACGGTCACAACATACTCGGCAGAGGCAACAAAGAGCAGGGTCGTGGGGAGGAAAGGGCCTCCGCATTTGGGGAAAGAGTGAGAGGACAGTGGTGAGAAGGGGGTGAGCCTGGGAGAGGAGTCAGGGTCCAGATCAGAGGGGACCTGGCTTAGACGAACATTGTTTAAGCAAGAAGCCTGGGAAACGATTCACAGGTGAGAACTGCGTTTTGGAAGCATCTCTTTGCAGCACTGAGTTGGAGGCATGTGAACAGAATGTGCTGAGTGGAGGGAAAAGCCCAAGCCTCCTGCCCTGTGAAAACAAGGTCAGCCTTCCTGATTTAGTCACCTTGATGTCTCCGCACTTGAAAGTACAGCTAAATCCCCACCTCCCCAGGCATCCCTCCTGCCTGCCCACTGCTTTTTCAACCAAACAGGGGAAGTTGATTCGTTTTTTTCCCCAAAATCGGCAAGCAAAGTGGAGGCAGAGTTTAAGGCAAAAACCCAAACTTACGCCGTCTGTTGTAACAGGAGAACCAGTGGGCTTCGTCTAGGGGAGGGTTTTGCTGCAAATGAGTCGCTTCTGTGATGGTCCATTGAACTCTGGAAGGATGCAATTATTTCGTGGACTTTTCTGACTTGTGTCAAAGCAGCTCTCGATACTACAGCACCTTTAAGCCTGCTCCCCACTAACATTCCCATCCCAGTCAATGGCACCCACTCCAGTCAAAAACTTAGGAGACAAGTTTGCCTTAAAATACAAGCTGGGGGACTTACCTGGTGGCTCAGTGGTTAAGAATCCACCTTGGTCCGGGAAGATCCCACATGCCGCGGAGCAACGAAGCCCGTGCGCCACAACTACCGAGCCTGCGTTCTAGAGCCCGCAAGCCACAACTACTGAGCCCAAGCGCCTAGAGCCCGTGCTCCACAACAAGAGAAGCCACCGCAATGAGGAGCCCGTGCACCGCAATGAAGAGTAGCCCCCGCTCACCGCAACTAGAGAAAAGCCCGCGCGCAACAACGAAGACCCAATGCAACCAAAAATTAATTAATTAATTTTAAAAAAAGGAAAAATAAATTAAAAAAAAGAAATACAAGCTGGATCACCCCACTGCTCACCATCGCCCACCACCGACGTCCGTGTAACACACATACACACACAAACACGCACATGCACGTTGTCCCAACGGTTTATCGCTTTCTGTCCTTTACATAAACCATACTTTTTCATTTCTCAGCTACTTTGCAATTGCTATTCCCTCCATCCGAAAAGCCTTTCCTTCCATCAAGCCTACCTGACAAACCTGTAAATTCTCTGAACCCTGCTCAGGTAGAATTTCTTCTATGACAACTTTTCTGACCACCCAGCCCCTCTTGAGTTAACGATATACATGATATTCATGTGTCCATGTTTACGTAACTAGACTGTTCAGTCCTTGAGATGAGAAGTGGGTTTGGGCTTCTCCATATTCCCCAGTGCGCCCAGAACCCAGCAGGTGGTGATCAAACGTTTGCTGGATTGAGAGAAATTAGTCAGCGCCAGCAACAGCTCAAATGCTCTCACGGAGAAGCGATCCAGCTCCTAGGAAAGCAAAGATGCATGGTGAAGGGACCTTCAGAAATGCCCTCTGTAAGTTAACAGCAGACCCTAGATAAGAACCCAGAGGTGGACTCCCAGTCTAGGGCTTGTTTCTAGAATCCATGCTTCCAAGAAACCTGGGGGTGTTAGACAGGCCTAAAGACCAACAGAACGCATTGGATGCAAGAATATGCATGTAAATTATGGAAAATCACTCATGACCTAAGTGACTGTTTGGAACTGGCTGGGCCCAAGAAGTAAGAGCACTTGCCCAGGAAGACTTGTAGAAAGGCTGATACTGTTGAATGCTGGGAATCTGCCATTTGTTTTCTGTTTGTATTTCTTTACCTTATCTTGTGGAAAGAGACAATTAAAAATTCTAAGTGGTGTTTGCATCCTTGTGTACCTTTGTCACAGGTCCTTGAAGGTTTGGTATGTTTGGGGTGTGAGTCCATCTGTGCCCATTTGGAGACTGGTCTCCACTTTTCCCACTTCCCTCAAATCCCTGTGTGGTTAATTAAAAGCAATGGTATCATCTCTGCTGTGACATGGAAGGATCACATCTCTACAATCCATCATCCTAATTAGCAAGGAGAGAAAGGATTTGTCTACTTTCAATTTGTGTGTTTTAAACCGAGCAAAATTCACGGGAGATGGGCCTGACTCAATCCAGCACGAAATTCTGTTTGGAAAATTGTTTGTGAATTTTGAAACATGGTCTCAGGGCTGTTCAGATTCGGGCTCCCTGTATGATTTCAACTGGTAAATAAGTAATGAAACAACAGTAATAATTCTGAAAATAATACTAAGAGCAGATACTAATTTTAGTGCCTATGGAGGGATTTCTCAGTATTTCCCAAAGTGTGTTCCAAGATCACTAGACCTTCAAGATGTTCCTTGACAAAACGACTGTGTACATTCCACATACGAGGCCCAGGACAGACTCCTCTTGGAGACTCATGGTATCCAGAGACTATGAGAAGCTCTGAGGAGTTCTGCAGTTGTAAAAAAAAAGAGTCATCGAAGTTGACTTATTTGAAAATGGAATCCATTTGTAGAATATTTAGTATAAGAGATCTATTCAACACAACCTTTAACTATAAAAATTCCCAGCTAGGCAGCCACCATATTACAGGTGAGGAAAATGAGGCCTGGAGTGACCCTGGAAATTGAACCCACATCTCTTTGACTCCCAGCCCCCATGACGCCACGCCAGCAGCACGTACTTGGGTCTGTGCCTGCACGGGCAGTTCAAGTTCAGGTTCACTCCTCACCCTCATTGTGTGGAGGCTGCTCACCACGCCAGCATAGTCAGGGACATCAGGAGGGGAAGAGGGGCAGAAAAGAAAAGAAGCATTTCCTGAACATCTCTGGGTACCAGACACTGTACTCGGCCCAGAGAATACAGGGGTGCAAAGATGCGGGTTCTTACTTTTTGGGTGCTAACCACCCAGAAGGAGAAAGAAATGAGTAACCAGCTTGTTATAAAAGCAATTCTTTGTAGCCAGACAGCCCGGAAGTCCATGAAATGCTCACTGTGTGCCTGGTCGTGTGCTGAGCACAACCATTCTGAGTGTCCAAGGGATTCTGATGGTCCTAGAATATTCCAAGTCCAGATCTTCGACAAAGAGTACCCGTGAGTCCTCTGAACGCCGGCTCCAGTCCACAGTGCAGAAGTCCTTCCTGCCAGGTGTCCCAAGTAACATTGGAGCTTCACCAGAGCTGCCTGACTACCTCTCTCCCATTCAAGGAGAAGGAATCGTTCTCTGTGGGCCAGGCCACCTGCTGGCTTTCAGGAGAGGGCAGAGGAGAAGCTCCGGGGAGGGACTCAGGTGACAGCCCCACCTGGGAAGGGTGCCCGTGCCACATCTGCGGGGGCCTGGGGCTCGTTGTTCAAGCTCCAGTAGGCTCTGTGAGCAGGCGTAAGACCAGATGCCCCCATATTAATCAAGGCTGTCCCTTTACTGGAAGCAATGATGTTATTCCTTTATTCATTGGTGAACTCATTCACACTTTCCTCCTTTGCCGCTTTCTGTCCATTTCGCTTTTTCTTTTCCAGTACAAAACGGAGGTGATGATACCTATCTTGGTGGGCCATTGTCATGATAAACGGCGAGGTCAGTGAGAGCCTGCCTCAAGCTCCGCCACCAGAAAGTACTCAGTAGGTTTGATGTTTCTGGATGTTTGCACCTGTCAGGCCTCTAATTGCCCAGACTTGTCTCCAGCTGTCACTAACCAAACTGACCTTTCCTCTAGCCTCCTCTAGCCTGATGGAGGGGGCCATCAGGGAAACAAGAAATCCAAGGTTGTCCCCATCTGGGATAACAGATGGTCCCAATTTGCCCAGGACTGAGGGGTTCCCAGGAAGTGAGGCTTTTAGTTCTGAAATAGGAGCTCAAAAAAAAAAAAAAAAAAAAAAAAGGAATTCCCTGGCGGTCCAGTGGTTAGGACTCCGTGCTTCCAACGCAGGGGGTGCGGATTCAATCCCTGGTCAGGGAACTAAGATCCCACATGCCTCGTGGTGTGGCCTAAATAAATAAACAAACTAGCTAAAATGGGAGCAGTCTCAGGCAAGCCGGGAAGAGCTGGTCACGCCACCCCCAATCATCAAATAGGCTGGAAGAGAACCAATAAGAGAAGCCCCAAAGGTACTCAAAGTCCTGTCTACCTGTGGAGAATACACTCATTGTTCTCGATTTGCAGAAGTTTAGACCGCTCGACACCATCTTTTTTTTTTTTTTTTTTTTTTTTTTTTTTTTTCGGTACGCGGGCCTCTCACTGTTGTGGCCTCTCCCGTTGCGGAGCACAGGCTCCGGACGCACAGGCTCAGCGGCCATGGCTCACGGGCCCAGCCGCTCCGCGGCATGTGGGATCCTCCCGGACCGGGGCGCGAACCCGCGTCCCCTGCATCGGCAGGCGGGCTCTCAACCACTGCGCCACCAGGGAAGCCCTCGACACCATCTTAATAGCGAGTCAAGCAGAGCCCTCTCTCTAGAGGCAGAGGTTAAGGTAAGACCTGGATCAGCCACTTACAGTCCATGAACTCTGGGACAGAGCACTTTCCTTGGCCTCACTTCTTCGTCTACATTTAGTCTGCGAAGACCTTGTTCCAGGTTTTGGATCTATATTCGTGAATAGCTTGGCCTGAATTTTTCAGTCTTGTGCTGTCCTTACGTGGTTTGGACATGAAGTTGTGTTCATTCACCTCACAAATGAGTTGGGGATGAGTTCTATTCTATGGAAGCATTTGTACAAAATTGGAATTTTTATATATATATTTCCCTCATGCTTGGGAGGGCCCTAGAGACGTTTGAGTCTTATTTTTCAAGAAAATTTTCATGTGTGTCATTTATTGAGATACTGCATTCATGAGACATATCTTTAATGTCTTAGCATTTGTAGTTATGTCCCATTTTAATTCCTAATGCTTATGTTTACCCTCTGTCATTTTTTTCTTGATGAGTATTATCAGATGTTATCTAAAATACTAGCACTTCAAAGAAACAAATACTTCTGTTTTATATTTGTTTTCTAAGTCGCTATATTCTAGTCTTATATTTAGGTATTTCATGTACATTAGGAGGTGTAGGGGAGAACTGTCTTGTCCTTTTTTCAACTTCTTAATGTTTAACTTATGTTGTAAGGTTTTCTTTTTTCCCAACAAAAAATGCCATGGTTTGGTGTATAATATTTTCATTATTAGCAATGTACAAGATGCTGACAATTTTCTATTACAATTTCCCCTTTGAACCATGAGTTCAAATTACACTTGTTGTAATTTCAGATTCTTTTGAGGATGCGAAAGATAAAAGCTGTTTGCCCTTCCCAGTCTATTCACCCCTCTTCCACCCTGTTCTCTGCCCAGCAAGCTGACAGATGTGGACCATAGCAACAGGGCCCAGGGCCCCTTGGCTTCTCCTTGAAAGGAGCTAAGAGAGATGAAGGAGAGTGATGTCAGATGCATACTCTCTGGGCTCTCAGGGCACCTATCACATCCTGAAAGGATGCTGTTTGTGTCTGCCTACCTGCTTCTTTATTTTCTGTCTCCCCATTGATAAGGTAAGTTCCATGACGGCAAACTCTCCCAGCATCAAGCCTGGAACCTGGCATGGATTGACACTCCTGAGGGTTGAGAGTTGAAGAAGAATTTGTAGATCACGGAGCCCAACTCCTTCCTGGCGCATGTGAGGAAACTGAGCCCAGAGAGGTGAGAAGGCTTGTCGATGGCCAAGTGTCTCATTAGAGGCAGAGCCAGTACGCACCCCCAGATCCCTGGGCTCTTTCTGATAAAGCATGAGGTGCCTGGAAAGAAGGCAGGAGAGGGATGGGGGCAGGCCACACCCGGACACAGCCCAGAGGAACAGGTGTTGCCATTCTCCAAGCAAAGGAGAAGGACACACCTGCAAATCTGAATCACTGATTTGTTTTCTTCTCCTAAGTTCCACAAAGAGCCTCTGATTTCTATGCCTTGTGTAACCAGACTGCAGAAAAGGTCAGTTAATTAAATGAGGCCACTACAGCCAAATGGTCTGGAAGCTGTCCGTTCCCACTGCCAAACCTCTAACTTCTTCGTGGCTGGGATTCTGGAAATATTCAATAGAAAAGCAAAGTTTCCCAAGAAGCTGAGAGAAAGCCATTTTCCTGAGGTCAAACTAAATATGCAGTGACTGCCAGGGACAGATGCCTAACTCACAATCTCAGAGCAGCCAGGGCCACAGACGGTCGTCTTGGAGGCTGGGAGGCACCGCATTCCATTTACCTTCCTCCTCCGCTGATCCTCCAGGGGGCCACCACTACAGCAGGAAAGTGAAGTATATCGACATTTTGAAACAAACCACTGTGAGCTGTAGGAGGGAGGGAGATCCAGCAAACATTGTTGAAAATTTGATTCATTGCTTTAAAAATATTTAAGACTATCCAAGGAGGGTCCCTCTCATAAATAGATTTTTTTAACTCATAATTTGCTTTTTGTTTGTTTGTTGTTTGTTTTTTTGCGGTACGCGGGCCTCTCACTGTTGTGGCCTCTCCCGTTGCGGAGCACAGGCTCCGGACGCGCAGGCTCCGGGCCCAGCCGCTCCGCGGCATGTGGGATCTTCCCGGACCCGGGCACGAACCCGCGTCCCCTGCATCGGCAGGCGGACTCTCAACCACTGCGCCACCAGGGAAGCCCACCAGGCTCATTTTAAGGGGAGAAAAACAGAGGCTCACGGAGGTTGAACTAACCTGCTCAAAGTCTGTCCAGATGTCACCAACAGCCTCCGAATGTGAACCTCACCCGTCCTGTGCCTTACCCTGGGGCATGTCACATGGTGTTTGTCCTTAGTTGAGTGAGTGTCTGTCTCCCCCAGGAGTCCGTAAGTTTCTTGAAATAACGTCTCATTCTCTCTGCTATTGGCCATTTCTGTCTCTACGGCTTGCACATGCATAGATGCCTCATGGTTGTATGTTTCAGATGTCGGCATGCTTGTTTGATTGAATGACCTGAAATTCACCTCAATGGGAAGCCTGAAAAATAGCAACATTATCGTGGCTCTGCTGTGTGACTTTGGACAACTCACTTCCCCTTTCTGGTCCTTGGTTTTTCCACCTGCAATGTAAGTTCTTTAAACCCCATAGTTTCTCATTTCCCACTTTGTGCCAAAGGTGTTCATCCCTCCCACTGGGGGTTCCCACCCCTGCGCCCAAGGAAAGGTAAGAGACAGCAGGTCTAGGAGAGAGGGCAGTGGTTGGTTAATTTCACAGCCAGCACCACCAGAGGCGGATGCTTTAGAGGCAGAGCCGGAGCTGGTGAGCAGGGAGGCGGCTGGAGATGGAGCCCCGCGCCCAGGGAGGAGGGAAGCCATGAGGGCAGACGAGTCTCCCTCCCAGGACAGCCGCACAGAAGGAGTTCAGCGGCCCAGGAACCCCAGCTTCAAGAGGAAGAAAGTGGATAGCAAGGCCATCCAAGAAACTGAGAAGAAAAATGGCAAAAAAAAAAAAAAAAAAAGAGTGAAACAGAACTTGTCATGAAGAAAGCTGAGAAGGAGAGACTTTCAAAATCCTGCACGGGCAGCAACAGCGTCAAGGCAGCAGAGGGATGGTGCAAGAAGAAGGCTGAGAGCTTTCTGTGAAGTGTGAGCCATGATGTTTGCTGTTAGCATGAGGGCAAGCACTGAAATGAGGATAGCTTTGGGGTTGAAATCCCTCCCCACACCCACTTCAGTTCTGCCACCAACCCCGGCTGTGACCGTAATGTCTCTCCGACCTGTCAACCTCCAGCCTCACTATTGATGGAAAAAGTAATAACATGTGACTTGAAGGGTTTTTGTGATGCTCAAGTGAGAGAGAAAATGAGCCAGTGCTTTTGAAACCGCCCATTTGTTCTTCTAACACGTGGGTTACTGCTCACGTGACAGATTTGGATTGTTAAACCATTGTTAACGCCTTCCGGGTATAGCTTGTGACCCTTTTGTTAAGGCTGGATTTTTTCATCTCCAGTAAAGATATCATGAAGCTTAAGCCTATGACATTGTCCGAGTCAATAAAAAGGGGTCTCTGAAATGCTTCACAACGTGGATGGGATGAATGTTCGAGCCTTTGCAAGTCATCGTTCTCCATCTGCCTCTTCTTGGGGCAGCAGGTGCCCTGCATTTACTTCCGCTTGTCTCTCTCTGTGGTCTGCCCCTGCTTTTGCTCCCGGCTCTTCAGAAGTGGCAGTTGGGTTTTTTTGGTCTTTTTGTGTCTTGTCCATAATCTGCCCCAACTGCATATGCACGCAGTTATTTTTAGTCCCTTATAGTTTCTCTGTATTTTGTTGCTGGAGCAGACGTTTGTCCAGGTGCAAGCACTGCAGCAAAGGGTCCCAGGTCCCAGGTTCCAGCCTGTTTCACAGGAACCAGCACAGTGCTTAGCAACAAGGAAGAGACCCAAGACATGTGCCGAATGGCTGGATACCAGGAGAAAGAAGAAAACGTGACATGAAATCAAGAGAGGTGCATTTGGCCTGAAGAACTGGAATGGTTTCCTGGTGAAAGCAACCATTGACCAGAACTTTGAAAGAAGGAAAGACTGTATGGGCAGGGAGTAGAAAAAATAGTTCTGGCCTAGAGGAAAGTGTGAGCACAAGCACAGGATATAGCGAATTAGGAACGTTGGCAGGTCTACCTTGTTCTTTCCATTTGATCTTGAAAGACATATGGGTTGAGTGCTTGCCGTGTGCCAGACGCATGCTGGACATTTCATCTTGCCGTTGGAGTAGAAAGGACCTGAGTTCCAGACACACCCCGGGAGGGCAGGTAAGTGGGTGGGCTCTGGGCTCAAGCCAATATGTGTTCTAATCCCAGTCCCACCATCTATGAGAGTGTGACTTCGGACAATTTAATGAATTTCCTGTAGCCTCTGGTTCCTCATCTACCCAGTGGAGGCAACAGTACTTCCTCAGGGGGGTGTGTGATGATTAAATGATGTAGTGATGAGGAACGTGCCCAGCATGGAACATAAAAGATGCTCAAGCAATGGCGCCTGCCCCTTCCATCTCAGACTAGTGACCCTGGGCAGCCACAGAGCATATCGAGGTCTTCACGTGTTCACGTTTGCTCTTGGACAGTACGTGCTGTGGGAAAGCAAAGCACCACTCCTACCCCAAGAGTGGAGAGAGCATTCTTTTTCTCCCAAGTCAGGTCTTTATGGTAACCTTCAAATGGTACAACATTTCAGTACCCCAGCTCCCTTCCCCTGCCTCTATTTTTATCTCTTCTCATGTTCCTAGGATGCTGTCTTGCTGTGGTGACAGACATGAGGCTGGGTTGGGAGCAATCAGAGACAGATGGGAAGGACCTCCTGGAAGCATCCTGGCAGGAAGAGCTGGGAGGACGGTGTGTTTTTTGGCTCCACTGCTCCCCGTGGCACGACTCCAAGGCCCTTGTCCGTATGGGAGAGGAGAGCCATCACGCCCTCCCTGCATCTGGGTCAGTGATGCCGAGATGCCCACCCAACAAAGCAAATTACTTTTCAGCAAGTATGCTGTTTAATTTGAAAAAATGCTCACACACTTTATATTCCACTCCAAATATATCAACCCCCATTCTTCACATCGAGGTGATATTTTTAAATTATTTAATTTTTTCCATCAAAATCTATACAAAAGTTGGCTGCTCCAAGCATGAAACCGCACATGACATTTCTTTCCTTAGCTTCAAGCACTGCTTGGGACACGTCCATCTGTCCTGGGTGAAATGTAGACCTCAGGGTGGGAAACATGAGTGGATCCAAACTTCAAATTATGAAACTAAAGCACTGATACTGGAAACCAAGCCTGTCTTTTTGGACTTCATTCTCCACTTACCTGCATCCATGTTACTTACCTAATCCTCACAACAAGCCAATAAGAGAAGAAGGAACCAGGGCTGTTAAAGGTGGCATGACTGGGCTGCAGCCTCCCAGGTTGCCACGGCCAATCTCAGTCTAGAAAAGAAGATACACGTAACGGCCAAGAGTGAGAGCAGCATGGCGTGTGCTGTGACAGAGGGGCTCTAATGGGAGCACCAAGGAGGCAGGCAATACAGCCTGGAGATTCAGGGAAGACAGTAGTGACCTACGAAAAGAGGATTCACTGCACATTCAGGTCCAAAATGTACCAGCCGAACACAGGATGCATGTTTGTGTCCCCCCAGAATCCCTATGTTGAAACCTTATTCCCAAAATGATGGTATTTGGAGGTGAGGGCTTTAGGTGGTGATTAGGTCATGAAGATGGAACCCTCGTGGATGGGATTAGTGCCTTTATAAAAGAGACCCCAGAGAGCTCCCTTCCCCTTCCACAATGTGAGGGCACAGCGAGAGAACAGCTGTCTATGAAGCAGGAAGCTGGCTTTCACCAGACACCGAATCTGCTGGTGGCTTGATCTTAGCCTTCCCAGCCCCCAGAACTGTTGAGAAATCAGTTTCTGTTGTTTATAAACCAAACAGTCCATGGTATTCTGTTATAGCAGCTGGACAGATTAAGACACAAGACCAACTACTTGCATGGGATGACAACTAGACAACCCAGAGATGATCTTGTTGGCAAGATAAAGGCTCAGAAACAAACAAATAAAAAGAATCAAAACATAGAATGGGGCTTCCCTGGTGGCGCAGTGGTTGAGAGTCTGCCTGTCGATGCAGGGGACGCGTGTTCGTGCCCCGGTCTGGGAAGATCCCACAGGCCGCGGAGCGGCTGGGCCTGTGAGCCGTGGCTGCTGGGCCTGCGCGTCTGGAGCCTGTGCTCCGCAATGGGAGAGGCCACAATAGTGAAAGGCCCGCGTACCACACACAAAAAAAACAAAAAACAAAACAAACAAACAAAAAAACCATAGAATGAAGAAGCTCTGTCTACCTTTCTCAAAAAAAAGAAAGGACAAGCAGACAGCTAATTCCCTTCATGCAATGTAAACACCACTTAAATGAGTCTTAACCAAACCCAAAGAGCAGCGCTAATGAGCAGAAATTCTCCAAAGTCTGGCCTCCAGGTAAGCTTGTAGGAATCCCAGTCTCCACCCCCAGACCCTCTCCACTCCACCCAGGAAGGGTCCCCAGACTCTGACACCTGGCTGGCAGCAGGCACTGAAGTGAATGCCTCTTATCTGCTGAGGGGCTCTTTAGAGGATTCTGAACCTGGGGGAGGATCATTTTCTGGTCTGGGGACACCTTAGGGGCAGGGACAGATACTCTTCTGCCAGGGTGAACACCTACTTTTGAGCAGTCACCCCCGTCTCGCCAGAGCATGGGTAGCTCTGCCTCATGAGGATAATTTACCGAACTGGAAATTGGTGCGCAGCCAAAAGCCCTGGAGGAATGAAGTCTCATTTCCTAAAGAGCAGATTGAATGCTTGGATTTCTCATTTGCAAATAAACATGGCTCATTATCCCACACAACCGAAGGAGTTGGCTGTCTCAACAGCGTTAGGAAGAAATCGCGAGATGGCCCTGCTAAGTGGACAGATGGCCCTACTAGGTGAGCCCCCGGCCCCGCCATGTGAACACCTGACTATGTAGCCAAATTCTGCCTCTATACACAGGTACCAAATTGAATCTTGGAGACAAGAGGTTTGTGTGAAGTAGAAAAGAAAGCTTTATTGCTTTGCCAGGCAAAGGGGGCCACAGCGGGCTAATGCTCTCAGAACCATGTGGCCCAACCTGGAGGGGGTAGCCAGGAGTTTTATAGCAACGGCTCAAAGAGGGCGTGATCAGCTAGTGGACACTCTTCTGACTGGTTGGTGGGGAGGTAAGTGGGAGTCGGCATCATCAACCTTCCGGTTCCACGCGGTCTGGGGTCTGCGTGCTGTGGGCGGCACACAGTTAACTTCTCCCACCTGGTGAGGGTTTCCGTATCTGCAAAACAGCTCAAAGATGTTGTTGTGTGTATCCCTTGAGGGGGAACCAGGACCCTGCCCCAAGGCTGCACTATTGTTTCTTTTGACTGTTCCTCCCTTGTCTCTGCATCCCCTCCCTTCCCTGATTAGCAACTGTTTGAACCTACCCTTTGGAACTCCGGGAAGGTCATGGAGGATGAATGAAACTTACTTCCTGCAAAAAGAAATGGGGGGACACAGAGAGGCTTTTGTGCCCAGGAGCCCCACAGGGTCCTGCTCGGTTTCAACTCCACTATTTAGGGAGATGGTGCTGCTGGCTGAGGGGACCCTACCTCCAAGATGAGGTCTTGCTACACAAGCCTATGGCTTAGCTTTTCAGCAGGTGCCCTTAACTTAGGCTGCAGACGCTGTAATTTGTCTACTCAGTATCCATGTGCTGCCCGGGACCCCTATGTTATCTGGGGAAGGATGAGCACAGCTGAAAGGAATCCTCCAGGTTCCTTGTAGCAAGATGGTCATGTGACTTGGCTCTGGCCAATTAAACTGGGGACTTTCTCTAATAAAAGGGAGAAACCACGCCCGAGGATATCCATCCTCGTTTGTGTTTTGCCTTCTAACCACCCAGAAAGCAGACGCCATCCTGCAACCCTAGGAAGAAACGCTAAAAGGAAAGAAATACTCTGGGTTCTTAATGACTAGCTACACTAGCCCTGGATGACCTACCTTCAGGTAAAAATAAGCCTGCCTTTGTTTAAGCCTGCCTTTAGCTCAGGCTGCCGTAATAAAACTGCTATGGACTCAGGGGCTTTAAACAACAGAAATTAATTTTCTCACAATGATGGAGGCTAGAAGTCTGAGATCAAGGTGTCAGTGGGGTTAGTTTCTTCTGAGGCCTCTCTCCTTGGTTTTGTCGACTGAAAACAAAAAATGCACGACATGAGCGTTGTAAGTTAAGTTTTATTTAGGGCAAAATGAGGACTATAGCCTGGGAGACAGCATTTCAGATGGCTCTGCGGAGTTGCTCCGAAGAGGCAGGGGGGAAAGGCCAGTATAGATGTGATTCTGGTGAACAGGGAGTGTGTACCGTCAAGCACGTAGTTTTTGCAGAAGGTGCTGCTAGGCTCGTGAAGGTTACTAGTCACGAGGAGCAGACGTCACCGGGAAGGATTTTAGTGCTTTTCTAGATACGAGGAGATGTAAGAACTGGGCTCATGAAATCTTCTCCCGAAAAGATCTAACTATCTGATGACCTGTTCTGCCAGTTTTTCCCAGAGCCCAGAGCGCCTCATTCCTGATCTCCACCCAGAACTCCTTTCAGGGGGTGTTGAAGGTCAGCAGCTATAGCAGCTCATGAATTAATCCTTGTAGAGGCAGATGGCAAGTACCAGTTTGTAGTTGATGGGCTTCTCCCTGTGTCCTCCCATGGTCTTTCTTCCATGTGTGTCTGTGTCCTAATTCATCTTTGTATAAGGACACTAGCCATCCTGGATTAGGTCACACCCTAGTGACCTCAATTTAATTAAATTTCCTCTTTAATTAATAATTGGATCCCCTCTCCAAACACAGTCACATTCTGAGGCACTGGGGGGTTAGGGCATTTTGGGAAGGATGCAGTACAGCCTCCAATACCACCCATTGTAAGGTTTTCTATAATTTGCTGTATCCACACTGCTATTTGCAATGTAATAGAAAAAGAAGGCATCGTAGTTTGAGGTGCTGTTTTGTCCAGGACTGGCTTCAAGGGCAGGCAGCCGTCCTGAAGGGCACAGGTGTGTGAGAAGGGAACAAACACAAGCCTTTAGGAGGAGAGGCCCAGGTGAGAAGGTGAACTTGCCGACCAGCAGGGAGCCGTGTCTTACAAGCAGCTCTGGACTTGGGCAGCCATCAGTGGGGCTGCACCGATGGGTGACCACATTCCAGGGCCAGCACCAACTTGCCGGTTGGTGCTCATGTAACCTTTACAGCTGCCCGTGTCACGTGGCCCCGACGCAGGTTACCAGGCCCGGTAATTTGGCACCAATGGAAACAGCTGCTGTGAGCGTGACCGTTATCCCTTTATCAGCCCCAGAGCATCGTGGCTGAGACTTGGATGGAGGCTGTGATGCAGTGAGAAATGGTGGCCGCAGTAAAGGGAGGGACCAGGGCTCAGGCTCTGGAGCCAAGTTCAGGCTCTGCTGTTTGCTCACTCTGTGACCTTGAGCAATTAATAACCTTCTCTGTGCCTGAGTCCTCGCCTCCAAACAGGGATGACATCACCAGACTCACCTCACTGAGTTACTATAAGGAATAAGCAATTAACATTTACAAAGTGTGCCCAGCACATCATTTAAGCGTTTATTTTTTATTTTATTTTATTTTATTTTTTTGCAGTATGCAGGCCTCTCACTGTTGTGGCCTCTCCCGTTGCAGAGCACAGGCTCCAGACGCGCAGGCTCAGCGGCCATGGCTCACGGGCCCAGCCGCTCCATGGCATGTGGGATCTTCCCGGACCGGGGCTCGAACCCGTGTCCCCTGCATCAGCAGGCGGACTCTCAACCACTGCGCCACCAGAGAAGCCCTTTTTCTTTTCTTTTTGTTCTAGTCCCATCATTTCATTCAACACCACAGGTCCGTGGGCCAATCACTACCCTATTCTCAGCTTCTGACTCCTCATTGTAAATGTTGAGTCAGCAAATGCAGTCGGCAAGTATTTATTAAGTACCTACTGTGTACCTCGCACTAAGGTCCGTGCTGGGAGCTGAAGGCTGGTAATGCCAAACTGCTTTCCTGTAAGGTGGGGTTGTGTGGAGTAAATAAAATTTGGGCTGGGGCTTCCCTGGTGGTGCAGTGGTTAAGACTCCACCTGCCAATGCAGGGGACACAGGTTCGAGCCCTGGTCCAGGAAGATCCCACATGCCGCAGAGCAACTAAGCCCGTGAGCCACAGCTACTGAGCCCACGTACCACAACTACTGAAGCCCATGCGTCTAGAGCCCGTGCTCCGCAACAAGAGGAGCCACCGCAGTGAGATGCCCTCACACCGCAACCACGAGTAGCCCCCGCTCGCCACAACTAGAGAAAGCCTGCACAAAGCAGTGAAGACCCGATGCAGCTAGAAGTAAATTAAAAAAAAATTGAGGCTGGTGCTGTGCAGTTTAAGAGTGGTTACTATTCTCCTCCACTGTGTGTCACTGATATGTTTTCCAGCAGTCCGGGCAGATCACTCCGGTGGGCAGCTGGGTGGAGGTGGCCCAGAGCAGTGTAGGGACAGGAGGCAGAGAGAGACCAGATGTCAGGAGGGATGGAAGGCCCGTCAGGGTCAGGCGGAGAGCACAGGCTTAGCTCAGGCCGACCCGAGTCTGAGTTTCCCCTCTGCCTCTCCATGTGAGGTTGGCCAAGGTTGCTCACGTCTCTTGCCTTGTTTTCTGGTCTGAAAGATGGAGAAGATGAGACCCAGTATCTGTCCTGTTCCCTCCGGTAAGGCCTGGTGGCTGGTGTGATTGGCCTCTGCTCTGACTGGTCTGTGCAGTGTCATACGAGGACAAAACAAGGCCACCTCCGGGGAAAGCCATCACAGAACCTGGCACAGACCCCTTAGCCAACGTTAGACCCTTCCTTTAAGATGAGTAATTAATTGTGGATGGCTCGCAGCACTGCCCTGGCAGAGATCAGTGCACTTTGACAAATAATAGTTAGAAAGGCCTATATTTAGGTATTAAAGGTTCCTCCTTACTTATGGAATTAGAGACAGGTGAGCAAGAAGAAATTACCTTAGAGAGCCTCACCTGAATAAAGGACTTTCATGAAATTTCAGGGACGATCCCCTCTCACTGGGGAAGACAGTTTGTGGACAGGAAGATTTGAAGTTAGTTGCTGAGATTTGTGGTTCAGTGACACCTTTTCTCTCTCCTGGTAAAAGGTAACCACATGCCAAGGATGCGAGGGCAACAATAGAAGCAATTGAGCAGGTTTGAAAACTCAAAGTTCTTTGCTTAGTGTCTTTCTTTGCCCAAGTCAGACTTATCCTTAATACACCTTACCACGCATACACTTTCTAACTGGCTGTGTGATCTTGAGAAAATTGCTCATCCTCTCTGGCTTTGTATCTTGAAGATAATGTGGCTGGAATAGGTACCATCTGAGAGCGAGAAGGAATCTTAGCAAGCATCTAGTCCACTTTCTGACCTTACAGATGAGGAAACTAAGTTCTAAAGAGAGCAAAGCATTTACCTTCTTATTCCAGAAGTCGTTGGGCTCTAAATTGTAAACATCTCACACGACACTGCAGAAAGTGCCAATGTTAGACACACAGGGACAGCCTAAGCCAGCAGTTTGACACTTCTCCTTCGCCATGGCTGCCAATAATGAGGATGGAAGCTGGATGAAGTGCTGCTTCAAAGCCTGTTCGTTTCCCTCAAATGAGTCTCTGTCAGGCCACGTGGGGTGAGAGGAAATATAATGGAGTCCAATCCAAATCGCTACCCAGTGGATAAAGATGCTGGAGGCAGAGATCACTACCAGCACAGCTGGGGGATGGGTGGGAAGAGTTTCCATCTTCCCAAGCCAGACAGCTCCATGACTCTTAAGTGGTGAGATATAGTCTCTTGTGTGTTATTTACTAAAACCAACTTTAATTCTGCCTCTTGAATGGCTGTTTGGAGGCAGAAAGAGGAAATAACAGGGCTCAAGAGAGAGAGAACCCTGATATCAGGAATCTAGGATCTGTCAGACAAAGAGAATCGTGGAGCTGAGAGGGGCAAAAATGTCCCTGTGTCCCCCAGCTCCTATGTACCTGGAAATAACAAATACCTTGGGGTCAAAGAAACTGCTTTTTCTGTATCATTCATAGGTTGCCCTTTCTCTGCCTGATCCTTAGATGCCATGATTCTCCAGGCTTCCAAGCACTGCATTCTTGTCTCCCATTTGGGGGTCATGAATCCTCCCTGGAGGACCTGATTCCTTTACCAAGAAAAGTCCCATAAA
Source organism: Tursiops truncatus (assembly GCF_011762595.2). Classification (NCBI taxonomy): domain Eukaryota; kingdom Metazoa; phylum Chordata; class Mammalia; order Artiodactyla; family Delphinidae; genus Tursiops; species Tursiops truncatus. The sequence goes on from NC_047050.1 coordinate 74,526,606, forward strand.
CAATTATGTGACAATGCAGATCACAGTTGCACGGAGTTCAAAACCCTTGGTCTATATATGCTGGTGAGTTCAAGTTACTCCAGGATCTTCTATACCCTATGTTCTTTAATCCAGAACTTCCCTCAAACATCAACTTTCTGTAAGCCAAAGCACCCTCCTCCATCGATACAATAGGAAAATAATTATACCACTTATACACCGCATAAGCTTTTGGTATGAAATGAAATGCCCAAGGGAAAAGGCGACGGTGCTTGACGAAGGGTCCTACAGATATCTTAGAGAAGTCTGGTCATGGTCTTCATGGCGATGAAGACCAGTCACATAAAAGAAGAGTTGTCTTTGCCATTTTCACCCAAAAAAGCAGAATAAGGGATGGAATTTTGTGTGACAGCATATCTCAGATGAATGGAAAGGAAAATTTTTCACAGTGAAAACTGTCCCAAAACAGAAGTTCTAAACAAGGTAACACTCAAATATCTGCTTCTTGGCTTCTAGGGTTTATTTTGAAGGCGAGCTCTTGGCTATCAGTCACATGTTTCCAAACTCTGAGTCTAGTTGGTATGCATTTGGAAATAGGGTTCCCTCATTTATTGCAGTCTTTAGTGGAGCATTTCCTTAGGTTACAAGTATGTGTGCTGTTTCAGAATACTGTATGGCCTCCACCACTCCATGGAGCTCGGGAAATGAAATCTACCCTCCAAAAAGCTCATTAGAAATATGCTCATGGTGACAGCACTCGTTTCTCCAAAAGACCTTACTCGGCTCTCTCTCTGGACAGAGCAGAGGTCTGGGTAAAAGCCAAAGGCTTGGGGTCAAAGAGATCCCAAATCTTTACATACTGGTTTAATTTGAAATCATTTCCAAGAACTGTTTTTCTGCCACAGTTTATTCTATAAACCCTTCATTAACTTACGTGGAAGTGTCACCAAAACACTCTCCGTGATTTAGAACTAAGATTCATTCTCAATGGAGGCTCAAAGTTTGTAGAAATTACAGCAATGGAGAAACAGACGTATTGAGTAAATGATGGGAGGAAAAGAAAATGTTTTATCTTCACAGTGAAGTTAACAAACCATCATTATTGAGTTTTCTTCAGTCATGAGTGTGCTAATTAGTAAGGTTGATACCTATTTGTTTATTATAACTTTTTTCCAGATCCTTGGAGGTGTTTAATTGAATTGACTCTTTCTCTGCCCCTGATGGATGTGACCCTCCATTTACCTGAGGCTGATAAAATCAAGTCCTTGTGAAAATTGTAAGTGGAAAAAGTCGAGGGTTTTAGAGGCATCCTTCAGGAGGGGTTAGGACCATTGGATGTGGGGAAAGAGGGAACTGGGTTTAAAACTTGAAAGTTATTAAAACTTCTTAACTCTCAATTTTTGCATCTATAAAATTATATTAATAAGAGTACCTATTGTTAGGATTTATTGAAGATTAAATGTGATCATATATTTGGAGTGCCTGGCATATTGTCAAACATGTAGTAATACATCCCACGAATGTTGGTTATCTATTCATAGTTGGTGCTACTGATTTTATTATTCAGGTGAGAGAAATTGTTTCTAAAATTATAGGGGAAAAAAAATTAAAAAAATAAAAAATAAAATTATAGGGGAATGCCAAGGACCTATAATCGCCAAAACATCACCAAAACAATCTTGAAGAAAAGTGAAGCTCTCACACTACATGATATCACAACTTAATACAAAGCTATCGTATCCAAGAGAGTGTGGCATTGGTGTAACATGAGACAAACAGATGAATAATGGGTTAAAGGAATAGAGCAAATCATATATATCATCTGCTATTTGACATTTCGATGGAGAGAAGAAGAAATTTTCCACAAATGGGACAGGAAGGACTGGATAAATATAAGAAAAAAATATCACACAGCTGGAATATGGTGGGACCAAGATCTAATGCAGAATCTTTACCTCCAGAATCTATGTGCTTAAACCCTTCCCTCCGCTGCCATTCCAGCATGGTGATCTGCAAAGCGTTCTCATTAAATAACCAGCTGTCTTTGTCAAGCTGCTTTCTCAAATCATTATTCACAAGGAGTGAGAGGCTAAGGTGAGATGATTTCTAAGATTGCTGTAGATTTGGAGAATCTGTTCCTACATGGTAGACCAACGACTGGATTCCAGACCTTTCTGGGCACAGCTCCCAACAGAAGCTGCTTTCCCTCAGAAACCTCCATCCTGAGGACCTGGAAGGAGGGCTGCCTCGAGACCCTCGGAAGCCCTTGTCACTGCAGAATAGAGACAGATCCAAAAATATCTCAAGAGCTTGGCAATGCACTTAATATAATCTCTAGCTTTGCCCCCTGAAATCAATTAGACTAATTTTTTAAACTCCAGAAGGGTGTGCAGACTACAGCCTTTCTCCAAAGTCATCAGAACGTATAAAAATGATTTCATGATCAGCCAACCCCCAGACATCTGCACCTTGCTCATTCTGACTTCCTGAGATGTGCCCTTGTGCCTCTCCCTGTGCAGGTATCATAGGCAAATCCCCCAATGCCAGTCAATGCCAGTGTCGGAGATCACCTGGCTTTTAGATGATGTGTCCTATTATTGGAGGTTATAAAGAGTTAACTAAAGAGGCTGGCCTGGGGAGGGCTTACCCCTAACCCTACATGTATCCGTCGGAGGGTGGCAGCTCAGTATTGCGGGAGGAAACAATTACGATTTAATTCCATACTGCAAAAACATTTCCTACAGCGTATTGGGTGCTGTTTGAAAAATGATGAGACAAAGTAGATCTGCCATTGCCCTCCTGGGTCTTATAATGCATCTCTTCAGGCTTAATAGTCACAAGGGCAACTGGGGAAAGGCAAGTGATTGTACTAGAGACCAAGCATCCTGGTACAGAAAAGACAAAAGCAGTGGGAATTCTACAAGGGGGTGGCATTCAAACAGGCATGTGTTAACAGGTAACAACAGGAATGAGGTCCAGGGCTGAGGCTGCTGGTGGGTGGGGTGGAAGGGATGGCAGTTTCCAGGAGAGTCTGGAAATCAAAGGACACATCCGCTCATGAAGGTGGATACAAGAGCATGACTTGGGGGACGCGGCACTTCAGCTGAGATCCAAAGTACAGGCATGAGTTAGTGATGGGGAAGGAGTAGAAGAAGGAGGTTGTCAAGGGAGAGGAACCACATGTGCAGAAGCCCTGTGTTGGGATGGACCATGGTACTTCCAAGGAACCGAGAGAATGCCAGTGAGGCTGGAGAGGACAGGCAGGGTGAGGTGAAGCGGGGGAGCTGAGTGCTGGGCTTTAGAAAAGATGTCTTCCTTCATCCTAAGCCAATGGGAAGATACTGGAGTTTTATTTTTTAATTTATTTTATTGAAGCATAGTTGATTTACAATGTTAATTTCTGCCATACACCAAAGTGATTCAGTTATACATTTATGTATATTCTTTTTCATGTTCTTTTCTGTTATGGTTTCTCACAGAATATTGAATATAGTCCCCAGTGCTATAGAGTTGGACCGTGTTGTTAATCCATTCTATATATAATAGCTTACATCTGCTAATCCCAAACTCCCAATCCATTCCTCCCCACCCCCCACCCCCTTGGCAACCACAAGTCTGTTCTCTGTGTCTGTGAGTCTGTTTAGTAAATAAGTTCCTCTGTGTCGTATGTTATAGATTCCACAGATAAGTGATGTCATATGGTATTTGTCTTTCTCTGTGTGACTTACTTCACTTAGTATGATCATCTCTAGGTCCACCCATGTTGCTGCAAATGGCATTATTTCCTTCTTTTCTATGGTGGAGTAGTACTCCATTGTATATACGTGCCACATCTTCTTTATCCATTCACCTGTCGATGGACATTTAGATTGTTTCCATGTCTTGACTATTGTGGCCAGTGCTGTTATGAACATTGGGGTGCATGTATCCTTCTGAATTAGAGTTTTGTCTAGTATATGCCCAGGAGTGGGATTGCAGGATCTTATGGTAATTCTATAATTTAGTTTCTTAAGGAACCTCCATACTGTTCTCCATAGAGGCTGTACTAACTTACATTCCCACCAACAGTGTAGTGGCTGTACTAATATACATTCCCACCAACCTACCAGGGCTCTCTTTTCTCCACGCCCTCTCCAGCATTTCTTGTTTGCAGACTTTTTAATGATGGCCATTCTGACCAGCGTAAGGTGATACCTCATTGTAATTTTGATTTGCATTTCTCTAACAGTTAGTGACGTTGAACATATTTTCATGTGCCTATTGGCCGTCTGTATAAGACACTGGAGGTTTTAAGCAAGGGTAACGATGATGGTCTGTGTTGTAAAATGAGACTGAAATCTGTCTCTCAGAGGGAATCAACAATAGCTTGTTGAATTATAAATATGCATAAACAGTGTAAGCACGAAAAATGTGGGAGAAATGGATAGCGAATTGATTAGAGTGGTTTCTCTCTCTGAGATGGGATTTCGGGAGGATTTTGCTTTTCCTGTTATGCATTTCTGTATCTTACAAATATTTTACATCGGTACATTTTGTCTCTACTGAAAGGAAAATAAAGTTTTGTTTTCCTCTTTAAAAGCAAAATCTCTGCAGACAATGCCTTCTTTAGACAATAGGAATAAATTGCAAAGGAAATTGCCCTAATGTGACCCAGACCCAGTCTGGGCATGCTTTAGACATAAAAAGAAAGGTCTTATGATGATGTAATTTTAAAAGTGTCCTTGACATTCTCGAAGGTTTTAGCAGCCCCGAAGAAAAGAGAAGAATAGAATCATGTTGCTGAAAAGGACCTTACAGTTCAAATAATCCAGCTTGCGTATTTTACCGCTGCAGGAAATGAAGCTCTGAGAAACAGATATTTCAAAGAGAAATCCACTCGATAATCAAGAGCACTTCTAAACAACAGTCATAACCCATTAGACATTTAAGTTTTTAAAAAAGATTCAGTCACTGAAAGCAACAAAACGTAGGTTAACTAAGAGTAAATCTAAGCAAATGTGTGCAAGTTCATCATAAAGAACATAAGAAAAAAAATTAAAACATAAAATAAGACCTGTACAAATGAGGGTCTGTATACCATGGTTAAGGATGGGAAGACTTACCATCAGGACCCACAAAATGGACTGACATGTAGTAGGGGGTCCAGTTATCCTAGTTCAAGTGAACTCATTGGAAATATATCATTCCTTTCCATACATTAAGCAGAACTGACCTGCCATTCCAGGCCAAGTCCTGACAAGGTTAGTTGATTGGTGGGTTGGCTTTATCTTTTTAAAATCAATTTTTTGAGCTATAATTTACATTAAATAAAATGATCTATTTTCAAGGGTACAGTTTGATGAGTCTTGATAAACATCTACATCAGTGTAACCACCACCCCAATTAAGAACATTTCCACTACTCCAAAAAGTCTCACAAGGCTTTTCAGGAACTTGGCAAACTGACCTTAAAATAGATGCTGCAGGGTAAAAGGTCAAGGATAACAGAGACAATTTTCAGGAATAACAAGGGAAGGATTTTTTATCTACCAAATACAAAGATTAATTTAAAAACCACAGTAACTAAGACATAAATAAAGAGTCCAAAGGCACAGTTACAAGCTCCAGAAATAGACACACTCAGATATGAAATCTCTCTATATATTTTCCAAGCTATATCTACCAAGCCAGTTTATTGGAATACAGCCATGTCAAGTCACTTACAGATTGTTTGCGGCTGCTTTCCTGCTCTGATGGCAGAGCTGAGCAGAGACCACATGGCCCGCAAAGCCTAAATAAAGTATTTACTATCTGGCCCTTTCCCGAAAAAGCTGGCCACCCCTGCTCAAGACATTTGCTGAATTCTGAAGCTGCGTGATAGGGGAGGCTAAAATGCTGAATTATTTGTATTCCACTTTCTCATAATCATAGATTTTTTTTTTCTTTTATTTTTTTGCGTGGCCTCTCACTGTTGTGGCCTCTCCCGTTGCGGAGCACAGGCTCCGGACGCGCAGGCTCAGCGGCCATGGCTCACGGGCCCAGCCGCTCCGCGGCATGAACCTGTGTCTCCTGCATTGGCAGGCGGACTCTCAACCGCTGCGCCACCAGGGAAGCCCAATCACAGAAATTTAAAATTCTCCCTTTTTACCCCTCCCATCTTTTGCACAGTTTTTAGGAATTTCCGTTATGTATCTATTAAATTTGGGTTCTTCATCTCACCCCACGTTCCCTTAACTTTATAGGGGATCACTTTCTTCTGCCTTTGGTATTTAGTGCAGGTCTGATGATATTAAATTATCTCTTATTTCTTTCAAAAGTATTTGTATTTTGCCTTCCTCTTTGGAGCATCCCGCCATGCAGAATGGCACTTGTTAGCATCTAGTGGTTACTCCCTGACTCACTACAAATCAAATACAGAGTATTACTTTTATCAGTTTTCTCACAATGCTAGTACCTGGGAATATTCAAATTCTAATTACCTTTATTTTGTTGTTGTTTTAGATTATAACATATCAAGGACCCACATTCTAATCACTGAGTAATCACTAAAAGAATAGTAACAGATGTTGGCTTCCCTGGTGGCACAGTGGTTAAGAATCTGCCTGCCAATGAAGGGGACATGGGTTCGAGCCCTGGTCCGGGAAGATCCCACATGCCGCAGAACAACTAAGCCCGTGCACCACAACTACTGAGCCTGTGGTCTAGAGCCCGTGCGCCACAACCACTGAGCCCGTGTGCCACAGCTACTGAAGCCCGCGTGCCTAGAGCCCGTGCTCTGCAACAAGAGAAGCCACCACAATGAGAACCCACATGCAGCGACGAAGACCCGATGCAGCCAAATATAAATAAATTTATTTAAAAAAATAAATAAAAGAATAGTAACAGATGTATAACTAATAGAGAAAGGAAACAACTTTTTTAATCTAAAAGAAGGCAAAAAAATTTACAAAGAATGGAAATAGGAACATAGAATGAGCAGATGGGTCCAGTGGAGAACACATAGTAGGAAGACTGATAGAATCCCACTGTATTAGTGCCTATTTTAATTGTGAATGGATTAAATATTCATTTAAAACACTGAGATGATCAGAGTAGATATAAAAGCAAATGCAGTATTACTTTTGCAGACAGGAGTCATGCTTTTATTATAAGGACACAGAAACACACAAAGCAGAGGATGGAATGTGCATATCATGTGAATACCAACCCTAAGAAAACTGGTCTAGCTATACTAAAAGCAGTTAAGGTAGACTTTAAGGCAAAAACGTTACTAAAGAAAAAAAGACATTTCCTTAATGAAAAAGGAGCCAAATCACCTGGAAGGAAAAACAATTCCAAGCCTGTATATATAGGCTTCAAAACACATAGAGCAAAAACTGACAGAACCAAAATGAGAAGTAAAGAAATTCGCAAGGATATTGGAAATGTTACCACACTTCTTACAATAGCTGATAGATCATACAGGAAAAGAAAAAATCCGTAGAGATAAAGAAAATCAAAACAAAACAACAAACTTAAATTATTTGACGTAGTGAACACTGCACCTCTGTATACATTCTTCTCAAGTATACATGACCACTTTCCAAAACTGACTGTATAATGGATTGCAAAACAAGGCCTTCACAAAATTCAAATGATTGCGATTATTCTTATTATCTGACCACAGTAAAATTAAGCTAGAAATATATAACAAAAGGTAAATTTAAAATCACTGAACTATTTATAAATTAAGCAATATGCTTTTAAATAATGTATGTCAAAAAAAAACACAACAAAAAGTAGAAACGTTTTGAACTGAACATTAAAGATAAAAGGTAGCAAATCTTTTGCAATGCAACCAAAGCAGTGCATGGAGAGAAGTATATAGCCTCAAATTCATACAATATTTGAAAGGTGGTAAAAATTCAATTCTATCTCAAAAAAAATTGAAAAAAAAAGGAAAAATTAAAAGGAAGCATAGAAAAGGAAATAAAAAACAAAGTGATAGAATAGAAAAAAATGTAAAATAGAGAAAATCATCAAAGCCAAAAATTGATTCTTTGAAAATATCAATAAAATTGGTAATTCTCTAGCAATACCAATCAAAAAAAGAGTGAACATGTTTTACCAAGATCAGGAAATACAAGGGGGAAAATAAGTGCAGATCTTCATACATCACTGATGGGAAAGTAAATTGGGAAAACTACCTTGAAGAGCAGTTTGGTAATATATACAAAATTTGACAGTTCTGTCATTCTGCATGGAGGAATGTGGCTTACGGTGGTGGTTCTGAAAACTGGATGTACCTTAGAATTGCCTGGCATTCTAAAAATCACATCGAACCAAAAAGATGAATGAAACTGGAATGTCAGGGGGTGGAGTGTACCTCCATTCTCTCTCCTTTTAAATTCTCTCATTTTTAAACTCTGTTAACTGTATAACCAGAGTTGAGATACACTGCCCAGGGGAAACACGTGTAAACGTTCATAGGAGATAAGAATGTTCTTTGTACTGTCTGTAAGAGAGAGATAAAAAAAAAAAAGAAACTGTATAAATATTTATCAACAGAAACATTAATAATAAATTTGGAAATGTTCAGTACTGTCCTACCAGACAATGTATGAAAATGAATGAATGCCTAAATACATTACACGGAGGAGTCTCACAAACACAGTAGGAAGAGTAATTTGCATTGTAAGGTCAGGATGATACCAATTTCATACAGTTTGGAAAGATGCAAAAGACAAAAAACAACTGTATGTTTGAAAGTCAGTGGAGCACGGCAGTTAAGAGCACAGAATCTGGTTCAGATACCAGCTTCCTAGAGACAAGCATGACCTTAGCAATCGCGAGATTTCTGTGTGCCCCACGGTCCCCCTTTATAAAGTGAGGATGCTCTTACCGCCCACCTCAAAGGACTGTGGGGAAGGTTGGAAAAGCTGGCAGATGTGCAGGGCCTGGCACAGGGCAAGTGATTGGGGGCTGTCTATTGTTACTATTTTGTTACATCACAGTACCTACAATGTTTCTTAAGAGTCGTCTTTAAGAGTAGGGCAAGATGTTAGAACTGAATAGAACTGGATGGTGAGAATACACCTGTTTTTATGCTGATTTCTGTTCTTTCCCTCATGTTTAAAATAGTTCATAAGAAAAGCAATCTGAGGCTCAGAGGCCAAGTTCACAAGTCCCACGGCCCAAGGGGGACATGACAAGGTCATTCAGGAATGCTGAATGGTCATTCAGCTGCTCACTGAAATCCAAAAGTCACCTTACCCCAAAGATCTTGCCCCTAATTTAGCAAACATGATACAAGAAATTAAACTCATAATGTGTGTAGGAACATGTCTATTCCAACCACTGAAAACTGGCCTGCTGAAGCCATGGTTTCAAAAGTCTATTGTGATTCTTTAATTGGTTTTTTTGTTGTTATTGTATTGGGTTTTGCTTTTACTTTGCTCATCTCTCCTTCATTGACTTATGACTAGAAAGCTCCATGGTTAAAAACAAACAAGCAAACAAACAACAAAAAAAACACCCCTGTGACATCCCACATCACTCAGAATAAAATGCAAAAAGTACTTTCCCAAGCCCATATATAATATCTGGCCCCTGAATACATTTCTCTCCTTATCTCCTACCACCCTCTCCTTTGTTCCTCTGCTCTGACCGTACTCACTACAGCTTTTGTTTTGTTTCTTTGCTTTCAAATCTGCTAAGCATCCTCACATCTCAGGTTCCTGGAACTTGCTCTGCCAGGGTCCCTTCGTACAGATCCCTCTGTGGCTCACTCCTTCCCTTTCTCTGGGTGTGTGCCCAGAGGGAGAGCACCTCTCTGACCACCATGTCTAAAATAGCCATTTCCCACCATTACTCTCCACCCAGCCCAGTTTATTTGTCCTCGTGGCTCTTACTCAGGCCGGCTCCCAACATGCACAAGAGCCAGGGCAGGGATGCAAACAGAGGCCCAGTGATAATCCGGGCATTTACAAACTACAAGCCAAACTGGCAAGCTGTTAGTAAGATGTTTTCTAATCTCCTGCATTGACAAATATGCAATCATAACCACCAACCAGGTTATCTGAATCTAGAATTTTCAGACTCCTTCGAGGTTTGTACTAGAAAGCAGAGAGGGTGGGCCTCTGGTTCCCAGACTCTGTTTCACTCCCATCTTTTCTATCTCAGCTCATAGAGATCGAGGGAAATAGGCGCCACCAGTGAATTTCAACTGCCCTGTGTCTTTCCTCCTGCAATTCACAAGGAAAGGGCTCCAGTTTTCTCTGCATGGGCAGAGCCTTTTTCAAGTCATCAGCTCTTCCTCACATACTGCTGCCCAACAAATGGCTCAGTGCCCAGGGTCGTGGGCACAGGCAATCACACTGAAAGAAGACAGATGCACAGGCAAACTGACAGGCCAGGCACAGATCTGTAGCTCAAAGACATGAAAAAGCTGGTCCAAGTCATACAATCATAATGGACTATATCAGGCTGCAACCCAGATATGGTGGAGGGCTTACGAATATGGACTCCTAAATCACTCAGCTCATGGTCAAATCCTGGCTCTGTCACTTACCAGCTTTGGGACTTGGAACAAGGTATGGAACCACCCTCTGACTACTCCAGAGGGTATTTGGAGCGATTGCCTGAGTTAGCACAAGTGAGTAGAACAGGGTCAGGTAGTTATTACACCTCCAACCGGTGTTCAGCAGTAGATTGTTGTGGCCTTGAAAGTCCTCACTCTAACCCTCCGCCAAATCCTCGTGGTTTGTAATAGAATCAAAGATGAACAGACGTATTAAATATCTCCTTGAAAATAGGTTCTGAGTCGCAGACTTTATGTTTCATAAGATTTCAGAGAAAGAAGAGGAAAGTAGGCACTGGAGGCATTCAGAAAACCTCCTAGAGGAGGTGACACCAGGATGAGCCCAGAGGCTGGGGATGTTTGGCTGGAGAAGGACTTCCCAGGCCTTTCACACCAAGGCCACTTCACTGGAACAAGAGATGAGTGTCTTAAGGGCAGTATTTTGTTTTTGATTTTAATTTTAATTTTATACTGTTGTACAGTTGAGGTACAATGTTGTTTTAGTTTCAGTTGCCCAGCAAAGTATATTCTGGTATACTTTTTTTTTTTCACATTCTTTTCCCACATAGGTTATTACAGAATACTGAGTAGAGTTCCTTGTGCTATACAGTAGGTCTCGTTGATTATCTTTTATTTTTAATTAATTAATTAATTAATTTTTGGCTGTGTTGGGTCTTCGTTGCTGCACACGGTCTTTCTCTAGTTGCAGCGAGCAGGGGCTACTCTTCGTTGTGGTGCGTGGGCTCCTCATTGCAGTGGCTTCTCTTCTTGTGGAGCACAGGCTCTAGGAGCGCGGGCTCAGTAGTTGTGGCTCGCGGGCTCTACAGCACAGGCTCTGTAGTTGCGGTGCATGGGCTTAGCTGCTCCTCAGCATGTGGGATCTTCCCGGATCAGGGTTTGAACCCGTGTCCCCTGCATTGGCTGGCAGATTCTTAACCACTGCGTCACCAGGGAAGCCCTGATTATCTATTTTATATATAGTAGTGTGTATATGTTTGTCCCAAATTCCTAATTTCTCTCTTTCCCCACCTTTCCCCTTTGGTAACCATAAGTTTGTTTTCTAAGTCTGTGAGTCTATTTCTGTTTTGTAAGTAAGTTCATTTGTACCATTCTTTTAGATTCCACATATAAGTGATATCATATATTTGTCTTTCTCTCTCTGAATTACTTCACTTAGTATGATAATCTCTAGATCCATCTATGTTGATGCAAATGATGTTATTTCACTCTTTTATATGGCCAAGTAATATTTCATTGTATATATGTGCCACATCTTCTTTATCCATCCGTCAATGGACATTTAGGTTGCTTCCATGTCTTGGCTATTGTAAATAGTGCTGCTATGAACATAGGGGTGCGTGTATCTTTTCAAATTATGGTTTTCTCCAGATATATGTCCAGGAGTGGGATTGCAGGATTATACGGTAGTTCTATTTCTAGTTTTTTAAGGAACCTCCATACTGTTCTCCATAGTGACTGCACCAATTTACATTCCCACCAGCAGTGTAGGAGGATTCCCTTTTCTCCACACCCTCTCCAGCATTTGTTATTTGTAGACTTTTTAATGATGGCCATCTGACCAGTGTGGGGTGATACTTCATTGTAATTTTGATTCGCATTTCTCTAATAATTACTGATGTTGAGCATCTTTTCGTGTGCTTTTTGGCCATCTGTATGTCTTCTTTGGAGGAATGTCTATTTAGGTCTTCTGCACATTTTTTGGTTGGGTTGTTTGGGGTTTTTTTATATTGGGCTGTATGACCTGTTTGTATATTTTGGAGATTAACTCCTTGTAAGTCACATCATTTGCAAACATTTTCTCCCAGTCCGTGGGTTGTCTTCCGTTTTGTCTGTGGTTTCCTTTGCTGTGCAAAAGCTTTGAAGTTTCATTAGGTCCCATTTGTTTATTTTTGTTTTTATTTTCATTTCTCTAGGAGGTGGGTCAAAAAGGACCTTGCTGCGATTTATGTCCAAGTGTGTTCTGCCTGTGTTTCCTCTCAGAGTTGTATAGTGTCCGGTCTTACCTTTAGGTCTCTAATCCATTTTGAGTTTTATTTTTGTGTATGGTGTTAGGGAGTGTTCTAATTTCATTCTTTTACATGCAGCTGTCCAGTTTTCCCAGCACCACTTATTGAAGAGGCTGTCTTTTCTCCACTGTGTAATCTTACCTCCTTTGTCCTAAGATTAATTGACCACAGATGCGTGGCTTTCTATCTGCTCCTGTGTTTGCGCTAAGGGCAGTATTTTGAAAGACACGTGCGTTTGGGCGTTTAGGCACCAATTTAAAGAACAATCATATTAGGTTGTTGCTGCAATTAAACAAGTTCCCTTCCCTGGTGTGGAGGTGGGACAGGTCTTCTCAATCATTCTGTTGATACTTCCTGCCCTTGACAAGGCTTTCTTCCCATCAGACAGCCTTCTCTTCCAAGTGGTCGTCATTTATTTGTGCTGCTTTCCAGCGAGCCTGTTAGAAACCTTACCTGGAAAGCCCACTGAAGTTTATCTGCAGGGCTACCCAGCTCTCTCCCTAACTGGAGTTGGCCAACGATATGCTGAGGACTGATGGTCTCTGCGCCAGTACCATCTTCATTCCAGTCCATCCTCAAAGCCTCGCACACCTCCTGCCCACATTGTGTTCTCTGCTATTTAACCGCTGGTGTCCTTGGGGTCAAGCTAGATTCAAGAGGGTCTTTCTGCTCCTCCACTGCACTGCCCCTCACTTCCTGAAGACTGGCCTAGAGAGCCACCCAGAACTTGTGTTTGAGAATTGCTGTTTAAGAACATGGTGAATGTACTATTTCAGAACTGAGCCCAAGAACAAGACGGGTTGGTTTTTAAAACACTAGAGTTCAATTACAGTTTTATATACATGTGATTTTTATACATGATATATAGTATATATGTATTTACATTATAATTGAACATATATACACATTGTTAGTAAATAATATATATTATTTTAGTCGCTCCTTTCTAACAGATAGTCATTTCCGTCTGAAAGTACCTCAGATCCTGGAAGTAGATCCCCTCCCCCGCCCCCCTCCTCCACTCTCCCATGCCCAGACCCTCTTGTTTTGGTTCTGCCGTACTTGGTCTTCCAGGTAAATGCTGGTGACTCCCACGCCTTTGGTTTTATCCGTGGCTTTTCTCGCCCTCACACTCCCCAGGGCAGGTCATGGTGTCCATGGTTCTATGTGCTCTATACTATTGACACTTGCCAGGGACACTTGTCGAAACCCTTCAAAGGGAACTAACTTCGTTAACACCTGGATTTTGAACTTCTAGCCTCCAGAACTACAAGGGAATACATTTCTGTGGTTTCAAGCCACCCAGTTGTGGTACTTGGTTACACAGCCCTCACAGACTAATACAGAACCCACCTATGATTCGTCTTTGACACCACAGGAACATCAGGAACTCAGAGAGTGATGGCTGTTGACCTTGCATCCACCAGCCCTGTCTGGAGGGGCCTCTTCACATATCTGTCTTACTTTTGGTTTTTTTGTAACTATTTCAACTACGTGTTAAGTTGTTCCTCCTGGATGCAAACTTCTGTGATGCTGGACCAATTGATGTAAACTTCACCCACCCTGAGTTTACAGTAAGTACTTGAAGCCTACAGAGGGACAGAGCATCTCACCCAAGTGAGACAAAAGTTCCCAGGATTGTCCCCAAAGTACCCACCTCAGCAGTCCCAACTGTCTACAGTCAATCTTCTTTCTGAGAATAGACTCCCTTTGACATCAGTAATTCCCCAGAACTGCCTCTTGCAACAATGTTTATTCATTCATCCATTCAACAGATATTTATCAGGGGGAATTATATTCCAGACATTGCTCTAACTGTTATAACTGCTGGGGATACAGCAGTAGACAAAAGTGACAAAAGTCCCAACCCTCATAAAATGTACGTTCTAGAAGGTGAAGCCAAACAATAAACAAACCAAAACTTTGAAAAATATAGTGTACTTTTTATTTAGTATAATATATACTATATTGTAGATATGACATAGTATATAGTCTATGGAGAATAATCAGAAAAAGAGGACGGGAAGCCCTGAGCAGAGGAGAGGAGGCTTCCATTCGACTGAGTGCTTTAGCCAGCTTCCTCGGCAGCAGTAACCAATCGCCAAGTCTCACTGACCTATGACAGCAATCATTTATTTCCCATTATGGGTCTCGAGGTCAGTTGCAGCTCTGGGTTCATTCAGACTTAGCTGGATTCCATTAATCTTCTCAGTTCAGGACTCAGTGTGGGGGGCAGCCTCTAAGATGACCCCCAATGACCTCACACCCTGATATTTACACCCCAGTATAATCTCCCTCTCAGTATAGGCTGGACTTAGTGACTCACTTCTAACAAGTGAATAGGGCAAAAACGATGGGATCTCCTGAGATTAGGTTATAAAAAGACTGTACCTTCTGTCTTGCTGGCCCTTTCTTATTCTCTCTCTCTGGGTTCTCACTCTGGGGGCGGCCCTGTAGAGCGGCCCCCCAACCCCATGTCAAGGAACTGATGTCTCTGGCCAACAGCCAGTGAGATTCTGCATGTCTGGTTCAGGATAAGTCAGTAAATTAATGCTTTGAGTGCCACAAGGCAGAAGACGAGAATAGGAGAGGGTAAGAGTGCCTCTCACTGGGGGTAGAAGGAAGACATCTACTAGAAGGTGGCATCCTACTAGGCTGGAGGAAAACATAGAAAACACATATTTTCCAAATTTATTCCAGGAAAATCAGATGCTGTTTTATTTCTTTTTTGGAAAGAGTGAAGTGTGATGAAGACAGGAGATATTTTTTAAGATTCCCCACTAAGGAGCTGTTATTATTTCGAGTTGCTTTGCTATTTTTTACTGATCTGATATCTTGGGTGACTTTTTTCACCATGGTCTTATTATTTTTTTGTCATGTGGAACTAGAAATACAACACTTGCTACTTTACCGAAAAATCTATTTTTTATGGTACTCAGGCACAAGCCTATTTTGGGATCCCCCCACCCCGCCTTTAAATAAATCTCTGTTGATGCTTTCAGAGTGCCTTTGGGAGGGGAGAGTCAGCCCCTGAAAGGTGCTGAGACCATGCTTGGCTCAGACAGGCTCACCTGATGGTACAGCATATGCTCCTGCAGTTATTCCCACAAACTGAAACTCAGCATTTTTAATAAGAGAACCTGTGTTCAGATCCCAGCTCTGCCACTTAAAATCCGTGTGGCTTTCAGCAAATTCCTTCATCTCTCTGGCTAATTTCCCTCACCTGAAAATGGATACACGTGATGGTACTGTTTGCATCTCCAAGTTCTGATAGACTTTAAATAACATGGTACAGAAAAAAGAACGTCCTAAGTGGGAAACTAACTTCATATAATGATGGAATGGTCATTAAGTATGAGAAGGTAAGTGAACATTCTCGGAAAAGTGTAAGATAGTGTGCATATATTGGATCTTGTTATTGTAACTCTGGAATGATGGGTTCCCGCATTCCCAGGGAACACTGTGAAGCTGAGTGGCCAATGAGAGTTTTTGCTCTTGAAGGGAAGAGTTCAAGTTGACTCAGGGGCCTGATAACCTTTGAAATCTGACTGAGTGAGTCTCGGGATAACCGTGTTCCTAGATCATGCCTAACCCTGTTCACCAATTTCATCTTTCTTCTCCCTCTTCCTTATTTCTGTCTCTTTTATGATTTTGTCTCCTTTCCTCTTATCTTTCCTCTCTGTGGCCATGATGAGGGTGCAGAGCATGGGGACTGGCCACCGCGAGGGGCAGTCTCCTGACAGCGTCCACCAAGCACCTTCAGGGAGTACTGCACGCCTGAAGGACGACCTGGGATGACCAAGCATGGCAGGGGCAGGGGGTCTGGCCATTTCCACCCAGATCCAGATCAAGGAAGGCAGGACAACTGCCTGGGGATGAAGCTGGGGTGGGAATTTAAGCATTAAAGGGGAGGTACAAGGTCCCCTTCCAGGTAGTCCAGCCCAGAGCTTCAGCGTGTCAGGAATCGAGCTCATGAACAGTCCCTCTATTCCTGGGGAGTGTAACTGATGACCTGGGCCTGCCCTCTGGAGAAAACCCACCACACTCTGCAGTCTTTATCCTTCTGCAAAGGCAGAGGGGAGCCAGCAGGAGAGGAAGCGCCTGGGGCTGGGCACCGGATCAGGCGGGTCAGTTCCACCTTCTAGTGAGGGAGGGGCTGGCGAGCTGAGACTTTAGGGAGGTACGGAGATGTAATCTCAGGATCGAAAATGAAAACCAGGTGGTCATGTCACCGAGCAGCGGGAGGCTGCTGTCAGCTTCCCTTTGCCAACTCCATTCTCATTTCAAGGTGATGATGACCCTCTAGGCACTGAAGTCATTTTCTTGAGGTTTGATCTGGAGCACAGGTTCTCCGGGATGGACTTGGTCAGGGGGTCAGGAGGAGGTGGAATGGGGGAAGAGTTCCAAGAAGTAGCGTCCAGAGTCCCCAGGACCAAGGACCAAGAAAGCAGACATAGGGGTATTTGTGTTGTCTCCTTTTCTAGAGATTTCCTCAAGGCCCCACATCCACACTCCCCTCCTCCCCCTAGATCTCAAACCAGCCCCAGAGAGAATCTGATTAACACAGCCTGGGCTACAGCAAGGACTTTCAAAACTTTCAGGAATTTTTTCAGTGACAATTGAACTTACCCAGAGGGCATACGCATGTTAACAAGGGTGAAAGAAGATGCCTTCAGCCAAAGAAAAAAATTTCAAGCAGTCTGAGCCCAGACCTTGTGGGACAGGAGGGTTTTGGTGTGTCCTATTTTGTGGTCCTCAGATTCCAGTTTTTATTCACCCACATCTCTCTTCGTCTCTCAAGAGGGCGAGCATTTACTGAATCCTCCAGCTGTGTGTGGCATGTTGCTAAGTTTTTAAACATATATGATCAGCAAGCATTTATCTTATTCAAACTTGACAACAATCCTCTGAGGCAGGTTTTAAGAAATCTCGTTTTGCGGGGGGTGGGGGGGTTGTTTATTTTATTTTTTCAGGTAAAGAGAGAGTTAGGCATTTGTCTTGCCAAGAGTGGCAAGACAGTGGCAGAACAGGAACTGGGACGTGGGTCTGGCTGACATCAACCTGCTGGGCGTTCACAAACCTTCCTGAACATTAGGGTCACCTAAGATGCTCACCAAGAATGCAGCTTCTGGAGGCCCGAGCTCAGCCGGCTGATTCAAGTCTGGGAATGATGAGCACAGCCCATCTGCCTCAGGGTAGGGGCCCCTGGCCCACTTCCTCAGAAGCAGGTGGAAAGAAGGTGCCAGACACTCAGTGGGGAGACGTCTCAGGGTCCGCACCTATGGGGGTAGGGAAGGGTGCATGTCGGGCAGTAATAAGTCATGACAAGGCTTCAGTGGAACCTACTGGAAACTCTGAAGCTGGGATACCCCTTCAGAACTGGCCTGAGCTGGAAGAAGGGGACCACACCTTACACCACTTCTTGAGCGACCAGTAGGTGTGAGTTGGCCTGGAACGTGTGGAGGATGTGACCCAGGGCCGGGTAGCCCTCTTCAGAGTGGAGAAGGTAGCCTCCCCAGCTGGCGAAATGGGTCCTTTGGTGATGAAGGGGGATCGGGGCAGAGAACACAACAGGAACGTCTGTATAAAATCCACAGGAAGCATGGAGTCCCGAGGGTGATTAGCATGGGGGAAGGCTATAGACTTGCTTGCGCTCACCAATAGTTTATGAGGACCAGTAGGGGGCAGCAAAGAGCTTTCCAGGTGTGACTCTGGAGCAGTAAGGTGAGGTAGGAGCTTGGTGAACAGCATCACCTGGGAAGGAACTGCAGAGTGCCCAGGGGAACCCAAGCAAGCCCAAGACTGAGCCATCAGCCGCAGAATCTGAGAAGGGATAGAAGGGCGGGACCCAGATTACAAGAAGGTATGTCACGCAAAGTAGTTGGGTGTTACCCTACAGCTGTTGGGAGATCCCCGAGTGGTTTGAAGTCCAGGAAGTGGTACATTTAATGGGTTTTAGGAAGTTTTCTGACTGCAAGGAGGATGCAGGCAACAGGGAAGCAGAGGAGAGGATGCCTTATTAAAGGGCTCCACCTCTTTGCAGTCACGCAAGTTACTTATCCTCATCCAGGTCGGAAAAATTGTGAGAGGTAATAGTACTCACCTTATAGGGTTTCTATACCAAGGAAGAGAGAAGAACTATATAAGATGCTTTGCACAATGCCTGGTAAATAATACCTCTTCACTAAACCTTATTATTTTCATTACGTTTACAGAGATGTTTGCAATTATTTAAGAGGCTGTGGTGACACGTGGTACACTTGCTGAGGAGGATAGTGGGGCCATTCATAAAGACCAGGTGTGGAAGTGGAGGACCAAGTTTGCAGGGAGAGGAGGGGGTCTGCCCAGGAGGCAGACAGGTCTGGAGCCACTGTCCAGGTGGGATAGAGATATTAGGGATCTGAAAGTCGACGGTGTATTAGAAGGAACTATTCCTAGAGGGATATATGAGGTCACCCAGAGAGATGACCAGCCAAATAATTAAGCATGCAATCAAAAAAGAGTTTCAGAGAAGAAAAGGATTTTGCAGAAAGAACCACCAGGACGCTGACATTTTAAGAATGTGAAAGTAGGGGAAAAACAACACACTGTAGCGAATGGGCCAGGCAGGTGTGAGGACAGGTGAGGGCCAGGCAGGTGTGAGGACAGGTGAGGGTAGCAGCCCAGGAGCCAGCAGAGGTGGGTTTTCAAGAAAGAGAAAGTAACCCACAAAGTAAAAGCACAGCACAGATGTCAGGCAGGATGGGGCTGGAGAGGGGAAGTGATGGGCCACTTTCCCAAGAACAACCTTAGTAAAGGCAGAGGCCCAAGTGCAGTGAGCCCAGGAGCTGGGGGTGGAGGAGGAGGAAGTGGAATACAGTCAAGGGAGACACATGGGTGGTTAGGTGGACAACCTAAAGATTTTATTAAGCTATGGGGATGGAGAGATAGCTAGATGG
Source organism: Tursiops truncatus (assembly GCF_011762595.2). Classification (NCBI taxonomy): domain Eukaryota; kingdom Metazoa; phylum Chordata; class Mammalia; order Artiodactyla; family Delphinidae; genus Tursiops; species Tursiops truncatus. Next base: position 74,546,086 of record NC_047050.1, read on the forward strand.
ATAGATGAATGGATGATGGATAGATGGGTGGAGGATGGGTGGATAGAGAGTCTTAGACAGTCAGTCTATCTCTAGCTATAGTTTAAGTCCCACTTAAAGTCACTCTTCTAAGCACTTACCTGTATTATCTCCCTTAATGGTATGAGATGTGTATTGTCTATTTTCCTATCTCTGTGCTAATAGCACAATGTCCTAATTGCCCTATCTTTGTAATAAGACTTTAGTATCTGAAATTCTGCCTTTTTCTCTTCTATATATATTTTAGAATAAGCTTAAGTTCCAAGAGAAAAAAATTAGGCTACTTGGAGCTAAAATTTTAGGTTAATTTAGGCATGATCAGAATCTTACAGCGAATCTACCCTTCCATGAACATAGTATATATAACCATTTATTCTGTCTTCTATTACATCCTTTAATAATATGTCAGAATTCTCTATATAATGGCCTTGCATATTTTTCCAAGGTATCTAATCCTATTACTAGGTCTTTTGTGCCATTACAGTTTCTAAGAAGTTATTATAGCTATGCCATTGATATATGTGGGTTCATGTTGTTTCCAGCACCCCTTTGATTAGTTCTACTTTCCTTTAAGAGTTCTCTTAGACTATCCATGTAGACAACCTTATTCACTTACTTGTAAATAAGGGGGAATTTCTCTCTTCCTTTGTACTTGTTTGCAATTTTTCTCTTTCTTTGTAATTCCTATGTCTCATTCTTTATTCTTCTTGTCTTACTGTGCTAAGTAGGATCTCCAGTAAAAATGTTAAATAGACATGCTGGTAGGAAATATTTGTCCTGTTTTTAATATAATGGAAATGCTTCTAACAGGTCATCCTAAGTATGATGTTTACTGTAATTTAAAAAATACTCTTCAATCAATTAAGGAGTCTCCCTTTTATTTCTATTTTTTTCTATAAGAGCTGTTATCATATATAGGTGTTGAATTTTATTTAATACTTTTTTTCCATGCCAAGTGATATAACCATATCTTTTCTTCCTTAAATATTTTGAGGTTTTGAATTGCCTTAGTGAATGCTCTGGTGTAAACCAATCTTTCTGGGATAAGATGTTGCCATTTGAAATTTATTTAAAGAAAATTTTAAAGCCAATCACCCGGGCTTCCCTGGTGGCGCAGTGGTTGAGAGTCCGCCTGCCAATGCAGGGGACACGGGTTCATGCCCCGGTCCGGGAAGATCCCACATGCTGCGGAGTGGCTGGGCCCATGAGCCATGGCTGCTGAGCCTGCACGTCCAGAGCCTGTGCTCCGCAACGGGAGAGGCCACAGCAGTGAGAGGCCTGCGTACCACAAAAAAAAAAAAAAAAAAAAAAATAAAGCCAATCACCCTAACATGTTATAATATATGGTTATGTCAAGAGCCTTTATATGTATTTTCTGAGAGGTATCATTTGTCTTCAAGATAAAACCACATATCCAGTCATCTCATTCCCCAATTTAAATCTTTCAATGGCTCTCTATTGCCTACTGAAGACAAGATCCTTTGATGTACATGCAAGGTTCTGCATAACATGATCCTCAAATTGTATCTCCAAATTCTCTGCTTATCTCTGGCATCTTTCCTTTGCTCATTGCATCTAACCTGGCATCAAAGCCTGTTACCGTTCCTCTTAAAACATATGTATTATATTATATTTAACATATATTTTATATTTTAGTAATATTTAATATATTATTAATATATGATATATTTAATAATATATAATAAATCTATATGTGCATGTGTGTGTGTGTGTATATATATATATATATATATATAGTAACTAAACTAAGAATCTTTCATCTAGATCGTGGCAATGGGCTCCGAAACAGTTACATGGTGATGTTGTAAAATACAAATTGGTTTATGCCACTCTAAAATCCTTCATTTGGCCCAGTGGTGTGCTGGAGTCTGTTCATATCATCTTCTGAGAGTCAATTGTTAATACTCGGGAATTTCACAAGTCAGTTGTTAAATTGTTGTTAGCTTGAAATTGACCATGGTGGGATTATTCACTCCAGAAAAAAAATGGCAAATACTACAAATCAGTGAATTTTTTTGAAGGCCAATTTTCCAGCACATCACTGAATATACTCCTTTACCCATGACATAAGGACTACAGTCCATGATCAAGTTTCTCTCTACCTTGTGCCCTGGTCAAACCTAGTTCCCAGAACTTTTGTATTTCCTTGATTTTGCAGTACCTTCCTTCTGATTATAATGCATTTCCTCTCCCATCTGCATGCACCTCCTCCCGGACTCAATTCAATGTTCATCCCCTAAGGAAGCACTTACAGGATCCTTCTCTGCATCTCTACAAAAAAGCAATTACATGATTCCCTAGTCATTAGTTTCTGGGCATTTCCTCTCCCATCTGCACGCACCTCCTCCCGGACTCAATTCAATGTTCATCCCCTAAGGAAGCACTTACAGGATCCTTCTCTGCATCTCTACAAAAAAGCACTTACATGATTCCCTAGTCGTTAGTTTCTGCTCCTTAATCTCTAAACTCCTGAAAGGCATACACTCTTCATCATTCATTCATTTATCCCCATGTTTAGTACACTGTCTAGCACATGACAGGTGGCACATAAACTCTGGCCATCTAAGAAAGGAGTAAATAAAAGATGTTTCCACCTTCGTTTTGGTACCCGTGTTTCCCTCATGCTCACCCAATTTCCAAGCCATGATTTCCTGCCATCTCCCCCTGGGCCCGTCCTATAAAGAGAACTGCAGCATGGTACCACTTCTAATCCCACCTTTATCCACAAAGCAGAACTGATGAGTCAACCCCAAATCCAGAGGGAAACAAAACTGAATGGAAAATTTTCTCATCTGACGGAAGAGTACTAGAAAAAGTCACTGGGGCAAAATCATTGTAAGAGATTATTCTAGTTTTCTATTGTTGCATCGCAAACTATCCCCAAATTTGGTGATTTATTTTGCTCTCAGTTTTGTGGGTCAGAGATTCAGAAGGGCCTGGGCTGGGGACTCTTATCCACTGGGTGTCCAGGGGTGCAGCTGGGGTTGGAGGACCCACTTCCAAGTTGGCCTCTCTACACACAAGTTCAGCATCTCTGTTCTTTGGCCCCTCTGTGTCCACGGGACATGTCCTCTGCCAGGGCTTCTCCACGTGGCTTGAGCTTTTCACAGCATGGTGATATCAGGATAGTTGTCCTTCTTCTATGGTGGCTGTCTTCCAGGAGAACAAGGCAGAAGTTGCCAAACTGAGCAGGCAGTCTCAGAGCAAGCGTCGGATTATAACCTGTGTAATCTATTGGTAAAAGCAGTCCCAGGCCAGTCTGAATTCAAGGAGAGAGAAAGCAGACCCCATTTTCAATGGGAAGAGTATCAGATACTTTGTTCATCTTTAACCTGCCACAGAGGTGACTTGCTCTTGTCTGTCTCTGGTGGAAATGAGGATAGCAAAGCTACATTGGCAGGAAAATATGAAGCTCAAAGGTATCCCCCATGGAATGAGTTACTATCTCCAAACAGGTGGAGTAATACCCGGCACCAAAGATTTAATCAAATCCCGAAAGGTGGTGCTGAACATTTTTTTTCCTAACGTTAACCCCAAATCGATCTCAGCTGACTTAACAACCTCTCAACTCACCTCTAGCAATTCCCGAAGTCAGAAGAGTAGACAGAATCTGTTCTCCAACTGTAGCCATTAGAGAAAAAGCATTGCCTCACATATGATGAGCAGTGAGTCATGAAGTATTCTCACTACATCACAGCAAATGGAAAGGATTGAGCCATCTAGCGATGATCAGAATGAAAAGAAATGGCACGTAAGCCACTCAGGCAGACCATCGGAGGGGAGGCAGCAAAAATAGGCACACACACAGACACAACAAGTTTTTCCCAGACATCTGGATTTCAAGGGTTTAATGCGTTTCCTGAGGAATATAAACTTTAATCGCTAAAGGATTTTATGCTTACAGATCATTGCAGTCGAGGTTAAATGGGAAACAGATGGCATACTCAAAAGGGGTGAATAAAAATAATGGAGCAAATAGCCTATTAGCAAAGGGGAGGGAAGCATTGAGGAAGATCAGCATGAGATGGTGAAGTACAAAGGTACAAGCAACAGCAAGAGGTCATTATGACCCGGGGCCTGAGGGGACACAGGGAAGAAGCTGATGCTGGAAGCCAGTAAGAATCGGAACAGTAGGAAAGGGCTGTCTGATGAGAGCTGTGATACGGGGAGAGGAGCCCAACCACTGCCCAACTGTGGTCCAGCCTGTAGAGAGTCTTGGTAACAAGTACCCAGACCTCCCTCTGCTCCCTTCCAGTCTCCTGCTAGTACCTCTTTTTCCTGAATGCAACTGGAAGAAAGGGCCCCGGGAGCCAATGAGACATGGCCCACAGAGGGTAGCCTACTGGAACACAGTGCAGGGTGGAAAAGTATAGGAAGTGGGTCTGGAGACACAGAAGCAGATTACGCAACTGAGTTGGCCTGGTAACAGTATTTGACTTAAATCTGTAATATTTGAATATATGTCAGCAGCTATATCTCTATGGAAGAAGACTCGGAATTATCTTTATCTTCCCCCTTTTATGTACAGAGATTTTTAAATGATTAATCCATTTTATTCTTTGTCTTAAGGTATATGGAAGATTTATTAAATTGACATTATAGAACTCATAGTTTTATTAAGCAGAATAAACATGGTTGACTGTTGAACTATCAACATAGAGGATGGGTTTTACCTAATGATTTCTGATGGAAAGGAGAAATATTAAAGCAATTAAAGGTGAGCTAATAGATATATAGGACAAAAACAAGCCAAACTAAGTATAATTGGTAGCTCTAAAGTAGAAAAACCAACAAAAGTACAGAAGACAAATTTAAAGGTAAACTACAAGGGAATTTCTCTAAAATATAAAAATAACATATGAAGATTGACATGAATCTGTAACTCAGGGAACTGTTTCAAATTTTTCAACTCCATGGCATTTCTTAGTTGATGTATTGAACTCAACAATTAAAAAAAATATAAGGTTCAAGCAGAAAAAATAAATCACATACAAAGGAAGGCAAAATGTCAAGCAGGACTCACACATCTCCAGATCCATATTATATGTCATAAAACAAACAAGCAAACAAAAAAACACCTGATTTCCTGACTCAAAATCCATCACCTGTAGTTTGTGGCACATGGCAAGGGTGTATCAAGAGAACTGTGTGTGATTGGTTAATAATGTCCATGCAATACATACCACACCACACATACATACCAATAGCACTGCAGTGTTCATGCATGTTTCACAAGCATTGTGACTATTCAGAATCATTTAAATGTTTCAGTAGATAACAATCATTTGAAGACATTACTTTGTAATAGTATATGTCTATGTTTAACGCAACTTTTTTTTTTTTGAATTGACATATAGTTGATTTACAATGTTGTGTTGTTTTCTGGTGTACAGCAAAGTGATTCAGTTATATCTATCTATCTATATATGTATACACACATATTGTTTTTCAGATTCATTTCCATTATAGGTTATTAAAAGACCATGAATATAGTTCCCTGTGCTATACAGTAGGGCCTTGTTGTTTATCTATTTTATATATAGTAGTGTGTATCTATTAATCCCAAACTAATAATTTATCCTCTGCCTCCTTCCCCCATTGGTAACCATAACTTTGTTTTCTAGGTCAACACATCATTTCTTAATTCCTATAGTAAAAGGAAAACTGAAAAGAATATATCTAGCTGACGTGAGAATATACCTAGATGATTAAATCATCTAATTTAATTTTAGGTCACTAAACCCTCTTGTAAACTGATAGGTCTAAACTTTAGAAATATTGTTTGTCCAGAGCAGAGCAGGACACAAGAATTCCAGGAAAAATCATCTTCTCTTGCTCCTTCATGGATATTCCCTGTTGTTTAGAAGAGCTGGTCTCAAATCTGGTGTCAACTCTCTGGTGTATCTCAGTGAGCACAAGCAATCTGAGGTTAATGACCATTCAATAACTGATGTACTTTATAAATAACTTGGGGGAAAATTCAAGGTTACATCTGTGAAAGCATCCCTCTTGCTTGTATCCTTATAGGTTTTCTTAAAGTGTTATGTCGGATATCACCCACATCCTGGGGCTTGCTCTGTGCCCCAGAGGCTGACCTGAATTTCACACATCAATGGATTCTGTGGGAGACTGCAAGCGGTAGCCACACATCCCTCCCCTCCCTGTATCCATACCCTTTTACAGCATGGCTTTGTGGTTCTTCTCATCAAGAGGTAGAGTCTATTTCTCCACCTACCTCTCCTCCCTCAGCCCCCAGAGTCTGAACTGGCTTATGATTGACTTTGGCCTTTAGGATAGAGCAAAAGTAAAATTGTGGGAGTTCTGAGCCTAGATCTGAAAAGGCCTTAAACTTCTGCTCTCTCTTAGAACCCGACAGCACCATATGAGGAAGCCCGGGCTCCCTTCCCTGAGAATCAGAGATGAAACGGAGACAGAGGTCCGGCCGGGAGCCAACACCAACTGCCAGACATGTGGGTGAGGCCACCTGAGCCTATCCTGCCCCAGGTGAATTGCTAGATGATGCAACAGGAGGAGCGAACTTGGGAGTGACATCGGGAGACCCGCCCAGTTGAGCCCATTCCAAACTGCTGACCGACAGAATCTTAAATTTCAAGAAAATTCAGTGAAATTTCTAGGGGCCTGGTGGTCTGGGGCATGTTGATATATTCCTTCCAAGGTGAACGACAGGTTGCTGCATCTGGTCCCTCCTACGACCATAAAATAGGCACAATGCCTAGTGGACCTCTTTGGATCTTAGAGGCCACGTATGCCTAATTTTTCAGGCTACTCTCACCCATTTTCCAAGTAACATGAAGGCTGCCCATGTTGATTAAGAACCAGAGGGAGAAAAGGCACTGGATCAGGTCAAAGCTGTCGTTCAAGCTGCTCTGGGCCTGTGGCCAGGTAAGCAGCAGATCTGATGGTGTTCGAAGTCTCCAATAGGTACAGATGCTTTGTGGAGCCATTGGCAGGCCCCACGGAAGAATCACCACATGAACCTTGAAGGATTTAGCACTCTATGCCATCCTCTTCAGATCCTATTCTTCTGAGAGTCCCTGGCTTTCTACAAGCCCTAGTGTATAGCAAATGCTTGGGCAAAACCCACCAAATTACTAGGCAACCTAAGGCCCCCATCATGAACTGGGTGTTGTCTGATCCAGTACGTTGTGAAGTGTGTCCTGCACTGAAGCACTCCATCATCCAGCGGAAATGGTGTGTACAAGATTGGACTAATGGGAACTGAAGGCTCGAGGAAATTGCATGGGCAAGTGGCAATGATTCCCATGACTCATCCTCTGCCTACATCACCTCCCCTCTCTCAGGTTAGTACCCATTGCCTCATGGGCAATTCCCCATGACCAGTTAACTGAGGAAGAAAACAGGCAAGCCTTGTTTACAGAGAGTTCTGCACAAGTTAAGATTCTGACACTAGCCAAAAATGGACAGAGGCAGGGCCTCAGCCACGTTCAGGAGCAGACCCAAAGGAAAGTCAAGGCAATAAAGGGAAATGCTTGCAGGGGCCAGAGCCTCAGGCAGTGAACCTCTGGCTATATCCACTTGGCCTAAAAGAAGAGACGATCAGAGGTCTACATCTACACTGGCTCATGAACGTTGACTAACAGTTTGGCTGGAGAGTCAAGGACTTAAAAGTAAGATGCTTGGGAAATTGATCACTAGGAGGTCTGGGGAAGAGCTATGTGGATAGACCTCTCTGAATGGGCACAGCCATGAACGTGTTTGTGTCATGTGTGAATGCGCCCCAAAGAGCAACCTCAGTAGAGGAGAGTCTTAATAATCAGGTGGATGAAATGACCCAATTCTCTGGATGTCTGTTGACCTCTTTCCCCAGTCAGCTTGTCTTTAACAAATGGGCCCATGGACACAGGGCATGGCGGCAGGAAAGGAGATTATGCATGGGCTCAGTGACATGGACTTAAACTCATCAAAGCCAGTCTGGCTGCAGTCACTTGTGAATGCCCCCACCTGCCAACAGCGTAGACCGAAAGCGAGCCCCTGCTGTGCATGGGAGTTGGGTCAAAACACTGTGGATGGGCAGCTGCATGATTTAATGGAGAGAACCAGGAACTAGGAATGAAGAGTTTCAGGTTTCCATTTCTTCTCCCAACAAACAAAACATTAACAGCTACATGGGTAAGGAGGTGATGATAGAGGAGAAGGTTGAAGCTGGAGTCAAGAGCTGAGATCCTGGGTGGGCAGGGGTCAGCTGGGAGATCCTGATACAGCTAGGTGCCATTTCATGGGTTGGGGCTCTGTGGACCGTGTTAGGAAGCCCGGACAACAATGACCTGTGGGGTCCTGGAGGCAGTGATGCTGTCTCCTGGGCATCACTCACTAGCTCTGTGACCTTGGCCATGTCTCTGGTCCCCTCAGAACCTCAGTATCCTTATCTGTCAACTGCAGGGCTGCCCAGGAAGGTTAAATGAGATACATCATATGTAAAGTGCATGGTGCGGCGTGGGTGCCGATACGCTTATGCTGTGATCCCGGGTGAATGTCCTTACCCCGTTTCTAGGGCTCTCAAACACCAACGTTGAACTAGGCCAGTGACTACTAAACTGAACAAGCCTCAGAATCACCCAGGAACTTGTCTAAACTACAGAATCCTGGGGCCACACCCAGGTCTACTCGTGTAGAATGTGCAGGGGCAGGACCTGGGGCCTATACGGTCAAACAAGCCCACCAGGGATTCTGATCCAAAGACGGCTCCATGGACAGGGTTGGAAGCCACTGCACAGATGCTCTCCAGGTCCAGGGCCTGCACGCCTCAGGCTCCGGGCTGTATGGTCCTCTGGAGGTCACTCTGCACACCACCTATGTTCAGATCCACCTCCAGGCTCTGGCCGAGTCAGTGTAGATTACAGTGGACACCTTCTGTCTCCATCTGTCTGCTTCCTAATCTAATTATCACAACAACCAGATGTGACAGGCTCCCTCTCAAACCCATTTAAACATCTCCGAAGGCCCCCCTCAGTATTCCAGCCTTCTCTAACTTTCCCTCTCCCTCCTCTGGTGGGACACCTCGGCTCCTGGCCCTCTCCCTATGCCAATTAGCCGTGAGGTATCCTTCTGCTGAAATAACCCGATTATGGGGCACTGAATAGCAGCCACAGACTGTCACAATCAAATCCTCGTCCCCAGAGAAAAGAAAGTCTACCCTCTCAGCATCCTACGGGGTCAGCCTCCTGGAAAACGATGGCATCTTCCTCGGACAGCAGTACTTCTGAGCCCTTCGGTGAGTCTGTGCCTCTCTTAGTATCTTTGAAGCTGGGATGGATGTAAAGGTCTCTTTCCCCCACAAAATGCACATGTGTGCATTGATTCGTAGTCAATTTCCAGAGTTCATGGCCCCTCGGAGACCATCCCTGGACCCCTGGCCCTACTGTGTCAGCAGCTGACATGACCTGTCTGGACCCCACCACTCACCATGCACAGTTTATACATCCCCTTCCATACATTTCCCTATTCTGGAATTTTCTTTCCAAAATAGTAAGTGGGAGCTTACTGTTCCCACCATTCCCATTGTCGTCTTTTCACTTTACAGTACTTCCTGGCCACCTTCTCTTGTCAGTAATAGCCCTCCATCTACTATTTTTAATGCCCCACCAATCCCATGGTGTGGATTTTTCTTAACCACAGATGGGCATTTAAATTTTTCTCCTCCACTTTCAGGCAAATCACACATCCCTGGAAGAGAGAGAATTAAGAATTCGGCATAAAAAACATTGATCAGGGAAGGCTTCAGGGAAGAGAAAACAACATTTTAAAACACTGCTGACCACAGAGCAAATCCCATTGAAACCAACAGACCTGCCCTAGGTCCCCCTTGCCTACCAGAGTGCGTGGTCCTCAGAATGACCTGATTAAGGCCACCGCCATCTGGCCCCATCAACCATTCCAACCTACACCAGGAGTACTGCAAACCCTGGCTTGTTTATGATTTCCTGAACGTGCTGTGCCTTTCCTCCTGCTATTTCCTTTCTGGAACTCTCCGTCTTTCCCTCTCCCTTAAGCTGGAGCTCAGACTCCCTCCGGGAGCCCCACCAGAGAAATTTACATATTAAAGGCTTAAAGAGGAGCTACAGGAAAGGGACTGATTTAACTCCCATTCACATTCCGCACGTTCTCCTGTCTCTTCCTTCTACACCTGGCCTCCCTCTGTGCCAGTTTCAGGGGCGGGAGAGGGAACAGGCAGGCCCAGCTCCTCCCTTCCTGTGACTTGCAAACCCTCCCTCCAGTGGACAGGCCATGGTTCTGAGCATCTGAGCCACGGTCTTTTTGTGGCTTGGATTTCCTCTGGTCTGTAGTCATCCTGGACTGTCTTAAATAACAAAATTCCACTGAGTAGATTTTAAAGATCTTATTGGCTCCATTCAATGATTAAACCCAGCAGCATCCAATGTAGCAAATGGAAAGGAGTTCTGAGGAGCTGTACAAAGTGAAAGACTTTTACGGGCAGAAGGGAGCATGACATGGATGTTATACTAGACAAAACAGCAGACTGGTTGTGTCAAGGTCACGTTCCTTTAGGGGATGACAGGGGTCAGTCCGGCAGATGACCTCACTAGTGCTCATCAGGTGATTCCTGATTGATTTATGATTCCATTTCTGAGTGAGTAATTAAGGTGAGTCTCTGTTTGGTGACGCAGGACTTAGCATAAGTGACTCCATTCTGGGCCTGTCGTCTTGTTTTTAACAACTTCAACAACGGTCCAGCAAGCTGGACCGTCCTCCTTTTCTGAGGACACACCTTGACTCCCTTCCTCTCACCAAAGAGCTCTGCACAGGTGGGGCTGATCAATGCCGATCACCTACATCCTGGGATCGGGGTTTGGCGGAGGACAGGTCACGTGACCCAAACGGCCAATCCGAATTCGTCCTTGGGGGTTGCTATTTCAGGTGCTGGAGGAGGGGCTCCTTTCCCCTAACAGTGCAGAGCTGGGACTTACCCCGCGAAGAGGAGGAAGACGCCGAGGCCACTGACTGTGCAGAGACCAGCAGAGCTTCCCAGGTGGACAGAGAGGAGGGTCAGGTGGGTGTCGAGTCCTCAGATCAAGTCCCTGAGGTGGTCGCTGCCCTTCCCTGATTCTCTGAGCGGCCCCAGACTGCTTTCCAAACCACGGAATGGTAAATTCCTCTTCTTTTTTTTAAACTTAAATTACTTTGACTCGGGGTCCTGACACTTGAAAAGAAGCACTGACAATTATATACACGGTTTAGCAGCTAGATTGGTCCTTTGTGTTTCGTTAAAAGGTTCTGCGTTCTCCGAGCCCTTCCAGCTCTCTGAGCTCGTCTTGTTCACCCAAGTCCAGGACAGGCATTTTTTTCTGCGCCTCAAAAACTCAAGGACTTTTGCAGGCATTTTCCACTCAACTTAAGATTCTCTCTGCCCAGGTCTTCTCACAGCTATAGCTTCACAGCTGTGTTGCTGACATCCAAAGAGTGCCTGGCGATAAATATCTGGCAGATAAATGAATGAGCAAGGTGACAAATGAAGGAATCAATATAGAGAAAAAGGCTCAGATTTTGAAAGAGATGCCCTAGAATTACATCAGCTCCACCGCTCATAAGCTTAGTTTTCCTTGGGAAAAATAATTAATGTTGTGAGACTCAGTGTTGCTACTTGCAATGGGGAAAGTATTCACACACGGTATTGCTTTTACAATTTTTTTATTTTAACAGATCTTTATTAGAGTATAATTGCTTCACAATACTGTGTTAGTTTCTGTTGTACACCAAAGTGAATCGGCCATATGCATGCACATGTCCCCAGATGCCCTCCCTCTTGAGCCTCCCTCCCCTCCTCCCTACCCCACCGCTCTGGGTCATTGCAAAGCACCGAGCTGGTCTCCCTGTGCTACGCGGCTGCTTCCCACTAGCTATCTACTTTACATTCAGTAGTATATGCAGCTCGATGCTACTCTCACTTCGCCCCAGCTTGCCCCTCCCACCCCGTGTCCTCAAGTGCATTCTCTATGTATTCATCTTTATTCCTGCCCTGCAACTAGGTTCATCAGTACCATTTTCTTTTTTTTTTAGATTCCGTATATAGGCGTTAGTATTCGGTATTTTTCTCTTTCTGACTTACTTCACTCTGTATGACAGACTCTAGGTCCATCCACCTCACTACAAATAACTCAATTTTGTTTCTTTTTATGGCTGAGTAATCTTCCATTGTATATATGTGCCACATCTTCTTTATCCATTCATCTGTCGATGGTCATTTAGGTTGGTTCCATGTCCTGGCTATTGTAAATAGTGCTGCAGTGAACATTGTGGTACGTCTCTTTTTGAATTATGGTTTTCTCAGGGTATATGCCCAGTAGTGGGATTGCTGGGTCATATGGTAGTTCTATTTGTAGTTTTTTAAGGAACCTCCACACTGTTTTCCATAGTGGTTGTATCAATTTACATTCCCACCAACAGTGTAGGAGGGTTCCCTTTTCTCCACACTCTTTCCAGCATTTATGTTTTCTAGATTTTTTGATAATGGCCATTCTGACCAGCATGAGGTGATACCTCATTATAGTTTTGATTTGTGTTTTTCTAATAGTTAGTGATGTTGAGCATCTTTTCATGTGCCTCTTGGTCATCTGTACGTCTTCCTTGGTGAAATGTCTATTTAGGTCTTCTGCCCATTTTAGTATTGCTTTTTGATTGATTTATTCTTTACCTCCAACAAGACTGGAAGATGTGAAAGTTCCGTGTTAACTGCAATGTGCGGACCGTATGATGATGTTGTTGATCACCACAGCCAGCAATGACTTAACTGCATGCTGTATTCTATAGACATTGTGCTGACAGCTTTATTCCGTTAATTAATTTAACCCTCACCAGGACCGTTAGGCAGGCATCAATGTACCATCTTAATGATGAGAGGTCGAAGCTTAGTGGTATAAGTAGTATCCTGAGGTCACAGCTGGAAGTGTGGAGCTTGGGATTTGAATTGATCACAATCTACAAGAAGATGCTGAGCAAACTGCACCAAGCAGCTGGTCGATGGTTGGACCAGGTGACCTAACGGTACCTTTGAACCCTGGGATTCTGCGAACTTGGTGCTCAAGCAGCTCCCACTTCTAATCTATTTCTCCAGGGCAGCTGTGCTTCCTCTTGACTCATTTAATCAGCCCGTCACTCAGCTGGGACTCAAGACGCCCTGATCATAGATAGACCTTCGGGTGAATTCAGGATGTGCCGTCACTGGGGAAGAGTGCTGTTGGCTTCACCTGTGGGCGCTGGACCCAGGATGCCTGAACTTGAACGAGCGCTGCCTCTAACTAGCCTCACAACCTTGGGCAGGTTATTAACCTCCTTTGCCTCCGTTTCGCCAGGATAAAAGGGGAAAAAACAAGAGCCCCTCCTCACAGAGTGTTTGTGAAGATTCCATGAGTCAACATAACTAAAGCGCTTGAACAGGTGTCTGGCCCGTTGTGAGCATTCGACAAACGTTCGCTATTAAAAATAGAGCTATGTAGAAATGTAAAGAAAGTCAGAATTAGCAATCCTGTATTATACAGCCCCCCCTGGGAAAAGAAAATCAAAGTCATTTCAGGGTCAGCTCACGTAGTACAATACTCTTTTGAATCCTTGAATTTCTTTTATAGCAGTCATCTATTCACACATTCATTCAGGGGAAAAAAAGCCTTAGTTAACGTGGCTAAGACGCCCACCCCTCCCTCTCTCCCACATGAGATGCATTCAATTAGTAGCATGCTGAAGCAAGATGGAGAAAATTTTGTTACGCAGAATTCCTCCCAGCAAGACAGTGAGGCAGCCCTGTGTGTATAGTCAGGAGAAATCCTATGGTAAGGCTCCTGCGCAGGGGACCCGTCTCTAAAGTTCCTTGTAAATTGCCTTCTAAGAAGGAGGTGCCCTGCTAGGAGGTGGCCCCTTTGTTTGCAGAGCACCAGGTGGATCTGTACAGGTAAGTTTGGGGAGACATGCTCATCTTTGCTTAACGATGGAGGTGGGGGAGACTTTGATAATAGAATAGGGGCCGGAATCTCCAAAGAAAGAGAGACTTAGAAGCTTGATGTTACCGAGGGAGCAGGTGGAGAGAACAGAGGGAAAACACAAACAACTAAACAATCCCAGAAGAGGTACAGATGCTCGAAAGAAATATTTCTTCCACGCTGCTCCAAAGGGTGAGCTATAAGGACCTGGGTGAAATTTCTAAGATGACACTTATCTTTCATATAAGGGAGATTTATTTTTACACACTCACAAGTTCAAAAATGAAAGTTACTACTTGGAGAGGTGATGAGCTCTCCAGTAATGGAGGCATTTAAGCAGCGAGGGGTTAGTCTTTGAGGTGGAATTGGCTTGGGATTCACCTGTTTCAAAAAGAGAAACGTTGACTCGTGATTCTAAATCCTGCCCCGAAGAGGGTGTAATCCTAGGGCCCGTCCTCCATCTCCCCCGTGAAATCTTAAGGGGATAATTAAATTAAAATGAGGCTACCAGGGTGGGCCCTAATCCAATCTGTCTGGTGTCCTTATAAGAAGAGATTAGGACACAGGCACACAGAGGAAAGACCCTGCGAGGACACACAGAGAAGACGGCCATCTACAAGTCAAGGAGAGAAGCCTCAGGGGAAACCAACCCTGCTGATACCTTGATCTTGGACTTGTAGCTTCCAGAGTTATGAGAGAATTAACTTCTGTTGTTTAAACTATCCAGTCTTTGGTATTTTGTTACGACAGCCCTAGCGCATGAATACAGAGGAGAAGTGACATCTGGGCAACCTTTTTTGACAGAAGGGGCGCCTAAGCCTTGAAGAGATAAAGCGATTTGCCCCAAGGTAAATGATGAAAGTGCTTTCAACGAAGTATGTCTGATTCTAGTGCCTGTACTATTTCTGTTCTTCTGTGCTGCTTCTTAAGTGCAGGATACCATGTTCAACAACTGTAGGAAATAATAGGAGCTGGGAACCTTGAGCAAATTATTCCCTCAGTAAGCATCCCATCCCTGCTTGAATACCTCCATTGCTAGACAGCTCACCACCTAGTAGAGAAGCCATTTCCTTTTTTTAAAAATTTTATTTATTTTATTTATTTTTGGTCACGTTGGGTCTTCATTGCTGCACGCAGGCTTTCTGTAGCTGTGGCGAGCGGGGGCTACTCTTTGTTGCGGTGCATGGGCTTCTCATTGCAGTGGCTTCTCTCGTTGCGGAGCACAGGCTCTAGGTGCGCAGGCTTCAGTAGTTGTGGCACGCGGGCTCAGTAGTTGTGGTCCACGGGCTCTAGAGCGTGAACTCAGTAGTTGTGGTGCATGGGCCTAGTTGCTCTGCGGCATGTGGGATCTTCCCGGACCAGGGCTTGAACCCATGTCCCCTGCATTGGCAGGTGGATTCTCAACCACCGTGCCACCAGGGAAGCCCCATTTCCATTTTTGAACATCTGAGCATGTAAAAATAAATCTTCCTTATGTGGGAAATAAATGTCATCTTAGAATATTCACTCAGTTCTTTACATCTCTCTCTTTGGAGCAGCATGGAAGAAGTATTTCGTTGTGTCCCTGGAAAGTGCTTCAAGTTCCATTACAGGACAGTTATATCCATATTGTCTCTCTCTTCTCAAAACAAAGCAATGACAGTATCATGAAAGCATCCTCATATGACAATAAGTCCAAATTCCTTCTTTCTAACACTAAAATTAGGTCACCAGAGAGTTGCCTAGTCCCGTTAGTCAAACCATCCTTAAAAAATGGACAAGCATGATTTGAAATGAGTATAATTTGGCATCCTTACCAATTCAGAGGCACAGGAAATTATTCACCACCAGTTTGCCTTCTCCTTGAGCCAAAGACATATTGGGAGTGACCTGGAGCATGGACTTGGGCTGCCAATGGATGAAGCAATGAAGTAAAAACCACCATCTGTTAAGTGGAAATGAGAGCCCCTGAGAGGAGCCTGGAGGAAGTGGCTTGTCTCAATGCAGAGCCATGAGATGGGCGCCTGCAAAAACCACAGTGAGGAAGAGTCCCGTAGGAAGCTCCATCCCCACCATGCACTCCAGCACATGGCATGGACGGGGGAGTGTGCAGCGTGGTGCTGGATTTCCCGGGAATGCTGGCTGTGGCCAGGATGCTCTAACAGTGGGGAGGGACGTGTGGCAGCCTTTCCATCTTTCCCATTCCCTGGCTGTCATCCCCTCAACTCCAAGGTTCAAGACATTCCAGATAGTTGTCAAGGCCATGTCAAGGTCCCCACCAAGGAGGGAAGGAAGCGTGATGCTCTCTGAGCTAGGCTGGAGCCCAAAGTGCGACCAGTGACCACAGGGGTTATGTAAACATCCCTGAAGAATTTTGACTCGATTGAGCCAAAGGACCAGAAGGTACAACCCGGGGCCAAAAGATACACTGAAAATGGTCAGGAGTGCCGAGCAGAAAAGAAGAGTTTGCGTGACTGCCGTGCAGGCGTTTAAGGAACATAATATTAGTTGTGGCTATTTGATGCCAAGACCTGGGAGAGATGTGTATTTTCAAATACTTTTACGCTAGATATAGTTTTCTACTTTCAAATGCATGCAAATATGCAAAGAAAACTAATAAAGAGATGCAGAGTAAAGAGTCTCAGAGAACTGGCTTTAATTAAATTCCCCCATTAAGTGTTTCTTAATGGCTTCTTCGAATGTGCCTGAACATTCACTACGAAGTACATTAAAACCTTTTTTCTCTCATGAGAGCAACAAAGAGGATGAAGCACCTCAATGAGCTTCAAATAAATGGACACAACTGACGTGAAAACAAACAAAATAATGAAAACCAGGAGCCGCCCCCCACCACGCACTAAAATCTGACAAAGTTTTATTGATGGACACAATGAAGATGTGAATAAACAGGGAACTGTTACCTGCTCCCAACTAGACACACTTAATAGTGTAGAATTATCAGCTCTTCTCAGATTAACTTATGTTTATACAACTCCAACATAAATCTTAGTGGGACACTTTGAAATTTCACGAACAGTTTCTAAAGTTTATCTGGAGAAAAGGAAACATAGGATACTATCCAAGATATTTTTTAAAAAAAGAACCCTGGGGCTTCCCTGGTGGCGCAGTGGTTGAGAGTCCGCCTGCCGATGCAGGGGACATGGGTTCGTGTCCCGGTCCGGGAAGATCCCACATGCCGCGGAGCGGCTGGGCCCGTGAGCCATGGCCACTGAGCCTGCGCGTCCGGAGCCTGTGCTCCGCAGCGGGAGAGGCCACAACAGTGAGAGGCCCGCGTACCGCAAAAAAACAAAAACAAAAAACCCTGGGTGGAAGCCGCCCCTCCAGGTAGCAACTGTAATGAATCTAAGATAATTTGAACAGTATGGTAATGCAATATTACTAGCCCCTTGGTGCCAGTATGGTCATAAACAAAGTGCATATCAGGCCCTAATACTGCACGATGGTCTTGAGCAGGGGTCAGCGAAGTTTTCTGTAAAAGGCCAGATAATAAATGTTTAGACTTTGTAGGCTATCCAGTCTCCATTGAAACTATTAAACTCTGCTGTTTGTAGCATGAAAGCTGCCATAAACAATATAAAATGTGTGCCTGTGTTCCAATAAAACTTTATTCACGAGAACAGGCAGCAGGCTCAGTTTGGCCCACGGACTGTAGTTTGCCACCCCTGGTGTTTGCTCAAAATCTAGCATTCAGTTACACGCATGTACAATTGTCATGGAACTCAGAGCTTTTCAGACTTCTTAGGTAGAACTCCGTGGTAGATTGCTCACAAAAGAAAAAAAAAAAGGGGCCACAATTCTTTGCAGCATCTCCCAACAAGAGTGTAGTCTACTTTCCCACCCTCTGACTTGCTTTGCTTTGATGTCACGTCATTTTAAGCCTGGGCCCCAAGAGGAGTTGCAAGCTTTTTCTGTCACTCTTAGAATTCAGTTTCCATGGCAACAGGTCTAGTTTCCCTTGTTGGAGGATTCTATGTGGAGGAGAACGCTGGTGCCCCAGTTGAGTTTCTGCTGGCCTCCAGCCATTCTGGGAGTTGAACGAATTCACCAATAAGCCCCAGTCAAGGTCAGCTAAGCCTGGATAGATAAGCAGACTACCTAGCGGAGCCCAGCCCAGGTACTGACCCACAGACTCATAACGTCCACAAGTGATGTTAGGCTAAACCACTACATTTTGGGGATGATTTGTATGTAGTAAAAGCTGATTAAAACCATTCTGCCATTGAACATGTGAAACAAACCTATTTCACAATGTAGATTTTCCAAAGGTAAGAACAATTAGAAAATCGACTGTGCTTTTGTTTGTACACTTGTTCTTAATACCTCTTTGCTTAACTAGCTTCTCCTGCTTTGATGTCTGATTTGATTGCATGAATATACTTGAGAGGATTAGATTCTTCGTCCCAGATATACTGTGGGGATACAGGCATGATTTCGAAATACCTAATCTACTAGAACCTGTTATCAAGGCATAATCATTTTTGTTTATGACCATATTGGCACCGAGTGGCTAATGATATTGCATTAATTGTCTCGGACTGATAAAGCAGATTATCGTGTGAATAATGTGTTTATGTCTGGACCAGTAGGACAAAATGATAGTACGCTGCATGGTACAAGGTTTTTCAATAGTTTAGAATGAGACACGTGAAAGGAAATTAAGTTTCCATGTGGCAAAGAGAAGTAAAGGCATGAAAAATTCAACAAGACTTGTCCTACAGCAGCTGGGATCATCGGTGTTACAATCAGCATTTCATTCCAGCAAAAGAACTGCATCTATCATACTAGTGTTATCCTTTTGAATTTCAGTGTTTTCTTGTGGTTTCGGTATTTGCTTTATAAATTTTCTTTGTTTCTGTTGCTGTGTTAGGAGTTTGTTATTCTCTCAGAGTAAGGGCAGAGCCTTTAACTCTGCTAACCCCACTTCTGATACGATTCAGGGGGATAACCTGGATTAGATGCCAACAGACAGAGGAAATCTCTTCCCTTGTCTGGGCTTCAGTCAATAACTAAAATAAAATACTCTGACTTGAACTGTGGTTCTCAAACTTCAGTGAACCTGTTTAAAATGCATAGTTATGAGCTTCCTCTCCAGAAAATCTCATTAAGCAGTGGAGGGTAAGACAAAAACAAAACGGGAGGCAAAACCAACAGAATGTAAGGTAGAAATAGACAATTCACCAAAAATGACTGAATACTTTAATGCCACATTTCAATAACGTAGAGAACAACTAGACAGGAGATAACAAGGAAGTAGAAAACTTGAACATGGTTAACCAAAACTGGACCTAACAGACATCTGTAGAATACTCCTTCCAACCCTAGCAGATACACCACCATCTCAAGCACACCTTCTCCAGGATAGACCATGCATTAGGCCATAAAGCAAATCTGAATAAATTTAATAAAAGAAGTGAAATCATACAAAGTATGTTTTCTGACCACAGTGGAATGAAATTAGAAATCAATAACAGAAAGAAATTTGGGAAATTCACAGATATGTTGAAATGAAGCAATACATTCCTAAATAACCAAGAGGTCAAAGAAAAAAATCACAGGGGGAATTAGGAAATACATTGAGACGAGTGAAAACAAAAATACAACATACCAGAGCTTATGGGATTCAGCTAAAGCAGTGTTTAGAGGGAAATTTATACCTATAACTGCTATATTAAAAAAAGAGATCCCTCAAGTTGGTAACTTCCCACCTTAAGGAAATAGAGAAGTAAGTGCTAACTAAACCTGAACCAAGCAAAAGGAAGGAAATTAGATTAGCAGAGATCAATGAAATAGAGAACACAAAAATGATAGAGAAAACCAATAACTTGTTCTTTGAAAAGATCGACAAAATTGACAACCTTCTTTGTTATAAAGCAGAAACTAACACACCATTGTAAAGCAATTATACTCCAATAAAGATGTTAAAAAAAACCCTACACATTCAAAAAAAAATGACAACCTTTAGGTAGTCTGACCAAGAAAAAGAGAATACTCAAATAACTAAAATCAGAAATGAAAGAGATGTTGCTATAGACTATACAGAAATAAAAAGTATTAAAAGGAAGTACTATGAACGAGTTTATGCCAACAGATTAAACATCCTAGATGAAATGGACAAATTCCTAAAAAGACATACCCACTAAAACTGACTCAAGAAGATAGAAATCTGAATAGACCTCTAGCAAGAAGAGATTGAATCAGTAATTTAAAAACTTCCAACAAAAAAGTCCAGGACAAGCACCCTTGGTGAAGTCTACCAGTCATTTAAAGAATTAATACCAATTTTTCTTGAATTCTTGCAGAAAAATAGAAGAGAACACTTCCCAACTCATTCAGTGAAGCCAGTATTATCCTGATACAAAAATCAAACTACAACATCACAAGAAAACTATAGATCAATATCCTTTGTGAATATAGATACAAAATCTTCAACAAATTACTAGCAAACCAAATCCAGCAACATATAAAAAGGATTATACAAGCCAACCAAGTGGGATTTATCCCAGGAACACAAGATCGGTTCAACATTCAAAAACTATCAATGTAGTACACCATATTAATAGAATAAAGGACAAAAACCACGTGACCACCGCAACAGATGCAGAAAAAGCATCTGACAAAATTCAACACCGTTTTATGATAAAAACACTCAACTAATCAGAAATAGAAGAGAACATTTTCAACCTGAGAACGAACGTGTGTTTAGCAAGGTTACAAGGATACATGATCAATGTTAAAAAAAAAACTCCATTTCTTTTTTTTTCTTTTTAACATCTTTATTGGAGTATAATTGCTTTACAATGGTGTGTTAGTTTCTGCTATATAACAAAGTGAATCAGCTGTACATATACATATATCCCCATAGCTACTCCCTGAAAAAACTCCATTTCGATATACTAGCAAGGAACCATCAAAAATTGTAATTAAAAAAAAAAAAACAATACTATTGGGTCTTTCACTTCCAGGAAGATGGAGAATGAGTTTTTGCCTATTCCTCCCACTAAGTACAACAGAAACACTTGGACATTATATGCAAGATAAACAGAAGGACTCTGAACCATGGAGAGAAGGCAGACCAGTTAGGAACCTCAGGACTCCAGGAATGACAAGGTAGTGATCTCCCTGGGCTTTCTTTCTACCTCATGTATCCCAGACTTGGAGCTGAAGAACATAGCAACTCAGACACCCTAGTGGCTGCAACCAAAAAACCCCAACGAAAGCCTGTTCTCTTTAGCCAAAGGGCCAGGAAAGAGGCAGCCTAGCAAGACAGAAACCTTTTAGAAAATAACCACCCAACTCTATACAAACACCGCAGGAAAAAACTGGCCACCCACCCACGCCAACATGTGGAGCTGGATTTCCTCTAGCCTTTGGAGGCTGTGATGAGGTTCCCCTCCCTCTCACTGGGATGAAGAGCCAGGGCTGTCATCCCTGCCCACCTGTAATGAGGCACAAGTCCCCCTTCCCCAGGTCAGTGGAGGCCACATGGGCAGCCGGAACTCCCATCCCCACCCAGCAGTAAGTAGGAGACCTCGGGTGTCAGGGGGGATCTTGAACTTGTGCCTCCACCTGGTAGAGAAAAGCTGGTGGGAACGTAAAATGGTACAATCATGATAGAAAACAGGCTGTTTCTTAAGAAGATTAACATTCACCTGCCTTTTGATCTAGCTGTTCCACCCACAGGTTGCCCCCCAACCCCAAATAAATGGAAGTTTGTGTCCACACAAAGACTTGTGCACACACACCCCTAGCTGCTTCGTTTGTAATAGTCAAACACTGGAAAACAGCCCAAATGTCCATCAGTGGGTGAATGAATAGACACGATTTGGTATATGTCCACGCAATGAAATAGCCCTTAGAAGAAAGAGAAAGAAACGGATGAATCTCAAACGAATTATCCTCAGTGAAGGAAAGCCAAATGAAAGAAGTACATACTGCATGGTTCCATTTTAAAAATTCACTACCCTAGGATGACAGAAAGCAGATTGGTGGTTGCCTGGGAACCTGACAATATGAGGTTCTGCATGTAAGGCAGAGACCACTTAGGGAGACACGGAAAACTTGGGGGAAAGTGATGGATTTGTTCATTACCTTCATTATCCATGTTCATCCTTACGGACTAGAACAAGAGGGTCTGGAATATTGATAAATTAGATGCCTTTATTAGTTTTAAAAAAGATCAATTTCTCCTTTATCTGAATTTAAAAAAATTATAAAGGTAAGATTTGGGCCAAAATCTAGGATCTTATCACTCAACACTCCTGAAAAGCTTTGTACTGTGAAAGCAGACCACCTTAATAAATGTGCGTCCTATTTGCACAGGTCTGCTAGCTGAATCCTGAATGTTTCAGTTCAGAAACTAGGGCTGAACACTGGAGCCAACAGAGCTGAAATTCTCTGAATCCAGGGAAACCAATTAACACCTTTGCATGCAATAAACTGGAATGCATAATGGATCATGACTTTAAATTTATTTTGATAAATGGTCCAATAATTAGAAGTTCAAATAAATAATTCATCCTCCTTTCTCCCTCAGCATGACAGCTTGGAAGATATACGATAAGCTGAAATCGTGGTGCAGTCTTCAGCGGCTCCTTTTACGGGATTCCAGGCTTAAAGGCATGACCGGAATGGCTCCTAAAAGGTACCATTGCGCTGTACTCTCACATTTGCCAAATAGATGAGTAAGCATAGATCTGTGGTATTGCAGTGGCCCCAGAGGTAAGAGCTGAAGCTCTACACCCCTGCTGCCTCTTCACTTTCCTCTACTGTATGGAGACCTACTTGGATCGTTCAATTTGGAAAACTTGCCACGTTGCTAGACACATCACTCCTGCCTTTTTAACTAGGCCATCTCCCTTTCCAGGAACGTAGCCCAAATGCATCCAAAAGTGGGGCAAAAACATTTCAAGCTATGTTCTTTCAATCACACGAGGCAAAATCAAAGAGCATCTTCATCCCAGGTACAGAAGCGTCCATCCTCAAGAGCATTTCGTCTTGAAAATAAACTATTTGTTGATTAAATCCTTCCTGAATTAAACTAAATCTACGGAAAAAAAAACCTGTTCCAAACAGTATTGTGTTTTTAGAAACCTCTTCTTAACTCTCCTAAAGATGGAGAAGGGGGCAAACAAATTACATTTCATTACTAAAATACATATCCAACTCCTAACACTCACTCTACAAATTTTTATTGACCACCTACTATGTGCTGGTCACTTTTGCAGCACTGGTGATACAGCAATGAAAAAAAAAGGCAAGCATTCCTGTCCTTACAGAGGATATTCTAGTGGACACAGAGCTGGTCTGCTATAATTAAAATAAGTAAGTGTTAAAGTATAGGAGAAAATACTCCATTTTAGGGAGAGGAGTGAAGTAGGGGATGGAGATAGGGGATGCCAAGAGAGGGAAGGCTGCAATCAAATAGATAAGGAAAGCCCACATGGAGAAGGTGAACTTGAGCATTGGGTGAAGGAGAGGAGCCACACAAATATTGAGGGAAGGGAGTTTCTGGCAGGAGAAACAGTGAGGACGGGGCACAGAGCAGCTGCAGGGCTGCCATATTGGAGGGGCTTCACGGAGGCCCGTGTGGCTAAGGAAGAGACTAGACTCGGAGAGTTAATGGGGCCAGATCCCTGAGGGCCTTGACCATAAGGACTTTGATCTTGCTTTGAGTGAATGTGGGAATCACTAAAAAGCTTTGAGCAAGAAATGATCTGACTTGAGTTGTTTTGTTTTGTTAATTGTGATAAAATATACATCATATTTACTATCTTAACCGTTTCTAAGTGTCCAGTTCAGTAGGGTTAAGTACTTTCCCATTGTTGTGCAGAACTCTTTTCAGAATCTCCAGAACTCTTTTCTTTTTTTTTTCTTTTTTTAACATCTTTATTGGAGTATAATTGCTTTACAATGGTGTGTTAGTTTCTGCTGTATAGCAAAGTGCATCAGCTATATGCATAGTATATCCCCATCTCTCCTCCCTCTTGCGTCTCCCTCCCTCCCACCCTCTCTATCCCATCCCTCTAGGTGGTCACAGAGCACCGAGCTGCTCTCCCTGTGCTATGCGGCTGCTTCCCACTAGCTAGCTATTTCACGTTTGGTAGTGTATATATGTCCATGCCACTCTCTCACTTTGTCCCAGCTTACCCTTCCCCCTCCCCGTGTCCTCAAGTCCATTCTCTAAGTCTGCGTCTTTATTCCTGTCCTGCCCCTAGGTTCTTCAGAACCTTTTTTTTTTTTTTTTAGATTCCATATATATGTGTTAGCATACGGTATTTGTTTTTCTCTGTCTGACTTCACTCTGTATGACAGACTCTAGGTCCATCCACCTCACTACAAATAACTCAATTTTGTTTCAGAACGCTTTTCATCTTGCAAAACCGAAACTCTGTACTCATTAAACAACATCTCCCCATTTCCCCCTTCCCCCAGCCCCTGGCAACCACCATGCTACTTTCTGTCTCTATCGATTTGACTACACAAGGTACTCCGTATTATTGGAATCATACAATATTTGTGGTATTGTGACTGCTTTATTTTGCTTCAAATGTCTTCAAGGCTCATCCATGGTATAGCATGCGTCAGAATTTTCTTCCTTTTTGGGGATGAATTATATTCCATTGTACGTGTATATCACATTTTGTTGATCCATTTATTCATCAGTGGACACTTGGGTTGTTTCTACCTTCTGACTATTGTGAATAATGCTGCTATGAACGTGGGTGTACAAACAGTTGTTTAAGACCCTGTTTTCAACTCTTTTGGATATATACTCAGAAGTGGAATCACTGGATTGTATTGCAATTCTATGTTTAATTTTTTGAGGAACTACTGTACTGTTGTCCATGGTGTGGCATTAAGCGTTAAAAGGGCACTCTTGCTGCAGTGTTTAGGGATGGACAACAGGAGGACAAGGGTGATGTCAGGGAGGTCACCGAGAAGCCTTCTTAGATGTTTCCCTGCCACACTCCAAGATGGAAATCTGCATGCAGAAAATTTACCAGGGATCACATTGGATTTATGTGGGGAGGGAAAAAAAATAGGATTTAGCAGAGGGAGGGTTTGATCAGAGATGCAGGTGAAAAAAGCCTTATCTGATCCCAGGGGACTCAGAAGCTGGGATGGCCCTTTAGTGTTGTCCAGTCTTGAGATAACAGGGCTGGGTCTTTCTGCCCCACAGTGGCCAGTCACTGGATGCATTCTGACTCCAAGATGAAAAAGTAACTTGTACTAGGCAGCTTTCTTCAGTGGAGGACAGTTCCCAGTGAGGGACTCAAGGAGAGCCTTCAGCCACCACCCTTCAGCAGGAGAGGGAAGGTGGGCTCAGTTCTGAGGGGGCAAGGGGTCTGGGCAGCACACCACAGCACCCTCCACAGAGGGTACTGCAACAGTCTGTGTAATTGGCAGTGGTGCTTGGCCAAGGACCTTAGCAGTCAGGGTTGGGAGAAGTGCTGAGTTCTTGAACCGTTTTGAACGTAGAGTAAAAATTATGTTTTGATAAATTGGATATTTGGTGTGTGATTAAAAAAAAAATTAAGCCAGAATGAGCCAAGACTGTTGACCTAGCAACTAGAAAGATCAAATTGCCATGACCCGGGAGGGAGAAGACTATTGGAGGAGCAGATCTGGGGCGGATGCTCAGGGCTTTCATCGTGGACCTGGGAACAAGGGCCACGGTCGGGCAGGCAGTTGAATATACAAGGGTGGGTTTCCAAGCAAAGGTTGATCTGGGGTATAAATGTCAAGGTCACCAGCTTATAGATGGTATTGGAGATCAGGAGAAGGTAAAAGATCATTAAGGAAATGTAGACAGAGAAGGGAGAAGAGACCTGAGGACTGAATTGCTGCTCAGCTCAGCTTGAGGCCGGGAGACCCAGCACAGATGGGGAGGGGCAGTCGGCGTGTCATCTACTCTCCAGTTGCTGCCACCACCCTGGATTCCTTCCTTGTCCTCTCCAGCTGCACGTGCCCTGGAAGGCTGTCACCCACTTGATGCACCCCGTGGGCTGCCTTGCCCTCTGGCTTCCCTTTGGGTTTAGCCAGTGGGCGTCACTGTCAGGATGTCAGAGGTGCAGCCGGAGAGCCGAGGGGGCACTTGCATCCTTCCTCGGAGCAGTTCTGGCAGGGACAGCATCCCCCTAGGACCACACTGTGTGCCTCGCACCGCCTTCTTTGGCTTCAACTCCCAAGGAGGTCCCGGTAACAACCTTTGCACCCTTCACCCCTTCAGGTCTGAGAATCGCCGCGGTGGTTATTCTCTTGGGTGAATAACGTCCCTTTGCTCTGTCACACTTCTCTAAACAGTCCATTCATGACAATGTCTCTTTAAAAATCCCTGTTATTTCCTCTGTATCTGCCAAGACCCCGACTAGTGTATGTGCTGTCCTGGAAGAAAAGAAAAATATTTTAAAGTTTGAAGGAGAAAAATGAAATCAACAGCGCTACTCACAGTTTAAGATGCAGACTCTGAAATGACCACAGGGTTTCACAGCAAGGAATAGACGCTGATTTTATCAAGTCATGTCTTTAAAAGAGGTGACAAAGGCTCAGAGTTCAAGAGAGAAAAGGAAGAAGAAAATTTGAAAAAGCAGGAGGAGACAACTATTTTAGGGAGTTTTTCTGAAAACAGGAGCAGAAAATGGAACAGATCTAGGAAGCAAATGTGAGATCGACGCTGGGTTTTTAAGATGGGAGAAATAATAGCTGGCTTTCATGCTCAGGGAAGTGATCTAGTTGAGTGGGGAAGTGGTGATGCAGAAAGGGGTGGAAAATTGCAGTCTCTGTGTCCTTGAGTAGAAGAGAGGGGTGTGACCGCATGCACAAGCGGAGGGGCTGGCTGGCCCCGATGTGTTACTTAGAGAATTTATCTACGGAACCTGGAGAGAGGGCAGAAGGTGCAGGGACAGAAGCTGATAGGTGGGCAGGTGTGGGCGTGAAAACATGTGGAATTTCTTATCAATTCTGCTTTTCAATCTAGAAGCAACACCAGCACCTGAGAGTGAGAATGAGGGAGAGATTGTTGGTCTGAGAGGGACAGTATGCCACTGTGCAGGGCATGGGAGAGTGACCTGGGGAAGGTGTAAGGACCGTGAGATTACATTAAAGGGCCACACCTTAGAGATTCAGTCATACATTTTAAGTAGGATCGTGGTCGTTCTGGGTTTCTCCTGCCATATTTAGCTACCTGGATGCAGGCACACAGCAGGGAAGAACTCTTTTTTTTTTCTTTTTTCCGTTTTTTTTTTTTTTTTTGCGGTACGCGGGCCTCTCACTGTTGTGGCCTCTCCCGTTGCGGAGCACAGCCTCCGGGCGCGCAGGCTCAGCGGCCATGGCTCACGGGCCCAGCTGCTCCGCGGCACGTGGGATCTTCCCGGACGGGGGCACGAACCCGCGTCCCCTGCATCGGCAGGCGGACTCTCAACCACTGCGCTACCAGGGAAGCCCAAGAACTCTTTTATAGGTCTGGGGTTTTTCCAAGAGAGTACTACAAAGCAAGAAAGGGCAAGAGAACTGGGAGGGGATACAGAAAGAGAGTGCTGATAATGATTTTTCAGGAATCGGCACGTCAAGGAGGATGAACAGCAGTGTACTGGTGTGAGGTTAAATACTAGAACGAATGATCTGGAAATGTAGGTGATGTATTAAATGTATCACCCCACCCAAGATACACTGTAGGATGCAAAAGGATTTTTGTACACATTCCTTGTTTTCAGGGGGTTTAAAGTCTGTTGGGAGGAGATAAGTTTCTCATAGTGGGAGAAGTGTTCACTGGCTGTCTTTGCAGACTTCTGAAATGCAAGGAACTTTGTTTGCCATTTCTGATTTAAGACACTTCACGGAAACATGAGAAGTAGATAGCATTGCTCCATCTTACAGATGAGGAAATTCAAGCTTAGTACCTTGTCTCATATTGGAAGAGCCAGGATAATTCAAAGCAAGTGTCTTAGTTCAAGCTGCCATAACAAGATGCCACAGACTGGGTGGTTTAAACAACAGAAATGTATTTTCTCACAGTTCTAGAGGTTGAGAAGTCCAAGATGACAGTGCTGGCGAATTCCGCTCCTGATAGAGACCTTTTTTCTGGTTTTCAGACAGCTGCCTCCTTGCTGGGTCCTCACCTGGCCTTTCCTCAAAGCACATGTGTGGACAGAGAGAGCGAGAGAGAGAGAGAGAGAGAGAGAGAGAGAGCGAGAGAGCGCGCGAGAGCGAGAGAGAGCCAGAGAGAGCGAGAGTGAGAGATAGAGAGAGAGAGAGAGAGAGAGAGAGAGCGAGAGAGAGAGAGCGAGAGAGAGAGAGAGAGAGAGAGGGATCGCTTCCTCTTCTTATAAGCCCACCAGTCCTCTTGGATTAAGATCTCACTCTTATGATCTCATTTAACCTTAATTATCTCCTAATAGCCCTACCTTCAAGTGCAATCATATTGGAAGCTAGGGCTTCAACGTATGAATTTGTTGGAGGGACATAGTTCAGTCCTTAGCACCAAGCTCTTCTGATTCCAGAATCCCTTGTTCTTGCCACTTGGTCTAAGATAAACAAATGCAAAGAACATTCTAGATGAAATAACAAACAAGTTCACTGGACATGCAGGCCTCAAAATCCTTGCAGTTGTCCTGCTATAAAATAGAGACTTTAATATATTACACTCATACTGACGTATTTAAAAGAACAATGTAACATAGATTTAGAAGTCCACCGTAGATGTCATTGCTAAAGTAAAGTGAAAAAGCAAGTCTTAGCAAACAAGTGTGGCCTGATACCGTTTGTTTTCAAATCACGTTAGACTAGTTTGCTAGGGCTGCTATGACACAGTGCCCCAGGCCGGACGATTCAAACAACAGAAATGTATTGTCTCACATTTCTGGAAGCTACGAGTCCAAGATCAAGGTGTCCTCAGGGTTGGTTACTTCTGAGGCCTCTCTTCTGGCTTGCGTGTAGATGGCTGTGTTCTCCTCATATCTTCACGTGGTCTTCCCTCTGGGCCTGTTTGTGTCCAAATTTCTTCTTCTTCTAAGGACTTGAGTTACTGCATTAGAGCCCACACTCCTGACCTCATTTTAACTTAATTCCCTCTCTAAAGACCCTATCTTCAACTAGTTACATTCTGAAGTACTGGGGGTTAGAATCTCAAAGATTCTACGGATCTTGGAGTTCACAGTGCAGCCCCTAACCGACATCAATGCTGCAGATGTAGAGAGCGTCCATGCGTGTGAGCGTGTGTGTCTGTAAACGCATAAAGTGATGTTTGGAAAGTTCGCTGTCAATTAACAGCACTTGCCTTTAGGTTGGGGAAGTGGTTTTGGGGAAAAGATGTAAAGGGGGACTTTGGCTTCTGATTCTTATACAAGTCTTCATTCTCGATTTCTTATCATGAAAATACATTAATTTGTGTTGAAAAGAATGAAATGTTTTAAAACAATAAAGGGAGGTGTATGTACCAAGGGCCATTTTGCACTTCATTATATAAACAAGGCTATATAGACCCCATGCTCGCCCAGTTTAATACTAAAACCGGGTGGCTGAGTTATAGGAACTCTCCTTCCTGGGGGGTGGGGTGTCCCCAGTCCCCTTCCCAGGACCTCCGTGCTCCTCTCTACAGAATGAAGGGTCTGGCTGAGATGATGTACGGGCCTTTTCATCTGTAAATGTCTACATTCCATGGTCCCAGTAGGTTGGGCTGGGAAACAGTGGGCAGGAAAGAACATTGAGTAGCAAGAGATCTGAGTTCTAATCCTCATGTTGGTCCCTATATCAGAGTGAACTTGGGAAATTCACTTTCCTCTATGGGTCTTGGTCCCACCTTTAGTAAAATAAGAAGATTGATCTAGATCAATGGTTCTTTATTTAGCTCTAGAGTATTCTGATCAGGAGTAACGTCACAGATGGCTTAAAGGGCCAGTGAGCAGGGGTCTCTCTCTCCTGCCACAAATGGGCAACTCCCTACTGCTCTGTAGAATAATCAAGTTCCGAAGAAGTTTTTACATAGAGAGAGGAGAGGGTTTGATGGCTAAAGGAAGTTTCTCACGGAGAAAGGGATCTGAGTGTTTTAGGTGGCCTGGCAGTTTGAGGCCTTCACATACTAGGGAGAGGCAGAAACATCTGATGTGTTCAAGCATTTCTATGTGTGGAGTATGGACGGTGCATAAAGACGTAAAACTGGACGGGTTATATCTGGCCAGCTCACAGAGGATATTGTGGGCCACATTAAAGGGCTTGACTCTTGCTGTGCTGTATGTATTTAGAGCCTGTGTTATCATGTGCGTACTAGTTCATTATTATATCTTGGCAAATTTTTTATCATTATGTAGTACCCCTATTCACATTATCTGATCATAAGGTTGATACATTCATGTTTGATATTATTTCTCATCATTTTAATTTCAACTACTTTATTTGTCTTTGCTGCTTTTGTTTGAGATGTGACTTTTCTCTTAGAATATTGCTACATTGGCCATCCCACCTATTTTCTAGTTCTGGAAATAATATTAGATGTATACTAAAACACCACAATCTGTCCCCAGAGTCTTATAAAATCTCTTTCATATCTGTCATTATTTTATCCTCCTGTCTGTTCTTAGGGAGTTTGTCACAATTTTATTCTAATTCTCTGTTCTCTCTTGATTGTTTCCAGTTTAGAGTTGCTGACTTTTGATGTTATCAATTTAAAATTTTTCTTCTAGAATTTCTAAATGCTTTGATTTCTTACCCACCTGTTTCTCACTTTTCTCTGTTGTTTTTGTCAGTTAACACGTCACAGTTTTACAGAATTTTTCTTCTTTGGTTTACTCTTATTTTACTTCCAGACAACTGCACCTTCATTTTTGTTTTCATATATTTTTGTTTTCATACATATAAATATGCAAGCATACACGTATATGTACAGATATGTATATATACATTATATGCAATATATTGATATAAGTAATTATATTATATATACTCAGCAGTTTTTTCTTAGTTTTGGTCTCTATTATCTCCTAAGTCCCCATTTTAAAACCACATATAATATCGTCAGCTCAGGACTCCTAGCTCACAGGGATATTCCTGATCTGGTCCCTGAGTCAGGTTGGTGTTTTCCCCCTTCTCAACTTGGGCTGCCTCTGCTCATTTCTGCCCCTCTGGGAAATCAGCATCCTTCTGGCCACAGCCTTGGACCTTGATCCCAACTTTTATCTGCCTCTTTTCAAGGGCAAGTTCAGTCCCTACTTTGAGCCCCTTACTTCATGCAGTGATCCTGGATCTCGTGTTATCATGCACTGAACCTGAATCTCCCTTATTGTTAGAACTTGCAAGGTTTGAACACGTGGCTGCACATGTGTGTCTCTGGCCCAGTGTCCACTAGGTTTGCATAGCAAGTCCTTATTTACTGCAGTATATACTTGTTTGATTTCTGAGTTGTGGAGATGTTTATTTTTATTTCAGTGTCACTAAGTCTACTTATATAAGTGTGTGTGTGCACGCGCACACACACACACCTCGCACGCCCCACACTGTCATTGTTCCAAATGGCATAAACTCAGCCTTAATCCTGAGGCCACAGAATAAGGGGGTGATAAGGTCAGTTCTTCATTGTCGCAAGCTGCTCTTGCACAGGAAGGAGGAGCTGGGTCTTGTTGGAAAACAACTTCAGAAGTCTCACAGGAAACATAAGGGAATAGTAGAGGCTGTGAAGCCCAGGAGCCCGACTCTGTATGTCTGCCCCACCACCTACGTACTACATGACACTGGATCAGTGACTTAACCTCCCTTTAGGTTCATTTTCTTTATCTGTAAGATGGAGATGATAGCACCGTTTACCAGTAATGTTTGGAGCATAAGCTCAAATGCCGTACTTAACAGTTCTGACTGTAATTTACTGCCCAGTTCCTACGCTGAGTACTTGGTATGTATTATGTCAATCAGTGAAATAATTGAAACCCAGCAAGGTAGGTTTCATTACCCAAAAGTACAGCTGTAATATCTGAGGCTTAAGAGAGTTGAAAGCGTTTACTTGCCCGAGGTTGAACAGCAAGTAAACTATGGCGTTGACATTTGATGCTGCTTCCATCTGGCTTTTAACCACCAGACACAGGAAAGCTTTTATTTCACTGTTCTCATTGATAAGGCCAAGTCTGAAGGGCGACAGGAAGGAAGGTAACAGTAGAACAGAGAGCGGGGATGTGGCAGGTGAGGACAGGAGAGACGCACAGGCAGTTCAGGGTATGAATTAGAGGCGATACGAAGGGGCTGTATTCACAAGAACCAGCTACACCCGTTTGTCTTCTATGGACAAGATCTGAAAACTTGGCTTCACGTAGACTGGCGAAGGTCTCATCTGGGCACCTCTGCTTCCCAACGCTGGGACCTTGGAAAGCCACTTCTCTTTCTGAGCCTCGAGTTCCAAGGTGAGAATAATAGTCCACACACTGCAGGCTTGCTGAGAGGATATAATGAAGTAGTAGAGCGTGTGTGAAAACACCTAGAACAGTCCTTGTTATCAACTAGGACTGCAGCCAGGAGTGAGACTCCAGCCCAGTTAACTTGGAAGCTCTTGCTTCTTTCACACTCACATCCTGCTTCCCACTGAGGACCAGGCCCCTGACCCAGGGCTCCAGAGACAAGCAGAGTTTGAACAGCAGAAGGAAGATGGGCGGGGGTTTCAGGTGGGGAGAATATGCTCTAAATGAAGGAAAAGACTTACCTACTCATGTTTTTCAGCAGCTTGTAACCCTAAAAATAATTCTTGTGCTTTGTCAATAAAGCCAAATGTGAAACCAACATAAAAACCTTAAAGGTGAGGGTTACTTCTTCTGTTACTTCCTTTTCTTCTTTTTTTATGCCATTCTTGTAGTTAAACACAGATCATAAATAATGCAAACCTATAATTCATGCAAATTGATCCCTAATGAGATGGAAACCAGCCAAGTTTTAATTTGTTGAACTTGCAGGAGATAGTATAATGAGTTGGAAAGAACAGATGCAGCAATACGTCCCCCTTTCATCTACAATGAGCCCAAACAGTTCATCTCTGCACTCAGTCTCGTAAGCTTTGAATGCCTTCAATCCAATTTAAAATTTTTTGTTAAGGAGACGTAACTCATCACAGGCACATTGAACTACCTTGTGGACACTTCACGGTGTTTCTAGTTGCCCAGATTCTTCAGTGACCTCATTTCGTAAGACTTATACTACCTGGAACAGAACTCGATCTATTAATGATCTGTAATCGACAAATGCTCTTAATGCCACCTCACCTAAAGCCTCACAATTTTTTGAAAATGGTCAGTAATTAGTTCTAATGTGGAGAAAGGGGTGAGGCACCCACAGACTCTGTCCTGGTGGGAATGCTGAGAATGGAAGCCAACAGAGAAGAGCATTTCAGGCAGAAGGGTGGCATGAGCAAAAGTGTGGAGTATGAGTATGCGTGACGTGTTCAGCACATAACGACTCTCCTCAGAGGGACACACAGAAGGAGGTCAGCAAATTGAACCTTTCAACGCACCCCTTCTTCACTTACAGTCCTCCCAGGGGTGCAAGTCTTCCCCTTGACAATAAGTAATACTCCACTCTTTGAACCAAACATGGAAGAAACCAGTAGGACTTGTAGGTAACCTTTGCTGGGTAATAAGTAGGGGAAGTACCAAAACTATGGTCCCTCCCGATGTGAACTTTGCAACTGAACAGAGATGTATCTGAGGTCCATCAGACGACCTCCTAGGAGGACTCATGGGACTCAGCTTATAGTCATACTCATGGCTAAGCTGCATTGTAGTGAAAGGAGCAAAGAGAACAGGTACACAGGGCAAAATCCAAAGGAAACCAGGTGCAAGCTTCCAAGGGTCTTATCTCAGGGGAGACACGTAAGATGGACTTCATTTCCACAGTAATGAGATGTGAAGCACATGTCCAACGCTGTCTTCCGGGAAAGCTCATTGGAGACTCAGCGCCGAAGGTTTTCACTCGGGGCTGGTGTTGTAGGCACTCTACCTAGCACATAACCAAGCTCCGGATTCTCAGGGAGAAAGCAGGACTTCAGCATGAACCACCCTGTACCAACGGTTGAGGCGCAGGGCAGTCCTCTCATTCATCCCGGGACTGGTGGAAACCCTCCCCAAACCCAGGTTCCCATCTCCATCCCAGGATCAGGCTGGCAAGAAGGCCTTTCTTATTAGCATAGCAGTCCCAGGGCTGCTGTGCGAAATCTTTTCTTCCCGGAGGGTATAGGAGGAGCGATTATCGTCCAGTGCGGAACGCAGCAAATGATACTGGAGAGGGCAACCTCATCTGAATAAGAACACAGAAAGAAAATGATTTCCACATTAGTGCAATTCAACGAGTGTTTATTACAGCTGATGGTGGAGCCTGGTGGAGACAATGTGTTTGGAGCCTCAGATGAGAGAGAAAACTGTGAGCCGGGGTAAGAAGCAAAGTCTTTCCTGCGCTGGGTCTTGAGGATGAAGAAGGTGGATAAAGAGGATGCAGGAAGGTCATCCAGATGGAGCAAACGGCATGAGTAAGCAGATGACTTGGGGAATAAACATGCTGATTAGAAGAGGCTCGTTCATCCCGCCTGTATTCATTTCCTGTTGCTGCTGGAACCAAGTGCTACAGAGGTAGTGGTTTAAAGCGACGCACATCTATTCTTGCACAGTTGTGGAGGTCAGAAGTGTGAAGTGAGTCAGATAGGGTCAATGGCGTTGGCAAGGCAGAGTTCCTTGTGTAGACTCTGGGAGGGGAGTCCGCTTCCTTGTCTTTTTCTGCCTCTGGTGACTGCGTGCATTCCTTGTCTCACGACCCCTTCCTTACCTCACTGCACCTTTTTCCTTCCATCACTGTATACGCTACAATGGACTCTGATCCTTCAGGTCCCTTTTATAAGAACTATTGTGATTACATCAGGCCTACCTGGGCAATCAGGATAATCTCCCCATCTCAAGATTCTTAACTTAATCTCACCCGCAAAGTAGCTTTTGCCATATAAGGGAGCACTCACATGTGCTGGGCATCAGGACAAGGACATCTGCAGGGGGGGGTTATTCAGGCCACTGTACAGTCATCTACCCATTCATTTATTCAAAAATATTTATTGATCTATTACATATCATGCACTGTACGAAGGAAGAAAACTTTACCTAGATACACACACACACACACACACACACACACACACATGCGCGCGCACACACACACACACCCCAGTTGACAAGGATGCATGTTTATGTTAGAACTTTTGGTCACGATCTTCCCTGGGTCTAGTTAGAGTATATAGGAGGCACATGACCCAGCACAGGGGTAGAAAGTACTGATCATATACAGAGAATCATCAAGGAATTTGCAGCCCTACAAGGAGAGCAGATGAGGGAGCGTCTTAACAATGCAGCAGGGGGTTCATTCCTGACAAGAAAACATATGTCTCCCATGGCAGCTCCAGCCTCAAAAGACAGAGTAGTTAGTTCAGCAAGTCAGAGATTGGATAGAAAACATTTTAGCCCTGAAGCAAAAGGAATTCGTACCCACTGAGGTTAATAGCTTGGGTCAAGCAAAGAGACTATTTTCACATAAAAGCAAAGAAAAATAGTCTCAGATATTCAGATGCCAAATTATGGAACACATTTACTTGGCCAGTGCCTGAGTCTATATTTTTTTTACGGGGACTTGACCAATTCATTAATGGGTAACGACAATCTGAGTTGAGAATAATTAAAATACATACATACATATATATATATATATATATATATATATATATATATATATATAAAATCATATTGGTAGTCAGAACTCCAGTATATGACAGCATTGATCAAAATGTTGTTTAAGTCTGGGGTTTAAAACACAAGGTGAGTGTGCCAGGCCTTTCTTCAAGTTATAAGTAAAAATCCTCTCAAGATATACTGAGTGAGCCCTTAGGATGTCCAAGGTACTGAATCAAGACACGACTCACGGAATCTGATCTCCAGGAGTCTGCCGAGGGAGACACGTATGCAAATAACCGTGCGCAAACCTGACCGTGAGAAACGAAGCCTGTGTAAATGCAAAGTACCACAGAGACCCAGGAGAAAGTGGACGGACTGGAAATATAGCACGAAGCCCAAAGTGGGCACATTTTAACTTTAGCCTTGAAACCGATGATGATGATGGTGGTGGTGGTGGAGTAATTAATAGTGATGTTAATAATGATATCAACTTTTTGAGTTCTTGAGATTTTGTTTTTTGAGAGAAGAAGACTTACACCCATGAGGGAAACCCCAAACGGCACTGCTCTAAGTGTGACCTAGTTCTTGCTAATAGAGAGAAAAGAGCATGGGTTTTAGATTCACGCAGACCAAGGTTCAAATGCTAGCTCTCATTGCTAATTATCCATGTCTGAGTGATTTATGTAACTCCTGTGAGTCTATCCTCATTTACAGAACAGATATGTGAATAACACAGAAACTGACGAAGTTACTTCGTTTCATTCCCTCAGCCATTTACTAACAGTGTAAATGTGGACAATTTCTTCATCTTTGATTTCTTCAAATGCAAAATACAATTTATACTATTTAGTTCACAGAAATGCTGTGTTGAGATAATAATGTATGCAGAATCTGCTCTGTACCTGATAGAATGCCAAACAAAAGTTAATATGTCCAATATAAATATCACCCCTAAGGGGATAAAACTGTGGAATTTAGAGGTTTGAGGCATGAAAAATTAGAATAGGGTAATCTTGGAAGGCTTCCTGTAGGAGGCAGGATATGAATTGGTATGTTTATGTGACTTTTGAAGTACTAGGTATACGTATCACAATTCAAGACTCTGTGATAGAGTAGGAAATGCTAAGACATCCCCACTTGCCATTTAATCAATGGAATGGACTTCTGCACTGGGATATGATCATCACGTGTTAGTTTAATTTGCTTTTTATAATACAGTGGGCTTTGCTGAAATAGTTTTTTATTCAGGAAGTTGATGAGGGACGGTTTCTAGCATAAAGGATGTTCAGGATTAACAGTTCCTGGGTCTAGGCAGGAAGTTGAAACTTCAGTTTTTCAGTATCACAGCAGCAAACGAAGGAAGGTTCAACAGAGTTAAGGATAATTAGGGTGACTGCAGGTAGGGACAGAGGTCTGACTTAAAGAGGGAGAGGGGAGTCATGCATGGAGACTTAGGGCTCTGGCCAAGGGAAACAGAGAAGGTCAGGCAGAAGAGGACCAGACAGCGCCCCAGGACCTACTTGCTAGAAACACATCACTCTAACATCCAGCTGCAGCTCTGAGGAGTCTCTGACCATCACTTCAGTATACGCCAGGAAGAGCACTCCGTAAACACCCTGTCTTCTGGCAAAAATGTAAAAATCTAAAAGATACCCACCTCATTCCATGGTAAATAGGGAGAAAAATATATATATTGGTCCTATGAAGTAAGGCAAGAGCAGGGAAATCAAGGTTATCCATAGAGTATTGCACTGAAGATAATCTATTTCAGTGAAGTGGAAAATTCCAGGATGCTGTTTGGAATTTTCAAAAGGTACAGTGAGAGCTATCCCCCTGCAAAGAGTACCAGAAAACCACAGGATAAAACAAGCTGAGGCAACTAGGCAGAATGGAAAAGAAAATGGATGAGATGAAATAGGAAAGCCCGCAACAAGTAGATTTAAAATCATACCAGAGTCTATAGAAATAATTGTTAAAGGGAATATAAAAATGGATAGAATAAAATCAGTGACATGGCTGATACGTTTGCCAATCTATCCCACATTGCAGAGGAAGAGGATAAAGAGGAAGACACAAAAATTCAAACTAGTATAAATGAGTATCTTAAAACAAAGATACAAGAATGGGCTCAGAGGATATTAAAATACTAAAATGTTTCCTTAACTAAGAAATCTGGATATAAATGTTTTTATAATATAAAAATGAGATAAAATATAATAAAATACCTAGAAAACAGAGGAACCTGAATAGGACAGTAACCGTGGACCAAACTGGGAAACAGGTAATTATAGAATTACTTATGAAAAAGTTCTCAGCCTAGGCAGTTTATGAATGAATATTTTTTCAAAAATTTTTCTCTTTATAATCAGTGCTGGAACACAGAAATATGGAAACACTCTCGATTTTATAAATCCAGTATATAATCTTGTTTCCAAACTCTGATGAAGATAGCATAAGAAAAAAAATTAAAGTCTAACTTTGAAATATTGCTATAAAATTCCATAATAAATTACAGACAAATAGAACTCAGCAGTGAATTTAAATTAAAATAATAAAATATTATTTCAGAATGAAAGGATGGATCCTTAATTGAAAACATTAATATTTTCATCATTTCTGGAAGAGGCACGAATACTTTTTTGTTCCTCTTTATAGTAAAACTCAACATCAGTGTCTGTTATGACCATCTCCATTTCTTCACCTCTGCTTCTCTTCTCAACTAGCTCCATCAGGACCCCAACCTCTCCCCACCTTACAAAGGCCAGCGGCCCATTTGTTTATTTTTTCTTTTGTTGTCTTTGATTTTGGTATCAAGTCCACAGTCGTTGCCAAGACCAGCGTCAAGGAGTTTGCCCTTTGTTTTCTTCAGGAATATTATGGTTTCAAGTCTTATGTTTAAGTCTTCAATCTATTTTGAATAGATTTCTGTGTACGATGTAAAACAGGATTCAGTTTCATTCTGTTGCGTGTGGATGTCCAGTTTTCCCAGCACCATTTATTGAAGAGCCTAGTCTTTTCCCATCAAAAATTAATTGATCAAATATGCATGGGTTTATTTCTGGGTTCTCTATTCTGTCCCATTGGTCTGTGTGTCTGATTTTTTGGCCGTTACCCTCCTGTTTTGGTCTCTCACAAGCTGGGAGCTTGTGAACATTCTCAGAATGTACACAGGAACATGTGTATTATTCCACATCCGTTTCTACCCTTTCTCCCTTCCCTCCTACACCAGAATTCTGATCTCTCTTAAAATAAATGGAATAAACAGGATCATATCTATTCCATTCCAATGTGTTTCCACTTGTTTAGAACCAATCAAACTTGGGTGATTGTCTCTCCTCTGCCTTTGCCCAAAACTCTGCACACACCACCATCACAGAACGCGTTTTTTTCTAGCTTTCTACGCGTCCCCTCTCCCCGTAGTTAGGAGCATGCTTCCATGGTATCAGTGGATGTTCCTGGCCCTCCCTCCCTCCCTCTGCTTTTCCCTCCCCAACTTAATTATAAACATCCATGAGAGGAGGGCCTTAGAGCTGGCACCCCAAAATAAAGGCTCTCTGTTCAAAAAGAAACCTTGATGAGTTGCTTGGGTCAACACAAGCACTAAAGTCCTGAGTGGTCAGAGTTGAGCACATGAGAAAGCTAAGATGCTCAGTCCTAGGAAAGAGCAGGGCACGTGGGGCATTGGAAGAGAAGGCGAAGAGTGGGCTCACGAGGCGGTGCGGCTGAGGGACCAGCGCGCCTCGCAGTCTGGGAGTCGACCGTCCAGTGTGATCGTGATCGCACTGTGTCAGCGTAAACACCCCCCTCCTTCCTCTCAAGCTCTCAGGAAAGTTGACCACACGTATAAATACTGTGCGATTGTGAGTATGTGTGAGCGTGCGTGTGGCAACTGAGAGAGGGGCTGAGTTCCACACCTGGACCAACGTGGGAGAATATCGAGCAGGCAGCGGCATAAAGTAAACTCAGCAGAAGCCGGAGCGTTGAACCAGAGAGGACGATGGAAACATGCGTCTACCCACCCCACCTCATCATCGGAAAGGTGTGGAATTTTACATATGGGGCTTCCAAAGTATGCAAATAGAGTTCTAGCCCATCTCATATGGATCTTAGGGGCAGGGAGACTCCAGTTGCCATGTGGACCATGCACACATATCACCCTCCAACAAGC
Source organism: Tursiops truncatus (assembly GCF_011762595.2). Taxonomy (NCBI): domain Eukaryota; kingdom Metazoa; phylum Chordata; class Mammalia; order Artiodactyla; family Delphinidae; genus Tursiops; species Tursiops truncatus. Next base: position 74,585,934 of record NC_047050.1, read on the forward strand.
ACTCAAAAATGTATAAGTAAACGTGGTGCTGAAAGACCAGCGTTGTTAATAAGGACAGAGGAGGAGCTACTAGACTCTCCTACCTGATATGATGTCTGCAGCCCACGTGTCCATCGACAGAGGAATGGATAAAGAAGATGTGGTACATATACACGATGGAATATTACTCAGCCATGAAAATGAATGGAATAATGCCATTTGCAGCAACACAGATGAACCTAGAGATGGTCATACTACGAAGTAAGTCAGAGAAAGCCAAATATCATGTGATATCACTTACGTGTATGTGGAATCTAAGAAATTACACAGATGAACTTATTATCAAAACAGAGGCTCACAGACATAGAAAACAAATTTATGGTTACCAAAGGGGAAAGGGGGGAGGGGAGGGATAAATTAGGAGTTTGGGATTAAAATATACACACTCCTATATATAAAATAGATAACCAGCAAGGCCTACTGTATAGCATAGGGAACTATATTCAATATCTTCTAATAACCTATAGTGGAAGAGAGTATAAAAAAAGAATATATATATATATATATATATATATATAAAAAACTGAATCACTTTGCTGTACACCTGAAACTAACACATTGTAAACCAACTATATTTCAATTAAAAATAAAAGTTTTATATCTTAAAAATTAAACAAAAAAAGATGTTGCAGCTTTGATGGTTCAGTAAAGGATCTCTTGTTTACTCCAAGACATGGCCTTAACAAATGCTGGCTGAGGTTCAAAGCGAAGGGGGAGGTGTGCAAACAGGACTGATCTGCTCTTTATCAAAGGTATAAACAGAAGCTCAGCAAATGGACAAGAAGGGAGACTTGCTTGCTTAGAGCTTTGTAATGTGGCCGCACACGCACACTCCATCCGAAGCTGAGCCTCCAGACACATGCAAAGGCACATCTCCTACCGATTCAACACCTGACCCCGTTACCACCAGCCCAGCTCTGTTCTTCAGAGCCGTAGATCAGAGCTGGAAGCCACCGCACTGATTCCCATACTCCCCGTGGCCCAGTGTAGACCATCAGGAAAGTGCTCCTGTCTATCCCACAGTGACAAAACTGAGAAGATTAGATTATAAACGCTAATCTGATCCCAGATATTTCTTCTCTCTGTGACATGGCTCAGGCAGTGTTTCCATAGCAGCCCCACATCTTACAGGGCTCCACCTCCTAGCAGAGGGTCCGTGGTGGTTCCCACTCTTGTCAAGGAATGCTGGCCACTGGGTCCAGTAACAGTACCTCCTGATGCCAAAAGAATGGAGGTAGTGGATTTGTGGCGTTACTGAATCTGCGCTAGTTCAACATCACCTATTCATTTGTCAGCTTTTCTATTACCTGTTTAACCGTCTCCCTGCATCAAATTCCCTCTCTTTCAAAATACTCAAAATTGTTGGCTTGCAAACTGGCCCCTGTGCATGGAGGGGAGGAAGAGATGGAAGAAAGGGGCAGCCAGTCCAGATGGGAAGGTGGCCGGTCGAATAAGCAGGCAACTTACTTGCAAGGCCTGCCTTGAACCTCAAGACAGGAGATCTCTGCATTCACCCACTGGGATCTTCAAAGGTTATAGAGAGTTCTTAAGGGGGTTCAGTCACCCCATCCAGATGGTCACAGTACCACATTGCTCTCTCGAGGCTGCGTCCTTGAACAGGGCTCCCACTGTGGAGCCTGTGGGCCCAGCTTATGTTCCAAGGACAGGGGAGGGGCCGAGGAGCCTCCGACTGCGTGGGTCCGGCCCGTGGGTCAGCTGGAGGTCACATCCTCTCAGTGACCTGCTGCCACACAGGATGGTGTCTGCTTTCCTGGTTTTATACCCCTTGATACAATGCCTTTCTGGCTTTTTGTACAGTTACAAAGTTAATATATGAATGTATCTACTTAAAATGCCAGGTATCACGTCACAAGCAATCATGAATACTCTGCTTGGTAGTGGAGACCCGACCTCATGGATTTGAAGCTACGTGACCTTAAGCAACCTCTTTAAAAGTTCTTTGTTTCTTTTCCAAACCTGCAAAATCAGGATAATAATACCTACTCCAAGGGTTGTTGTCAGGATTAATTTGATTCACGTAAAGCACTTGGACTAGCCCCAGGTATAATAGGTCCAATAAGTGTGGGTTATTTTCATGAGATTTTCACTTAAGAAAAAAAGTCAGTTGATAAAATTCCAACAGAAAAGCAAATGAGAAATCAAAGTCTTTGAGCATCTAGTCTGAGCTAGTTGGAATCTTAGGATTCCAAAAGCAAAACCACTTATCTTTTAAATAAGCTCAGGAGGTAAGAGGCATTACCCTGGGTGAACTAATACTCTCCAAACTGGACTCTCTCGTCCCCTATAGAAGTGAAGGGTGTGTATATATACACACATATGTCTATGTGTATATCTGCGTGTGTGTCTGTCTTTCTGTCTGTCTGTGTAGTTGTCCCACCACAGCTAGAAATGTGCCAGTTGCGTTGCTCCTAGCTTGGCTGGTTACGCAGCTTTGGTGGAAAGAGTACTAGACTTGGAGTTAGGAGTTAGCAGTCTGGATTTCCGGTTGTGATTGCATCATATAACACTTATGTGATTGAGAACAAGCTACAAACTCTGAATTTAATTAAACTTACCTATAAAATAGGAATAGTATCTACCTTCATATTGTGTCATCCAGTGAAATGGGATTTTGCTTATAAGATAACAGCAGATTATGAAAGGGGTACCAGGTGGTCTCCAATCAAAAGCAGAGGTAGCGTATCAGGAAAGCACGGTTGTATCTCTATCCTGTGGTTTTTGTTCCATTATTATCCCTTTTATCGGATAAGAGAACAGATTCATGGAGATTGCTAGGAAGCTGCAGAGCCTGGTTTGAACCCAAAGTGTCTGGAACCAGAGTTCAGGCTAGTAGCCATGATTTTGTCATCCACCTCTAACCAGGTGGGGCGATGGGGCAGGACTGCTTACCCAGTAAGGACCGTGGGAAAGGCAGCCCAGCGTAAGGTTGGAGAGCCACAGGGTGGGAAACACCTCTGGGGTCCTTTATAAGATCATCCCCACCGACTCCTCAGGCCCACAGGAAAGTTTCCAACAACACAAGTCTTGAAGGAAATTGTGTTTATTGAGAAAAATAGTGAAGGGCTGGAGTTTGTGTACCAGCTCACTTAGAGTAACTGACACAGACACACACAGATGAGCACAGAGGCGTCCACGTGGAAGACATGGTAAGACATGCCAGATGGGGGGAGGCTACAAGCCTCACCCAGTCTCTGACGTGGGAGATTCAGGCCTTCGGGGAGGCCCCGTGTCACTTCTGGGCCCCATAATTAGGCCCTAAGAGAACCTACAACAACAGGAATGACCCTTCCATCAGATACCAGATACCTTCATCCATCTCTCTGCGTGCAGGTACTTCATGTGTAATGTAGAAACATTACCTGTCACATCTGTGCCAGGCCTACATAAGAGGAAGACAGAACGAGTCATAATAACAATCGTTATTGACGTGTGTTTGCAAAACGTTTCCACATGTGCCTTCCCAGGTACATCTTACACCCATCCGACCTTATCAGTAAAAGCTGGTATTTATTGGAAACTCACAATAGACCAGGCATGATCGTGAGCCCTTTACCTGTATTTTCTAATTTAATCCTCAAAACAACTCCGTTTCATTGATGAGAAAAGTGAGGCGAGGAGGAGAGGTTAAGTCACTTGTTCAAGGCCTCCCTTCTAGTCGTTGTTGGAACACGGATCCCAGCCCAGAAAGTCAGCTTCCAGAGGCCCGGATGAGTGGCGAGGTAGACATACCACCCAACCCACTGATGGAAAAAATGCAGTTCTAACGCTTGGATGATTGACTGAGAAATGACTTTGAAACGTCTTTCGCGCTCAGCAAAGGGATCCCGTTGATGCAAACACAGATCTCGTTGCCAGTGGCAGACGTCAGGCGCCAAAGCCTCCTCTGCAGCATCCGGGCCAGACTGCAGCCCTTCTGGTGCTTCTGCGGCTGGCTGACTCGCCTCGCTAGAGTCAAGAAGGCGCTTCCGCAGAGCGGGAGAGCCCTCCCCAGCTCGGACTGCACGGACCCAATGGCAGACCTTCATGCCTCTGCTTGTTCACTTGCATTTCAGGCAGATCAGGCCTACTCCTCTCTGAATATTTTCTATTCCTTAGGGCAAGAAGGATGCCTCTTGTTTAAGTTCCACCTTAACCTTCAGCCTTTAACCCCTTACTACCACCTGAAGCTGGAATTTGGGAAGAGTCTAGACCTAGGTTCAGGAAGGCAGTGGAGACCAGCAGTACTTGCTTTGCGGGATCGTCATGAAATTAACCAAGTCCAGTACGTAAACCGTGGGACCCCTTCAGTAGTGCAGAGGCTGGATGAGTAAGGCAAGTCCCAGAGGCCCCCAGAGCAGCTTTGTCAGTACACGTAGCGTCTCTTTCCTGTCCAGGGGCTTATTTGATCTAATGGAGTTAGTCCTGCTTCTAAATACAAGGTTAGAGAGTGGGGAGGCCCTACCCACCTCCTGCTGGAACCCCTCTTCTGTGGCCCCCCAGAATTAGGAAGTGACTGTGCCCTGTGCCAAGCACTGTTTTTCTTTTTAAAGACCTTTCTCGTGTGGACAGTTTTTGATTGAATTTGTTGCAATATTGCTTCTGTTTGATGTTTTGGGTTTTTTTGGCTGCAAGGCATGTGGGATCTTAGCTCCCTGACCAGGGACTGAACCTGCACCCACTGCACTGGAAGGAGAAGTCTTAACCACTGGACTGCCAGGGGCGTCCCTAAGCACTGTTTCTTATGCATTTGCTTCCTGGACGCTCTCACTGTTTGGACCCACTGCCGGCACTGGTGGTTCTTCTAGAAAGGATAACCCCAATCCTCTGATGCTAGCCTGGGCCACAGCCCGGCACCTCGAGTCAATTAGTTTATATCCACCATCAGTCCCTTTTCTCAACGCCAACCCTTGGGGCCAGGTGGCCAGTTAGGGGTTCAGGCTTTCCTGCTACAGCCTGTACTGTATCAAAATCTGCCCTCCACTGAACATCTGAGTTGGTGCGTCTCACACTGCGGAGTATGTATAGTGCAGATTCCAGGCCTGTTTTATTGCTACTTTTAATATTAAAATAACCATTAAAAAGGGTGTCTCGGGACAAATGTTCGAATGAACAGAATGCTGATATAAATGGCATAAGTTGGTCTTGGCAGGGCAGACAGGTCCTATGTCACCAGATCTACAAGCCATATAAAGTTGAAGGAAATATGGTTCTTGTTCCCAAACAACTTTGGCAAGTGGCTGGGACTCCTTGACCATAGCTATTCATGTTATAGCCTATCTGCATTCTCCCTGGTATCCTAAAGAAGAGTGTAACACAGAGAACAGTATTTAAATTCCATGGTGGGGATGGAGACGGAGAGAGACCTCAGGAATGAGGGGGCATTGAAGCCAAGTCTTGAAGGCTGGTAGAATTGCCACATCCCCCAGAGAAAGCGTGGGAAATCCGGATGGGAGGAAACACAGGGAAAGGGTGCTGAGCTGACCGTGGCAATGGGTACTTGGGGAGGGATGAGTCATCCGTGGTGGTGGAAGCAGAGGACAAAAGAAAAGAGGAAGAGAGAGGGGCTGGGAACGGAAAGGTAGTTTGCTGGGACCCAGAATGCTCTCCAGGAAGTTTCGACTTGATTCCCAAAGATTTCCAAAGAATATAGATCCCCACGGGGGGTTACAGTGGAGAAGTGGCCCAATTAGAACTGGATTCAAAGAAAATGCTGGCGGCCCCTTGTGTAACTCATTAGGGGAAGAGAAACTGGAGGCAGTAGCATCGTGAGCAGGGTCCAGGCAAGAAGACCCCACAGCAGGAGGAAACGGAGAGGAGAGACGAGACCCTGGGGAGAAAATCATCAGAATTCAACTTTCCCCAACTGCGCAACTTGAACACTTGTTATCTGTCTCTCCTGAATCAGGAGATGGGCTGGAGCGTGTGAATAATAGATGAAGTGCTATGTTGATGAGGTTGATTAGCACGAACAGTTTAACAATGTGCTTAAATGAAAATTTCAGGGCTGGAGACCCAAATAGGAGTATCCTTAGAGGCTCAGCACAAGGGGCTCCAGCTTTGTTCTCTGGGTGATTTTTAGGGAGCAACACAGCATTTTAATGTCAATGTCGTGATGGGACATGATTCCTGGATGGGTCGTGGAGGGCAGAGGTCTGGAGAAAGGCAGCCTCTGCCACAGCAATGCAGATCTGAGGGGACACCATGATTCAACATCCCTCCTGCACCCGTTTCTGGCAAATAGAATCATAACTGATTTTAGGGTCTTTGTTTGGATCCCCTCAAAATAGAACTCATGCATTAGCACTACCATTCCCATGTCATAGGACCCCAAAGCATACTCACCTCAGAAAAGAAGACTTAAGTCATTAGCAAAGGCCCCATTCTGGGCTCTGAAGCTTTTTCTGTGTGTGCTTGTCTTAGGACGCACAAAACCAGCAATGTCCTGATGGTAATGAGTAGGTGACTTGAACTGAAACTTGAGTCCTCGGTGAAAACTAAAGCTTTGGAAATTTACATTGTAAACTTAATATTAAGCTAAGTGTGTTCCATGTTATTTTCAGAAGGAATACTGGTTATATTCAGTAATAATGATTTGTATTTACCAAGCACTTAGCAGGGTCGGGATCTGTGCTACGCGATTTCCACAGGTTAACTCATTTAATCCTTACAACACCCGTTGAGGTAGATTCTGTTACCCTCATGTAACATACAAAGAAACTAAGGTAGGAAGTGACGGACCCAAGGCTCCCAATAACGAGTAGGGATCTGATCTCCATTCCTTTCGACTCTTAAGACTTAGCAAATACGTACGGTGTTGTAGACCTAACAGACCTTTCACAAGCAGTGATTATTTTTCAAGACAATGCAAAGATGTTACTGTCAATGGTCCCTCCTTGCAGCTGATGCTCAGAGAGCTGAAAGTGACTCACTTAACATTTGTACAGCTCAAGAGTGGCTTGTTGGGGATTTTCAACAAGGTCCCCTGACCCCAAAATACAAGGGTGAGTCAGGTACACAGCCCATCCCATTCTTGCTCTAAACCTATTTCTCTCCCTCTCTTTATTCCCTATTTTGGTCCACAGCATTGCCAAGTGACCCCAGCTCAAATCCAGAGCCATCCTCGGTTCTTGTCTCCTTTCTCCTCACCCACACCTGCAGTCATCACAGCCTGTTTTCTTTCTTTCCTAAACTCCTCTCTCCTCCTTTTCGGTTTCAACTCCCCTGACTCAAATAAAGCCTTTGCCTATAACTGTTCACTGTCCTTTCCTACCGCTCTCCTCATTTCCCCCAGTGGTCCTCGAGCTTTAGTATACACAAGAGGTACTCGGAAAGCTTTTGAAAACACAGATCTAGAGACTCTGATGCGGTGGGTCTGGGGTGGGCCTCACAGATTTGCATTTCTAACAAGTTCCCAGAGGAGGCTGCTGCTTCTGGTCTAAGGACCTCGTTTTGAGAACCGCTGTCCTACTCCATGGCCGCCGGAATGATCGCTTCACTTCTGTGCATATAAACTGTCCGTGGCGCCAGGGGGTCTAGGGCAGACAGATGCCCAGCATTGCAAAGCCTTTAGTCCGTGTGAGCCTTGGTGACCCAACATCGACCAGAAGCAAGAGCTGGGAAGAGCCACGCTTGCTGATGGCGCTAGTGCATGGATAAGAATTTTCCTCGGCTCAAAGTAAGAAATCAAGCCCTGAGGACTAGGGGTCTGAGTGAGCAGGTCAGGGGTAGCTGATCTTTGTTAAAGGATTTTTCCCAACCTCTTAAAAATCCTGCTGATAAAACTATGGTCTGGATGATGACTTATTAATCAATGGAATACACTATATTAATAGAATAAAGAACAAAAACCACCTGGTGATCTCAATGAATGCAGAAAAAGCATTTGACAAAAATCCACTGTCCTTTCATATTAAAAACACTCAACAATCTAGGAATAAAGGAGGCTTCTCAGCCAGATGGAAGTCCATCTTTGAGAAACCCACAACTAACATCATCCTTAAGGGTGAAAGACTGAATGTTTGCCCCTAAGATCAGGAACTAGACAAGGACGTCTGCCCTTGCCATCTCTATTCCGTGTTTTGCTGAAGGTTCTACTTAGCGCAATTAAGCAAGAAGCACTTTAAAAGGAAGACATAAAACTATCTCTGTTTGCAGATGACATTATCTTTTATATAGGAAATCTAGAGGAACCCACTAAAAAACTGCTAGAGGTGATAAATGAGTTCAGCAACATTGCAGGATACGAGATCAGTACACCAACTTCAATTGTATTTCTGTGTACCAGCAATGAACAACCCTAAAGTGAAATTAAGACAACAACTCCACCTACAATAGCATTCGTAAGATTAAACTGTTTAAAAATAAAGTTTAAAGAAGATATGCAAGACTTCTACACTGAAAATGTAAAATATTATGGGCACCAATTAAAGATCAATGTAACTGTAAGGAAAGTTCATGTTTATGGATCAGAAAATGTAATATTGGTAAAGCAGCAGTAATCCCCCGAATAATCTCTGGATTTTATGTTATCTCTTTTAAAATCCCAGCTGGGTTTATTCTGTAGAAATTGACAAGAAAATACTGAAATTTATTTGCAGGTGCCAGGGACCCAGAGTAGCCAAAACAATGTTGAAAAAGAACAACATTGGATGATTCACAATTTTAAAACTTACTACAAAGATATAGTAATGAAGGTAATTAAGAGGTACAAACTACTATGTAATACGGATATACAGTACAGCACAGGGAATATAGCCAATATTTTATAATCACTATAAATAGAATACAACCTTTAAAAATGATGAATCACTATGCTGTATACATGAAACCTATTTAATATCATACATCAACTATACCTCAAGTAAAAAAGATTATACTAGGTAAAAGCAGCCAGACAAAAGGGCCACATGGTGTATGATGCCATTTACATGAAATACGCAGAACAGGCAGATGTATAGAGACAAAGTAAAGTAGTTCCCTTCAAGGCATCGAAGGCCTGGAGAGAACAGAGAGATGGGGAATGAGTGCAAATGGGCAAGAGATGTCTTTTTGGAGTGATGAAAAAGTTCCAAAGTTAAATGATGCTGATAGTTATGTAACTCCATGAATATACTAAAAAAAAAAAAAATTGAAATGTACTCTTTAAATGGGTTGAATTGACGGTACATCAATTATGTCATAATAAAATGATTTTGTAATCCCATTAGGATAAGCTCTTGACTAGATCCAGTAGAACAAATAGGTGGTACATGGGGAGATAGTCCTGAGGAAATTGCCCAGAATGCAATGCAGAGTGATAACATGAACGACGTGAGAAGCAGCACAGAGGCTACACTGGGAACCTCCAACAGGTACCAATGGTGCCAGAAGAAGGAAATGGATGGATGCTGACAAAGGAGATAGTAACCAAAAATATTCCAGAAGTGAAGATTTCTGACATAGACTCTCACATTAGAAGATGATATTCTGAGCTGTAAGCAAAAGGCATAGATGTCTAGGGAGACTTTAAAATGCAAAGAAAAAGGAGAAAATCCTAGAAGCTTTCCAAAAAGAATAGATCGCTTACCAAAAATCTGTTCCAGAACAGATTTCTCATCGGCGAGAGAACCGATGCAGATGGGAATGAAATAATATCTTCAAGGTGCCAAAGGAAAGTAATTTTCAACCCCACATTCTAATCCTAACTAAGCTGTAATTTATTTGCAGTGAAAAGTAGTGGTTAAATGCATGACTCTGGAGCTAGAACACATGGATTTGAAACCCAGCTCTGCGACTTGTTTGCGTGGAGCTGGCCTCAGTTTTCTGACCTGTGACACAAAAATAACCACCTTATAGGGAGTTGGGGGAATTATGTGAACTTTGCATATGTAACCGTGCTCAGAACAATGCTTGACATGTAGACGCACTGTTGAAGGGTTAGCTACTGATTCCAGATATATCATTAGATAATAAATATGGAAAACAACTTTCTAGTCATATAATCAAGAAAGTTATTGTAGCAATGTTTAGTATCAGATTTTAAAAAGAACCAAAAGAAAAACATTAAAAGAATAAAAGGATTGGGGGCTTCCCTGGTGGCACAATGGTTGTCTGTCTGCCTGCCGATGCAGGGGACACTGGTTCGTGCCCCAGTCCGGGAAGATCCCACGTGCCGCGGAGCGACTGCTGGGCCCGTCGTGAGCCATGGCCACTGAGCCTGCGCGTCCGGAGCCTGTGCTCCGCAACGGGAGGGGCCACAACAGTGAGAGGCCTGCGTACCGCAAAAAAAAAAAAAAAAAAGAATAAAAGGATCCACTCAACAAAAGGATAAACTATCCATCAAAAGGATATCACGTGCAGGACCTTGCTTACATCTTTGTGTACAAAACATAGTCTCAAAATATATACAATAAAAATTAAAGAAAAAATGACAAATCCACAATTAATGGTATACTTTAATGTCAAAGATTAGAAGTATTATGACTGAACAAATACAAATACACACATATTCCCCCACAAATCTCATAAAAATGTTTCAGCACATTTCAATGAATTGATAAACAGTTCACGATCTCTTGCCATACAGAAATTAAATTCAAAACCAACAAAGAGTAGAACAAAGAGAATCCAAAAAAAGTGTGCTTTGAAATCTCAGAGGGAAAAAACACACGGAAGAATAAATATAAGCAAGTTAAGTGTTCAACAAACTAGAAAAAAATAGGTTAAAGGAATGGAGGAAATAATAAAGAAGTCTGTGGAAAATTCAGAATTGAGTCCACTAATATTTTTTTCTAAAATTCCCTTAGTTTCTCTCATTTGTAAAAAAAATTGTAACTTTTATTTGTACACATACATTCAAAATGTTATTGAATTCATTAAAACTGTGAGACTCATACCATAAATAGAGTGCCTATGTATATGTGTTTGTAATGCTTAATAGAGATTATAAATTCCAGGAGGAGAAGTGTTATGGCTTATTCACTACTATATCCCCATTCCATGTAATAGTGCTTGGCATCTAGGAGAGTGATAAATATTTATTGAATATTGGAGTTGAATAGCAAGTAAAATGAGTCAGAAGCTAACCCTCAGAGAATTTTGCAGAGTCAAACACAACTAGATTATAAGCCTGGTTCTGGAACATTCTGGCTGAACTCTGGGAAAGTTTAATGTCTCCCAGCTACAGTTTTCTACAGCATAAAATGGAAATGACAATAACTACTTCACAAGGATCTTGCAGGACTTAGAAATGAGGACCAAGTGCCAGCTATTGGGTCTAAGACTTATTGGGTCTTAGCCCCATACCCACCTGTTCTAGTACTCTGTTCTATGATACTGGGGCTGGGACTGCAAACCACATTTCTGCTTGGCCAGCTGGTTCCATGCTCAGCTCTGGCAATGGGGGACTCCGGAGCAGGTGCTGGAGGAGAAAGAAGCTCCTTTCTGTTTGCTCTCCAGGGAGGTCCCATCTACTTCCTGTTCCTGTGAGCATCACAGCACAAGGTTTCTCCACCCTGGCAGTGACTCACTCCTTTCCCTGGGAGTGATGAAATCCAGTTTGCAGTTTTTTCAACACTCAGAGAACCAGCTTCTTCAGGGCACCAGTACCAGCAGGACAGCCCCCTGCTCAGAAGGATGAATTTCAGTTCCATGACCCCTCCTTTAAATGTCGAAATTTTACATATCCTTCTAGCCTTTTCTCTTTGAAAGAGAAAAGGCTACCCCTGAAATTGCTACCTCTGTGATCCCTTAGAGTATTCTTTCTACCCTTTTATTACCTAATTGACAATTCTCTGTATTAACTTATCTCTATTTAAATAACTAGTGTGGTTTCTGTCTCCTGACCGATCCCAGATTAAGAACTCAAAGCCCCTAACATGGTGATTCCCATCACCATTCACAAAGCACTTCTGCATCTTAGTTCCCTGACCAGGGATCGAACCGGTGCCCCCTGCAATGTAAGCGCGGAGTCTTAACCCCTGGACCGCCAGGGAATTCCCACATTTTTGCATGTGTGGTCACATTTGATCCTCAGAACAAAGCTGGGAAGAAATCACTATAGGTAGCCAACCCTTTTTCAGATAAGAAAAATAAGACTCACTGAACCACAAGCTAATTCCAGGATGCAACCTTGCCCCTTGTTAGGTATCTTTTTTCAAAATGTATTGGCCACTATTTTGTTTTACAATAACAATCTGAAATAGGTATTGAATGAGTCTTCATTGATTTATTTCAGCAGAATACTGAACTTGATCAAAATCGTTCAATTCTTTTGAATTGTTTTCCATTTATACTCAAAACGATACAAGCATTGATAAACTGCAAATGTTTGATGTGAAAGTGAAGGACAGAGACCTTATTTAATTCAGCTAATTAACAGGCAGCCTTGGGAATCGGAAAGACCTGGAATCTGAATGCGATCTCCCAAATTATCAGCCATGTGACCTTCCACAAGACACTTGAGTTCTGAACCTCAATCTTCTCATATGTAAAATAGGCAGTGCCTTGCTGGGCTATTTGAAGATTAAATGGCTTCTGTACAATTCCTGGAGCATAGACTGTCTTAAATAAAAATTGTCTCATAGGATACAGAGATTGGTCCTATCCTCAGAGCAAAACAACATGTATTGTCTTTAAAATTTCTACAAAATACAGCTGGATAATTTACAGTTCTCTGGACCCAGAGAAGAAGTTCTTTTCCATCTTGTTGCATCTTAAAAAGAAGAGATGTACTCGGTCTGTGGTTTCAAGCTCTTTTATCTGGAGGCTTAAATGATCCTTGAAGTCTTAGGGGCTGACATGAAGGTCAGCGGCAGCGGGACAGAAGACAAGAGACCTCTGGGGAGACTTCAACCAGTCAGGAAGATGCTGGCAGCCGGGAAAGGAATCTAGGCAAAACGGCATAAAAAATAAGGAAATCTATCACCTCACATAATATTCAGTCCAGAGGTAATATAGGCTTCAGTGCCTTAAAGATATCTGCAAGAATTGTTGTTGTTCCTTTTTTAATCTTTCCCTTTTTGCCATCCTTGCTGATTTCACTCTCAAGCCAGAAGGAAGATCGCTTATAATCTGTAAGCTTCACATGTGATCCACTGACACCTTGTGGAAGAAAGGAGTGTCACTTCCTGCTTCTTTATTAGGATCAAGGACTGTTTTCCCAGAAGACTCATCAGACTTTTACCTAATAACTCATCAGCCAGGACGAGGCCATATGTTCCTTCCCAAGAAACGAACACGCGCCTTGAAGCTGGAGTGGGATCCCTTTCTCTGTGGCACACTGCTTCCTGGAGAAGGGTGGACACTCAGATAAAAAACCAGGTTTCCACTGGAAATTGGGACTTGAAAAAGAGATCCCATTTCAAATAACTATTAGGAGACCACTGACCCCAATGACATCAGAAGTTCTTTTTATCCCCTTTAGGGAGGATACCTGTGTGTATTAGTTTCCTAGGGCTGCTGTAATAAATTGTCATAGCTATGTGGCTCAAAACAACAGACATTTCTCGCAGTTCTTGAGGCCAGAGTCAAAAATCAAGGTGCTAGAAGAGCTATGCTTCCTCCAAAGGTTCTAGGGGAGAATCCATTCCTTGCGTCTTCCAGCTTCTAGTGTCTCCAGCTGTTCCTGGGCTGGTGGCTGCATCCCTCCAATCTCTGCCTTGTTGGTCACCCGGCCTCCTCCTCTTTTCTTTGTGTCACCTCTCCCTGTTCTTCACTCTTAGGAGGACACTTCACGTTGGATTTAGGGCCCACCTGGATGATCCAGGTGATCTCATAACCCAAGATCCTGAACTTCATTACGTCTGCAAAGACCCTTTTCCAAATAAGATGTACAGATTCGGGGGACTAGGATAGGTCGTACATTTTCTGTGGTTGTTGGAGGAGGTATCACCATTCAGCCCACTGTACTGAACTGCAGGGTGGTTGTGATACTGCGTATCTAAAAGTTCTGGCAAAGGGCTGGCTCCAGGTGAGCATGTGATAAGTACTGGTTGACTCTGAATCCATTTATACGTCTCTGCAGCCTCAGCTGGCATTTTTCTCACTCCCTATGGCATGACTTCTGGGGTTCTTGGCAAAAGACAGCATTCCCTTGGCCTGAACAAGAAGAACGTGAGCCAGCAGGACAAAGGGAAGAACCGCGGGATGGAAAGTCAAATGCGGGGTGAGCAGGTTGACCCAGATGGCAAGGAGATGGAACAGGCTGGCTGTGGCAGCGGGAAGCCAGGGGAGGTGAAGGTGCGCGTCTTGGCGCAGTGCAGGCGGGATACCAGCCCCTCTGTCTCACTGCTTTCCAGAGTCCTAACGTGGGCTAGAAATACCTTCTCTGCCTCAAGGCAAGCAATTACCCCCAGGGTATGTAACTTCTTCCTCTTGAAAAATTCACAGTTTCATAAAAGGTACACTTTACAGACCCTACATCCAAGTTTGTTTTTCTTCTAGGCAAACACATCCATCTTCCCAATCCCTCGTTTGCAAATAATGAGCCAAAGCAGTTTTCTCGTTCCTCTGTTTTCTATTTTGCAAAGAAAGGTGATGCTGAAATTTCATACTTCAATTTCATGCTCAGACAGTTTCCCAGCTGGAATGAAGGAAACTTAAGAATCATCTGTCTCAGCCCTGCATCTCACAGAGGAGGAGTCCAGGGCCGGGAGATGTTAAGTGACTTGCTTAAGGTCATGGTGGGGACGGGGGGTGGGGGTGGAAGGAAAGGATGCACTGCCAGAAGGAACAGCTGGAGACAAATTCCAGATGGGAAGAAGTTCCTGGAAGTCTGGGTAGTCAAGCAGGAATGGAGCGTGGAGTGGTGACCTTGTCACTTTCCTGGGTCACCAACTCTAGATGAAAATTTCTGTTTTGTCCCTTAAATTAACCCTAAGATTCTTTATGTAATCTCATTTACCAAATAAAGGTAAGACACTTAAACTATCAAAGCGTCATTACCCATGTTCTGGAGACTCTGAGCAAGTGAAGTGAATCCAAAGTATGAAATAAGATCTATAACTTTGTCATCGATTGTATTAAATGAATCACTCATCACCACCCATCGACCTGCAGTTACCGTCCTCATACCAGTCCCTGTTATACTCACCTCTTTAAGAATACATTTTGCGGGGGGGCTTCCCTGGTGGCGCAGTGGTTGAGAGTCCGCCTGCTGATGCAGGGGACACGGGTTCGTGCCCCGGTCCGGGAAGATCCCACATGCCGCGGAGCGGCTGGGCCCGTGAGCCATGGCCGCTGAGCCTGTGTGTCCGGAGCCTGTGCTCTGCAACGGGAGAGGCCACAACAGTGAGAGGCCCGTTTACCGCAAAAAAAAAAAAAAAAAGCAAACTTTTTTTTTTTGGCTTGGCCTGAAATGACATGAAGGATGAAAGAGGTCATTGAAGAAAAGAGCAATCTTGAACCAAGCAAGTCAAATGGCAGGACTGCATCTCTTTCCCCACCTCTGTCCTCTCGCGGACTCTGGCCTGGGGATGGCTCAGCCAATACTGATGCTGCCCACGAGGAAAAACAGACCCGGAGAACTTAAGTGACCTGTCCGTGAGTGTACCTCCTGGTAGTAAAATGGGTGTGCTGGGAACGTCTATCTCCTGACAGTAGCGCTTTCCACAACTCCATGTTGTTAAATCAGCAGCTCAGAGTATAACTTTGCCTAAAATAAAAGTATCTGCTCAAAGGCATTGGGGAAATTGCAAGCAGAATAATTGATTTGGCAACAGTAATAGAGTAATTGTATCATCAGTCAAGGCTCAATCAGAGAAATAGAACCAATAGAGTGGGTGTGGAAGGGAGACAGAGAGGGTGACTGGGACCGATTTATCACAAGGAATTGGGTTACACAACTGTGGGAGCCGGCTATGCAAGTCTGAAGTCTGTAGGGCAGCCGTCAGGAAGGGAAGAGCATAGCATACTAGACACCAGCAGGCATGTGGTCCAAAGGAAAGGGGGAAGGAGAGAGGTTGGTTAGAAAGTGACCACAGCTACACAACTTTGTAAATCAACTATACTTCAATTTTTTAAAAAATCTCTTACTCAGTGATTTAATAAACATTACCTGAGTATCTTAAAAAAAAAAAAAAAAAAGAGAGAGAGAGAGAGACCACAGCACAGTCTGGAAAAGTCCCGTTCAGGCCAACAGAGTACATACAGCAGAGCAAAGACCCGTCGTGAGAGGAGTCTGCATCGGGCAAAAATGCCCAGCCGTCGTGTTCCCACTGTGCTCTCCATCACTGGGAGCGGCTGGGGGAGCAGGTCCCAAAGATGTAGGAGCTGGAGGCTGACCGCTAATACACTCCCCAGGGTGGGCTGTCTCGCGAAGGGAGTCCTGAGCCACGCACTCCCATCGCCGACATGGAGGGAATGGGGGAAAGCCAGCATTCTGGGATTTAGTACTCCTTGTTCACCCATGAGAAAAGTGTGGCTTAGACGAATTCAACACCCACTGGTGAGTCTTAGGGATACAGAATTCCAGCCGAGACCCTCTTGGTTCTCCATTCTTCTTTTCCTTCCCGCTATGCCACATTTCCATGCTACAAATTCTGCACAGACTCCAAATCAAGATGCCTTTGTCACTGTCACCCCATAATAGTGAGAAAACAGCCCTGCCCTTTAAAACGTTCCTCTGTGTGCCGTGCGGCTACAGGAAACTCGAGGAAACGCTGTGTTAAGGAAGGGAAGGTCCTCTTGGGTTATTTTGCAGACAGTCCTCCTCAGAAATTGGCGATAATTAGTATTCTGGCTGTTTTTCTAAGGATGAATTCTTGCAAGGTGAAGCAGTTCAACTCTGCAGTACCTGAAACAGAAATAATGTGTGTTATGAACACAGGGGACAGTCAAACAGCCTCCCCAGGGTCTCCACTTGGAAACCTGAGATCAACCCATTAAGACAACAGAACAAAGCTTCCTCCAGAGGGAAACGAAACTGGAAAGTCCAGGAGAGCTTCTGGGTCAGGAGGCAGCCCTGGTGCCCTGAATCTGTGTCCTTGTTTCATCTTCCCCTCAGGTGGGAAAAGACACTCTGAGGGGGTCTTCTCCTGCCTCTGTTTCCTATTGCTATAATAACACGTTACTCCAAATGTAGTGGCTTAAAATAATACAAGTCCTTTCTCCTACAGTTCTGGAGTCAGAAGTCCTAAAGGCTCCTTCCTGCTGGAGGCTCTGGGGGAGAATCTGTTCCCTTAACTTTTCTGGCTTCTAGAGGCTGCCCGGCCACATTCTTTGGCTGATGGCCACAGCACTCTAATCTCTCCTTCTCCAACTCTGATCCACCTTCTGCGGCTTTAGGGGCAAATCCATATCCTTGTCTGTTTCAGCTCCCAGAGGACATCTGCATCAGCGCGCACAGAGGTAGGGGGTAGTGACCCTGGCCAGGTGAAGGGCACCTGGGTGGGTCATCCATCGCTTCTAGTACAGTGGTTCTCAGTCTTCAGCGTGCGTGAGAATCATCTGGAGGTAGGGTGAAGAGGTTTAGCAAGTAAAAGTACAGGACACCTAATTAAATGTGAATTTCAGATAAGTACTTTTCTCATATGAGTATGCAGTATTGCGTGGGACATTGTTATACTCAAAAATTGCTCATTGATGGGCTTCCCTGGTGGCGCAGTGGTTGAGCGTCCGCCTGCCGATGCAGGGGACGCGGGTTCGTGCCCCGGTCTGGGAGGATCCCACATGCCACGGAGCGGCTGGGCCGCTGAGCCTGCGCGTCTGGAGCCTGTGCTCCGCGACGGGAGAGGCCACAACAGTGAGAGGCCCGTGTACCGCAAAAAAAAAAAAAAACATTGTTCATTGTTTATCAGATGTATACAAATCTGACTGGGCATTCTGTATTTTATCTCCTCCCGGGAGGGCTTGGTGAAACACAGTTTGCTGCTGTTCCTGATTCATTAGGTCTGGGGTGGGGGCTGTGAATGTGCCTTCGTAACAAACTCCCAGGTTCAGCTGGTTCTGCTGACCCAGGATCTGCACACAGGCTGAAAAACACTGTTATAGTGCTACATACTCTAAGAATATGTCAGATTGTTCCTCAAAATCTAGGGCTTTTCCAAGTCCCGTAAAGGAAAACCCAAAGTCCTGACAAAGGCTTTCAAGGGCCCAGGTGCCCTGGCAGTTACCTCCCTGGACTCGTTCCCTAATCCCCTCTCCATTGTCGAGAAACTCTGGCTGCGCAGTTGTTTCTGGAACAAACCAGGCACAGTCCAACCCAAGGGCCTTTGCACAAATAGATCCCCCCAATTAAATGGGTCTCCCCTAAACAGGTACAGGGGTTCAGTCCTTTACCTCCTCCAGCCTTTGCTTAATTCTGTCTTTTCACCTGATTTTAAATTGCACCGCTCCACCTCCACCAATCTACGTGGCATGTCGATTTCCGCAGCATTGTCTCCACCTGACAAGCAAGAAATGTATCACTGCTTATTATCTACCTGGTCCCGCTAAAACTCAGGTTCCACGAACACAGAGATTTGTGTGTATTGTATTCACTGCTATTCACAGCAGTGATAGAGTTTCCCAGGATGTAAGAGGTGCTCAACAAACGCATGCAATGTGTTTAAAGAACGGAGATGCCCTAGTCTGACACTGTTTGTTCATGCTGTGGACAAAGGCATTAAGTCACGCTGTGGACAAAGGCGTTAAGTCACCCTGTGGACAGGGCTTAAAAAACCTTTTGCAGAAAATGTCTCCTTTGCAAATGGGTAAAGCCAAGTCACCCAAGGGTGTGTGTGTCGGGGCATGGGGTGGGGGTGGGCAGTAGGACTTTAAAAATGCTATTGCAAGATGACTGAGCAATTTGACCATTCCACAGCTGTCAGCTATCTGTTGTTTTTGTGGTTGTTAATCAATAGTCCGGCAGTAGGGTCAGGTGGAAGATATTCCCCTCTCCATAACCCCGCCTCTGACCAGAGAGCCTATCACAACCAAGATGAGGCTTAGAGCCCATTCTGATAAACGCGCAGGCGTTCACTAGCGATCAAGCAGCGACCATGCGGTCATGTATTTTTTTTAGTTCGGGGAGTTCCATATACTTTGTCTCCAAGCTTTCTAAAAACGGGGTGAAAATTTCCTTCAGGGGCAAAGGCACTGATATCTACACGGCAGAACGGTTCAAACCTTTCATCTCTTGAGGGATTTGAGACATCCGTGAAGGCAGAGAGTCTGAGGAGGAAGATCGCAGCCCTGCAATTTGCTCTCAATACAGCGTCCAAGGGAAGGTGCTGGGATGATGGGCGGCTCAGACCCTGTCCACCCAAGGGTGGTGGCATCCATGTAGTTTTCAAGGCAGACACGTGGCTTGGCCGTTGCCCATTGTGCCAAAGAGAAATTACTTCTAATGTCCCTTGGAAGCGCAGCAAGGTTTTTTTTGTTGTTTTTTTTTTGCGGTACGCGGGCCTCTCACTGTTGTGGCCTCTCCCGTCGCGGAGCACAGGCTCCGGACGCGCAGGCTCAGCGGCCACTCCGCGGCATGTGGGATCTTCCCGGACCGGGGCACGAAGCTGTGTCCCCTGCATCGGCAGGGGGACTCTCAACCACTGCGCCACCAGGGAAGCCCAGAGCAAGGTATGTAAAGTGCTTGGTAGTCCCCTCTGGATACAGAATCTCTTTTAAGTTACTGCACTTTGAAGTTAACTGAAGGCCCCTAGGATATAAACTAAAGGTGTTCAAACACCTCACGCTGTTTCTACCAGAATATTTTAACTACATGTAAACAATAATAAGCATCTTTATATATACGCATATATAAAGTTTAAAATGTTAAAATCACCAATATGTATCAATTAAAGTAAAACTTTACAAATGAAATCATTTCAAGATGCTTTGCTTTATCATCAAAGCTGGCAATGAAACAAAAACCATTTAATTCCTTGAACTCACTGGATTTCCCAGTCCTGAGGACAAATCAAATGAAATAAAGAAACTTACAACCATGGCAGGGTTAAAATCTCAAATTCCTAACTCTAATCATTTACGTTCTGTTTGTAGGACCTTCGCCTTTGGAACTAACATCTTTCACGTGTGCAGAATCCTAACGCTAAAAACCTGACATCTGACGCCTCAAATAGGAGACAAACTTCGTTTAAACATCTCCCTGGAAGTCGGTGAGTCTGTTCATAACGAATACACAGAAATACACATTTAACGAAGCTCACAAAACTCTTAGCCTTTCTACCCAAAATTAAAACAATTTGAACTGAGAGTAATAGCAAAGGCTTCCTGTCTTTACATAGGCAGAGTTGAGACAGGTCTAAGGTAGGTTGTAAATCTAAGTGGTGTAGCAAAACTCAAAAGCACTCCATGAAAGCAGAATGTTTCCTTAAAGCTCCCAGTCCAGCCCCTGCCAATTGTGGGGGGCCAGTCCAAGTGCTCCTGCGTGGTGGAGCTTTGCTCCAAACCCCACGGGAAGTCGCCAATTCTTCCTCTGCTTGGGTGCCCAGCTTCTGGTTTGCGCAGGACTGAGGGGTCTCCCGGGATGCAGAACTTTCGGCGCTAAAATGGAGACAGTCCCAGGCAGCAAGGACGAGCTGTTCACCCCACCTGAACCCTGGCTCCTCTCCAAGAAGGATCCCTTCCCCTGGGCTGTCCCCAGGGCCGGGAGGATCGCCCATGAGTGTTTTTTGTGTTCAGAGTAACCTGCTGAGCCTCAGATGACTGTTTGCAAGCTTCATCCCTCTACCCTGTTGAGCTCTGCTCACGGCCTGGGCCCCTGGAGGCCCCAGCTACCCCTCATCAGCCCCCCAAACGTGACAGGAGGCTGATGGGGGTGGGCAGGTGAGGCGCTGCAGGCGCAGGTGGCTGGAGTTGAGTTAACGGGGGCGGGAGGATGCAGGTCAGGTGTGTAAAGAGGCGGGTTGCAGCGCCTCTGCGGGGATAGCTCGTGGGCTATCAGCTCGTGTGCTGCAGGGGCTCCGGCTGCTCTCTGACGGGTGGGGTGGTAGGGCTGCTGGGGGTTGTTTTCAAGCTTGCAAGTTCGGCTTTCTCTGGATTCAGCTCTTTCTCTCCTGAAGATGCTCTGCCTGCCTCTCTTTCTTTCTCCCGTTGAAGCGTGAAGAGGCTGTAGCCAAAGCCCGTCTGTGGCCTCTACTTTGCACAAAGAACCTCCTTTGTTTTCTAGGCCTTTCCTTCCCCCTCAGAAGAGGGTTAGGGACAGCACATCCTTGGTCCAGGGCGCTAAGGTGAAGCTCCGTTAGCTTATCTAGAAGAACAAGACGGGATAGGAGCTGGCTGGGCCCCTAATGACCTGGTCTCAGAGGGAACAGTAGAGCGGGCTTTCAGAAGCTTCCCTCCTCCCCTCCCACCCCCTGCCGACATCAGCACAGAGACCAGTGTTGGGGGGAGAGCCACAGGCAGGGCCTCTGAAAAGCTGGGGAACTGAAAGTTGGGAAACTGAGGGCCTGGGGCTATCGCTGTCTGCCTTCCATGAGAATCAGGCCAGCCTGATTTATTGTGAACCATCAGGTCAAAGAGAGTTGAAACACGAGAGCATTAAATAGATGAACCTGAGGCCCTAAACGTAGGCCTTCCTACGTCCATGATACGTACCCTCCCCTCCCCCCCCCGAGCAATAGGGCTAGCAGCTGTGGCTCCAGGGCCCCTGAGCATCAGGGACCTTCATCAGCTCCTCTTGGGGTTGTGCGAGGGGTAAGGGGCTCCTCAGACCTGAACTGAGAGCTGAGGACTCCCAACCCAGGCTCTCTATCCTCGCCCCACTCCTCGCAGCGAGCCACCCGCTCAGGTGGACACGCAGCGTCAGTAAGAAGGTACTTGGAACTGGGAAGGGCAAAGACCTTGCTGCCGCTCTGCCCGAAGCTCAGGTTGCTGGTCCCCGCCCTAGGCCGTGGGTGACTGAAGCAGAGGCTCTGGTCCTTAGGCCCCTTTAATAACTAGATCAGACCGAATGCTCCTGGAGTGAGAGGGCTGAGAAGTAGCAAGAGGTCGTTATCAGCGTCTAGAAACCCCTTAGGACCTCATCCCCTAACTTACGAGGCACGAGGTGTGCTGCCTTCTGTCCCAGAAGTGCTATCTGGGTACCAGACTGTCAGCAAGTTAGAGCTGCAGAGCTTGGGTATTCATGCAAGTTTAACCATCACTCTAAGACGTAGCAGTCATGAACTAAAGTTAATTGAGCCCAGTCATTTTTTCCTTAATCCAGCAGGCGTTTGACACCCCTTGTCAATTTCATCACTTCCCTGGTCAGCATTCGTGTCACCAAGAGGGAGTGACCCTGATCCCAGTTCCAGCATTTCATGGGGACACGCTTCCACACTCGTGTCTAATTCTCCACTACAGGACACATCCTCCCCCATCTCTTAAGAAGAGATACTTGTCAGCTGGGTCTTTCTTGAAGCAACATAACTAGTTACTGGTGGAGAAAAGATTTAGGCCCAGTTTCACCCAGTCAGCTGGCTTCTATTTCTTGATGCTGGGAACCATGTGAACTCAGGTCTAGCCTGACTCCTTTCTACTCTGGTAAACCTAGGCTCCTCAGCTGCTGTGATGCTGGCATCCTAACTAGTAAGACAAGGGAGTAGGTAATAGCTTCTGAGGCTTCCACAGGCCCCCCTTCAGTGTGAGGGGGGCCTAAAGTTGGGGGACACCAGCTAACTCACTACTGTGAGTGCAGGAGTGGAAAGTCAGCTGCCAGTGAAACGCCAACTGGATTGCTCAAGGCAGCCCCCAAACGCTGCCAAAAGTAGGCAACAGGGGCATCTCCTCTGAAATGGAGGTGAGGTCAGTGCTCCTCCTGGAATGTGGAAATGCACAAGACTAGAAAATGCCTCCTAAACCTGCACCCTGGAGAGCAAACTAACCATGTGGAGCGCTGCCTAGCTCTTGCTGTCCTGCTGTGAGTATTGATACATCTTTTTAAGTCCCCTCAAGGCGAGAAAATACTGCAGTCCACTGCTTATGTGCTTAATTAGACGAAGCCAGGAAAACTCCTCCCGTGTTGATCACACGCCTGGCTTTTCGTTCTAGCTTCTGCAAGCTGCCCTTCCCTCTACTGTCTTTGCTGAGAAAAGTGCCCTGTAGGGCTTTGCCAGTCATTTAGTCATTCCCAAACAATAGGCTAAGGGTTTATGTTGGTGGGTGACTGTTTCTCAGTGGAGTAACAGTACTAAAGGTTGGTTATAAAGCTGAGCCTTGAATGGCCACGATCAGCGTATGTGAGGTGTAAGGGTTCCGAGGCTGCCCATCAGATCCACAGTGTGCAGCTGGCAGGGTAACATCCCTGGTGACCTGACCCTGTCCCGTGATGTCTGCGCTGGGACCACTTAGATGTTAGCCTACAGGACACCAGTGAACCTAAGTGGCCCCTATGGTGGACATTGGGAGGGTCTAGGTGCCCAGAGGACAGGCTCATTTCTCCGCAGGAGAAGGGATGCCTGCAACACCTAGATTAGAGGTCTGAGTGCACAGGCTCAGATGCAGAGAAACTGCTCATTTCTCCATTCCCTACTGAGACTCGTCACGAGGTAAGAGTTAAGGGCAAAAAACCAAAATCTTTCCAAAACAGCACATAGGTATTAGGTCTAAATGTCAGGTCGGGAAGAGTACTCGGGGCCTCCCAGAGTCCTGAGGAATGAAGAGCAGCTTTGCTGGAGATGGCTCGGTACCGGCCTTTGCTCCTAGGTTTAAGGAACGGCGGTTATTTCCAAGACCAGAGTCCATTCCTAATGTCAAGTTTGCAGTGGAACAAAACAGATGGACCGTGGTCCTGCAGGCAGGGTCTGATGGCCTCATACTAGAACCCGAACGGGAGCTGAGTAGACCGGCCTGAGCCGCTTTGCACTTGAAGCAGGCCCCTTAGACTTGGCTCAGATCTCCAGGATTTGGGGGTTATTCACACACGGCTGTTGCTGCTTTGCCGTCCCCCTCCCAGTGGCCTATGTCTGGTCTTTTAAGTGATAGCCAGAGATATTCATGGACTCCTTAGAGCTGTGTTTGTTCTGCTTCATAGTTCAGCTTGAGTCTCGCCTGGTAGCAAATGGGGATTGCGTTTGTCAAAGGAGAAAAGTGGTAAACATTGAATGCAGGTGGTAAAAATCACCGAAAGCTGCCCCAGGTATCACCAAGAACTGCCCATTGGCTGGGAGCAAGAAGCATGGGATGCCAAGTGAACTGTGGTCTGAAGAAAGGTTGGCATCTGCCGGCCTAGTGGCCTAGTTCTGCAAGAAGGGGGGCCGTGGAGAAACCTCCAGATAGAACCATCTTTGTTCTGTCTGACTCTTGTGCAGTCGGAGGTTGGCAACTGAGTTTGAAGTGTAATGAAGGACCCTGACCTTGGAGCTCCACAGGGTTGGGCCTTGCCAAGCCTAACCTCCGTCCTGTGAGCCGTGTAGGTGGGGTGGAAAGGGTATGTGGGGTGTAAGGGTTAGGGTTACACCTAACCGTTACACGATAGACGGCTCGATCATCCACACTGAGACCCCCTTGGGAAGGAGGGTGAAGGGAGGGAGATTTCCTCTCTTCCTGATTTGAGGGTTAGTATTCTCACGTGGACAACTAAACATGACGCTGACGTGAAGCTCCAGGCATTCACGAAACTGCATTACTTGGGGGTTAGTTGCACCTTGGTCAGCATGTGTCCCAGGTAGGCAACTGCCTGTTTCAAGTAAATCAAAAATAATGAAAACACCAAATCCTGGTATTCTCTCTCTGAGGCTGGATGTCAGCGTTTTCTCCGATGCAGGGTCATTAGACCTGAACGAGTAGCCTATCTTCCAGCTATAGCACAAAGACTTGACTTTGTCAAAGTGAAGGGAAAGTCTGGCAAATCCAAGCCACGTGAAGTGCAGGCACCAGCTGTGCTTCCGAAAGATGCCTTCAGTCAAGACGTAGTCGGGAGTTGCGGGGGGGCAGAAGGTCCCTGTGGGCACTTAGTCCAGGTCACAGATGACATGGCATCCAGCAGACAGTGTCCCTGTGGCTGGATTTGGGGGAACGTGACTCCAGCTCCCTCTGAAGCTTACTTTCAAGAGCAGAAATGCACGTCTGCTCAGCAGATCCCTGGTGCTATCACAGGATAGCTCTAGAAACGAGGCTCTTTCACGAGCGTGACGTCTTCCTACCTAGTACTGGAGGGCACCTTTGGGGTGGGACGTGGATCAGGGGAATAACTTCAAAAAGAAAGTCCTTGTTGAACCCTCTGTTCTGATATCTGACTTCCAGAGCTGTCATCTCTACACAAGAGCTGTTGAGATTAAAGTGTCCAGTTCTTAAGACTGTAACTAACCAAACCAAACCCCCCCAATGGTCGGGGGGGTGGGGTGGGGGATAAACAGTCTGCCAGGATTAGCATGCTTCTGCTCCTGAGAATTTTGAGTCAACGGAGAGTAGGTTCCAACGTGAGAAGGACCTCCAAGTGAAGTGGTTGTACTAACATGGTCAACAGTACAGTCTCAAGTTTCTGCGTCACTGGCAGTGATGAAAGTCCTAAAACGGGGGGTGAGGGTGTTGGAGTGGATAAGATCATGAAATAACCTTTTTGAAAAAGTGGGTCTGCCCCCTTTGATTCCTCCATCCCCAGTATGGTTGGTGAGAGCCCAACTTTTGGCCTCTATCAAGAGGCACGGATGGCTTCCGATTCTGTTTTAGGACTATTATTGCTGTGAAGTGACATTAGACAACCTGAAGGAACCAAAAGTAGAATCTGCTGTATCAGTTACTCAGGAGACTTAAAAATTCCGTGGCAGTGAATGAGGAACAAGAGAGCCTAAAGTATTCCTGGTATGACCCAGTACTTCAGTCTTTCCAAATCAGTGTTGAGCCCATGACACTCTAATACAAATCAAATCTCTTTTCCCTCTTTCATAATTGAGGACTGGGTCATAATCTGAAATAACCAGAACCGTCAGACGCATGGAGAAATCCTCCTTACCGTAGGCAACCTGCCTGTAGTGAGGATTTGGGGCAAAATTGTGGCAGAATAGGGCTATTGCCTTGTGCCGAAGCCCTAGATTCTGTATCCTTCCCCGTGGAAGGAAAACTGGACACTTCTGCCCACGTGGGCTTCACCATCTGTTCCAGAGGCAAAACTTGGAAAAGTCTCTATGTGCCATCAGGTCCTAAAGACTGAGTTCTCAGGGCACAGGGACCCTGAGTGGTTTCTGGGGGAGCCATAGTCTCTCCAAAGGAAAACTAGGAGATGAGGGGACAGGTCTGATGTGGTCCGAAATCCCAGGGACCCAGACAAATCTTGGCTCTTCTTGCTTGTCTGCCTCTTTCTTTACAAGTATTTGCCTGAATTCTCCCACCTCACCCTCAGGAGACCCTGGCCCCAGGGGTCCCCTCTAGTTTCCTGGCCTCCCTGTGCACCCACGTGCCTAGGGAGTCTGTCCCATCTTGTTGATGGGACTGCTGGTTGTACAGGTCACTGCACCTGGAAATCCTTCCCCGGCTGGCCCTCTAAAAGGTGGCTTTCTGGGTTGGATGAACACATAGCCCTTGCATTCCTTCCTAGGAGCAGTGGGAATCCTCCAGGCCACATTGGTATTTTTGCCAGCACTTCGGTTGCTCTTAGATTCCCTCAAAAACGACATCTCAGTTGTAGAGAGCTTGTTGAGGGTCTGTCTCACTAACTGGGGTTTCCTCTGTCCTGGAGAAAGGTATTTTCTATCCATTCTGCAGGATTCCCTCCCTTTACCTTTTCCGGGAAATCTTTCATCTCCATCCAGGCCTGGATCTTCTTCCAAGGCCAGGGTCTTCACCCTGGTAACTAATCGTTTCCCAAGTAGTATTTGTGACATGGCATGTTGATAAGGTCTCTCTGAACTTCTGGGGTCTGAATGCTCTCATGGTTAGTCGGCCCCAAACAAGTAGATTCCAACCTCTCTTCTAGACCTGCTGTGAGGATTTGGGCTGAGAGGGCTTTGGCCCAGATGCTGCCTGGTCCAGGGGTTGACACATCTCTGGCTACTTTGTTCCTGTCTCCTTTGCAAGCTCTTCTTGGGCCCCCATTGCTCGTGCTCCGAGTCCATCTCATAGCTTCACGGCCTCGACTAAGAGCTACGGACTTCTGTTTTTCCCCTCTTCCCATCTTTGCCTCTAGTGGAGCTCTTCTGAGCCTCAACCCAGCATACTCAAATACCTACTACCTGTCCCTATTTGAGTTTCCCAGGTGCGTCAAACTTAGATTGTTGTTCTAGGTGGAATTCATCATCTCTCCTAAATTGGCTACATCTCTGCAATTCCCCATCTCACTCTGTTGTTTCAAAGGAGAGTAAAATAATCCTTAAGTTTCCAGGTGCCATTGTACTGATGGACTGATGGCCTTGGTGGTGTGTCATTTAACCAGCTATTCTGAAGTTAAGAGAGACTGAAAGGGAGATGGCGTTTTCTTCATGTTGGGTTTTAAAGTGGGCAGTGCTGTCACTGCCCTGAGTTGCTTTTAGGTGCAGAGGCAGCTCCTAATGGGCACCTACCCCCACCCCATCCATCAAAAGACCTGAAATGCATGCCTGAGTGACTGAGGGCCTTGAGCATGGGATCGGCATTCCCAGGGATTAGATGAAGCCTCGTGTTTTATTATTTACAGTAAATGAGCTGCTGAGGAGAGTGGGGTCCAGGATGTATCAGCCTTTCTTCAGCCTCTCCCCCAAACCCGAGGGGCCTAAGGGAAGCGGGGCCCAGCGTATGAACTTAGCCTGTGGTGAGTTTTATAAGATAACAGAGCCTGGCAAGTGGTACTTAGCTTGCAATGATTTATTGGGATGGCAGTCTTTAAGACCTGCCAGCTTTTTGGTCATAGTACTTACTCTTAAAAGCTGGGTACACACCCCTAGGAAGGACTTAAACAATAGAACTTGAGACTGGAGTGGGAGCCCGGAATTCTTTTGGTGCTGGAGAAGAACTGTCTCAACATCCTCTTATTTTAGCTATGAAGCTCTAAACCTCAAGAATGGCTGCTGGCAGTGCCCCTTCTCCAGTGGTACCCGGAAGTTCTGCAATGACTTTCCCCGAATGTCTACTTCACTACTGGAGACTGAAGTTACCAATTGCCTCTCAGATTCTTACAAAAAGCTCTCAATGTGTCTAACTTTAGCAAGTGACTATCAAGTGACCAAGGAGTATCAAAATAGCATTAGTCTTCATGTAACAATTGCCGCATTGCTCTCGAAGAGCTAACTTGCATTGTCACCAGAAGTGATCCCATCTTAGACCCGGAGATGTCTGGATGCCATGGGGTCTTGGTCATGCTTTGCTTATATACTAAGCACGTACGAAGGCCAAGCTAAGGGGACAGCTGGGTGGTTACCTGTCATGGGACTCAACACTTGTCCAGCAGGGAGTTAAGGGCAGAGGTCTGCAGTTCTGGGTCTCTCTGGTCCAGCACCCTCCAGAGAGCACTCTACTGAAGTGATCAGTCAGGGTTAAGTTAGACTAGTCTAGAAAATGCTGTGAGACCTGCCTGGTCAAGTTTGATGGGTCAGTCCAGATGCCCAGTTCTGTGAATGTAGCTTTGGGCCAGTCTGAGTATAAGTCTTTGTTTTCTCTCTAGAGCAGTTTTAGGTTCACAGCAAAACTGAGAGGAAGGTAGAGAATTTCCCACGTACCTCTGCCGCCACACATGCACAGCCTCTCCATTATCGACATTCCCCACCAGACGGGGTGCCTTGGTTATAACCAGTGAACCGATATCGACACGTGATTTTCACCCAAAGCCCATAGTTTACAGTAGGATTTACTCTTGGTGATGTACATTCTATGGGTTTAGACAAATGCATAATGACATGTACCCACCATTATAATACCATACAGCATTCTTACTGCCCTAAAGTTCCTCTGTGGGTAAATTTTTCCTCCAAAGCAAACCTAATATGCCTAGGGACCTTGGTTGAAGATTCTCACGTGAGTGTGTGTTAGCTTGTGACAACTTTGATCTGCACAGACCAGGCCGTGGGCTTCCTCCACGCTATTACTCTGATCCAAGGGATGAACAGAACCTCAGTGTTAAGTGAGAAGAGAGCATGATGTGAGGATTGATGTGGGTGGTCGGGAAGTGTGCACCTGAGACAGTTAACTTAGGGCCTGTGATAGAGCAGAAGGAGGTGAGGGTAAGAGCAAAACTAAATAGAATAGTTGATAGGCACTGGGTCTTGCATGGCCTGGGAGCAAGCGTGAGCTCCAACAGGCTAAGTCTAACAGGGAATGAGGCCGTGAGCAGTGTGTTCTGCCATCAGAGCTCTCACAGGACCTTGAAACTGAAGACGGAGGAAGTTTCCTCCTGCAGGGCTGTCTGGACACCAGACCCTCAAAGAAGGCGCATCAGGCCAGATCAGGTGTGTGGAGCACAGGTCATCACTGCTTCTGCTCCTGTGTAATTTGGGCGCCCAAACTAACAGAGTCCAAGAAACATTGTTAATTCAAGTGTCTGTGCCTGGCTGGCTATGGGGGTTAGATATACAGGACGTGTTTACTGTTATTCTTTCAAATAGCAACAGTTTCTCTTTCTATGAATTTTTATTGGAGCATGGCTGCTTTACACCATAACATAGCACCATGTTGTGTTGGCCTCCACTGCACAACGAAATGAATCGGCCATACGTATACAGATATCCCCTCCCTTTTGGACCTCCCTTCCATTTAGGTCACCACGGTGCCTTAGGTAGAGTTCCCTGTGCTGTACAGTACGTTCCCATCAGCTGTCTATTTTATACATAGTATCAATAGTGTATATGCGTTAATCCCAGCCTCCCAGTTCCTCTCACCCGACCCCTTTCCCCCTTGGTATCCATACATTCATTCTCTACGTCTGTGTCTCTATTTCTGCTTTGCAAATAAGATCACATACCCTTTTTCTAGATTCCACATATATGCATTATTATGCGATATTTGTCAAATAGCAACAGTTTCTTGAGCTCACAAAAATGCCAAAATCTCTAGTTTTCCAGCAAACAAGTAGCCAGAGGACAAATATACAGGTCCCAGAAGACTGAGCTTCAAGTTCTACTTCAAGCAATAAACATGAGTGTGGTAAGAAGACAGTCTCTCTGGCAGGTCTGGGAGCCTTAGGGATTCAACCACACTTCCTCCAAGCCAGACACCCTAGGTCATGTCCGTGGTGACTAGCGAGCCCTTTGGGAGATCTGAGTCTGCAGCCACATTCTCCAGGACCCAGCCAGAAAGCTCGCAGTTGCTGGGAGTAGGGCAGCAACGTTGAGGGACAGACTTGCAAAGTTATGGACTGAATTCACCAACCTGCGAACTTGTCCTTCACTCTGTTTAATGAAATTACATTGAAGAGTGAGACTGAGGGAAAGTTAAAGTGAACACACTCATGAAACCATGACCCGGGAAGATAGAATGTTACCAACAAACCAAAGGCCTGCCTCCCACCCACTGTCCTCAAAGAACAAATCAGTGATAAAAGTGGGGAAATTTTTTGAAGCTTTTACTGTGAGTCCATGTATATACTCTAGTCTTTTCACACTATCTTTGAGACTTGTATATAGCAGTAGTTTGCTCATTTCCATTGCTATGTAGTATTTCCTTATGAACATACTTCAGCTTATCCATTCTAGTGTTGCTATATACTCAGGTGGCAGCTCGGGAACTGTTAAAAACTGTTGCTTTAGCATAGCGTCGTCGGATGTGGCAACTGGTGTTCGTGTGTATGCCTTCCTGTTGGTGTACCTTGTAGCAAAATCTCTGGGTCATAGACTTCGTGTGCTTGGCTTTGGGGGACACACCAGAACGGCCTTCCAAAAGGTCATGCCATTGTACATTCTTAATGTAAGGAAGTTCTAGTTGCTTCACATGCTAACCAGCGATTAGTGATGTCAGTCTGTAACTTCAGCCCTGCTGGTGACTGGGCGGTCGTATGTTACAGTGTTTCAAATTACTGACATCTTATTCAGTCACAGTTACAGCTACTGTTTGGGTATCTAAAATATGCAAGGTGTTCTTGTCCACATTAGATGATACAACTTATATTTCTTAACATGTTGCTACTTTGTTTCCCAGGATAGCCCAGAGTGGTCACTTGGGCATCAATCTGGGTATATTTATGGGAACAGATATGGCAGAAGGTGGTGGTGTATCAGTTCTTGAACTTGTTCCTTCCATCTCCACTCCAGGACCTGCTGGAGTCCACTGGGTAGTGGGTCTGCAATAATGCAGAGGTTTAGCTTGGAAGATGAAAGGAGAGCCCTCTTCCCCAGCCTCCCTCTTCTGTGGTCCTTTCTCTTCCCTTCCCAGGGTTCAGTCCTATAACTATAGCCTTGAGTCACACTGGACCTTTCACTTCAGAGCTAGGCCTGGAACTCACTGTCTGCTGGGTCAATGAGTGCCACTCTCCTCCAGCCTCTGCCTGGGGTTCATGGGCTCACCGTGGCCTTGGTGGCACTGGGCATCTTGAGACTTCTTATCTACCTGGGTTGGAAAGCTTCCTACATCTAGTCTTCAAGTGCAGGAGCAGTTGGCCTCTAGATCTCCTTCCAGAAGTGGTTTGTGACTTATGTGTGTGAGAAGAAACTCCTAAGACAGTCCCAGAGCCACGCCGTGCTGACGCTTTGCAGGGCTTCTGCAGGAGGTTTGGGGGTCCTCCCTGTCTACTGTGCACGGCTGACTTGCTTATGTCACCTGTTTCCAGGTCAATCGTGCTCCTGGGGGTGGTGGCAGCTGGTCTGAGAGACTTAACCCTGATGAGGACAGAGTTGATCACTTGATCTATTTCCTTGTTCTTAAATGAAAGTCTATGGCTTATTCTGGACTTCATGCTTAGGGCCCTGCAACCTCACTTTGCCTACAAATAGAGTACAGGACGCAATTTGCAGGCCATCCCTGTGCATGAAGGGGGGCAATCCTCAAATGGCAAATGAAGGTCAAACGTGACCTCAGGAACTGGGAAGCTCTGGGAGAGTCCCAGCTGTAGCTGAGGGAAGTTGGCAAGCTGAGGACCAACTTGCATGCCAGAGAGGTGCGCTTAACTATCATTCTGCATAAGAATATTTTGACTTAAAGATCGGAGCCTGATCCTTTAATTTTGTGTAGGGAAGGAGTTTTGATCTGGGTGCCCGTATGGTATGGTGACTTTAGTGATCATGGTAAAACTCGAGGTAAAGACCTCGGCCGTTGTGCGAAGTCATGAGCCTGCTCTGAATATGTGATTGAGACATCTGAAGGTCCTCCGTAATCTAAGACAGAGAGGCCTTGGAATCTCTGAGATGGCTAGGTCTTGAGGCTCAGAAATTAGAGGGTTTTGTTCAGCTTTACTACGTATGTTTATATATATATATATATATATTTTAAATTTATTTATTTATGGCTGTGTTGGGTCTTTGTTTCTGTGCGAGGGCTTTCTCTAGTTGCGGCAAGCGGGGGCCACTCTTCGTTGTGGTGCACCGGCCTCTCACTATCGTGGCCTCTCTTGTTGCGGAGCACAGGCTCCAGACGCGCAGGCTCAGTAATTGTGGCTCACGGGCCTAGTTGCTCCGCGGCATGTGGGATCTTCCCAGACCAGGGCTCGAACCCGTGTCCCCTACATTGGCAGGCGGACTCTCAACCACTGCGCCACCAGGGAAGCCCAACTATGTATATTTAATGTATAGAAATTGCACGTACTTAACGTATACATTTCAATGAATTTGGACATATATATAGACCCATGATACCATCACCACAATCAAGGCAAGAGTGTTTTTATAAGTGCATACGTACCAAAACCTGACAGTGTTTTACAGGGAACCAGGAGAAAGGAAAGTTATGTGAGGGGGTATGACAAGGAGTCAGGAGGCTGAGTCAACTGAGACAAGAGCTGACCTGAAGGGCTCTGTCTTCAGGAGACAGAAGCAGGAGGGCTCTGGAATGGGGGAGAGAGGAAGCTGATTGGGAAGGAGATGGCTGGAACTTGCCATATCAGAGGCCCTAAGAAACTTGGAGAAAATGAGCTGGGAGGCTCACGTTAGCAAACTAAGAATGAAGAGGGCTTTTAGTGAGGACAAAGAGAACCTCCTCCAAGGTCCCAGCCAGGCTGGACTCGGCTCCCAGGGCTGTGGCACCAACACTGGGCAACTTGACCTCAAACTAAAGAGCACTCAGTGTTTCCGTGCAGTTAAAGATCAGTCCTCCTGGGCTTCCCTGGTGGCGCAGCGGTTGAGAGGCCGCCTGCCGACGCAGGGGACGTGGGTTCGTGCCCCGGTCCGGGAAGATCCCGCATGCCGTGGAGCGGCTGGGCCCATGAGCCATGGCCGCTGAGCCTGCGTGTCCGGAGCCTGTGCTCCGCAATGGGAGAGGCCACGGCAGTGAGAGACCCGCGTACAGAAAAAAAAAAAAAAAAGATCAGTCCTCCTTTTGAGTGAAAGAGGATTCCTGATGGGCCTCTGGAGATCCAATGCTGCCTGGATTCCAGAGTCACACGAGGCTACATTTGTGTTCCTCCACCAGGTGTATCTGGCCTAGGATAAAGGATGGGATGCAAAAAGCTCCTCACCTTAGTTTGAGGGATGTTGATGGGCCCCCCAGATGGTGGCCCCCCTCCCAATATGCACAGACAACTGAGTCTAGCATTAAGTGCTTCAAACCTTATTCTGGCTGCTGAGTCCTGTTGCCTATGCACAAATCCAGGTATTTGTTACCCATGGGATCAAGGTTCAGATCAGACCAGAGATTTTTGAATAAACAGGAATAATCCTCAAGTGCAAGAAAATACTTGAGACTTCTAGACCTGAGCCAGCTGGTCCTTTAACTATTTCTGTAGTTTAGTTATTCTGCTGTGAAGTGCAATCTTATGACACAGATGACATCCAGCTTGTGGTAGAGTTCATAAGTACACTAGAGAGTTCCAGGCATTTAGGGAACCATCTTTAGGATTTCATTATTACCAGGACCCAGGAGCAAGCCAGGAGTTGGCTTTTAAATGTAGAATACTTGCTGGCAGAAGTAGGCATGGCTCTTCTCCTCCAGGAATCTGTTGGTCATCCAACTGGGGCTTTCCAGTGGCTCTGTATAGCAGTTTTCTCTGTCATGATATCCTTTGAGATGTAAGGACAATGTGACATGGAAGCTCATCCTAGCCTTCTTGTGTCCAACTCAATGGTGACAGCTGTAAGGACCGTTCCATGCGTCTGAGAAGCATCCCCAAATGTGTGATGTCCCCCAACTCTAAAGGTGCCTACCAGGATATGCCTTTTTCTTCATTAGTGCAAAGGCAGCCACTTGCCTCATTTAACGAGGATATCCTAACAGGTTTCAGATCACTGAACACGGCAGTGACGCTGGGGCATGCTTCACCCTAGAGAATCCTCATTGAATGTACTTGAAGCATAGCCAGGTTCTTAGGTTTTCTGACCCCCTAGAAGCAGGGGTCTTCTGGCTTCTCGATGTGGACAAAGCAGGGCTCAGACTAGAGAAGGCAACCTGCCCTCAGCAAAGTCTGAGCTGCTCACCCAGGGTCTGAACTGTCACCAGCCAGAGGCACCAGCGCCCAGGAACAGGAGCTGCTGGGAAAGGCACCTGACCCAGTGGTCAGGGCTGCCTTAGGGACCTCCCTCCCTCAGAGCCTCTAAGCTGCAGTTGTTCTGCCTGATAATGTTTCATCATCTCCCCTTCCGTGTAGAAGAGGGACATTACTGTGCTAGGAAGGGTCCATCTGCTTGTCTCCAGGGCTTTAACCAAAACAGTGACATGGGATGCCAGAGTCCAGTGCACGTGTTCTGCCCAGTGAGATCTTCCTCCCTCAGCTTGACTGAACTTGAACTAATATCTGTCTTAATATCCGACTCCTGTCTTTTTTCATTCGAGCTGAAGTGTTTCTGGATGTCGGTATGAGTGTGTAATTCCGGGCTGTACCTTAGGCTTCTGAGGACTGTAAGGCTGATTCCTATTGATCTTTCATTTTAGCAGGTAGTCAGCCTGTTTAGAATGCATATCGCACTTAGGAGCTGTAGATCAAGTGTCAGTTCAGTTAATAAAGCTATTCTGTGGATCCCACCTGTGTTACCCGGATGACAAGACTCTCCCCAGGGCCTCCCCGGGGCAGGGAAGGAGAGCTCCCTCCCCACCTGTGTTACCCGGATGACAAGACTCTCCCCAGGGCCTCCTCGGGGCAGGGAAGGAGAGCTCCCTCCCACCGGAGGGAAGTGAGCTGGATCTCAGCATTCTGTCCGCGGGCTCTGGGAGAAGGGCCACCCTCTCACCCCTGCAGGGGTGAAGAGAAGTTTCCTCCATGAGCTCTGCTGCAGCTGTGCTCACTAAGTTGGGGGAGGGGCTTGACTTTTCTCAACTAAAGAACAGGCAGGTGCGATGAAAGGGCTCCTGTCATGTTGGGGGTCCTTTCCCCAGGCTTTTGGCTAGAGAGAGTAGACTTCCCTTGGGGCTGTTTCTCGTCTGTGCCTGTTGGCATTTCCTAGCTTCGCATCTCACTAGTGCCCAGGCAGGGGTGTACAGAAGGTCACAAAAAAACCCAGGAAACTCACTGCTAGGTGGTTCTCACATCCCTGGGTCCCTAGCCAGTATGCCTCCTTCTCTCCTACTTCCAGAACCTTCTGGTAGGTGACTCCTGCAGGGAGTAGGCAGCTTCTAGCCCAAACTGTCAAATCGAGCTGCTGACTGCAGGGAATAGGCTGTTTCTCTTGAGACAATGAAATAATACTGGCTTTCTGATTTCCCCAGTATCTTTCTTTATTCCCTTGACATCCACTAACCTTGCCTACTGTTGCCTACTACTAGCAGCCAGCTAAACCTGCTTCTTACTTCTGATCCTTTATGTTCGTCTTCTGACACTTAAGCAAACACAAAGCCATGGTGGGTGTTCTTTCTCAGACTAAGGCAACTGCTGTGAATTGTGTCTTAATCACCCTCTTCACCCCCACTCTACAGCTGGACAGATGAGAGCCACAGAAGGTTACCTGTCACATACTCAGAGCCTAGGAGAGGACACTGCCACACAGGGCCCCTCGGGGGGAGAGGCGGACAGAATGAACAAGGGGTAATTTTTAGACTTTCAGCCTTAAAGCCACCTCCCACCCAGTGGACCATTTCTCCTTAAGGACACCCAGAAACCTCCCAAGTTAGCAGCTGTGGGCTACTTAGGAGAATTTCCAATAACGTGCTGTTCGCGCACACTGTGCAAGTTTGGATTCGCATAGTGGGAATAATACAAATGGAAAGTGGTCAGTAATGTCTCACCCTAGAAAGGCATTAATGACAAGCTCTTCTTTGGAGACCTAGCAATCCAGTTTAAATTCATCAGTCATAACTGGGCAAGGAAGAATTTGGGCTAGCACAAACACTTCTTGCTGGGACTACATGAGTACAACCAATCAGGTACAAGGGTCTATAACTTGGCTAAAAGAAAAGCCACCTGGCTGGTCACAACTGACCCAGCTGGATTTCGGGACATGTTTTCCTAACCAGAACCTAGTCCTGTTTATGAGCACTATTTTGCCATTACAGTTGGCTGAGGAATCCTTTCCAGAATCTTCAGAGCTATAGTACATCTGTTAAGTCAGATATTCCTATAATTTATCATGCAATAAAAGGAATATGAGTAAGTCTAACTACAGACTGTGTGCCCAGGACAAGCTTCTAACTGGAATTACTGCACTGGTTAGGATATGGATGGTCTGACTTCTGCCCTTGGCCAAAGGAGACAACAAGAGTGATGGGTGGGCAGCGTTTTGATAGCATTCAATGGGTAGTGGAGCCAAACTTAGTTTCATAGAATACCAGCGTTAATGTTGCTTTATGACAACGATGGCACGAGGCATTAACAAGACCCCTCTGCAGTTCTGTCTGAACACAGACAAAAAGAACAGGTGCAAAATGCCAGAATGACCAAGTGTCTTCCTCTTCCCTAACAGGTATGGTTTTTCTCTGAATCTTGTATTTCTGTTTTCTCTCTCATGGGTTATATTTTCCATGAGCAGATGTTGAGAAATGGTCCTACAGAAAGGACGTCTACTAGGCACAGAACCTGGGTGAAGAAGAGGGAAGACATAGAATCAGGCAGAGGAAGTATTGAACTTGAATCTGGATCCAACAAATCCTTGGGTCAAAGCAGCCAGGTCCTTGTACTCCCACCTTTGTGGGTCATTGGCTGTTGATCCCCTGAGAAGGGTATGATCATGGGAAAAGCGGCTCACATGAGGCAGCCCTGAAGGAGCTGACATCTGAAGTGGCTTGTTAGCCCCACTGCCCACAGCTGGGCAGCAAGACCTTATTTAAAGGAAGATCTAGATTCATGACATTTGGACTCCTAGAGGAGCTTACTGGTCTGTGCACTGGCTAGGGAACGGCTTCTCAGGGATTGTTAGAGAGTTGATATTACTAACCTTTCTAGAGCTTCAGTTTCTCAATGTCAGTTTCTCAATGGCAGATCAATCTAGATGCCCAGTTTTTTGAAGTTTCCACTTCATGTTGGCCTCAGTTTATTCTTTCAAAATGAAATTCAAACGTGGAGAGGACTTGGCTGAACTAGTCACACATTAGGGCATGATGAAGCAATGTGATTTGCCAAGACCAGGGGAACTCCAGGGTACAGGTCTTCTAATTAGACCAGATTCCCTCAGGGTATGGCCAAGCCTTGGAATAAGTTCTGTTAGATTATGAGGTTTTTAGGGGCCGGAGGTACTGGTAAATGAAGCTGGGTCTTAACTAGGAAATGAAAAGGAAAGTCAAGGGGACCGAAATGATTGAAGACAAAAAGTAGAACTTACATTTTTCTCAGCTTTCCCTGGAGCATCTATGTCCTGATCTGCATGGGAGACAGACTTGAAGACTCCCATGTAATATGGGGATTGTGACCCATGGAATTTGGGAGGCAAGAGGCAGGGGTCACTATGGACTGAGCTCTCCTTCCTCAGATTTCAATAAGATATTGAAAAGTTGGGGCTGAATGATCCATACTAAAGGTATATTTGTGAGAGTTGGTTGAAGGCAGCCAAGCTGAAGGAAGACACATCTAGAATCTTCTAGCTTATTCACTAACCCCTCATGGATACATAAATCTTATGAGAACTTGGGTATTATGTCTCCATGGTCAACAGGTCACGTGGTATTACACAGGAGCTGTAATGGATTTTACTCTCTTTGAAACCAGCAATAAGTTCTTAGGTTCATTAAATTCTCTGATCCCTACCAGCTTTCCAGCTAAAAAAAGTGGCTAGAGGATAAGCTACTCATGGAAGATTTAAATAAAAATCTATATTAACCCAAAGAAATTAGACCGACCACCTGGGAATAAGGGCAGCCTTAGCAAGGTTATAAAACTAGAAATCCCTCCACTCTTGCTGCAAAAAAGGTTAAGCTAAGAGCCATGTCCACAGTAACACAGGAGGATTTTAGACCTATGTGCCATTAATCCAGAAAGGTGCCTGGACCCATCCTCAAAGGGAAGATTGTGTCCACTTCTACAGCTCAGATAAGTGGATTCTAATTGACGTGCCGTTAAAGTCCATGGTTTGAGATGTATGACTAGCTCTTCCAGCTCTGTCCTCATGGAAATGTTCCATGAAAGTTGTGACCTTCTTAAACACTAAACAAAGTTATATACTCAGATGCAATTCTCTATTCATAATAACATAGCTATTTCAGAGAGGCATGCCTCTTCTGTTACCTGAAGAACTAGATAAAAGGATTTTTTTTACTATGTGAAATATCTAAGAGAAAGCCTAAATGTGAGCTACCTGGATACCTGAACAAACTCTTTTTCAAATCATTACCTTGGGGATTCTTTACTAGGAATTGTGGGTATGAATGTGTTGGTTTGAATTTGGTATGGGGGTTTTTCCAACTCTTGGGTTTCCTGACTGCAGCTCTACATCTATAGACGGCCGCTCTCCATAACCATGGTTGACATAAACACGAGAGGGTGTCCAAACTAAGCAAGCTATTTCATGGCTTGGGAGAATCTGAAGGAGTTTAACTGATGGAGTTAGATCACGTGGTAAATTGCAGTACCGCTTATTAGTAACTAAACCTCAAAAGGGTACAAAGAACTTAAAATCTCTACACAAAATCTGTTTGCAAGGATAACATTTGACTCTTAAAATACCTCTTCTATGAAGGAAATCTCAGGTAGTTTGGTCTTTACTTTTTAAGCCACTCTTTTCCTTTGCTTTTACACTAAGAATAAAGAGATGTTAA
This sequence comes from Tursiops truncatus, assembly GCF_011762595.2. Taxonomy (NCBI): domain Eukaryota; kingdom Metazoa; phylum Chordata; class Mammalia; order Artiodactyla; family Delphinidae; genus Tursiops; species Tursiops truncatus. The sequence goes on from NC_047050.1 coordinate 74,625,024, forward strand.
AACAACGTATTCCTTTTTCCTACTCCTTGCAATGCAAATTTTAAAAAGTTGGGGGAAAATGAACTTCTAGAGATGCGAGAGGGTACAAGTTGAGGCAACTGCCCGCGAGGCTAGGAGCTGAATTGGGGTGAGTTACCCAAGAAGAGCAAGACCTTTCTCTTGAGGAGCTCCCCTCCTATCTGCCTAAAGTCTTCCTAAATGCTTCTTCTCATTTGAGATTGAAAACTACATTCATCAACATCCAGAACTATATCCACTGCCTGCCCAGTGGAAGAAGTGCTGTAAAACTTGATCATTTGGCGGCACCTCTTTGTGCTAGCCACATCCCTTGGATACATGGTGAATATCAGAGCAAGCAAATCGGGCCATCTTGCAGGCTTCTTGCTATCTACAGTGGCAAAGTGATAAGTTCTAATCAATGACTTTCATTGATCTCAGATTTATGGTTCTATGAGTTTCAGAATGGTTCCTGCCATAGCAAGCTTAATGGTACTGTTGAGACTAGGAAAATGAAGCTCATCAAGGAATGGCATTTCACCTGTGCCAGTTGGGAAGCTGCAAGTGCAGAATGGGTTGTAGAGCCCAGTGGTACCTCTGATACCTTAGAGGAGGCTGGGGCACTCTTGAAGGGGACCCCCAAAGGAATCATCATCTCTCCCTCTTCGGACACCCCTAAGAACCTCAGGGGACAGCAGAAACTCATCGCACTGGCCCCTTGCTCAGAAAGAGCTTTCCCAGACTTCTAAGTGAAATGCTTGAGTTGCCCTGGCAGACAGCAGAGAAGGGGATGAAGAGGCCCAGGGAAGTGAACATGTTGAAGAGCGTGTATTGTGTGAGTCCAGAAGATGAATGCGAGATGATGCCTTTGCAAGACCTTCATGAAGGCCACCAGGAATGCACTGAGGAGAAGAGCATCGTTAAGGGCGTTGGAGGCTCCCCTGCAGGACAGGGCTGATGGCAGAGGCATTCATGGAACTCAGGTCACTGATCAGCAGCGAGGATTACCTCACACCCCCACCCCAGTCCAAGCAAGAGAGGCCAGAGGGCAGCACCTAACCACCTAACGGTTGGAAAGGTGACTATTGTAGCCAAGAGGCCATGACCTTCAAAGAACAGTAGAGATGACTTAATAGAATGTCAGATACTAAGCAGTACACTTCTTGGCTAAATATCTATTTTAGCCTATAGATATGATCAAAAGGAAGCGAGAATTAAAAGCAGGAGATAGAGCAGTCATCAGAGAAGGGTTAAGATCTCTTGCACAATTCCTGGACCTAAGATGGTTTTTAGACCCAGAACCCGTTGACTAAAGAAGTGGCCGGATGCCCAAAGAATCCACGACACGAGTATATATTCTTGTGATTTGACAACACAAGTGTATAATCCACAACGTAAGTATAAATTCCTGAGAAGACTGTGGCCATTTATTCAAGACAATACTGTGAGGAAAAGAGAAAACCCAGCCACTTCAAAGATTGTTCAGAGACAAGATTAGATGACATTGATACCCCAAAACCTCTACCTTCATTGTTTCCTAATTAAAAGGAGGCATTTGGGACTAAGATTTAAATGGGCACTTGGACAAGGCCCAGCTTTCTCTGGGTCCACTATACCTGCAGACACACCTAGTTGTCTTTTCTCCAGTCCCTGGATCCATGACTGGGAATGACATCTTTGATGTGGAATGACCCTCACATCGTCCTTGGTCTGTGAGACAAGCTATCATTAGACCAAGTGGAAGCCGCTTAAGCTGCCCCTTCTTCCAGCAAAAATAACAAATCCTGAACAATACAGTATCCCAGGGCAATGGCAAAGAGTCAATGCCACCGTTAAGGATACTCAGGAGGCAGGCGTGGTTGTCCTTATTACATCCCCAGTTTGTTCACTTGTCTTGCCTCTACAGAAATTGGAGAGATTCTGCAGAATGACCATAGACCACTGTGAGCTTCAAAGTAGAAGTCCTGATCCTAGCTGCTGTGGTGGACACAGCATCCTTGGTAGAGCAGGAATTGCACTCAGGTGCATCAGCTGTGTGCTGTATGCCCACTGACTTGGCACATGCGTTAACTTATATCCCAATAGGGCAAGAGGGTCAGAAGCACTTTGCTCTTCAGCATTCAGTAAAGACATTCAGTTTTCTCCCAAGACTATGTAGACTTCTCCGCTCTGTTATATTCTGGTTCGAAAAGACTGAAATGGCCGAGCATCCTGCAGAACAAGAAATCCATTACATCGACAATGCCAACCATCATGCATGATGAATAAGAGAGAGCTAGCACGTAGGGGGACTTGGTAAGACACGTGCACCCCAGAAGGTGGGAGAGAAATTCTCCAAGGATTTGGGGAGCTTGCTGTTTCAGTAATGAGTTTAGAATCAGGAGGTCAAGACATGCTGGGACATCTCTGCAAAGGAAAAGACATTGTATCTTGCATCTAGAATGGCAAAGAATGACAGTGCCTGCCAAGCCTGTTGGGGTTCTAGAGGCCACTCTCCAAATCTAGGTACATTGTCCCAACCTGTATACTGGATGACATGAAAGAGGCCACCAGCTTTGTGTGAGGCCGAGAGCAGGAATGGGTTCTGCAGCAGGTCTGGGCTGTGGAGCAAATGCCCTGACACTTGGGCCAATGATCAGGCAGACCCTAGGGTGTTGGAGATGTGAGTGGTGGGAAAGGGGGCCTCATGGGGCTCATGGTAAACCACCATGAGAAAATCACACTGCAGGTTCCCAGGGTTCTAAATCAAGGTGGACCATCTGCTTACAGCACCATAGAGAACTGTCCTGATAGAGCATAGTAATGGCCTGCTGTACGTGCAGCTGAAACACCAGCTCAGGCAATGCTCCGTGAGGGTGGGTGCTATCCTTCGGGATTCAAATGCACACTAAGTAAAAGAACTCTAGGTGGTGGTCTATTCCAATAGGAAGAACCCGTGAGTCCAGACACCAAGGGGCGGAAGTAGGTGTGGCCTCACTTAGCATCATCCTTAGTCTCTTACAGAGGACTTTGTGCTTATCACTTCCAGTTCAGCTCTGCAGGATTGGAGGTCCTAGTCCCAAGAGGGTGGAGACTTGGGGAGGGTGGGAGTAGGGTTCATTCTTGCCGGGGACACGGCAAGGGGTCCCTGAAGTATAAGATGTGACCGCATTCCAGGCACTTCAGACTCCTTGTATCCAGGACCATCAGGCAAGAAAAGGCACCCTTCTGGCAGGGATGACCAATCCTGGTGATCAGCTGGAAGTAGAGCTGCTGATATAAAAGGAGGGCAGAGAGGAAGGGATGTGGTGCTCAGGCGATGCACTTGGACGCTTACTGATTTTCCCCCGCCCAGTTGTGACTGTGAGTGGACGAGTGTAGCCACCATCCTGAGAAGGATGTGTCTGCTGGAGGCTCAGACCCTTCAGGAATGAAAGTGAGTTCTAACCACCTACACCAGCAAGTGCAACATAGGTAGTAACTGAGGGTCAGGGAGATCTCGGAACAGAGCGTGGAAGAGGAAGACAATGGATACCAGTTGCAGCTCTGGGACCAACTTCAGTGATGTGGAATAGATCATCCTGCTAGTCCTGCTTTTCTTGAATTCATTTTCCTTCTCTCCTCAAGAAGGAGAAGGCTACCAGGGCCCCAGAAGAGCTGTTCCCCGTAATTGGATGAGACCACAGAGGTACAGCTGTGCCTGATTAGCTTCAAACTGTGGCCAACGTGATCCAGAGATTTCCTGGAAGAATTTCTGCCTCGTGGCATTTCTTGTGACAGTTCATGAGATCTCTGGAAATAACGCACATGCCTTTTCCTTGGAAGTGTATTGGTACACTTTAAGAAATCTAAAGGCTCCTGATTTCTCAGTTGCAAAGTGTCTACCCTACCTGATTCACAGGAAGAATGCCAGTCTGTCCCATGAGCTGGGTCTTACACAGCATTTGGCAGAATGTGTGTTGGTGTTTCTTGGGTGGTGGGAGAGATCAGGAGAGGTGCTTCCACTGAGAGCTAATTCAGTGGCTCTGTAAATGGAGTGAATTGACCTAATTCTGGAGGGTTAGGTGTTATTTTTTAGGGATGGAGAGCATGTTGGTGATGACCTTGTACAGATTCTTGAATATCTTATTGCTTTGCGTGGTTCAGGTTGACCTTCTACTTTTAGACCTGGTTGCAACAGGATGACATGGGGTATGGTATCTGGGTTCCTAAGAAGACACCAAAGGTACCTGAAGTCTGGGGTTCAGCTCCACATGGGGTGAACCTTGACCTACAGGAAGAGATGAGAGCGAGCAGGCTAATAAGTTCTCCTTTGTCTCTCATCCATGGATTACTCAAAAGTATAATCTCTTTGTGACCTTTCTGGGCCTAGTGAATGAACCTGCTAAGCTAAACCTGTGTCAGTTTTCAACTTTGTAATGGGGTGTCCAGGGGGGAGGTGCATTGTGTCACATCACTTCATCTTTTCTTTCATCACCTATTTCCTCATCCTTACCTAGCCAGGCTCAGCCACAGTGCAGATATGACCATTTTAATCAAATGGGGAACTCCAGGGCATGAACTGACACCTAGAGAAGTCCTGTGTCAGGTAGAGATGCTCAGTCATTGGCAGGAGGCTGCCCAGGAAGAACAGACCCCCCAATGCTGAGATGAGTCCTAAAAACACCAACCACTGGAGGCTCTCAGACAACTCCTCCTTGAAGGCGAACACCTTTCTTCAAGACCCAAGGCACACACTTCTCCATGTATGTAGGGGAGCAGCTTCCCCAGCCTCTGGTGGGCAGACTTAGAAGAGGGAGATTGGAGGAATGAACTACAACACCGTCACCGCAGTTGTTCTCAGGCTGTAACTGGCACTCATGTTCCTGCTCCTCTCGCTGCCCATCCTAAACTCGCTCCTCAGCTAACACCTCTCCTGCTCTCAGTGGCTTACTTGATGGTGTGACTTGAGCTCATTCTGGAGGGAATCTGAGCCCCTGATAATTATCCTTTCTCGGGCTGGTGTTGCTGTACTTGTCTGTTTACCTTTGGGTAGGGGAGGACCAAGAGATGTCCCAAGGAACCACTCAGTGCCATCCATCCTCCACTCTGATGCCTTGTGTCACAGAAACCCTATCTCAGTGAGGTCCGGTGTCCCTACCAAGATGGTGCTCACTCTTCCTGCCTGCTGTTCCTGGACACAAGAAGCCCAGAGTACCCAGACAGCAGCCATAACTGGACGGTCAAAGGGATCCTTTGGCAAGAGTGTGCTGTCCTTGAGGAGCAGAGCTTTGGGCTTCCTGTCGCTGCAACTCTTAGCTCTGCAGGATTAGACTAAGTCCCCCCCAGTGGGTCATTAGGAATTATGGCAAGTTGGGGCCTCTCCTGTTTCAACCCCTTGGTTCCTGCACCCGTGTGTTCCTCCCACTGGAGACACAGCGCCATAGAGTCATCTGTTTCACTGTGTATACAGCCTCCTGAAGGATGGTGCCTATCCTTGCAGAGGAGCTACAGCTGCCGCTTCAGGAGGCTGTGCCAATGCTCCATCAGGCCTGCAGCCTCGGAAAGGTGCAGTATGTGAGGCGCCCGCTGGATTCCAGGGTCTCGCCTTCATCGTTCATTGTAAAGTGGCTGCAACAGTCATGCTATGATGTAGCAGTTCATACTGTGGGTCAGGCATTCAGTAAGCCCCCCAAGAGCGGCTCCTGTTTGAGGTTCTGATGGCAAATCCATACCTGGAATATATCTCCATCAACATAAGAATGAACTGTTGGCCCCTCCAGGAAGGAAAGAACCCACCCGATAGAGTAAATGACACCACGTGGGTAGGCGGTCTTCCTGAGGCACAGTGCCATGTCGGGAGCTCAAGACTGGCCTCTACTGCTGGCAGGGTGGACACTCGGAGCAAGAGCTGGTTTAGCCTTGAGGGGTGGGCTGCCCTGCCACTGGGCCCTTGTGTAGCCTCCATCACTGCCACCATAGCCTCTCTGTTCACATGCCCATTGCACCATCTCTCTCATGGCTGCTGATAAATGCCAGCTAGTATATATTTAACAAATTTGAGACATAACTCATACCATAAAATTCAGCCATTTAAAGTATACATCGAAGGAGTTTGTATATTCAGAGTTGTACAACCATCATCACTGGTTTAAGCACATCAGCCCAAAGAGAAACTCTTACCCAATAGCAGTCATTCCTTGTCCCCCCAAGTCACCCACAATCTCTAGGCAAACACTAATCTACTTCCTGCCTCTGTAAACCTGCTTATTCTAGACAGTCATGAATGGAATCATACAAGTGGCCTTTTGTGTCTTGGTTCTTACACTTAGCATAACATTCTCCACGTTGATCCATGTTGTAGCAACTATCACTACTTTATTTCTTCATATCAAGGACTGGCTGAGATTAACTGGCCAGAGTCATCCTCTCTACTAGGATATTCAGTGGTTCCTCCATGGTGGGCATTAACATGAGATGCAGGAATCTTTATCCTTCTGTACTTCATGTTCACTCCCATATGTTGATCTGAGACCCAGGTCAGGCAGAGAATCATGACTGCTTTGATAGCAACTGAATTCAGCCTACTGTTTGTCCGTGCTTGCTTCCTAAAGGGGGACGGTGGGCTGGCATGAAGTGTGTATGTAATGTGTACACACAGCTCCAGCTTCTGAAGGGAGCGCCCCCACCTAGCCTCTGTTGGTTTGGGGTTGATCATCCCCACTGAGGAAGCTCCGCTGTCATCAGCCGTGGCCCGCAGAGGGGCCACCACTGAGCTTAGTGAGGCCGTGCCCCCCTCAGGGTACAGTCCTGATGGGCTTCTGAAGGGCATGACCTGTGGACACTGTGTACAGAGCCCTCTGGGTTATTCTGGCTTCGTATGTAATATCTACCCTTTCCCATGCCCTGAAGTCCCTTCTACCATCTGCTGCAGCGATTCAGAGGATAGAAGAGAAAGGAAGCAGGAGTGGATAAGGACGGCTTCAGAGCGGGTGCAGGTATGACAGAGTCTCAGACAACCAAAGTTGGAACTCAAAAGCAAAGATTGCCCATTAGGGAAGTCCTATGTGTGGCAGAAGTGGCCAGGCCTTAACACCCCATCATGTGTGGTCATTGGGAAGAAAGTGGCTTCAGCTCAAAAGCTACAGCAGATCCTAGCTGCCCTTACAGGGGGAGGCTCCTACCTGAATGACAAATTCATTCTTTTTTTTTACATCTTTATTGGGGTATAATTGCTTTACAATGGTGTGTTAGTTTCTGCTGTATAACAAAGTGGATCAGCTATACGTATACACATATCCCCGTATCCCCTCCCTCTTGCGTCTCCCTCCCACCCTCCCTATCCCACCCCTCTAGGTGGTCACAAAGCACCCAGCTGAGCTTCCTGTGCTATGCGGCTGCTTCCCACTAGCTATCTATTTTACATTTGGTAGTGTATATATGTCCATGCCACTCTCTCACTTCAACCCAGTTTACCCTTCCCCTTCCCCGTGACCTCAAGTCCATTCTGTACGTCTGCGTCTTTATTCCTGTCCTGCCCTTAGGTTCATCAGAACCTTTTTTTTTTTTTTAGATTCCATATATATGCGTTAGCATACAGTATTTGTTTTTCTCTTTCTGACTTACTTCACTCTGTATGACAGACTCTAGGTCCATCCACCTCATTACAAATAACTCAATTTTGTTCCTTTTTATGGCTAATATTCCATTGTATATATGTGCCACATCTTCTTTATCCATTCATCTGTCAATGGACACTTAGGTTGCTTCCATGTCCTGGCTATTGTAAATAGAGCTGCAGTGAACATTGTGGTACATGACCCTTTTTGAATTATGCTTTTCTCAGGGTATATGCCCAGTAGTGGGATTGCTGGGTTGTATGGTAGTTCTAGACAAATTCATTTTTGATTGATTCTTGAAGGGAGGTCCAAGCATCACAACTCTGTCTGCCATGCAAGTTGTAGTTCTTGTCTATTCTGGTCTTGTATGTTTCTCACAACACCGTACCACAGGGACGGTGCTGCTTAGAGCCTTGTCACTCAAGGTTGCAGGTCATACAGTATGAGACCATGTGGGCTGGGGGAGGGCGTCAGACACAGGCTGTCACGGGTTCTTATCGAGTATACGTAACACTCAGGAAGATTGTTTTCCCCATCTTAAGGATTTGGTTTCTATACATGTTGCAACAAATGAAATTTCTTACCTTACAGTTTGGAGCTGTGGTTGGTGGGATCTGAGTCACGCGTGGTTCACGTTAATTTACTTGTGGCTCTGTTTTATGGGATGAGTCTGAGGATGGCTGGTGTGATTAGTGTCCTGATTACTTGTCCCTCTGACCTCTGGGGCATAGCCCACCGTACTTAAACTCATGTCTTCTTCCCAGAACTCTTCTGCCACCACCCCCTTGTTAGAAATGAACGAGTGCCTCCCTCTGCTGTGACCTTGAAGACTCCAGGCACCTCCCAAGGGAACTCCTAGACACAGCCAAGCCCCCAAGGTAGCTCACAGTATTTGTAAATTGTCCATAAAGTAGTAACTCTTCATCTGGAAAATGATCCACTCACAGCTCGGGCCTCAGACACTGGGCACATTGTTATCCACATTAGAGGTGACCATGGCCTTGCAGAGAAGGGTTCTAAGAAAGTCCAGCGCTGGGCTGGAATCTCTAAACGCTAAGATCTCTTCTTTATCACTGGCAGTCCCACTGGCCTGCTGTCTTGCTGCCCTGCTGTCTCCCTCTCATCCTGTTCTTGTCTGGGGACTCCGTGGGTCCATATCGCCATGTTGTCACCAGAACTCACTGTGTTGGCCTCTGTGATGTCAAACATGAACTGAAGTTTTGCCACAGACACTCCCCACCCCGCCACATATTCTACATTTGTATCTGGTGGCTTTGAGCAAGAGGTGCTTTGCTTCCATGTCCTAACAAGCACAAAAGGCCCACAGAGCTGGCTTCCTTCTCAGCTGGAACCTTCTCCCAAAATAAATCACACTGTGTCTGTGACCTCAGCCTACTTTTAGGTATCCTCCAAGGACAAAATGTCACCAAGACAGAACCTTGATTTGTCCCTCAAAAGCAAAACGTGGCAATTATTCTTCCAATGCCAACTGATGTCCAGAGATGAAAATGCTTTTGGACTTTCCAGTTAGAGGTCTTTGTACCACAGGCCAGAGGAACCCGTTTTAGGTCACAGCCAGCACTCTGTCCCCAGGAAGGTCCAGTGTGTTTGTGTCGTGTCCTCAGTGGTTGCTGACTCAGGGGGTTCAGATTCTATTATGTTGTTGGGTATCTGAATGGGGCACAGTAGGAAAGAGGCCTGGCAGTGTCTCTGGCTATGAAGATCACGTCTTGCGGTCAACCGCAGGATGGTTTTGTGAGGCTAGGAGCAATCAAGCCTGGACCGAAGGTTCCTTTTCAGGGTGCAGCAGTCACTGACCTGGAGGGTGGTAAGGACCCCACAAGGAAAACCCTGCCAGGCCGAGGTGGTGACTAAGGCTGAGGAGCGTGGGCAAGTCCGCGTGCACTGAGAATAAAAGGCCAGTGATACTGGTTCCAGGAGTAGGAATCCATCCCTGGGGGTGGTTCTGCTTGCTTCCAAAACAGGAGGATTTCTCTACCCATGTGCCCCGGCCACAGCCTTAGCTGCCTCTAGAACACCTAGAGAATATTCCCATCCAAACCAAATGGTGTACGATCCCCTGTTTCCAAATGAGGTAGTTCACTGGATGGAGCAATAGCTCCGAGAAGGGGAGCCAGGCTCTTGAGAGCAGCAGAGAGAGAGAACTCTGGTGTCGAGGAAGCACAGCGTGGTTCAAGGACAGCTGCCCCTCTAAAGGGGCCACGTTCTACCTGATTCTCCATCAGGGTGCAGGCTCTGGGACTACCTATCTGACCACTGACCTGAAGGTGAAGTGCAGGGGGCGAGGCAGTCTGGTCCAGAGGAAAGCATCACCCTTGGAATTGGATGCGTAGGAGGTTACAGACTTCTTGAGCGCAGGCTAATCTGACTCTCTGCTCTGAAGTTCCTCCTCCTCTATCCGCCTCACACATACAGGGATGACAAGTGGGGAGGGGACCCCAGGTGCTTCCGAGCTTTGTGATGCTGGTTGTCTCTTTCTATATGGCCCTGAATTTGACACTAACCATCTTCCTTGATGGAAGTTGAAGGGGAGAAAAGGATAGTCACAAAGAGACTGAGTGAAAGACAAATTCATGGTTTCTCTCTTCGATCACATCCGCCTTCTTTCAGTTTCTGATGGATTCCTTTGTGCTGATGTGGGTGTAGGAGAGGAATGCATCCTTTGTAATATAAAAGACCAAATGACATCCCGTTTATTTGAAATTAGTGTTTTCTTTAAAAGTGTTTGAAGTTATAATTCCTGGTACAACTATTATATCATAGGCTAGAAGAATGCCTGTTTCAAATATATAATAACTTTTAATAAAAACAGAACATAAAACTATTCAAATGTTCCCAGTATTCTCACTACCTGTCTCATGAGCTACCAGTGGAACATGGACCATAATCTGGAAGCAGAGTCACCGGCCACAGCAGGCGTATCCTGCCTCCTATTTCATCGTTGGTACTTCACTGGCCCTCCTGTGCCCCAAACCCCCAGGAAAGCTTGAGAGGCAGGGAGGCAAGACTTGAGGATGCCTCTTGCCTCAGAGCCATCTCAGCTCAAGTCACCCTCCTCCAAGGAGGAAGAACCTGAGTAGGGCATGGAGAATGTGTTTCTCAGACTTTATTGGACCCTGAAGAGCTAGAACAGCCTGTTCAAGGTCCTCATGATACTGGGGGAATCTTTATCTGGAGTGTCACTGATTCTTTCCCAATTTTTAAAAGAAGGTACTAGACTCAAGGGTTGTTGGGCCACAGAGAGTGAGGTGCTGTGGAGATCCAGCTCCCAGCATTCCACCGGTATAATTCCACCAGAATCTCAAGAGTAGCCCGGTTGACTGCTGAATCCAGCTATAGCACCTATCTGGTTGGGGGTCCAGTCTAGCAGGGCTTCAGGAAGCTGGAGAACCTAGAAGGGCTCCAGACCTGTTCTCTCGGGGCTCTGCTGGGGAGTGCTGCAGGAAACAATTGGTATCTTGACTGCTTGGTGAGGAATCTAGTTCAAGACCAGAGGAAGACTCTTGTGTTGTGACAGGAATGAAGGTAGAATCCTGTGTCTTGGTTCCAGGCTGGGCACTGCAGACAGAGCCCGCTTCAGGTCCCTTGGCTGGCACTGGTCAGGTGCATGGACTGACTTCTCATGGATGGGTACATGTTTAGTGCCCAGATGTAGGCAGTAATTATGCTACACTGAATGCTGATGTTAACGGGGATAAACATGCTATAGGAAGACTATTAACTTCTTATTCCGTTAGCTTGGCACGCTGCTGTTTTAGAAATGTTCAGAATCTATGACTACATCTTAGAAGCTCTAAGAAAGTACAGAAATTCCCTATGCTGAGCTTTTTACAAAGTTTGACATTGATTTTTATTCTCCCTACTCCCTACCCCTGTCAGTTTTTAAGCAAAGGGCTCTTTTTGGTTCCTTTCTGATAATTAGCATTTAATGTGCTATTCCTTCCGTCTGAGAAATTGTGTAGGGCCAGAGAGTGGGTTGGAGTCACTTGAAATCCCTGCTTCCCTGTTAGCCAGTACCCTCCGGCCACATCTGCTCCCTCCCTTACCCATCAGGCTCGTTTCTTCATTTCAGGTGTTCAAGGAGTCCTTGTGACCCACAATCGAGCCCTTGAAGTCACAGGGGTCTGTGTTTCCATCTAGTTCATTCTACTTCATCACTCTCCTTCCGTCATGGAGCCCCAAATCCCCCACTCCCGTAGTCTCCCACCCCCACTAGGCTAGGTCACTAAGCTGAAGAAGAAACTATGGAAACAGCAGTTTCTGTTACCCAGCACCTCCACTGTGGCAGATACCTCGAGTCACTCCCCTCAGCCCAACACTGATTTCAGCCACGTCTGTATTGCACAGCTCCTCCCACACAGGACAACTTCCACATCCAGCACACTCACACCCTTTTGCATCGGTACCTTCCCCAGTGCCCAGAGACCACTAGGCCTTCCAGTTCAGACAAGCAGAGGTGTTAATGTCTCTGCTCTGACCTTCAAACAAGGGGCAACCAGAGCCAGCAGATAGAAGCTCCTGACTCCTGTACTTTGTCGCTATTTCCAAGAGGCATCCTGCAGGCTCTGAGAGGTCCTGTTGCCAATGGTGCTGATTCCTTATTGGCTTTTCCTATTTCCCCTTTTCTTTCCTCCTCTTTCCTCACCTCTGCTTCCTGGAACTAGTTCTCAGATAAACTACAGCACCAAAGTGCTCCTCTCAGGATCTGCCTTTAAAGGAAGACAGAGCCAATCGCTGCAACCTCACAGAGGGATGCAGCCTTTAAATACCTGGACCGCACACTCATCCCTTCCTCCGACATCCTGCTTGGTCTCCCCTTACCTGTCAACAGGCTCCAGTGCCCTCTAGTGCCTATCTGGCTATCAGTAGGCTGGGCCCTGGAACAAACAGTGGAGAAGCAGGGAGACTGGATCTGGACGCCCAGTGGGAGATGTCTTGTGTGTTCTTTTTTAAATCCAGACCATAATTTACTTCTAACTGGAACTTACTGCATTTGAACTTAATATAATTGTCAATTACTGATAATTAACTAACATCATACTATGTGCTTCCTGTTTGTCCCACATGTTCTAAGTTCCAATTCTTCTCTTTCTTGCTTTCTTTAGGTTGATTTTTTATTTTTCCTTATTTCTCCTCCAAGCTCTAATGTTTAATCTTTTAGGAGTTATCCTAGGGATTTCTGCAATGTTAGGGATATCAAAATCTAATATAAATTAGGACTCTTACCTCTTTCCCAGAAAATATGAGACATCTAGATTACTATGACAGTACTCAGTCCTGATTTTAATGTCATATTTTTATATCATTTCAATCCATATTTAAACCTCTCATTATTAGTCAGTATTTATATTTGTCATTCTTCATTCCTTCATTTGTTCACGCTTCATCTGCAAGCATTTACTTCTTCCCGAATAACCTTTTTTTAGCTTTGAGATATAATTGACGTATAACATTGTGGGTTTAAAATGTACAATGTGTTGGGGCTTCCCTGGTGGCGCAGTGGTTGGGAGTCCGCCTGCTGATGCAGGGGACACGGGTTCATGCCCCGGTCCGGGAAGATCCCACATGCTGCGGAGCGGCTGGGCCCATGAGCCATGGCTGCTGAGCCTGCGCGTCCGGAGCCTGTACTCCGCAACGGGGGAGGCCACAGCAGTGAGAGGCCCGCGTACCGCAAAAAAAAAAACTGTACAATGTGTTGATTTGATACTTATATTGCAAAATGATAACCACTGTAATGCTAGTTAATACCACCACCATTTCACATAATTATCATTTTTTTATAGTCAAATGTAAGATCTACTCTTAACAACTTCCAAGTATACAGTACAACACTAATTATAATCACGATGCTGTGCACTAGATGCCCAGGACTTATTTATCTTCCAACTGGAAGTTTGTACCCTTTGACAAACACCTCCCCATTTCCCTGACCCTCCAGCCCTTGGTAACCACTATTCCACTGTTTCTACAGGTTTGGCTTTTTTAGGTTCCACGTATAAGTGATGGCGTATAGTACTTTCCTCTGGCTTATTTCACTTAGAATAATGCCCTCAAGGTCCATCCATGTCATAAATGACAGGACTTCCTACTTCATCCTGGCTGAATAATATTCCATTGTGTGTATCTGTACCACATCTTTCCATTCACCCATAATAGACACGTAGGTTGTTTCCACATCTTGGCCATTAGTGAATTCTGCTACAGTAAACACGACGATGCAGATACTGCATTGAGATAGTGTTTTCCTTTCCTCTGGTTATATACCCAGAAGTGGGATAGCTGGATCATACAGTAATTCTACTTTTTTTTTTTTTAAACCTCCATACTGTTTTCCATCGTGGCTGCACCAATTTACATTCCCACCAAGAGTGCACAGGGCTTCCTCTTTCTCCACACCCTCTCCAGCACTTATTTCTTTCTTGAAAGCCTTTCTAACAGGTGTGACGTGATACCTCGTGGTCTTGATTTGCATTTCCCCGATGAGTAGTGATGTTGAACATCTTCTCATGTACCGTTGGCCCTTTGCATGTCTGCTTTGGAAAAAACGTCTATTTAGGTCTCTGTCCACATCTTAGACTGTTTTTTTGCTATTGAGCTGTATAGGTTCTTTATATATTTTGGATACTAACCCCTTATCAGGTATGATTTGTAAATATTTTCTCCCATTTCATAGGTTGCCTTTTCATTTTGTTGATTGTTTTTGTTGTGCCTGAACAACAGTCTTACTTCCCATAGTGCAAGTCTTCTGGTGACAATTTTATTTTCACTAAAAATGTCTTCATTTTAAAAATAAATTTAAAGTACAACGTACATTCAGAAAAGTGCACACACACCATACCTGAACTTTGAGAATTAATTGCAGCTCTAAACATACCTATGTACTCAGTACTTCTTAGTCCATTTTCTACCATTTATTCTGTGTATAAAAATGCAATTTGGTTTTTTAAAAATAATTAATCTCATACCCAGCGATTTGTTAAAAACCGTATTTATTCTTATAGATTGTAGCTGCTTTTGGATTTTATACATATAGTCATCTATGCATAAGTTTTCTTTCTTTAGATTCCTTAGGCTTTCTACATCTTTCTATTTTATTATACCTCCAGTATATCATTCAGGGAAAGTAGTAGTTTTGGACATCTTCCCAAACTCAGAAGAAATGTTTCCAATATGTCACCATTAAAGTACAATGTTTACCATAGGGTTTTTCATTCCTTATCTACTGATGCGACTTTATTTAACGACAAGGTGTTGTGATTTCTGTCATGCTGTTTCTACGTCTATCCCAGTGCTCATGACTTCTTACGCTTTGTTAATGTGGCAGATTTCACTGAGTTTTTGTCTTTTACGTTTAAAATAGCTCTTGCATTCCCGGGTTGGAGGGAACCTATTTGATCATGCTAAATTATTTTTGTAGATCACTGGATCTGATTTACTAAAATAACTCGGGAGTTTGAAACTACATGAGAAGGATTGGGGTGTAGCATCCCTCGTCTTGCTAACTCCTTATCACATTCTTACACTCATAAAGTAGAAGCAGCTGTTCCCATACAAATGGTGAGGGGGGAGTCTGAGGGTCCTAGAGGGAGCGTTGACATCCTTCATAGAGCTAATATCTGGATGGCCAGCAGGTCTACTTAGGTTATCTTTCTTCTTGATTCTTGGCTATATTCTCTTTGTAGGTCTAACAATTTGAGCAAATGGCATTGTGAATAAATAAATCTAAGAATATCTCCGACCAGAAAAGATCATCTTCCCTGTTGGCTGTGTGGGGTGAGGAGAGTCTCCCCTCACCCTACATCAAAGACTGAGCTGATCAAGGCCAGGTGTCAGTAAGACTCTGGGTTGTCCTTATTTCTGGGCTTTGGTTGAGAGCTTGGGAGGTCCGTTTCTTTCGCCATGAAGGATGGTGGAGATCTCCCTCCGCCCATCAGAGCATCCCATCCCCCTCCACAGCCTCGACACTTGGAAAATGTCTTCAGAGGAGATGGAGTAATGTGCTTGGGGCGGCCCCTTCCCCAGCACTGTCCCAAGCATGACAACACTGCTTATAAGCTTTCAGCCCAAGTCCCAGCCTTCTGTGCAGCCCTAAGACCTAGAAGATGTCCCCTGGGAAAACTGGCCCCATGCTCAGAGCCCTTCAAACTTCCAGTTTGTCACAGCAGCCCTGCACAATCAAAAGCTCTGTTGCTTTTTGTCCCAGCAGAGCCCCCAGCCAGAGCCAGTCAGATCCTTAGCCCGTGCCCAGAACTGACAGTCGCCACCAGCAGAATGTGGCTGGTTGTAAGCAAGTCACCCCCAACAGTTTCCCCATCTCTGGAATTTAGTTTAGTCATCTGTGGTTCTGATGTCTGTAAAAGTGAGGGTTTTTTTTTTTTTTTTGGTAATTTAACTTTTCCTAGTTTCAGCAGTATGACCTATGTTCTCCCTAGAAGTAGATGCAGCTAAAGGTAATTTCTAAAGCTCGATAGTTACTTTCGAAAAACTCGGGATACTCTAATGTAGAAAATGACCTTGTGGTGACATGCTGTGTTCTCACTGACATTGTTCAGACCCAGGTCAAACGTCCAGGCCTCACAGCAAGTCTCTTAACCTGGTCCAGCTTCATGGACATGTGGCCTGGAGAGTCACACACACGCTGGGCTCAGAAGGGCCCTGCCCTTGGGTTTCTTGATGATTTAACAAGAGGGCCTACATATTTTCCTTCGCCACTAGGTCCCACAATTTCAGTGGCCACTCCTACACTTGATCTTCGCTGACATCATTTCTCCTGCCTCTGAAACCCTAGCTCTACCCTTGCAAGGTCCCAAAGGATGATACCTCTTGTTTACCTACAGGCCAAATGTACCATGAAAACTAGTATTGGGTAGTTTTCTCATTTGAAATAAGACATAGGAAACAGAACTGTCTCAGGGTTCCTCCCTTCCACCTGACCAGAGGTGATCACTGTACCTTCCCTCCAGAAATCCTCAGAGGCCCAGGACTCGGCATTCCTTATCCTAGGAAACCCATAAACTTGCAACTGGCAAGAAAGGGGCTCCAGGTCCACCTGCTCATCATTGCAGTAAATTGGAAGAGGAAGGAAAAGACAGAGGAAGCAGGCAAAGGGTGCCCCTCCTCAGAGAGCTATCCTGGTCCAGTGGCTCCGTCCTCAGAGAGGAGGGCCGTAAAGCCTGGAAGGTCCAGGCTCTTGGGGCAGGGGAGGGGTGTCTGAAAGTGCTGTGAGACTGCAGTGAACACAGCTGTGGGACAGTGTCCCAATGCTCCCTGGCTGCCTCCTTCCCTCCTGCCCTTACCATCTCTCCTGTCATCACTCTTGCACATCCTAGGGGGACAGTGGGCAGGGCTGCAGACATGCAAGTCCCTAAGGGAATGGAGGGGCAGCCGTTGTCCAGTGAGACCCAGAAGGAGACCACGAGGAGGTCCTGCACCAGGCCCCTTCGAAGAGCCCTTCTTTCCTTTTGAAACCTTCCTCTGTCCTTCAGAAAAGGCTCTTGGAAACTGACTACCCCCCAGTTCAGAAAGCCAGGGTGAGGCTTGGGTTACTGACTCCAAAGTACAGGCTGAACCCTTGACTGGCCTGACAGCAGCTGAGGGATTCTACATCATCATGGAAACCAGTGCCAGGTGGGAGCTTAGAGGGGGAGCAGTGGAGGGTTGCTAAATACTGGAGGGGTGGAGCCTGGTGCGCATGGGGGAGGGCCACACACTGAAGCCCGTCTTGATGCTCCGTCTAGAACTTCTCTTTGTTAATTTCCATTTAACCTGGCAGTTGGTAGAGACAGCCAAAGCCGTGTGTGGTCCTCTGTTCAATAAAAGCAGTCATATCGATCCAAAATTTGGGAAGATACAGAATGGTCTCTAATTAAAGACTCCGTAATGAGGAAAACAGCTGCGGTGGCCATGCCCATGGAGAGCCAGGCCTTGTCCTAGGGATGTTATTGTTTTATTCACTAGCTCTTGTGATCTCCGAGGATTAAATGGTGATGGAGGTAGACGCTGCTTTATCGACCAGCAGAAATCTGTGTAAAGCTTCAGTGTGTCACTTGCTTGATCCAAATAAACCTATATGGTGGCAGGTGTCCTGTGGGAGTGCAAAAGGCAAGATGCTTACAGTAAAGCTTAGCTGAAACTCTTGATGCCAACTTCACTGAGGGGTAAATGAATTAAAATGAAGCCGTTGTCTCTAGGCCCCTCTTCAGTAAGAAAACTGCATTAACTGTGCCCAGGATGCAAGACGTGGATGTGTGGCCTCAGCAGAAACATAGGAGGCCGTTATAGTCTTTGACCCCAGAAAACTTGCAACTAAATTTCATGGAGTACTGACTAAATTTCATGAAGTACCGACTGGGTACCAGACAGTACTATTGTAAAAAATAAATAGCAACCTCAGAATCAGTGTTTGCTAATGTAATTAAGTAAATGTTATTGGTCCATTAAGACACAATTTGACTAGCTGAATTGTGTTTAGTCAATCTTTTCTTAGCCAAGAACAGTGTTTCCATGTGATTCATGGTGACATGAGCCCTGTGGCAAACCTGGTAACCTTGTGCTAATCTCCTAAATGATGTGAGATCTGAGAAAACCCCAAGGAGTCATCCTTGTTTCCAGCTGCCAGTGTGTAAGAATCTCTCACTCATACGCCACAAAATACAACATGTGACTCTTGACAAAAACAAAACAATATTTAACTTTTCGGCACTCTTGTTCTGAAATGTTCAGACAGACTGAGAGTATCATTTATTCAGTTTAACTCATAAGTCTACAATCCAGTCTCATCCCAAATTAAAAACATTTGAGCTTTGAAATCTAAAGTCTAAGGCTGCTTAGTGACAGAGCATGTATGTTTCTGGAATGTTACATGAATCTTAATTCTGTGTTTTTCTATGAGGTCTATCGAGTATAGTTAAGATGCTGTATTGTAGGGTCCGTGGGGCTAACTGACCCTTAAGGTTGACATAAGACACTTGTCTCCAGGGTGGACAGTTGAATGTAAACCTAATACCATTTTAGGGAGTGACAAAGCTTGACTCTGAGGATGAGTTCTGTCACTATGATGGATAGCACTGTATATGTTCACTTAAAATGAGGCATTGGGAAGAACGAATAAAAACAGGATACTAGGATCAATGCCAGGAACACCCAAACTGTAAGGTGGTCTTACAGTCATGTGTTCATTCTTTTTTTTTTTTTTTTTTTTTTTTGCGGTACGCGGGCCTCTCACTGTTGTGGCCTCTCCCGTCGCGGAGCACAGGCTCCAGACGCTCAGGCTCAGCGGCCATGGCTCACGGGCCCAACTGCTCCACGGCATGTGGGATCTTCCCGGACCGGGGCACGAACCCACGTCCCCTGCATCAGCAGGCGGACTCTCAACCACTGCGCCACCAGGGAAGCCCCATGGGTTCATTCTTAAAGCTCCTGTGGCAACCAGATCAAGAATATGAAAATTATGTATATGTATATGTAACTGAGTCCGTTTGCTGTATAGCAGTAACTGATACAACACTGTAATTCAACTTTTTTTTTAATTTATTAAAGTAATCATGAGGAAGGCAATGATAATTGACTTCCTGGTCACTTAAGCATCGAATCAAGAATGAACCATCTGGCTCCAGGCATGAATATGATTCAGTGTTCTAGAACTTATTCCCTCTGGGGAATAGCTTATATTGGGGCTGTTTGGTCTTGAAGGTTCAGGGACTGTGAGAATACTCGTATTTAAAGAACACTGTCTAATATGAGATGAGCTGGTACTGGTCACTAGATCAGGAAAAGGATCTGTGGGTATTTACAGCAAAGGCAGGCTTTGGCTCAATAAGGAAGACGCCTCTAGCCAGCTGTCAACAGGTGGAATGAACTGACGAGGGTAGCTAAGCAGATGCTCGTGGTCACCTTGTGAATGCCTCGGGTAGGTGCTGTGTACGATAAAACAGACAGACGTGATGCTAGAAGCTCAGAGCCTTCAGCGCTGAATTCCCTAGTCACTGGGTAAAGCCACGTGGCTGTTAGCAAAATGGTGCATTGCTAGTGACCTTCTTCTTTCACATTGTACTCATCTCCTTCCAGAGGACAAGGGGAGCCTTTGAAAGCCGTGTGTTTGCCGTGGGCTAGTGAGAGACGCCACTGGCTGAAGTGACGAGTTCTCTGCTCATATGCAGTCTTCCTCCCTGGAATCAGTTAATTCCATTTTTCTAGAGGTGGGAGCGTAGCAGTTCGACATCCCTCTTCACCTTGGTGCTGATTCTAGCATTCCCCTCCATCTGGCGAGTTCCATTTTCATCTTGCAGTTGTCTGCACAACTGATCTCTAGATTCTCCTCTGTTGACCAAGGGTGGATGCCTGCTGTTTATGTACCAGGCATTGTTCTGGGTATAAGGGATGCATCAGTGAACAAGATGGACAAGGTTCCTGCCCTGATGGAGCTTCTAGTGGGAAGAGACTAATCAGAGCTGTCAAAAAAGCATGTCAGGGCAACAGGAGTTAATGAAGTCGAGTAGGGTGGGCTTCCGTTAGCCTTAACACCGTTCTTTCCCTTCATAAATTTCAACTTCCCTTTGCCTCTATTCAAATTCGGTGAACTTGATACACACACCTCAGCTGAGGTGGGCTTCCTCCTTCCTCCTGCTTCCTCCAAGTTTGCTTCCTCCACAGCTAAGGACCAGCCCAGTTCTGATTTACTTGTAACCAGACCGGAGCTGTGATCATGCTCCTTAGTGGAAACAGTTTTCCCATAGCTTTCCCTACTTCATCGTCACTTCACAACATGTGACATTTAAAAAAAACAGCAGTATCTAAGGCGAAAGACTTCAGTGGCCAGGACCAAATATTTGGCTGTGTTTCAATGGAATTTTCTCCCAGAGTCTTTGCTGGGTTCCCCCCAAATCAGACCTTGAGAAAAGCATATCCTTAGACAAGGGTCCACTTCGAGTGTTTGGAATTGCTGACAAGGCAGTGAGGAGGTGGTGGGGTGGGGGAGGGAAGGCAGAAAGTAAGAGGCATCTTACTAAGCCAGCTGCTACAGTACGTGACTAGAGATTAGCCCTTCAGGAAAGCTCTAGGAACTAGTACTTCAAAATGATCCTAGATTGAGAAAGTTGGGTTATGTATACTCCTGACACTTGTTAGGGTATCCCATAGGTATCTGGGGGGATGTTGATTCTGAGGCACTTTCAGCCTTTTATGTTGCAGACAAAGTGGGTCCTACCAGCCTATGGACAGCTTCCAAAGAAGATGCAGGTGTTCTGAGGCAGGCTGTGGGAAGTGAGCCTGGGGTGCGCAGGACTGGTGGCGTGGGGCTTCACGGGGCATGGCGGAGGATTGACCGTGTGGAGTTGCAGGTATTAAGATGAAGATTTAGCTTTAAGAACTGTTCGTAATGCAGAATAAGAGCTAGTGACAGTGGATGGTCAAGACAGAGGTGGGTTTTTCCATCTTCTTTGCATTAAAATGGTATTTTAAAAACGTTAACAGTATCCAAGTGCTCTGGGTTGTACTTTTCCCTGTTAAATATTTTTTCCTACTATCTCAAATACTTTCAATGTGAGCTATCAGTTGAACTTTTCTAAGATGGAAAAGGGTGGGTGGTGGTTTGGGACTCATTCTATCTTGGATCAAGCCAGCCCTTCATGGAAATCTCTTAACCTAAATTCAGTCTTGGATCTGTGGAAACCATGGGAAACATCTGGTCACAGAATCCTGAGGCCTGGTCACTGACAGTGTCTTTGCTTAAGCATACCAAGACACACAAAGGAGAGAGAGAAGAAAGGGACAGAAAATATTTGAGGGAAAAATGGCCCGCAAACCCCCAGATTTGATGAAAAGCGTAAATCTCCACGTCAAGACATATTACAGTCAAATAGTCGAAAGACAACGATGGCCTCATGAAAGCAGCAGAGAGAAGCAACTTGTGTACAAGGGACTCAAAGATAACTTATTTCTCATCAGATCACGGAGGCCATAAGGCAGTGGGATGATGTATTTAAAGTACTGAAAGGAAAAAACCTCAAAGAATTCTAGATGTGGCAAAACTATCCTCCAAACCTGAAGAAATTAAAATATTCCCAGAAAAACAAAGCGGAGGGAGTCTGTCACTAGTAGGACTGTCCTATGAGAAATGCTGGAAGGGGTCCTTCAGACTTCAGTGGAAAGGACCCTAGACAGCAACTCAAGGTTTGCTGAGGTTTCCTTTCGGGACGATGAAAATACTCTGGAACTAGATAGTGACGACGGCTGTAAAACATTGTGAATATACTAAATGCCACTGAACAGTAGACTTTAAAATGGTAAATTTTATGTTGTGTGAATTTTACATCAATTTAAAAGTCTCCTGGGAGACATAGAATCAACTGAATAACTGCGTAGGACCCATCTGACTGAGTGGGGGCACTTCCAGAGGGTCTCATGTCAGCAAAGCCAGGGTGTGTTTGTCAGAATCACACAGTCTTAACTGTGGAAGAGCTGAGAATATTGGGAGGTGTTTGGCAACCCGTATCCACAGGTTAGGCTGCCTTGGTGGAACCGGCTTCAACTCTCAACCTTAATGAGCCAATAGTAGAGTTTGGTTTAATAACCGCATGAAATGGATGCAGTCATGACCCAGGCTGAGAGAGACTTTCCCTGAAGATCCCTGGTAATTGAAAAGTGTATGTCAGATGCTGTCCTGTTCATCTTTCCCTCAGATCTGCTTAATCTCAGGATTTAGGAATGAAGTGTGGACCTTCTTCCAGGGTATGAGTTACTCCTTCTTTGGGTTGTGTTGGCTCTTCTGTCAAAGCAAGACCAGCCCCTCTTGAAGACTATCTATTCCTTAGCAGTTACGGTCTCATGATTTTCCACACCTGAACCTCTGAGGATGGGGTCCATTTCCCCTCTCATGCCAGGTCCTCCGGGATTAATTCTCTGTGGCCATCACTGTGATTTCTCTGTCATGGATCGTTCCTGAAGAGATACCTGCCGTCTAAGGCAGTGTTTCTGGGATCACACAGATTTCTGTCAGTCTGAACTTGTTACAGACTGAGCTCAGGAGGCTGAATAAGCCCAGCTACAGTCCTTAAGGGCAGAAGCTGCTGCATCCTGAGCCCCTCAGGGATCTGTTTTGTACAAGGAGGTTCACGTGTGAGTAGTATGTTATGGAGTGCCGTCGGAATCCATCCCTGCAGGAGGACTGGACGGGGCATAGCTGACCAATGACACGTTCCATCACTGACCCTACAGAGAATTCTGGAGCTGGGGTGATGATTCAGAGCCATCTCAAGAGGGCGTGAGAGGGTTGACACCCTGGGCATGGTACATGAGCTTAGACAAAGAAGTTCCCCTCAGGTGAGGCAACCCCACAGAGCCGTGATAGCTCAGGGCTTCCTTCAGGGAGCACTTTTCCTCAGGTAGCACTTCAAGTAGCATCGGGGGAGGAGCCCTTTGTTCCTGGAGAGGAGCTTGGGCAGTGTATGCCAGTGTGCACTGCAGCCCCTGCACCACCCAGATCTACTTCTTGGTGGAAGTTCCAGAAGTTCCCCTAGGATTCCAGGGAGGGGTGGGTGTCTTCTCCCTAGGGATATATGGAATAAGGAAGAATAGAAGAAAAAGGTTGGAGAGAGAAGCTATATCCCATGAAGCAGCTGGTGTTGGGGATACCACAAATACACAGCATCCCCTTCCTCTGGATTTCCTGTACCCTTGTATAGCTCTGCTGGTCTTGGTGGATTTCCGGGTGGTATGAACAAGATCCTCATCGTTCATGGACCTGAGTCTGAAGTCATGTTCTTCCCAGGTCAGGGGTGCTGTGCACTTGCCCCTTTATGATCAGGGCAGAGCAAGGGATAACCAAGAAGCCTGGGTGCTAAACATTCTTTCCTGCCCCTGTGTATAAAAGCACCCCCACCTCCTCCTGGTCAAGATGGTGTTCTTTCTTGTCTGCCAGCTCCTTCGCTCAAGGAGCCTTGAGTGCTAGGGCATCAACGTGGGCCATTCTGAAGTAGGTCTTCTGCTGTGTCCCCTGGCACAAGGGTGCCCCTTTGGGGAACCAGTGTCTCTAAATCTAAAAGGCCCGGAGTTGTATGGTCAGGAAGAGGGACAGATCCTCAGGTGGGTCCCTGGGAGTGATGGCAAATGAGAGCCACACCGACTTGAAGCCCTTGGTTCCCAGGCCCATGTCAACCATAACCCATTCTTTTTTTGCAGAGGACACGGGGAGGGGGAAGGGTAAGCTGGGACGAAGTGAGAGAGTGGCATGGACATATATACACTACCAAATGTAAAATAGCTAGCTAGTGGGAAACAGATAGTGGGAAGCAGCCGCATAGCACAGAGCGATCAGCTCGGTGCTTTGTGACCACCTAGAGGGGTGGGATAGGGAGGGTGGGAGGGAGACGCAAGAGGGAGGACAGATGGGGATATACTATGCATATAGCTGATGCACTTTGTTATACAGCAGAAACTAACACACCATTGTAAAGCAATTATACTCCAAAAAAGATGTTAAAAAAATAAAACCACTTCTTTGTATGAATGGTAAACCACTAGGGAACGGTCTCTGATTTAAAGGATTTTGCATCAGAATACTTTATTAGAATACTTAGAATGCTTAGAATATCCTGGCTCGGTCAGCCACTTACATTCTTAAGGCCCAGTGTAAACGTTGAAAGGACCCCGTGGTGCTTGTTTAAAAAGACCTGCAACTCCTACAGCCCCGTTCCATGCGGTGAGCCTAGCTTATAGGATTCGACTCATGTAGGGTCTAGGGCCCTGTTACCTACAGATGTTAGACTCCTGGCTAAATCCTCCTATTTCCAAACTCAACACCCAGCAGGCCACAGCCTCATCCCCACCTTTTGGCATGTTGCTATGTCACTTTTAAATATATTTCTATTCGGGGATCATGGGAATTAAAGAATATATTTACCATACCATATTGACTGTTTGGGATCTATTTTAAAAATAAAAATAGAGAGGCTGGATGTCTGGCCTGACGATGGCTCCAAGCCCAGTAACTTAACGTCTAGAGATTGCTTGGAAAGGGCTTTTCCACTCCAGCAGTGCGGTTTCTGATGACTGTACATAATTGGTCACCAATTTAGACACTACATTTGCTTTGTTGGCTGTATTAAATGTTCTTGCTACGTTGGATTCACTTCTGTTAGCACTAATCAAGTTGCAGTTTGGTTTGGTATCAACGTTAACAGAATCTCCCAACGGAAGTGTCCAATTTAGCGTAGCCCTTCGGACTCGGATGGTATCTCTGGATTTTTGCGTATTTTACCCCAAACAGTCTATTCTGAAATATAACCTTCTCTAGGTTTGCCAGATAAAACACAGGGGTGCCCAGTTAAATTTGAATTTCAGAAAAAAACTTTAAAAATGTGTGTATATACCAGTTACTGTATGGGACATAGTTACGCTAAAAAATCACTTATTTAAACTTGACATCCTGTGTTTTATTTGCTAACTCTGGCAAACTTACCTTTAGATAATAAAGCAAAAAAAACAAACAAACAAAGAAAACAATTAGGATCTTCTCAGCCTGCACACAGTGCTTTCCTTGAACCAATATTCCAATTTTTTTAGTATTTTCTACCAATAATAAAGCCAGACAGCTTTATGCCTCTAAGTATAAACAGGCTGCTGAGATCAGAGGCTATGCTGACAGATGCGGTGACTCTATGGGTGACATCTGTGCCCCCGCACGGGGGGCCAGGCAAGCCTTAACACCCCGGAATTTGTCATCTATGCCCACAGTTCAGTTGGCACGGGTTACGTGGATGGTCATGTCCACCCTAGACTGTGAAATAGGATCCTGACTCCTACTTTAAACATCAGGAACAAAAATATGAAGAGCCAGGCTCTAGGATCCCTCCTAGGATCAGAGAAATCAACTGGAGGCCTCTTAATTTTCAAGAATTTGGGGACCTTAAATTATTCCTAAGCCTTCATTCAGTATTTACAACACGATGCCCTTCTCATCTGTCTGCTGGACAATTAACTAAGACTTTGCCCCTCCACAGTTGGCTGAATTGGGGTGTTTTAGGATTTCTCTTCATGGATGTCTTTCAATGGGTTATTTCAAATGATTCCCATATATTGTAATAATACAATAATTTTTTTACTTTAGGGCTGTTTGTTTTTCCCAAACTCACTCAGCTTTCTTCCATGCTTCTTACTTCATCATACTCCAATATGCAAGGCATGACCAAATTCACCTTCAGGTAGGGCCCACGTGATTCTCTCCTGTCCTCACTGCTCCTTGATCTTGTAACCCTAGTGGCCAGAAATCAGGAAGTCTACCTGTCGGGGCTAGAGCTGGGGATCCCAAGCTGGTGCCTGTGTTTATTTAGCATAAATCGTCTAGTCTACCCCTGTTGACTGTAGTGACACAAAATAGATCTTCCAACTTTCTTACTAATGCTCTAGTTATTTCCAATTTTTCTGTAGACCTATAGATTGCAAAAGAAGTACTATCTACGGCATACTAGGTTTTTCCTATTTCTCTAAAGGGGATTCTGATCACTTCTGCAGTTATTTGACCTGATTTATAGCTCCAGTCCTTTGAGCAAAAACTGGAGATGGGACAACAGGGTATGAAACAAAAGTACCTGCCGTACATAGGTAGAGCTCACCTGGGGATGATGTGTTCCCTTGCACTTAATTTTGTACTTCTTACAAACCTTTTTATGTAAGCACTCAACATCACCACCTTGATCAGTTGCGCTGTGAAATGGTCCAGTTGATTTTCTCTGATGGTGTCATTTGGGAACAGTCAGGCCATCTGAAAACAAAGGTGTGCCAGGACTCACCAGGGAACACAGTGCAACAAAAGATAGAATCGACACGCCTAGATAAAGCTATAAGGAGAGCTCAGGCAGAAACCCAGTTCTTGGAATTTTTCTTAAATTTCCCTTTAGCTCTTTGTTCTGCAAGCCAAAATATAGATCCTTTTTCATTAATATTTACAGCTGGCCTTGAACAATGTGGCAGTTAGAGGCACTGACCCACCATACAGCTAAAAATCCATGTATAACTTTTGACTCCCCCAAAACTTAATAGCCCACTGTTGACCAGAAGCCTTACTGATAGCAAACAGTTGATCAACACGTTTTGTATGTTACATGTCCTATAGACTGTATTCTTAAAGTAATCTAGAGAAAAAATTAAGGTCATGAAAGAAAATACATTTACAGTGCTCTATTTATTGGTACCGTAAGTTTATGTTGTTCTTTACAAGGTGGTCTGTCGGTACCTATATCATTATTGTCTTCTATAGTACAAAACTGTATGTTATATGTGTTACTAATACTGTATATCAAAAATGAAAAGATAATGTGAAAAATTCATTTACAGGTATCATGACCCATGCATTGATAAGAAGCAGCAGTATGATTGCTTTATGGTAAGCTAGTGTAGTCGATGACAGTTGCTTCAAGGTAGCCTAGCCTGTACACTAATGAATGAACTGTTATAAAATCTTTATGGCATACGGTATTACAGTCAGATTTATAATACAGTATTGGAAACATAGTTCCATCTTTTAAAAAGCCACTTATCTGTGATGATAGGCTGACATGCAGTTTCTCCAATTACAAGAGAGAGGCGTACTGTTCAGTAATTTAATTCTTTGAAAGCAAAGTTATAAAACGGTAAGAACTGACACATTAATTTTACATTAAATATCACTTCCCTTCTGCCTATATAAGTATAGGCTATCCACTTCTATGCAAGTCTTGCACACGATGTTCCACACGTATATTTGTGTATAATTATTGAAAACAAAATCCAGGTATAAGTGGACCCATGTTGCTCAAGTCTCAACTGTATTTAAAATATTTTAAAATATATTTTCCCTAGATTTTCTTGAACACTTTCAAAGCTGTTTTAAAAACGGAAAGAATAATACATCCTTCACCCAGATCAATTGTCAATATTTTTACTTGCATTTGGTCTCTCTCGTATTTATATATAAAATATTTTCTATAAAGAACCCTGACTAACACACTAGTATACAAAACTTTTTCTCCAAATAACTGTACTCTCCCTTCTTTGGGCTATTACTGTCATGCAAATCACATCCTTGTACATTAGAAGTTCATCAGTAGTTTTATAATTGATTTATGTAGCTGTCCTTATAAAAATACTTTTTTTATTAGACCTTAACATTTTAGGCCAGTTTATGTATGGGAATGCTGTCGCACATAGTAAGACAGTCCCCATATACTCCCATACAAAGTTTTCCCTTCTATTAACATATGACATTAGAATCGCATGTTTGTTACAATTAGTGAACAATATTGATACACTACTAACTAAAGTTCATGATTTATTCAGATTTCCTTATTTCACCTACTGTCCTTCTCCTGTTCCAGTATCACATGCAGAATAAATCACATGTATTTGCCATGTCTCCTTGGGCTCTTCTTGGCTGTGACAGTCGTGGAAAGTACTAGTTTTTAAGGACATCAGCAGGTCAGGTATATTGTACCGTATATTGTAAAATTCCCTCCATTGGAATTCCCTCCATTGGAATTCACGTGATGGCTTTCTCATGATTTGACTGGATTTGCGGATTTTAGGGGAGGAAGATCACAAAAGTAAGTTTCTGCTTTACCACATGAGGAGTACGTACTGTCAACATGATTTGACTGTTAATGTTGACCTGATCAGCTGGTTGGTCACGTTGTGTGTCAAGTTTCTCTACTACAAACTTTCTCCTCTCCTCTCTATACTGCCCTCTTTGGGGGAAGTCACTATGCACAACCCACATTTAAGGAGCGAGGAATTCTGGTCCATCTCTTTTAGTGTGAAGTACCTTGGTTTAAATTTAAATCTAGTTTAAATTCTTCATGGGGGCCTCATGGATATCTATTTTATAATTTGAGTTCTAATCCAATACTAAATTTGTTGCCCAAATTGTTCCATCTTTGGCCGTTGGAAGCTCATTGAGTTGGCTCCTATGCCCCTCTGACGTTCCCCCATCAATGTGTTTGTTATTGTTTGTATCTTTGTTTTTGTACATTGCCTTACTTTCTGACCCTGTAAGGTGCTACAGGATCATCTTGTACGTCTTCTGTTCCAGTCTCAGGATCACCCATTTCTCCAATTTGCCCTGGTTCCTTTTATTGGAGACTGGTCTTAGAAACCAAGGTCTAGGCGCTAGAGGTTCTTGTTGCTACTTGGGTGACATTTCTTTTAGGCCCTCTCAGCTGATGGAGGAAAGAGATGTATGTGGATATGCTAAGCCATGTATATATGCATATCCAAGTATTTATGTATTCATCTGCATTTACATTAAGCTAAACATGAATTCACACTAAGGTCTCCAACTTCCATTCATTACCGCGTGGAGGATTCCAACTTCCTCCCCTTACTGATCTGTAAATTTCCACTCCAACAGTGAGAAATCTGGCTCCCATCAACCACCATCCATTTACTTAATTGTTCAATTCCAGTAAACACATGCAGCCGTATTAGAATTGACGCATGTCCCCACTGGAATCAACTTTCTTGCCTCGAGGGTGCTTAAGTGTGGCTCCTTTTAACTTTATCCTTACAGACCCCATTCATTTCTCATGTTATTTGGGGCATCACCTTTCCCCTCACCCTCTCCAGAGAGGTTGTTTCACAAACTACAGTTGGATTCTGTTGTCACAGTCTGCCTTCTTTCCTGGGATTCACTGGGCTCTTAAGTGATTTTCTAATGTGCGTTCATTAAGGTTTACTCTTTGTGTTTTAAAGTTCTGTAGGTTCTGACAAATACACATCGTGTCGTGTATCCACTATTATGGTATCATACTGAATAGTTTCACTTCCCCCCAATCCCCTGTGTTCCATATATTTCTCCCAAACTGGAAACCCTTGATCTTCTTACTATCTCTATAGTCTTGTCCTTTAATGAATGTCATATAATTGGAATCATACAGTCTATAACCTTTTAAGATTGGCTTCTTAGCCTAGCAACATGCATATAAGTTTGCTCCGTGACTTGTAGTGTCTTGATAGATCATTCATTTTTATTCCTGGATAATATTCTATTGAGTGGATGTGCCAGTTTATTTATTCCTTCATTTATTGAATAATACCGGTTGCTTCTAGTCTTTGGCAATTGTGAATAAACTTGCTATGAACATGTATGTGCAGGTTTTTGTGTGCACTCAAATCAATGGGGTAGAAATACCTAGGAAGCCAACTGCTGGATTGTATGTTTAGACTATGCTAACCTTTGTAAGAAACTGCCAGACTCTTTTCCAAAGTGTGTGGGTTTGCATCCTCCACCAGCAACGAATGAGGGGTTCTAATGTTCTGCACCTTCGTTGACATTTGATGTTGTCAGTTTTAGATTTTAATCATTCTAATAGGTGTGTGGTGGCATCACATTATTTTAATTTGCAGTTCCCTAACGGCAAGTGATGTTGAGCATCTTTCCATATGCTTATTTGCCATCTGTATGTCTTCCTTGCTGAAATATCTGTTCAGGTCTTTTGCCCATTTTTGAATTGAGTTTACTTTCTTGTTGAGTTTTAAGAGTTGTTTTTATATTTTGGATACAAGTCCTTTACTAGATGTGTTTTGCAAATGTTTTCTCCCAGTCTGTGACTCTTCATTCTCTTAACAGCAACTTTCACAAAGCAGTTTTAAAATTTAATACAGTACAACTTATCTATTTTTTCATGGACTGTGCTTTTTGTTCAAATCTCATCACCAAGCCCAGTATCACCTATTTTATCAGCTAGAAGTTCGATAGTTTTGCATTTAGGTCCGTGATCCACTCTGAATTTTTGTGAAAGGTGTAAGATCTGTGTCTAATTTTACTTTTTTGCATACGGACATCTAATTGTTATAGTACCTTTTGTTGAAAAGACTACCCTTTCTCCTTTGCCTTTGCTCTTTTGTCAAAGATGAATAGACTGTACTTGTGTGGATCTGTTTCTGGGGTTTCTATTCTGTTCCATTGATCTATGAGTCTATTTCTTCCACAGAGACCACACTGTCTTGATCACAGTAGTTATATAGTAAGTCTTGAAAGTGGGGAATATCAGACCTCCAGCTTTGTTCATTCTCTTTCAGTGTTATGTTGGCTGTTCTGTATTTTTTGTTACAATCAGTTTGTCAGTATCTACAACAGTGCTTACTGGGATTTTGAAAAAGTACCCTGTCCTCCAAACAGCAGGGATCTGTGCTCTTATCACTGTCTGCACCTCTGTGATCTGCAGCAAAGAGGCTTTGTCCTTCCACCTCCCCCAATCCGCATTGTTTCAAGACCCTCCCCCTCTGGCTGAAGTGACTTCCAGGGGATTTAAAGACTAGTGCCCCTTTTTCTCCCCTTATTTTTCTTTTTTCCCCTTGGCAGAGCCAGGCATTAAGGACTAGGGCAGGGCATTCAAAAGCAACTTGAATATACAGGGAAAATTAGAGCGTGACTACATATGCGGGCTGATACGGTCCCAGAAAAACCCTGAGAGGCCCCTAGGCTTACACCTCAGGCTGATCCTCAGCACAGAGACAGCCTACAATAATCAGTAAAACTGAGTCAATTAACAAAACAATAAAAAGCGAAGAGGGAAGGTGGAGAATCTGATTTCCAGAGTTACCACATCATCAGATGTTCAGTGTTCAAGAAAACCACCAGGCATACAAAGAGACAGGAAATTATGGCCCACTCAAAGGATAAAAAATCAGCAGAAACTGCTCCTGACAGGACCTCATGGCAGATCTAGTAGAATAGATCCAGCGGTTCTATTTTTCAACTCCACAGTTTTGTTCCCTTCATAATTTTCATCTCTTTCTTAATATTCTCTATTTGGGGAGATGTTCTCATTTCTTTAGTTTTTAGACATGGCTTCTTTTCTCTGAACGTATTTATAATAGCTGATTAAAAGACTTTATCTAGTACGTCCAACATCTTTGCTTCCTTAGGGACAGTCTTTACTGGCTGCCCTTTTTTCTTGTATAAATCATACTCCCATATTTCTCAGGGGTCTTGCAATTTTTTGTTAAGTTAGACATTTTAACTGAAAGTCGGATCTTCCCCTCCCCCCGGTTCTGTTGCTTTTTGCGGCTGCTGTTTCCATTTTCCTAGGGTGCATTTGTAGAATCTGTACTCTTTGTCACGCACAGCCACTGAAGTCTCTGCTCAGTGGTCAGCTAATGATTGGACAGGGGCTTCCTTAAATGTCTGAGCCTGTAAGTCACCCAGGCTTTGCTGAGTGAATCTGTGTGTGTTGGAACACGCCATCAGTGCCCTGGCAGGTGGTTTATAACTTCCTCAGCCTTCGCTTCTCATTAGCACAGAGCCTCAAGGTCAACTAGAGGTGAGATATTAGGGCCTTCTTTTCTGGTTTTGCAACAGCTCTCACTTGTGTGTGGTCATCTATATTCCCAGGAGTATGTTGGACCTTTTCAAATCATCCTATAAACATCTCATTCCCCAGTTTTTCTCCTTTTAAGTTTTTGGGTGAGCCTTTTTTTTTAATCCCCAACTGGTAATGCTACCTCAGACATCTGTGACGATAAACAATTGCCTCTGATTGTTTTTAACAAACACCCTGGCGTAGGACTGATCACAGTTAGTCCTGAGTATAGTGAAAATGCTCTGTGGGTGGGGCTCGTGAAGAGCTCCAAACCGTTCTGCTCCTTCCAGTGGCGACTGAGCTGCTGGCTCTCACAGCTACCATAGTTGTAAAAGGCTATTGTAGTTTTCAGGGCTACTATGAGGCTGGGGAGATAGGGGAAAGGGTGGGGCAAGTTCAAATGCACTGAAGCTCACTGTGACAACTGAGATCGGGCCAGTTTCCTCGAATAAATGCTCCTCAGATTGTTGCAAGTCTGGCTAATTTCAAAAGTTCTAAAAAAGTGGATTTACAAATTTTGCCGGCGTTCTCATTGCCTTTATGGAGGATTGAATCTTCCGAGACCGTTCCTCAGCCATTGCAGGAGTGCTTCTCTCTTTAGGCTGGTTTGGTCTCAACTTTTCTCACTTTTTAAAATGACATTGGTATCTTTGAAGTGTCTCGGTCCATTATCTATAGATGATCCCATAGTATGGACAAAATTTATACATTACTACTTCCAATATGTTATTTTCCACATGAAGTTCCAGTATTAAACTAAAATTTCTCAGTGTTCTCTGGAGGAGGGAAGATGGGGAGATGGAGAAATTAAGACTATCAAGAAATTTAACAGTATTGAAACTTTTTAAGGGAAAAAATGGCAAATCTTGCCATCTAAAAAATCGCCCAAAGTTCACATGCCCATTTACCACTTACAATATTAGGACCACAGAAAAACAAATATTATCCAATAGCACTTGTAGTATTATGTCAGTACATAAAGGGCATATTAACATTGTATTTAGATACTCCAACTAACAAACCAAGTAATGATCTATATAAGCTGGGGTTTCTATAGAAAGAAAGTCACAAAATTCCTGAAACATACATCAGAGTTATTTCACCATTAGTGCAAATATCTAAATTTCGCTTCATGTGCATTTATTTAAATTTTTGCATGGTTTATAATAGAATATACATACAATCCAATCTTGAATTTTTAGCAGTTTCATAGGTGTTACAGAGGTGAAACATGAATCACCATTAAGTTGTTGAAGCCTATTGGCACTTTACTATAAAGAACTATTTTCCCTAATCCAATTAGCACATTTGCCAAATTTGACGTGTTAAAGTGAAATCTTAGCGTTTGCACTTGTATTATACTACATTTCTCTCAACCACTTTCTGATTATTTAAATTTGTGGCATTTAATAACTACTTTTACAGAACTCCTAAAAAGTTAGGAGAACTGAACTAGTTAACCTCCCCTTCCCTTTCCACTGAGAGGTAATTGCCTCACACCAGAGTTTAAAGGCTTACAAATATTCTTCCTTGTTTGATTTTGTTTTATAATCATCCCAAATCTTTATCTCTTGATGATTTCTAAGCACATAGTCATTCTAGCCTGATTGTTTTATTAAAAGTTTCCTTTTCCTAAACGGAAAATTAAAAGTTAAATCATATACTTTGTATCGAATACCTAATATTCAGTAATTCAGCCTTTATTTTGCTCTAGGATACTTAAACCGTAAATCAGTGATTTTTTTCTGAGTAAATAGTTAAACTCTAAGATTTATTAAACTTTCCACTTGGCCAAGACACAGCTTATTATAAATAGACTCTAAAATAAGCATCTGACAAATTTAGCAACGGAACTTTCGTGTCTTCAGTTAAGTATCATAATTGATTGTTGAGAAGGCATCTTTCCAAACAATTACTTTCCAAACTTTGCAAATGCTGAGCACCAATTTCAACCCAATTATCTCTACATATATTTGAACAAATCAATGTCCAAAATCATTCCTTTAGTAAAAACTGTTCTTATCCAATCCTCTTGCCATAATTGAGATTCTTTTTTCCCCTCACCATTTCAGAACCTCTACATTTTTAAAGCCAACAATTTCAGGGACATATTTCTTGTTTGTGTGTGGGGGCTGGCTATTTAAGTTTGTTTTGGGGAAAGAACAAACTGGAAGAAACCAGAGTTTATTCTGTTTTCCCCTGTGCCATGGAGGTTAGAAGTCCAGGTACCATATTTGCCGGACACTTACCTCCAGGGTCCAAGATGTTATTTACATTCTGCTAATGAGAAATTCTCATGGAAGCCTGGAAAAAGGAAACTGAAACAGAATCCATTTCTGCACCTCTAATGCACGTGCTTGCCAAATTCGAACTTAAGCAGTGCCCTCCGACATCCCCTGTTGTCCTGCCTCAGGCTGGAGAGCCGTGAAGTTTGATTTCTGTAAGCACCCTAATTCTGGGTAGCAGCTGCCACCTGACTCTGTAGCAGAGAACCTGAAAGATAGATTTGGTTCCTCTAACTTTTGTCCCTTAGTTGTTCCAGTGATTTTATAAGTAGGTGATTCCCTGAATTAGATCATTTCTGCTTGAAATGCCTACAGTGGTTCTTCTCTTTTCCTGTACCCTGAATTATATGGCATCCGACACCAAAAAAATGAGGTGGCCTGCCTACTTCGGACTGCACTAAAGATATCACAGAACAGAAATGACAAGTTCAGGCCTCTGCGTTTTCAGTGCAAGGCTTAGAAACCTTGAATGTCAGAATTGAAGAGCTAGTAAAAATCCCTAAAAGAATGTCTCATCTGTTGTAGCTATAGGGTCAGTGTATTATAACGGCAAACTCAAATTTTGATCCTCAAGTGGTAAAAGAATTACAGAATTGAGCTTCCCATCCACATCAGGGCTCAACTTGTGAAAGTCAGATTCATTCAAATGTCCCCATTCCGGTTTTCAGGATACTATTTTAAAATCAATCGTGAACCTCCAAATCCCACTGACTTTCGTTTCTGCCAAAGTAGAAAGTAGCTCCTCCTCCCTGGTCTTGGGGATTCAGACGTCCCCTTGTATAGGATCCTGTACTGACTTCACCTGAGGAAGTTACCTTGCAGAGGGCTCTGCAAAGTATCTCTCCAAAGCCCACCTCCACCAACCCTCATTCCTTCCAGATCAGCAACTACAGTTAGATCTAAACATACACAAGGGACAGGTTGAAAGATAGGAAGCAAGCATTTACACACTGTCAGAATTGCAACTTTTGGTGGTTTTTATCAGCCAAAACCTAGGTATGGGTGTGGAAATAGACCATAAGGGTGTTAGACCAGGGAAGAAGAAATGTGAAATTGCATTGGTCCAAAATTATCAGCAGTAGGTCTGAACCTTTATAGTAAGCACTCTAATGCATTAAGCAGCTAGGAATAAAGTTGTGGGTTTAAACAGGAGTTCAGTGTTGGCTTATATTAAGTGAAGTCAAGATGCCAAAACTTCTTTCATAAAATGTAGAGGGAAGAATCCAAATACTTGGAAAGATGTAGATGTTGGAGTGTGGATTTAGCGATCTTTGATGCCCCATCTCACACCCTCTTGGTCTACCATTATGCACCAGCATTGCTGCAGCAATTATGGAAGTGTAGTCTGACATCTCTCTTTATTGCACACCTGTCTTGCTTTCTGCCCCAGGGCTTCTGATGCTGCCACATGACTACCTTTGGGAGCCCACATCTCCATTGTGGGTCATCCACAGACCTGGCATTGCAAGGTAGTTACCATTGGGCCCAAGGGTCATGGAATATTGTAGAATCATACTCCCCGGTTTCATACCTTGTACAGCACATTCTACATGTGGTTCCTCAGAGGGTTCCAGAAACTCTTAGCCCTAGATTCCAGTAGTAATCAGGACCCCAGTAATTCCCTTCCTGTTATAACGTGTGGTGACTGTCAGCATCTTCCCCTCTCCATCCCTCAGCTTTTTCTGACCACTGGAACCTACTCTGTTTGCACACATGCAGACCTGGGTGCCTGAGAATTTGTACCTCCTGGAAGCCACCCTAGCCAGGGGCTGACAGAAAGTTGTACGTAAATATCTCACCTCCCTCACATCTTGGGTGGGCTAATCCGAAATCACATGTTCTGGGTTGGTTCCCAGCGTTCTCCTATGGCGTCCGTCCCTGGTTCCCACAGCGTTAACTTGTCTCAGGATGTACCATTGATTGGGACGATGATCCCAGGAAATGCTGATGAAGTGAGAGAAAGGCAGTGAACTTGCACTTGAATCCTCACCCCAGGATCTGCTCTAGGGGGACCATAACTGCGACAGCTGTTACTACAAGTGGCCTTAGGAGGCAGATGCGCAGAATGGGAACCTAGCGTTACACTCAGGCATGTTCAAAAAAATGTTAAGGGTTTGTTTAAGCCCAAATCGATTTGAATCACACAGCACCAAACCGGAAGTGTTTGGAGCCCTCGGCCAGCGGGAGCTGGGGAAAGACTTGCACATACAGAGAAGGCGCCTTGGCGAACAAAGGAAATCGATTGGCTGTAGCTCAAAGCCTACTGTCGGTCTGTGATTGGTTGTCCTCAGGTTTCAATTTTAACCTTGAGGCATTTATAGGCTTAGAGTTTGGTTTGGTTAAGGGCGCCACCGTGGCAATAGAGTTTAATTAAACACTAGAATTGGGTCACTCACTGGCCAGACTGCAAGAAGGACCCCATTACTGAAGAGACAGTCTTGGTTATCAAACGAGGTGGGCAAGAGGATGGTTTTTGTTTTATAAATGTATTTAGTTTTGGCTGTGTTGGGTCTTCGTTGCTGCGCGTGGGCTTTCTCTAGTTGCAGTGAGCGGGCTTCTCATTGCAGTGGCTTCTCTTGTTCTGGAGCACGGGCTCTAGGCGCATGGGCTTCAGTAGTTGCGGCACGCGGGCTCAGGAGTTGTGGCTCGTGGGCTCTAGAGTGCAGGCTCAGTAGTTGTGGCGCACGGGCTTAGTTGCTCCACAGCATGTGGGATCTTCCCGGACCAGGGCTCGAACCCGTGTCCCCTGAGTTGGCAGGCGGATTCCTAACCACTGCTCCGCCAGGGAAGTCCAAGTGGATTGTTAATGGCAACTAGTGGGTAGAGGCCAGGATGCTGCTAAATGACCCATAATGCACAGGACCGCCCATCCGCCCCAACTATACCGAATGATCTGGGGATTAGAAACCCAGGTACCTTTCAAGTCTTTGATTATGCTAATCTCTGAGGGTTATTTTTTTTTTTTACTTTAAAACATTTAACTTTTAGTAAAACTCAAATTCATCTCACAAAAATGTTTTCAACCCATGTGCCAGTCGAATAAACATGGCTATAGATTTTAAGGAACACTTACAAATCAGTAAGAAAATATGAATACTTGAAAATCCCCAAATAGGCCTTGCATGTGTCATTGGCTCTTTCTTAATAAAAACAACACAAACGGCAACAAATCTGTGAAAAAATAACCTCATCAGTAACAAAAAAATGCAAAGGGATCAGTCAGGATTCAATTAGGAAAACAGAAACCACTCTTGGCATTTCCAGTAGGTAGGGATTTAAAACAGGAAGTTAGGTGTTGACGAAACATCTGGAAAGGTTTGGAAGCAGGAAACTGACGAAGGGCCTCTGCCAGCTCACTGGTTTTCCACCAAGGAATCTGGAAGTTGCTCCTGCCACCCGGCCTGGACCAGCAGGGAAGCACTGAAGGGTCAGAGCTGCCGGCAGCAAAGAGGCCTCCCCCCTCCCCCTCCCCCCTCCCACAGAGGCCCCTGCAAAGCTCAGGGTCAGCCAAGGCCACGCCTTTGCCTCCGACTTCCGGGAGAAGAATAATGGCTTCTGCTTTGGGGCACTTGCCAGCTCTTGCCTGCGGACCTCATCATGACAGAGGCTACACCAGTATGCTACTGAGAAAGGGGTTCTGGAAAATGTGGGTTCCAGGCACCAGCCCTGTAAAATAAGGAGGGAGGAAAAAAGCGTCAGAGGAAAAGAATGCTGCTGAATGCAACAGACAACAAAAATGGACAGATGATAAAATACCAGTGCCACTCAGGTCCACGAGGTT
Source organism: Tursiops truncatus (assembly GCF_011762595.2). Classification (NCBI taxonomy): domain Eukaryota; kingdom Metazoa; phylum Chordata; class Mammalia; order Artiodactyla; family Delphinidae; genus Tursiops; species Tursiops truncatus. The sequence continues at coordinate 74,663,014 of NC_047050.1, forward strand.
GGTTGTCTCCAGAAAGACGTTACGAATTTACACTTCTGCCAGCACGGTTTCCAGTCTGATAAAATGTGACCACATAAAATACACATTATTAACTGACCCCCCAACCCAATTCAAGGGTGGTAATCACACAGATTTACAAAAACGTAGATATGCAGATGCTCAACACACTATGTTTAAGGTAGCAAAAACTGACCAGCTAAAACATCCATTAATAGGATTTTAATCAAATGCTTCTACCTCGTACGAGTATCACACAGCCATGAAACATAAGAAGGCACGTTTGTATTTATTGATATGTTATTTTTCTGTGACCTCCCTAGTCCTTAGGTAAGGATTTTGCGCTTTATCCTACAGAGCTCTGGGTACCGTGGCCCCTGCTTGCTTCCCTAACTGCATCTCCTGCCACCTCTCCCCACACCAGCCAAGCCTCAGCCATGTGGCTACCTTCTGGTGCTGCTTTCCCTTCCGAGGTCCCCCTTCGCACTGTTGCTCTGCCCAGAACACTCTATATGATGTATATCATCCGATTTAGGCATTTATGTAAAAGTACATGTGAATATATGCATAGAGGAACCGGATTTTAAAAGGAAGATATTCTTGTATTTCTGTATCTATGGTTATATTTGCAGCTCTATGGGAGCTTATTAAATTACTTTGCAACTCCAAGACAGCTAGTTTGAAAATCTAACGGAAATGATACTTGCAACTTTGTGATGAATTTGAAAACCTAGTGGAAGCAGACGCTCTTCTAGCAAAAGGTTTAAAAAGGATGACTCACCAAGAGGTAGAAAATTTGACCAACCCCATAACCATAGAAAACCTTTCCGTCATTGAGTTTACAAGTTTCTCTTGAAATATTATACAGGAAGATTTTGTTTTATAAACCAGTTTAAGAATGTATCATACATGTAGAAGGGTGTTTACAACATTTAAGGGTATTTGCCTTATTTTTCTTTAAACATACATTTACTATCCAGATTAATAAAACATTTCCAATACCTTAGAAGCCCTCTGCATGCCTCCTTCACAGCGCCCCCTTTTCCTCCCAGCACCCAAAGATTAACACAAAAGTTAGGAATATGATCACGATTTCCTTATTTTTAATAAATGTAAATGATATAATAAGAATACCAAAATATATATACACTAATATGTATAAAATATATAACTAAGAAGAAACTGCTGTATAAAAAATAAATAAAATTTTTTAAAGGTACCAAAACAATAAATTGGATAGCTTTCTTAGAGACTGAATAACAAGCCTAAACCTAGCTTAGAAAAGGGCGCTGTTACCCTCTGTTAGACAAAGGCTCCTGTGAGAAGAAAAACTAAACAGACTCCTTGGGTTCTAGCCTGCAGTCAGCTCCAACCATTTACAAGAGCCCATCCTGGTTCAGCTAGTAGACAAACTCATGAATGAGTTGTAAGAGACAAGAAAACCACAGCTGGGGCATTTAGAGATTGCAAGAAGAAAGAGGCGGCTCTTCTGCTTTTAAGATCTCCCTTGCCTACCTCCAGTTCTGAAGAATAGGTCAAAACAGAACTGTTCTGTTCAGAAATTAGTGTCCTCTGGTGTTTGCAGCATTGGGACCTAGAGAGCAGAGCAAGAACTCCATCAACATAAGCTCAAGACAAACCAAATACAGAACAGAAGAGGGCTTATCTAGAGGAATCGTCCTTTGATGAAAGAAATGCGTCTTGGATTGCTCACCCTTTGGACACTCCTTTTGGAAACCCAGCCACCAAGCTGTGAGAAGTCCAGGCTCCATGAAGAGGCCATGTGCCTGTCCCAGGGGAGAGCTGAGCGCTCACTAAGCCAGCAACCACTGCCAGCCGTGTGTGTGAGCCGCCTTCCGATGACTCCAGACTCCATGTGACGGTAAATCTCATGTTTCACCTTGGCTGAGCTGTGGTGCCCAGTTAGTGGTTTGGCCAAACACCAGCCTAGATGTTGCCATAAAGGCGTTTTTTTTTTTAGATGGGATTCACATTTAAATCAGGAGACTTTGAATAGAGAAGATTACCCTTCATGACAGAGGTGGGCGTCATCCAATCAGTTGAAGGTCTTAAGAGCAAAGTTGAGGTCTCCCAAAAAGGAAGAAATTCTGCTTCCAGGCTGCGGTAGAGAAGTTCTGCCTGAGTTGCCAGCCTTTGGACTCCAGACTGCAACAGCGACTCTCGCCTGAATATCCAGGATGCTGGCCTGCCCTGAGAATTGATGTTTTACATGTCAGCTTGGCTGGGCCACGGTGCCCAGACATTTGGCCCAACATTATTCCATATGTTTGGATGTCTCTGTAAGAGTGTCTTGGGATGAGATTAACATTTAACTCAGTGGAATTGAAGTAAATCAGCTTGCCTTCAGTCACGTGGGTGGGCTTCATCTAAGCAGCTGAATGTCCGAATGGAGCAAAAGACTGACCTCCCCCGAAGAAGAGGGAATTCAGCCAGAAGACAGGCTTTGGACTTGAACTGCAGTATCAGTTCTCCCCTGTGTCTTCAGCCTGCGGGTCCACCCTGCAGATTTTGGACTTCCCAGCCTCCGTAATTACATAAGCCAATTCCTTAAAATAAATCTCTCTCTCTCTCATATACGTATATATATCTCCTACTGGTTCTCTTTCTCTGGAGAGCCCTGAGTAACACATACATCCACCACAGCTACAAATACACAAGCACCGGTACAATCCCACTAACACTCCTGAGCAAGGACCACCCAGCTGAGTCCAGTCGACCCACAGAACCATGAGAGATATAATGAATTGTTTTTGTTTGTTTGTTTGTTTGTTTGTTTGTTTTTGCGGTACGCGGGCCTCTCACGGCTGTGGCCTCTCTCGTTGCGGAGCACAGGCTCCGGACGCGCAGGCTCAGCGGCCATGGCTCACGGGCCCAGCTGCTCCGCGGCATGTGGGATCTTCCCGGACCGGGGCACGAACCCACGTCCCCTGCATCGGCAGGCAGACTCTCAACCACTGCGCCACCAGGGAAGCCCTGAATTGTTGTTTTGAGCCACTAAGAATTTGGATGGTTGTTACACAGCAGTAGGTAACTGGACCACTAAGCATTTTTCACTCACAACCAAAAGAATCGTCACAAACACATTGTCTATCCTTTCTTTTACAGTTTTTCCTGTGAGGTCTTGACATTTGAGGCTTGTTTCTTCTCTCCAATTTCCCCTAGTAACTACTTCATCGGAGAGTATTTGCTTTTTGTTCAGACTAATTATCTATTTTGACTTTAAGCCATTCAAATATCTGTAAAGAATCTCAGTCCATGTGGATGAGAAGACAGACAAAAAGCAAGTTCTTCTCAACACTGGTTCTGCAGTGATTCCTGCTGTTTTCATTGGACTCGTCCCAAGAATACGCTAACTCTACACAATTTTCACTGTTTTATTAGACTGGTCATTTCAGCAGGATTCGGGGAAAAGGAGTCACGTATGTGAGCAGAATTAGGTGTTCTTAGAACTTTGCATAATTATTGTGGGCCCGTGTACTGAACCTATAAGCAAACTATTTTCTCTCCGTTGTGATTTGGATCATTTATCGATATAAAATAGACCGTTCCATTTCATACCGTGTCTGAGATCAGTATCTCCGTGCCACTTTTCTGTTTGCATCGCCCTGAAACAAAAACAGAAGGTTAAAGATAGAAGGATAAACAAGTTTATGTGAGTTTCTTGTTAAGCAAAATGTAGGTGAATTTTTTTGTAGCCCAGTTGGAGAGTTGGGCACTTTTGTTTTTAATAAATGAGCTTAAGTTACTTCATCTTTCCTTATATGGGGCTCTTTTGCAATATCACATGGTGCTTTCAATGCTGGCTGTTCATATATGAAGGAAAGTCAAGTTCAATGATGTCTGGCCTTAGAGGTTTCCTTCCCAGAGAGCTTGCTCCAAAGAAGGGAAGTAGTGGTGCAAAAGGACTGAAAGTATTTACGCCAGTTAAGTGTTGCTATAGTGTGATTAATCACAGCATCTAAACCATAGTACTGTTGCAAAGATTAAGTGGGATCAGGTATGTATATGAGCTTTAACTCCACTTATATATGGGCTAAATCTAGATAGCCTTGATGCTTGAACTGACTTTAACTCTATCCACTGTTCAGAGAATATACTGTTAGATGGACTTGTTTTAGTAACAGTCATTTGGAATCTAAAAGTGATCTGGATCCTATTATCACAGAAGCTTGAGCTTTGAGTTTCATTGTAAGAGTAGAAAAAGCAAACTAAAGTTTCAGAGGGCACACCTGATAAATGCCCCCGACCCTCCCATTCTCCTCTGGTTTCAGAACACACTTAGAGAACCTATGAAGGAGCGGCAGATGAAGCGCCAACATGTTAGCTTTATTATTGATGAAGGTGGAGCTGGGGGTCGTAACTTCTTGTGAGAGCCATGCAGGGCCCAGGCCTGGCCCGAGGGAACTAGGAGGGTGGTGTTCTCTCTGGCCGGCTGGTACCCAGAGGAGGAGAGGAAAGGGCTGAGCTGGGCATGCCCAGTTTATCCTTCCTGAGCTTGACAGGTGGTCAAGTTACTCTCTTTCCCTGATGCAAAATGCATGAAGAGGTGGCACAAAGCCAGGAGTTAACATTAATTGAACTCTTCCCACCTAGAAGGAAACATCTAGCGTAAAGAAGAAGGTTCCCCCCGTACTGTTCATCTTATGGAGGAAAGTCAAGTGACAGGCACTGCGGAGCCTCGGGAACCCGGCACCACCCTGGTGGTTTCCTCCTCCCTCCTCCGCCCCTTCTCAGTCTCCTTCACTGTGTCCTCTTCCTTGACCCCGCCTTTAAGTGTCAGAGTCCCAGGGTCTGCTCCTGGCTCCTCTCCTCTCCTCTCCTCATACCCAGCCTCCTAGGTGAGCTCATTTAGGACTTTAAATACCAGAAACAGATGGAAAGCTCACCATTTAATTTTCTAGAACTAATGTAACCTTAATATCAGAATCTAATCAAAAGAAAACCAAAAATATTGTCTTCTGAATATAAATGCAAATCATGCAACCTGCTGGCATATCAGTGTATCAGTTGTAGTAGATGATACAGCACACCACACAGATCTCGCCCCACCCCTTTTGTTGATGGAATTACTACCAGTGGATGGGAGTGTTAGTGGCCGATAGCTCTCAGGTGAGACCCTCCCTGGGCATTGACCTTGACTGGACAGAATGTCTCCCCAAGGTCCAAGGCTATACTCCCTTCTTGGTGGATGCAGGGGGTACAAAGGCCCCACCACCTCGCCTCAATCCAAGACAACTCTGTTGATCCATCAGTCGGTCCCAGCATTCCCTGTGGGGTTAGCTGTTCAACATCCCCTTCTGTCCAATCCTGGTTCCTTCTCTCCCTCCGTTGTTGCTGCACATAACTCTCCACCTAAGAACCTGTTTCCATGGAACCCAACCTGCAGCATCAGTAGACAGTGACCAAGTCCGTTTTAGTCTGAGAAAACAGAGAATTCAACCTCAGGAGTTCTAACCTGTGAAAGTAATGAATTACGTGATAAAGGAGGTTAAAAAATTGTATCAATGGCTACCAAATTGACATTTCATACAATTCAGCAGTAATCCTAATAAACATTATGTGTGAAATAGGATTAAATAGAAACTACTACTTATTAAGGGAATTTTCATTAAAATCTAAAACATTTTTCCATGTTATGTCTTGATTAGACATTATTAAGACTATTCACCAGAAACTATTACTTAATATTTTCAGAGCTATTAACAAGTAGAGTAAGGTATACAAAGTAAGTGCTCAAAACAAATGTTTGAAAAAGAGACATCTTTATTTATAGATGCTATAATTGCACAACTATACATCCAGGAGACCTTAGAGACATAGGTTAAAAAAAAACAAAAAATTTAGATGGAACTTTTGATTTCTTAAGGTGAGGAATAGCAGATGTGTATTTAAAAATAAAGCTTTTCTCTAGCAATAAAAAGCTAGAAATGAAATTGGAATAAAACCCCGTTCACAATAACAGTAAATCTGAATAGGCCCAAAGCTGAAACAACCCAGAGGTCCATCCCCTGATGAATATATAATACAAAGTGTGGTCTGTCCATACACTGGGATTCCACTAAGCAATAAGAAGGAGTGAAGTACAGATCCATGCTAGAACACTGATAAACCTATAAAACGCTGTGCTAAATAAGGGAAGCCAGACACCAAAGACAGCATGTCGTATGTTCCCAGTAATATGAACTGTCCATAATGGAGGAATCAATGGAGACAAAGTGGGCTAATGGCTGTCTCGGGCTGATGGAAGTGACTCCTTTTAGGGGTGATGGAAACATTCTAAAATTAGATTGCGGTGATTTTGTTTTTTGACAACTTATAAAAATACCCCCCCAAATTGAATTTTACACTTAAAGCTGAATTTTATGTGGTGCATATTATATCTCAATATGGCTATTTTAAAAAGTCAACTCGTATTTTAAGAGTTCAAGCACACAGAACTGAACATAAATCTTTGGCAAATAAGCTTAATATTTTTAGCTCAGTGAAAACAGAGCTGTATCTTCTCTGATTTGTCAGTGTTAAATCTCCTCTCATCTGTCAGTGTTAAGTATAATACAAGCATATGTTTTTATTCTACTTGGAGATGTTCTTCCTAAACGGATTCAGCTTTACTGATCAAAGGAGCTAACGCTACTCCTACATGTTTAATATTATGAAAAATGTAAGTTTGCATCTACCTGAATGAATTTATTCTTGTGACGAACTTGTATGTCAACACTGCTTTGTAATTTGTCAGCTTGGAGATAATTTCCAAGATCTTTAGATAACTTAAAACCTTGGACTAATGTTAAATTGAGTTCATTAGTGATACCCACTGGATGCCTGGATAAATTTTAAGTGAAATAGAATTGTGAAGCCCGGATCACAAAACATGACTTTAAGGTTATGTGATTTCGCTTCTTATTTTTATACACTACAGAGAGGCTATATCTTTGGGTCTGTTAAGAACAGTTTCATTTTGCCACTGAGAATTTGTGCAAGGAACACGTGTGGCTGTAGAGAGCTGTGTTGTGTGTTTCCATGAGCTCTGATAGATCATATGCTGGTGTGTGACACACGGTTCTCAATTACCCCCTAGTTTTCTCTGTAAAATATTACTAACTACTTTGTTTTTAAATAACTAATATAGTTAATATACTAATTATTATAAGTGATTGAGACTAGGGAGCAGTGGTTTCAGAGAAATATAACGACGCACGTGCTTCTGTTTCACAAGGAAGAGTGGTTTTGTCCTAAAGCAGCAGTGTTGAGGGTATTTTTGTTATCCAAACCCCTTTTGCATTCTTCAAAGTTCTTCTGGACTCCTTAGCTAAAAATCCAATCTGAGATTCCTTATGAAAACTTCTAGCAAAGCAAGCTTAGGGCCTTTATGGTAAACTAACACCCTTGGTGTACCTATGTACATAATCAGGGCCAAACTAATGAGAACAGCCTTACTCTGTGGTCAAGAATAATTTTTTTTAACTTTGAGTAAAAGTGGGGATACAGGGGAAAAAAATATATGCTTCAGTGGAAAATGATGGTGTTTCTATAGCACTCCCTCCCATGTGTGATTCTGAGTTTATAGAAGCTATTTGACACCTCTGGAAGTTGTAGATAACTGATAGCAATGCAAAATCATTCTTGTCGTGAAATGCAAATGAACCCTCCGCTGCCCCCAACCCACCAGAAAAATCCGTTTCAGCTCCATTGGCACATCCCTATCGATATTTCTGATCTATAAATATGTGTTCTTCGGATTCTCCTTTGAACTGGTTGTACCATCTCACCAGTTTTCTCATTATTTAGTTAAACAAAATATTTAATGTTTTATCTTTATACCTGTATGAGAATCATGATCTTACCTTTCTTTGGAAAATTCTGATCTACTGACTTGCGTACCTTGGAGAGCTCACTCTACGATAAAGGCTGCATTTCAATTCAGTGAGAAAATAACTGTCTAGTTTGTAAATGTTGCTGGAATAATTGGCTCTCCATTTGGCACAGAGCAAAGCCAGACCCCCAAGTCACACCGTATACAAAAATGAGCACCAGGTAGATTAAAAATTGAAGTGTCCATATGTGAAAAATAAATGTAAAAATGTAAAGATTTAAGTAATAACAAACGTGCATAATAAAACTCCTAAAAGAACATTTAGGACAAAATGTAATAAGCTTGGTGTGCTGGAGGCCTTCCTGAGCAGGACAGAAAAGTGTGCTGCTTGAATATTACAAATGCTAATTTTTATCTTTCATATGGGTTACATCAGACTCCTACCTATTAAACTGGTGTTATAAGGATATACATTTCCTCAGGCTCTTATGTCTTTTGACTGTATAGTGCTTATTTTTATTCAAAATTTTAATCTTCTTAGTCCAATTTCTCTTGCTGTCCAGCTTCTGGGTTTCTTGTCTTGCTTTTGGAAAGTTGTTTTTATATTACTATTTTATATTATTATTTTTATGAAGTTTTATATTATTGTTATACCAAAGTTATTTTCCTATCCATATGTAGAGAGAGTTCTCCATAGATTTTTTTTTAACATCTTTATTGGAGTATAATTGCTTTACAATGGTGTGTTAGTTTCTGCTGTATAACAAAGTGAATCAGCTATACGTATACATACATCCTCATATCCCCTCCCTCTTGCGTCTCCCTCATACCCTCCTTATCGCACCACTCTAGGTGGTCATAAAGCACCGAGCTGATCTCCCTGTGCTATGCGGCTGCTTCCCACTAGCTATCTGTTTTACGTTTGGTAGTGTATATATGTCCATGCCACTCTCTCACTTCATCCCAGCTTACCCTTCCCCCTCCCCGTGTCCTCAAATCCATTCTCTATGTCTGTGTCTTTATTCCTATCCTGCCCCTAGGTTCTTCAGAACCTTTTTTTTTTTTTTTTTTTAGATTCCATATATACGTGTTAGCATACGGTATTTGTTTTTCTCTTTCTGACTTCACTCTGTATGACAGTCTCTAGGTCCATCCACCCCACTACAAATAGCTCCATTTCGTTTCTTTTTATGGCTGAGTAATATTCCATTGCATATATGTGCCACATCTTCTTTATCCATTCCTCTGTCGATGGACGCTTAGGTGGCTTCCATGTCCCGGCCATTGTAAACAGAGCTGCAGTGAACATTGTGGTGCACATCTCCATAGATTTTTGAATAGAAAACGCATCTGGACATTTAGAAACCAAAGCATGCATGGTGACTTTTTTGTGGGGTAGGATTATGGATAATTTTATTCTCTTGGTTTCTGTTTGCTTATACTCATTAAACAAGCAATACATATTCACTGTAAAAAAAAAAAAAAGCAGCTTAATTTTCTAAGAAAACTTAAGTGCCTTATCTCTAGAAGGATGTTTTAAAAAAACCCAAAACTGTCTACATTGGCTGTCTGTGTGGCTGGGGACTAGGTAGATGGGGGACAGGAGTGGGAGAGAAACTTTCACTGAGTCCTCTTTTGTACCTTTTGAATTCTGAACCATGTGAATAAATAGTCTATTCAAAAAATTAAAACTGTGATTCCTCCAGCGCGAAGGGAAACACCGTAGCCCACGCACTGTCTCAGGCACCGAGTTGCCCGTGATCATATCCTCCCAGCAGCAGCATCTTCCCACCAGATCGTAAGCACAGCCCACCCTGTAGCTTTGCAGCCAGGTCTGGGCATCAAAGGCCTGGACTTTGGAGTCAAACCAACCGCAGTTTGAATCCATGCCCCAGGCCCTTAGGGACAGGACACCAGGGGGAATTTGCTTTTCCCTCTCTGGTCGTTTCCTCATCTCCAGAGTGAAGGTATTAACCGCAACAAGGCTCTGGGTCTGGAGTTGAGATACTGAACGTAACGTGCCTCGTTTTAGTAGATACTCGATAAATGGAGGCTAGGGATTGATTTCTGATCAGATATCTTCTAGAGCAGAGTTTCAGAGCAGGCGTTATTGATGTTTCAGATAAGGTAGTTCTTTTTGGGGGGGTGGGGTAGGGGCTCTGCCCTGCACATTATAGGACGCTTAGCAGCATACCCGGCCTCCGCTCACTAGATGCCAGTGGCACCCACACCCCCATCATCCAGGAGCTGTGGCAACCAACACTGTCTCCAGACTTGACCAAATATCCCTTGCAGGCTAATCAGCCCCAAATGAGAACCACTGATCTAGACGGTCCAGAAAAGTCCTCAATTAAGCGGGCAGGTACCAAGTGTTCATACACAGGCTGGTCCCTTCTCAGCTTCGGGCAGCCCAGCCTTGCATTCCGGGGTGGGTGGGGAGGTGGTGAACAAATGTCTCCATCTAGAGACAAGGATGACTGTTCCCATGGGCCAGGCTGGGCCCTCCTCTACACCTGCCTCATAAGGTGGTTGTGAGAGTATTTCTCCCGTTTTGCTGTGACTGGGCCGGGCCGGGCCCCAGAACCAGGATGAGGGTCCTGCACTCTCATGCTGCCTGATCGCCTCTGCTTTCCAGGGCTTCTGGGGGCATATGGAGAGAAAGAGCAAAGTAATAAAAGTCAAGGCTCCCGCTGCTTCTCTGCTTACATTGAGAGCTTAAAATAATAATAATAATATTGATGATAATAATAATCCTGTGCTTTCACCCTCGCCAACGAGTGGCCACACAGCGTCCAGGATTACACACACCCTGACTTCCTTGGGGAACTGAGGAATGAGTGAACGTCCCTGGACACATGGGGAGGCCGCCTGACCTTCTCGCGGGTCACAGGGGCTTCCCATGCCCACTGGCTTCCTCTGCCATTTTCACCATCCTCAGGTCTGAGGAACAGCTGGGCATCCAGGAATTGGGGCTGCGGTTTGCCTACAAGATCAGGAGGCCTTCCTGAAAACTGCAAAGGGCCAGTGAGGTGATCTGAGAGGCAAGAAACTCCAAGAAAATCTCTTCCTGGCTGGTCTTTCCAGGGCCTCCGTGAAAGCTGTCTTGAATGTGGGTGTTGGTCAGCCTGAGGGGAAAGGCTCGCACTGTGAGGTAGGATCATCTGACGAGCAGGAACTAACCCCCTTGCTCTCAATGAAAGGTCCTTCAGCCTTCGTACAGGGCTGTCCCAGTCCTGAAAATGGGAACGTGCAGGGCTTTGGAGAGTCTTGCCCTCGCCCTCAGCTGGGCAACCAGGGAAGAGAGGATTGTGAGGCTAGCTCCTGTTGCCTCCTGTCTCCTCCGTCCCCACGAGACAGGGAGATGTAGCCCGAGCTCTCCCTTCAAGAAAGAACTTGCCATTCAGCTGTCAGTAATGCTGTTCCCTGGCAGCTTCCAGCTCTTCGTGTTTTTAGAGTCCATCTCAGCTTTTGATCTGTGTCTACACTCTTCCCAGGCAGCCACTGGGACTGAACAACACGGGGGGTGTGAGGGGGCGGGTCCCAGGGCCTGGCTATTTCTGTCCAACACAGTTTCCTCTAAGGAGCCATGTTTGCTCTGGAGCTCGTGGTCGAGCTGACCGAGACTTTGTAAGATCTACTCATGATCCGATGGCTTCCTCTACCCAGGGCTGCTTCCTCGCTGCTTTATGTCGCACACATCATCCCCCATAACCTCTTGCAATCCTCTCTTTGTCTTGTGGTCAGCTTCCGGAAGTCTCCATCCACACAGCCCCTTAGCCAGTGCTGTCTCGGGTGTGTCTGAGGAAGAGGCTGCCCCCTGCAGGCCTCCATCTCCCCGTGTGGAAGTGAAGGCGTTGGCCTTGCAGAGCTCCGGGTCTCTTAGCTTGGCCATCACTGAACTTAGCCTCATTAGGAGGCCGTATTTAGAAAGCTTTGCTCATCGTGTGCTGACATCATATCATTGGCTTTAGCACTCCAGGACGACTTCAGCCCTCAGGCACAAACCGTTCCTGCTGTTTTCTCTTTTGGACACACTTTTAAAGCCCCTCGGTTGACCCTTCTCTTCCTCCACAAGCCTCCATGGTCTTGGTTCCCATCCAGGGGGCAAAACCTATATCACCATGGATTTGTGAGAAACGCACAGAGTTCCCCAGAGTTAATCTCTTCATCTGGACAAAGAGAGACAAGTCACACAGCTGGCTGCGGTCGGATATGGGCAAGAGAAGTGTCTCCTGAGGCTCTTGTACCTGAAACATTGTCTGTCCTAAAGAGGACACACTGTGCAAACATACCTGATTTCATTCTCTCTAAATCTCCACTAAAACCGCAGAAAAGGGAATTTTTTTTTTTTTTTTTTTTGGATTCTGTACTTCAACAGCAAGACCTTTTTTTTTCCTACATCTTTATTGGAGTATAACTGCTTTACAATGGTGTGTTAGTTTCTGCTTTATAACAAAGTGAATCAGTTATACATATACATATGTTCCCATATCTCTTCCCTCTTGCGTCTCCCTCCCTCCCACCCTCCCTATACCCCCCCCCCCCAGGTGGTCACAGAGCACTGAGCTGATCTCCCTGTGCTATGCGGCTGCTTCCCACTAGCTATCTATTTTACGTTTGGTAGTGTATATATGTCCATGCCACTCTCTCGCTTTGTCACAGCTTACCCTTCCCCCTCCCCATATCCTCAAGTTCATTCTCTAGTAGGTCTGTGTCTTTATTCCTGTCTTACCCCTAGGTTCTTCATGACATTTTTTTCCCCTTAAATTCCATATATATATGTGTTAGCATACGGTATTTGTCTTTCTCTTTCTGACTTACCTCACTCTGTATGGCAGACTCTAGGTCCATCCACCATCATTACAAATAGCTCCATTTCGTTTCTTTTTATGGCTGAGTAATATTCCATTGTATATATGTGCCACATCTTCTTTATCCATTCATCCGATGATGGACACTTAGGTTGCTTCCATCTCCTGGCTATTGTAAATAGAGCTGCAGTGAACATTTTGGTACATGACTCTTTTTGAATTATGGTTTTCTCAGGGTATATGCCCAGTAGTGGGATTGCTGGGTCATATGGTAGTTCTATTTGTAGTTTTTTAAGGAGCCTCCATACTGTTCTCCATAGTGGCTGTACCAGTTAGAAAAGGGAATTTTTAATCTCATATCCAGAAGAACAGGAAGAAAAGAGAAGTACACAGCAACAAATTTCAGTAACAGGAAAGCAGACAGGATAGTTGTACTTATTATCTCAGCCTCTCTGAGAAATTCAAGTACTAATCAGGCCGTGGGGAAAGCCAAGAGCCAACTGGATGTACAGAGTCCTCAGAAGGCTCAGGAATTGATGGTACCAGGTACTTGCAGAGGTGGAGGGTGAAACAGGAGGCTAAAATAAGGAGCATTCAATGATAGCAATTTAGAAGCAGCCTTAGAAACCCCTCTCACCCCACCCCGCTTCAGGGTTTCCCCTGGCTTTAAAGACTAAAAGGGATCACCAAGTTCCCTGCGTATCAGTCCTTACACATCATCATGAAATTAAAGAACAACAGAGATGAAGAAGATTGTATACTTTACTTCCAGGAAAAACAAACTGGCATCAAAGGACCAGATATTAGAATGTCTTTAGACTTTCCAACGTCAACACTAGGAGCCAGAATTCTAACGCAATACCTTTAAGAATCTGAAGGAAAATCATTTCCAAACCAAAATTCTATTCCTTTTCAAACTATTAATCAAATATAATGGTAAAATAAAGACAGGTTTTTACAGAAAAGTTCTTCCAAGAATTTACCCCCCAAGCAAACTTTTTGCAGAAAGCTCCTGGAAGATATGCTCCAACAAAACGATGGAGTACATGGGGAAGTGGGATAGAGGAAGCAAGAGATGAAAAACATAAAATGATGAAAGATCCAGGATGACTGCTGTGTACCAAGCAGTTAGTCTGGACTGGAAAAGAGTAAATCAGGGACAAAGTTTTGATAACTGCCATTACCAAGAGACCTACTGCCAACATTAGTAAGATCCAGGACACACTTTGTCTGAGTTTTTATACTATATCATCACATATGATAGTTTTGCTTGGTATAGAATTCTGAGATGTAGTCATTTTCCTTCAGGACTTTATGATGACATATACAGAGCAAGTGTAGCTTAAATTTAAATGTTATAGACACTACTGTGCAAATACTTGCCGAATCTTTTCTTTCTTTCCAAGCAAAAGCTGATGGCTGGCTAACCCAGTGCTTTGTGTTCTCAAAACACTTGTGCAATCAGCTTCATTATAAAAGTTATTTTTAGAAGGTATTCTCACTAACCAATACGTGAATTTTGTGGTCTACGGCTTTAACCAAATTTTAAGATAAAATCAAAGAAACTTGGGGCTTATGATGATACATTTCTACCAAAAGCAAGCACATGAGATTTGCAATCCAACAATTGCCCCCCAAAAAAAGATTCATGTCTAAGAAGACACCTGAACTCCTAAAGCAGTCAGATACCCAAAAAAAGTTTGGATTTTTGACTGTCTACAGACAAGAAGAGCCTACCCCTTCTCTCCATTTTTATGATCACTGAATTGAAAACCTAAAGAAATTACAGTCTTATCCCACCGGGATTATCTCTGCAGCCTCCTTAGCTGCTTAAGATTATTTAAGCTTTCTGTGCCCCAGTTTCCTCCTACGTCAATTGTGGATAATAATAGTATCCACCTCATAGAGTGGTGACCATTAAATGAGATGACGTATGTAAGGCACTTAGAAGAGTGCTTGGCACGCAGTAAGTGCTATAGAAGTGTTTGCTCTGCAAGAGGTTCTGGAGTGGATGAAGCAAGAGAGGAAAACCCACTTTCTGTAGAGGATGATTCCCCAAATGTCTACATTTCTTTTCCAAGAGGAAGTAGTACTTTATTCATTTAAATCAGCAAACACTTATTGAGAGCCTGCTGTGTGATAGGTACCCTGATGCTGGGCCCTGAGGACACAGCAATGACAATGTTGTAGATTCTGCTCTCAGAGCTGGGGGAGGCATATTTAGTTGTCCAATTATTCGGTTACTGTCTTCTTGCAACTTTTCACAAGTGCTATGAAAGGAAAGTCCAGGGCATTATGAGAGTACAAGAGGAACCTGAAGTCTATGTTGAGGGGGCAGAGGAGGTATGGCCAAGGAAGCCATCTCTGAGGCCTGAAGGATGAGTAGGAATTGACCAAGCCCCAGGAGGGGGGCCTTCCATGCAGACCAAAGAGTGAGGCCCAGGCCCTGAGTCAGGAGAACACAAGGTGCCCTGAGCATGCCAGGAGAAGGCGACTGTAACTGGAGGGCAGAGGGCAGGGAGCAGGGAGAAGGCTGGGCAGGACTTTCGGGGTCTTGTAGTCCAGGGCAAATAAGTCAGACAACGGCCTTCCTCTGCCCAGAACCTATTCATGGCTTCTCATTGGCTTAGGACAACAGTAGCCTACTGGTGGGGCGTTGTCATCAACTAGGGAAGGTGGACACGAGTGTTGAGAGGCTCCGAATTGATTCAGAACAGACGGTGATCAGTGGCTCCCTTCTGAGATTTGACACATCCATGATGGGTGGGATCAGAGTTTGACAAATGCCTCAAAGTCACCCCCAGGCCTCAGGGCCTGGACCTCCGAAGAGGGGTGTCTCCACGTGACACTGTTCTAATTGCTCTGGTCCAGCTGGAGACAATGGGAGGGTGACAGGCACAGGGCAAGCCCTGGAACGACTGCTCTGCTCCCTGGTCTGGTTCAGTGCTGTCTGCTCGGCTCCTAAGGAGGCCCGGCAAGGAGGAAGCACTCTATGGGTTGTTTGCTGAGCCAGGGAGGGTGGGCACCAGGCTTATCAGCGAGGGGAGGGATGCCCAGGCAGAGGGAACAACATGTGTAAACGAAGGTGATGCAGCCCCGTCCCCTGCCTGTCATCACTGATCCAGCACAAACTTCCCATCCTTCCCTGTCCGGACTTTAAGAGGCGGTGGCTTGGAAGTTGACATTGTCATTACAGCAATTAAGCGCCTGGGGGAATATAGACCCCACAGTGAGAGGTACAGAGGAGAAGCTTATCCCATTGTCTTTTAATTATTATTAAATACTCAGTAATTGTGCTGGACCCTGGGGTTCCGGCTGCCAAGCAGTTAGACCCAGCCAGGCCTCCAGGAGAACCGCTGAAGGAAGTGACACTTCCAGGCTGCGAGCGCCCCGGTGAGGCAGGATGGACGGAGGGCCTGCCGAGCTGCCCCTTTCCCTCTGTGCCTCGGTCTCCGCACGTTGAGCTGCTCTCACCTCCTCCGTGGAGCCCAGACTAGGGTTCCTGGGGATGAGTCTGGGCATCTCCCTGAATGGTGATGCCAGTGAGAGTCGTGCAAGGCAAAAGAGGGGTAACTTCACTCTGGGGTGACCACCGGTCCCCATACGCCTGGGACTGGGGGTGTCCGAGAAGGAGGGGACGTTTAACGTTAAGCCAGGAATGTCCCCGGCAAATCAGAATGACTTTGGCACCCTGCTTCTCCCTCACACATCCAGGGGGCCAGACTCAGCTGATCAAAGGCTCCTAAAGCATGTTGTCCTTTTGCAGAGGTTGGAGTGGCCCTGCCCTCCCCCTGCCTCAATTCCTGCAGACACCTTCCATCACCCAAGGTGGGCTGCCAGCTAGCAGTTCCCAGATCTATCGGTTTGTCGGGGCTCCAGCAGGAGACAGATGGGGTGCCCAGAGGTTTCCTTGGACGGAGTGTAATGAAGGGACCATCGGTAAAGACGAGGGCAGGGTCAGGGGAACCAGGAAGGGATGGTGAGGCCCCAGCGGTCTGAGAGCTATGGGAAACCTTTGCCACTCTGCGGCCTGGAAGGGTCTGGGAAAAAGGAGGTGGGTGTGTTGCCAGGTGCAGAGAGAGATGGGCCACTGCTGGTGCCGTGGCAAGGCAGGGAGGAGTCAAGGTCAGTGTATATCCTAATCTCTCTCTTCCCACCCTCCCATCTCCTACCAGTGTCTCCCATTGACCAAGTCCAGCGAGAAGCCAGAGGGATCCTGGATGATGCAGTTCACGGGGTCAGCCTCCCAGGGCACAGAGCAGGGAAGGGGTGGGCAGAGAATAGGTCTGGAGAATGTCCAGCACATCATCTGTAAGGAGGTTATCCCCGATCCGAGGCTTGAAGCTTGAGTTCAGGAGCCCCGGGGCCAAACCAGACACTTCTTCCAACAATGCCAAGTATCCAAGAGGCATAGCCTCGGAGTCACACAGACCTCAGTTCAGCTCCTCACCTTACCTACGGCCTCTGCGTCTTCAATGACCGCACAAGGGTAATAATGTCACTCTACGGGGAGGCACCAAGGGCTAGGGGAGAAGACAGGTAAAGCATGCGGTGGGGGCTGCCGCCTGTTTGAAGGAGGCGAGAATGAGTGAACGCAGAGTATTTCTTCGCTCTTATCAGATCACAGCACTCTCCTATGTGAAGCGTCAGCATAGCACCTGACTTAAAATACGCCTTTCTTTGGCTTCTGGATCCTACAGACCTTAGACTCGGGTTAAGGAACCTCTCTGGTCCATGAGGATCAGAAGGGCACCTGCCAGATATGCTCATTGAGAGGATTAACTAGGTACTTAGGATATGCCTGGCACACGGTGAGATTCCGGCTGGCTACAGTTACGTTTTTGTCATTATCGCTAGTATTAGGCTTAAATAAGATAAGCACTTATAAATCACGTAGTAAGTTCCCCCAAAGGCCCACTGGCCCCACTTTAGAGAGGAGCCACTTGTCACGGTCTTCTTGTGTGTCCAACGGTCCCCAGTTTCTCAGCCAAACATTAATCTAGGTGCTGCGGGGAAGGTATTTTTGTCGATGTGAATAAGGCCGTGATTGGTTGACTTCAAGCAAGAAAGGTCACCCTAGATCATCCGGGTGGGCCTCGTTTGGTCCGCTGAAAGGCCTTTAAAGCAGAGCTGAGGCCTCCCTGGTAAAGAAGAAAATCCCACCTGCAGAGGGCAGCTCCCGCCGGTGCTGGAGAAGTCCAGCCTGCCCTTCCTGGTGGCCTGCCCTTCCTGGTGGCCTGCCCTGTGGGCTCCAGACTTCCTGAGCCGGACCCCGCAATCACGTAGACCAGCTCCTCGCAGTAACATCTCCTGGTTCCGCTTCTCTGGGTCATCCCTGCCCGACTGCAGCACTGAGCCTTTGAGAGCTTAAGGGACTTGCCTGGGGCTTGCTCAGCACGAAGTGGAGACCCAGGCTGAGGACCCAGGCCCCTCTGACCCCAAGCTCTATGCTTTGCCTTTAACTGTGGAAGGCCATGTGGCCCAGGGTGGGCTCTGGCCTCCAGGACTCAGGGACGAGTGGGTCTTGGTTATACCCCCATCAGTCCCTGTGCCTCATACCTCACTCCGCCTCGTGCCCAGCATTGCCACCAGCACGCCATGCGAGCAGCTGACGTTTGTCTCAAAAATGAAAGGAAGAGCTGCTTGCTGGCAGGACAGGGTGGAAGTGGGCAGCCCTGAACTGGGGGGGCAGCCAAGGCCCCTGCACCCACTCAAAGAAGTCCCTCCCCCTCAACTGCTCATACTTCTTTCAAGATGCCACCCACCCACCCCACCCCCTTTAAAAAACCATCTATTCCTGGTGCTGCACTGGGGCATTGCCATGGCAACAGGGCAACTCGGGAGGCTCAGTAAGCCGGCTTGCTTCTCTGATGGTTCTGTGGGGACCTCACGGTTCGCAGAGCAGCTGCACAAGCCAGCACCATCTGCTTTGAGCGGTGAATACACACCCTCCCTTCCTACGCCCCTTCAGTGAGCTTGCCTCACATCGAGCCCAGGGGCCAAGGACCCTGGCAGAGGGGCCATAGAAGGGTTGGCTGAGAAATGCAGAAACCCAGGGTCCTGTTCTGGTGCTGAAGCTAGGAGCGGGGCAGGCTGTCTGGGCCGAGAGCACGGGAGTGTGTTCCTCCAGGTAAAAATCAACCCTGTTACCCCGTGAAGGAGAACACTGGGTGGGCGGTGCTCCCTAGGAGAGCAGTAGAGGAAAGATCCCACGTAAGCGGTGTCCTGTCCCTTTAGTCCAGAGCTGGGTTGGAGCTGGCCATCCTGAACCCTGGGAAGTTAGAGGGCAGCTGGACCACTGGGGGTAGAAGTAAGGCTGGGGCTCACCAGGTTGTGCTTCTGTGTCCAAGCAAAGGAAGGAGAGATTTTGTCTTCCATGTCTTCCTGTGCCCACTGCACCTCAGTTTAACAGACATGTCACATGGGCTGGGGAAGCATTATTCCCATCTTGCAGGAAACCCCTGGTCCTCTCTACAGTCCTCCCCCACCCCCTCCCCCATCCATTCCCCCACTGCCTATCTCAGCCTGTTCACCTTTCTCTTAGCAGATGATAGGTTCTGGTTCTGAAGGAGACACGGCCACATGATCCTGGACAGATGATCGGTCACAATCCTCATGTCCTCATTGCTCATATACTAAGCAGTTGCTTTCCTTTCCTGGACAACAGAAGTTAACTTCCCCAAGATCTTTGCCTGGGCAGAGATGTGCACCCAGCTCTCAGGATGAGATGATCCCCATGGTGATGTTCTGTCCACTTAGGCTGAGTCGTCTGGGTGTAGCAATCAGGTAGTGTATGCAGCTGGCGGAGTCTGCCGGACTACAAGATAGATAGCATACTCACATTGGGTGATTTGAGAAGAGTTTAATGAAGGGACCATTTGCAAAAACTTAGAGTATAAAGAAACCGTAAAGGGTAGTGCAGTACAAGAAGCTAATAATGTCAGGGCACCATCACCCCTTGTGCCAGGGTAAGAGGGGCAGTTCCGAGCCTGGAAGCAGAGGCTGTGCAGAGAAGGCTACCAGGGAGAGGCTGGGACCCTTGCTTAGGAAACACCCAGACCCCAGGGTCTCCACGACTCAAACGGAGGGAAGAAATGCTCCCCCTCCCTTTCCTCAAACCTCCTGACTTTGTGCCAGAGCTCCCCATTGGCCAAATCTAAGTGGAAGCCACACAGGTTTGTTTCCATGGACACAAAGCAGAGTGGATAAAGGTGGAGAGAGATTTGGAGGGGAAAATAGAAGATTCCCAGCACAGCATTTGTCTTGGGACACTAGAGTCAAATCCAAGCTCTCACTGGCTCACTGAAAGTGATTAGCTTGTACCATCAGCCAGTAGAAAGGGCAAGGGTAGATCTGGTCTCAAGTATAACTTGATTCAAGACTTAAGTGCTCTTAGGCTCTGTGAGATGTGTCAGCCCACCTGCTTCAAGAGGCCACAGACACAGCTCTTCCCTACCAAGTCCTGCTGGGGAAAAAAAGGGAGGGCTCCCACTGGCTGATTTGGGTCACGTGGTCATCCCTGGAGCAATCACCGTGGTGGCCCAAGGGACATGGTGCTGTAATTAGCCCAGCCTAGATGACAGACCACACCTGTGGCTGAGAGCAAGGTCTGTTACCAGCACAGGGACCCTGCCATTGCTGAGTGTGACTGCCCAATGATGCAGCCCAGAACTTGAAACAACGAACACAGGATGACTTGGGGGACCCACTGTGAGACAGACTTGATCTCATTGATCACCTGACCTATATAGGCTCCTACTCTGACGGGGCCACCACGGTGACGTTTTGGGTATCCTGGAATTAGTGTCAGCTCAGAGCCAGCGTCCAGGTATCCCCCCAAAAGTCTGATTATTTCCCTTTCCCTGCGGCACGGTCACCCTGGTAAACAGCCATGGGTCCTTTCAGAGAAGGCTGGGAGAAAGATTAATAATACACACTTTTGGCGATGTGCCCAGGTCCATCCTCAAGGGCACCTGACCTCCCCTTCATTCAAAGGGTTCTGAGTCAGTAATCTGGCTCAAGTCTGGACAATTACCAGAAGAAGGAGCAAAAGGGGGCAGGCACCAGACGCATAGATACACTGGAAGCCCCTTTTCGTAGTAGACACACAGCCCACGGTAGACAAATAGTCAAAGGGAATGTGTGTGGAATGCATACAGCGGAACCAAAAACAATAACCACGAAATCAGGGTCTCGGAACAGTGCTGGCACACAGCTAGCTTTTATTATGAGCATTGAATATATTATCTCAGTAGGTACCTTGACTCGGGGGGTGATGTTAATAATCATAATTCCTCAAAAGAGCCCTGTTTTACACACAGGAAACCTGTGGTATAGTAAGCTACCTAAGCATTGCTACCTAAGGCTGTGGGTGCTGAGCTGGGAGGCTGACCCCAGAGCTCCCACCCTCCCTGCCACTGTGCCCAGCCCTGCAGGTGGGCCAGGTGAGAGAGCCCTGCATCCTCAGCTGTTTGGGTTTTGGTTTTCAATGCAATTCTTGGTCTGCCTGAGGCTGAGTTGATCGGAGCTGCTAAGACAGTTGGACGTGACAGCTGGACATGACAAAGATTCTTTTGAAGTCTCAAAAATGGGACTGGGATTGGAGGGGCTTACGCTTAACTCAGATAAGTAAGACCCTGACGTGGAATTGATTTCAGTGCATGCAGCTGTCTCCAGGAAGATGCTGTGGGCTGATCGTTAACTCATAGATATTCTTGACTGCTACCGAGCCAAACTTGGGTCCACTTGCCTGCAGGCAGTATAGTCAATCTACTGACACTGGGTTGTGGTGAAGGAAGTTGCAGCATTTATTGCAGGGTGCCAAGCAAGGAGAAGGCACAGCTCGTGCTCAACTCCCTGATGGCTTTCAGGGAAGGGGGTTTTTAAGGCAATGTGAGGGAGGGGCTGCAGAGTTCATGATCAGCTCATGCACAATTCTCAGGTTGGCTGGCATCAAGGTGAAGTTCCAAGTATCGTCAGATCTCTGGTTTCAATGGTCTGGGGTCTATGTGCTTGTGGTCAGCAGTTGTCATCTGGTGGGGGTCTGGTTCCTATAAAAAACAACTTAGGAATGTGTGTCAGGCCTTTATCTATATCTTTCAGAGAACTGGGAGTTTGGCCACTCTGCTGCGTGACGTATTTATAGTCTAAATTGTTACCAGTTTCCCGGCCCAACAGCTATTCTTGGTTTCTACATCTTCACATTTCTAATCATTAACTCTTGAGCCAGCCTTTGAGACTCAGGGGAGCCTGAGAGACTAAAGCAAAAGTCTTTTACGTCCCAGGACAGGGACATGGCAGATTGTATACGGTTTCAACGGTTAACCATAAACTCGGCAGAGGAACTTGATTTTGGGGGACTTGGTTTCGTTATGAACCAAACATGTGCCGGGCACCACAGGCCTGAGAAACCAGTGTCCCAAGGGGTGCGGCTCCGTCCGGATATAGGCTGTGGATAGACCGAACCCCAGCATCTTAGCGGTTTAAAGGTATTTTTCCCCCTCACTTTCTGTGTCCGCTGTGGGCCAGCTGGGGACTCTATGCTCCACCTCTTCACTTCAGGACCTGGACTCAGCAGCCTCTATCTTGAAACCTGACTGTCAGCATGATGTTCTGGAGGGTCTCACGTCGACAACTGATGCTCTATCCAAGAAGGGACCAATGTCACTTCACTCAGGATTCATTGGCCAGAACTAGTCTCATGATTCCACCCACCCAGGGGACCAGGAGCATGGGAAGCGGGAAGAACAGGTGCACCAGTGCATGTGGGGTGGGGTTCTGACTGCTGTAAACAGGTGCGCTGGGGAGCGAGGACCCCTTTACCCATCATGCTCGGGCATCGCTGGGCCATCAGAGCTCTGGGTTTCTTCATATAGCAAAGGCTATGAGGCGCTGCGGTGTGGGGGCTTGTCAGTCTCCAGGATGGGGACACGGGATACGGCAACGCACATAACCTGTGTTGGCGGGTGGGGCTGGGGACAAACATTCCATGGAATGTGTTTTGGGAGAAGCTGTGCGTTATTACGTGAGAAGGACTCAGCAGATGACTAGGCAGAGCACAGAGGATTTTTTAGGGCAGTGAAACTGCTCTGTATGACACTCTAATGGTGGACACATGTCATTACACGTTTGCCAGAACCCACAGAATGTGCAACACCAACAGTGAACCCTACTGTAAACTATGGGCTCCGTTACTGTATCACGTGGTTAGATTTTCACCAAGTTTGTTGGGTATGTCTGTGAAGGCCTGGCACTGAACACAGGTATACACAACATTCACTTTGGGGGGTCCGTGAAGAGGACCCCAGGGGGAAGTGCAGATATACTCCAGTGCAGCTGAAACCAAAGTGACAAAGAGGCCTGTGACTCCTGATTGAGGGCGACAGGCCACAGCATGAAGAGCACGCTGGGCAGTGGTGCCCAGGCACAGCCAGGAGGCCAGCAGGGCTGCAAGGGGGTCAGGGGAGCAGCTCTGGGAGGGCCTTGTCAGCTGGGGTGGATGGGAACAGGGAGGGTGGAGCAGGGAAAGTGACCTGACCTTATTTACACTCTAGAAGGATTGTTTTAAGTCACTGTGTTGTCAGGATTCAGAGATCCTACAGCCAGAAAGGGTGACTTGTTTTGTATGTGAGTTATGCCTCACTAACCCTGAGTTTAAAATGCAAGAGCATGCATTGGCTTCTGTATTGAAAGCAGATGGGAGGAAAGGGGGAGGGGAGGTGGGGGGCGGTGGAGGGCTGACGCAGTAATGCAGGCGAGACCTGGTACTGTGGACCCAGGGCGGGTTGGTGGAGGTGAAAAGGAGTCAGATTCCGGATAAATATTGAAGGTAGAACCAACGGGACTTTCTGAGGGCTCGGATTTGGGGTGGAAAAGAGACGTCAGGGATAATTCCAGAGTTCTTTGGCCTGACCAGCTAGAAGGACGGCACTGACTTACTGAGATGAGAAGCCCTTCAAGAGAAGCAGGGGTCTGGGGAGGTGGGGGGAGGGGGGTGATCAGGAGTTCACGTTGGACCCGCGAAGTTGGAGATGCCCGTTGGAAACCCAAGTGAACACGTGTCACAGGCAGGTGGATGTACAGACCGGAGATTTTTAATGAATGGTTGCTGGATGGAAGGGCGGGAGGTGGGGAAGAAAGGGAGGAAGGGGAGAGGGGGCGGGAAGAGGGAGAGAGGGAAGGAGAGAAGGAGGGAGGGGGGAGAGCAGGAAGAATCCACACCCGACTGTTGTCCCGTCCGAGACCTCCCGTGCTCTCAGCAGCCCGGCCGGCTGACACTAGATGGAGGTCTGTCGCCGCACACTGAGACTCATGGATCAGAGCGAGACCTTCGTCTCTGAAATGTCAACACAGATTGTAAATCCTCTTCCAGATGCTGCCTGTGATCTTCTTGGGAACCTCCCAGAGGCAGGACGAGGAGACCCAGCCTAAAGAGGCTCTCTGTGGGGCGACAGTGCCAGGGACAATGGCCTGGGCTCCCTGACCTCACCTGGGGGCGGGGCGGGATGCTGCATCTGGCCCTTAACCGTACGTGCTGGGTTCCAGCAGTGTCTTCGCTGATGCGTGATGTTCAGGTGGGGCTGGGGTGGTACGGAGCGAGGAGGGGAACCACCGTCAGGGGCGGCTGGCCTGTGCTGGCCGGGCTGATGATCTCTCTGAACCCTCCCAAAGGTGGACGTCCACGAAGGATGGACAAAATAAAGCCCCCTCGGACCCGTGAGCTGAGTTTTAGCCCTTGCTGCTATTGTGAGAAACCCCGGCTCAGATGAGAACACTGAGTGATGAAAACGGTACCAAGCTCGGAGGTCGTGGGAAGATGAAACGAGTCCGTATCTGGAGAAGAGCTTAGGACAGGGGTCTGCAAACTGCGGCGTCCAGGCCACACCCGGCCCCCGGTCTCTGCGTGGCCCACCAGCTAAGAATGAGTTTTACATTATTAAATGGTGCAGGGGGTGGATACCAAAGACGAAGGATATTTTGTGACCCACGAAATGGCTGTGAAATTCAAATTTCAGTCTCCATAAATACAGGTGTATTGGACACAGCTGCGCCCGTTCATTTCCGTATTATCTCTGGCTGCTTTCCTGCTACAGCAGCAGAGTTGGGGTATGGCATTAAGTCTAAAATAGGTACCGTCTGGCTCTTCATTGTCAAAGTTGTCTAACCCCTGGCTTAGAGGACCCGACTCCTGAAACAAGGTGTCCTATCGAGGAACAGACTGTGGTGATGTGATGTTGATCATTGAGAGTCAAGGTTCTTCCCAGGGTCAGGCCTCTTCCCCGTATGAGCCTCTGTTCTGGGGGAGCAGAGCAGAGCAGGCAGCAGGTACCCCATGAATGAGCGCACTTACGACAGGACCAGTAGAGAGGAGCCTGGCTTCCGTGGGGCTCCACCTGTGGCCATGATGCGCTTTGGTCCAGAATCTCCCCTTAACCTCAGAGTTGGGACAGCACAGAGAAGACCACGGTCCTCAAGGTGTGGTCCCAACCCCAGCAGCATCAGGACCCCTGAGGCCTTGTTAGAAACGCACAGTTGTGGCCCCGCCCTGGACCCACAGTGAGGATGGGCCTGGCAATCTGTGTTTTCAGGAGCCTTCTAGATGCGGGCAAAATTGGAGAATACCACCCCTTCAGGAAGCTCTGACACTGGCACCCCCAGAGTTCCGTGATGCCCAGGCCTCTGGAACATGAGTGAAGTCAGAAGCCCCTAACCTTTCAGCAGCTACTGTGGGTTGCCGGAAGCAGAGTTTACGTTTGACGCAGAGATGACAGAGCATCTTTTATCTGCCTGTTTCTGCTTTTTTCCACACACACGCAGAGACAGGTAGAAAAGGGCAAAAGGGGTTGTCTCATGTTTTGCACTCAAATTCCTCAGACAGAAAAACAAAAATTGGCCAATCGGGGGGTCTCGGTGGATTTGAAGTCCTTGCTGAGGTTTTTAGGGGCAAGGCTTCTTAGCGGGCCTGCCTGCAGTGAGGAAGACCAACGACAATTCTGACTCTGTCCACCTTGCTTGAGAAAGTTTTCCGAATGTGGCTTAAGGCGGGAGAGCCTGGACAAAAACACCTCTTAGTTTCCCTTTTTCTTAGTGAAGGAAGACCAAAACACATTTGCAAACGTGCCATAGAGATTTTAATGAAAAAATTAGAAAAGTGCATTATTTTACAACACTACAGTAAATGATTTTCTTTTTTCTGTAAAGACATTGTAAAATATATACAGGGTTGCTTAGTGCATTCGTTACAAAAGAAAGATGCAATCCCTTGCATAAATTACATATTTTACATGGGCTGGATGTCTACTTGGACTTGTAAACATTGGTGATACAGTTTTGTTTTGTTTTTGTTTTTCATTTTTCAGATAAGCTGCGATAGTAAATACCTCTGATATTCATTTGATGGTTGTCTCATTCTGTTAAACTTCAGAACGGCATTCTAAGGCCATTTGTGAAGGCGCCCTCTCCACGGGTGGAGAAGGCCAGAGAAGATAAACAAAAGGAAAACGAACAGGAACAGTAGGCTTCTTTGAAACTGGTTCACTGTGGTCCAGTTGGGATCACTGGTGCGGCTTCCCACCCAAGGTCTGATGCCTTGACCACAGTTGGGCCTGCCATCCGATCCCAAACGCCCACCAACGTGGGAAGGGAGAGCCCTGCTAGGGGTTCGGGACAAACCGTTCCATCCTCCTGGCCTGTGGCCAGGCTGACCCAGCTTCTGCTAGAAACTTCCTGATCTCCATCACTCCTCGGGAATGTTCTGGAGGCCTTCCAGCAGCAGCATCGCCATCAGAACAAACCCAGGTCCTTTTAGCATGCAGTCATGAAAGTGTCCAGCAATGCCAAGAAGAAAGAAAAAACTCCAGAGACCCAAAGATACCCGGTCAGTGCATACACGCGCGCGCCCCAGATGAATAAGTGAGTATCACACCTTTGTGCCCCCAACTCCCAGAATGAACTCCCTGTGCATATAGGCCAATCATTTTAACGGGTGTGAGTTTGAACCTAATTCAAGCTTAACTTCTTCTATGCCTAGGGTCACAAATGACACTTTTTAAATGTTTAATGTTTGAGGTACAAGGATACACAGTTGGCTAAGTTAAAAAGTGTACATGGTAGAGGGAGTATCAGCAATTTCTTGGCCTGCTGGGAATAGACTAGAAATTCTTCCTTCTTGTTAAGCGGTTCAGTGACTTAAAATCTCATCCTCTTTGACATCTTTCCTGTGTCTCCTCTGTTTGTTTAATTACAAGCCTTCTGATCAACATTATGGACAAGCGAGAGAGCCTCAGACCTTCCAGGTGGGGTTAGTCTGTTTTCCTATTTAAATTTCACTCAGTAAGGCCAACAGCATCACCTAATCCAATGCATTTTCTGTTCCGTGGAGATTTCTGATAAAGCACAGGGTGGACTGAGGTGGCCTCTGGAGGTCGCTTCCAGCCCCAGACGGCTGTCAAAATGCTATTTGTGGGCTGAATAAACAAATATGTAATTAGCCTTTTTCAGGACCATGTTCTTCTCTGAGGAGCCATCAAATTATAGAGAAATCTGGTTAATTGTGGGTTCTGCTTCATTGGATTCCCACTAATCGTGTTTTGCCTTTCATTCGATTTTTATTTTTCTACCCAACTTCTAAAATTCAGCTCAAGAAAGTGCAGCAATAGCTGAGCCAGGTTCTGATTCCAAGAAGTGCTCATCTGACTCTGTTTCTAGAACTTGTGCCTCTTGGGAGCATGTGATCCAGTGGAATTCTAGCCTTATGAGGCCACAGAACTTGACCGTCCAGTTCACCACAATGGCCTCTCACTGAGGTTGACGGCAGATGCCCAAAAGCTCTACAAATAATGGCTGGATAAGTGAATCAATCTGCAGGGAGTACTGCTCAGAGGGGGCCCTGCAGAGCCACTGTTGCAGCTCACATCAGTAGCTGCTTTGATCTCTCAGGTTAAGGAAAGGTAGGACTTCCCCAAGGTTTGTCAGGCAAAGGGGGGACTTTGGTTCACTGGGCAATGCCCGCCCCACCCCCCATCGCCAAGCATTTGGTCCACGTGGGACTGAGCAGGGCCACAAAGGAGAACCCGTCAACAGAAGGGTCAGAGGAGCTGGGTAAAGACATGATTCTTTGGTGCGAGGAGGGTTATAGAACAACTCTACCTGGAAAATGTGACGTTCCCCAGGGGGAAGGAGCTGGCCCCGCTCAGGAACCCTATGCTTGGGAGGACTTGGCCATCCCGCCTCCAAAGCCCCCCCCCCCCAAGGAAATGTCAACCAAGAGCATGGAACATAATGACACTGACCTCCTGTCATCTTCACCAGCATCTGCCTCTCCCCTGGCCATTCCATCCTTTGTCGGAGAGGAAGTGACTTGCCCAAGGCCACTTGGCCTGATTACAAAGAGGAAGGAAAGAAAGCTGTTGCCCAGGTGGGTGCTTACAAAGGCCCTGAGGCCTCCACCCCACAATGCTCAGGAGCTGGAAGGGGCAAAGCTGAGGTTTTGTGTTTGTAGTGGTCAAGGCTTATAGCTAAACTTCACAAGACCTCCCTCTTCAAGATCAAGAGCTGCTCTCTGGATGGTAGGGGTCCCCAGGCAACTCGACTGGAGCCTCCAAGAGGCTGAAGTTAGGATCCAAGAGTGATGGGATGATGTGGAGAATA
Organism: Tursiops truncatus; assembly: GCF_011762595.2. Classification (NCBI taxonomy): domain Eukaryota; kingdom Metazoa; phylum Chordata; class Mammalia; order Artiodactyla; family Delphinidae; genus Tursiops; species Tursiops truncatus. The sequence goes on from NC_047050.1 coordinate 74,691,304, forward strand.
AAAACTCTCCAAGTAAAAAGTTACCTTGCCCTCAAGTGCGTCCTCTTCTCCTCTCTCCATCCCTGATTCCTGGTCACAGGCAGTCACAAAATCTGTTGCTCCCAGAGTCTCAGGAAACAGCGAATTCTTCACGCCAAGGAAGCCCAAGAATTATACATTTTCCTTTTAGTGGTTTCATGCTAATCTTTGCTCAAGCTGTTGGAGGTCTGCACCAGAACAAGCCCCCAGGATGCTTAAATGAAAGACCAAGTAGATCTTATCCAGAAATATTCCCATATGCAAATTAGACCTAACGTCCAGAAGAAGGAAGAAAACCTCCACCTGAAGAATAGGACGCCACGGGATTCAAATTGGATGAGACTCCAGGATCTAGTTTCAGACTTTTGTAATCAGAGGAGAACCCAGTAGGGATATCAGGATGGGTTGCTCCTCCATCAGAGCCCAAGGCTCAGGCTCTGGGTGTTAGAGCGAAGGACCTTGAAATAAAATGTGTGGGCACTGGGGAGCCATGGAAGGTTCTTGAGCAGGAGAGTAGCCTGGATGACTTAAGGTGTGACCAGCTTGTGAAGGGCCTTGACAGCTCACTGACTCATCTTTCAGGTGTGGCTCTGTGTTAGGGAAGCCACGGAGCACTGGGTGAAATCGCTGCTCCCTGCCCCTTCCCACGCCTGGGCCTCTGCCCATGCAACAGTGCCCACTTGCTCCTTCAAGCCTCTCCTCAAAGATTACCAAAAGCCAATTCCTCCCTGAAGCCCTGCCTGCGTTCCTCCACCAGACTGATCACCTCTTTCCATAGCTGGACTTAGTCAAGTGCCCGGGAGTAAGCTTGCAGGAGCCTTGGACCGGCCTTTAGGAGAAATGCAAGCGGTGTTAAGAACTCTAGCTCGGCACTCTGCTCAGAACAGGCGCCCGATGTTGCCACATGCTGTTCTTGTAGGCACCCTGTGCAGTGGGGTTGATCTGAAATCTCCAACTTTAAAGGCTGGAACACGGAGGCTCAGAGAGGCAAATCCACCACCTGCCTGTGAACGGCAGAAGCCGGTCCCAGGTGTGCATGCAGCTTTATTCCCTCACGCTGCTCTGCAGAGAAAGAAGAGCCTGCCCTGTCCTGTCTCAGGGCCCCAGAGCGAGCGCTGGGCAGGTGCAGAGCCGAGGCCGGGGATCCTGTCCCTCGCCGTGTGTGCCCCACCCCACTCAGCCTCTACCGGAAGTACTCCCCTGAGAAAACGGTGCCGCCCTGGTTCCTGTTGACACTCGCATCAAGGGCTCACTCACTCCAGGGCAAAATGTCACAAGCGTGCCGCTGGCATCTGAAGATGTACCGATCTCCTGCTCTATGGGAAATGCCCAGCTGTGGACAGCTTGTGGCCCTATTGCATGTGGCCCACCCGACTCTGCCAGGCAACTGCCTCTGCATCGCCAACGGTGGGGTGATGGTTTTCATCCCGTGGATGTGCATCGGTTTCCAGGGATGGAACAAAGTCTGGCAGTGACGTTAAGATGTGCCTTGATGACAGTGACGAGTGGCCATCTAGGCAAGATGCTGGAAGTCTGATTGTCTTTATGCCCTGCTGTGGGCGCTGCCCGGAACGTATAGCTCCTATGGCCGGGTCACTGGAGGTTTGCTTCCCAGTGTATTTGTCCATGATAGAAAGAAGGACTGGGGACCCCAGAGGAGGACATCATTGAGTCCCTCATGGAACAAATAGTCAGAAGGAGCTTTTAAAGTATGCTCCCATCTCCACCTCCGTGCTGGAGAGCAGCAGGGATACCTTCCAGGTAGCGGGAACAGAATGGGCAAAGGCTCAGAGGCGGGAATCTGTATGGACATATTTTCTTGATCAAAATTAAAGGGACCGTGCCTCAGCCAGTGGGTTGCTCTGTGTTACCAGAACTGAGAAGGCCATGCTATAGAACTTGCCAGTGCAAACACACATCTCAAACAGAGATGAGAAGCAACTGGGTGCCGAGTACCCCACTGGCCTATGGGCATCCTTCCAGCTACTCTACTGGGCTACACTTGCTACCCTTCACAACCCATGAAAGAATGTCTTGGTGCTTTATGTCTATTTACAGCTGCGTCATCCCCACAGGTGTTTAGGGGAAAGATTGCTGACTCTCAGCAGAGAAGAGAGATCCATGTGAGAAGTTAGAAACAGCAGAGCCTTGCTCGGCTTTGGTGACGAGACCCAGCATCCAGGGGCTCCTGGACGCCTTTCCTACAGCTTCAGTTCGTGTCTCCAGCAAAGGAGAACAGCACTTAATATGCCTTATTTATCTAGGACGAAAGAGGTTCTCACAGAGGTCTCCAGAGAGTCAGATTTCTCAAACGCATTAATCGTAACAACATCACCTTTAATTCCTTAACCTGAGGAAACAGAGGCAGGTCGTGGGCCCGCCCACAACAGAACCGGCTCAGACAACAAAGTGGCAACGTCAGGACAAACAAAAACGGAGAAAACATCCTAGACTGGGGGAGTCTGGGGTGAGCAGACAAGCAAGGTGGGATGCAATCTTGGGTTGTCTCTCAGATTCACAAAAAGGCCCTGGAGGACATTTTTGGGACGTGAGGAATGTGAATATGGGTGGCGTCTCAGACAATATCATTGTATGACTGCTAAACTTAAGGGTGATAACAGCATTGTTACCAAAGAGAAGGCTTTTGTTCCTGGGAGAGAAACAATTTTTCCCTTTGGCCAAACCACCTAAAAGTTGCAGACGTCACTTCATTCTCCAAATGCCCCTGGGTATGAATGTGGGGGGGGGGGGGATGGTTTAAGCAAATGTGGCAAAGTTCTGAAGGCTGGTGAGTCTGGGTGAAAGGGATATGGAAGTTTTCTGTAAATCTGGAATTTTCACAACAGAAAGTTGGGGCGATAGGGAGGAATCATGGCAATAGGTTTCCCTCCCCGCTCCCCGCAAAACAGCAACCTCTACTAAGGTGTGCTCAAGAAATAACCACATAAAATGGATGTATGCCCAGGGCCTTGGGGAACCCAGCACGCACGGGGCCTTGGTTTGCACGATGACCACCCTTCTTGACGCCTCTGCCTACTCACTCGCCATCTTCCCAGCTCCCAGGATGCTGCCAAGCGAAATGATTTTGGGTTTTCAATGTTGCGGCTCAACCCTCAAGTGTGCCCAGTGGCCAGAACATCAGGCCAGATGTCTCCATCGGTCAAGTTGACTTTGCGCTACATGCTCACAAATTCAGCCCACATTGGCCCATTGTGTGGATGAGGAAGCTACAGGGGAGCCCAGTGAAGCTGGAGGTGAGAACCGGGTCCCCGTCCTGCCAAACTTTCCTTGCCGGGATCCTTCCGGGCTCCCACACAAACCATGACTCTGTAAGAAACACACGTCAGCCACTCCCAGGCAGCAGGCCTGCATGTGACAGACCCCACATCCCACCCCTTTCAGGGTGAAGATACAATTCATCGGAGTGTTGGACAGATGACACCGCCCGTCCCACCAAGAGAACGGACATAGTCCGGCACAGGCCTCAGACCCCACGCCTCTGTGGATGCCCTTAACGGGTACCCTAATTAGGGCCTATTATTTAAGAAGAAGTTTACCTAAAGAAATAGGGCCGAAAACCTCAGCGATGGGTGGTTTTCCTTCTTTAATCATTTTTACCTCTCTCGCCTTCCCCTCCAAACTCAGTGTGCACAACGAATGCCTCCAAACCATTCTTCCCTCCAGCTTCAAACCGCTAGTGACCAGGAATCACTAGGAATCAAGGCTTTCAGATCTGGAGGCAAAGAAAAATGACCTGCCTGGGCTTATCTGCAGGTTTCCAAGTCACCATCCAGATATTCTCCCAGCCGAGGCCCCGTGTGCAGAGACCAAACGACGGTGCACCGAGATTAACCAGTCAACTCACCCTTTCCTACAGATGGGTTTTGACGAGCACCTGCACAGCCAGGCCTCCTGGGTGGCGGTCTGCGTCCATCTGCTTCCTCTGCTGGAAGGATGAGGGACCCAGTGGGGATTCCTGGGCTGCAAGTGATCTGCTGTGATCATTCCAAAGTGCAGGTACCCTCCTCCCAATTGGTGATGCACAGTGGAGCACAACAGATGCTTCAGAGAGAGTATTTAAATTTACAGCACCAGGCAGCCTGCTGTGTTTAAGAGGCTGCTGCCCGAGTTTCAGGACAGAGTGGTGTGGATGGAAAGAAGTGCTCCGATCCCAGCTCTGGGGCTAACTGGGTATCTCAAAAGCCAAACAGGTTGGTTCACTCCTATGTAAAGAATCTAGTAGACCAATGGCATGACAGCACCTTCCACCCAGGATGGATGTCATAAAGATCAAACTGGGATGGTCTCTAGAAAGCATGGCACTCAGAGCTGCTGGACTAACCGGTACCACTGCCTACCTTCCTTTTGTCTTTGATGGAGGGGATGGGTTGAGATCTCCTAGTTGGAAAGCATTCAAGTGAGAGTCCAAAATCCCTTTGAGTATCTATGTGGCATGTTGATTTCTAGACCCCCACCAGGGACCACGTGGCAGGCCAACCTCCTGTGATGCTGGTGGAACGTGGCTCTTCTTCAGCTCATTCTAACGTAAGTTGGGGCCCAAATTCAAACAACCTGGTGAGATTTCTTCCCCCTCCCTGAGTGGGTATGGTCAACTGGAAGAAAGGTGTGGGAAACCTGGGCTGAAAGAAAGAAATCATCAGCTGTGAAGGGGGAAGAGAGACCTGGGTCCGAGATGCTGAGAAGTCCAGCAACGAGGACTGTTTGGAGGGTGTGACAGCAGTGACGAAGCAGCAGGATAAACAAGTGGGAAGACCTAAGTTCTGGCTGTGGGGCCTCAGAGTCATGTCCAGCCTTTCTGGACCTCGATTTCCTTTCCTGAAGATGAGGGACCTCAGCAAGGTGACTCAGACTAAGCTTCCCCCTGGCTTTTGAGGATTCCAATGCTGATGGGGTGGGCCAAGCTCTAGCTGGAGATGCCCCAGGCCTGCTTTATCAAGAGACGAGAACCCTGGAGAACTCCTGGCTCAGTGCCCCCATCAGAGCACCTCACTGGAGGCACCTAGAGGACTCCTTGGCCAGACAGCATGGTAGGGAAGAGCTCGAGCATCTGAGAAAAAGAAGGACATCACAAGGGGAGCAAACCGAGGTTCCCCTCCACCCCCGAACGCTCTGAGCATAAACAAGGATGTTTACCTTTGGAACAGAAGACTCGGTACGTGTCCTTCAGGGGCTGAGCTGGTAGCAAAGGGCAGGGGGTTGGGGGGGGGGGGCTAGGATATGGAACCAAGAGAAATTCCAAGTTGCTTCAGACACTTAAGTTGGTGGTCATCCTGCAAACAGGAAAGACTTCATCTTACCATCCTTAATCCTACAAAGAAGAGTCAGCTCTGTGGGAAGAGAGATTATGGGATGTTTTCTAAACTTCCCTGCGAAGGGAAGAGCTCCCTGTCACTGGAAGCATTCAAGCAGAAGTAGGTCACTTTATGACCACTGTACATGGTGAGGGGAACAGTTCTGAGTGAAGGGTTGAACCCGTGTACCTCTAACTGACTCTAAAAGCCTGGTACACTTAGCTGTGGAGAAAGATGCAGGTTCCCTCATCTGAGGGCTGAATGAGGGTGCCATAGTGTGGTGGGGTCACAGCTCCTTGGACCCTTTTGGGGTCCGGACCGAGACTAATGTCTCAGTTCTAGCAAAGACCAGCTCTCTGACGTTGAGCAAATCACTCACCCTCTCAGTGCCTCTCTCTCTTTTATAGATCAAAGATTATCCGCGCCTGGGCAGCCCAGCCAAAGCCCATTGCTGTCCAAGAGCTGGAAGAATTTGAAAAAGGGAAGTGAGGATGGCTGATTTTTAGAAATGGCCGAGACAGTGATGAGGGAAATGAAGGTCCCCCCGTGAATCTGCAGGTGAGACTTTGCTTTATTCCTGTCTTGGAAAGGGCCTCCAATGTGCTATGTTCTATAGCCCCGCCCCCCAAGGATGTTAGCAGGCCTTCCCTTTGGGGTCATCCCCTATTGAGAGTGGGGAGGAATTTCTCCATTATTCAGAAAAAAAATCACCCCGAGACTGACAAGTTCCCAGCAGGCCAAGACGCAGCTCCTTGCCTCCAAACTCTTCCTGAGACCAACATCAACATTCCCTTATTTACAAATCAAATGCAGTTAGAGACAATCTTTCTTAAAATACATTATATATATTCTTTAAAATGAGGAATGCCCTGTCGTTTTTCATTAGGAAAAGAAACCACGTCCACTTACCAATACCCATTCTCACCCAAGCATCCCGAACTGTAGTTCTTACTCACGTAGGTAGATGCTACACAAGTCATCATCATCACACAAATAAGAGAGAATAAGATACTCTGTGGTTGCAACAGTTTTCCAGTTTCCCCAACACGTCCAGTTACACGGAAAATCGTTGGAACTAGAGGTGGTGAAATTAAAAATGTCTCTGATAAATTAATATTATTGGCTTTTGATTATTCCATTGCTAGTTTTGTTTTCTTGTGTTGATAACGCATACCAGTTTAACAAAGTGCATGCTTGTTTAAAAAATTTTTGAACTGGCAAGCTAAAATGATCCGTGTCGGCTTGCCCACCCACCCCCTAAAAAGAAGTTAATATAATTTAGAATCTAGCGTTTTTAAAAATGTGGTCATGACGTATCTGGGATAAAGATTGCTTGTGGAACATGCATGATTTGGCAAGATGATAAATCAGAAACCTCGTGGGTTTTGTTTGTTTTCCCGTTTTGTTTGGAAGCGGCCGAAAGCAGGCTATTAACAAAATTGTGTGACGGAGAAGAAGGATGAATACCTGATACTTTCCATTCTGTCACATCAGAAGCACACTGGTGTGTGCACTCATTCACACACACTCAGACCACACACATTCGGCCACCCACTGCTTGGGGAGGAAAAGAGAAAGGAGTTGGGTCAGAGACACCACTGTGGGTGGGCACTCGAGGCTCTCAGCCGCGTGTGCAACTTTGGGTCAGGTATCCTCTGGGCTCTGTCTCCTTGTCTGGGTCTCACACCTGTCCTGGGAAAGCCACCCCAGAGGTGGGGCGGGCTGGGGAGAAAATGTAAGGCATACTTTGCTGGGAAGAAGGAAGAAATCCATGCTTCATGCTCAGATGCGAGTTTCACAGGAAGACGGGCCTTTCCTTTTTTCCCTTTGGCCTGCTCTGTCTCGCTGGGAAGGTGGGGAAGAAATGAAACCAAGAAAGAGGGAAGGAGAGAAAGAAAAAATGATGACAATAATCATAACAATAAAGGATATAACCATAATCAATAAATAAGACAAGGTGGGCCAATGAGACTTAACGTCAGCTATGACAAATGACTTGTTTGTGTTTCCCTCCCCAGACCCTAGATGGACTTCCGCCGTCTCATCAGCCTGTGGTTGTCGGTAAAGCTGTGTAACCCGGGAGAAACGGAGCTAATAGGGGACGGGAAGAGGCTGTTTTTTAATGTGCTTGGTGAGATCTCCTCGATCTTGTAAGAGATGGGGTGGAAGTACTGGGGGGCGAGCTTGGTGCTGAAGGAGTTCTGCTGCGCCGCCGAGCGGCCACCGTATTCCTGCGGGCGGTAGCAGGTGCAGGAGCACACGGACTGTAGGTCCGCCGCGTCCGCCTTGTACCGGGGCCGGCCCTGCCGCGCCTCCTCGGGGATGTGGATGGCCATGCTGTTGCGGTTGCCGGCGAGGGACGCCCGCTCCTCGGCGTCCCGCCGCTCGTCCTCGCTGTTCATGGTCAGGAACCTGAGGACCACCAGGTTGAGGAAGGCCCCTATGACCGTCAGCCCCACCAGGATATACATAAAGCTAAAGGCCACGTACAGCGGCTTCCTCTGCAGGGCGCCCTTGGTCTGCAGGGCCACGTAGTCCCCAAAGCCAATGGTAGTCAACGTGATGAAGCAGTAGTAGTAGGCGTGGAAGAAGCTCCACTCCTCGCACTGGGAGAAGGCGGCCGCCCCGATGCACAGCGTCCCCATGCAGGAGAAGAAGCCCACGGTCACCATGTTCTCCATGGACACCTCCGTGTTGCGCATGCCACAGCACCTCTTGATGCGCTTCAGCAGGTAGCGCACGAACGTGTTCATCCGCTCGCCCAGGCTCTGGAACATGACCAGCGTCAGCGGGATGCCCAGCACCGCGTAGAACATGCAGAAGGCCTTGCCCGCGTCCGTGCCCGGGGCAGCGTGCCCGTAACCTGCGGGAGGAGGTGAGAGGACAGGGAGACGGAGTCAGCTGGGGTCTCCTGCGGTTCGGGGTGGGTGTGGATGTGGGCGCGGCCGTGGGGATGGAGCTGGGGGCGGGGCCAGCGCCTGAGGGGTGGGGCGAAGAACAGGGAAGAATCAGTGAAGAAATAGCCTTTGAAGTTTGTTGTGGGGGGGAGGTCTGGGGCATTTGGTCACAAGAGGAGCTTGGGGGGTCATTGCACTGTTCTTCCAGTAACACAGTTTTCTCAAAGAAAAGCAGCATATTCACTCATAACATTTTGCAGAAAACTCCAAAAGTAGCCAGCCCAGGGGAGAAAATTCAATATCCCAACATGGGGCAACATTAAGAGTGAAGAGTCAGAGAATGCTAACTGGGTTTTTTAGTGGTGGTTCTTGTTTTTGACCGCCATGATTCTATTCTTAGATACATGTGCGGTCCAGGGCCAGGTAGAGCAGACAGGCGGGCGGACAGCCAAGGAGGTGTGGATCCTGGCACCTCCCCCGCTGGGAGCTGTGGGGCTGCCCCGGGAGGTGGGGACACCACGGAAGGTAAGAGGGGTGCACAGGGGGGAGGGGATGATGGATTCCCTAGAGTCCTTTCTGTGTGCGCTGGGGAAGGGGAGAAAGAACCCCGGTTTCCACGTTCTCAACGGTGGTGCCAGGAAGCTCGGCATGGAGCAAATCAACTTGCCTTCTGCCCCAGGCTCCCCGTGTCCCCAGCTCAGGCATCGGGGACCCACCAGCCCACGGCCAGTCCGTGTGGACTCCTTGTCATACATCACCTCCTTCTACCCTCGTGACGACCCTATAAAACAGGCGTGATGCATCTGACACCACTGGCAAGGAAACCGAGTCAGTTACTTAAGAGCAGGGGAGCTTGGTTTCTTCAGAGTTGGTGGATGAAAACTCTGGGTTCCAATCCCCAAAATGAGACTTTTTTTAAAAGCAGACGTCTTGAATTGAGAGAGGTCATTGCAGGGTGGAGCATAAACACCACGAGGGCAAAGAAAGATTTTTACCTGTTTTGTCCCCTGCTGTATCCTCACACCTAGAGAAACACCGAGCACATAAAATACCGCTTTAACAAAGGACAGAATAAATTTATGCCACTGTGTGAATGTGGCCTTGTCAGAATCGACGGAACGAATAATCCTTAGCGACCTCGTGTGTGTAAGCGCTTTTGAAACTCTTCACGCAGCCGCACAGACCATCACTTCGTTGATCCCCTGCATCAACTATGCAAGACCGAGCCTGTATTTCCTCACATTCAAATGAGGACAGTGGTGCTGGAAAGGTGAGTTACCTGCCGGTGTCACCTGGCTGGTCAGTGATCGTGTCAGAGCCAGGACAGGGTCTGCACAACATGGCAGAAGAAACCTAAGACTAGTTCAAGTTCCGGGACTAATGCTGCCCAGAAAAATACCAGGATCATGGGCGGTATTTGGACTGAGCACTTGGAGGAGGCGCGTGGCCTTCCAACGTCTCAAATCCTGCCCCGTCACAAAAGGCTTCCCTGGTGCTCCCCGAGCCACAGGCTCATGGTCATTTAACCAGCTGCGCCACCTTAGGCCCCAGACAACCTCTCCCAGTCTGTTACGTGGGAGGATGATAATTTTGAGGTGGGGATGTTGTGCAGGTCCGCTGAGGTCAGAGAGCAGCTAGCCCAGGGCCTAGGACTCAGGAGAGACCTGCACCCCGCCCACTGTGTCCCCCAGGGAGACAACTGACTGCCCTAGCCCGGGCCTCTCTCCCAGAGAGAGACTCATCACTGCCGTTCAGCCTGTCCGCCTTTCCCCTGGCATGAACTGGTGCCACGTCCTGCCTGCCCCAGGGGCCACACTTTCACAGCAGAGATGACATCACACGTTTGTATCCTCTCTGGCCCTCAGTCCCACTGAGCCAGTGCAGAGCTCTGACCCCTCAGCAACCCCACAGTCCTTACGAAAGAGAAGAAATGGCAGGTCAACGTTGGAGTTGGGCCAGAAAGGACAGAACAGTGAAACAGCAAGAAGGAGAGAACAACAGGCATATCAATGGAAATGATCCAACCTGAAGAGACGAATAAAGATCAGAAATTAATAAATTTTAAAAGCCTCAGAGACACGTAGGACAGTGTCACCAGGTGTCCTAGAAGAAAGAGAATGAGACAAAAAAATTGAAGAAATAATAACCAAAATTTGGTGGAAGACAAATTTACAGATTCAAGAAACTCGGTAAGCCTCAAGCAAGATAAATACAACAAAAACCACACGTCGGAATCAAGCTGCTGAACACCAGAGAGGGAAGATCTTGAAAGCACCAGAGAGAAACCGTGTATCACATACAGGAAAACAACTATTTGAACAGCACTTACTTCTGATCGTAAACAACAGGGGCCAGGAAACAGTGGATAACATCTTTAAAGAGCTTTTTAAAAAGACCGTAACCCAGAACTGTCTATCCAGGGAAAGTATTCTTTAAGAATGAAGGCAAAAATCAAAACTACAATGAGATATCATCTCACACCAGCCAGAATGGCCATCATCAAGAAATCTAGAAACAATAAATGCTGGAGTGGGTGTGGGGAAAAGGGAACCCTCTGGCACTGCTGGTGAGAATGTGAATTGGTACAGCCACTATGGAGAACAGTATGGAGGTTCCTTAAAAAACTACAAATAGGAGACTTCCGGGAAGATGGCGGAAGAGTAAGATGCGGAGATCACCTTCCTCCCCACAGATACACCAGAAATACATCTACACGTGGAACAACTCCTACAGAACACCTACTGAACGCTGGCAGAAGACCTCAGACCTCCCAAAAGGCAAGAAACTCCCCAGGTACCTGCATAAGGCAAAAGAAAAAAGAATAAACAGAGACAAAAGGATAGGGACGGGACCTGCACCAGTGGGAGGGAGCCGTGAAGGAGGAAAGGTTTCCACACACTAGGAAGCCTCCTCGCGGACGGAGACTACGAGTGGTGGAGGGGGGAGCTTTGGGGCCGCAGAGGAGAGCACAGCCACAGGGTGCGGAGGGCAAAGCGGGGAGACTCCTGCACAGAGGATCAGTGCCGACCGGCACTCACCAGCCCGAGAGGCTTGTCTGCTCCCCCGCCGGGGCGGGCGGGGCTGGGAGCTGAGGATCGGGCTTCAGTCGGAGCGCAGGGAGAGGACTGGGGTTGGCGGCGTGAACACAGCCTGCAGGGGGTTAGTGTGCCACGGTTAGCCAGGAGGGAGTCCGGGGAAAAGTCTGGAGCTGCCGAAGAGGCCCTCGAGACTTTTTCTTTCCTCTCTGTTTCCTGGTGCGCGAGGAGAGGGGATTACGAGCACTGCTTAAAGGAGCTCCAGAGACAAGCGCGAGCCGCGGCTAACAGCGCGGACCCCAGAGACGCTAAGGCTGCTGCTGCCGCCACCAGAAGCCTGTGTGTCACCACAGGTCACTATCCACACCCCCCTTCCAGAAGCCTGTGCAGCCCGCCACTGCCAGGGTCCCGGGATCCAGGGACAACTTCCCCGGGAGAACGCACGGCGCACCGCACACTGGTGCAATGTCATGCCGGCCTCTGCCGCCACAGGCTCACCCCGCACTCCGTGCCCCTCCCTCTCCCCAGCCTGAGTGCGCCAGAGCCCCCGAATCAGCGGCTCCTTTAAGCCCCTCCTCTCTGAGTGAAGAACAGACGCCCTCCGGCAACCTACACACAGAGGCGGGGCCAAATCCAAAGCTGAGCCCCTGGGAGCTGTGAGAACAAAGAAGACAAAGGGAAAATCTCTCCCAGCCGCCTCAGAAGCAGCGGATTAAATCTCCACAATCAACTTGATGTACCTGCATCTGTGGAATACCTGAATAGACAACGAATCATCCCAAATTAAGGAGGTGGACTTTGAGACCGTGTGGATGAAAGGCTCTTGGTGCTGCAGCCAGGAGTCAGTGCTGTGCCTCTGAGGTGGGAGAGCCAACTTCAGGACACTGGTCAACAAGAGACCTCCCAGCTCCACATAATATCAAACGGCGAAAATCTCCCAGAGATCTCCATCTCAACACCAGCACCCAGCTTCACTCAACGGCCAGCAAGCTACAGTGCTGGACACCCTATGCCAAACAACTAGCAAGGCAGGAACACAACCCCACCCATCAGCAGAGAGGCTGCCTAAAATCATAATAAGTCCACAGACACCCCAAAACACACCACCAGACGTGGACCTGCCCACCAGAAAGACAAGATCCAGCCTCATCCACCACAACACAGGCACCAGTTCCCTCCACCAGGAAGCCTACACAACCCACTGAACCAACCTTACCCACTGGGGGCAGACACCAAAAACAGCGGGAACTACGAACCTGCAGCCTGCGAAAAGGAGACCCCAAACACAGTAAGATAAGCAAAATGAGAAGACAGAAAAACACACAGCAGATGAAGGAGCAAGATAAAAACCCACCAGACCTAACAAATGAAGAGGAAATAGGCAGTCTACCTGAAAAAGAATTCAGAATAATGATAGGAAAGATGATCCAAAATCTTGGAAATAGAATAGACAAAATGCAAGAAACATTTAACAAGGACCTAGAAGAACTAAAGATGAAACAAGCAACGATGAACAACACAATAAATGAAATTAAAAATACTCTAGAAGGGATCAATAGCAGAATAACTGAGGCAGAAGAACGGATAAGTGACCTGGAAGATAAAAGAGTGGAAATAACTACTACAAAGCAGAATAAAGAATGAAAAGAACTGAGGACAGGCTCAGAGACCTCTGGGCCAACATTAAACACACCAACATTCGAATTATAGGGGTTCCAGAAGAAGACAAAAAGAAAGGGACTGAGAAAATATTGGAAGAGATTATGGTTGAAAACTTCCCTAATATGGGAAAGGAAATAATCAAGTCCAAGAAGCACAAAGAGTCCCATACAGGATAAATCCAAGGAGAAATACGCCAAGACACATATTAATCAAACTGTCAAAAATTAAATACAAAGAAAACATATTAAAAGCAGCAAGGGAAAAACAACAACTAACAAACACACAAGGGAATCCCCATAAGGTTAACAGCTGATCTTTCAGCAGAAACTCTGAAAGCCAGAAGGGACTTAAAGTGATGAAGGAGAAAAACCTGCAACCAAGATTACTCTACCCAGCAAGGATCTCATTCAGATTTGATGGAGAAATTAAAACCTTTACAGACAAGCAAAAGCTGAGAGAGTTCACCACCAAACCACCTTTACAACAACTACTAAACGAACTTCTCTAGGCAAGAAACACAAGAGAAGGAAAAGACCTACAATAACAAACCCAAAACAATTAAGAAAATGGGAATAGGAACATACGTATTGCTAATTACCTTAAATGTAAATGGACTAAATGCTCCCACCAAAAGACACAGATTGGCTGAATGGATACAAAAACAAGACGCATATATTTGCTGTCTACAAGAGACCCACTTCAGACCTAGAGACACATACAGACTGAAAGTGAGGGGATGGAAAAAGATACTTCATGCAAATGGAAACCAAAAGAAAGCTGGAGTAGGAATTCTCATATCAGACAAAATAGACTTTAAAATAAAGACTATTAAAAGAGACAAAGAAGGACACTACATAATGATCAAGGGATCGATCCAAGAAGAAGACATAACAATTGTAAATATTTATGCACCCAACATAGGAGCACCTCAATACATAAGGCAAATACTAGCAGCCATAAAAGGGGAAATCAACAGTAACACATTCATAGTAGGGGACTTTAACACCCCACTTTCACCAATGGACAGGTCATCCAAAATAAAAATAAATAAGGAGACACAAGCTTTAAATGATACATTAAACAAGATGGACTTAATTGATATTTATAGGACATTCCATCCAAAAACAACAGAATACACATTTTTCTCTAGTGCTCATGGAGCATTCTCCAGGATAGATCATATCTTGGGTCACAAATCAAGCCTTGGTAAACTTAAGAAAATTGAAATGGTATCAAGTATCTTTTCCGACCACAACGCTGAGACTAGATATCAATTACAGGAAAAGATCTGTAAAAAATACAAACACATGGAGGCTAAACAATACACTACTAAATAACAAAGTGATCACTGAAGAAATCAAAGAGAAAATAAAAAATACCTAGAAACAAATGACAATGGAGACACAATAACCCAAAATCTATGGGATGCAGCAAAAGCAGTTCTAAGAGGGAAGTTTATGGCAATACAATCCTACCTTAAGAAACAGGAAACATCTCGAATAAACAACCTAACCTTGCACCTAAAGCAATTAGAGAAAGAAGGACAAAACAACCCCAAAGTTAGCTGAAGGAAAGAAATCATAAAAATCAGATCAGAAATAAATGAAAAAGAAATGAAGGAAACGATAGCAAAGATCAATAAAACTAAAAGCTGGTTCTTTGAGAAGATAAACAAAATTGATAAATCATTAGCCAGACTCATCAAGAAAAAAAGGGAGAAGACTCAAATCAATAGAATTAGAAATGAAAAAGGAGAAGTAACAACTGACACTGCAGAAATACAAAAGATCATGAGAGATTACTACAAGCAACTCTATGCCAATAAAATGGACAACCTGGAAGAAATGGACAAATTCTTAGAAATGCATAACCTGCCAAGACTGAATCAGGAAGAAATAGAAAATATGAACAGACCAATCACAAGCACTGAAATTGAAACTGTGATTAAAAATCTTCCAACAAACAAAAGCCCAGGACCAGAAGCCTTCACAGGCGAATTCTATCAAACATTTAGAGAAGAGCTAACACCTATCCTTCTCAAACTCTTCCAAAATATAGCAGAGGGAGGAACACTCCCAAACTCATTCTATGAGGCCACCATCACCCTGATACCAAAACTAGACAAGGATGTCACGAAGAAAGAAAACTACAGGCCAATATCACTGATGAACATAGATGCAAAAATCCTCAACAAAATAGTAGCAAACAGAATCCAACAGCACATTAAACGGATCATACACCATGATCAAGTAGGGTTTATTCCAGGAATGCAAGGATTCTTCAATATACGCAAATCAATCAACGTGATACACAATATTAACAAATTGAAGGAGAAAAACCATATGATCATCTCAACTTTCGACAAAATTCAACACCCATTTATGATAAAAACCCTGCAGAAAGTAGGCATAGAGGGAACTTTCCTCAACATAATAAAGGCCGTATATGACAAACCCACAGCCAACATTGTCTTCAATGGTGAAAAACTGAAAGCATTTCCACTAAGATCAGGAACAAGACAAGGTTGCCCACTCTCGCCACTCTTATTCAACATGGTTTTGGAAGTTTTAGCCACAGCAATCAGAGAACAAAAGGAAATAAAAGGAATCCAAATCGGAAGAGAAGAAGTAAAGCTGTCACTGTTTGCAGATGACATGATCCTATACATAGAGAATCCTAAAGATGCTACCAGAAAACTACTAGAGCTAATGAATGAATTTGGTAAAGTAGCAGGATACAAAATTAATGCACAGAAATCTCTGGCATTCCTACACACTAATGATGAAAAATCTGAAAGTGAAATCAAGAAAACACTCCCATTTACCATTGCAACAAAAAAGAATAAAATATCTAGGAATAAACCTACCTAAGGAGACAAAAGACTTGTACGCAGAAAATTATAAGACACTGATGAAAGAAATTAAAGATGATACAAATAGATGGAGAGATATACCATGTTCTTGGATCGGAAGAATCAACATTGTGAAAATGACTCTACTACCCAAAGCAATCTACAGATTCAATGCAATCCCTATCAAACTACCACTGGCATTTTTCACAGAACTAAAACAAAAAATTTCACAATTTGTATGGAAACACAAAAGACCGCGAATAGCCAAAGCAATCTTGAGAACGAAAAACAGAGCTGCAGGAATCAGGCTCCCTGACTTCAGACTATACTACAAAGCCAGAGTAATCAAGACAGTATGGTACTGGCACAAAAACAAAGATAGATCAACGGAACAGGATAGAAAGCCCAGAGATAAACCCACGCACATATGGTCACCTTGTCTTTGACAAAGGAGGCAGGAATGTACAGTGGAGAAAGGACAGCCTCTTCAATAAGTGGTGCTGGGAAAACTGGACAGCTACATGTAAAAGTATGAGATTAGATCACTCCCTAACACCATACACAAAAATAAGCTCAAAATGGATTAAAGACCTAAATGTAAGGCCAGAAACTATCAAACTCTTAGAGGAAAACATAGGCAGAACACTCTATGATGTAAATCACAGCAAGATCCTTTTTGACCCACCTCCTAGAGAAATGGAAATAAAAACAAACAAATGGGACCTAATGAAACTTCAAAGCTTTTGCACAGCAAAGGAAACCATATACAAAACGAAAAGACAACCCTCAGAATGGGAGAAAATATTTGCAAATGAAGCAACTGACAAAGGATTAATCTCCAAAATTTATAAGCAGCTCATGCAGCTTAATAACAAAAAAACAACCCAATCCAAAAATGGGCAGAAGACCTAAATAGACATTTCTCCAAAGAAGATATACAGACTGTCAACAAACACATGAAAGAATGCTCAACGTCACTAATCATTAGAGAAATGCAAATCAAAACTACAATGAGATATCGTCTCACACCAGTCAGAATGGCCATCATCAAAAAATCTAGAAACAATAAATGCTGGAGAGGGTGTGGAGAAAAGGGAACCCTCTTGCACTGTTGGTGGGAAGGTAAATTGATACAGCCACTGTGGAGAACAGTATGGAGGTTCCTTAAAAAACTACAAATAGAACTACCATATGACCCAGCAATCCCACTACTGGGCATATACCCTGAGAAAACCATAATTCAAAAAGAGTCATGTACCACAATGCTCATTGCAGCCCTATTTACAATAGCCCGGAGATGGAAACAACCTCAGTGTCCATCATCAGATGAATGGATAAAGAAGATGTGGCACATATATACAATGGAATATTACTCAGCCATAAAAAGAAACAAAATTGAGCTATTTGTAATGAGGTGGATGGACCTAGAGTCTGTCATACAGAGTGAAGTAAGTCAGAAAGAGAAAGACAAATACCGTATGCTAACACATATATATGGAATTTAAGGAAAAACAAATGTCATGAAGAACCTAGGGGTAAGACAGGAATAAAGACGCAGACCTCCTAGAGAATGAACTTGAGGATATGGGGAGGGGGAAGGGTAAGCTGGGACGAAGTGAGAGAGTGGCATGGACATATATACACTACCAAACGTAAAATGGATAGCTAGTGGGAAGCAGCCACATAGCACAGGGAGATCAGCTCGGTGCTCTGTGACCACCTAGAGGGGTGGGATAGGGAGGGTGGGAGGGAGGGAGACGCAAGAGTGAAGAGATATGGGAACATATGTATATGTATAACTGATTCACTTTGTTATAAAGCAGAAACTAACACACCATTGTAAAGCAATTATACTCCAATAAAGATGTGAAAAAAAAAAAAGAATGAAGGCAAAATCCACTTTCAGACTAAAACCTTGTTTCCTGCTGCTCTGCATAGCATGATTACTAAGGAAGTTCTTCTGCCTGGAGGGAAATGGCACCAGATGGAGACTTAGGTCTTCAGGAAAGAATGAAGTGCATCTTGGTAAACAAGTGGGTTTATATTTATACAAAGTGCAGGGGTGGGAATCCCGCGACATCGCCGTATAGCTCACCTGTGTGGCTGATATAAAACCCAGATGGATGCTGGAAGACAGTCGATTGCTGGCAACTTAATAAGGCGGTAAATTAGCTAACGGTTCCGGATGGGATATATTTACTGGAGGAAACCAGCACAGCATTTGCTGGCTCAAATCCAGGTGCTCAGGCCCCCCCCCCCCGTAAAGTAAAAATGATCAGAAGTGGTGTCCCTTCACAGGGCCTGGATGGCAGGATGCCCGTGTATCCTGTCCCGGGGTTGTGTCAGTTCTCCCGCGGCCCATCATACTACAGAAAGAACTCCATCATTTTGACATCCCACAGTATATCCCACTGATCTGCTACAGCAATGACATCCCTTAGCAAGACGCGTGCACAAGAGAGTGTGGGCCGGTAACACCCCCAAAGTTCAGGACCTTCCAAAGTTCAGCTCCTAGAATAAATCTCCTAGGGCTCCAGTGATCCAGGGCACAGGACCATTACCACTGCAGCGAGAAAGAAGCTTCCCAACTTGCAGAGCCTTTCAGGAAGACGGAGGCCTGACCGGGTATCTTCAGTTTCCCCATCTAGATGCACCCATCTCCACCCTGCTCTCCACTGGGGAGGCTAAGTCTGCATAAGCCACCTCGAGGGGTTCTTGGCCCTCTGGTGTCCAGCTGAGTTCATCCAAGGCACAGTCCCAGCAGGAGGTCAGAGGAACGGAGGAAGAGGAGGACCTTGGTAATGAGCTACATCTGCCAGCAGGTTCACGCCACGGAGCAACTCTACAAGTGCTAGCAGCTACATCCCAGGCATGTTGACCGACAGCTCTCCACAGTTGCTCATCCCGGGCTACCACACCTTCCCTCGTTGCTTTCCCTCCAACCTACCCACCCTCCCACACTAGAAACAGCCATTAATTAACTGTTCAAGTTGAGAGTACCACCTCCTGCCAAGACCCTGGCTGATACACCACGTGTATTCTCCACTGCATCTGCTTCCCAGGTCTCCTTATGATGCAACGCGGTGGGCACTGCGTGCAAACGGGCCAACACATATCAGGTCTATGTACAGAATATTCATAAAGTATCAATGGAACACACAGACATAGCATGGATGCTTTATACAGATACACATGGTCTATATACGCTTGGAACTTGGTGAAAGATGGATGTGTTGGGTAGAGGAACTGCACGTGGATGTGAAACGTGGGCAAAAGCCACATACCCTATATGTATTAGACCAACACACAAAGCATCTACGGTCTACCCACCGCACACCCAGAGTCACACACTTTGTGCAGGATGTGCACGTGCACGGAAAGTGCACTCAAGACACAGGATGTGTGCACCACATGTGTGCACGGGCTGCAGGGATTGTACGTACCCATATCTCAGTAGCATCCATGATATCTCCAGATAACAGATATACGCAGTGGAGAACATACAAAATACACATATGCCAGACACACGAGAGAAGACAGCTTCTCCTTCCCAAGAGGAGAATGGAATTAATATACAGAAATCTGTAACAACAAAAGATCAGAAAGAGAAATTAAGGAAACAGCCCCATGGACCAGCACATCAAAGAGAATAAAATACCTAGGGATAAACCTACCTAAGGAGGCAAAAGACCTACTACACTCTGAAAACTATAAGATGCTGGTGAAAGAAACTGAAGACGACACAAACAGATGGAAAGATATACCATGTTCTTAGAATGGAAGAATCAATATTGTTAAAATGACTATACTACCCAAGGCAATCTACAGATTCAGTGCAATCTCTGTTAAATTACCAATGGTATGTTTTAGGGAACTAGCACACAAAAAAATTTTAATTTGTATACAAACACAAAAGACCCCGAGTAGCCAAAGCAATACTGAAGAAAAATGGAGCTGGAGGAATCAGGCTTCCTGACTTCAGACTATACTACAAAGCTACAGTAATCAAAACAGTATGGTACTGACACAAAAACAGAAATATAGATCAATGGAACAGCATAGCGAGCCTGTTATAAAGAGGAGAACAAGCTACAAATCTTCAATGCTCTCAGAGAACCTGTGTGACAACTCAGATCCTAGAAGACTGTGGGTGGTTTTTTTTTTTTTAATCTGTGAGTGAATGAAGGCAGCCTGGCCTTCCTGGGCTGGGAGCCGGATTTATGTATCTGCTCATATGTTATCCACTGAGACTCATCCAGAGCCTTGACTATGCACCATGACCTGTTTCTGGCACAGGGGATCCACGGGGGCTTTTCATCTTCCCCCGAGATCTCCAGAGGGGCACCAGCCAGCCAGTGCTCAGAGCCCCACCCAGTGCCTGGACAAGGGGACCTTAGGTGGAGGGCATGGGTGTCGCAATGCCACTGAGGACTCCCAGGCTGGTGCCTGTTCTCCTGGGTTGCCTCCCACCCCACCTGTGAGGGCCAGTCCCTTGAGCTCAGAGCCACATCCCTGTCCAGGTTTTTCCCTTTAAGATCCTGGGCTCCCCCTACCCCCCATCTTCCCAGGCACTGGGAGCCAGTTTCTCCTCCACCGACAAAACCTCAGGAATCCCACCTAGGACCATACCGCTCATCCTTCCATCATCATAAACAATTCATCCTTTTGGCAAAGACGCATCTAAAATTGATTTATACAGGGCTCAGGAGGTGTGCTTGGGGGTGCAGAAGATATGCTGAAACCTCTGGGCTGCTGCTCTGTGACCTCAGCAGAGTTATTCAGTTCCCTGGACAGATGTGAGAAATGAGGCTGGAAAGGGGAGATCAGACCAGCTCACGGCCACTCTGCAAGAGACAGGGTCATCCTTCCCCAGCCCCACAGGAGCCCAGCAGTGACCAACATGACCATCACCCAGACCTCCAAACTGGGGAACATGAAGGCCACCAGCCACCAGATGCGAAGCTCCCCACACACAGGGGACACAGTGACTCACACTGTCCCTCTGCACCCAGCCCTGCCGCCCCCTTTCTGCTGACTTTTCCACGTGTGCAGAGCCAGAGACTCAGACTTGCTCGTGGCCCCGATGGGCTGCTCAGGTGCCCACAAGGGGCCAGGCCCCTGGGCGCGAGGCCAGCCATGGGGACCACTGACATGGATGGCGGCTGCGGTGACAGCCTGAAGAGCCACCCCCAGTGTGCACAAGCGGCAGCTGCGTCTCCAACACTGTGCCCCCTGGGCCAGGGTTCCCTTTGTCAGCAGGCGGCAGGGCCCAGGACCAGGCTAAGGGCAGAGGCAGGGGGACACATGGGCTTCTGCTTAGCGCCTGAGCCCAGGACCCTGGCTTCCCCACCAGAAGCGCTAAGGCCAGGGCTCCCTTTGTCAGCAGGCGGCAGGGCCCAGGACCAGGCTAAGGGCAGAGGCAGGGGGACACATGGGCTTCTGCTTAGCGCCTGAGCCCAGGACCCTGGCTTCCCCACCAGAAGCGCTAAGGGCAGGGCAGGGGGACACATGCAGTGAAGGAGTTTGGCAGAACAGAAAGGAAGACCGCAAGCCCAGCCCCACATCCCAGCCCGTGCACGTGCACCCACGCGCTAAGCCCAGGGGTAGGGATGGAGCATTCTGAGAGCGGCAAGGCTGTTTGTTAAGAGGAATGCACAAAGTCAGCCTTGCAAAGGACCTCCACTTCGCCCGGCCAACCTCCCCACCCAGAAGGGGCTGCAGAGCCCAGCTCCACACCACAGGCCAGCGTGGCCTTCCTAACCTACAAATCCCAAAAGGGGGTAGAACTGTTCAAGTAACAAGCCCCACCTTGAAAAGCTGATCTGGACTCCTGAGCACCCTAGAAAGACACCTCGGTTTCCTCATCTGTGAAATGGGGCCAAGGACAGGGAGCATAAACAGAGATGCAATGGGAACTGACCTCAGGTCACCAAGTCCCTGCTATGGACTAAATGTTTGTCCCCCACAAATTCATACGTTGAAGCCCTACCCCCCCAGTGAGATGACATTTGGAGGTCATCCCTCCCTCCTTCCCTCCCTTCCACTGCCTTCTTGCCAGACTCTGAGCTCCCAGGAGGGCAGAGCCCACCCCTGGCTCACCCCTGTGGACCCCAGAGCCCAGCCCGGAACAGGCACTCAGAATTCAGAGGGCAGCCTCACCATGCATACGACCTCCGTCTTCCAGGCCTGCCTTGAAGTCCTAGCCCATCCCCAAGCCCAGCACGGCTGAGGGCAGCTTTGCCCAACACACTGCATCATCTAGCCCGATTTTCATGGCCCCTTTAATTATACTTAGTGGGTCTCTTTGATCTGTCTTGGGAGAGGCTTTGCAGAAGAGAGGCCTGCATCTCTGGACTGCAGCTGGCTAACAAATAAAACAAATGAATAGGCTCTGTCTTCCCGGAGGGGAATGAGGCAGGGAAGGAGGGTAATAAAACTCATCATTTCTATTGGGTTGGGGGCTCCCCAAAGAGCCAGCTGCAGCTACAAGGCAGCGCTCCCTTGCAAGACACCCTGTGCTCCCCCGGCTCCTACTAGATTTCCCAGAAGCTGACAACCGCCAGGTCCGAGAAGTTCCCAGGCCCAGCTCCTGCCCTGGGCAGCATTTCATTAAGATGTCATGGGTGTCCAGCAGGCTGTCCTCACTGTGAGAAGTAAATCAGGCAACTGGGTAGTGTGGGTCGTAGACCAGCCTCACTCCTGACACTCTGGGACTGTCCATGGCTCCTTCCTTTTCCCTGGGAATCTAGGCCTATGAATAGTTGGCCGTAAAAGCCCTTTCCAGACTCTCACAGCACTTCACAGTTTGCAAAGCTTCTCCCACTGTGGAGTGCCCCTCCCTGAAGCCTGCCCTGATCCCTGTGCCAGAAACAACGAATCCAGCTTTGAATTCCCCTCCAGGGCACTTCAGCGGGCGGGACAAGGTTGGCCCCCGGCATCAGGACAACCTGGGTTGGAGCCCTGACTCCGCCCCTTAGGGACCATGGGTGCCCAGGCCTCCTCACTCTCTTCAGTCAAGTTCACAGTGGTCCCAGCCTCCCAGGGATACTCTGCTGCTCACTGCGCAGAAGCAGCTATCAAGGCCAGGTGCCAGTGGTCATGGGCATCTCGTCCAGCCCAGAGGCCGCCCGGCCCAGGCAAGGAGATGGCCACCCAGGCATTTGGGCATCAGGAATTTGCTGCCGGACGACAATGAAATATTTATAAAGGACACGCAAGGATTTTGTGCCTGTAGGAATTAAAATAGGCACAAATTCCATTAAAGAATGACTCAAGGTGGCTTTGTGGAGAGAGGTGCCGGAGAAGGGGGCTGCCCTCAGCCCCCCGTGCTTTCTGGCTGGCTCCCCACTTCAGCCTGCAACAAGCATCCCACTCATCCGTCCTCCAACCGTGCTGGCCCGGCTCCGACCCCCGCATGGGCTCCGCATGACTATTAAGACCCAGGTGTCTGCAGACACCAAAAGGGAAAATGATTCATGGGCCCCGTGGGGCATGGGGAGTGGGGGTGAGGGTGGGCAGGAAGGGTCCTCCAGCGGTTCCTGGATGGAAATCAGTAAGTCCCAAGGACTACATCTGGCTCCATCTCCTACTCTACCAACCATGACCTTGGGAAAGCCACCTAGACTCTAAGCCTTTACTCTCTTCTGTAGAGGGGAGTGAGGAACGAGGGAGTCCCTTCCAGTTAGTTCCACAGCACTCTACAGTCTGCAAAGCTTTTCTGCATTCATTCTTTCATCTGAAAGGGCCACCCCTTGTGGCAGCCCCAGGTCAAGCCACCCTTCTCACATTATAACCGAACCTGAATTTCTCCCGGGTCCCACCACGGGGGCTTGGGCTAATGTGCAGGACTGCCGTTCAGCCCCCAAGAGGGGATGATGCTTCCTGTGGGCTCCGATTGGGTCTCCAGCCAAGCCCTGAACCAATGAGCCTTTTGTTCTTTCCTGCCAGACTTGAAGGGGCCAGGGTGTGATGTCCGGAGCCTCTGAAGTCATTTCACCACCATGAGGATGAGCCCAACCATGCAGGAGACTATCCTGAGAAACGGGGGCTATTGTTCCACCCCCAGGTCCGAGCCCAGTCTCCAGTCAGCCCTTCTCAGGCACTCGCATCTGTGTCCCAGTAATCTGGCTTCAGCCAGTGCTCTGATTGCAGTGGCTTAACACGCAACACGTCCTACACCTCAGCACGGCTACAAATAATGAAGAGCAGTTTGGGAAGGATAACAAAGCCCTTTGCGATTCACACACCCTGCACCTCACACGGTTTCTCTTACGGCCACTAGGTCTGTCTGAGGGGAAGTGGGCAGGTGAGGCCAACCAGGCCTGCGGGCAGCCGGCGGCCAACTGGAGACCCACGTCCCCGAAAGAGCAGCTGCTCCTCGAGCCCAGCGACCGGGGCTGCAGGCCAGGGTGACCCAATGTCCTGCTTTTTAAAGAGAAGCTGGAAACACTGGATATTGAAAGTGTGGGATCTGGCTGGGATCTAATGAAACATTTTATACGTGGCACAGGCCAAACACAGTAAGAGAAAACTGACCATCTGTTTGTCCAACGGAGAAGTCACGATGCTCAAGGACTGGAGGGGAGGGAGGAGAGGACAGAAGGGACTTGAGGAGACAGAGGGCGGGGGCAGCAGAGGGGGCAGTGAGAGGGCAGCCAGGCCCGTGGCTCCCCACCCCCGAGCCCCATCTCACCCCCCCCACTCACCTTCCCCCATCACAGTGAGGTCCCTGCTGCAAGTCATCTGTTCGTTCCATTTCACAGATGCACAAATAAAGGCCATGGACGCGCCTGCCCCGCTCAGAGCACCAAGCAGAGCCACGGCCAGGTGAGCGTGACCATCTTGGGCACCATCCCCAAGGGGACTCAGCCCACAGGACCATGACCCCATCTCACAGATGAGAACCCTGAGGCTTTCTGTCCAGGGCCGGGGCTTCTAAGGCCTGAGCCCTGGCCCCTCTCAGAGGCGCCTGGAGGCCTGGTGAGTTGCTCAGTCACCAGTTTGGCACTGTGATCCCTGGAAGAAAACCTGGCAGATTTGGTGTTTTATTTAGTGACAGAGCAATTCCCTCATTAATTTCCCGAAACGTTCCCTCGTGGTTTCGCTTCATTGTTTCAATATGTCTTAAGAGGGAAAGAAGACCTAAAAATACATTTTTAAAAATATGCAAGCTCACAAGGCGCAGATTTCTAACAACAGCTCCTGACAGGTCTTTCTCTTCTGTCTGGAGGGAGGCCTCCTGTGAGGACGCCCTGGGGAGAGCCCGGTGAGCGCCTTCCTGGGAGGGCTGGGAAGGCCGGGGTGCGGGGTGTCGGGTGAGGCCAGAGCCTGCTCGGCCTCAGGACCTTCCCACTCGTATCAACCTGGCGCCACTCCCCCCGCTTGTGCTAAAGGGACACGGCATCTCTCGCCTGGTCTGTGCTATCACTCAGGAGCACCTGGCAGACGAGATGGCGGGGGCTCCTAGAAACCCTGGTCCAGACTCCAGGTGGGCCTCTTCCCAGCTCTGGGCTGCACCTCCCTGGGTCCTGATTCCTTTGTGCTATGAGGATCCAGTCACAGGTCATTATCCCTATCTTAACGGAGGAGGAAACTGAGCCTGGGCAGCCCCGTGTGCTTCTCCTTTGGTCCCACAAAGACCTCGGGAGGCTGGCATCAGGAGACCCCTCCGATGGGGGCAGAGCTGCATCCCAGGGGTCCCTGAGGGTGCTGAGAATGACGCCCACAGCAGATGGTGGTGACCACCCAGAAGTCAGCGGGTAAGTAAAAGGCAAGACTTTACAGTTTGCTCAAGAATGTTCTCTACTCTTAGCGCTGACCAAAGCAACAAAACATACTTCCTTTAAAAACTCTTTTTAGCAACTCTACTCCTAGTTATATAGCCGAAAGAATTTTAAATAGGTATTCAAATACTCGTACACGCATGTTCATAGCAGCACTATTCACAACAGCCAAAAGGTGGAGACGGCCCAAATGTCCATCAGTGGATGAATGGATTAGCAAAATGTGGTGTGGGACCTAATTAAACTCTAAAGCTTTTGCACAGCAAAGGAAAATATAAGCAAAATGAAAAGACAACCTACGGAATGGGAGAAACGATTTGCAGATTATTCAACCAACAAGGGATTAATTTCCAAAATACACAAACAGCTCATACGGCTCAATATCAAAAAAAAAGAACCCAATCAAAACATGGGCAGAAGATCTACATAGACGTGTCTCCAAAGAAGACATACAGATGGCCAACAGGCACATGAAAAGATGCTCAACGTCGCTAATTATCAGAGAAATGCAAATCAAAATTACAATGAAGTATCACCTCACGCTGGTCAAAATGGCCATCATCAAAAAGTCTACAAATTATAAATTCTGGAGAGGGTGTGGAGAAAAGGCAGCCCTCTTGCACTGTTGGTGGGAATGTAAATTGGTGCAACCACTATGGAAAACAGTATGGAGGTTCCTTAGAAAACTAAAAATAGAACTACCATACGACCCAGCAATCCCACTCCTGGGGGAAACTGTAATTCAAAAAGACACATGCACCCTTACGTTCATTGCAGCACTATTTACAATAGCCAAGACATGGAAGCAACCTAAATGTCCATTGACAGAGGAATGGATAAAGAAGATGTGGTATATTGATGCAATGGAATATTACTCAGCCATAAAAAGAATGAAATAATACCATTTGCAGCAACACTGATGGACCTAAAGGTGATCATACTAAGTGAAGTAATTTAGACAAAGACAAATATCATGATATCACTTATACACAGAATCTAAAACAATGATACAAATGAACCTGTTTACAAAACAGAAATAGACTCACAGACACCGAAAACGAATTTATGGTTACCAAAGGGGGAAGGGGTGTCAGGGGAGGGATAAATTAAGAATTTGGGATTAAAATATACACACTACTATATATAAAATAGATTACCAACAAGGACCTACTGTATAGCGCAGGGAACTATATTCAGTATCTTGTAATAACCTATAATGGGAAAGAATCTAAAAAAGAATATATATATGCATATATATACCTCTATATAAAATCTGAATCACTTTGCTGTACACCCGAAACTAACACAACATTGTAAATCAACTATACTTCAATAAAAATTAAAAAAACATAACATAAATGAACGAACCAAATGAAAACAAGCACACACATACTGAGAACCAGGGTAGTGGTTACCAGGGTGATGGAGGTCAGGGGAGGGCGAAATGGGTAAAGGGGGTCCACAGTGTGGGGACAGATGGAAACTAAACTTTCAGGGGTGAGCGTGCTGTGCTGTGTCCAGAAGTAGAACTATAACACTGTACACATGAAACATATAATGCTATCAACCAATTAAAAACAACTACATAATTTAAAAAAAAAGAAAAGCCGGTGCATGTATACAATGGAAGGTTACTCCCATAAAAGAGAAGGAAACCTTGCCATTTGTGACAACATAAATAGACATCACGCTAAGTAAAATGAGTCTGAGAAAGACAAATACTGTATTATCTCATTTATATATAGAATCATAAAAAAAAATCAAGCTCCTAGAGAAAAGATTGACAGCTGCTGGAGGCGGGACTCGGGGACGGTGGGCAAAACGGGTGCAGGGGGTCAAAGGAGCAAACTTCCAGGTGTAAAATAAATAAGTCCTGGGGACATGATGTACAGCACAGCGACGGTAGTTCATAACACGCTATTGCATACTTGAAAGTTGCTAAGAGAACAGATCTTAAAAGTTCTCACCACAAGAAAAAAAACTGTAACTGTGTGTGGTAATGGATGTTAACCAGATGTACTGTGGTGATCATTTCACAATACAAACAAAAATAAAATCGTTATGTCATACATCTGAAACTACTATGTTTTAGTTCAATTAAATCTCAATAATTTTTTTTTTTTTTTTTTTTTTTTTTTTTTTTGCGGTACGCGGGCCTCTCACCGTTGTGGCCTCTCCCGTTGCGGAGCACAGGCTCCGGACGCGCAGGCTCAGCGGCCATGGCTCACGGGGCCCAGCCGCTCCGCGGCACGTGGGATCTTCCCGGACCGGGGCACGAACCCGTGTCCCCCGCATTGGCAGGCAGACTCTCAACCACTGCGCCACCAGGGAAGCCCAAAAAATGCTTTTAAAAGGAAGGAATCTCTGACACATATTACGATGTGGCTGAGCCTCGAAAACATTATTCAAAGAGAAAGAAACCAGACACAACAGGTAACACTGTATGATTCCATTTGTATGAAATATACAGAATGGGCACGTCTACAGAAACAGAAAGCAGGTTAGGGCTTCCCGGGGCTGGGCGAGGGGATGACACGGCAACTGCTCGATGAGTCGGGGGTTTCCTTTTGGGGTGATGGAAATGTCCTGGAACTAGACTGAAGTGGTGGTTTGCAAACATTATTGATGCACTAAATACCACTGAACTGTACACTTGAAAATGGCTAAGTTTACATTATGCCTATTGTACCTCAAGAAGTGGGGGGAAAAACATTATTTTTAAAGCCAAACGCTTCCCATTTTCCAGGGGTCCCGGCTCTGACCCGAACAGGAGAGACATCAGGAACAGGACTGGGACAAGGCATACCCAGACCCCAGACCCTCAAATATCTCAAGCTTGGACCCTCAGAGGCATGGAGCCTCACTGCTGGAAGAGGTTAGAGGCCCTCCATCCGCCAAGTAAGTTTGCTCTTGAAGAGGGTCATATAAAATGTGGCCAGTAAGGAGTTTAAGGGGCTGAGATGATGGTTAAAGCCTACAGCTCTCAGTATTTTCAGGCCCACTTGCTAAAGAGCCTCGGACCGCCAGTCAGTGACCAAAATGCAAGGGCGCCCTCTGGCGGGCACACGGACAACTGCAGAGCCGGAACTCGGCCGCATGGGCCACCAGCCCTGGGTTCCCCTGGGATAGCATTCAAAACCAGGGAGTCAGGGAAAAGCCATTCATCTTTTTTTTTTTTTTTTACAGAGGACGTGTGTCGTGTGGTGAACTTCTTCTCATAAGTTACCACCAACCAATGGCATCACTGACGAAACATAATAATAGATGATGGTGGTCACAACCACCGTCTACAGAGGGCATGCACTGCGCCAGGGACCGAGCTAGCATGTTTCACGTTCCTCAACTCATTCGCTCTGCAGGGAGAGGGACCGCCCTTTGCGTAGTGAGTGGTGTTCTCTCGGGGGGCACGGATGAGAAGCCCCAGAGTCAGACGGAGCTGGTGCCCATCCTAACTCCCTGCTCTCAGCCAGCCACATACTGAAGAAGAGGTGTTTTCCTTCTGTCTCCTCCAGCCCTTTGCAAGAAAATCCTCCTCTCTCTCCCATTCTACTCTCCTTCCCTCTCTGCACAGTCCATAACGCCCCCCTTCCCAAAACAAAAACTGCAAGGAAATCTGGGGAAACAAACTTAAAAATTAAGTTCATAAGAAAAATTATATAAAATCGGGCTGACTTCTGAAAAGTCTAGAGTGGAATAAGACAATTTTAAGACAGGCTTAATACCCAAGAATACCCACTCATTCGGTAATCATTGATACTTGTATTTTTAAAGAAGTAAAACCAAGTCACAACTATTTAAACTGCTGCTTTGTTTCTGTTTGAGGTGGAGACGGTCCTTCAGGGCCTGGAGGGCAGGAGACGGAGGGAGCAGGTGAATTCATGGAGGAAAGATCCGTGGGGGCCGAACAGAGAGAGCCCTGGATGCCAAGGTACTCAGCCTCTGAGTGCCAGCTCCCCAAAGCCCCCAGCCCCCCAGGTGCGGCCTGCCCTTCCCTCCCGGAAGCTTCTGCCCCCTCTCAGGGCCCGGCTCAAAGGCCACCTCCTCCAGGGAGGCCCTCTTCTCCTCACCCCCAAATCCCAAAGGCGTTCTGGGCACACAGGGACCTAAGAGACACGGCGTTAGGTGGCCTGTCTTCAAGCCTGGCTCCCCTCTCACTGAAAGGAGCATGACTCACGCCGCTGAGGGCAAAGACACGCTGCTTTCACGGCTGAAAATGCTAAAATGTGCACGCCTCTGCCTCTGGGACACACGATGAGCTGCAGTGAAGGTAAAAGGTAGACAGCTCGGCTTCCCAAACCACCCGTGTGCTCACGGGGATTGGCCGCCCCGGGGTCTTGTTCCAGGGCAGGGGGCCCGGGCCTGGGACTCTGCATTTCTCTCCGGCTCCCTGGATCCTCCCACTACTAGGGAGGGACCTGAAGGGAAGCAGGGGCCTGTCGCAGCTGAGGGGGTCAGCGCCCGGCCTCAGGGGATGTCACCGGCCTGGTCCCAAGTGCACGGTGATGGTTAGAACTGAGCTCGCGTCGCGCACACGACCCGGCACCCACCGGGGGTCTGACGGCAGCAGACTTGCTCCACGTGGTGAGAGAGGCTCATTTGCTCAGGCAGCGGCAAAAGCAGGGGGGCTCTAGCCGAGAGCGCTGGTGCCCACCCAGATGTGGGCCCTCTCCTGCTCTGCACACGGCGGGCCACACGGCTCTCGGGCCTCCTGCAGGGCTCCAGGCCTGGCCCGTAAACCCGGCCTCGGGACTCCCGTTCTCTCTCCTCCTTCCTCTTCCCCGCTCTGCCTGAACAGGGAGCCGACCTGGGACCTCGGGGAGGATGGAACCTTCCGCTGTTCGGAGCCCGGGTTCCTGAATGACCGTGCACGACAGAGGCCCTGCTGATCCCCGGTGACTGTGACACGAGGGGTAAAGGAGCTGGGGTCGCACGAAGCCGGGGATGAGGGGAGGTGCTTGCTGCGCCCCCCCCCCACCCCCACTCACAACAAGCACGTGTAGAGATCAGGGTTTACCAGCACAGGGGCCACACTCAAGGGGCAGGTACGTACAGGCCGTCATCACCGACCCTGCTGTCCAACAGGATCCCCCAGACTCGGGTGCAGACACGGATGACCCCTTCTGTACCTGTTTCCACATCTGCCAGGGGCAGGGGCGGCCGTGTCCATTTCACAGGTGAGAAAACTTGGTCTCCGGGACATGATTAGCTGTGTGACCTTAGGGTCATCCCATATGTAGTGGGGCGAGGCGTGGGACATGGCCGTGACTACACAGCACAGCCTGCTGTACGATGCTGACAGCCCCCGTGCATGTGTATGCAAATACAAACACACGCATGCACACAAGACATACAGATACTTATGCCCACACACACGCACACAGAGATACACACACGCAGACACCACATACACACATGCACACACATGTATGTGTGCACGAACAGGTGTACACAGATACCTATGCACACACACATGCACACAGAGATACACACACATGCAGACACCACATGCACACGTATGTGTGCGTGCACCGGCATACAGATACATAGGTACACAGAGATGCACATGTAGACACACACCACATGCACACACACGTGTGCACACACAGATACACACACATGCACACACACAGAGACGTACACACATATGCCACAAATGCACACGCACACATGCACCTCTGCGGCCCAAGACACTCTGGAGAACAAGAGAAAAGAAGCAAGATAAAGCTGAGGAACACAACAAGCCCCTCACTCCTTCTCCAGTTATTAACAGTGAACGTGCGTTACACCGAGCCTTACAAAAACCGAAGCGCAATGCTCGGCGCACAGCCTCTGTCCTCGGTCCTTGTTGGAAAATGGAGTCATAACAGCTCCAGCCTCGTGGAGGGGGGAGGATTCAAGGATTCCAGCCAAGTCACTTGCCCAAGGACACACAGCTAATATGCGGGCCACCGCGGCCGCCATACAACCACCCGGTGTTCACCTCCTTTACAAAAGGCTGCAGCCAGCACCTGCGGGAAGATGCGCACGCGCGGCCCGGACCACAGCTCTCCCAGACCCTCGCTCGCACAACGGCAGCCCGAGGTGTCTGCAGGTCGAGTGGAAACAGCCCGGTGCGAGCCACACCAGCTCGGCCTGCTTGCTCGTCTGTGGGA
This sequence comes from Tursiops truncatus, assembly GCF_011762595.2. Taxonomy (NCBI): domain Eukaryota; kingdom Metazoa; phylum Chordata; class Mammalia; order Artiodactyla; family Delphinidae; genus Tursiops; species Tursiops truncatus. The sequence goes on from NC_047050.1 coordinate 74,723,013, forward strand.
CTCTGGGAACGTGCTCCAGCACCTGGCGCCCAGGTCTGTCCTGGAGGCGATATAAACCCGCGCCTCCCCCTTGAATGCTGCGAGCATTCAAGAAGGTGACAGACACAAAACACCGGCACTGGCCTCCCTAAGGGCAGGGGCCTCTCCCTGGACCCTTCTGGCCTGTGATTTTTGCCTTTTGGTTTCCAAGACACCCTGCAAACGTTGTAAATGAGCTTGTCCCAGGTGCACATGAGTCTCCTTTCTTCTACTTTATGCCCAGGGACTTTGCACGTGCTGTGCTGCCAGCCATGGATGCCGGCACCCTCCTCAGCCCCACCTTGCCTACAGGTTCACCCCTGGGCCCTCAGCCTCAGGCTGGGATGGCTCAGCGGAGGGACCCAGTGCAGAGCCAAGGTGCCCCTGCCTCGTGGCTCCCTTAGGCTGGTGGCCTCAAGGGACCGGGTAAGTGCCAGTCCCGAGGGAGCAGGACTTGTCCCAGAGGTCAATGGGAGGAGACCTGAGGAAGGGGAGAGCACGTGGGCAGCCCCAGCCAGTTACTGTTCTGCAGGGTCACAGCCCAGGGGGCCTGACCTCCTTCGCAGAAAGGGAGGCGTCCAGATGCACGGACCGAACGTTTGCAAAGCCCTGCCTCATAGATGTCTTCCTACCCTCTTGGCAAGGAGGCGCTGGTGTCTGGGTGCCCGGGGTCTGCCAGGTGCCCTCCCTGGAGCCCTCACTCCCCTCGGCCCGAGGGTTGCAGGGGAGGCACGTCCACCGTCACTAGCCCTGCAGGACGGCACCATCTCTCCGGTATCTCGAGGTTTCCCACTCCCTCCCACCCCCTGGAGGGGCTGGCTCACCCGTGCTGGACCATCTGTCCTCCCCACAGCAGCAGGAACACCTCAAGGGCAGCCTCTGACTTTTTTTCTGAAGCCCCAGGACCAAGCCTGGCATGACGAACGGCCAGACAAGGGAGGTCTCCTCTGGTGTGTCTCTTTCAGGTATGATTCCACTCGGGACCTACACTGGGTGTCAGTGGCATCCTTGGGTGAAGGCAGATGATACAGACATAAATTGGCCGAGGCATGCCTCTCGTGGTGTTCACGGGAATCGCGTTTTACCGAGGACCTTGTAGGAGGGGCGCTGCCTGGGGCACAGGGCTGGTCGGTGGATGAACAGGAATCACCTGTAATGCTGGCCGGGGAGGCAGGGGCAGCCTCGCTCTGCTCCCTGACTCAGGTCACCATCCGATCATTCCCCTGCGGCAGACAGAGCCCTGGAAGAGGGGGCTGGGCGGCCAGGCTGTGGGCAGAGCTGGGGGCAGGCAGTGTCCCTCACACAGCTCTCTAAAGCCCATCTTATTCACGGCCATAAGTATCCCCAGTGTCTGGTACACAGGACCTCAATAAAACATTTGTGAAACGAATGAATAAGTGAACAAATACAAACCGTCGAGTATATAACATGTCAGCCACGTGCCGGCCACTGTTCTGAACACCCACAGGAGGTACGGTTACTACACCCATACTTTAAACAAGCAAACTGAGGCTCGGGGCCGGGAACTAGCACAGGGTCACCCAGCTGACAACATGGCAAAGGGGGAATTCAAACCCAGAACCCCGCTCCCTCAAACCTGTCCCCGAGGCCACCTTGCTGCCAGGGTGGGGTCAGATCGTCCACATACGACAAAGCAGCGCCCCCTGTCCCATGGGGAGGTACAGGGCAGGGCCTTGGGAAGGAGGCCAGGGCAGGAGGAGGGAAGGCCGCCAAGAGGCAGGTGGGGAGTGGCGACGTGGACGAGAGCAAGGTTGAGGGCTCTGACATCAGGGCCAAATGGCTCGGAAGTCTCCAAGGGTGACACCTGCCTTTATGTGAACAGACTGCCGCAGTGCAGGGTGGGAGCATCTCCTTCCTTCCTGCCACAGCGGGTGAAATGCCTGTGTCTTTCATCTCTGCACTCCCAGTGCCTGGGACATATAGGCACTTATTTCATCCCTTCATTCATCCAGCAGGTAACTACTGAGCACCCCCCATGTGCTGGGCACCGGGAAGGCCAAGAGAGTGATGACAGCAATGATGGGGATGATGACGGGAAGGAAGAGGAGGAGGGTGGTGACGAGGCTGAGGAGGAGGATGACGACAGCAGTGATATGATGACAAGGATGACAAGGACGACAAGGATGACGGTGACAACGGGGCTGCTCTGTGTCGGGCACTGTTCCAAAGGCTGTAAGTCGGTGGCATCACAGAAGGCACAGCAGCCACTAGGGTGTTGTGAAGGATGTGAGACAGAAGGGCTCTCGGATAAGCCTACTGTAGCCTCAGTTCACGCTGTCACTTCCCCAGGACCTCACATGCCAAGCCCCCCACCCGGCCCCTGGCTGTCAATGAGGAAGCCAGCCCTGGGCTCAGCATGTGAGAAGGGCAGGGTACCCGCCTACCCACCCACCCACGCATCCCCACGGAGAAGAGCCTGCCCAGAACCTCCAGCCCTGCTGCAGGAAGCGTTTACAAACAGAAGCTGGCCTCAATTCATCTCTCCAGAGCCACGGAGCCCTTTTAATTAGAGAGCCTGCCCAGCTGTCTGTGGATGAGGGATGGCCCTTGGACCGTGAGAGCGGCCCCGTATCAGTCTTGTTAGTGGCTTGGTGTCCTGGAGCTGCTTGTGCAGGCCTGGAGACCCAGCCTCAGCCAGGGAGCCAGGCCGGAGAGGACCGCCCCATCCTCCTGCCTACACGGCCGTGCGGTCCTGCCAGGATGGGCTCCACCCCGCTCAGCCCCCAGGGAAAATGAGGACGGGCTCCGCTTCCGGGGCTGCCCTGGGTGAGGTCCCCTTCTGACTGCACCGCACCCCTCTGGAGATCCCCAGATGCTGGCCACAGGGAGAGGTGGCCTTCGAGGGACAGGCCTGGGAAGAGCAGTGGGTACAGGTTACAGGAAGAGTGCTGGCCTCTCTGGGACCCAGTTTCCCCTCTGCCACATGGAACGAGGTTGGTCCTGCTGCCTGGGGTGTCTGCGAGGGCTCCGTGGGGTAACCTGAACTCTGATCAGACAGGGCCAGGTATATAGAAATTGGGGCATTACCACTAAAAACAAGGCAACGTCGCCATCTGTTACTGACCTTCCTGAGGACACCGCAGTTGGCGTGACATGACATTGCAGACACACAGTAGGCCCTCAACAAATGTTAGTGGAAACCCAACCCCCTTCCCATCCCCACCGTTCCCCCAATCAAAACCTGTCCCCAGCACACTATTCCTCCAGGACAGTCTGCTCAAGAGCCAGGTGGGTATTGCAGCAGGAAAGCTGTCCAACCTTTTGCCTATAGGATGGAGGCGACATTCGGGGAGCCCTGCACTGGCTGCTCTAAAGTTGGACTTGCAGTGCTCACGCGGGTCATGTGACTGATCAAGTCACTTAGCCTCTCTGAGCCTCCATTTCCTCATCTGTCAAAGGGAAAGGAACCCCCCAAATGGGGGGTGGACATGGTGCGTGATTCCTGCCCAGGGCCAGGTACACACAAGTCCCAACGGTGGGTCATCTTCTCCCCCAGCCAGCCCTGGGCCACCCCGACGTGTCTTTCTGCAAAATCCCACATCCCGTCCTCTTGAGGCACCAACCATTCAGGTACTCCCCAGCCCAGTGTTCTGCAAAGCATGGCCACAGACCATTCATGGGACTCCCTAGTGCAATGGTCAAAATGCAGATTCTGGGCCCTGACCCATGGAATCAGGACCCTGGGAGCAGGCCCTGGAATCTACCTTACAGAACTACCCAAACCGGGTTCTGAGAGCCCCAGCCCTAACCTGAGCCGGGCGCTGGGTTTGGTGCCCATTTCTGAGCCTGGCGTGAAGGGGAAAGTTGGATGGATCTCCAAGGGTTTGGATGGATGCTCGCAGGGCCCCCAAAGGCAGTTACCCACTGTTTTAGGCTTCTCTGTACCAGTCCCACAGGGAGAAAATCCTGCCCACCCAGAGCACTGCCCTTAATACCCTTCCCGAAAAAGCCAAGGGTGACAGTCACTGGGGTGGACTCTCTCCTGAATCTGTCACCATCAATTCCCATCACCATCTGATGCTGGAGCATCAGACACCACCAGCAAGGGGAGCAGGCTGGCATCTGAGTGGGACTGCACTGCATTCGTAATCACTCTGTCGTGACTATGAGAGAAGACCCGGGTCCCGGCGCCACCTCCTCCGTGTCTCAGCCACGTGACCTTGGGCAAGTCACCTAACCTTGCAGAGGTCAAACACTGAGATGCAAAACAAGAGATGGAAAAATCCCCACCGACCTAATCCTCCTTAATTTATCTCCTGGACTTCCAGCCACTTCTGTTTTCTACTTTTGAGATCTTTCCATTTTGTAAATTGCTAATTGTCGGAATAATACTTGCTTACCGAAGAGCATTGCAAAGTTAAAAAAATAAAAGTCTACAGAAGCAGGAAAGAATTACCCACAATCCCACCACTCAAGAGGCAGCCCTGTGAACATTTTGTTATATTTCCTCCAGCCTTTTCCTAAATACGGTTTCCATGGCTGAGAGCAAACTGTGTATAAGCGATGATGTAGCTTTCTTTCTTCCACTTATAAGAAAATGCTTATGCCACTATATTGCCAATAAAAATTTTCATAAACATTGTTTTTAATTCTTCATAAATTTCAAGTAGACGTGCCACAATTTCTTCCCCTAAATACAGAATCCACTGATCTCCAGTTTGTCTCTGTTGCTAATAACCATTTGTGTTTTAGCCAAAAACACACAGTTTCCGGCCCTTGGAATTTTACTCACACATTAAAAAGACCAGAAACCAAAGAAATGCCTGAACCTGGGCTGAGCACGGCAAGAGATTCAAAGCTGAAAAGGATCCCTCACTGTCCCCTTTCCTGAGGGCAGCGTCTAATGAGAACCTTCTTCCCACGGCATGCCCATCTTCTAGGAACAATCACCCCCATTTTCCTGGATGAAGACACATGCTTAGAGAGGTCAAGTGATCTGCCCCAGGTCATACAGCTAGTATGACCCAAAGTTCCAGCTATTCTCGTGCTGATGGTCACAGCCAGGGCTGGAGACATCCAGGCTGGGATGAACAGGGCCGGCCCTGTGCCCCAAGGTAGGGCCAATTCCTGAGCCTCTCACCCGGCCAGATCTAGAGTCTCCCTTTTCCCCTCACTGCGGCCCTTTCCTTTCAGCAGAGGTGGATCCCACCTACTGCTGATGAACCCAAACCGTAATGTGCTTTCTGAGGTCACAGAACTTCACTGCTGGACAGCCAGCTTCCAGAATGGCAGAGTAAGGACCTCCAAAAATCTGCTCCACCAGAAAAACAATGAGAGCCCTGGGAAAAGAGTCAAAATCAACTTTTTCAAATTCTGGAAATTAACAAAAGGCTTTCAATAATCCAAGATGTTTATTCAAGAAAAGTGACTAAATTGCAGTAAGAAAGGAAAGCTTTATGGTATTTTAACTTTTCCTAGTCCCATCTCCCTGTCCCCAGCTCCGTGGTAGCCTTGAAAACCAATAGCCCAGCAATCGTGACAGCTGTGAAAACAGCATCCCAGCAGCCATGGGAGGGGGCAGAGGAGGGTTGGAGCTCCCAAAAAAACCTATACCCAGAGAACTGCCACTATTTGACCTGTCTGGCAGCTTCCTGAAAAGTTCCATTCCCATGGCTAGTCTTTATTTGACCTGACTCAGAGCCTGCTCCGTGAGAAACCATATACCCAGGGCATTTGCTGAAAACAGTCAGGGGCAAATTCTTTAACAGTGCAGCTGCCTGAAGTGGAGATACCAGTTGGGGCTAACAAGAGGCTGACCAAAAAGTTAAAAAACTGGGGAATGGAAGACTTTGAAAAGCTCTGACATGTTCCTGGGAATCTAGAAGGTACACATTACCAGGGAACACTTTAGATGGCCCTAATCCCCCACTTCTGGATGACCATGAGACTCTACCCAAGCAGGAAGTGAAGGCTAAGATGAAGCGGGAAACTGCCTGCCAGAGCACTGTGTACCCCAACCCACACGTAGATTCCCTCGGCAAAGACGGGGAGACTTATCTGCTCAAGGCATCTAAGGAAATCTCCATCCAACAATTAGATGACCACTAAGCTAACCAGGCAGAGACTTCATGGCCGCATGTGACAAAGGATATAGACTTTACAGAATTCATCCAGGAAAGTTGCTAAGCCAGCAAACAGCAGCATCAAAACAACAACAAAAAATAACAACATTAAATCCTGGAGGTTAAGGAGCAATTTGATTTCCAGAGTTTCCACATTATATCATTGTAAACATCTAGTTTTCAACAGAAAATTCCAAGACACACAAAGACACAGGACAGTATGGCCCATACACAGGGAAAAAAAAGGGGGGAGCAGTCAGTAGACACTGTCTCTGAGGAAGCCAGAGATTAGTAGTGATGCTAAATCGGGTTTTATAAATATGTTCAAAGATTAAAAGAAACCATGTCTAAAGAAATAAAGGAAAGCATGAGAATGATGTCTCACTAAATAGTAAAGAGATAGAAATTATTCTTTAATAAAAATTCTGGGATTGAAAAGTACAGTAAGTGAAATGAAAAGTCCTCCAGAGGGTCCAACATCAAATATGAACTGACAGAAGAAAAAAACAGTGAACCTGAAGACAGATTAATTGAGATTACCAAGTCTGAGGAACAGAAACAAAAATGGAGAAAAGATAAACAGAGCCCTCAGAGACCCATGAGACTGTAATAAAAGATCTACCATTTATTTCATTATGGTCCTGGAAGGAAAAGAGAAAAAAGGGCAGAAAGAATATACAAAGAAATAATGACCCAAATCTACCAAAATTTGATGAAAACATGAATCTGCACATCAAAGAAGACTAACACATTCCAAATAGGACAAACTCAAAGAGATCCACACCTAGACACATAATAGTTAAGCTATTGAGTCATAAACAAGGATAGCCTCTTGAAAGAAGCAAGAGAAGAATAACCCAAAATGTACAGGGAATCTTCAATAAGATCACAACTGACTTCTCTTCTGACACCACGGAGGCCAGAAGGCTCTGGTGACATGTTCAAGTGTTGAAAGACAAAGACTGTTAAGCAAAAATTATATACCCAGCAAAACTACCCTTCAAAAACAAAGGAGAAATTTAGACATTCCCAGATAAACAAAAACTCAAAGAAGTCATTGCTAGCAGACCTACCCTACAAGAAATATTAAAAGAAGTCCTTCAGGATTAAATGAAAGGACATTTGACAGTAACTCAAATCCACAGAAAGAAATAAAGAATGACAGTAAAGTTAACAACTTTATATAGGTAAATATATGAGTACGTATGTGTTTTATTTGTAACCCTTTTCTTCTCCTATCTGAGTTAAGACCATTGAATAAAGCAATAATAATAAAACAGTGTCGAAAGACTTATAATGTGTAAAGATGTAATTTTTTTTTTTTTTTTGGCCAGGCCTCACAGCTTGCGGGATCTTAGTTCCTCGACCAGAGATTGAACCCAAGCCCTTGGCGGCGAAAGCGCTAAGTCCTAACCACTGGACCTCCAGGAAATTCCCGAAGATGTAATTTTTTTTTACAATAATAGTGCAAAGGAAGAGAGAGGGAATGGAGCTATAGTGAAGCAGTTTTTATATACCATTGAAATTAAGTGAGTATCCATCAAAACTAGACTTTTTAACGTTAAGATGTTAATTATAATCCCCAGGGAAATTTAAGAAAATAATTCAAAAAATATATATAGTAAAAGAAACAACAAAAAAATCAAAATTATATACTAGAAGATATCTATTTAAACACAGTAATGGAGGAATCAAGGCACAAAAAAGCATACATACAGAAGTAGCAAAATGATAGACTTAAACCCTACGTTATCAATAACTACATTAAATGTAAATTGACTACGCACTACAATTAACAGGCAGAAATTGGCAGAATGGACAAAAAACAAAAACACGATCCAACTATAGGCTGTCTATGAAAGACACACTTTAGATTCAAGGACACAAACAGGTTTAAAGCAAAAGGATGGAAAATATCGATCATGCAAACTTGCCGAAAGAGCTGGAGTGTGGCTATACCATCAGACCAAATAAACTTGAAGACAGAAATTGTTAACAGAGACAAAGAAGGACATTTTAGAAGCATAAAAGGTTCAATCTATCAGGAAGGCATCATAATTATAAACGTATATTTACCTAATAACAGAGGCCCAAAATGCAGGAAACAGAACTTCACTGATGTAAGGACGGGTTCGATTTTTTTCCCGGTCCACTGCCGTCAACCACACCCTGTCCCATCAACCCTTCAGGATACCTGGGGAAGATTCCAAAACTGTCCAGTCCCTTTCAGTTATTCGAATCTCAAGAAAGTCTACAGTGCCATCTCAAACTCAATTTAAATCTTGCCTCCTCCTCTACCTCCAGTGCAGAATGGAGCTGGGATCCAGACTGGGAACAGGGAGAAATGGAAGGGGACCCACAGCCTGGCAAAGACACCTGCTCCCATCCCCTCGTAGACTCAGTCTTGTGTGAGTGGCAGAGCAGGGGGAGGGGAGTCAGCTCCCTCCCGTGGCCTCAGCTGTCTCGCTCCCATGCTAACTGCACCCAAATATCAAAGCCCAGTATTCACGTGGAGCTCTACGATTGATAGACGCATACCATATGTGCTGCTAATTAACATAAGTGAGAGGGGCACGGAGAGGATGAAACCTGAGCTTTGAAGCCTAGTAGCCAGCTGTGCCACCTTGGGCACATTACTTCATCTTTCCGAGCTCCACTTCTCTCATAAAATATTAGCTGCTAATATGCACTGAACACTTTTTCCATGCCAAGTGATGCTAAATGGATAAGCCCACTAATTCTCATCACGGTCCCCTAGCAGGTCCTAGTGTTACCCCCATTCTGTAGAAGCAGAAATGGAGGCACAGGGAAGGTGGAGGACCTTACCAGAGGCCAGGCCACCAGCAAGTAGCAACACTGGGGTGTGACCCCAGGCGGCGTGACGACACACGTTTGTTCATTTTGCAGGTGTGTCTGGCACCATGCCTGGCATATAGTAGTTGACCAATAAATGCTAGCTACTCTCCCTTCTCTGTCCGAAAGTGCCAACGAACCCCAAGGCCACGGGGTGAATAAACGCCCTGTGCCAAGCAACTGGGAAGGATGAGAACCCAGTTACAGAGCGGTTTGCCCTGTGTTGGCCTGTGGCTCCACCCCCACAGTTCTGAGTATGTGGAACCTGGGCCTGGCCACGTGGCTCATTTTAGCCAAAGGGACAGTAGAAAATGCGATGCAAGGAAGGCTAGGAGGGCTTCCCTGGTGGCGCAGCGGTTGAGAGTCCGCCTGCCGATGCAGGGCACACGGGTTCGTGCCCCGGTCCGGGAAGATCCCACGTGTCGTGGAGCGGCTGGGCCCGTGAGCCATGGCTGCTGAGCCTGCGCGTCCGGAGCCTGTGCTCCGCAACGGGAGAGGCCACAACAGTGAGAGGCCCGCGTACCGCAAAAAAAAAAAAAAAAAAAAAGCTAGGAAAGTGCTTCTGCTTCAGGGCTGGCCTCTCTGACTGCTTTTGAAGCCCAGCCTCCGTGTGTGTGACAAGACCCCAGCTTCCCTACGGGAGTGAGACCACATGGAACAGCCAGCCCAGCTGAGTCCCCCAAACCAACCAGCCCCCGGCTCGCCGGCACCGCACCAGCAAGCAGTGGCCAGACCGCAGGGCTGCCCAGCTGGGCCTCAGACATAACCTCTCTGAGGTCAGCGTCCACATCTGCAAGAAGAGGTAAGGAGCCAGCTCTGCCCCATCCATCCCAGAGATGGCATCAGGGGACAGCTTGCCTGTGCCAGGCCTGAGTGGCGGCCTCATGCCTCACCTGCTCCCTGCATGAGCCCCCAGCGGGTCACGAAGCCTCTGAGCCCGCTAACCGCACCTCCATCCATCCCGAGCCCAGCGTCTTCCTGCTCCTCTGGGCAAGGCGCAGATGGTGGGGCCTCCTGTGCTCGGCACGCCCCCCAGCCCCAGAAGAGCGGTCAAACCAGCCGAGCTCGGCGAACGCTGAGGAGTGGGCCCCAGGCACTGTGCTCAGCTCCACACGGCACAGAGAGGCTGTGTGCAGCTTAAATGAAATAACGCCCATGGCCTTTGCATCTGCAAAGCATCCCTGTCTGAGCACGTCAGCAATCGAGCTGGTGACTTGAACCCTAGTCCGTCACCTAACCCACCTCCTTGAATGTCTTTCTCCTTTGCTCTACCCCAGAGTACCTGCCAAGCTCCTGCTCTGCTGTGCACTTCCCACTCCCAGAACAAGTCAGGTTGTTGACAGCCACTGGGATGATGGACGGGCTAGTACCCCAGCCTGTGACACCTCACACCTCTTTGTCCAAGACGGCAGTCAGGGCTCATCTGTGGGGCCCTAATAAACTGGTCTGGGGTCCTTCCCGTGCTCCTACAGTCCCGTGCTGGCCACGGTCAGAACCCTCAGTCAGAGGATGTATTTCTTCAATGCCATTCATCCTGGCCACAGACCTGCACCCAGAGCCACTCGGGGCTCACCAGGGCCTCCTCGAACCATGAGCCCATCTGCCCTCGGGGCTGCCGAGGACAGCCTTGGACAGGGACCCTGAACCTTGCGGGGCTGGGTCTGTGGATAGAATTCAGGGGTGTCCAAAACTTGGATGTGGAAAAATACACCATCTTCAATTTCACCACCCTCTGGCTGAAATTTAGCAATTCCTTCTATGACACTCACGAACAACAAACAAAAGAGGGGTCAGTAGTGGCTATTGCTGTGACATCAACAGAAATGAGACGTGATCCCCTCCCATGTGTGCAGTTGGGGACGTTTTGAGACATCACAGACATGCATCATCGCTGGGGGCCCATGGTAGTCGGCTGGACCCACCATGGTCCCCGTTACTGAACGCGTCGGTCAGAAAGCACACTTATCAGTGGGTCACCCACTTTAAAAAATTAGTTTCATGCCTGTGTTTCAGTTTTACTGGTTTCTAGAGAGGATGAAGGGAGATGACTAGGGAACCGCCCTGCCCAGGGCCTGACACCAGGTAGGGGCTCTGTCTCTCCTGGTGGTTTGGGGCACCCTGTGACCTGTACTTTTGGGGGTGGCGGTGGATGCCTGGACCACCCTGCAGGTAGAGTTCACCCACTCCCTGAAGCTGCACCCCAGCCCCACCCCAGGGTGCCCTCGGGGCACAGGACACTCAGGGCACTTCCCTCTCCATCTTCTGTCTCCTATAACTACCCAGCTTTCCCCAGCCTGTGGCAGAAAGGCCACCCATCAGCAGGCCGAGCTCGGCACGGACCACACAGCCTGCTGCAGATTACCCGAGGGACACTGGGCCCTGGCATCCTCAGACCGCCTCAGCCTCCAGGAAATGGGCATCGTGACCTTTCTTCTCCTGGAGGTGGAGTGGCACGTGAGGGTCACCCCAAATAACGGTGTCCTCACCCACTCTGACCCACACCTACCTCTCCAGCCTGCCCCCGGCTGCACACCCAATTCTAATACACCATGTTACCCCTTCGTCCGTGAGCAGGCGGAAGCCCTCCTCACCAGCAGCCTTACCCCTGCCATGCCCTCTGTCTGGTCTGACCCCCTATCATAGGATGAGCTGACCTCGGCCGCCCATCCATCGCAACTTTCCTGATGCCGCTTCTGCCCAGTGCCCAACCTCTGTGCCCGGTCAGGGCCATGATACCCTGGTGATATGCTTCTCTCCCCTCCTCGCCCATCCCCCCAGCCAGCCCACACCTGACCAGGAGCTCCCTGAGTGCAAGGCCTGTGCTGCAGGAGATGAGAGATGAGAACTCTGGAGGGGCCCACTGGAGGAGCTGTCCCGCTGGCAGGGCTCACCCTGTGCAATGAACAGGTCTCCTCCTAGACTCTGCCAGACAGATGTCCACTTCCGCTCTGCAGCAGGGACCAGCCATAGCCCGGTGAGGTAGTGAGGTGCTCGTGGCGGAGAGTATGAAGCCAGGGCTGGACCACCACGCACCCAAGGTGGCTCAGAATGGACCCCTGCATCAGCGAAGGAATGCTGAGGTGTCCTTACTCCAGCCCAGGTGCTCCTATAACCCCAAGTGACATCCATGGCTCGGGGACAGCCCTTTCCCCACCTAAAATTGAAATCAACTAAATCCCATCCCCCACCAAGAGCAGGTTTTAGTGCAAATTTAGCGGCTCCTTCAGAGACAGCCGCCCAGACTCAGGAGATGTTAAGTATGTGGCTGGAACCAGAGGTCCTTGAACAAAGGCGATTCAAGCCCTGCTGAAAAAATTGGGAACAGCACCAAAACAATTAAATTGATTGAAAAAGAAGAGCTCGAATTCACTCGTTTGCTGTAATCAAAACCAATAAACAATTTTAGTGAGCTTAAAAGCATGTTTTTTTAAAAGTCTGAGTTTGGTTTCTTTCTGTTTTTTTTTTTTAAGTGAGGCTCTTATAGAATGCCATGGGTGTGAACTAGCCCCCAGCCTTGTGAAGTGACAAGTGACTTTGCAAGTCAACGTGCCCTCCCTGGGCTCCACTGGGATCTCTCCCCACCTGGCTTAGCCTGGTGGCCAAAAGGCCCGGAGCACAGACAATTCTCGACAGGTCGCCCCCCAGAAGGGACCCTGGGAGAAGCTCCTTTCTCTGGGTAGAACCCACCCCCTCACAAGGCTTTGAGGAGCGAGGGTGAGGTCGGCAGCCCCAAGCTGGATCCCACACCTGAGGGACACAGGACGGGGGGCTGGGGGTGAGAGCAGAGAACATTCCAGAACCCAGACCCCAGAGGCCAAGGGGTGGTTTCTGAATCTGTTGTGTGATGGTGATGCCAACCCCCCCGAGCTCCAACTGCTCCCCCCACTGTGAGATCACCAAGTAGGACGCCTCCTCCAGCCTCCTTCCTTGCCGTACCCACTCCCCAAAGAGAAAAGCTAAGCCCCTGGAGTGGCACCCCCACGTGGGCAGAGGGCGCCGGCCAGCTGGCTCCGGGCCCTGGGTGAGTATGTAATCCAGCCGGGACACCAGGATCCTCTCTGCCCGGTAGGAGAGCAGGTTTGGGGGTCGATGGCTGATGAGAGTGAGCTGTGTACTGTGGTCAGAAAAGGGACAACTACCATCCCCCCGCCCTGCCCAAATACCCCTGGGGACGCCCCAGACACTCCAACCAAGCCCAGAGCCCTAGTAGTCGAGACCTCTCCCAACCCGCCCCAAACTCGTCTAGGCCTCCAAGAGCCCCCCTACGCCCTCGGCCTCATCCCTCTACCTCTCATCCTTGCAGCAGGCGAGCCGGCTTGCCAAGGTCACAGGTGTTCTCGTCTGGCAAGTGGAGATTCTAACGCCCCCTCATCCCACCCTGTCACTGTCCCGCAAAGCAGGGACTTGCTGCCGGCACCGTGGTCAGCAAACAGTTCAGAATCCACGGAACCAGCCACGCTGGATCCCCTCCACCTCTGTGTCTCCAAGCTGCTCCCGTTCCACAAAGCGCCCCCTTACAGGAAGTCCTCCTGATATTCCAAGAGGAAGCACTCTGGAGAAGGTGGGGGAGAAGCATCCCTTCCCTCACTCATTCATCTCACAGCTGAACACCCACCCTGTGCGGGTTTCATGGGAGCCCAGAGAGCTTGTGGTGGACAAGTCGGGCTGATCAGGGAGGAGCCAGGGCCCCCCACTCCGGAAGCCAGGTTCAAGGTCCACCCTGGTCAGTCCCTGGGCTGTGGGAGGAGATGAGGAGACCCTGGGAGCCGGCAGGAGGTGTCCCTCACCCGGACCAGGGTCCAGAGAGGCCCCCTGGAGGAGACGACTTCAAACCTGTCCCCCTGCAGGACTCAGCTGCAGCTGGACAAAACCCTGTACATGGAGGGGCGGAAAAGAGTGGGGAACTGGGTCCCGGACAGAAGGACTGCCTGAGCCAAAACCTGGGTGAGACCAAGCGGGTGCTTCTAAGAAAGGCCCTAGAGAGCCGGGTCAGGGAGCGGGGGCCAGGGGCCACACCCTGTGCCCCCTGAGCCGGGAGCCTAGGGAGGGAGATGCCTGGAGGAGAGGGCTCGCGTGGGGAGCCGGGGCTCCAGGGGCTGAGAGGGCCTAGCAGGGAGGAGGGACACAGGGGCCCTGAGAATTCTGACAACACCTCCACCTGGCACCGCGCATCGTGCAGCAGGCAGAAAGGTGAGCCTGGCCTCCAGCTCTCCGGGCCTGGGGTGTTCTCGGCATCAACACGGGCCCCAGCCGGGTGGTGGCTGTGGTCCCCACCCTCCCATGGCATCTTCGCTCGCGAGCTAGTAGCTGCTGCTGAAGTAACAGTAATCCCAGCTTTAACACTCTTGCCATTAGGAAGGGCCAGGGCCATGCAAAGCATTCTGCAAGTAAAGGGATTTGGGGGGACTGTGGGGTGTGGGTACTATCATTACCCTTATTATCCTGTCTGACCGACGAGGGACAGAGTGGGGGGAGCGAACCGGCATCTCCTGCTTGCAGGTAGCAGGGCCAACAGACCCAGCCAGGCTGAAACCCATGTGGCCAGAAATGTATTTAACGCAGTGTGGCAGCAGCCAGCGTGTGGAGCTGGGTCTCAGAGCAGGCTCTCCTGACAGCGCGGCTCCCTCTCTCTATCCTACTGTTTGATTCCCTTCTATTCTAGTCTGTGTTTTAATATGCTGGCTGTGACCCACTAACTTGATTTCATGACCCATTAATGGATCACAGCCCACGGTTCAGACGATATTCCTGGGCAGGGTTTTGCAGCCTGAGGCGGGCGGGGTGGGCTTGGGAGCGAGCGGCTGACACTCAGGTGGGTCCAGACGCTCAGACTCCCATTCGTCCGTGGGCATCACTGCCCCTGATTCGGAGCTGAGGCCACAGGCTCGGGAGGCCTGCTCCGCGGCCCCAGGGGGCACAGGGTGCCTACCTGGGCCCATACCAGGCGGGAGGAGGCTGCAGAAACAGAAGGCTGGCACCAGACTGAAACACGAGGCTGCTTCCCTCCCCACACCGTGGGCCGTTTTGTCATCTCAGAATTAAGAACGTGGAGTGGGAACCATGGGCCGTGGCTCCCCAAGCAGGGGCCCCCCCCTGAAGGCTCCAGAGGGTCCCAGGAAAGCATTCCACAGGTGCCCATGGGCCCTGAGCATCAAGGTTGAGCGGAAGATTGATGCTGTGTGACGTTAGGTGGCTCACTCACCCTCTCTGGGCTCTTGTGGAACCACCTACCTGAAGAGGTCAGGATTCTTTCACCTTCCAAAGGCTGGGGCTGCCCCGTAAGCCCAAGGCCCGTCCCACTCAAGGATTTGGCTGCAGAGGGCAGAAGCCCCTGCCCCTCCCCACCCAGGCCCACCTGCCCTCAGCACTGGAAAGGGCAGAGGTCATCAGAGTCCAGCCTGGGCGGTCAGGAGGTTGGCAAAGCCAGGCAGTGGAAGAGCTGGGAGCCTTCCCAGCTCTGGGCTTCCCTGTCTGTAAATCAAGGCCTGAACTGCCCCCCGCACAGGGTGTGTTAAACGTTACAAGAGAAGGTATCTCAGAAAACACTGAACTCGTGTGATGCCCAGAGCAGGTGCTCCGGGGAAGCCAGTCCTCTGCCCTCCTGCCCATCCCCCAGCCTCCTGGCACCTGGGACCCGCCACCGCCAGCCTGGTCCACGTTTGTCTCGGGGACAGCTTCAGCCAGACACTCTCTCACATCACCTGGAGCCAATTAGGCATCCATTCTGAGCACCTGCTTTTGAAGCCCCGAGGGGTATATGGGGGAATTTGTTACCACTGCCTGGGGCCTCCCACCCCTCCACCCACTCCACCCACTCCCCAGCCTCCCCCAGCGACAGCAAGCAGGGCCTTCTGAGCCTCAGACCAGATGCTGCCCTACCCCTGCAGGAGACCCCAAAGACTCCCCCAACACTGCTTAGCCCCCCACTGCCTTAGCCTGGCGCCCCAAATGCTCACAGCTCTTACCCACCTGCCCCTCCTGGCACGCTCAGAGCTCCCGGGAAAAACCTGCCGCTTCCCCACTGCCCCCCTGACACCTCCACCCCGTGGCCCTGCTGCTCACCACAGCATCCCTCCCGCCCCCTTCTCAGGTTGGAACCGGACCCAGTGCTCAAGGCCCAGGTGGATGTCACCTCCCCTGGGAAGCCCTGCCTGGGCCCAGCAAGCAGGAGGACCCCCGGGGCCAGCACCTATCGGGAAAGGCTGTGAGCATGGCACGTCGGCAGCCCCGCTGAGATGCAGCCCTAGGGTACACACGCCTCGTGGCCTCTCCCCTGCCGGCCCTGTGCGGGCTCCTGCAGATGTACAGTGCTGGTTCGATTTGCAAAGACCAAGACCAATAACAAGAGACGTTTCGCCAAATTCATCAGTTTCTGAATCTCTTCCAGTAACCTGTGGAGAAGACGGGTGACCATGTGCAGATGAGGGCGCAGTGGCATCTGAACTTCTGTTACTAATAGCACAACAGGGATTCTAGTGACCAGGTCAACATGGAAGGAGGTCTCTAGTGGCTGGCCACAGGGCTCTATCTCGGACTTGACCTGAGCAATATTTTTCATTAATGACTCAGATAATGACCCAGAAGAAGCCCCCCACACAGAGCAATGAGGGACGGCCCACTGTAAATGGATGGGTGTCCTCAAGGACGGTACCATGTCTTCATGCCAAGCGGTGTCTGAGACATGGGAATAATAGGTATTCCAGGGATATTTGCTAACTGACTGCGTGAATGGATGGTATTTTGGATGGTAGTTCTGGCCGTCTTTCCAGCATTTTAAAATCTTGACCCTAACAAGATAAAATAAATCGTGATAAACAAGAATTCCCAGAAATGGGCTCTAAGTTTATGGCGCAAACATAGACTTGACATTAACGGGTAACTCTTAGTTGAATACAGTAAACTGACGTGACCACCCCAAAAGAGATCTCTGACATCTCTAACAGGGGGACCCTGGCTCACTGCCCTGAAACTGGTCACCAGCCCTACCACATCCACATAGCAGGTGTGCTATGCATGTAAAGGAGAATCGGTTCCTCTGCGCACTGGGCACACAGGCCCCTAACCAAGCATCCCCTCCCACCCTCTGTTGGCAGTAGGATTCTCTGCAAGTCTGAGGTTCAAAGGCACGAGAAGGGGTGCTAGGGCTGTGCCCCGGTGAGCGTGCGTTTTCGAGGGGGCACTAACACAGTGGGATGGGCCCAGGGACAGAAGTCTGAAGGGGGGGTCCCGGTCTCCCCAAACCCACAGCCCCGAGAAGCTGGCGGGAGGTCTAAGGAAAAAGCTCATCTGTGTAATCACCTTCATTCATTCACTCAGGAAATATTTACTGAGCGCTTAACCGGTAGGCACAGCTGTAGACATTTGGATTCTTTTGTGGGGAGAGGAAGAAGGGAGACAGACAATGATTACCGAACACAATAAATAAGTAAATGATACAACAGGAGAGAGGGTGGTAAGGGCACATGTCACTGTCTTCTGCAGCAACCCCCATGGCTATGGGACAGCCGTGCAAAGGCCCCGAGACACGGGCATGCCGGCCACTGGAGGACAGCAGAGGGGCCAGGGTGGCTGGGGAGGGGGAGGAGGGAATGACAGGGGCGGTCGCAGGGACCCGTCGGGCAGGGCTGTGGACCATTTTAAGGGCTTTGGTTTTTCCTCCAAGAGACACAGGAAGGTCTAGAAGGTTCTGAACCCACAGTGTTCTGCCCTGGCTTCCACTCTAAAAGGTAGGTCTCCAAGTCCTACCTTTGCCCCCTCTCCAGAGGCTACCGCAGAATATAAAATGGGGCGGCCATGTACAAATAGTTTGGTGGTTCCTTAAACCTAGAATGACCACGTGAGCCAGCAACTGCCCTCCTAAGTGTGTATGCCAAAGAACTGCCCACAGAACTCAGACAAACACATGTTCATAAGCAATGCTATTCACAACAGCCAAAAGGTGGAGACAACCCAAGTGTCCATCACACGAGTGTGTATGTCCTCAGGATGGCACATTGCTCAGCCGTGGACACACGCTACAGAGAATGAAGGTCTGACACAGGCTGCAACGTGGATGAACCTCGAAGACATTCTGCTGAGGGAAAGGAGACAGACACAAAAGACTTCGCACTAGATGATTCCACAAACTTCCAGAATAGGCAAAGCCATAGGAACAGAAAGCAGGTGACAGGCACACCTCAGAGGGACTGTGGGTTGGGTTCCAAACCATTGTAACAGAGCAAATATGGCAATAAAGCCAGTCACAGGAACTTTCTGGTTTCCCAGTGCATGTAAAAGTTATGTTTATATTATACTGTCGTCTATTAAATGTGCAATCGCATTATATCTAACAAAATGGACGTACCTTAATTTTAAAATACTTTGTTGGACTTCCCTGATGGTGCAGTGGTTAAGAATCCACCTGCCAATGCAGGGGACACAGGTTCGAGCCCTGGTCTGGGAAGATCCCACATGCCGCAGAGCAACTAAGCCTGTGCGCCACAACTACTGAGCCTGCGCTCTAGAGCCTGCGCGCCACAACTGCTGAGCCCACATGCCACAACTACTGAAGCCTGCGCACCTAGAGCCTGTGCACCACAACGAAGAGTAGCCCCCGCTCGCTACAACAAGAGAAAGCCTGCGTGCAGCAGCGAAGACCCAATTCAGCCAAAAAATAAATTAATTTAATTAAATTACTAAAAAAAAAATCCAAAGGTATTTAATAAAAATAAAATACTTTGTTGCAAAAAACAAATGGTCAGTTATCATAGAAACGCCAAAGATCGCGGATCACAGATCACCGTAACAAATATAACAATGAAAACGACTGAAATATTACGAGAATTACCGAAACGTGACACAGAGACACGAAGTGAGCCAATGCTGTTGGAAAAAATAGCAGCAACAGACTTGCTTGAAGCAGGGCTGTCACAAACCTTCAACATGCAACAACCAGTATCTGCAAAGCACAGTAAAACAAGTTATGCCCGTCTGATGGTTTCGACAGCTGGGAGGAGTGGGGATGGAGTTAGTGTTTAATGGGTACGGGGTGTCCTTCTGGGAGGATGAAAATGTTTTGGAACCAGACAGAGGTGACGGTTACATGACACAACACCGAATGTACCAAGTGCCACTGAATTGTACACTTTACAGTTACTGATTTTATGGGATGTATTTTACCTTAATTGGAGATGGGGGCCACACAAGCCCGACTCAAGATGGCAGCGGCTGCAGTGTCGGCCCCCACTTGGGGCTCCTGCCTCCTATACCCTCCCCCCACAAGGGGGAGGCCACTAGCTCAGCACACAACTTCAAGAACTCGCTGTCACCAGCCAGTGACCATAAACACCCGCTGGCATCAGCCCATCCAGAGCAGCCGTGTTTCAACCCAGAGCCTGGTGCAAACGGGGTTAACCAGTGAAAAGCACATGCTGGCCTGCAGGTAGGTAAGGACAGGGCACCTGCCCCCAGGGAGCCACCCCCGGGCTATGCGTGGATGGGAGAGACAGACGCCCCACGGGCTGCCCCACTGGCCGGAGCTCTGTCCTGGGGACTGGGCTGGGGTTGGCTGCTGCCCCGCCCAACTCTCCCAGTTTCAATCTCCACCTCACGTCTCCCCTGTGGCAGGAAGTCATCTGCCTATAAGAGGGAAGGAGCCTCCCGAAGCCTCAGGACTTCTTTCCGTGGGTTTTCATAATTCACTTCTGTGAAATGCACCCCCCGCCCCCCCCCAAAATAATCAAAGACGACTGAGCTGCTCTTTGCCCTCCAAGAAGTGCTCTCTTCCCTTCCACACCCCACATTTCAGGTCCTTCAACTGCAGATGGGGTCCAATTGCTCACTTGCACTGAAGATGGATGTGCTCCGGTTAAATTCTCCTTTTTCACTGTAACTCAGCTGGTAGAAAATGACAGGATTTTCAAGTAGACACGATCTGGAAAATTGGCCGGAGTGGCGTGTCAGAAGCGTGTGTTTAATTATGCAAACGCTGGCGCTGGGGGCGCAGGAGGCCTGTGATGAGCTCGCTGTTGGATTTGGGGGTTGGCAGCAAGTGGACATCGTGGGTGTAGAAAGAGGGTGGGCTCAGCCAAAAGAGAGTCACAGGTAAGCCAAATCCACTCCCCACCACGTCCCACGCACAGGCCACGCTCCCTGGGTTCCGGCCGTGGACTCTGCATCCCACCCTGGTCTAACTCCCACTCCCATCCTCCTCCTGCACTGTGCCCACGGGGGCACCCCCTGCTCAAATACCTTTGATGGCTCCCCAGCACCTGCAAGGCAACCAGGGTCTGGTTCCAGGGCTGCGCTGCCTGGCTTCCAATCCCAGCCCTTCCACTTCTCAGCTGTGTGACCCTGGACAAATTACTTAACCACTCTGCCCCGGTCACTCATTAAGAGAAAATTCACTGAGCATCTAGCATGTTCTAAGATCTGGGGATACAGCAGAGAACAAAGCAGCGCTGACAGTAAAATAAAGTCTCCCCACCAGCACGGAGGATCCGAGGAAGCTGAGTGGAAACTCTCCGTTCACTGGGGGAAGAGGTAGAGTGGGGAGGGCCCCTCTATTTCATCTTAGTGAGAGAGCAAGCCAGACAGATACCTGAGGGGGGGAGAGAACGGCACGTACAAAGGCCCTGGGGCAGAAGCAGCCAACCCAGGCAAATTAAGGTCCCGAGGCCATGGGAGGAGCTTGACTCAAAACTCCATAGTAAGGTAGATAGCTAGTGGGAAGCACCCGCATAGCACAGGGAGATCAGCTCGGTGCTTTGTGACCGCCTGGAGGGGTGGGATAGGGAGGGTGGGAGGGAGGGAGACGCAAGAGGGAAGAGATATGGAAACATATGTATATGTATAACTGATTCACTTTGTTATAAAGCAGAAACTAACACACCATTGTAAAGCAATTATACTCCAATAAAGATGTAAAAAAAAAACAAACTCCCCACGGCTTCTCATTTCACCCAGAATAAGCCCCAGAGTCCTGAATCTGAGTTCACTCTTCAGTGGATCATTCTGGCGACTGTGTGAAGCGTAGACTGTCGAGGGCAAAGGTGGGGCACCTTTGGTTAATCATGTCTCCCCCATGGCAGCTCTATGACTACCAGTAACTCCCCCCACCCTGCCAGCCCAGCCTCAAGTCTCACCGTGAGCCCTGAAGCAGCCCGGCGCACACACCGCTGGTTAATTCAGCACTTATTACGATTGTTAACAGGGCACGGAAGAGCCCGAGGGTAGGCGGCGGAGGCAGACGCTGCCTTAGGACAGGGGAGGGGGCTGAGCCGAGGTGGCCCTGTGCCCACCCTGGTGCTTGTGGCTGCTCTGCCCGCCCCCCCGTCCTCCCCACTGAGAGGCGACCCCCAGGAGGGAGGGGAAGGAGGGTGAACAGAGGATCCACGTCCCCTCCCCACCTCAGGTCCTTGCCATCTGACCATAGCAGGAAGGGACTGGCTTTGGACTGGATACAGACTGAAAGTTTGCAACTGGCCCAGAGTGAATTTCAACAACCAGAAGTCCCTGGGAAAGGCAACACTCTGCCCAAGATGTGGGTGAGGGGTGGCCTGCACCCAGTGAGGGGTGCAGCCCGGCCATAGCTGGTGCTGTCGCAGGGGAGGAACGAAGCGGCCTCCCATCAGCCCTCAACGGGCTGGGCCCAGAGACCCACCGAGACTCCCCCAGCCCCTCGTCCCCTCGCAAGTGATGCTGGGTGGGGGCCTTTGGAGCCCCAGCCAACCGCAAGAACACCTGCTCCTACTAATATCGAGAGTTCCAGAATCTCTGGGTGAACGCAAAAACAAGAACGTTAGGCTGCGGGTCAAGAGAACGCGTTTTAAATTCCATTCCACTTCTTCCTGGCTGCAAGGCCAAGGCTGGATGACCCCTGAGCCGTTCACCAAACGTTCGAGGAGGGGCTGGAGCCAGAGGGAGGCCTGGAGGGGGTGTGAATGCGGGATAATCTGCTATCGCAACTCAGCCTCTATCAACAGGTACCAATGACCACACAGTCAGAGACACAGGCATCTGGTCCACCTCCCGGATCAACACCACACCATACACCCCACACACCCAGTCTGGGGTCCTGGGGCAGGGGGACTTCCAATCACAGCCCCATCCCACCCTCCGCCCGAGTCTTTCCCTGGAGTTGCATATAAGGGTGCTGTCTCTGCTCCGGCTAATGCTGCGGTTTGAGCCCCACTCATCCTCTGCGTCCTCCCCCTTCAGTGAGAAACACCTGGGCTCCTCTCTTAGCTCTGACAGCATCACCTGAGCCCTCAGATCCCCAACCAACGCACCTAAAATCCGTTCTATGCCTGAACTTCCCCATCTTGTGAACCCCCCATGTCACCAGTTTGAGTCTCAAATGTCCTTACTCTCAAACCCCCGTGACCTGGGTAACAGGATCCCAGCTTTCTGCAAAATTAAATGAAATGGTAGGACAGGCGGACACAGGCTAGCGGCCAGCAGATGAAACACACCCACAGCAGAGGTTCCACACGGCGCCGAGCCCTCCCAGTAGACCAGCGACAAAACCACCCAGGATCAGACACACAGGATGTTTCAGACCTGATTCAAAGGCACCACCACGCTGGAGTCATCCACAGCTCGCCTGGCTTCAAGCCCGACACGCACTTCTCAGCCCACGACGGCTCCAGGGCTCTGCGTCCTCGTTTGTGAGAAAATGGGTGCTTCTCCTCTTAAATGCATTTAAGGACCGACACCTGAGCAACCTGGGCGTGGCGAGCTGACCACTTGCAGGTGGGGCGGCCGATTTGGGAGAACCGCCCTCCCTACCTGGTCCCTCGGCTGTCTCAGGGGCTCAGGGTTCAAGCCCCTGTCCTGCCACTGGCCTGCTGCCTGCATCAGCACCCCTCCCTGTAAAAAGCTGTGGGGAGGCGTCCTCTGATAGGCAGCAGGTGAGGGGCGGGAAGAGGTGGAGGCTGCCGGCCCTGGAGTCCTCCAAAGGCACGATTCTCGTGCCGGGAGCTGGGGGTTAATTAAATGGTTATTTGTTCTGCCTTCCTAATGGGGGAAATACGCACCCTAAAGAGCTTTCAGGAGAAAAAGTGCTGCGTGATGATTATTTAATATTTTATGGGTCCATAAATACACCAAGCGCTGTCAGCCGCTGGCTGCCGGGAGCACCCGTCAGCAGGTGGCATGCTCTGGGTGCCCCTGACACCCGGCTCCCGGTTGGCAGCAGCCCAGGGTCCCTCTGAGTTCAAAGCCACCGAGACCAGGCAGGGGCTCCCAACCCCGGATGCATCCTCACCCTCCCTCCTGGAGTCGGAACTTGGCATCCTGGGGGCTAGGGATGGCACCATGTGTGCCGCGGTAGCAGTTTGCTGCTGCTCCCTGGGGGCTACGCAGGGGCCCTCCTTCCACATGGGGAAGACGGGTGTGCAGAAGCGCTGGCCTGCCTGTGCCCTGCCGCCCAGTGTTCGCCGCAGGAAGCCATGGAGAACCATCACACGAGCCACCAGCCCTGTCGGCCTCTGATCCCAGACCCGTTTCCAAGCAGCTGAGACCACTCTTCTAAAAAGTATTTTGTGATAAGAGATCACAAGTACCCGGCCAGGAATAAGAAATGTTTGGACATGCTTTACACAGCGGCTTTACCTTAACATAATAAAAAAGAGCACCTGCAATGTCTGCCACATCTGCTTTGAATCAAATTGAGGTCTCCCACCCCGAGACCCTGCCTGATCTAGTCCCCCTGCCCCTCCCCCCGCAGATGACCCTCATTCCAGTCCCAGGGTCCACGGTTCTGGTGGTCTCCACTCAGAAGCCCCCACCAGAGACCTACTCTTCCTTCTGCTCTCTCCAGAGATTTCTGGGGTGGGGCTGCGGCCCCCGTGGGAATGTGAGCCCCTGGGGGCAGAGCCATCCCACTGCCTCTCGGACCCCGCAGGGCCCGGCTTCCCCTTGTCCACTATATGCAAACACTTGTTCGGCAGACACTCAAAACTCAACTCAGAGGACACAAGGGAAAGTGCTTTTAAAATCCATAGATTGCTCTACAAACACAAGGCGGTATTATCGGCTCAGAAAGAATCCGCCTTCCACGCTGTCCAGAGGCCCACAAGCTCACTCCTCCCCACGCCAGCCCGGCTCAGCTCTCGGCAGCACCCTCCCGAGAACGTCTGCTCCGTGCTGCCCAAGGCCTCACGGCCCCCAAGTCCCCCAACCCCAGAGCCTCAGAGCAGAAGTGGCAGGCTCTGATCCCCACGTTCCTTTCAGCCAGGAGGAAGTGGAGGCTCAGAGTGGGCAAGTGGGTGCTCGAAGGTCACACAGCAAGTCAGTGCCCACGCCAGGACGCTGGGCCCCACGCCCAAGGCCTTGTCCACTCAATTTCTTCAGGAACAGAGCTTTCCAGGTTAACACACCTGATGAGAAAAAGGAAGATGCTTTCACTTAAGAAAAAGAAAACTCCAAGTCCAAGCATAACCTAGGAATCGCTGAGGTTTATCTGAATTTTCAGCTTGTGCAGCCAGGGAAAGCTCGGGGAGGGCTTTTAACACTTACTTGTAAAACATAAAGTACCAAATCGCTTGGGTGCCCCAGTGCCAGCTGCCCCCGCCCCCTTCATCTGGGGACAGCTCTGTCTGATCAAAGAAGACAGTTTCTGAATAGGAAGCTGGCCTCGGAGCACGTGCCCATGTGTCCAGGCCCGTCCAGGTGTGCCATGGACTATATCAGATGGCCAGACAGACAGACACTCTCCAGCC
Source organism: Tursiops truncatus (assembly GCF_011762595.2). Lineage (NCBI taxonomy): Eukaryota > Metazoa > Chordata > Mammalia > Artiodactyla > Delphinidae > Tursiops > Tursiops truncatus. The sequence goes on from NC_047050.1 coordinate 74,747,668, forward strand.
CTCAGGGCCCCTCCCCCTCTCCCTCGCTGAGCTGCAGACCCTCTGGCTCCCTGACAACAAGCCCCTCCCACCTCGGGGCCTCGCTGGCTCCTCACTCAGCTGAGTGTGCTGGGCAGAGACACCTGGACTCTGCCTGGGTGGAAGCTGGGGCACCATCCCTCCAGAAGCCTTTCATTTTGGCCCCCAGTGGTTTCCTCACACAGTACCTGGTTCAAATCTTCCAGACCCCTCGGGATACTGTAAGGTCCAAAAATATAAACACTAAATGCCAGGTTAGTTGTTTAATCATGGCCTCTAGTGGGGAAGGCGGGCGGCAATAGTGTGTCCTGTTTACCATTCTATCCTGGAGCCTCGTACAAGACAAAGCACAGATATGGAGCACCTGTGGTATCTGCTGAAAAAGGATGGATGGGTGGGTGGATGGGTGGGTGGATGGATGGATGGATGGATAGATGGGTGGGTGATTGGACAGGTGAATGGATGGATGGATGGATAGATGGATGGATAGATGGGTCAGTGATTGGATACATGGATGGATGGATGGATGGATGGATGGATGAATGGATGGATAGATAGGTGGGTGATTGGATAGGTGAGTGATTGGATAGATGGATGGATGGATGGATGGATGGATAACTGTTTCAATGAAGAGATGGTTCATATGGACAAATGGGTGGATGGGTGGGTGCATGGTTGGGGGATGAATGGGGTGGTAGATAAACGGGTGGATAGGTGAATGCGTAAGAGGATGGTTCGTTGCAAATGGCCAGGTCAGTGGGTGGATGGGTGGACGCACGAGCAGATGGCACAGCTGGAAATAAAACTCTGGTGTGGCAGGATCTGAGTCCCCTGCTTTTTCAACCCTCCCCTCCTCCACTCCTTTTCTCTCAGACACTGCTCGGGGACAAGATGACAGTGACAAGTGATGGGGGCGAGGCTGCAGACCCATGTGGCCTCCAGTTGTCAGGAAGTCTGACAGCCCATCTCGCTGAGAGCCAGGCCCTCCTTCCCTTCCCCATCCCTCGCTCAGCCCTCACTTGGTGTCCAGGGGAGGAGAGGCAGAACTCTGCCACCTCTTGTAATCACAAGGAGCAAACAAAACAAAACACTCCTTCCCCGCTCGTTCCCAAAATAGCCGCTCTCGCCACCCAGACACGCTGGCTGGCTGGCTCTCCCTCATTCAAACCTGACTAGGCAGATTTTCTAGAGCCCTGAGCTGGGGATGGGGGAGGGAAGGGGCAGGAGAGGCTGGACTCCCACCAGGTCTAGAAGGGAAGCAGGAAGCTGACTGGTGTCAAGCCCTGTGCTGTGGTGTCACGACATGGAGAATCCCCAGTCCACCCTGCCAGGAAGGCACTGTGACCCCCATTTCTCATACAAGTAAACTGAGGCCCAGAGAAGGGAAGTAACTGCTCAAACTCGCATAAGCAGGTGTGGCTAACTCCACCAGCCTGCTTCCCCCACACCCTGAGCCTCCTCATCCAGGGGCTCTGCCCAAGAGTTGGAGGGGAGAAAGCAGATGTGGCAGGCCAACGCAGGGTAATCAGGGAGGGCTTCCTGGAGGAGAAGGCAGGATTCAGAAGAGGATTTCAACCTACAGCAAATGAAAGGCAGAGCAACACTGGGGGGACCTTGGGAAAGTTCCTGGAGCCCTGTTAGCCTCAGCTTCCTCATCTGTGTAATGGGAACAAGAACCCTTGTTCTTGTTCCCATTACACAGATGAGGGAGGTGGAGTGAGGTTCAAATCAGCTAAAGAGTTAGGGCCGCCCTCTGATGGGCACTGAGCCACATGGCTCGGTGGACATTCAGGTGACTCAGGGCCCCTCTGCTCCACTCTTCTCACAGGCACAGCGAGGGAGGTTCGGAGGGGCCAAGGTCAGGGGCCGCTGATGCCCCCAGGTGCAGGTGAATGAACCCCACTGGGGCTCTGACCTGAGCCGAGAGGCAGTTGTCAGCTCTCCCGGCCGCCAGCCTGGCCCTCAAGAGCGCAGGAAGCAAAGTGGGAGCAGCCTGAGAGGGGAGCTGGAAGTGGCTCGGCCCCAGGCCCTGACCTTCCAGCCTCCCCCAGTGCACACCTCCCTGCCACGCCTGCTGTCCAGAGGCAACAAGCACGTTCTCACCTCTGGGCCTCCGCCCACGCTGTTCCTCCTGGCCAAAGCGCCCTTCCCCGTTCTCCTTGGTATGCTCCCCCCACACCGACATCTCAGGTGGGACCACACTGACTTCTCCCTCACCATCTCAGGCCGGTTCTCCCCAAGGGGCTCCCAGCCCCGAGGAGCACACAGACAAGCAAACGGCCGGGTGCACGGAGCCTTGTCAGACGGCCTCTCCTCCAGGAAGCCTCCACCCTCCTTGCCCTCACCTTCCCGGAAACAGCTGATCACTTCCTCCTTTAAGCCAAACTTTGGCGGGGCTCAAACTCACACAATGTTCCATCTACTGCCGCAGAGACTTCCTGAATAATCATGATCCTTTCCCAGACCCGTCACTTCTCTTGGGCTCCACGCACTGGCCAGGTGCAGGCCACCGTCATCTCTCACCTGGACACAGGCCACAACCTCCTCACGGCCTCCCCATCCCTGGCACAAGGGACGGAACATCCAGCGGCCAGAGCGGTCCTCTCCAACACAAATCGGATCATGCCCTAGCCCTGCTCGGCCCCCCCAGTGCCAGGGCTCTACCCCACCCCGACCCACCCCTGCACAGTCTGTGCTTCCCCCTTCCAGCCCCATCTTCCTGCAGCCTTCCTGGCCTCAGGATCCATTCTAAACCCACCACTTTGCCCCTCCACACCACTGCAGGTGCTGTGTGCTCCAAGGAACAGCCGTCTCCATCCTGCTAGGTCCTCCCGACTAAGTCCTGCTGCTCCCCAGGGCTCAGCTCCAACGTCACCACCTCCAGGAAGCCTGCCCTTGTGTTCCCAGGGAAGCCAGGCTGCACTGAGCAGCAGAAAGGCAGGCACTGGTTTGAGCTAGGACTGAACTCAGGCATCCTGGTGCGCCTAACCTGCTGTGCGACCTCAGGCAGGTCGCTGAGCCTCTCTGAGTGTAATCCTCTTAGGAGTCTAACCAGGAAACGAGGACCCACTTGAAAAATGTAGAACAGAGGGAATTCCACCCGGTCATGGGGGTGACAAGAAAACTGAAGCAGCCCAGAGTGGGGACCAGAAGCTGCCACCAGGCTTGGGCTGTGAGAGCAGGCAGGCCAGCGTCAGGTCATTGGCCAGAGCAGGGGCCATGGCACTGTCCTCCAGTGGAGCCGCTGCCAGGGATGCGGGGGAAGGGAGGGTGCAGTGTGCACCCGCTCATCACCCTGCCGTTTGAACTTCTGCCGCCGCCTGCCCTGGGCTACAGTCCCCCAGACCAGAGCACAAGGGAGCCTGGGAATGAGCTCCCTGCCGTCCGCCACAGGAGGAGGGGGCAAGTGGGTCTGCGAGCACAGCCCTTCTCCCACCTGCCAAGCAGAGCTGACGGCATGGTCACGGCTAGCAAGGCCAAGGCCGTGTTCCAGGAGCTCTGCGTGACTTAGCTTCCGTCTCCCCACAGAGTCCCAGGCTCGTCAGGGCCCTGGACCAGCCCTCTAGGTTCCCGCTGACTCGGGCGCTGTCCGAGGTGCTGAGACCCCCAAGTTCAGAGGGTAACACAGCGTGGAGAGAACTAATGTTTTCTGGGGGGCTGTGGAGGGGGAGGTCCTGGAAAGCTCTCCGAGGGGACAAGATCAGAAGTGATTTGAAAGTAAAAATTAAAATACTGAGGCAGGGCAAGTTACCGAGGGAGGCATTCCCGGGGCGAGGAACAGCACGTGAAAAGACACTGGGGGCCCCGTGGGTACGAAATGAGTTCATAGGCCAGAAAGTGCTTGTGCCCCATGTGGATGGGGGCCCTGACTGTCATGGGGGACTGGCCCAAGGTCCCCCACCTCCTGGGGACACAGCTGCAGGCTAGGTTTTCCTTACTGGTCCCAGGGGTCCCCCTTCAAATTTCTGAAGCAAAGCTCATGCCTAGGATTGAGGGCACAGGCTGCGTTTCTCTCCTCTTTGCCCTCTGCCTCAGGCACATTGATTAAAAATGGAGAATGCTGCCCTGTCCTACCCTCTGGCACTGGGCCCCAAGCCCCTGGAAGCTCAGACCTGACCCCGGTGCCAGGTTCGAGGTACCCGCCTGCTGCCTATCCAACAGCAGTGGCTAAGTGATCAGCAAGGGGAGAGGGTGGGCTCCTTCCTTGGGGGCCTGGTTCTCAAAGGTTCCCCCTCCTCTTTTTATTATTATTCCCCTATTTCTTCTCAAGTTCTGGAGAGCTGGAATTTGAACCTGGGGGTGGGGTTCAAAACTGAGAGCCTGGGCAAATGACACAAACAGACAATTTCCTGAGGAAAGAAAACCCACAAATAACCACTCAACATAGGAAAAGATACTCAACCTCACGCTCAAGCTACACCAAGCTACCGTTTCCCACTAATAGGTTGCTCGTGGGCAGGCACAATAGTACAACCCCACGGAGGGGAATTTCTACCTCTACCAAGTTTACAAATGCATTTGCAATTCCACTTCTGCACATTTATCCTAAGGTACACCTGCATACGTATGCAATGATGTTGGTAAAAAGTTATTCATTCACGAGTTGTTTCCAGTCCTTTTCTATCAGGAATAGAACATCAATTAGTAGAGGCCTCACTGAATTCTGGTACATTCGCAAAATGGAATAGTATGCCTATGTCAAAAAAAAAAGAAAGAAAGAGGAAGTTATGTACTGGTGTGCAAAGATCTCTGGGATTTATTATTACGAAAAAGCAAGAGACAGAACAGTGATCGAGATGCTGCCTTTTGTGTAAGAAAGGGGGGATAATAATAGATATTTGTGTCTCCATCAGAAACACAAGATATTAATAAAAGTGATTCCTACTTTATTAGTAAGAACATGGAAAAACAGATGCAGATGGGATGAAAAGAACAGGATGGGAGTGAGTTACTTCGATGAACACCTTCGTACCGTGGCTTAATATCTGAACGATGGAAATGTATCAATGTTACCTGCTGGATCAAATAGCTGGTCAGAGTGGTTTTATTTATTTTTATGTGGCCCTGGGCGAGTAACACATTTCTGAAGGTGCTAGTGTTAGCAATAAAACTGAGCCTTAGCCTCTCTGTAATATTATTGTATGGATGAAACGTGAGAATCTCTAAAAGCACTTAGACCACCAAATCGCAGGTAGCAATCACTTGGTGATAACAACTGACAAGGAAGAATGGGGCTATTATGACCCAACTCCTCCATATAAAGCACAAGAATGACCGGGTAAAACCTACCTATTGGATGTATTTTTCATCCAGTTAACAGACGCTTATTGATTATCAATGATACACGCCGCTTGCCATTAAGGGGCTTAGCACGCGAGACAGTCGCTCACACCCAGGCTGTTCTGAGACTTTCTGTGTCTATGACCATCCCCATATTCCAGATGGAAAAACTAAGGCTTAGAGAGGTCAATCCACCTGCCTAAGGAGGTCTCAGAGCCAGTCAGTAAAAGGAGCCCAGTTCCCTCAGCTTCAAAACCCCCATTGCTGCCCCACTGCCGGGGGGGGGGGCATCCTCAGCCCCCAGCTCCCAACAAGCACCAGAACCTTCCATGCATCTTTGGTAGAAACGCAACGAAAATGCTCAGCTCCAAATAACTTTCCTGGGGCCCCAGTTAGAACGTGGCAGAGCCGGGGCTGAGGGCGGTGGATGACAGAGCCCCAACCATGCCCGGGCCTCCAGCCACACAGCAGGGACCACTCATGCCACAAACATGCCCTGAGCTCCTACTATGTGCCAGCCCTGTTCTAGCCACTGTGGACAGTGAGTTGGGGACAGCCTCTCTCCCACTGGAATGTGAGCTCCCTGAGGAGGGGAGGTGACCATTTAGTTTGTGAGACAGAGTGAGGCAGGGCCAGGGCACCGGTGATAACACAGGAGGGGTGTCAGGGCTAGGAGAGAGCGGGGCCAGGCAGCCAGGTGGGCTTTGAGCAGATCTCGGAGGACGGAGAGGTGTCCACGGGGGCAACCTCTCTGCTGGAGGAAGATGAAGTCCCAGGGAGCAGGGTGACCGAATTCCTGCTCTCCTCCTGCTTCCTGCAGGGAGTACAAGGCGGGGCAGGGGACCTAAGGCCTTGTGGTCCACTGTGAGGACTTGACTCAAACCTTCCAGAAGTTTCCATCTCCTTCCAAATGGAAGCTGGAACCATGCAATCAGACCCCGTCTTTAGCGGATCTCCCTCAGTCTAGCTGTGGTGTGGGGAATGGAAGGGCCAGCAGGGCAGCTGCAGGGTGAGGGGAGGCCAGGCTAGCATCAGTGGCCTGTCCAGGGTGTGGCCAAGGTGACAGGAGGAGGGCTGGATGCTGGGTCGCTTCTGCAGGTGGGCCACAAGCCTGGGTGTTGGGTTGAACGGAGCCGAGTTTTCTAGCCTGAACGACTGGAAGGAGGGAGGACCCAACACCCGGGCAAGGAGGGAGCTGCTGGAGGCACTGGGTGGGGCAATTATGAGGATGACTGCTAACAGCACTCCCATTTTGCAGATAAGGAAACCGAGGCACACAGAGGTTAGACTTGCCCTTTGCAGAACCAGGGCTCAGCAGCAGTCCCCCCACCAGGCTGCTGCCTCAGCACGCAGGCCTGGCGGGCGCCCCCAGACGTAGGCACAGCCGCTTTCCTTCATGGGGAAACTGAGGCTCAGAGTGGTGATAGGCCAGCTCCCCAGGTCTTCCTTGGGACTGAGGCCTGGGCCCCACCGCCCAGGCAGGCTGAGCCCACAGACTCCAGACCTCTGGGAGCCCCCCACCACCACCCTGCTTCCCCGTTGCCATGACAATCACCTTATAATTCCTCACTGCCCAAGTGGCAGGGTGGACACAGCGTCTGGAGTATCCCAGCTGAGGCTACCAGGGCCTCAGCTGGGATACTTCGCCAGTATCCTTTGCCCTCCTCCAGCGCCGGCCCAGGGCCTGCCGTGCTCTGAGCCCCCTCTCTCCCCACTGCTGGGGCTCTGGACCACGGAGCTGTCCCACTCCCTGTGGGCCTGTCTGGTGTCCTCCTTTCTTCGGGCCGGCCCGGGGCCTCCCCCAGTCCCTTGGCTCCTGAGTTCCCACTGCGGGCAGGAAGGGGTGAGTGGGGAGGCTGGTGGTCCCCCCTCCCAGCCCAGGGCTCAGCAAGTGAAGCCAGGAGGAGGACTCGGAGGGGACAGAGGCACAGGTGTGGCCGAGTGACACAGGCACGCGGTCAGGGATGGCCTTACCCTGAGTCTCCAACCAAGGCAGGCCCAGGGGGCTGTGTGCACACGTCTGGCCTAGGGCCTCGGCCAGTGCCCCCCACCCACCCCAAGCCCTGCTCACCCGGCTGCTCCTGGCCTTGAGGAAGGGTCAAGCTCGGGTGGCCGTAACTGGGCACCATCGTTCCAGTGACTCAATATCTCACGAGGGCCTGCGCTGAGCCGGACACGGTGGGCACGGACTCGCTGGCGCAGTGGGAGGAGAGGGGGCCAGGGGACCAACCGCAGGCCGGGACTGGACCGCAGGGACGGGGCGCCATGGCAATAGGCTGGGAGCCAGCATGGGTGGGGTGACCCCTCGGTGTGAGGAGTTGAAAAGGAAGCTCCCCTGCCCCCAGCTTCTCACCAGGCTGGCCCCGCCTCCCCACGCCCAGGGGTCTTCGGCAGTTCTACCTGAGGGGTTTGGAGGATGTCTCCTTCCCAAAACAAGGATGGGCAGACCCCAGTACCAGCACAGTTCTACACAAAGTACTCAGGCGGACGCAAACTATTATATAGAGAATAGATGAACAACAAGGTCCTACTGTATAGCGCAGGGAACTATAGTCAATATCCCGGGATAAACCATAACGGAAAAGAATATGAAAAAGAATATATATATGTATAACTGAATCACTTTGCTGAACAGCAGGAATTAACACAACACTGGAAGTCAACTACACGTCAATAAAATTTAAAAAACAACAACAACCAAGTAATCAGGATGACGTCTGCTCTGTGTATCGGCTTCTTACGGCGGCTGTAACGATTGCCACAAACGTGGTGGCTTAAAACAGCACAAATGTACTTGTTTGCAGTTTGCGAGGTCAGATGCTGAACAGCGTCTCGTTAGACTAAAGCCAAGGCGCCAGCAGGACTGCACTCCTTCTGGAGGCTGTCGGAGGCCACGGCCGCTTCCTCCACTTTCCAAGCCTCTTCCCACCTCTCCCTCTCTCACCTCTGCTCGCATCACGACGTGCCGTCTGTGACTCTGGGCCTCTGTCTCGCTCTTTCAAGGACCCTGTGATTCCACCGGGCCCTGGACAATCAGGACACTCTCCCATCTCAGGGTCAGCTGGCTAGCAACCTCGGCCCCACCTGCTGCCTTAATTCTCCCTGCCGTGCGAGGGAACATATTCACAGGTGTGTGGACGTTTCTGGGAGAGGGGCACATTCTGCAACTGCCAGGTGCCCACCCCGCCTGGAACAGTTCACAGGAGGTCCCCCGGAGCTTGGATCCTTCCCCCCACCCCTCCCCTAACAACCTGCCCTTTTGTGACATGGGACGAGGAGGTGCAAAGGGGGGCGAGGGGCACTACCCCAAGATGGACTGCAGAACAACCGAGGCAGGAGGACCCCCAGCCCACCATCCAGACCAGGCTTCTCGAACCTGAACGTGCACAGTCCCCTGGCGGGGAGGGGGATGGGGGTCTCATCAGAAGGCAGCCTTGGATGCCGAAGGTCTGGTTGAGACTCCCCTGTCCGCCCAGCTGCCAGTGAGACCAGCGCTGCCGGCCCCAGACGACACCGAGCGCGGCCAAGTGGGAGGATTTCGGCTCTACCCCACGTCATCGGAGCTGGGCTCGTCAGTGCCCACGTTCTACTCCATCACCACCACACCTGGGACGCACTAAGCGGTCGTAACCCGAAGCTGAATCTTGCAAGGGAAGAACCGGGGACCCACCTGGGATCTGATCCCAGCTACCTGGCTACCAGCCGTGCACCGTGTGGCAGTTAGGCCTCCCTAGTCTAGAGCAGAGAAAACTGGGGGCCGATACAGTAACTAATAGGAACAGAGGTGCAAATCCTGCTTTTACCAAGTACTGCCTGCGGGACCCGAGGCAAGGTCCTAATAACCCTGAGCCTTGGTTTCCCTACGTGTAAAATGGGAATAAACCCTGCTGTGCAGGGTGGTTAAAACAATATGCAATGGTACCTTAAGCCCTGCTGCCTGCCCTTTCTATGAAGTGCAAAATAAACACATACACGTGAGCACCTACCTCTTGGGTGTGAGCAGGTTTGAACGGGTCAGCTCCTCGCTGGCAACCGCTACAAGCTGGATCGTCCCATTTTACAGATGAGGAAACTGATGCAAGGGAGGCCCCATTCACCAGCCAGCTCTGGAGGCCGACGCGCGGCACAGCCGGCCCTTGAACCCGGCAGCCGGCCCGAGTCTGTGCTCTGAGCCACAGCAGCACTGCATACAGCAGGTGCTCACAAGGCTCCACAGAAAAGCCCAGATGCCCATCAGACTGTATCTGATGACTGAAAGCCCACCACCTCTTCACCAACATGCAGCGTGGTTTTTATTTCTTCCCACTTAGGTCTCCTCCACCTGTTTTTCGACCTTCAGCCACGTGCCTCCTTGGGCATTGACGCCCGTGGCCTTGCCCTGGCCTGGAGGGCTGGGTCTCGCCCTTGAGCAAAGCCCCCCCGCCCACCTCCATCCACGGCAGCATCACTGTGGCTGCATCTGAGGCTGGCGCAACCCCCCCCCCCGCCCCAGCCCAGCACCCGACGGCTCGATGGTCGAGGGCCCAGTGGGGACGCGTGGCCTGGCTCAGGCCAAGGCCGCACAGCCGCAGAGGCGCCTGAGTGAGATGGGAGTCAGGCCCCAGGCCTACGTTGCACAAGCAGCCCTGCGACGTGAGAGAGAACACAGCACACACCCGGCACGCATGGTTCCCGCACTGCTGATGCGGAGACCGAGGACTTTCAGACACGATGAATCTACAGCAGAGGGGGAAGCACCCACCGACGGAACACCCACCTCCAAACCTTAAAACACCTCTAGGCAGCCTGTCCACACCAGTTAAAACACCTCTAGGCAGCCTGTCCACACCAGCAACACGCCACAGCTCCTGAAAGGTCTCCAACGGGTCAGGCGAGAGGCGAGGAGACACGGCTGGGGTCCAGCTGTGCAGCCTCTCACTAGGACTCGGCTCTCCGTCCTACACGGGGTGAGTCAGAGGCCAGAGGTGGGGGAGGAGCCCAGCCAAGGGCGATGGAAGCTCCCAGAACGAGGGCCACACTGTACCCCATGTGGGACATGTGTTCTCTCTCTGAATTCTGGCCAGGACCCCAGAGGCCGGGGCCCCCGTACACACCCCACGACTGGGAAAAGCCGAGGCCTCCGAGGCCAAGGGCTCGTCCAAGGTTCTGTGCTAAGCGTTCAGGGCAGCCTGACTCCAAAGCCAAGCCCAGGACCTTGGAGAGAGCTGCTCCCTTCGGACGCCGCCCCTGAAGAGTGTCCACTGACTTAAAAAAATAAACGAATAAAGGTTCCATCTTTAGGATGTCTTCCCAGTTCGGCTGGGGTCTCCGTGGGCATCTGGAAGGGGAGAGGGGCCGGGCGGGGAGAGGCCCGGCTCAGCAGAGCCTGTACCAGAGACCCACAGACAATGGCGGCGGATGGAGAACCCATTTCGCGGTTGCGACCCTCATCTTTTCCTGATCATGGAAAAGAAATGAAGAGAGAGAAGAGATGAGAGGGGCAGGGAGAGGAGGGCGGAGACGAGGAGGGAAGGAAGAGAGAAACAGGTCCAGGGGCGCCCAGCGCGGCTTGGGTGGCACCATCCTCCTTGCTTCACGGAACTGTCAGTTTTCCAGGAGAGAGGGGGGCGGGCGGACAGGTGCTGGGGCACGGGGTAAAACGTGTCCCTCACCCCTCTCAGCCTGCTGTCTCGCGAGCCACCGGCTGCCCGTCCATTCCCTGCAGGCAACACCGAGGACACACAGAGGGTCCTGCCCACAAGGCCCCCGGCCAGGGGTGGCCGAGACCAGCCAGCACTCAGACCCTGGCTCTCCCCACGCCGGCCCGGACCTGCGGATAAATCAAAGAGGCCCGGGCTTCCCTGGCGGCGCAGTGGTTGAGAGTCCGCCTGCCGATGCAGGGGACGCGGGTTCGTGCCCCGGTCCGGGAAGATCCCACATGCCGCGGAGCGGCTGGGCCCGTGAGCCATGGCCACTGAGCCTGCGCGTCCGGAGCCTGTGCTCCGCAACGGGAAAGGCCACGACAGTGAGAGGCCCGCGTACCGCAAAAAAATAAAAACAAAGAGGCCCCGCGGGGCCGGCAGCCCTCCTGCCCATCACGTCCCCCCACCCATGCCTGCGCCAGGCTGATGGACGACACACACCCGCTGGACAATGCGCCAGCCGAGGCGGTCCCATTGCCAACCCGCGGCAGCCGCCTGGGCCACCAGGTTCCTCCTCAGGAGCCTGGGCTGGGGTCGGGGGCGTGGGGACAGCGCCACCTCTGGATCACGCGGGGCGGCAGGTGGCGCCGGGCGGGAGTCGATGGCCATGGGGCCCTGAGCACGATCCTAACGTAACCTCTCCGGCTCCACAGCCCCGAAGGGAGCCAGGAGGCCCAGAGAGCTCTGGAGGTGTCGCCCAGGGAGACAACGCGACCACATTCAGCCTGCGCCCCGCCTGCGTGGATCCCGAGACACTGGCTCCGCTCCGGAACCTCCATTAAAAGGATTTTCCACCAAGGCCCAGGCGACCTGTGAGCAGCTGTTCAGGGAAACCACTCCCTTGGGGACGCTTCACGGCCCTCCCCGCTCATCCCCCTGCCCGGAGCCAACGCAAGCGCCTCCTCCATCGCCCTCAACGTCCCTCTGCATCTCTGCCTGCAGCCCTCCTGGTGGCCTCCCTGGCGCCGTAACCTGAGCGGGACAAGAATTCAGCCCAGGTCCCAGGAGCGGCAGCACGTGGACCGACCGAGGCAGGCGACGCGGGCCCGGGTCCCTGGCCTCCGCCCAGCATCACCCCGAAGCTGCCTACACCCCTTCCCCAAGGCAGGGCTGCGACTGGCATCAACTGAAAACAGTTCTGGCCCCCAAAATCACAGCTGAACTGCCTTCTCAGGCACAAGAACGTCCACTGGTGCCCAGAGCCCCCTTCCTGGGTTCTGGGCAAGGTAGGACCCAAAGACAGGCTCACAGGGGGGCAGGATCACGTGAAGGGCCGCCAGCCACCGGCTGGGGAGGCCGAGGGAGCGTGGGAGCCACGAAGCCCTGCCGCCTGCAAGGCACATCCCACCTGCCTCGACGCCCTTCCCCTCTTCGGGAATCGCTAGGCTAACGGATGAAGCCTTTGTCAGGACAACCCCCAGCCCACTATTCCCACCCGAAGGGGGGCTGCTCAGAGACCCCAGACACACCACATCCCTCAGTCTGACACCTCTGACCCACCATGCCGGAACTTTTTTTTAGCAATTACGCCAATCACTCACCTGGACCCCATTTCCTCTCCTCCCTAAACGACCTGCAGGAGACTCAAGGGGCCCTGAAAGTGGCAAAGGAGGGCACTGGCTCCCCCGCCCCGTTCATGCCCACCCGCACTCTGTCATCCGTACAAAACCCTGTCCCTTTGTAAAATCAGTCCCCAAAACCACGGGCCCCAGAGAGTGAAGTGATTCACTCCCAGGTAGGTCCTGCTGACGTGTGCGGCTCCCCTGTGACCTCGCCCTGCCCAGGGATGGAGAGAATGAAGACCCAGATGCCACCCGGCCAGAGGCACCATCCACGCATTTCCTTAGAAAGGCCAGCGCCCGACACCACGAGGGACCCGGTACCATGAGATTTCACCTAAAGGAAGATCCAGAGAGGTGAACTGCGTTATCCCCGTTGCAAAGATGAGAAGCCCGAGGCTCTCGGTCACGTGCATAATTGCCGTGTAAGCAAGGAGGGCTTAGCAACTCTGGGGGAGGGGGAGGGGTGTCCCGCACAGTGCAGAGCCCCATATGTCAGCCGCCGTCCACGCCCTCCAGCAAGGACCCCCCCAGCACGGGCTCCACCTTCACAACCCAGGCAGCTCTTGTGAGGATGGAGCAGAGTGGGTTGTAGATGACGACACTGCAATTGTCCTGACAGGACTGCATCCTAAGGGGACAACTGGACAAGTGTACAAAGGACTGTGAACAAGACAGTCAACACAGCGTTCCTTATAACAGCAAAACTTGATCTGAATCTCCAACACCGGAGAGCAGTTCATTATGACTTATTACGATTCCACCGCACAGATGGACCATGAAAGCAGGGCTAGAGATGTCCACGATTATACTTATGTCCATGAGAGTAGGTTCTGGATATACTAAATGGCAAACACCAAAGGTCCAGGAAAGTCAGTGTAGTACAATCCTGTTTCTTGCAAAATAAATAAGAATAAGAATAAGAACGGGAACAGATGCTGGCTGCATACATATTTGAAAAGTGTGGACCAATACACTAGAAACCGTAGATTCAGCAGGTGGGAAATCAGACCTTTTTCCTCACCTGTACTTTCTAACGTTGCTTTACAATGACCATGTATTGCTGACCTGATTATAATGTTTTGCTTTTTAAAGTTAGAAACACCCGCAACAGGACACGTTTGGGCGGCCTGACCTCCCACTGAGAATCTCCCCAGCTCCAGGATTGGATGATGGCCCCGGGGACGTCCCCATCACCGAGCAGGGGCTCTGTGGCCGCATCATCTTGAGCCCGGCCCCCGCCCAGCCACGTGGAGCCGGCGTGCGAGCATCCCCTGCTCATCCCGTGGGCTTCCTTCCTGGACCCACGTTTGCTTTCATCACAACATCACTAAGAGATCTGATAAGAGCAGCAGCTGGCCCGCACGCGTGCAGGCAGGTCACCTGCCAGGCCCCTCCTGGGACCAGAGGCAGCAAAGAGAGCCCACGTGCAGAGGATGTCTGGGATCCAGGTGGCCTGACCCCAAAGACAGGCTGTCCACGGTCAGCACGTCCCTCCCTCCCCTTCCTGGCTCATCCCTCCTAGGGGTCACCCTCCCGGACCCCCTCTGGCCGACGTCCTCAGGTCTTTGCTCTGTAGCCCCAGCGGCAGGACCCCGAAGCCGGCCCAGGGGAGGTGACAGGCCGCCAGAAGCTCCTGCAGGCAAGAGGCCTGGCCAGCATGGAGCCCCTTCCTGAGGCCTCTCGCTTCATCCATTCTCTTATTCACAAGTATTTATTCACGGTTCCCTTGTGCTAGGCACACCGCGGGGATGGCGGGAGGGGCACAGCCCCCGGCTTTCCCCTTGGGGCCCGCAGCCCAGCAGGAGAGGCAGACGTTGAGTGAATACACTCTCCGCTCACAGTTCAAGCTCTGATGCATGATGAATGCCATGCAGGGGAGGCCGGGGGCCCCGGGAGCCAACAGTGGGCGAGACCCCGCATCAGGCCAGGCCGCAGCTGACGCTTCTGCCCTCCTCCCAGCCGCTCATCACAGTACCGGCCACAGCCAGTCCCTCACCCCCAGCCGGGCTCCCATCGAATTCCCAGAGCCCGGGGATGACTCCCTCCTGGGTTCCTCATCTGTCCCACACGGCACGGGCCCCGCCCACTGATGCCCCGGCTGGCCAGAGGCTGGGGGAGGGACGCCACGTCGCGTCCTCTGAAGGGGGTCCTCGCAAGGCCCCTGCCCCACTGTTACTAATTGCTCAGACCGTGCTCTGGGCAATGCCACAGCCAGAAACAAACCCGGCCCAACCTACTGGCCAGTCAAAACCCGCTCACTTGGGAAAAACATAGAAAAACCAACAGCCAACACCAGGCGGTAATAAAAATCATGCTACAAAATGGTCTCAAAATAGATCCCAATACACAATTCCCATGGCAACTGCCCCACGCCTGAGGGCTGCCTCCGGAGGAGTATGGACATGGGGCAGGTGGGCTCAGGCGCTCCGGGACACGGCACACCTCGGGGGCCGAGGGCCCGGCCCCCTTTCCAGTCCTGTGTCTTCTCCAGTGACAGGGTGAGTTAGGAGCTTGGGGCTCCAGCAACAGCCTAGAACGTGTGGACTGGGACGGGCCACAGGAGAAGCTGCCCAAGCCTGCAGGACCTTCACAGCTCCTCCCTGAGCCCAGGTCCCCAGCACCACCTCCCACGAGGCAAGGTGCCAGGCCCCACAGGGTGGGAGAGGTGGGCAGCGGCCAGTCCAGCCGGGCGACACGACAGGAGGGAGAAATGAACAAACAGGCATGGGTCCAGCCACAGAGTCCCCGCCTCAGCCCCTGCAGAATGGAGTGTGGGCCCAGAGAGTGACAGCGAGGAAGCCCTGGGTCCTCGGCTTCAGGACCTAAACCCCCTGAACGGCCAAACCAACACCCAGGAGACACGAGCCCAAAGCCTTGCCTGAAAGAGGCAGCAAGGCGATCAGCGGTTGCTTCGAGCTGGTGGAAGGGGGACGGGGTGATGGTTAAAGGGCACAGGGTTTCTTTTTGAGGCGATGAATGGCTCTAAAAGTGACCGTGAACAGTTGCACAATCTGTAAATATGCTGAAAACCATGGAGTTGTACACCTTGAATGAGGAAATTGTACCGTCTATGAACTGTATATCTCAATAAAGCTGCTACAAAGAAGAAAGGAAACCCCGCCAGACCTGTGCCAGCATCAGGAGGGGCACCTTAGCAGGACCTGGCCGATGCCAGGGAGCAGCGGGGACACCAAACATTCCACCGATCACCTCGACAGTCAATGTCTCACTTGACAGCCCTGATAATCTGACCTGCTAAACGCCAGTAGCCCACTTTTCAGGTGGGGACAGTGGGGTTACGAGAGGTTCCGGAGCTCACCAGGGCCGCAGAGCTGGCAAACACAGGCTGGAGAGAGAACTCGTGGAGACGAGCGAAAAGACAGCCGTCCATGTTTGAGACAGTGGGCTAAACACCTCTGCAGGTTGTGAAGATACCACCCAGGAGGCGGCCCAGCCTCCCATTTCCTTCTGTGGTGGTGGGACCTCAGGGTCCCACAGAGAGAAGAGAACCCATTCCAGCATGACACTGAGTGCACAGCCCACCCAGTGCTCCAGCTTCCTCCAAGGCTGGATTTGGGGCGCCCTCCTCCCAAAGCTGGGCCCCACTGCTCCAGCCCAAGGCAGCTCTGCCCTCCCTGCCGCCTCAGCCGTCTGGGCTGTCTTTGGATCCTTCCAGCTCTAGACCACTGTGCCCACCAGGGAGACAAAACCCCAAGCTTGTTTCCCACAGCCCGTTTGGGGTGTGTTATGTGCTGAATGTTTGTGTCTCCCCAATGTCCATATGTTGAAACCCTAGCACCCAAAGCAATGGTATTTGGAGGTGGGGCCTTTGGGAGGTAACTGATTATAGATGGGGTCATGGGGGTGGAGCCCCATGATGGGATTCACGTCCTTATAGGAAGAGGAAGGGACCAGAGCTCTCTCTCCAACACAGAAGGATACAGCGGGGAGGCGGCCATCTGCAAAGCAGGAAGGAGGCCCTCACCCAACCAGGCTGGCACCTTGATCTGACTTCCCAGCCTCCAGAGCTGTGAGAAATAAATTTCTGTTGTTTAAGCCACCCAGCTTGAGGCATTTTGTCATGGTCACTGAGCTGACCAAGACAGGCTGCCAGGGCCAGGTGGACAGACAGCAGTGCCCCCAGTTCTATGTCTGTGAGGCAAGGGACACGGCGCTCCCATTTCCCGGATGAGAAGGCTGATGTTTTTTCTCATACAAAGCACACAGCTGTGGAGCAGGGAGCCAGGACTCGAACCCAGGACCTCATGCCCCAGCGCCCAGCTCTGCCCAGAAACCTGTGCCACCCCCCCCCACCCGGCCAGACGGCCTCCCTCCCCCACTTCTGCTCTGCTTGAGGCCCTCCTCCTTCGCCGACATGTTTATGGGAATAACGACACTGTGACGGGACGCGTGCGGTCAGGGTCACAAGAGCTCAGACACCCGGTGGCCCTGAGGCCAAGCAGCAGATGGGGATTCAGCACAGGGCGGGGCCTTCAGAGGCCCCTGTGCACGGAACGCGCTTCCCTGAAAGCCACACCAAGGGCCATGTCCCCTGGCATGTCAACCCAGAGACGCGCTCTTCCTCCCTCCAGAGGCTTCCCCACGCTGGGTGCTCGTGTGCACTCCTGGCCCGGTGACACAGATGCCGTGTGGAGCACCAGAAATGGCACTGGCCACGGAGTCAGACACACTGGGATTCAAATCCTGGCTCCACGCTATTTGTCTGAGTGAGCTATAGGAAAATTACTTCATCTCCCGGAGCCCTGGGTGTCCACCAGCCCCAAAGGGAGCAGAGGTGGAAGGACTGAATGAGGTAATAATGTTCACGGCGGGGCCTGCTCGGGGCACGGGCACTGCCTCAACTGGAAACGAACACCAAAACCCTCAGGGACTGGGGGATGAGGGGAGACATCCCATGATCCCGTGCACGCCTTTCCACGCACCCCATCCCCTGGGCTTCCTGTCTCCCCCAAATGTGCTGGTCTCTCTCAGCCCTCACCCAAGCTGCCCCCCTGCCTGGAGGGCCTGTCTCCCCTCCCTACTCCCAGGCATCTTCCACGGCCCGGGCCAGCCTCAGCTTCTCCCGGAAGCCTCTTGGGACAGACCCGCTGGGGCTCGCCAAAGCTGGCAAACCTCACACACTTCCTCCCGCACACAGCTGGACTACATCTCCCAGACTTCTTTGCAGCTAGGCAGGATCACATGACTGTGTGCTGGCCAGTGGGATGTGGGCAGGCATGAAACACACCAATTCCAGCCCTGTCTCTGCACACACCTCCAAGCTCTCTTTCCCCACTGGCTAGTTGAACGGAGAGCACTCCAAGGACCTAGAAGAAGGCACAGCCACAAGATGGAAGAAGCCTGGGGCCCTGAGTGACCTGGTGGAGCAGAGTCTCTAACCTGCATTAACTTGAGCAAAAGAAACTTGTACTGTGCTAAGTCACTGGGACCTGGGGGTGTCTGTTACAGCAGTCAGCCTATGCTGACGAATACACAGCCCCAACTCCTCTCCAACAACAAACATGTCCAGTCGTGGCTCCCTCCTCAAGCCCCCTCCTGGCCCTCGGTCCTCTGCACCACCACTAGCCAGGCTCTTGTCTGTCTCCCACGCTGGTCTATGACCAAGGTACAACCTGTCACTTCCTCATTTCCATTTCCCTAGCTGGGGCTGGTGCAGAGTGGGCAATCATAACTTTTGCCTGATGAAGACACCAGAATTCCTCAGAATAGGACCACCTGGAAAATAAGAAGTTTGTTCCCAGAGGGCCTTCCAGCTTAGCCTGTGCCTGATTCTCCAAGTGTGAGCAATGACTGTGGATCAGCCTCGTGTAGGCACCGTCCTAAGCTCTTCCCAAGTACATGCTCACTTTACCCTTCCCAAAACCGAGGTAAGTCACTTGTCCACGGCCCATGGCAGGCAGGTTGCAAGAACTGGATAAAAGCCAGGCCGTGGGGCCCCGGAATGTACATGCTTCCCCCAGACGCAGGCCAGCATTGTGTTTGTCCCCCCTCCGGCCCCACCTCCTGCTGAGGACACAGATCCAGGCCATGACAGTCTGGCCTGAGGGTCAATCGTCCCCAGGGCCGCCCTCGTGAGCTGCTCACGCTCAGATCAGCTGAGTGCAAATTCCAGGCACTCAGGGCAAAGGAGTCAAGAGGGACAGACACTGTCCCCCAGCTGAGCGGAAGTGAGGCATCAGAGAGGGACAGTGGCCCGCGAGAGTGGGCCTCCCTGCCCAGGAGCCTACTTGGGCTTGAGAAAGAGGAACCTATCCCAGGGGCCCGGAGACCAAAGGGAACCAGAAGGGACACTGCACTCCACACATGAGGTGCCTCACAGACACCACCATCCCTTGCGAGGTGGGCACACATGTCACTAGCACTTCTCACCAACACAGGGAGGCCACGTTGCTGAAACACCGCCATTCTCCCCACCAGCTGGGACACAGCCACTCCCTGACTTGCCATCCTGTACTCCACTGCCCCATCCCTCACATCTACCAGCTGAAGGCTGATGCTGGGCAGCGGGCCCTGCAGCAGCTGTGCCGGGTGTCAGATGCTTTCCCTGTCGCCTCTGGGTGTGCGAACCCCATGTGGCAGATGGGGAGACCGAGGCCGAGACACTGAGTCACGCCGGGGAGGAGGGACAGCGCTGGGCTCACGAGCAGGCCTGCCTAACCCCAGGGCCTGTGGCTCTGTGCACAGCACTTGTCCTGCAGGCTACTCTGACCCCGAATGCCAAGAAGTGTTCGTCACCCAGCCCGCCTGGCCTGCTGGTTTGTTCAAACCCCAAGAGACAGCTCGGGGTCAAGAGAGAACATAATTCCTCTGAACACTGAGCACTCAGCAAAGGGGGAAACGTGGGTCGCAACCACTGACAAGAAGAGAAACAAGCGGGATGCTCCGAAGTCCAGCGCATTACCTGGCGCCCCAGCCCGAAGGCCCAGCGCCCTGGCCAGCCCAGGGCCGCCCAGCTGCCCCCCTGCTTGGCCTGGAGCCTCCTGGACTCGAGCGCCCAACCTTCCTCCCCAGGCTCTGCAGGGCTGCAACAACTCCTGGGAAGTTCTGGAAGCGGGATTCCGCCCAAATGTGGGCCCCCCTCTTTCAGGTGGAAGGATTTCACAGGGTCGCGGAGAGGCCTCTCCTGGCAGGTATGCCTCTCGGGCCTCCCCTCTTGGATTCAGAATTTGAACCCACCTCCCCTCTGTGGGCTGAGAGCGCCGAGGTCTCTGTCCCTCTGGAACCACCGCCCCGTGTTCACCCGGGCTCTCCGGACACCCCCTCCACGTCACTTCAAAGTGCGTCTGGATCTTAGTCTGCAGCCAGCTTGGCCCTTCCACAGGGGCCTCCAGCTCTGCTGGGATGAGGCTCCGGGGAGCAGGGTCCTCACATACCTGGGACGTCCTCTGGTGTCCACAAGGGCGTCCGAGCCCGCTGTTGGGAAGGTCACTGGTTCAGCTGCACGGCCACTTCCAACGCCACACAGACACTATTCCCTTTGGGAGTCTGGGGCCTGCTGGCTTGGGGGCTTCGTGGCCAGGCTGAGGGCCATCACTGGGCCTTTAGGGACATATGGGCTCCCGTTCGGGACCCAGGGCCTTGCTCTAAGATGCAGCAATGAACAGCCTCTCCCCAGGCATTAAGTGGGCAAGAAAGCTGAACCCTCCCTCACGGGGCATGGCCACACCCCGCGTTACATTCACACAGAGGCAGAGACGCGGCAGCTACTGCAGAGGCCCGGGTCCACACTGACCTGAACGACTACCCCTGACGCATTTGCAAGTTTCTTCTTTTTAAGCCCATTTCAGAGTAGTAAGCGTTCAATTTGCACGTGGGTTGGCCACTCCATACCGTACCCCCTTTCTCCTCATTGAGAGAACCCCAGTTTTACTTGGAACAGCCATGGGTCCAGCTAGAAACACCAGGGGTGGGCACGGGCCCCTGATCTGCCCAGTGACAGCGGAAGCGCCTGCCGACAGGGCTCTGGGGGAGCCCGTGTCCCCGATACACAAGGGCAGCCCCAACAGACATCCGCTTTCACTCCTCCCCTTACTCCTACCAAGGAGGCAGGATAAAAGCTGCTCGCTAAGATGGGGGGCACAGGGGGCCAGAGGGCCTGGGTCGTGATGACTTCCCCAAGGAGCTAGTCTGTTGACACCCAAACTTCCTGTTCTAGGGAAAATCCCAAACTGGTTAAGCTGCTGTGGTCAGATTTTTTTTTTTTTTTTTTTTGCGGTACGCGGGCCTCTCACTGCTGTGGCCTCTCCCGTTGCGGAGCACAGGCTCCGGACGCACAGGCTCAGCAGCCATGGCTCACGGGCCCAGCCGCTCCGCGGCATGTGGGATCTTCCCGGACCGGGGCACGAACCCGCGGACTCTCAACCACTGCGCCACCAGGGAAGCCCTGTGGTCAGATTTTTACAAGAAGTCAACCCATTCCTCACTGACACAGGTAGCAATCATTCAACCCAGGATCTCTGGGTACACACATGCCTGGATAAGACTGAGGGACTGTCAGCAGGAACCAGCCAAAGTCACCAAGAGCTCACCACGCACCAGCCTTTTCTCCATTAGTCCTCACACTGGCGGTCCCATTTTACAGATGCGAAAACTGCTCAGAGAGGTCACTGAACTCGCCCAAGGTCACACAGCCTGTGAGGGTACAGGTCAGGATCTGAACCCAGGTCTTTTCCGAGACGCCCAGTTTCCTCCTTCACAGAAGGGGAGGTTGAAGCCAGAGCCGGGAAGGAGCTCCACACCTGGGGGCAGAGCAGGACTCTGGGCGGACTCACTCGTTAACAAGCAAGCACTGAGTTAGGATATGGGGACAAGGATGAAACAAGGACAGAGGCCGCAGCCCCACCACCTTCCCACCTCCGCTCTGGCCCTGGAACCCACACTTCGCCCGCAGCCGGAGGCTCAGCCTCGCTTTGAGCCATGTCACAGCTGTTATTATTCACCAAGTGATGCACTGATCCCCGTGGGGTGAGCCTGGGGCACATGGCCTGGGGGCCCGCAGCTCCTGGGTCCTGTCCTCCGAGCACCTGGGCCCACCCATGCCTGCGGGGACTTGGGGAGTCATGCCCGAGGCCAGCAGGAGCTGGCAGAGACTCTTCCGGCTGGCACAGCCTCTGCCCAGGGCCAGTCAAGTGCAGGCTCCTGACCTGGCCTGGGCCAGCAGCGGCAGAGGTGGAGGGACCGGAAGTTCCAGTGCCCAATCCTGCAGGGGTGTCACAGGGGGCAGGGCAGGTCCCAGCTTCAGGAAGGAGCCTTCCCCTTCAGCTGCCCACCCTGACCTCCTGCTTCACTGGCCTCAGGAATCAGCAAGGGCCTCGTCCAGGGCCTGCAATGGCAGCTCCTGAGGCCAGCTGGGCCCTGCATACCTCCAAGGGGCTAGAGTTGGACAGCACTGAGGGCCACCTCGGGGACAGTCCTCGGGCTGGGGGAGGGGCAGAAGGGAGGGATCCTCCCCATGGAGGAAGCTGCCCTCCTGCCACTTCAGCATCTCAGGTCTGCCTCCCCCTTCCCTGAGGCCACCACCCTACCCAGAGCCTCCCTCTGCACCCAGAAGGCATGAAGGCTGCAGCCCACCGCTCCCCCCCTCCCCTCCACACCCTGCAGCCCACCCTTCCCCTGCAGCCAGAGGTCCTTCTCAAGTGCACCTTGCAACCCCTTGCACTCAAGTGCATGCAGTGGTTTATTTAGCCGAGGTAGTGTCTGGAAGTTAGTTAGGTGATCTCTCACTGTGTGCCGGGCTTGGCACTTGTACTGTCTCTCTGAATCTACACACAGCCCTTTGAGGTTGACACTCACGACCCCTACTCTGGAGTTGAGAAAACGAGGGCACAGAGAGGTTAAGTAACGTGGGCAAGAAAGCCACACACTAGCAAATGGCTAGGCCAGGATTTGAGCCCCACTGGCCCAATTCTCCAATTCCAGAGCTCTGCCACCTCCCTCAACTCTCCCAGGTCTCACGCATCCAGCCCAGGGCACTCGCTCTGGCCTCATCCCCAGCCTTCTTTCAGTCCCTCTCCTGCCACAGGGCCTTTGCACATGCCACGCGGGTCCCTTGTCCTGGGCAAGTAACTTCTCCCTACGTCAAGTCTCAGTTTAAATGGCACTACCGGGGGACGCTGTCCCTGACCCCCTAATCGGAGTTTAGTCGCCAGCATTCACTCTCATAGCGCCCACTTCTTGCCCTTCACAGCACATCCCACGACTTGGAGCTTCAGATTTGTGTCTTCCTTGTTTAACAACTATCTCCCGGAGCAGACATGTGGCTTTCGTGTCTGTTTCATTCGCCTCTGAGCCAACCGCATCAGGCAGAGTCCAGCACATCAACATCATCATCACAGCGTCCACTGTCCATCCATTACGGACCACATTCCAGGTACCAGGCCAAGCACTTTACCCGCTTTATCTCACTTAATTCTCAGAAAACCTCTCAGAAGCAGACACCTGTCTACCCATTTTACACATGAAAACACTGAGCTGCTCAAGAGAAAGGCCAGGACAAGCACTGGCAAAGCCTGAGTCCACAGTGGTTCTAACCAGGGAGCAGAGCTCCTCTCACCAGCAAGCTGCTTCACGCATGCGCATTGGATGAAGAGACAGCAGGGCAGCCTGGAAGGATGTGGGCCAGAGGGACCAGCCTGAGCCAAGGTGGGAAGCAGGAGGCACAGACCACAGTGTGAAGGAGAGAGGATGCTGGCAGAGATGGGTAGAGTCGTGGGGTGAGGTCCACACATCTCCGAGGTTTGGACTTGACCCTGCAGACTTCCCAGAGCCCCTGAGGGTTTGGGGGCGGGACAAGGGCCACAGGCTTTAGGAAGCTCACCCCACACCACAGGGGACAGCAGGCTGACTGCTCCCTTTGCTGGAAGGTACTAGAGTCCCAGAGGCTTCCGTGGTGAGGCCAGTGGTGGGTTGATCCTATGTCAGGGGGTGGGGCACTGGCCACCTGCAGTGGACGCCTGGACCCAGCACCCTACTTAGAGAGGTCTGCACGTGGACCAGTGCACAGAGTGACGCTGTGGAGAAATTTAACTGACTGGCAGCTTGCCTGGCCCGTGGTCAGAGCCGCACTCAGGGCTCAAGCCACCTGGAAAAGTGGCCCAGCCTCAGGTGGATGAGGGAAGGCCCCCTTCCTTCCCATGGCCTGCTCATCCAAAAGCTCCCAGCAACCCCAAGGGAACCAGACCAGGCCCTGCAGGTACCCTGGGATTTGGAGGAAAAGCTGCGAAATCAGCAGGCTCCTGAGTGAGCCAGGAGGGTGAGGGGTGCAGGGAGAACCCCACTCCCACGGAAAGCGGGGCTGCCCTCCCAACCGGACTGCCCACCACTTCGTGCAAACACCTGCCATTCAGATTCGTGGGCTGTGGTTTTTCCAGGATTTGCTTTTCTGAAAGACTTGGAGAATATTCTAGAACAATTAAATATGGCTCCTGTGGAAGCTGTTCCATTTCCATGCCTATATTCATTCAACAAACATTCTCCGAAGGCTTGCTCAGTGCCAGACACTGGCAGACACATGCCTCAGTCCCTGCTGGGGAGGCAGGGGGCAGGGGAGGAGTCAGACTTGGGAGGAGCTGGGCATGACACGGGGTGACAGGGGCTGAGATGGCGGGGGCCCCGGAGCTACAGGGACAACAGGAGGGACACCTAACCAGCCAGAGAGGAGCGGTCTTTAGTGGTTAGGGACTCCATCTACATGGCATAGGGTGCGGTGCTGAATGGGGCTGAGTGGTAGGCAACAGCTCAGACTGCAAGGGCCGTGGCGGGCAATGCCTGTGCGCTGCAGGCAGCTGGGAGCCATCGACAGCTTTGGAGCAGGGGAGTGACTCGATCTGATTTGATGGCCTGTGGCCAGCTCGGTGCATATCAGCACAGGCCTTGAGCCATCGCAGAAATGCATGCATTGGGACAAGGCCGAGTGGGTAATGTGGTCTCAGTGCAGTGTTGCATAATGCCCCGTGGCCCCCCGCCAGCCCCTTAAAAACAAATGCTTAGGTCATCCCCAGAGCAAGCCAAAAATCAGAGAGGGCTCCTCTGTGTGCCCAGAAAAGACTGAGGCTGAGCTGGAAAACAAAACCCAAAGGAAAAAACCCAGAACATTTCCGATGGCCGGGTCTCCTGGGTCTGGTGGGAGGCACGACTTCAGCCAGGGGCATCAGGGGCTGGGCGAGGGGACAGTAACAGGACAAGGTCCTGGCTGATGGCCAACGCCCCCTGGGTAGGAAGAAGCGAGTACAAGGTACCAACAGCACTTAACACCCCACCTTGTAAAGGTCACTGATGGGCCCTGCAAGATGTAAGACGAGGGCACCGGCCTGCCAGCATCTCCCCTGCCAGAGGGGTGGAGAGCAGGGGTCTGGACACCAGGCGTGAGCAGAAGGTAGCCAGGGAAAGCATCACCACCCGGGCCGCAGCTTCCTCTGCTCGCCTCTCCCACACGAGGTGATGCCCTGCCGCCAGCATTCCCCACCTCAGCTCCATCTTCTCTTCGGATGCCTTTGCCATGGGACTCTCGGGACACCCTGAGAAGCAAACAAAGCAGCCAGTGGCCTGTGTCGTCAGCAGCAGGTCCAAGGGTTTCCATCGCCAGCCGCCGGAGACCTCAGAGCCAACCTCGTCCGCGGACTCACTTCCCACTCAGGAGTTAAAGCCCAGACAGGGAAGGGAAACCTGCCCGAGGGGTCGGAGCTGACCACGCGGCTCCAGATCACATACCAGGACGTGTGGTAGCTGACCATGGCCGAGGGCTCAGAGAGCTGTCCCTGTTACAAGGGGTGGACAGGCGGAATCTGCAAGGCCTCTGAGCAGGCTGCCAGGAGGTCCCTTCTACCCCAGAAGTCTGGGCTTCATGTTCCCTAGGCCTTCAGGCACATGTGAAGTCGGGCACACAGCCACACCCCCTTCTCCATCATCTTCCAATGACTGGTCTAAGTGTGGCCACAGGATCCACCCCTGGCCAATGAGGGAGAAGCAAAAGTTGCTGGGTGGGGCTTCCAGGAAAGTTCGTTCAAAGGGCAATCTCAGCTGGCATACCCCTTCTGACCTTTAGCCCACCCTTCTTCTTCCTGCCTGGAACATAGATATGATCAACATGGGTATAGATGACAACACGTAAAGAAGACCAAGCAGGAAAATCAAAGGAACTGGGAGCCCAGATGGCCCTGGACAGAGCACCGCAGAGACTAGCACGGTCACTCCCTGATGTTCCACCCAGACATCCCCTGGGAACTCCACGTCCTCCGGTTGTCTCCAGGTCAGCCACATCTCAACACAGCCCACATCGATGCTCGTGACACCAACACATTACTCAGCGAGCCCTTCTTGTGCAATTTAGCGCCAAACACTACAACAGGAGTTATAACATTTGACATGTTTTCTTTTTGTCCTTTATCCTAGGAAACTCCATGTAAATTTGAACTTCTATCGTGGCCATCATGAGAGTTAATACACATGAAACACACGCACACAGCCCAGATTCCTGGACCTTTGTACCTTATTTTTACGCATTTTGTTATAAGCAATATCAAAATCTTCCTAGAAGAGAGACGGTAAAAATAAGCTCAACACATGTGTGTATACATATATATATATATACACAGACACACATACACACACACACACACATATATAACAAATGCTAATAAAAGAAAGCAGGCACAGAAATAATATCAAGAAAAAAAGAACCCAAAAGGCAAAAAATATCAAACACAATAAAAAAAACCATGTTTTATAAAGGCAAGCTTATCTCCACACCAAGAAGGAATGAGAAACACGAACCTTTATGCATCTAACCAGATAGCTTCAAAATACATAAAACTAAAATTGACAGAAATACAAGGAGAAAGTGACAAACCACAGTGATGAAGGACTGAAAGAGACACTAACAATCTCTTTCAAAAATAAAGTAGACCTAATAATAATGACAATCAGATGATGATAAGGCAAGGGTACAAGCAGAGATGTCTACAGAGCTACAGGCAGCTGAAGGAAATGAGTGAGGTGACCTGATGTGATGGTGGGGACTGTGGCAAACCGGACAGAGCACGTGCTCCATTAAAGGCATGAGAATTAACAAAATAATGATCATTTAAAACAGTATAGAAGCACAGGTGTGCAGGCTGATTTAGCCAATAATCACTAGTTTCAACCCTTGAAAGGCTGTGAACAACATAATAAACAAGTTTGACTTAGATTTATACAGAACTTCATGCACAACAAAGAGATAAGTTCTTTTCAAATATACATGGAACGCTACAAAAAGTAATCACTGAGCTACAAAGAAAAATTACAGTAAATCTTAGAATATAGAAATTATGCTTTAGAAATGTGCCTACAGACAGTGAACACTCAATAAACATTAGCTCTCTCAAACTTTCGGAATGCAATAGCTAACAATTTTCTCAACAACTTGAGGGCGATTATTATTATTATCTATCATTCCTATTATTCCTATCATTATCCTCAATTTTATAGATGGGAAAAGCCCAAGGTCACAGTTAGCAAATGTCCAAGAAAGAATAATACCCAGGCAGTCTGGCTCCAAAGCTTATAACCAACTATGCTAACTTTATGTGTGTGTCTGTGTATGTGCATAATTTTAAAACACATACACACACTTCAAATAATTCTTGGATTAAAGAAAATACTAATTTTCAAGTTATTTACAAATAAGTGATAATGAGAGACCTGTGGGATATAGCCAAAGTGGCATGCAGAGGAACATGTATAGCCTTTGATACATTTATTTAAGAAACACAAACTGTCAGTGTGTGAAGGGCGGAAAAGAAAAATAAAACTAAAGAATGTAAAGTAAGTATTTAATAAATACAAAAGCAAAAATCAGTAAGATAGATAACCTTACTATACTATAATAAAACCAAGAGCTGGTTCTTTTGAAAGATCAATATATGTTGGCAGCTAATTCAAAATATTTTCAAGCAATGTAACGGCCAAAGGGAACTTGTGAGCAGGCCAGAGCCTGCACAGGAGCCAATTTATCCTCTTCTACACAGCAACCTGCTGGCAGCTGTTACCTGGAAGTGGGGCTAAGGGGCTAGACTGTGACGAGAGACTTCCACTTTTACTTTATGTTTTGTTCAAATATATACTAAGGTAGAGATTAGAAGTATAATAAACCCCCAAACCCAAATAATCAAACTTCAGTAATTAACAACCTATGGCCAATCTCATTTCATCTGAACCTCCACCCACTTCCCCTGCAATTCAGATAATTTTGAAGCAAATCCCAGACATATCATCTCATCTCTAAACCTTTCAGTATATATCTCTAAAAGATAAGGACTCATTTATTATATATAACCATAATTAAAATAATCACACCAAACACTTAACATTAGTATGTATGTGTTTCATTACAGAAGTACTACATGCTACCTGTTAGAAAATTCAATTAAGAAGTTTAAAAGAAGCACAGTAGACCTCATATACCCCAAAACATGCTGAAGGATCACCCGGAGTGTACAAATGGGGACACTGAGGCTGAGACCAGTGAAGGGGTTTGCCCACCGTCTCCCAGCCAGTAAGAGCTGGAGCAGGGAGTTGAGCCCGGGCCTCTTGATGACACATCCCAGGCTGGGTCCGCTCTACCGTGGCAGCCTTTTGACCCAACATATAACCAGATTTTGAAAATAATGATAGGATAATTAATACATCGGGGCAACAGCAGCTCCTTGGCCGTAAGGATATATGCTCACACTCTTACATGTGATAGGGCAGAGACCAACGTTTACGGAGGGAATTCTGCACGACAGGCCTGGATAGGTACTTTCATTTCCATTGTTCTGCTCTTAGCAGTCCTAGGAAGATACTATGGGCTGAATTGTGTCCCCCAAATTCATATGTTGAAGTCCCAACCCCCCACTCAGAATGGGACCAAATTTGGAGATGGGGGTATTTAAAGTGGTGATTAAGTTAACATGAGGTTGGTAGGGTGGCCCTAATCCAGTGTGACTGATGTCCTTATAAGAAGAGATTAGGGGCTTCCCTGGTGGCACAGTGGTTGAGAGTCCGCCTGCCGATGCAGGGGACATGGGTTCGTGCCCCGGTCCGGGACGATCCCACATGCCGCGGAGCGGCTGGGCCCGTGAGCCATGGCCGCTGAGCCTGCGCATCCGGAGCCTGTGCTCCGCAACGGGAGGGGCCACAACAGTGAGAGGCCCGCGTACCGCAAAAAAAAAAAAAAAAAAAAAAGAAGAGATTAGGACACAGACGCCCATAGAGGGACAACCACGTGAAGACACAGAGGAAGCAAACCTGCCAACACCTTGATCTCAGACTACTGGTCTCCAGAATTGCAAGAATATAAAGTTCTGCTGTTTAAGCTACCCAGTCCATGGTGCTTTGTTATGGCAGCCTGAGCTCGATACAGAGGTAGATGGTACACTGTCTATTTCACAGATAAGAGAACGGCACATCTTAGAGCTATGAAATGGGCAGCATTTGAACCCGGATGCGAGTCCAGAGCTATGCTCTCTCCACGGCGCCAGGCAGCTAAGCACGGAGAGCAGGAAAGGCTCAGCAGGGGGTGCGGACAAACTGCTGGTCAGCCAAGAGGACGAGCAGACTGCACCTGCCTTGGCCTCATCGTGGGCAGGTGTATCTCCTGCCCTTACGCTCTGGACTTTGTCGTGTGACTTGCCTCAGACAACGGTTACGTGGAAGAAATGACAGCACGGTAGCAGGGTCATGGCATAAGACACCTCACTTGCTTTCACTGCCCTCTTGCACCTCTGCCATCACCAAGAGGAAAACACACAGTGGCTTGGAACAGAGCTGCCCCGTCAGCTTCAGACCAGCAATGAGAAAAAAGCTGCCCAGCTGAGTGCTCTGGAGCGGTCAAGCCCATCTGAGCCACAGTCTGTGAACAATAATAAATGGTCATCGTTTGAAGCCTCTATATTTGTGGGTGATTTGTTACACGCCACTAGCTAACTGATACAGAAGGTCAAAAGAAGCAGTATATAATGAAGCAGTAACAAGCACAGGCTCTGAAGTCAGACTGCCTGGGTGTAACTCCTGACTCTGACATTATTTTGCTGTGTAACCTTGGGGAAATTGCTTGACCTCTCTGATCTTCCATAGCCACATCTGTAAAATGGGAATACATGAAAATATCTACCTGATAGGGTTGTTGAGAGGATGCAGTTAATTGAGATGGTTATCTGTAGAAAAACAAAACCCCATGAGTGATAGCTCTATTGTTGTGACAGGGACTAGAGATTAAGCTTGTCCTGGGGTGCTCTGGTCAGCCTGACCAAGATGACAGACCTTTCGTCTTCTTTTGTTTTAACATCAGTCCCACATCTGCCTTTCCCTACTAATTTAGTGAGGCAGTGAGCTCCCTGTCACTGGAGCGCCAAGCAACGATGCCATCCTGAAAGGGTAGAACCAGATGACCTTTGAATCCTGTCAGACAATAATCACCGAGGCAGGTCTTCTGCCCTGTATCCAACCCATGATCCCAGGAAGGTGAACAGTGGAATAAAGAATAGAAAGTTGGGCTTGAGGGCAGAAGACCTGGGTTCAAGTCCCAAACGCCACTGTGTGACCTTGGGGAGCCACTGGACGTGTCTGGCCTCGCTGGCATAACAGAGTTAATCCTAACCATGCCTATTTCACAGGGTTGTTATGTGGATGAGACATGGTAGTGGATGGGACCCTGCTTTGTGAACTAGATAACAGCAGGGACAAACGATCCGTATCCATAGAGTCCTCTATAGAGATGTCACTCCAGGCATATTGAGGGAAAAGCCCTCCACCTCTGAAGTCACATCTTTCGCTAGCTTGGGGTGGGCAGGTACATGGCAGGGATACTGCCATTGCCCATTCTATACCCATGGCACACATGACTAATCGATCACAGCACTCCTCCCCACTGGAGCTGCTTCTCAGCTCAGAGTCCCAGTGACGAAGCCAACTGGCTGGACCAGAACTGATGAGGCGAAACCTCCGGTCCTGGGAGCCAGACCAAGGCCCACTGGCTCCCCTGCCTCCACCTGGTTCCGGGGTCTCCAGGAGATTGTGGGTTCCAGGTGTCAACTGCCCCCACAAGACTCCCTTGGACTAGCTGAGTCTGGGATGAGGATGGGTTTTCACAGCTGTGGACGCCATCCCTCTGACCCCACCTGACCTGGTCCAGGCCACATAAACATTGCTAAGAGGATGTTCTAAAATAGTAAGAACATCCAAAAAATGTCTTCAACACCGCTGAGGGCTGCTGAAACTGCAGTGAGACTAGAAGCCCTGCACCATATGCTGTTGTTTACAAGACAACACACAACACTGCCAGGTGCTCGTGCCCTCTGACCTGGGAATCCCACCACCACAGCAAACCCTTAAGTAATAACCCAGCAGAATCTACACACACACACACACACACACACACACATTCAATAAAGCACTACCTATAATTGGCAAAAAAAAAAAAAAAAAACGAAAGACACATTAAAACACTATAAATAGAGAAGTGGTTAAATAGATGATCATACATTCATTTAGTGGATATGGAGCTGTGAAAATATATTTCCCTTAAGGCTGCGGAAACACAAGGTAATGTTTGGTATAAACTTTAAGAGAAAAAGACTCTGAGATGCCTAGACACCATGGGGGCCTACCAATACCTATCTCTACTCCTTCCCCACCTTCAGAACCCATTTGGCTTGAAAAGCAACATGCTACATTTTCCCAGACTGCCTTGCAGATAGAGTTGGCCATAAGACAAAGTCCTGGCCGATGACGTGTAAGTAGATGTCCTTAGGTGGACCATACAGGCAAGCTGTTTAGAAAGGAGCAGGCTCAGCTGATACATGCCTTTGTCTTTTGTTCTTTTTTCCTGCCAGGAAAGGATGCCGGAGGTGATGCTGGAGTTAGGGTAGCCATCTTGGAACCATGAGGCACCAGCCTGAGAACTAAAGCCAAGCTAAGACGGCTGAGCAGAAAGATAGAAGGAGCCTGAGTCTCTAAAGGCATCGTGGAGCCACCTGTCAGCCCATCTACCTGCCCCAGACTCCTTCATTGCTGTTTGGTCATTGTTACCTGGGTTCTCTGCTACTGGCAGCTGAACCAAGTCCCTTACAGATTCATCCTGATGAAAGGATAAAAACAGTGAGCACAGTTGGGCGACGAGGAGAGTGGGAACATGAAAAGCTAAAGCCATTCCTGCATGTGACCACGAGCCCACAGGGGAGTGGTGGGGACTGTTCTCCCCTCTTTATAAAACGACCTCTGCCACGGCTCACTTCTTCCCCTCTTCTGTGATGCAGGAGCTACTCTGCGGACCAACACACACTGGGCATCCACTGCGTCGGCGAACACTTGTCCCAAATGGATGCTAGACCAACTGTGCTAACTGCCAGGGCTCCTCAGCACTGGGGGCGCAAAGAGGTCTTTATCTCCCCGGAAATGGCGCTCACACTGGGAAACCCTTCATTACGACCAGACTCAAAGGGAACATTCCCCCGCAGCCTGCAGCAGCCCTGGGCGAGGCCCATTCCTGGGGCGCAGACGAGACGCGTGGTTAGAGCCCAGCCAGGCCAGCCCTGCATCATGAGCAGTCATCTCCCACCAGAGTCCAAGAGAGAAAAGGTCCCGACACTGCAGGTGCAGCCCGTGGGACACCGAGCTGCCTCCAGACGTACCTGGGGCCTCGCCGCTGGGCTGGAGCAGGAACCACACCCTCCGTGCTCCCTGACACACAACAACGCTGCCTAGAGCTTCTGCGTGAGGTGGGGAAGCCAAGCGCCCTCCTACGGTTCCCCCCAACACCTCCAAGCTCACCCCACCTGCCCAGAGTGAGCGAGCCCGCCTCAGCCCCACCTGGGCTCCCACCCCCCATCCACATGGGACTGTGCCTGAAAGCTCAATGCCAGAGTCACCTCCCTCCCGACGTGTGGCTGTGAGGCCTCCTCTGGGCAGGAGGAGGGGGCAGGGAGAGGAAGGGATCCACCTCCCAGGCACTGACTGCGCACACGCACACGCCACACCGCTCGGCCCCCTCTGGCCATGATTCGGAAGGTGGCTTTTTCTCCCAGTCTGCAGAAGAGGCTCCGGGAAGGGAAGTCACCAGGCCAGGGGACATTCTGCACTTCGGGGAATATCTGGCAACGTCTAGAGACATTTTTATTTGTCACTACTGGGTGGGGGAGGGGGTTGCCACTGGCAACCAGAGGATGGAGACCAGGGAGGCTGCTCCGTGTCCTGCGATGCACAGGACAGTCCCCACTGCAAAGAGGTATCCAGCCCCTAATATCAGTGGTGCACGGGGAGAACCCTGCCCCAGCCCGAGGTCACCCGGTGACCAGAGCCAGGGCCCTGCGTACAGCCCGCGGTCTCTGCAGCCCTCACGCCAGGATCCTCACTGCGGGCCATGAGCAATCACGGTCTCCTGCCCGCAGAAGTGGGGACACTGCCAGTGGGCACCACGGAAGTACCTAATGGAATCCCCAAGAGTCAGCAGGTAGGTCCTCACCAAGCTCCCCTGTGCACAAAGGTGTGGGAGAGAGACAGCAAGGGGGGCCGGCGTGCACACGGGGCAGGTCCAGGGAGCAGCTGTGCCCAGCCTGGACACCTCAGGGCCGCAGCTCCCAAAGTGGCTGCCGGCGCCCGGCTCTGCCCCTCACTCCCAGCAGGCCTCACCCGCCCCTGAAACCCACAGCACCCCAGATGTGTGCCAACCTGCACGCCTCCAACAAATGGCCAACAGGGACCAAAGACACCACTGCCGCGTGCTTCACGTTTACTGACATTTTTGTCCCTGAGTATAACATCTTGTTCCTGACGGGCCATCGTGGGGTCAATCATCAAACACCTTCTGGGGCCCGGTATGTGCCAGGCGCTCGGGACACTGGGATAAAAGGCCTGACCCCAGCCCTCAAGCGCCTTTCATGTGAGCAGACCTAGCACAGTGCAGGCCCCTGCTGTCACCTACTGACCAGCGTCCAGAGGACAGACACGAGCAGTCTCAGCATCTTGTGAGTGCAGGGGGCCAGGCTGGGTGGAGGGGACAGCACGGGCAAGGTCCCAGGTGGGAACTGCCCGGCAGTGGTGTCCCAGGGGGCGTGGGGAGAGGTGGAGGGAGGTCTGGGGGCCCACAGGGCGGGAGGGGTGGGCAGGGCGCAACAGGGCGGAGGGCTGGGTGCTGTGACAACACACTGAGCGCCTCAGCCCCGGGCAAACGCCTGGTGATGCTGCCCGCTGGGAGCCTCTCGCCTTGGTCTAGCAGGGCTGGTGACAGCCCAAGGCTGTTTCACGGGTGGGCGTCTCTTCCCGCCAGGTGCCGGACAGACTCGCACGAGCCCGTCACTAGCGATGGCCTTGGGGACCGAGATCACACATCTAAGGCGTGGGAGTGAGAAGCTGCCCATTTGGCGAGACGGTCCCTAACCTGCTGTCCTCCCTGAAAACCAACAGCTGAAGTTCAAAAGGCCAGGCCTCTGCCTGCACCTGCCCAGTGGCCCCAAACCACTCAGCTCAACGTCCCCCCAGCTCTCAGGGCCGAGTGCGTACCCTGGCCGCCGGCAGGTGCCCTGAGTGGCCCTGGGGACTCAGTTGCCCCCTGTGGAGGCTGTGGAACAAACACATGCCCGGGGCACCCTGCAGGAGGCGTGGTGGGCCTGGCTCTGACCCGAGAAGTTGGGGGTGCAGGGGTGTCGGTGGCAGAGGAAGATGGTGGCATGGGCTTCAGAAAGGTCACCGTGGCTGCAGGGTGGAAGGTGGCCTCCCGGAAAGCCGTATTTTCTCAACAGGGCTGGGTTGAGAAAACCTACTGCCCAGGGTTGGACCCCACGGCTCCAGAGGCCCCCAGCCTGGCATCCCACCACGGGAGCCTCCTTCCGCTGGATGTCAGAAGCTTTTCCATCTCCGGGGTTGCTCTCTGAGTACAGAGTGGGCATGGGGCAGCCCCCCAACGAGGGTCAGGGCCACGGCACCCAGCAGGGGCGGGGGCTGGAGACAGGCAAGGGATGGGATGTCCCCCGGGGGGGAGGGCGGGAGAGCAGGGCTGGGAAGCTGCAAATGACGACTCTCCAATTTGCCAAGAGCCCCGGAGTGCAAGGAGGTGCGAGGCACCTGGCAGCCACCGTCAGCACAGCAGAGCCCCGGGGCTGTGGCAGGAGGCCTTCCACGGTCGTTCTGGCACGTTCTCTGATGCTCGAGAGCCACCAAGCTCTACGTCCCCATTTCACAGATGAGAAAAAAGCCCCAGGCTAAAGGGACGTGCCTAGGATCAGGCCTCCAGGACAGGCAGACGTGA
Source organism: Tursiops truncatus (assembly GCF_011762595.2). Taxonomy (NCBI): domain Eukaryota; kingdom Metazoa; phylum Chordata; class Mammalia; order Artiodactyla; family Delphinidae; genus Tursiops; species Tursiops truncatus. The sequence continues at coordinate 74,782,491 of NC_047050.1, forward strand.
GCAGTCCTGCCCACGGCTACGGGACCGCCGGTGATCTGCCTGCCGCCCGCGGCCCCGAGTCCCTTGGACTCAGGCTCTGGAGGCAAGCGGCACCATGACCCGCTCCTGCGGATACAAGACCAAGGCCAGAGGTAGGGCCTGGCCCCAGCCCCCTCCGCTCTCCATGCGCCCAGCCCAGCACGCCCCTTGCCACCCAAGGGCACCTGCACCCTCACGCCAGCCACAGCTCATCCACAGCGCCATCCTTCACCTCATTGCCACCCAGTGCTCTTCCCAGGGCTGGGGACACGACGAGGGTGAGGGCAGTTCAGGGCAAGCCCACCGCACGGGGCAGCCCTGCCTTTGGGCAGCTGTTTCCCGGCCAGGCCTGTCATCGCTCAGGACCCCAGGAAGGAGCACGGTGGCGGAGGTGGCTGAGGGCTACAGCCGGTCATCAGCTGGGGACCCCCTGCTTCTCCCGGGCCCAGGGACAGACATCTCACAGCATCCTGGCAAGCCGGGCCAATGCATTCACAGACGCTCCTAAATTTTCTCATCTTCCCCTGCTGCAAATTTTTCCATCAACCATCCCTTCTTCTCTGGGTCCACAGCACAGAGCTGTTTTGCGCTCCGAGATCAACGTCAGGGCCTGGATTCACCCCAGGCCAAGACAGAGAATAAGAGAAGTTCACATGAGCCAGAGGCTCGAAACGTGTCAATGCAGGGAGGGGGCCGCCCAGAAATGCTGGGGTACTGACTGGGAGCGTGAACAAAAGTACAGTGCAGACCAGCGGAGGTGAGAAAATTCTCTGCTCTCCCTGCGTGATCAGACCCGACTGGGAGAGCACACTGAGTGCACCAGAGCTGCTCAGAGGAGAGCGGCCAGCTTACAAGGTGTTATCAACAGAAATGCAGGGGCCCTGGGGCCATCTCCAAATCCCCAAGACTGTTACAGGACAGGAAGTGAACCACGCTCTGCTCAGCCCTTCTGCTGGAGAACTGTAAGCCACAGGGTGGGTGCCTGCAGCTTAGAAGGGAGAACCTTCTACAGACGGAGGTCCCAGAGTTGGGACAGGCAGAAGGGAAGTTTGAACAAAATCCCTTAAGGAAATGAACACCAGACCCCGCCCCCGCTCCCCGGCCATGGGTGGCCTGGAGGAGGATATCCGCGGGGTGGAGGGGAAGGATTCTCAACCAGACTCTCTCATCCCAGATTCCACTGCCCATGGACTCTTTTTTTTTGGCTGCATCGAGTCTATGTTGCTGCGCACGGGCTTTCTCTAGTTGCGGTGAGCAGGAGCTACTCTTCGTTGCAGTGTGTGGGCTTCTCATTGCGGTGGCTTCTCTTGTTGTGGAGCACGGGCTCTAGGCGCACGGGCTTCAGTAGTTGTGGCTCACAGGCTCAGTAGTTGTGACTCGTGGGCTCTAGAGCGCAGGCTCAGTAGTTGCGGCGCACGGGCTTAGTTGCTCCACAGCATATGGGATCTTCCCTGACGAGGCATCGAACCCGTGTCCCCTGCATTGGTAGGCGGATTCTTAACCACTGCGCCACCGGGGAATTCCAGGGTCCTTGCCTCCGAACTCCCTCCCAGAGCACTGCCAAGACCAGGCGTTACATTCATCTCCTCCGGCATTTTCCCTGGTCCTCTGGCGCGGCTGGTGTGAAGACAGTGCGGGGCTGCTCTGTGTTCTGACTCACAGAGGCAGGTGCCCGGGGCTGCCCACCTGTCCATCCTAGCTCCCCAAGCCCATCCCACCCTGGGCCACTCCAGACTCACCTGCACTCTATGTAATGAGTTCCCTCTCCTTTCCTGGGCCTGGGCCCCCGAGTTCCACTTTCTAAATGGAGACCTTCAGGCCGCTCCTCAGGTGACCACCATAGAGACTGGCCAGCCCTTTAAGAGAAGACCCCCCCCCCAAGTACACACACCCCCTTCCACATGGAAGCCCACAGGTCAGAACTTCACACAATAACCTCAACGTTCATCTAAGCACACACACTGCACCACATGTGAAGTGATGAGCTCCCTGTCACTAGAGGCGTTCAAGAAAAGGCTGGCTGATGAGGCAGGATCGTGGGTGCTGGTAATGTTCTGTTTCTTGATCTGAGTGCTGGTTGCATGGCAGGGTTCGTTTATCGGAATCACTGAGCAATACACTTGTGACACGTGCGCTTCTCCACACGAACATTCTACTTTCTGAAAAATTAGAAGTGACTGGGATCGGCTGACCATTTGGCAGGAAGGAGATGAGGCTGGAACAACGTGAAAATCGCCTGCCATCGAGGCGTTAACACTCACTGAGCCCTGCCAGGGGTGCCGTGCACCCACCCTAACCTGCCCATGGGAGGAACTGGGTAACATCCCACTGACGGAGGAAGGACGAACAATGCACGGAGCCAAGTGAGTGCTCCGAGCAACGAGGAGTGAGCGACTGAGCAAGTGGACGACAGCACAGAGGGAAGAACGGACGGATGCGGGGACGTGTGCAGCCTGACAGACACGCGCAGGGAGGGCTGGCTGAGCGGCAGTGTGGGGGATGGATGGGTGCAGGTGCGAACGCAGGTCCACAGGGGAAGACATGTACACGGAAGCCTGGCTCACCTCCCGCTCTGACCTCCCCGGACTCAGCAGATGAAAGTCCAGGCCATCCGGAGAGAGCAGGTGAAGGCAACAGATGTCTGCACACGGGGTCTCCTGTGATCCCCGCCGTCTCAGAGCCCTCAGCGGGGTGTCTCATACGCCTCGGGAGAGCCGTCTCTCTCAGGTCACCCCGAGTCAAGGAACCCACCCCTTTGCCTCCCCCAGGACATCTACAAATAGGCCGTGCTTGCTGGAGGGCCAGGGCCACGTCGAGCAAGGCCAGGTCCGGGCAGGCCTGGGAGGAGCTGAACACGGCACCTGTGCTCCTGCACCCGACCAGCTGCCATACTGAAAGTCACAAGGAGACCCCAGCCCTCCCGTCCAGCCCACGGTGTGCTGGGCGGCCGGGTCCTTCACCTGGGCCTGGCTGAGCAGCTTCCCTGAAGCGTGAAGGTAAAGGGAGAAGCAGAAAGACACAGATGGAACATTCCACAGGCCCATCCCTGGCTCCTGGGTGGAATCCATCTTTGGAGCCTGCGGTAAGGAGATCCGGACTGCAGAGTTCCAGGCCCTCGGCCTCAGTGGGCACTGCCTCCTCTGGGCCTCAGTTTCCCCATCTGTAAATTGGGGCAACACCTCCTCCCGCCTTGGGGGTGACGTGAGTGCGTGTGCGTAGAAGTGGTGCTTCCATCCTCGGTCCTTCTGGAGGTGACCACTCTGTGCGGGGCTCTGTGCGGGGCTCTGTGCGGGTCCCGCCGGTGCCGGGAGGAGACATGGTTCCTCCAGGGGCAGAATAAATGGCAGAAACAATGCTGGAGCTGGGGGAGGTGCGGAGGGCAGGGGGCACAGCTCGGGGGCAGTGAGGGGCAGAGGGTAAGCCGCGCCCGGCCCCTGGGCTGTCTGCCGGTGGCCCGGGAAGGGTTAACTGAGCTTAGCTGTCCCCACGCTTCACGCTGGACTGCACCCAACTGTTTGGGTTTCCAGCTCCCCTCCTGCCTCAAGGCCAGGCCTTATCTTGTCATCTAGACGGTCCCCAGAGCCCCAGAGGCAGCACAGGCCAGGGAGGGTCTGGCACGCAGCGAGAGTGTAAACCGTGGATCGAAACCTGCACCCCAGAGCGCGAGAGGAGGACATGGGAGACGCTTTCCACTTGGTGAGAAGTCTGTTCAAGGTCCTGCGGATGAGCGAGAAAAGGGGGCGCCCCACTGCCTTCTGGGGCGGGGGACCTTGAGCAGGGAGCCCGCAGGAGCGCAGACCTTCTGGGACTGTGCCCCACCCCGAGCCGGTGCCCTGGAGCAGCCACCCCGCCTTCAGCCGGCCCGAAGGGCCTGACGTCAGTCTGTTCCTCCTCCAAACAGCAGCAAAAACAAAACGCAGGGCCCTTCCTTCCCTCCTTCCCCTGTGAGGCCCAGGTTTTAAATCGGCCTCTTAGATCCTCCAAATGAGATCTGAATTCTAAGCACAGTTTCCTCTTTAATGATCCCGAAGGTGGTAACTACTTAGAACACAGATGTTAGAGTCGAAAGAGAAGTGTCTGGAGATTCCCGCTGTTGTCAGAAGTAGTCGCTGATGGCGGGACACAATTTTGGCCTCAAGCGCCTCCTGTAGGAAGAGCCCCCGTGTGCTGGGGGTTCCTTCCCGCCCAGGCCTTAGCCCTGAGCAGAGCAATTCGGAGCAGGCGCTCTACAGCCCCTGGCCGCGGGGACTCCTGACTGCCACCACTCCTACCAACAGCTCAGGAAGGCAGGTGGGAGGGTTTCCAACCCGCCTGCTAATCAGATGGGCACGGCAGGGGATGCAGAAGGAGTTTTCATCTTGAACACGATGGAGAGTTCCGAAGGCCTCGGGCTCGCCAAATTTAGAACGCAACAATACCATCTCCTGGGCAGCAGCTACAAGTGGCAAAGACATCAGAAGCAGAGAGCAGGGACGGACGGCACCCAGAACTGGAGCAGCGATGGCAGTGAATCTGCCTTCTTGGAGCCGGTGGGACCTGTGCTCGTCCCTCCTTAGGACAAAGATGCCTGTGCCTGGGCTCCCGGGAGAGCTGGCCAGCGGTCAGTGTGAGAGCCCGACAAAGGCTCTGACGAAAACGGCGGCCACAGGTCCAAGGCAGAGTGATAATTATACATGTTCTTAAAATCCCGTTCACGAGTGCGCTACTAACTGCATCCGGGAAGCAGCGTACATTAGCAGAGGGAGTGAGGGTGGTTCCCGCCCCACCTTGGAGACCCGAGCTCAGAGTTGAAGCATGCACACTCAAGAAACCGCTCAAGGTTAGATTAAAAAGAAGAGCGCCCCTGAAGACGCACCCGACTCATTACCATCATTGTCCGATAGGAGGCGCTTCCTTGGAGGGCCTGGCTTGGGGCTGGGTTTTGGTCTAGGCCTAGGAGCACCTTAATTTGCATTTATATTAAAATAGAAGAAAACAAACAGAATTAACTAGATAGGTGCTTGGTTTCCCGTAAATTCGAGCTCTTCAGAGCTAAACAGCTTCCTAGGGCAGAGTCAGGCTTAGCTGATGTCAAAATTCATGGATTCTCACCTACGAAGTGCACACAGCGCTGTACCAGGCGGCTGCAGGCACGAGGGATCCCACTGGCCCTTCAGAGTCGCCCTGGCGGAAGGTTACGGCGTCACGCCCCTTCTACAGGTGGGGAAACAGGCTGGGAGTCAGCACACCACCCTGCCCTTCATGGAACCCAGGTTCCAAGCCCGGTCAGCGGGCTCCAGGTTCAGCATCTTTCCACCACAGGGCGGCTGAGTTAGGACAGTCTTTTCTTCCTAGCCTTACACATATATTCCACCCTCTCTTTCCGGAAAATCTGTTGAAAACTCAACAAAAGAAGTGAGGAATAAGCCAGCACGGTCATCGGCTGCCCCTCCACACGCTCCACCTGGCCACCCTGCTTTGCCCCTCCCTCTTTGGAGCCCTAACCATTAGAGGCATATGCCCAGAACTGCCAATCAGAATCAATACACGCAATCGATAAGAACCTTATCAGGTAAGTGGAACATCTCTAGGTTTGATTTTAACTCCAACCGTCTCTTCAGTGTTGCAGTTCAACTCTTGGGACCGGCCAAAGGCTTCCTGTGCTCACTTCACTACTGGTGGCCAGCACGCTCGCAGCTTTCATCTGATTTGGGTCTACGTCACTCAAGGCACTTTAGGGAACGATGAGTGCTTCCCCTCCCCAGGGGTGGTCAGTTCTGGAGGCATATCCCCGGCTCTCTGGCTCTCCCGCAAGCAGGCCCCTGCCCCGCAGGATGGACGCCCTGTGCATGTGTGTCACGGCCACAGCTCACACTGGAAGTGTGAAGAACAGGAACGATGGTTATGACTGGCTGGCCCTTTCAGGAGCTGGAAGCACAGGGTGGGAAAGGAAGGACTCTACTGTGTTTTGGCCCCTGGGCCAAGGACATGTGGCAAGAGGAGCAAAGCTGGTTCCACAGACAACAGAAGGACAATTTCCTCCTGAAAACATAAAAACCTACACCAATGAATTAAACATTTCAAACAAGATGACTCTCTTAAAAACTCTTTTCAACCAAGAAGGAAAGACAAGCCGTCCTGTGCTGGTGCTTCCTGTTGCATATGGCACTGAGAAATCCTGTTTTTTCGGCACGCAGAGCTTTCCAGAGAGAGAAAAATATCAAGGGGAAAATCAGAGAAGGAGGTCCAGAGAAGTCAGGCAGGAGGGACGGAGAGAAGGATGGGGAAGACGAGGCCTCTTCTCAGGGCACAGGGGCACAGAGAACTGGAGGGGAGCAAACTAGAGGTGGCCCCGAGCCAATACAGTGGCCCTGACAGGTCCACGGAGGTGGCCATGAGAGGCCGGGTGCCGCGCTGGGACAAGGTGCACACCACAGAGACACCACCCTGCCTCCTGCGGTGTGGGGAGGGCAGCCCCAAATCCACTGGGATGAAGTGACCTGCTCTATTTCCCACAGGTCTCCAAGGGTGATGGACGCAAGTTGCCTGAACCCCTTGGCCTCAGTGGGGGTCCTGCCCTAGGTGCCCACCAGAGGCTGCTTCACGGGCAGCACCTTCGGGCTCAGACCCACAGGAATCCCCAGGGTGTACCAACTGGACTCTCTCCCTGGACCGGAGCTGAACTTCCCCGGCTTCTGGGCAATACGCACACGTGCCTTACCCACCGGCACAGCCTGGGGGTGGGCTGGTCCTGCCCCCCCACGGGCTCTCCACCGCGCTCCTAGAGCCTCTCACCAGGCCGCCACCGCCCCGCCCCCGCCCCCATCACCAAAGAGCAAACCCTCTCCTCCCAGGGGCCTGGCACGACCAGGTTCCAGCATGGAAGAAGAGGAGCCAGGAGTCAGGAGAACTGAAACCTGGGCTCGGAGGAGGCTGGAGGCTGGCGAGGGTCAGCGCCTGCCTCGCTCCGAGAGCCGTCCGCGGCCACCTGAGTCGGTCTCCGCGCCGCAGGTGCCAGGCCAGCCCTCTCCAACTCCCGGAGAGGTAGTAAGTGTAAGGCTTGGAGGCCCGCGCAGCCCAGCCCGCGCCGGGGCGGTGGGTGGGTGGGTGTCTGCTGTGGGATTATTCTTAGCGCTCCACTCTCTTTGCAAAAGTGGCGCCTCCGCCCTCCAGGCTCCGGCACGCTCGCTCCGGGCTCGCACGCCCGGCCCAGACACCGGCGCGGAGGAGGGCACCGGGTGGGGTCCGCGAGGGGTGAGACGGCGCGGAGGCGCAGGAGAGGCGGGGGCTCCCGGAGAGGAGGGGGCGCTGCGGGAGGGGCCCCGGCGACAGGCTGCGTTTAACCCTCGGCGCCCCGCACCCAGCCCTGCGCCGCGCGCTCAGCCGCCTCCCCGGACTCCTCCCGGGACGCGGGGAGCCGGGCGGCGGCGCGCCCAGCCCTTACCTATGGTGGTGATGACCGTGATGGCAAAGTAGAAGGAGCCGGCGAATTTCCACTGGACGCCAGCGCGGTGCGGCTCCGACTGCAGGATCACCAGCTCCAGCTGCCGGTAGTCCTCGCTGCTTATGTTGTACTTGCCCTTGATCCGGACCTCCTCCGCTTTGAGTTTTTCCTCCTCGCGCATCTCGTGGTCCGACTCGAGGGCGTCGAAGACGGCGGCGCCCACCAGCAGGTAGGTGAAGGTGCAGACGATGAGGGACAGAGTCCGCACGTTCTGCCTCTTCATGGCCGCCAGCAAGGAGCCGGCGCGGGGGGCATGTCCCGCAGGCTCGCAGCCGCGCGCGTCCCACTGCAGCGCCCGGCGGCCGCCGCCGCCTCCTCCGCCGCCGCCGCCGCCGCCTCCAAGTTGTAAGCGGCGGCGGCAGCAGCAGCAGCAGCAGCAGCAGCAGCAGCAGCGGGGAGGCGGGGGGCGGGGAGGCTGGGGGGGCCCCCCTCCGCCGGGGCCGCCACAGCCGCCGCCACCGCGAGGCGGCTGGCGGGGCAGGGGCGGCGCGGGCCCGGGCTCGGGCGAGAAGGCGGACAGGCACAGGAGGCTGCTCGAGCGCCGGGGCCAGGCGTCCGGGAGCCCCGACACCCTGCGCCAGACCCGGCCGAAACAGCCCGCCCCACTGCGCAGGGCCATGCACGGCGGCCCCGCCGGGCACCGCGCGGGCCTCGCTGCCCTCCGCACCCCGCCCCCAGCTCCCGCCGGAAAAGCAGGGGCGGGAGCGGGAGCCGGAGCGCGGCCGCCGGGGCCCGCGCCCCTCCGGGTCGGCTCCGGGGAGGCGGCACCCAGCTAGGAGACCACAGGTCCGCACGCGCCCCGCGGGACCTCCTGCCCCTTTTACCCCTCCGCGTTCCCCTTTGAGGGGGGTGAAAAAGTTTGCGAAGTGGCGGCGTCTCCGGAGTCCCCAGCGAGCGGGGAGGGGGCCGAGCAGGTGCAGCGGTTGGGGCGGCCGGGTGCCCGAAGGTCCGAGCGCGCTGCGTCCACCCGGGCGAGCCGGCACGCGGCGGGGTCCCAGCCAGGCGTCGGCCGGTCCACGAAGTTTGCTCGGCTCAGCCCCCGAGGCGCGGGAGCGGGGCGCGGCCCCCGGGTGGCAGGGCCCGCGGCGGAGCGGCCTCGGGGGCGGCCGGGAAACGGCGCGGCGGCGGTCGCCCAGCCCGCTCCTCCGGGGGCGGCGGGCGCGGCGGAGGCGGCGGCGGGAGGGGTCCCGCGGGCCTCGCGGAGATGCGGGGTGGGCGCGGGCGCATGAGCCGCGCGGGGGTCGGGGCCCTCCGGCGTCCGGGCGTCCGGGGAGGCGGCCGCAGCGCCGCTCTGCCTGGAGCGCTGCGTGCGTGCGCGCCGGAGGGAGCCCGAGTGTGTGTGCGTGTGTCTGTGCGTATGTGTGCCTGTGTGTATGTGTGCGTGTGTGTGTGTATGCGCGCGCGGGAGCGCGCGGGTGTGTGCGCGCGGGCGGGCGTGTGTGTGTGTGTGTGTGTGTGTGTGTGTGTGTGTGTGCGCGCGCGCGCGCGGCAGCCCCGCTCCAGCGGGAGGGCCACGGGGGGCGGGGGCCGGGCTAAGCCGAGGCCCGGCCTCCCTCCCTCCCTCCCTTCTTCCCTCCCTTCTTCCCTCCCTCCCGCAGCCTCCCGGGCGCGCCACCTCCCGCCTGGTCACCAGCCAGCTGGCGAGGCTGCCGCGGCGGCTCCCGCTGCAGACCGAGCGCGGCGCAGGGCGCACGCGAAGGGAGCTCGGGAGGGGCGGCCGGTGCAGCCGGGGAGGGGGCAGAGGCGGGCCGAGGACTGGGTGTCGCCCGAGAGGGGGTGGGGGGCGGAGCCACCAGCAGGTTTTGGCGGGGGATGGGAGGATAAATGAGGCTGCTTGGGCCGTTCTAGGCCAGCTCCCCGAGAGCACATGCAACCACGAGAGGCGGAGAGTTTGAGGGACCCGGGGTTAGGAGAAGAAACGGGATGCAGCCCAGCCGGAGAAGGCAGACAGGCAGCTTAAGGGAGAGGGGAAATCCGGCGGAGGGTGGGAGCACGAGGGGAGGGTCGGTGGGCTCCCGGGAGCGCGGCGGCGCACGCGGCTCCCCCAGGGTCAGCCACCTGGCCCGGGCGCGGGTGCATGTCACTGGCCTGGGGCGTCTCCTCGTCGCGTGCTGGGGTCCCAAGGGCCGCGTCAGACCCGGAGAGCATCGCCGGCCGGTTGGCCCAGCACCGGCCGACCTGGAAGGGCGCTGACGATGGCAGGAACCGCCACTCTTGGGATCGGGGCCGCTGGGGAGGGCGCCGCATTCCCCTTTCCCTGTCTGCTTCCTGTCGCTTTTCCGAGAAACACTCCTTGGTTCCCCGAGGTTGGGCGCGGGGTGCACCCAGAACTCAACCCTGACCCTCCCCCCTGCTCCCCGCACCGCGCGACGGCGCCTCTCGGGACCAGCCTGGGGAGGAAACCCGAGGCTCGGCCTGGCCGTAGCTATTCCCTGAGTCCAGACAGGGGTCCTCGCTCGGCTATACCCCCTTTCTATTTCAGCCTCCTTTGCCCTCTTCCCCCCATCTCCCTTCAGGTCGTCGAGGGGGTTTCCCTCAACCATCGGCCCCTTTAATTGCCTCTTGAGCAATGGAGCACAAAAGGGGCAAGCGCAAGTGGGGAGACCCCCGGGCTCCACTTCCCTGGGTCAGGCGATCTCCCTTGGACCCCAGCCAAGAAAGAGATGGGAGACTTGGGGAAAGGGGCGCCCTCCCCCGCTGGCGGCGGGCTGAAAAACGGGGCAGAGGCTAGCCATGGACTATGAGGCGGGTAGGCCAGGGAATTATACTCAACCCTCGCGCAGCTCGCTCCGGGAGCCCTGATCCCTCTGGGTCGCCCCCTCGGGCCGTGCTTGGGCTCCCCGCCCACAGGATTCTGTCTGGGTCGATCGAGTCTAGGGATCCACGGAGGCTCCCCGGCGGGGATGCTCTCCATCACATTTTGGGGACTCGCGGGTGCTTGCGCCCCGGGCGCACCAGGGAAGGGGGCCCCCGCTGTGGGCGACGTCTGGGCCGCCCGGTCTCCACTGGGTCTGAGCTCGCCCGCGGGGGCGGGGAGCCCCACCCCTAGCAGCCGCTCTCCCCAGAATTCATTTTGGAAACCGAGGCCCCCGCGCTCGGCGAATGAGCCTGGCCGCCCGGTGAGTCACCGCGAGCGGGCGACAAGGATTCCCAGCAGCTGGTAATTAATTGCGCCGTGGCTCGGCCCACGACGGAACCCCAGTCGGGCCTCCCGCCGCCCTGCAGCGGCGCCACCCCTGAGTCACAGCCGTCGGGCCTACGCCGTCCGGAAGCAGCCTGCCCGCCTGGACGCCACCAGGGGGCACTGGACTCCGACCCACAGGTCGCCCCGCTTTGAGTCAACGCCTCGTAGGAAGGTCCAGGCTGTCCCCGCCGGCAGGTGCGGGAGCGGGGCATGGGGTGCTCTCCACCCACAGATTCCAAGCGCTGTAGGGAGCCACTTTTATTCAGTTTACATACAACCTTTCAGGAAAGCGGAGCAGCTTTGCGGATTGGAAGGGACCTCAGAGATAAACCAGTCCAAACCGCTTGTTTTACAGATGGGAACACTTCCAACGGGAGAGGATCACGTGCCCAGGGACACAGGCAATTCGGATCCAGAACCAGCACTGAACCTCCTCCTGGCTTCTGTCCTGCGTTCCTTCAAGGACCCAGCTGCCTTCTGACCCCAAGTTCACAGTGCCACGAATAGCCACAGACCACTCCCAAACGCCGTTTCTTCCTTTACCTCCCCCCCGCCCCCCCCACATATGGCCTTTGGACTCAAGAGAAACAAGCCTGGGAGCCGGGCCTCTGGGGGGTTCTTGGTCGGGGAGGGGGGTAAAAGGAGGGTTTCCTGGTCTGTCCATCCAGCACCCACACTCCTCTCCTCACCCTACACTCTCCTTCCATGGTCTTGACCTGCAGGTGGAAGTGAACTCGTTGAAGCAGAGCCTGGGTCTTGACATCTTCCCTGTGTCCCCAGCACTCATCCCCAAGGCAGGTGCTCAGCTAGCACTGCGGGTTGCTGCCGCATGACAGTCCAGAAAGCGGTTAGGCTGGTGGCAGTGCGTCTGGGGAGACCACCTTCCCTCTCTGCCCCTGTGGTCTGGGAGCACCAACTCCAGCTCAGCCTAGAGGTGGATTCAGAGCTCAGGTGTGGCCAATCAGAGCCAGGTTTCCCCCAGCCACTGTGATTGGCTGGGCGTGGCTCACCTCTCAACCAATGAGAACCCTGGGAAAGAATTTCTTTGAGGAGTGGGAGGGAGGCAGGTACTGAGACGCAGGTTCTTTACACACAGTGGGCGTGTCCGTAGCCCCTGGGGCTAAGAATCACTACCCTGTGTTACCCAGAGAGGCCGACCAGCTTATTCGGGCCCCTCAGTGAGTCAGTGGATCTCACTCCCAGTCTAGTGCTGCTTCTACATCAGCGCTATGTGTCTGTGAAAGACTCAGCTGCGGGCGGGAAGCGGGGAGGTACCGTGCTCTAGGCCAGCCACCCAGTGCAGCACGTCACACCTCCGTGCCTTTGCTCACGCCGTTCCCTCTGCCTGTATACCTTTCCCTGTCCTCTTCAGGCTCCCGTCTCCTCATCTTTCAAGGTTCACCTCTGGCAGCATCTCCTCCAGAAGCTTCCCCTGTGCCCAGCCTGGATGAGGCGCCTGTGTCTCTGCACATACTTCTATCCTGTGACCCCTTTGGTGCCAGTCACACCTCCCCTGCCAGACTGTGAGCTCCTTGAGGGCAGGGGCCATGCCGGCCTCAACTTGGTCATGCAGGACCTTCCACACAGTAGGTGCACAATAAATGTTTGTTAAAAACTAAAGAGCGGAGTTGAGTTCACGTGCCAGTGCGTCTGAAGTCATCACCCCAAGTGAGATCTCTCAAAGGAAGGCAGGAAGAGGTAGATGTAGAAGAGTGAAAGAAAAAAAAAAATAGCTGTGCAGATGACAAAGGTGGTTGCCTGCCAGGACCCGGAGAGTCTCTGAGGTTTAGGCCTTGACTCTGATGTCCCTGGGGGTCGAGTGCAATGAAGAAGGAGGAGAAAGAACACGAAACGCAGAGGTGGAAGAGAGGGCAGAAAGCAACAAGAGCTCAGACAGTGGAAGGAGTGAGGAGTGAGCCTGGAGAGGGGAGTGGGTCCAAGGGTGAGCTCACCAATATTGGCACACAGGCTGCCTTCCCTTGGCCTGGGCCCACAGCAGACATTGCTAATCAATCCCAGCCCTGTCTTTGGTCGAGATCTGTTACAGCCTGAGAATCTTGAACACAGGGGTCCACACAGGGCTCATCCTGGGCTTAGTGCTCACCTGTTTCCTTTCAAGGCCATCACCAACCTGGCCCCAGCTGAGATGGCATTGTGAGAGGACGTAGGGAGCCACGAGCAAGTGGCACCGTGATGGTGGTGTATGGCGCCCTGGTGGGCTGGTCCTGAGTGAGCCTTTCTTGAGCACCTGCTGGGTGTTCAGCCTGAGCTGGGAATTGAGCATTCATGATGACTCTGTGAGGCCATCATCCCCTTGGCCGGTGATGAAGCCAAGGCTCTAAGCTTAGGACAGTGACCATGACTGCAGATCCTTTGTGGGGTGGGGTGGGAGCTGGGGGGCTGCGTCCTCCTCTCCAGGCACAGGCTGCCAGGCTGGACCAGTGTGATGGCGAAAAGGCTGCGAAGGAAGAGGGAGAGTCAGCCCAGTCCCTGGTACACAGGAGGTGCTAAAAGTTGTTTCATTGGCTCCATGATTAAATCCCAAATATGCTAAGGCTGGTCCCAGGGCTGATGTGGTGCGAGTCGGGGGAGGGGAGCAGGAAAATGGCCCAGGGCTCCCAAGACACGAGAGGCAGAGCCAACGCCAGAAAAGGGAAACTGAGGCTGGCTAGGCTCAGTCTGCCCAGAGGATTCCAGAATGTCATGTCAGGGGCAGGGGAAGTAGTTCATAGGGTGGACAGTCAGAGCCTGTGACCTGGGGCTGCTGGACCTGCACCTGCCCCAAAAGTCCATCATCAGGTGATGTGAGGACACAGAGCCCCAGATGGGTGGGCTCCTCCCTGAGAAGTGAAGCCCAAGGGGATCTTACTTGGAATTTCTGAGCCCCAGAGTTCTCCTTGTGCGGTGATGTCTCCAATTGTGACCACGTGGGCAAAGACGCCTGGGAGATTCACACTCTAAACTGTTGCAGGAACGATCGGTGTGCAGGTTCGAGGCTCAGGGAGGATCTGATCTGCCCCCGGAGTTAGAGGACTCTTAAGAGTAGGAAGTTCATCTAGCAGGGGAGGAGCCAGCCAGCCCTCTCTGGGACTCAGGGTGACATGTGAATGAGGGCAGAGGCAAGGCCAGGGGCCCCTCCTTCGAGCCAAGGGCGGCCCCCAACCCCACCCCCCCCAACACACACACAAGCCCTCGCTTTACTGCAGGAAATATGATCAGTGGATTTCAGGCTTCTTAACGCACAGCCTGAACCACTGCCCAGCTCCACACCTGCTCCATAAATAGCTCCATCGTGTTCCCCACGGAGCCCCAGTGCTGCCAGGATCAATCAGGCCATCGGCAGAGGCTTCACCAGCTGACAGCTCCTGAGGGGGGTTGCTGGAGGGGCACGAACCCTGTGCCCAGCAGGAGGGTCTCATTAACCGAGGCCAGAGCGTCAGGGCCAACCCCTGAGGGAGGCTGTTCGAAAACCAGGCCCAGGAGATGGGAGGGCAGCATGTCTACACCCACAGCGGGACTCCTGGGCAGTGGGGAGGGCATCCTGCCCCCAGCCTCCGCTTCTGGGTACGCGGGGCTTGGCAGAGCAGAGGCTCCTGGGCGTTTGCTGACTAGATTAATGAAATGGATTCAAGAACGACGTACCGGTGGCCAGGAAATGGCACTGGTGACCTTTCTCTCAGTCACCTCCTCACCACCCAGTGCGTAAAATAATTAGACACCCATAGAGAGGGGACATTTGTTGAACCCAGCTCTTCTCCTTCGTAATACTAATGCTGACGTAAATAAGAATAATTAAAAATAAAAAATCTTCCGCTCTTAAAAACAAACAATAGCTTACGGAGAACGCTCTAAATGTGAGACGTGGGGAAGCTTGCGCTCGGGTGTGAGACGGGATGCCCCGCGGTTGTTGATGTGGCTGTGGACAGGAACACCTGGAAGTTGTCCAGCACGGGCACGGGGCAGAGCCGGGGCGTGGAGGCTGCTCTGCGGACCCCCCCTCACCCCGGTCCGAAGCAGCGTGTCCCTAAAGCGCACACGGGGTGTGACCAGGCTCTCCATCACCATCAGATCAGTTCTCCCAGACGGACCCCGACTGGCATTCGGGCTGTGGGATAAGTACCAGCTTCTGAGTCAGGCGGCCGGGATCCAAATCCCAAGCTTGTCGTTTCCACCCGGCGTGACCGTGGGCGAGTGGGCGACCCGCTCCGTGCCTCTGCCCCCCACCCCACCGGTTGGTTGGCAAGGGCCGAAGAGGGCTCTCCATCCATCTGGATGAAGCGCGGGGAGGCGTGTGCGGCTCGCCGGCGGAGGCCTGGCCCGCAGGCGGGGCCACGCGGTGCGGGATCTCATCCCGCCCGCCCCGCGGAGGACACGCTGCCCTCCTCCCTCCATCTCCCTGGCCGGGGAGTCAGCTTCCTCCGGTGGGAGCTAACTTTAGTCCAGTCACATGGCGCCATCGTTGTCCCCGTGCCGAGAGTTTACAGATCCCCGCGGAAGGTGTTTAAATATTTTCCCTTTTCAGAAGCCTGGTTCTCGCCTCTGTCATGTTCACCTTTGTGCGGCAGAAGGTATTTCTGCAAATGCAGCCGCGGTGGCAGCGAGACAGGCATCCCTGTACACACTGCTGCTATTCTGGGGACTCGCAGGTGTATCGTTTGTATAATCACGGGCCTGTCACCTCCCGGCGGAGGGAAGAGAGGGTGGGGTGCTTCCAGAGGCTCCCGTTCCATGGGAGCCTTCCCCTGGAAACCCTTCTGGCCCAGGTGGGGTCTGGGCCTGGCCCACGTGCTCCGGTGCGAACAGCCCCTGTTCCGGTCCAGGCCTCGAGATTCCTAGGACAGGGCCTGTCCGACCTGTCTGTGTCCCCAGCACAGAGTAGGGATCAGGAAACATCCACTGAGCTGATGGGAGCTCTGCAAGGGTCTGGGGCTTCAGAGGGGCTTTCTCTGCCCCTGAAACATCACCTGCCAGGCTCGGGGCCGCCGTGCCAGGCAGGGGCTGGGAGTTTGTGACACAAGATAGATGGGAGATGGCCATGGCAGGTCTGGAGCTGGAGACCCGTGGGTCACAGGGGCTGCGGGAGCCCAGACCAGTGTAGACGGTGGGACCCCAAAGGGCTTCCTGGCCAGTCCCCAGGCCGTGGGATGGGCTGATCCCAGCTCTCTGGTTGCTATGGGCGTGGAGAAGGCACAGCCACACTCTGAGGATGCACACATTGTAGGGCCCCATCCGGGGTTTAAGTCTCTTCCCACAGGGCCGGAAGGTACACTGGCAGTTAGGTCTCCTTCCTCGTTCGATGAATAAGGAGACGGCAGCCCGGAGAAGTCCAGGGACTTATGGGAGGTCACAGAGTCATCATCGTCTGCAGAGCTGGGACACCATCCACCTCCCAGGCCCCCGAGCCCAGGTCCAGGGCCCCCCAGAGGGTCTCCAGGGAGTCCACATAGCTTGGCAATCCAGCCCTTGCCTCGAGGAGTATTGGGGGGCCAGCTGTCTCTGCTGTCACGGAGCAATCGTCCTGCTGGGAAAGTGAACAGTAAACCGGTTAACCATCAGGGAAAAGCCAGAGACAGGTGATTGCAGGAAGATGAGAAACACAGGACGGTGAAAAGTGTACTGGGCAGAGAGAGATCTGAGGTGCAGCGGTCAGGGATGGCCAGCCCGTGGAGATGACACTGGAGCTGAGACTTGAATGACACGTTTGGGCCCAGGAAAGGGTGTCTAAGCAGAGGAACAGCCTGTGCAAGGGCCCTGGGGTCAGGGGAGGGGTGCTGGCCTATTCAGGGAAGAGCCAGAAGGCAAATGTGGCTGGGATGCTGGCCCAGAGGAAGTTGGCACAAGATGAGGTCAGAGGTCAGGGCTCCGAGCCCCCCCAGGAGGACGGGAGGCAGGGCCAGATCACAGAGGTTCTCGCAGCCCACGGGAGGAAGATGGATTTCACTTGCGCATTCATGGAAGTCCACGCATGCATTGTGTGGGGAGGGAGAGAAGGCACATCCGCTTCATTGCACAGTGTGGGGCACCCACATCCTGTAGAATCAGCACCACAGGGCACCTGGGGAGCTCTCCAAGCTGGAAGAAGAAGGGTCCCCAAGAAATGGGTGGTCAATTAAAACAATGACGACTCCAACTCTGATGACTGTGAAGGGGCTGGGCCTGCAGTGCACACAGCCCATGGCCCCAGCCTCCCAGAGGCCACTGCTGAGCGTCTCTTGTCGGGGCCGGGGTCCACTCACAGGGGACCAGGCGCCCCGGGGGTGAGTTGGGTGAAATCACTGCAGCTTCCGATGCTGTCTGGTCTCCAACGACCTAGGACAGGCCTGGTGGACAAGGTGCGATTTCCGCAGCAACAGGAAGAGTCCCCAGTTCCCCAAATCCCCCACACACCTCCACTCAGATGCCTAAAATCTCTTTAATGGTGGCAGGTTGAATTACTGACTCTTTATAATCATTGTACCCTTTTAATTTATTTATTCTTGATCACAAACAATACTTTTTGCGTAAAATATAAAAAGTAGAGAGAAATATAAAGAAACAAAATCCTAAGGATTTTCCCCAGGGAAGTTAGCACCATTTCAGCAATGGGGCCGGCCCTGGGCAACACTGACTCTTACACCCTAAAGTCCACGGATGCTGATGTAAGACCTTCCTTAAGGGTCAAGTGCAAGGGAGCAGGTGAGAACGCAAAGGGGATGGATGTTCAAGAAGGTTCGAGGATACGGTTAGAGAGGAGGATGCCCAGGAGAGAAGGCTGAGCTGAGAAGGACCACATCACAGGTTGCACTCCTGTTTTTCTCACACTCCATTGCCGCTGTGCAGCTTGGATGAAGCCAGGCAGAGATTCCATCCCTTGAGTATGTGACAACCGTGCAGTCCTAACACAGCGCAAGTGAACAGCCCCGGATCAAGGCCGGCTGGAGCATGGGTGCATCAGGACCACGATGCTGGGGGTGGAGGAGGGCTGGAGGGGACACCTTGTGTGAGGAGGTGGCCCACAATGGTCAAGGACTCAGTCTGCGTGTGCACTAGGGCCGACCTGGCTCAGATCTGGGCACCGACTTCCTGGGTGAACCCCTGGACTTCAAGCCTCAGGCCCGTCCCTTGCAGAATGGGTGGAATGAGGGCTCCTGGCTGATTGGATGGTGGTAAGGGTGAAAAGCCAGGTACCACACTGGCACAGTCTCTGAGCTTGGGGTGGAGGTAGTGCAAACAGGTGGGCTTTGGAATCAGATGGTCCTGAGTTTGAATCCTGGCTCCACCATATACTGGCTGATTGACCTTGGGCCTGTCACTTCACCCAAGTCCCAATTTCCTCATCTGTGAAATGGGGATGCAGTGTGTTTTGTACTTAGCAGAGTGCCTGGCACAGGTAAGCACTGAAGGAAGGTGAGCTGGTTGTGTTTGTCTCTGTCCCTAGCTTTGAACCTCACTCTCTCATGAGCTCCTGTTGCTTCTCCAAATGCAGGGGCACCAGAGACTCCTGCACAACAGTCCTGAGATTTTGAACCCAGCAGAGCAGGGGCAGGAGCGGGAGAGTTGGAACATCGGAAAGAGGAAAGGAAAGTGGAGGACCAGAGAGAAGGATGGAGAGACTGGGGGATCAGAGAGAAGAAGGAGAGATGCAGGAACCAAAGAGGAGGGAGAATGTGGGGTGCAGACGAGGTAGAAGGGGGCAGCGATGACGGGTGGGGATGAGACGATCAGGGTAAGTTTCCCTGACTCTGGTGCTGGTGCACACCTCCTTGGTGCTCCCACCCAAAGTCTCTCTCTCCCAGACTATGTCTTAGAATCTGAGACCAGAGTAGAGATACAGGTCTTCATTCTTTCTTGAATGTCTGTTAAGCATGTACTCGGCCAGTTCCTGGTCCAGGCCCTGGAGGCTGCAAAGGTGAGGTCAGGATGCTTACACACCATAGACCGATGTACTGTGTACCTGTTGGCTCCCACGATCCTTCATCAGCATTACTGTCCGCAATTCAGTCCCCAATGCACCCCACACCCCTTTCTCTCCTGTGCAGCCCGTGCTTGGCCATACTGACCTGTGTTCTGGCCTGCACCTCAGCTACCATGGAAAGGAAGCGTCAGGCCAGACTCTGGGGCCAGGCCTCACTTCACCTCCTGTCTATTTGCCTTTTCTGAGCAGTAGCCTTTTGGCAGCTAAATTTAACTGAGTATTTGGTTTCCACCCTACCATCCTTCCTTCCCTCCCTCTTTCACTTGGGTCAGATCACGGTGTGATGGCTCTCCCAGCTCCCTCCCCGTTTCCTCTCTTAAGTGTCCTCCCTAGTAAATTTCTTGTGTGTTTAGTTGCATCTCAACATGTGCTTCTTGGAGGACCCAGATCAACACAGGGGCACTCAGCTATCAGATCTGAGCCTCCAAAGAGCTGACAAAGAAAAATCATGGCATCTAGGGGGGCCCAGAGCCAGACACGACGGGGAGAGTTGTACCTGGAGAGTGAGAGCACCCCGCATCCTATCGGTTTCTGAATCAGTCAGGATGGGATAGATTATACAGCATGTCATGGACTGAATGTCTGTGTCCCCCACGTTCATATGTTGAAACCCTCAGTGTGATGGCATTCGGTGGTGGGGCCTTCGGGGGGCGATCACGTTTAGATGAGGTCATGAGAGTGTGGCCCCGTAATGGGATTAGGGTTCTTATAGTAAGAGGAAGAGATCAGAGCCCTCTCTCTCTCACTATCTCTCGGCCACGTGAGGACACAGTGAGAAAGGGCATCTGCAAACCAGGAAGAGGGCTCTTGCCAGGAGCCGGATCTGCCAGCGCCCAGTCTTGGACACTCCAGCCTCCAGAACCATGAGAAATAAATGTCTGTTGTTGGTCACCCCCCATCCCCACCACTGTCTGCAGCATTTTGTCGCAGCAGCCTGTGCTGACTGAGACATAGCAGAACCAGAACATTGTTTAAATAAAAAACTCAGTGGCTCAAATTACAAAGGCTTATTTCCTGCCCATGTTGAGTTGATAGTAGCTCTGTTCACTGGCCCCCTGAGACCTAGGCTGACAGACGTTCCCTTTCCCTAGGCTTCCACCGTCCCACACGGGGAGATGGAACCTGACAGATTTCACCGTGGTCCCAAAAGCTTCTGCCCAGAAACATCCTCCATCACTTCTGAATGCACTGTGTTGGCCAAAGCAGGCCACATGGCCAAGCCTGGGGTCTTCTGTCCACCCTCATACCTGGCAAAGGCCTTCACCCAAGAATCCTGTCCCTAGGCAAGTTCCCACTCACCCGTCAAGGCAAAAGGAAGATTCTGAGAGTACACTTCCCAAATTCTCTTCTATCCCCTGCATCCTTCATTTGAAGAAAAGACTCAAGAGAAGACCCAAACCTGAAAATAAAGAAGACAGAACAGAGCCCATGAAATGAAGAACGATGAAAAGGGAAAGACGTAATGGTGAGCAGTGGAACTTGCTATGTGGTAAATTGAATAAAAATGAATAAGGATAGACCTGTCCCAGACTGTATCATCTAAGTGCTAAGTAAGGGTTCCTAAAATTGAAGGTCCGTACTGAAAGGAAAAATTGTAATGATAGTCTATTTATAAAAGTCATAGCTCAGCAACAGCTACAAGTTATGGCCAGGAAGGACAATTATAAACTTTGCAAGGATCTCATCTTGGAGGGGGAGGGGAAAGGAAGAAAATAAAAGATGTCTAGAAGTGTCATCTTATTGGACTGGGGAGGAATAATCAGGGGAAAAATAGAATATCTTATTGTGTGGAATAGGTGGTATCTTATTTTCAAAGTAGAGAGATCTGGGAAACAGGGAAGAGAGAATGGCTATCAGTGCAATGGAAGGGGTCTTAGGGTCTGTCTGCTTGGGCGATCATAACAAAATACCACAGTCTGGGGGGGCTTACACAACTCACATTTGTTTCTCACAGTTCTGGAGGCTGGAAGTCCAACACAACATTGTAAAGCAATTATACTCCAGTAAAGATGTTCAAAAAAAGACATTACAAATAATAATAAAATAAAATAAGTTGCTGGGAAAATAGCTACAAGGATAAAGCAAATGAAAATAAAGTAGGACGGGTAGATAGTAATCTCAAAAAGGTTTAAAATATTTATATGTGATAAATTGGAATGTTACACAGTGAAGTGCTATACAGACATAAGCCTGTATTTAAAAAGAAAAAAAGAGTTCAATATGTAAGCAAAGCCTATCAGGAAAGGGAAGAGAACCGGATAACAGTATAACTATAGTGAGAGACCATTGCACGATCTCCGTAAGAAATGGACAAGAGTATTAGAAATCAAGAAACTGTTAGAAGTTAAGAGGCAATCAAACTTATTGCATGGCCATTGATTGGATCCTAGTTTGAGCAAATCAGATTTTTAAAAGCTGTCTTAGGGACAATTAGGGAAATTTGAATATGGATGGAGTTTTAGAAGATTATAGAACCTCACTGTTATTTTCTCAGGTGCAGTAATGGTATCATGGTTAAGTAGGGAAGCATCCTTCTTTAGTAAAGAGAGAAACTGAAGTATCTAGGGGTGAAATGCCATGAAGCCTATAATTTAATTCTAAATACCTCAGTAAAAAACAAACATAGCAAAATGTACACAGCTACTGAATCTTGATGATGGCTGTATAGTATACGTTATCTCTCTGCTTCTATGTATATCTGAAATTCAAAAACAACAAAGTAATAACACCAGAACTGAATAATGCAACCAATAACTGTGAACATATATATAATATAGTTTTATATATATATATATTTTTTTAAAAAAAAAATAGTGAATCCCTTTTTATGTGCCCAAATGTCACCGAGGAAAATCAGTATATAATAGGCTGACAATAAAACATTACCAAATTCAAGAACCCAAGAATGAAGTTTTCACAGGCCTCATGCTCCAGCCATATTCAACACACGTAGTAATTAATAATAAAATGGGAGCCAAACACTTTACTTGCAAATTTAAAACATTCATGCATAACTCTCGGATCAAAGAGAAAAATCAAGGAAGAAGTTATATATCATCTGGAAAACAAAGAAAAAGAAAACGCTTCATGTTAAAACATATGCAGTAAAGATAACAGCTTAGAAACACACCGCCTAAATGCCTTCATTCGAAGGGGCAAAGGCTAAACATAACATCATTTTTAGTACTTGTCTCAAGCCATTAGGAAAAGAAACAACAAAAGGGGAATTCATAAAGAACTGAAACTGATGAAATAGAAAAAAACATTTAAACAGTGGGAAGAATATGTAAATGCAAAAGCTTATCCTTTGAAATGGCTAATAAAATAGAAAAAACCCTCGTGAGTCCAATTATGGAGAATGAAGAGAGACAGTAAAATTAGACAAGATTAGCAGTAAGAAGGCAGACATACCAACATAACTACAGATACAGGAGAGATAAAACTAATTATGAGAGAATATTACACGCAACTCTGTGATAACAAATTGAAAACCTCAGGGAAATGGATGATTTCCTAGTAAATTACCAAAATCAGTCCAAGAAAAAATGGAAAATTTTAATAGACCAATTACCATAGAAGAGATTAGAAGGTGACTGGAGATCTATCAGTGAAAAGACAGCAGAATCAGACAGGCTCACAGCTGAGTTTTATCTAATTTCTAAAGAATGAATCATTTTAATACTGTTTAAACTATTTGAGGCCATAGAAAAGGATAGGAGAGAAATGCCCTTATTCATTCTATGCATCTAGAATATCTTTAATACAAAATAAGGGGAACTATAGACTGATGGCACACGTATAGGTGAAAATTTCTAAATAAAATACTAGTAGATAGAATCTAGCGACTAATCAAGAGAACAATATATTACCCTTCAGGTTCAATGTGGGAAAGCAGTGTGTGGTTGAGGACCCTTAGCCTTAGAGACATTTTGTAGGCATATTTTCACCCCTCTTCTCTGAGCATCTCTTGGCATGACAAAAAGTAAGGACATATTAGGCAACGATCAGGGGCCTCTAATGAACCAGACTGGACAAAGCTAAGACATCGACATCTAAGGGAGCCTTAATATCTGTTAGCAATGCCAAGATTTTATACGGAAATTTTGTGGGGTTTATTTCCAGAACAGCCTCTAGTTGTTTCAGCATCTTTGAAATGTTCCAAAGAACCAATTTTTTTTTTCTATATGAAATCCACTGAGGGAGAGGGAATTTTCTAGGTTTTAAATGCACACCAGAGCACAAGATCTAATATTACTGAATTCTCGCAGCAACTCTGTGGGGAGTTGATATGACTGACACTGAGGCTTGGAGAGGTGAAGAGACTTCCGAGGGCACTCAGATGATGCAGGCAGAGTCAGATCTCAACCCTGCTGAGACTGACTGCGAAGCCCAAGGCTTCAATGGCATGTGTGAAAGCCACATGTGGAAGGCCCCTGGCGACTTCTTGGTTCAGGGAGGAGTTTCAGTCCATTTAGCCAAAGCCAGGAGCAATGGAATGAAGACTAGATTAGGTATCAGGAGATCTGGGTTCTGTTTCATCCTCTGCCTCCTGGGCCATGACTTTGAAGGCCTCTGCCCTTCTGCAACATTCTGAATCCCTACATAGCTGGTCTCAGAAGGGCCAGCCGTGGGTTGCTGTCCGTGGTGCTGAAGGTGCTCTTGTCCGAGGGCTCCCACTTCACCTATTTTCAGAGGAGCTGGTCTGGGCGGCTGCCAGGAACACACTGTGATTAATCAGCAGGTTTGAAATGGCAAAGTAAAGGTGGAAGGAAAGAATTTCTTTATTGGTTTGCTGAATCTGTGCCAAAGGAGCTTTTTCTTTTTCTTTTTTTTCTTTTTTTACCGAAAGCCATGTCTTTGACAATTCTCATCACCTGGGCCTGAACTGAACATCTCAATTTTTGGACAGAGGCATAGAACTAAGTTTTCACTGCCCAGGTGAATAAATGGGACATTACCTGATTCCCAGAGCCCCGTTTCCCCTCTCAGGTCCCATGAGAGTTCTGAGGGAATCCAGAGGGAATCTATGCTAAATTTTGTGTCAGTTACTCACTTGTTTGTCTCTATTGTCTTTTTTTTTTTTTTTTTTTTTGTAACAACTTGGTATGTATCCTTAACAAATACACTGATTTGCTTTTTGGACTTCAAGTAATTAGAATCATATTGCATGTGCTTTTCTGTTGCCTTTCTTCCATCAACGTTATGTTTTGGAAGTGGGTCCACATTGTTGCATATTCATCATTGTATACTATTCTGCTATATGAATATGCTGAAACGATCTGTACATTCCATTCTTACTATGGAATGTGAACTTATGTCCTTTTTTTCCCTGCAATGAACAATTCTGCTGTAAACATTCTGGCACACAGCTCATGTTACACAAGCTACTGTACATTCATCACGTTATGTACATGACAGTAGAATCGTTGGGTCTTCGGGTAGGACCAGTTCAACCTCACTAGGTGTGGTAGAAACTTCTGGTGCTCATTCTTCCCTCCTCCCTAAAAGAGACATGCCTCGTTTGCAGTCAGGCGAGGCCATTTCCAGGGTGAAGAATCTCATTACGGTGTAAGACCCTCTTCATATTTCTCCCAGTTTGTGACTTGTCTCTCCACTTTCTTTATGGCCTTTTGATGAATGGAAGTTCTTAGTTTTAATATAGTGAAATTGATCATTTTTATGGCTTGTGCTTTCTGTGTCTTATTTAGGATATCTATCCCTACCCCAAGATCGTAAGATATCTTTAATGTCTTCTGAATATTTTATACTTTGCCTTTCACGTTTAGGTCTTAACCTAGAATAATTTTTACATATGGTGTGTAGCAGGGCCCAGTATCTCTCTTTCCCTATGGCTACTCATTTACTTTCTGAGCACTATTTAAGGAAAAGTCCATCCCCTTCCCACTGGCATGTGAAAGCAATATTTCATACATCATATGTCCCTATATGCACAGGTCTGTTTCTGGGCTTTCCATTGACCCATTTTTCTATTCCACAGTGTGTACTTGTTTAGCTTTATAATACATTTTGGCTTATTCTTCAAGAGTATGTTGGCTATTATTGGGCCTTTGCATTTATATATGAATTTTAGAATCACCTTGCCAAGCTTCACCGCCCCACAAAAAAATTAAGATTTTTACTGGTGTTGCATTGAACCTATAGATCAATTTAGTGAGAAGTTACATCTTTATGAAAGAGAGTCTCCCAACCATTTACTTAGATCTCCTTTAATGTCTTCCAATAAATTTTTACAATTTCCTCCATAACGGTCTTACACATTAAAGATTTATTCCTGGATTCTGTGTTTGTTTCCTGTTTTTAAAATTTTATTTATTCATTTTTGGCTGCATTGGGTCTTCATTGCTGCACAAGGGCTTTTCTCTAGTTGCGGTGAGCAGGGACTACCCCTCGTTGCAGCGCGTGGGCTTCTCATTGCGGTGGCTTCTCTTGTTGCAGAGCACAGGCTCTAGGCACACGGGCTTCAGCAGCTGTGGCACACGGGCTCAGTAGTTGTGGCTCACGGGCTCTAGAGCGCAGGCTCAGCAGGTGTGGCTCACAGGCTTAGTTGCTCCGTGGCATGTGGGATCTTCCCCGGCCAGGGCTCGAACCCATATCCCCTGCATTGGCAGGCGGATTCTTAACCACTGTGCCACCAGGGAAGCCCCTGTTTCCTATTGTTTCTGTAACAAGTCACTACAAACTTGGTGGCTTAAACAACACAAGCTGATTATCTTACAGTTCTTGAAGTCAGAGTCCAAAGTGAGTCTTGCTGAGTAAAAGTCAAGATGTGGGCAGGGCTTTGTTCTTGCGCAGGCTCTGGGGGGAGAATCTGTTTCCTTGTCTTTCCAGCTCCTAGAGGTTGAGGCACCTCTTGACTCACGGCCCCTTCCTCCATCTTCAAAGCCAGCAACATCGGGCTAGATTCTTCTCATGCTGCCATCTCTCGGGTTCTCTTTTGTTTCTCTCTTTCCCTTTTAAGAAACCTTGTGAATACATTGGACCCACATGGCTAATCCAGGATAATCTCCCTATTTTAAAGTCAGGTGATTAGCAACTTCAATTTTATCTGTACCCATAATTACTCTTTGCCATGAACCCATCATTTTCACAAGTTCTGGGAATTAGGACGTGG
Source organism: Tursiops truncatus (assembly GCF_011762595.2). Classification (NCBI taxonomy): domain Eukaryota; kingdom Metazoa; phylum Chordata; class Mammalia; order Artiodactyla; family Delphinidae; genus Tursiops; species Tursiops truncatus. Next base: position 74,808,262 of record NC_047050.1, read on the forward strand.
ACATCCTTGGAATGTCATTATTCTGCCTACCACAGATTCTTTATATTTTTCGTAGTTCTATAAATGGTAATGTTTATGATTGTATTTTCTAGCTGGTTTTTGTTGTGGTACCAAAATGCTGTGGATTTTCTATATTGATTTTGTATCCAACAACACTGCTTAAGCACTTACTAATTCTGATAAACCTGAAGATTCTTTAGGACTTTTTAGTGTAATTGATGATATAATGTGCAAATAATGACAGTTTTGTTTCTTCCTTTCCAGGCCTTGTGTGTTTTATTTGCTCTTGTATCTAAGTTTCTGTGCTGGCATGGACCAATTATACAATGTTGAATAAAAGTGGAGACAATGAGCATCCTTGTTTTATTCCTGATCTTAAAGAGAGTGCTTACATTTCAACATTCAGAATAATGTTTTCTGTACCACAATGTTCACTGCAGCTCTATTTACAATAGCCAGGACATGGAAGCAACCTAAGTGTCCATCAACAGATGAATGGATAAAGAAGATGTGGCACATATATACAATGGAATATTACTCAGCCACAGAAAGAAACGAAATTGAGTTATTTGTAGTGATGTGGATGGACCTAGAGTCTGTCATACAGAGTGAAGTAAGTCAGAAAGAGAAAAACAAATATTGTGTGCTAACACATATATATGGAATTTTAAAAAAAGGGTCATGAAGAACCTAGGGGCAAGATGGGAGTAAGATACAGATCTACTAGAGAATGGACTTGAGTACACGGGAGGGGGAAGGGTAAGCTGGGACAAAGTGAGAGAGTGGCATGGACATATATACACTACCAAATGTAAAATACATAGCTAGTGGGAAGCAGCTGCATAGCACAGGGAGATCAGCTCGGTGCTTTGTGACCACCTAGAGGGGTGGGATAGGAGGGTGGGAGGCAGGGAGATGCAAGAGGGAAGAGATACGGGAATATATGTATATTCCCATCAGTGTATAGCTGATTCACTTTGTTATAAAACAGAAACTAACACAGTGTAGTTAAACACTACACTAAATCAGTGTATAGCTGATTCACTTTGTTATAAAACAGAAACTAACACACCATTGTAAAGCAATTATACTCCAATAAAGATGTTAAAAAAAATAAAAAATAAAACAAGTACCCTAAAAAAAAGAATAATGTTTTCTGTATGTATACTTTTAATAGATATCCTTTTATTAGGTTAAAGAAACTCTTCCAGACCTAGATTACTAAGAGGTTTTTGTGGGGTTTTGGAGTTTTTTTGAAAGTCATAAGAGGATGTTGACTCTTATCAAAGACTTTTCCCACATCTGTAAGAATGATATGATTTTTCTTCTTTAATTTGTTAGAGGGGTGGATTCATTACTACCTTTTCCAATTTAAAACCAACCTTGTATTCTCTGAATAAATACAGCTTGATCATAGTATTCTTTTTTTTTTTTTTTGCTGTGAAAAATAATTTTTATTTTATTTTTTTTAACATCTTTATTGGAGTATAATTGCTTTACAATGTCATGTTAGTTTCTGCTGTATAACAAAATGAATCAGTTATATGTATACATATATCCCCGTATCCCCTCACTCTTGCGTCTCCCTCCCACCCTCCCTATCCCACAGCTGCTTCCCACTAGCTGTCTATTTTACATTTGGTAGTGTATATAGGTCGATGCTACTTTTACTTTGTCCCAGCTTCCCCTTAACCCTCCCCGCGTCCTCAAGTCCATTCTCTACGTCTGCGTCTTTATTCCTGTCCTGTCCCTAGTTTCAACACAACCATTTTTTTTTTAAGATCCCATTATATGTGTCAGCATACAGTATTTGTTTTTCTCTTTCTGACTTACTTCACTCTGTATGACAGACTCTAGGTCCATCCACCTCGCTACAAATAACTCAATTTCATTTCTTTTTATGGCTCCGTAATATTCCATTGTATATATGTGCCACATCTTCTTTATCCATTCATCTGTCAGTGGACACTTAGGTTGCTTCCATGTCCTGGCTATTGTAAATAGTGGTACGTTACATTTACATATTGTAAATTGTGGTACATGTCTCTTTTGGAATTATGGTTTTCTCAGGATATATGCCCAGTAGTGGGATTGCTGGGTCGTATGGTAGTTCTATTTTTAGTTTTTTAAGGAACCTCCATACTGTTCTCCATAGCGGCTGTACCAATTTACATTCCCACCAACAGGGCAAGAGGGTTCCCTTTTCACCACACCCTCTCCAGCATCTATTGTTTGTAGATTTTTTGATGATGGCCATTCTGACAGGTGTGATGTGATACCTTGTGGTTTTGGGGTTATTTTTTTTTGACATCTTTATGGGAGTATAATTGCTTTACAGTTTTGTGTTAGTTTCTGCTGTATAACAAAGTGAATTGGCTATATGCATACATATATCCCCATATCCCCTCTCTCTTGCGTCTCCCTCTCACCTTCCTTATCCCACCCCTCTAGGTGGTCGCAAAGCACCGAGCTGATCTCCCTGATGAATGGATAGAGAAGACGTGGCACATATATACAATGGAATATTACTCAGCCTCATTGTGGTTTTGATTTGCATTTTTCTCTAACGATTAGTGATGCTGATCATCCTTTCAAAATGAAGCAACTGACAAGGGATTAATCTCCAAAATATACGAGCAGCTCATGCCGCTCAACATCAAAAAAACAAACAACCCCATCCAAAAATGGGCAGAAGACCTAAACAGACACTTCTCCAAAGAAGACACACAGATTGCCAGCAAACACTTGATGATGGTATTCTTTTACACGTATCACTGAATCTGTTTGCTAACATTTAGATTCAAATTTTTTGCATCTACGTTGATGCAAAATTTTAGGATTTAGCCTAAAATTTTCTTTTCTTCTGCTGTGTTTGTTAGATTTTGATATCAAGGTTATACCAGCCTCATAAAATATACCTGAGTGTTTCACCTCTTTTCCCATGTTCAGAAATATTTTGTGTAGCATTAGAATTTTTTGTTCCTTGAATTAGAATTCACTGGTAAAAAACCATCTGGGCCTGGGGTTTTCTTTTTGAAAAGATTTTTAACTACAGATTTGATTGCTTTAATGGTTTTAGGATTATTCATCCTATTTATTACCAGAAATTTTAACTATTATATTTATTAGAAAATGTATATTTCATTTACATTTTCAAGTTTATTGTTATGAATTCCTTCATAATTTCCTCTTATAACAGTCTCCTATTATCGTCTGCAATATCCGACGTCCCCTCTTTACTTGTAGTGTGGCTATCTGTGCCTTTTCTTTTTTCTTTATTAATCTACTCAGAGGTTTCTCAATTTTATTAGCCTTTTCAAGAAACAACCTTTGGCTTTTTGTTACTGTGTGTCTCTTTTCTATTTTATTAATTTATAATCTTATCTTTATTATATTCTTCCATTTTCTTTGATTTCTTATGCCATCTTTTTTAGCTCCTGGAGATGGTGCTTTGTTCATTAACTTTCCCACTTTCTTCTTTTGAATATAAGCATTTAAGTTTATAAAACCTTCTTCTAAATACTGATTTATGTGCATCACACAAGTTCTGATATACTTTTATTAATTGTTCAATTTCAGTATTTCCTACTTTCCATGGTTACTTCCTCTCTCAACTCTGAGTTACCTATAAGTGTTTACTAGATTCCAAATACATGAAAATTTTATAATCATCTTTTTCTCATTTCTAAGTTAAGAATATTGGGTTCAGATAATGCATCTGTAGGATAACAGTCCTTCAACTACTTACTGGGCCATAAAGCGAATCTTTAACATATGCCCTTGATAAAAATGACTTTCTAAGCTGCTGAGTATTCTATATAAATCCATTAAATCAAATTTAATGACGGAATTTTACAAATCTTGTATGTCTTTAACAATTTTTGTCTTCTCAATCTTTTAGTTACTGTGAGAGGTTTATTTCTCCTTTTAGTTCTACCAAGTTCTTCTTTATGTATTGAAGGCAGTATTATTGGTTGCATACATATTTGGAGTTATTATAGGCTTCCTGATGTTATTACTTTTATCATGATGTTATTGTTTTTATTTCTTAATTTATTTTTTGCTTTAGACTTACTTTTAATTAGGATTTTTCTGGTACATTTTTTCCAACACTTCATTTCAACCTACTATATCCTTAGGTTGTAGTGTCTCTTGTAAATATCATAAACATGATTTTGTGGGTTTTCTCTAGTCTTCTATCTGGGATATTTAGCTTAATTTACTCTAAGTATGATATGCTTTATTTCTACAACTCATTTTATAACCACTTCTAGGTGTTCCTTAATTGCTCTGTGCCTCATTTTTTTCACCTGTAATATGGGGATAATACCACTATGGTTGTCATTTTCTTCTATTTGTTCTGTCATTACCATTTATTTCTTTGGTCATTTTCTTTCCTTTCTTTCCTACTTTTTGATTGAATAATTAACTTTCCTTATTCCGTTTTTTTGGAGCATCTAGATTAGAAGTTGTTCATGTTATTTCTCATTTTCTTAGTGCTTATCCCAGAAATGGACACTTCCATAAACAAAGCACCAAAGCTTAAGTCTAAATTACTCAATATCTTTACCCTCCTCCTGAACCTTTAAAATTGAAATTGAAGCATTTTAGAATACTTTAATTCCAATCATCCCCTTACCAACACTTATGTGTTATTTTGCTATATGTCAATTCTGTTTTAATAATTATTACTATACAGTAGATGTTGGTTTAGATTTACCCGCATGTGTACCACTCAGTCTGTTGTTACTTCTTCCTCGCATCTCTGACTTTCTATCTGGCATCAGTTTCTTTCTGCCTGAGATTCATTCTTCAGAACTCCCTTCCATGAGGTTTTGGGGGTGGAACCCCTGTTTTTTGTTTATATGAAAATATAATCATTTCACCTACTGAAAAAGATCTGCATCACTCAGCACATTCTCCGAGACTATACCACCGACTTCTGGACTTTGTTTTTGCCGATGGAAAGTCAGCTGTCAATCAATTTGCCACTTCTTTGAAGGTAATCTGTCTTTGCTTTCCAGCTCCTTTTAAATCATCCCTTTGTATCTGGTCCTTGAGATTGTATTATGACGTGTCTATTGTGTCTTTTAAGTGTTATGCTACTTGGAATTTATCAGGCTTGTTAAAATATGTGGACTTTTGTCTTTATCAGTTCTGAGAAGTTCTCAGTCATTATCCCTTCGAATGCTGCCTTTTCTCTATTCTCTTTACCCACTTCTCCAGGAACTTGATTAGATGTATGAGAGAGTGTCTCACTCTGTCCTCTGTGTTTAAGTCTCTTTCATATTTTTTGGTCTTCCTGGGCTGCACTTTTTTCCTTAACATCTTCAGCTCTATCTTTCATTCACTGGTTCTCCCCCAAGCTGGGTTTAATCTGCTTTTCAACCTATTTGTTAAGTATTTAATTTCACCTCTATTTTCCAATTATGGGAGTTCCACGTGATTATTTTATGATGTTCTAGGTCTTTACCCATTTTAATCTTCTTCTTCGTTTCTCAAAACATATAAAGCACACGTATCTTGTAGTCTATGTCTGATAAAGACAATGTCCGATTCCTTTTCAAGCCCAAGTTTGCTGCTTCTGTTTCTTCTGGCTCTCACACATGATGCATGGTTTCCTTGTGTATTTAATGACTTTCTTTCTTTTGAAACTCTGAATTATTCATTTTCCTTGTAGAAACCCTTGGAGCTTGGGACAAGAGTAGATTCCTCCAGAAAGGATGCATTTACTTCTGTGAGACGTCTGGTATGTGGTGGTAGGGGTGTGTATATTTAGGGTCATTTTCAAATTAATGAATGACTTGAAGTTTGGGGGCGGATTTCAGGGAGTGTGCCTTGGGACTGCAGATTCAAGGGAGGGCCAATGTGGGTTGGAATCAAAGGGTTGAGACAGAGAAGTTTTATTTCCACTCTCTAAGTATGGTAGGCCTCCCAAGTTATTGGGGAGTGGCCTTCTATTAGACTTCCCACCTGATGGGCCCTAGGATTTGTCTTCCTCCTTCCTGTTTTGTGAGACTGCAAAAAACTGATGCTCCTGCTTTGGCAAAAGCCCTCAAAATGAAAGTTGGCATCAGTTCACTGCTTGCCTTTTTGGATTCTGCCTACACAGGTACTGGACTATTTCTTACTCCCCTGCCAGCTTTGTGGATGCACTCACAAATGTGTTTTTACATAATTACCATCATTTTTAGTTATTTTCAATAGGAGCTTAGTCTGGGCTCCTACTCCTTCATGTTGACACCCTCTTTTGATCTTTACTTATTATTTGTCGTAATCCCTTAAGACACAGCTCAGAGGCCCCAGGAGCCAGGCGATCACATGCACCCCACTCTCTTCTCTGCTTCCTGGGACCAGGCTGGCTCTTAAGACATCTAATGACAGTGGCTTCTGGGCTCACAGGCCTCATCCGACACCTGCATCTTTTGACACCATCCACAGTTCCAGCTTTTGCTTGACTACAAAGAGTCACAGAGCTCACTCCTTTGTCAGACAATCCCTTTACCATTTGAGCATTTGTGTTAGAAATACCTGCCTTATATTATTTCATGTTACCTAATAAATTAACCTGTGCAGGGGTCTAATGGGAAACAGCAATATCCCTTGTTAAGCTTCCCAGGGGAATGGTGGAATTCCAGGCACACGCCGGGGATGTGGATGGGAGCACACGGGCGACGGGAGGGGTACGAGGAGGGAACCAGTATTCACGAGGAGTTGCCCTCATGTGTAGGAATGTTGAGGAGATCAAACCAAACTCTTAGCGTAAACTGCCCATGAAATAAGTATTTTTATCTCCATTTATTCGGATGAAAAGAAATCGAATCTTAAGTGACATGTCTGAGGTCGCAGAGTTGACCTGTGGCTGGGTTGGAGTTCAGTTCCTCAGACCCCCTCCCATGGATCTGGGCTCTGCTTGGTGAATTTCGGATGACAAGAGTGTGATGGCTGGGTGATTACGGGGTCATTGCAGGCCTGTCCTGGCCAAAGGGAACAGTGTCAGGAGGCAAAACCAAGCCAGCTCAGCTAGTGAAATGAAAAGGACAGTCTATTCTGGGCTTAGCCTCCTCTGGCCTTGGGAGGGAGGAGGGTTCCAGACACAGCAGCTGTAGGACTGTTGTGCTCAGGAGCCGACAGCACGGGACCTGAAGGACCAGGACGCTGAGCTGTCACCCAGACACCTGCGCCTGGGTTCTCTGCCTCGACCACACACCTCCACGCTGGAACCATCCAGCCACGCCAACGCCAACAGTAACACCCCTGCTCTACACGGCTCCTGGGCTCCCGCTGACCCTTCGAGAAAGCTCCAAATGCTCACAGCCCACACAGGGCTGTCCTTGGGCCGGATGCAGTTCATCTCCTCTACCGTGGGGGGCACTCGGGACACAGGCCTCATGTGGGTCACCTTTCAGGGTGCCTGGGTTAGTTCCAACACCCCCTCCCCCAAGAAGCCCTTTGAGACTTCTCTCTCGGTGCATTCAGTAACTTCTCTGGCAACTGTTGTATTTGTTTTGGAAACTATAAAACACGTGGGGTTCCCATGACCCCCTCCTCAGGTTTGATAATTTGCTAGAACAGCTCACAGAACTCAGGAAAACACTTTACTTACGGCTTATGCTGACCAGTTGATTATAAATGACGTTATAAAGGATACAGACGAATGGCCAGATGAAGAGGTGCCCAGGGTGAGGTCCGGGAGGATCCTGGGTGCAGGAACTTCTGTCCCCGTGGAGTTGGGATGCACGACCTCCAGCTTGTGGGTGTGTTCACCAACCAGGAAGCTCTCCACACCCCACAGCTGAGGGAATTCTACGGGGGCTTCATCTTGTAGGCATGATCAATTAACTCAATTTCCAGTCCCTCTCCGCTCCCCGGAGGATGAGGGTGGGAGAGAGAGGCCCAAGCTTCTAGTCATGCTGGGCCTTTCTGGCGACCAGCCCCCATCCTGAAGCCGTCTAGGAGCCCACCCAGAGCCGCCTTTTTTCGAACAAAAGATGCTCCTGTCACCCAGGAAATTCCAAGGGATGAAACAGCTCTGTCAGGAACTGAGGGCAGAGACCAAATACCTACTGTGTTACACTCAACCAGTCCCAGAAAACGGCTGTGGACGAGCCCTCACTCCCAGCCCCCAAGATTCCTTGCAATGTCCAGCATCCCCGGGGCTCCCAAGGCTGGCATCTGACCTGTTCAGGTCCGAGAACAGCTGGCATGGCAGGACGGAACCGCCGAGGGGTGGGGGACACACAGGCCAGCTCTCGCCACTGGTAGGAGGAGTCTGAAGCTGTGTTCTCACTCCCCGCAAGTTCCCCGAGGATTTCAGCCCAGGGGCCCAAGAATGCTTCCGCCCCGGCTCGTCCCCGCCCCTGACCCCTCACTCCCCCGCGGGGGACCCCCCATCTCCCAGATGAACTTGTGCTCAGATTCAGGTTTGCTATGGGGCACTCAAATGAAGACCGTCCCTGGGCCAGCCTCTGCGAGGAACCAGGTGTGTGCGCCCTGGGCAGAAGGGAGGGCGGCTAAGGGCAGGGCTCTGGGAGAAGCAAGGTCCGCGAGGGTGGAGGCCGATGGAGTGGGGGGAACGGGCCACCCCAGGCCACGTGGCAGCTCGTGCAGTTTGAATAAGCATCCCCTGCCCAACCCAGACGGCACAGCCCCACGAGGGGCAAGATGGCTCTGGCCCTCGCTCGAAGCAGCCTGCACGGCCACGGGTGGCAGCCTGGCCCACGAGGCCTGGACTCGGGCCCTGAGAGCCTGCGAGGGACCTTACGCATCGTCAGGGAGGTGGAGTGTGGGAGAAGGCGGCTCCTCCCAGGTGTCTCCTGGGGTGACCCTGCCAGGGCAGCGGGATTCTGCTCAGCCGCCCCTGGCTCTGTGCTCCGGGCACCTGGAGACCCAGTCCCCCAGGCCCTGTGATGGGGCAGTGCCCCAGGGCCCAGAGGGCTTGAGGACCACACAGCAGGGCGAAGTCCCGGCACTGGGAGGTGTGCCAGGAACACGTGCAGCCCATGTGAGGCGGGCCTGGGAAGTTCTTCGCTGCCCTGAGCCCAGAGCTTTCGTTGAGATGTTTTCTAATCGGGGTGTGCCGGTACGCGTGGAAGGGCACCCATCTCTGAAGCCGTGGGGTTCCCACGGGCCATGCGCCCCAGGCCCACGGCAGCTCGCTCACTGCCCATCCTCCTCTGTCCCTGGGTGTGGGCTGGCCATGTGCCTGCTGCCCGGGGGCCTCGTTTAAATGGGGTGACCCGGGAGCCTTGGACACGTCCGGCTTCACCGCACCCTGCTCTGTGCCTTGGGACCCTCGCCCTCTCTCTGGCCCCAGAACTCTGCTCAGCAGGTGGAGTTTACTAGACAGGGCCTGAGGATGCCTGGGCAGAGGTGGTCTGAACCTCCAGGGCTGGGAGTGAGGCTGCAGGGGGGCAGCAGGCTGGGCGACCCGGAGAGGAGGGAGCAGGGGCGAGGCAGCCCTCGCGGCGGGTGGGTCCGAGGGTGGCTGCAGGATGCCCACCTCCAATCTGCACCTCGACTTCTGGACACCTGTGTCACCCCCAAACATCTTCCCGAATGTGCGTGGACCTCAGGAGAGAAAGTGAGAGGCCGAGATGGCCAGAGCCATTGCGGGGGCTGAGGACCATGGTGTAGGACTCGAGGCGGTGCTCTGAGAGGGGCGGCATAGAGGCCCAAAGAGCACACGCAGGGGAGGGGCCTGGGGGGGCCACAGGCACAGACAGACACAGGCCCAACCCTGCTGGCCACCAGCCGTGTGTGCTGCGTGGGGTCGTGCGAGTCCCTACCTGCGCCGGGGTCTGACGAGCTGGTGGACGGCCCCCTGACCACACTGGACAAGCAGAGGCAGGGATGCAGGTGGACCAGCAGAGAAGTGAGGCAGGCCCTTTATTGGAGAATCTGTCAGCGACACGCAGACGCACACAGGCCGTGGGCCCCCACAGCCCAGCCTGGAACCAGCCCAGGGGCCAGAACAGCTGGCACAGGTGACCGTCTACCCACCGGGGGCAGGTGGCTCCTCTTGGGGTCAACCATGGTGCCACCTCTCCTGGCTGGGCTGCCTCGGGGCCCCGGGAAGAAGAGCCAGCCCTCGGGGGATTCCAACGGCCGAGGGGGCCGAGGGAGGTTCCCCAGACCCACCCCAGCTGTGCCCCTCCCTCACGCTCACCTCTTCTTCCTGCTGGCTGGGCTGTGAACCCCAGGTCACAGGGAACAGGTGCAGGGACCCAGGGCCACACTTTGGGGTTTGGTTAGCATTCACCCTAGCAGCGGCCTCTTGCAGGGGAGCCCTGATGGCCAGTGTGGGAAGGGGCACGGCTGCCAAGTCTGGGGGCCCCTGCAAAGCCCAGAGAGGACGGCGCAGGTAGGAGGGGAGGGGAGGGGTGGGAGGAGTGGACAGGAGTTGCAGCGAAGGCCTGTCCCCTGCCCGGGGGGCCCTCTGGTCATCTCTCCCCGCGGGAACAGCGGCTCAGGCCTGGGCCCCCAGGGCGCGCACGTGCACGCTGGGCAGGCGGAACCAGGAGGGCGGCAGCCCCTTGCTGGAGCTGTCCTCGTGGAAGCGGATGCGGAGGAAGAAGTCGCCCGTGCAGAGGAACAGAAGGGCCCCAAGGCAGGCTGACTGGCCCGACGGCCGCACCTGAGGGGAGGAGGGGCATCAGCCAGGAGCAGCGCGGACCCCCAGAGCCTCTAGGAGAGCCCTGAACCTACCTAGATACAGAGGCGGGGGGGGGGGCGGGGGCGGGCGGGCCCCCAGGACTTGCTCCCGTGGCCCTCCAGGGCTTCCCTGCTGTGCTGCCCCGGCGAGTCACTGCACCTCTCCGGGCCTCAGCTCCTATCCTAGGATGGCGCTAATCACACTTCCCTCCCTGGGCCGTTTGGGGGTCAGGGAGCGTGGGGAGCGTTTGGGGCAAAGGCACCATCTCAACAGGTAAGTGGAGCTTGAGGACTGTGCCTTGTGACCCCATCAGTCCCTCTGGGCCTGCGTGCAGCGACCGCGAGCAGGGAGGAGCCGGCCACGTGGGGCAGGGCAGCGGTGCCAGGGGCACAGAGATCTGACGCTGTCTTGCTGCTCCCCCAGCACACTCGTCTCAGCTCTTTAACAACCCTCGGGGCCAGTATCCCCATCCTAGCTCTGCTCCTGGGACTCAGGTACAGAGACGTGAACTTGTCTGAGGTCTCAGGGCGAGTCAGGGGAACAAGGGTCAACGCAGAGAGGCCGCCACGTCTACCAACCCCTAAGTCTGCCACTGGGGGAGGGGTGGGACAGGGGACAGTGACCGGGGGCTACACGCACCTTGTCCAGGTAGAAGGTGCCGGAGCCCACGAAGGAGACGGCATGGCGCAGGTCGTAGGTGTGCACGCCATTCTGGTGGTCCTGGAAGGGCACCACGCCGAGGGCGAAGGGCCCCACGCTGCGCGGGCTCCGGTTGGTCAGCCTCACCTCCAGGCGCACGGGGTCGCCCACCCGGCAGGCCGCCGCCTCGCGGTCACAGGGCTGTCCATCCACCAGCACATCTGCGAGGGACATGGGGCACGAGGCTGTCAGGGCACCGCCCAGCCGGCCTCCCTCCCTCCATTCATTCATTCATTCCCCGCTCCTTCACCCACCAAGGCTGCCTCCTGGAAAACAGAGGAAGGGCCCCGGTTCCTGCTCTCCCGACGTGCAGGCCAGCGGAGACAGGCCGGAGCTGTACCCCAGGGGGGTCTGTGCCACGCTGGAGAGGCCGAGAGGGCCTCAGGGTCACTGGGGGGTCCTGAAGGGCCTCCTAGCTGCCCCCACCTGGAAGGGCTGAGCTCTGGCCTAGACCCCAGGGGCTCCTGCAGGTGGAGGCCAGCCAGGGGAGGGGCTGAGAACTGGCGGGGCCTGTGCACAGGCCGGGGCCGAGGAGCCGTGGCTGGGCCTCCGTTGAGCCACCTGCAGACCGCCCCGCCCAGACTGCCGCAGTGAGGACCGGGGTGGCCCTGGGGCACCACGGAGGCGGGACGCTAGCTGGGGGAAGGTCTGGGGGTCACGGAGCAGGGCGCGCGCCCGCCAGGCAGGGAACAGGGAATGGGCAGCAGCAAGGGGGTGGGGTGATGGGGCAGGTCGACTGGAGAGGCTGTGCTGTGACCCCCACTCTCCTCAGACCACCAGACGTCCCAGCAGGACGGTGGGGTGGGTAGGCTGGGGGACCCGCCTTCAAGCATGGGTGCAAGGCAGAGGCTGCCATTTGAGAGTGACAAGTGTCCTTAAAAGAGGCAGAAGAGGAGAAAACTGACTCAGCGGGGAGCCCAGAGCCCAGAGGCAGCCCTCTGTCTGTGAAGACAGAGGCAGAGGCTGCAGTGATGCAGCCGCGGCTCCAGGAGCTGGGAGAGGCGGGGGATCCTCCCCCAGAGCGCTGCCCACACCTTGAATTCAGACCTCCAGCCTCCAGGACAGTGAGAGTCAGTCAAGCCCTGTTGCCTCGAGGCCCCCGGTCTGTGGTGATTTGCTACGGCAGTGCCACATGCTGATACGGGCAGGAAGGGTCCTTCCTGACACCAGAAGGTCACCGGCTTGCTGATCCGGCCATGGAGGCCAGGGAAGGGGGTCCTAGAACTGCAGTGGGACTTCACACCACATGGTACTGGCCGTGGGGCTACCGAGCGCCGACCCTGAGCCCTGGCCTCGTCACATCTGCAGGCCCAGGAGTAATGATGTGACAGTGTCACCTGTGTACTTCCTCACGCCTGCCCGCCTTGCTGTTTAGGGACTCGTCACGTGTGTCTCAACCTTGACCCCGCCATTATGAGCATCCCGCAGTGGAGGCTAGTCGGGGACAGCCCCTGGGTCACTGCCACTGCTCCTGACACCAGGCAACTGCACGGACGACCCTCCTGCCCAACAGCTATGGGGCCTCGGTGCCCACGGGAGGAGGCCAGCGCCTCACTGGGGTTCCTGGAAGGCACGGCTCTGGAGAGTGGCCAGCACTGGATGGGCCATGCAGACCCTCCCTCCAAGGCAGCAGCACATCCAGGACTCGGAGTGAAAGTGTGTGTGTGTGTGTGTGTGTGTTGAGAGGATATATCAGGAACAAGAGACACTGGCTTCTGTCCTGGGCCTGTGGGCGTAATGACAGTCCTGGGTCCCTCTCCTGCTCAGGCCGGGCCCCGGTGATGCGTACTGAACAGTGAACCCAGCCGGGCAAGTCTGAGCCTCATGTGGAGAGAGCAGGTGTAGGAGAGCCTCGGTTGATGGTTCCATTAAGGGGAAGACAGGATTCTCTGCAAATCAGCGGAGGGTGGCCGGCTCGCCGCATCTCCGCCCTCTCTGTTCTCCCTTGTAGAGAACCGCGTGGGCCACAGGCACTGGCCTACGGCTTACCTGCAGCGCAGCCCCCAGCTCACCTGGTGCCCATTTAACCCTTCCCTGATGCCCAGCTCTACTTGGCCCCTGGGGCAATGAAGAGGGGAAACGAGGCTGTGGACACAGTTCCCAGTGGGACTCTTTCCTTGGCATTCTCTAAATGGGGGGAGGGGCATGTCCCGAGGTCAGGCCAGGGTGGCAGGGATGGGGGACGGAGCTGGCCCCTGGCTGAGCAGCAGGCCGGGCTGGGGTCTTGGCTCTGCCCTAACCCTTCATCCTGGAGGAGGCCCTTTGCCGAACTGAGCCTCCTTCACCTCATCTGCAAAACCGGGGTAATGACCCAGACGCAGACAGAGGACCCAGCCAGGCTGCCCTGCCCCAGTCTGGGGAGAGCTACTTGCTTCCTTGTCTGCCTCCCCAGGGAGGAGGGCGACCCTCAAGAGGGGCAGGACCCGCCTGTCTTGCTCTCTGATGTGTCTCCAGTCACAGGCGACACTGACTGTCATGGTTCATCCATGCTGGCTTTAGTTCTGAAACTTCTGCGTCCCGGGAACCCCTCAGGCACGCTGGGCGGTTGGTCACGCCACACCCATGCCTGGCACCCACAATAAGTGCCTGCCAAACTCACGACTTTCTGGGCTCAGCAGGCAGCTGTCTCCTCCCACCCTGCCGCTCCAGCACCTCCAGCCTGGGTCCGAGAGCACCAAACCTTCCCACGTCACTCACTGGGAGGAAACAGCAGAGGTCCGTTTTCTCTGAGAATATGACACGCTTCCTGAATTGAAAAGGATGCCAGGGCTGGCCTCTCCTGGGACCCACGGGGTACTGTGCGAGAAATCTAGTGAAAATGCATCTGAGATAACAGTGTTGATGGTGACTGTGATGGCTGTGCTCAGGTCAGGGGTTGTAACTCCACCGGCACTAATGTCCTAGCATACCCCATTGCTGTACTGAATTCAGTTCTCTGACTCTGGACCAGGGCAGCGGTGCCCCATGCCGGGGAGAGGGGACCCTTCTCGCGTGGAAGCCCTGCTGAGCAAGGCTGGAAGGAACAGCTGAGACCAGCCATCCACCAGGGAGTCACAGAACTCACCAGGAAGGAGCAGGGGAGAAATAATTAAAAATTTCTCAAAGGCAAGCTGTGCTGGAGCCGTTTCTAAATTGCCCAGAGGAAAGAGAACCACCTCGCGGCACTGCCGGGAATTCAGCCGCCCTGCTCGTGCAGGGCTCAGCTCGGCTTCCCGCCCACCGTCCCTGGGGGCCCCCTGGCCCAGCCCCTCCGCCCTCAGGTGGGGAAGGTGGGCGCAGCGTCCATTCAGTCGCCAGACCGGGGGGCCCCTGTCAGGGACGGCGGGTTAGCACTCCCTCTGTGTCCGCAGCAGACTGGCCAGCTGCAGGAAGGGGTGGGCACACCAGTCCGAGTGTGTCCCGTGCAGCTGGTGCCTCCCCGCCCCGAGAATTCCTCACCATCACCCGGGAGCCTTCCCGCGGCATCCAGGGTGGGCTCATTAAGACCCCCGCGGGAACCCCAGGTCTGATGTCTGGGTGTGTGGGGTCTAGTTGCTCCCCTTGGCCGCCAGGGTCGGCCCGTCAGGCCGCTGCCACTATGCACTTCCTGGGGTGGTGACCCCCCTGCCCACCTCTAGGCTGGGGTAGAGGGATTCCTGCTGCTGTGCACTTTTGAGTAGTTTCTCCTTGACTCCTCCCCACTTGCCCTCTCCGAGCCTCAGTTTCCTCACCTTTAGAAGGGCTGATAGGAAAGCCCACCTCAAAGAGGTTTTGTGAGAACTGGAAACGCACACGCAGAGGGGGCGGGGCACACAGCGGCCGCAGCGGGACGGCTGGATCATTGTCGCCATCACGCTCACATCCACCCTGGGCAGTGGAGAATGCGCGGGGCGGGCCAGGCCCCTGACCAGCTCTAATCCCCAGCCCAGGAGGACACTTTGTATTTATATAGCTTCTCCAGGGCCGCTCCTCACCCGCAGGCTGGCCGTGAATGCTGATGGGGAAAGAGGACCAGCACGGCGCTGAAGCGCTGGACAGAGAGGACCGAGGCAGCAGGACGAGCCCCTTCAGCCTCTCCTGGCCACTCTGTCCAGACCCCCAGCCAGCCTGCAGGTGGGCCACATGGCGACCTGGAATGCCCCAGCCTCCCGGGGAGGCAGGGAGGGGGGTCCCAGCCTGGAAGCCCATCTCCTGACCCCCAGGCTGCTGGGGAGCTGCACACGGGCAACCTCGACCTGGGGGCTCCTCGGGAGCGGTGGGCGGGAGGCACAGAACTCTGGCTCTGTGAGGTCTAGCCTTGTCCCCGAGAAGCTCCCGGAACCCTGAGTCTGTGCCGCCAGAGGGGGTGGTGTGGTAGACAGAATGACACCCCCAAAGATGTCCACATCCTAATACCTGGACCCCGTGCAGTGTGTTCCCACACACACTAAAGGGACTCTGCAGGTGACATTCAGTTAAGGACCTTGAGACGGCAAGTATCTTGGAGTATATGGGTGGGCCCAATGTCGTTACGAAGGTCCTTATAAGGGCAAGAGGGGGCAGGAGAGAGCCTGGAAGGCTGTGTGTCCATGGCGGCGGAGGGAGGCTGGGAGTTGCTGCACAGCTGGCTTTGAAGGCAGGACGGGGCCAAGGGGTGCAGGCGTCCCTGGAGCCCAGAAGGCGGGAACCGGGGTCTCCCCAGCCCCCAGCCTGCCGCCACCTCTTAGACTGGCCTACAGGACTGTGGAGTAGTAGCTCGTGTTGTTCTCAGCCACTAGGTTGGCGCTCACTTGTTAGAGTGGCTGCCGCTCAGCGACCAAAGAGCTGCCGCCGCCTCCCAGGCCCAAGGGGAGGGCGGGCAGAGCCCGGCCTGGAGCTGGACCATGTGCGCAGTCTGAACTCTGCCTGTGTCCCTCATCTGGAAATGCAGCGAGTGTCACATTCTCTGTGCAAAGTGCCAAAGGGAAGTGCTCAAAGGTTCGGTTCGTTTCTGCCCGACCTGCCCCCAAGCCCCCAGTTTCTGAAACCCGAGGCCCGAGGCCAAGGCCACAGCACTCGTTATCTTAACGAGTGTCTGTGGAACATCCTGGATGTGGCCCTGCCCTCAAGCAGCTCCAGGTGGGAGGGACTCCTGGACAGGAAAGGTGGCCACCCTGCAGGACCAAGCAGGAGGGGCTCAGGACCCACTGAGGGCCGCAGCCGGGCACCGGCTCCTCTGGGCAGCCCTGACCTCCTCGCCCAGGTGTCCAGCGGGGCCTCACCCTTAACTTGGCCCAAACGAAACCCTCCCACTTTCTCCCGGAAACCCCGCCTCCCCAGGGTCTTCCGTACAGAAGTGGCCCTACCCGGCAGGCCTGCCTGGCGCCGGGAGGTCACACCAAGGTGTTCCCCGGGCACCCACACCCAACCCCCCGGCCCGCCCGGAGGCCATCCCCATCTCCGCCCCGACACACTCTATCTTAGCCCAGGCCAGCTCCCCACACGGCAGCCAACGGTTCACAGCGGCATGAACCATGGTTTCACCTTGTCACGTCCTCGCTTGCCCCTTGCCCGGTCCCAGAATAAAAGGGAGTTTTGATCACATTACGGCCACTGACCCTGGTCTCCAGGGCCCTGCACGGCCCTGAGCCAGGTTCCCCCATCCCCGCGCTCCTACCACGTTGCCTCCCTCCTCCCTGTTCCGCCAGCAGGCCCAACGCATCCCTGCCCCAGGGCCTTTGCACCTGCTGTTCGCACCACCTTGGCCCTCTCCTCAGGGACGCTGCCTCTGACCACACAGTGAAGAGCCTTCCTGCCCCGTCACTCTTCCACTCTCTTCATTTTCTCGTGACCCTCAACATCTATCTGAAGTTCTTCTTTACCCATTTGTTTGTTAACCATTGTGTGTCCCTCCCTCCTCGCCCCAACACCCGGGCCAGGCAGGCACTCTTCTGGTTCATATTTGTTGAGTGAATGAGTGGATGAATGAAAGAGTAGGTGAGTGGGCTTTGGGGCAGGGGTACCTGGGCTCAAATCCCGGCCGTGCCCTGCCCCCTTCGGGCCCCCTGGGCCTCGAGGGGACTGGGCCACGCCCCCGAAGCGCCCCTGCAGAGAGGACGTTAGGACCAAGCCGCCACTGCCCGGCTCTGGTCCTGACTCGCAGACCCGGCCTTCGTGGAGGACATTATTTATGCGGGAGAATTTCATATCGTAAGAAATCTCTGGGGAGCAGATTAGTCTCTTCCCTCAAAGCGTTAAATTGGGCCACAGTCCATCTTCTCCCGCCGCCCCCGGCCCTGCTTCTCCTTCACTTTTAATACCAGCCAGAGTCACGGACTTAATTTTATCTGGCCCAGAACGGCTCCTGAAACGGCTGCCACGTTTATGCTATAGCACGTTGACAAGCTCTGGCAGGAGCCCATGCTATAAATAGAAGGCACGACGAGGGAAGGGCCTGCAGGGCCCAGGCTGGCGAGGAAGGCACTGGGGGAAGGCGGATGGCGGTGCCAGCCTGCGCTCTGGCCAAGGGCAGCCACCGTGCGGACAGCGGGCGGGGCTTCACGCAGTGAGAGTGCGCTGAGAACGGGGCGGTGCCCACACCCCAGGGCGCCACCAGGTCAGGTGGGTCTTCCGTTGCTCAGTCCCTCCCCCCCACCCTCTCAGGTGCCCGGCACAGGCCAAGCCCCTCCCCCCCACCCTCACGTGCTCCTGGAGGGCAGTGAGAACAGGGGAGGCTTTAGCGGGTTTTGAGCGGGGAGGCTGAGGTCCGGGAAGTGATGGGGCTGCCGGGGCCCGGGGCCGCTGGCCCGCCCCAGACGCTGCCCCAACAGAGTGCCCGTCGTCCAGGGCTTGGCATCAGCATGGCGGCTGGAGTCCTGCTTCTGGAGGGGGCGGCTCTGTCCTCCAGCCTAGGTCTCCCCTCTTGCTCCAGGAGGGGCTGCAACAGCTCCACTTTCCCATGAGGGGCCGGCTTAGAGCCCCGCCTGGCCTCGCCAAGTGCTGCCCCTACTGCACGCTGTGCCTGGAGGGGGCCGGCCTTTCTTGGTGCCCAGGACACAGGCAGACACCGCCCTTGGGACCTGCCAACCTCTCATGCCCATTGCACTCTAGAGGGTTCCAGGCCCACGTAAGCCCGGGAGCAGGTGGAGAGCGCAGTGGAAGGGTCCCGGCGTGGCCCTCTGCACCCAGGCGCCCCCCTCGCCCTCCCCCGCGGGCACCAGCCCGCTGCATTTCTCACTGTTATTAGTCTTGTGAGTGACAGGAGCTCCCAGTGGCACCCTGGCCACTGTTTTAAGGCTTCACAGGCACCGCCTCACGCAGTCCTCAGACCAACCCCATCAGACTGGCGCTGTCACTGCACCACTTTACAGGTGAACCTACCCCGGTGTGGAGAGGCTCGCAGCCGGCCCGAGGCACCCAGCTAAGCGCCCGGCTCCCACCTGAACTCTGGGCACAGGGGCTGGTGTTATTTTTTAAACAGCTTTACCGGGATTTAGTTCACAAACCACACAGCTCACCTACGAAAGTGTACAATTCCATGGCTTTTCATAGATTCCCAGATCTGTGCAACCATCACTACGGGCAATGTGAAGGCATTTTCATCACGTCAAAAAGAAACCCCATACGCCTTCACCATCCCTGCCTCTCTCCCCGTCCCCCAGCCCTGAACAGCCACGAACCGAGTTTCTAGCTCTCCAGACGCCCCAGATCTGGACTTTCACATGAGTACCATCATATATATTCGGTCTTTAAGGACTGGCTTCCCTCCCTGAGCGTGACGCTGTCAAAGTTCTGCCCTGTGGGAGCCCGCACTTCCCTCCTCTTCACGCTGGAGTGATGTTCCGGCGTGTGGCCACACCACAGCTTGTCTTCATTTGTGGATGGGCCCTCGGGTGCTTCCACCCTTGTCTGTCGTAACCAATGCTGCTGTGGACACTCCAGGACAAGTGTCTGTACGGACTCAGGTTTTCACTTCTCGAGGACACACACCTCAGGGCAGAACTGCCGGGTCGTGTGGGTCTGCGTTTGACCTGCTGAGGAACCCCCAGGCTGTGTTCTGAAGCAGCTGCGTTATCTCACAGCCCTACTCGCAGCGTTCAGGTTCTCCACGTCCCTCCCAGCGCTTGTAGCGCCTGCCTTGCTCTGTCCCCGCCATCCTAGTGTGGGTGCGGTAGCGTCTCCCTGCTGTGCCCACGCCCGGCCAGGCAGCTGCGGCCCTCAGTGCCCCACAGGGTGGACGTGCGCCTCTGCCTGCCGGGACAGGAGTCTGCAAAGGCCCTTCTGTCTGGTCTTCTTTACTCATCCATCCCTCGCTGAGAACCTTCTGGAATCCCAAGCCCTTAACCCCACTCGTCCTCCTGGAGACTGCGGCTGGGCAGAGGGCTGGGGCATAGCGTGGGTTCCTCTCCCCTCGTGCATGGCAGAGAATAGGGGGCTGGGCGAGTCTGAGGCCAGCAGAGAGCATCAGGACCCAGACTTCAGAGGTGCAGGTGGGAGCAGGGCCTCTGGGGCCAAGACGAGGGCCGGGTAGAGAGCGGAGCCCGAGGACGAGCAGGTCACGGATGGGCCAGTGGTCAGGCCGGCCCTGCGGCGTCCACAGCCGTCTCTCTAGTCTGGTCCACGGAGTGGGAGGGCGTGAAGGTCAGGGGCGGGCAGATGGTCCTGGCACTTGGGAGACACTTGCCAAATGGCTGTGGACAGCCCAGCAGTTCTAAACCACTGTGGACTTTTCAAAAGGGACCTGCCTGGCGGCTCCCGGGAGTCTGGCCTCCTAGGTCGATTCTGACGTGTGTGTGTGTGTGTGTGTGTGCGCGTGCACGTGTGCATATCCCGGGCCACGGTCTCGCTCTGAGAGGCAATGGAAGACGGGTGAGGTGGGACTTTGGGTGGAGGCTGCACAGCACAGTTCCCTTGGGGCTGAAGGAAACACGGAAAAAATCAGCAGTCCCCCCGCCCCAGCCAAGGTCACGCGCAAGTCGCTTTTCAGTGGCAAGGAGGGGTGAGTCGCGGACGGCCTGCTCGTCGCTTCTTCAGGACACAGCTCCCAGGGCCGGCAGTGGAAGGCTGCTTCCTCCCCGGAGCCCAAACCCCCAGCAAGGATACCCTCCCGGCCTCACCCCAGAGCTCCACCTTCCTTGCCTTTCATTTCTTTGATAAAACTGGACGACTAAGCAGACTTTGGGTCTAATTTTGGACAAAACATTTTAAAGACTCGGGAACAATGCGGTAGGAATTAATGAGGTGAAGCCTCCAAAGCTGCCGGAGTGAGTCAAGTTTTCGAGGCTCCACCAAGCCTGCTTCAGCTGAAGCACATTGAAATTTCAAATGTCACAGGACACACATTTCTCCAGTTGACATGAATCTCGGGGGGCCTGAATTCTAGAGCCAAATTTGATTCAGGAGAGGCTAGGTTCGGGAATTTATCAAGGAGCTTTGTCACCCTTTAAATGAAGCAAAAAAGAAGCTCAAGTGGGAACAAAATACAACGGCTGAGGCTCGGGGATGCGGAGGAGAACCAAGGCCTGGGGCCCTGGCCCGGTGGTGCTGCCCGCTCCCCCCAGCGCTGGCTGTGCTCTGGGAGAAGGCACAGGCAGGTCCCGCAGAAAACCCTGTAATTCCCGACTAGCCAGTAGAAAGTGGTGAACTTTCTCTAATGCCAACGTAGCTAGTCGCTAGGTACACAACCAAGGCGGCAGGTTTTCCCTCGCTACCGACGAGAGCCAAGTAACTTGCCTTTTCTCTGTGGCTGTTAGGGAGCTCAGAGCCAAGAGTGTACCAACCTAAGGCACCACGCAGGCCCTCAGCGGCCGTATTTCAGTCTACACACACAGGCGCACACACACGCACGCGCACACGGACTCTCCTGCATGCCCACTCCTCCAAGTCTTGACCAACTGTGCCAAATACGGTTTCCCTTAGTCCAAATGTTTCAAATCTTATTTTGCTCCTTTATTGACAGAGAGTTTGCAAAAGAGGTCAGGAGCACGGAGATGCCCCGGAGGTGGGAGTGATGGTGTTCTGGGCGAGCGTGTTACACGCGAAGAGGCAGTGGGCATCTGGGGAGGTGGCATCAGGCCCCACAGCCGCCTCCTGCCTCCCCCCACCTTCCGAGCCTCCCGCACCGTGGGGGAGGGGGTCTTTCTGTCGCCCGCGCTGGCTCCGGCTGGGGGACACGAGCGGAGAGTGCCGGGCTGGGAGAAGGGCTGTTCCCGAGAGCTCGGCTCAGCTGCGCAGGCTCCACCGGGTCCCGGGCCGGGCGCGCATCAAGGTGGCACCGCACAACGCCTGAGCCCTGCTCCCAATGTGCTAAATGGCGCGCGTTTTTAACAGTTACTGAGGTAGATAATTAGTTCATAAGCCAGGATGCCTCTTCCCAGCATCCGGGGAGGGAGAACGCGCAAGACACACACGTGTAATTACCCTCAAGTCGAGAACAGCTCCTGAGGGGCCGTTTGTCTCTCTTGGGTAAATAATTTACTTTTACAACTTTTCATTAAAGATTTAAGGGAATTAGATTAAAATGAAGGAGAGCTGGAGTTGGAGGGGAGATGCGTGTGGCTTGGGGCTCACTCGTGGAATGTCCCCTAGCTTCCCGGGCACATCCACCCGGGTGCCAGCACCTGTGGGGCGGGCGGGGACCAGGCCGGTGGAGGGGAGCCCCCGGCGGCTGCATCCTGTGGCCCTGTGGACTGTGCAAACCTGCTTCAACGACGGGGAGAGACGCACACGGCCAACACCACCCACCAGGTCAGGGGTCCCCCTGCCCACGGTCGCCCTGGTTCTCGGGCCAGGCGAGCAGGGTGGCGGAGCTCAGACCAAGTCCAGGTTCCGGGAGAGCCCCTTGAGAAGCCGGAGCCTCTGCTTCCTCGCCTGCAAGGGGGTGATGCGGCCGGAGGGCTGGTGTGCAGAGCCGGGGCAGAGAAGTGCCCGACGAACGCGAGGGCTCACGACGGGGACCAGAGGCAGCGGTGCAGGCGGAGCTACAAGGTCGGTTCAGTTTGAAGAGACTGAGTTCGGGGCGGCCACATTCGAACCCAGGTCTCGCCTGAGGGTTCCGTGCTGGTGGCCGCCCTCTGCTGTCCTCTCCCTAGCAGTGTCCCCCTGCCCCAGGTCTCAAGGCCCCTCCACCCAGGGGCCCGCCCTGCTCTTCCCTCACGGAACACTTGAACTCGGGAGGTTCTGGTGGCAGAGGCTGGCCGCGTGTTCACCAGACCATTCCCTTGCCTCCCGGGCACACAGCCAGAGTGCAGTGCCCACAGTGCTGAGGCGTGAACACGGGACTGAGTCCCGGCCAGTGGACAGCAGCGGGGAAAATGACACCTCCCAGAGCTGGCCCCCACACACATCCCTCCTACAATCCCCCATCTGCCTGCTGACAGAACTAAAGGAGCTGAGAAGGGTCCGGGGGGAGCCGCGGGATAAGGGAAGCTCTGGGACGGGCAGGGCCCCAGGGTAGGCGGGGCCAGGGTCCCCCAGTGGGCTCCAGACAGGCCCCACCACCACCAGCACGAGAACATAAAGTAAGGCTGCCGTGTTGGGCCCCTGAAACTTGGGGCTGTTTGTTATGGCATTTAGCTATGACGTCTACCGGCCTCCAGGGCTCGTCTCTCCAAACTGCTCCCTTTCAGAAGCGACACTGGAACCCAGTGCGGAGCTGACGTGCTCAGGACCATGGTGTGAATCAGCGGCGGCGTGGGTACTGGAGCCCGGGTGCCCCTCCCTTCCCAAAGGGACCTGCTTTTGCACGGGGAGCACTGTGCTTAGTGGAGACAATGCCTCTCTCAGGCCCTCTGCTTCAACCTTCTCTTTTTGGACAAGCACTTCAGACAACTGAAGATAAACCAGGAAAAAACGGAAGAATGAAAGCTGTGCGTGCTGGCTGGTAGCATTATGCAAAGACATCATTCTGAGAACAGCAGAGAATTTGAAATGACTTCTCTGTCTCCGAGCAGTGTCCCTACGTTCTCAATCTCTCCGTTTTCCTCTTCACTCAGGACTTTCTAAATAAAGATTGCTGCCCCCCAGGCAGCCCCTCCGCCGCTCCTGTGGCTCTGCGTCCAGGCAGGTCCTCACCACGCAAGGCTGTCCCAGCCCCAGCCCTTCCCACCCACAGGGTCAGATCACACGCTGGCACTGCTGGCACCAGGAGGATATGCAGGAACCTAAGGACCCTCCTTTCCCTAGATGAGGAAGCTGAGGGCCGGAGGGGAAGGAGCACGGGAGGCCCCAGCGGACACGCGAAGGGGCCGTGCAGTTGGTTTCATGTCACTGGACCTTTGCACAGGCGGCTCATTGCCTGGGCCTGGGAGCCTGCCCTGTTCCGCCTGTTCAGCTCAGCCTCCCCTCCCCGGTGCCTTGGGGGCTGCACTCGGCATCCTGCATTTACCTGGGGTCCTGCCACCACCACGGACTCGGGAGGGCAGGACATGGGCACTCCTCCCTCCATCCCCTGGCGCCCAGCAGGGCCTGAGTACCTGGGGCGGCCCCCAGGATTTGCAGACCTTCTGCTGACCGGTAGTGGGGCCAGGCCTAGGAGCCAGGTCTCTGGACTCCGGGGTCTGTCCAGGCAGGGAGACAGCCAAGGAGAAGAAAAAGGGTTTCCAGAGAGAAAATGTAAAAGGATGTCGACATAGGATTGGTGCCCTCCACTGCTCCTCCAGAGTTTTCTAGACCGAATTGAAGGCCATCTGCCTCTCTCCTCTGCTCACTCTTCCCCAGCACCCTGTGACACCCCTCCCTCCATCCATCACCCGCTCACAGCCACACACAATGCCCCTCATACTCTCTGCCTTGCCAGCTCCTCTAGGCCTTTCCAAAACTCAGCTCGAGCAGCACCTCCTCCAGGAAGACTTCCTGAATCATACCCAGCCCCGCACAAGCCCCCTGTCATATCATGTACAGCCTCATGCCAGAATTTTCCGTTGACAAAATATCTCCCTGATTGAGGCGAGCTCTTCTGAGGGCAGGGCTCAGGGTTCACTCACTGAACTAACCGACGAATGAACAGGGCCCAACTATGGCTTGCTGTGTGACCTTAGGGAAATCACTTAACTTCTCTGAGCCTCTGCTTTCCCATCTATAACTCGAGAGGAACGAGCTGGATGATTTCAGAACAGGCTACTACTTCATGGTGCCCGTACCTGGGCTCAGCCCTCTAAGTCCATACTCACACTGCTCTTTCTACTGATCCAAGGTGGCATGTTGGCTCCCTCGGCGTCCTGACACCGTGCCAGGACCGTCCCCTCACCCCGCCACACACAGCCCAGGGCCTGACACCTGCCTGGTGCTCGGTCAACGTTTACCACATCAAACAGACTCTTCAAGCGGTGGCAGCTGAAGCTTCCCATAGACGTGGAGCACCCAGAGCAACTCAGATCACTCAGGAAGGGCACGGGCCACGAGAGAAGCTTCCGAGCGGCCCACACGCCCGAACCACGGGAGCCGGGCAGCTGGACAAACAGGCTGGAGATGAGCCCGCTGCCCTGCACTTAACTGGGGTCACTCCCGGCCACGAGAAAGGGCACCCTTTGAGCCCCCAGAGAGCACTGCCCTGCCGAGACTTGGCCGCTGGCCCTTTGGAAGGATGCAGTAAGGGGGCCCCTCACGGCCCCTCTGCCCTGGGCGAGCACCGCGCAGCAGGCCCCACGGTGACGCTCACGGCACGGGGTAGGGGTGGGGCGGAGGCCCGCACAAACCCAGGACGGAGTGAGGAGCGGCCCCCGCTGCACCCGCCCTGGGCGCAGGGCGTCGGATGCGGGAGGGCGGCGTCAGAGCAGAGCGGCCTCAGGGAAATGGGCCCCGGCTGTCCGTGCGGCGCGGGCTGTGCACTGGGCCCACAGACCCTCACCAGAGGTGACCCTGCTGAATGAGACCCCCACCTGTGCTTGAGCGTCGCAGAGGCTCCAGGGGGCCCGACCCACACGAGAGTCCAGACTGTCCCGGGCTCAGGCGGGCTCCCTGCAAACGAGTGTGGACGGAGCACCTCCTGGAGGACCGCCTGCCCAGGGCCTGTGCCAGTGCCCGTGTGCTGCCCTCCGTGCTGCCCTCTACCTGAGCTGCCCCTGGCACGGGGGACGGGTGCCCTCGTGCCGCTGCCTTTGCATTGGCTGGGTCCTCTGTTTGCAGAGGAAGAGCTCGGGGCGAGGCAGCAGCCCTGCACCGCACGGTGAGTGTGAAAGGCGCCGGGGCGGTGCCGGGGGCAGCCCTGAGCCAGAAAAGAAGGCCCTTGCCCAGGGCTCCGCAGCTGGCTTGTGGCCTTCCGCTCTTGGGGACGGGCCTCTTGCCTCTCTGCAAGGACTGGTGGCTTCTCTAAATGTACTTTCCAGCCCGAGAGGGCCAGATCGAGGAGCCCTGGGATGAGTCCCCAGGGGCCACTCAAACCGCACGTGTCACCCAGGTGCCTGTCCCCTGCAACCCTCGGGCAGTGTGCCCCGGAGGGGGCCTGTCCTAACACACGAGGTGTCTGCTGCATGTCACGCACTCCTGTCCTCCCAACCGACACAGAGCCAGCGAGAGAGAGCACTGACCCCAGAGCAAGCAGGGAGAATCCTTCCAGGTCGACCTGGCTTCCCTAACTGAGCCTCCTGCAGAGACATCAAGACTGCCCCAGCTGTCCCTCGTCCTGTGACTGTACGGATGACACACCCGAGGCAGGTGCAGGTTTGGGGGGAACGCTCAGGAGGAAAGATGCACCGCGAGGGCCCAGGACTGGAGTCGGCACGAGGCGAGGAGGCTGGCTGACGGGGCCCTGGGGACGGGGGGCTGCCAGGCCACTAACTCGTGGGGCCCTCACCCAGCCTCCGTCTCTCACCTGTAAGATGAGACAGTGATGCCTGCCCGGCAGGGATGCTGAAAGATAGAAGGCGCAAGAGCGCTGCGATGTCCCTTGTGAGTGCGCTGTGCCGCGAGCTCGGGTGGCACACCCTCCCGGAAGCCCTCAGCTACGCCTGTACCCAGCCCGGAGCCCCCTGCGCTGTCACTACCTGTCCCTGCTGCTCCCCCCACACGCTGGGAGCCCAGAGGGCAGGGGCTGAGGTCTATCTGTGTCTTGCCCAGTGGGTGTCTGTGAATGAATAGTGCGCGGGGTGAGCGGCGGTGGCCCCTTCTGTAGCGACACTGGGCCTTCCAGCTCCCAGCGACCCTGGGCACCCGCAGCGCCAGCACTGTGAACTCCCCTCCCCTGAGCACCTCCCGTGCGCCTGCACTGTTCTCGGTGCTTGGCGCGCACGGGCCCGTTCCTCCTCCCCAGGGCCCTATGACAAAGGGTGTTACTGTCCCCACTTTGTGGACAAGGTACACAGAGCTCAGGTCCTTGCCTAAGCGGGATTTGGCTGCAGAGCTCACACTCTTAACTGCTTCCTTCCACACGAGTTCCTTTGTCCCCTGCAGTAGCAGCAAGTGACATCGGCAGGATGGATGACCCCAGAGGACACGGAGAAGCCAAGTGCAGCTCCAGCACGAGGGACAAGGGCCCAGCCCGGAGGTCAAGGGCCCAGGGCCCCCTTGACGGGCCCCTGCCGCTCCACCAGGCAGTCCGGCCAGGCCGCTGCCTGCTCGCGGGCTGCAGAAGGCCGAGCGCGAGGGGCGGAGCCTCCTGAGGAAGGCCGCCCTGCTGCCCGCGGAGCCGATCCACATGCCCTTTGAAACAAGCCCAGCCCGGCCCAGCCCAGGGGAAGGTTAAGGGCAGCCCACCCAGTCGGCCTACCTGGCTGCACATCTGAATCTCTGGCCCGATTCTGTCAGATGTTCGATGGAAATCACAGTGGAGTCCTCAGCCCTGAAGTGCCCAGCAGCCAGAACTGGACAGAATACATCCCCGCGAGGGTCCAGAGGCCAGGGACGCTCAGGGGCCAAGCCCGTAGCACCCGACATGGACCTCTGCCTTGGCTCTCAGATAAACCCGGCCCTTCCGGAAACCACGTCTCCCGTAAGCATCCATGCTTCAGGTACCAGGGCCACGCCCTGGCCCTGACTCATTTCTCTGTCTCTGCACACTGCCCGCCTGCTTCCAACCCTAGCTTGTAACCACTGGCAACAGGGGCAGGCTCCCCCGTTCCACTTACTCAAGTTGGCGATGTTGGCTTCGTGGCCAAGGGTGGTGCCCACAGTTCCTAATCTGCCCACCTATCTGGGCTCCCGTGCCCCAGCCTCGGAACAGGGATCTAGATACTTCGTCTTCTGCCGCCACAAACTCAACCAACACTGGACGACACATCACCCATCCAACATCCATCCGTGTGTCTATCTACCCACGTGCTCACCTGTCCATCCATCCACGCATCTCCCATCCGCCACCTGCCCCTCCTTCCGCCCACCCCTGCCCCCGCTCCCTCCCTCTGTTCGCGTTCCATACAGTTTCTCCATTTTGCCTTTTCCCACTTTGCTAATTTGCCCTGTTCCTCCTTCATGGTGGGACAGCCCCGGTGCCTGCGGACTTCTCGGTCAGCCTTGGAGGCCTAAACCCACGAAAGTCTTCACCGCAAGCGTCTTCCATTCCTTCCAGATTTCCCTACACTTCCTGGGGGACTTGACCAAACTTTCACTCAGCTGCCGGAGTTAAACAGGCCATCTGAAATGGTACCTCTGCCATTTATGAGCTGTTTGCCCCTTGGCAACCCACTTACTTCGTGAGCCCCAGAATCCTCCCTTGGAATATAGACTATGGTGACTGAAGATTAAAGGACATGGATACGTAAAGGGCCCGCCCTCGGCACATGGGGGAGTCAGACAACATCAGTCCCCTTTCCTCGCGCTGCGTTATGGCTTATAGGACGGTTCCTTGTGGGCCGGTCCATCTCCTCGGCTGGAGCACAATCATATGGTTTGCATGTCCCAACCCCATCTCCTGGCGCTTAGTAGGAATTCAGGAAATACTTGCTGCATTGAACTGGCTTCATCATGGCAAGTCTGAACCCTTGAACCTAGAACTGCAAGAAGAGAGATGCTCTGGAATACTCTCAGTTCATCCTGGCTAACCTGACCCTCAGCCGCGACAGCCAAGGCTGCCCTGCGCTCTCTGGACCTTAGTTTCCTTCTCGGTAAAACAGGGCAGTCAAACCAGAGACCTCCCCTTCGACTGCCTAGTCTCAGCCACCTAATCCGCAGCAAAGGCCACCAAGGACTGGTTGACGGCATAAACCCTGGATGTCCGCATCTGCCCTCAGTGGAGACAGGACTGACCCCTCCAGGGGTGCAGACGGTCTGCCACGGATGCTGTGATGCCTGCTCGGGGGGCCGCTCCTGGAGTGAGGCCTCAGGCCCCCCAGCCCTTCAGAGGCTGCCTTGCCCAAGGTCACAACCCCTTTCCAGGGGGGCCCACATCCGGTGACCGGCTGACACAGGGCATCAAGCCCCAGGCCCCTTGTCCCAACGAGCCACCCCTGCTCCGGAGCTCCTTCACGGGGCCTGCGTCGCAGCCCGGCCTCCCCCTCCTCTCCCTCTCACAGGGGCCCCAACCTGTGGCGCGAGCTGAACGGTACACCTCCCTCCCTGCTGAAGAGGCCTCCTGCTTCGGGTCAGAGAGACGTAAGCCCTGGCTGCAGCACTTACAAGCTGGAGGAGGTCCCGAGCCTCCACTTTCCCATCTGCAAAATGGGCTTCAGCACTAAGCACAGACCGCGTGGCTGCAACGAGTCAACGAGATGAAGCCCGAGAGCTTCCTGGCACGTGCTGCTGTCACTGCCTGGGGTTCTGGGGAGGAGACTGAACCCGAGATGCTGCGCTCTCGAGCGGGGCCTCTTTCTGCCCCAACTCTGAGCGAACAGAGCTGCCGCTGCCCGTGACAGCAGCTGCGTTTACCAGGACCTTCCGTGGGCCCGGCCCTGTTCTAATCCTCACAGCTACCTTCTGCGTTATGAGCCCTTACTGCCCTCATTTTACAGATGAGGAAACTGAGGTTCAGAGAAGTTGGTCACTTGTCCAGGCTGCACAGTAAGTGGCAGAGCTGGAGGCTGGACCCAGGCGTCTCTTTAACACCTTCGTAGCAGGCTGTGGCATGGGGAAGGGAAGGAAAGATGCGGGCTAGCGCTCACGGAGTATTTACGGTGTTCCTGGCGCTGCACTGGACGTCTCCATGTCTGGGCCCATGGAAGCCACGCACAGTCATCTGAGCTGGGTTCTGTCTTCGTGAGGAAGGTGAGGGGTAGAGGCCGAAAGGCCAGCTGCAGGCTCGTGACTCCAGGCCCTTGACGGCCACCCTGGCAGTGCCGGGATGCTGACAGCAGGAACGCTGGGACAGCACACTCGGAACTTGGCCTTGCCGGCCAGCATCCCCCAGTTCTGGCAAGAATCCTGCCCAGTCGGTTCAGTGAGAATCCCCGCCCCTGATGTCCGATCGCCTGGCCTGCCTTCAGCAAGAATCCGCCACCCTTGATGTCTCCTCTTAGTGACTTTCCACCCACTGACCCCTCACTCTGCTCGTTGGCTCCAAACCCCCAGCCATCTTTGCTGCATTTACAGCAGAGTCTGACCCTCTCTGCTACTGGACAGGCTTGACCCCTGTCACAACAGTCCTGAATAAAGTCCCCTTACTGTTTGAACAAGTGTCAGAATCATTTTTTGACAGCACAAAGCTTCCTGTCCCCACTGCAGACGCTGGTTGAAGGATTAATGCATGCTGTCCCCAGGCCTAGAGAGGACACGGAGCCACTCTGGGATGCTGGGAGGGGGTCCAGATCCCAGCCCAGCCTCTGCACGTGCAGGCCACCTGGACCTCCACGCTGCACGGGGCTGACCTCGGGTCCTCCTCACAACTTGAAGCCTGCACGTGTGTGCGCATGGGCAGGTGTGTGGGGTGCGTTCACATAATCTGCTCCAGAGGCTTCTGAGGCTAAAGGAGGCCATGCCTGCGTGGGAAGGGCAGGGCCAGGGCTTGGGACTGGGGGTCAACATGGACCCTTTCCCCCTCTGTCCCTGCAGTACCAGATGGAGAGAGCAAAGAGCAGGGAAGGACGGAGATGATGGGGGCAGGAAGCCGGCCCAGGGAGGGCCCATCCTAGTGGAGGGGCTCGGGGGGCTGGGCGCCCTCTCCCCAGCCCCTCCCTCCCCAGGGTGATCTGTCTCAAGGCAGGCACGACAGTGGCCTTGTGCTCAGAAGGCTCCCACGGCCCAGCACCCAAAGGACACCAGCTTCTGGGCAAAGCTCCCAGGGTGCCCTTAGAGACCCCATAGGAAAGAGGGTTTCCTTCCTCACCCGGCAGGCCCCTGTGCCCCTGCTCCCTCCTCCGAGAAGCCCTCCTGGACCTGCGCAAGTAGAGCAGGAGCCCCCAAAGCCCCCTGCGCCCCATCTCTGGCCCTGTCTCTGAGCACAAAGCTCTAAGCCGTGACTTTCTTTCTCAGCACGAGGCAGGGCGTGAGCATCTCCAGGGTCGGCCAGGGCACCGTGAACACACACTGGGCCCAGCGACCCCCGGGCTGGGGGGAAGCTCCTGACCCTCAGTCCCTGCTCAGACCTCCAGGTGGCCTTGATCAGTGCCTGTTGATGGAATGGACGAGCACACAAATCTCTTCCGGGTCACAGTGCTTTTCAACTTTTTGCTGGGACTCCTGCAGGTGTGGCCCGGCCACGGAAAGCAGCAGGTCTCTCCCTAGCCCCAGGCCCTGCATTTAAGTTTGCGGTGAGCAAGCTGCTCGTTCCCAGGCTGGGGCTCCTAAGAGAAGTCCTCTCGGTACAGTAAATAAACGGGGCTGAGCGCGCAGTAAAAGCCGGTGAGGGCCTCACTGGCTGTTTGCCCAGTGGTTTCTCATTAACTGAAAATAAAAAATTAAAGACAAAACGTCCCCAGAGATGCAGGAGGGGCAGGGGTGGGGATGGGGGACTTGCGGATGCCCCCTGGGGGCTGGGTCCCAACCACTCCACGGAACACAGTCACCTCCTTATACCCGCGCCAGGGTCCACAGCCGGGGTGGGGCACGGCTGGAGCAAGGCCAGGCCGGTGTGACGCCCCCAGACTCCACCCCTGCCCCCTCGCACCAGGCCATGTCCCTCCTCAACCTTCACTATCCACCAGCAAAGGCCCAGCGAGGCCGGGGGCGGGGCTGCTTGCTCCTTTGTCCCCGGGACCCAGGGAGGGTCTGGCCCAGCAGGGGCTCAGGAAATCTCTGCTGATGGGCAGCAACCTGGCCCTCCCTGCCCTGCAGCAGCGGGTGCACATCTGCCCGCCTGCCAGGGGCTCGCCAGGCTGCCACCTGCCCAGGGCCACTTACCCTCCCTAATCGGGCTCGGGAGACAGGCCGGGTTAGTGGAACAGCCTACTCTGTGGGGAGCTGCGGGGGGGTGACAACCAGGAGATTTAATTAGACCTCTGAGCTCCTGCTGGTGTCCTCTGGGGCTCACACCTCACCTGCAGGGGTTGTCAGATCCCTGTCTCCCTGGGGGATCTCTGGTCTGGGAGCCGGCATGGGGGCGGGGAGGGGGCCCTTTGTGAGCTCTGGCTGAGCCTGAGAAACTCCACGTTCACTGGTTCAGCGAGTGGCACCAGCATCCCGAGGTCGGCACAGAAGAAACCCGGGTCACTTGCTCTCTCTCTCCCCCCTCACCACCAGGGCCTGCGGCGTCTACAGCCTAAATCTCACTCCAACCGCCCCACGGTGTGAGGGCCCAGAAGCTCAGGGTGTGGGTCCAGGGACCCCAAGCCTGGGTTCAAAGCCCCATGCCAGCCCTCGCCAGACGGGTGTCCTGGACACGTGCCCCTGAGCTCGAGAGCGTGGATAGGCGCGCATGGCTCAGCCCCAGAACCCTGGCCCAGTCCCCAGGAGTGGGCACCGCCCTCCACGGGGATCCCCATGGTGCCTCTGCCCCGCCAGCTCCCACCCCGTCCACGCAGCAAACCTCTCTGCATCTTTCAACCCCCCTCGCGGCCCCAGAGCTCCCCTCTTCTTCGCACACGTCTGCCCTAGGTACCCCGGGAGCCCTGTCTCCCGTAGACGGTAGGTGGCGTCTCTCAGGGCCAGGCCCGCCGAAATCAGAGCCTGAGCCCCTCAACCCTGAACAGCAAGTCTGCGGACTCACAGCCCCTCAGCCCCAAAGCCCAGAGACAAGCAGCTCCCTGTGCTTCCCGGCTCAGCTCACTGTCTAAAGGGCCAGAGACCAGGAAGCAGTTGGGAAACGAATTTGCTCAGCACTGGGTGTTGGGGAGCCCTGGAGCCCGGGCCCTGGTGATCGGTCCGGGTGGCGGGGAGGGCACTCAGCAGAGCTCGCTGTGGGCTCTGGAGACCCCGGGGCTGACGTGCCAACTATCCTGGCGCTATTCCTAGTGTGGTACACGGTTCCCTGTTCACTTCTGCTGCTCCAGGAGCCCGTTCGAAACTCGGAGGCACATCGTGCATGTTCCTTTAATCCCGGTCTCCATGCTGCAGAGAAGGTATAAATGTTGCCATTCTGCAGATGAGAAAGCTGAGGCTCAGGAAAGTTAAGGAAAGGCTGACATCACCAGGTACGCAGCCCTGGGTGGCCCCCACCTGCGTCTGTGCTCGGAACACCTTTGCTTAGTCCCGGTGGCCCATCAGACCCAGCACCCCTCTGGGAAGTCTGGGCTCCACGCTGGGCTCTCAATGCTCACCCGAACCCCAGACAGGGACACGGCTGCCATGTGCTCGCAGAACCCCCTCCTCTAGGCTGTAAGCCCCTCAGCCCGTCCCCTCTGAAGCCTGGCCTCCACACCAAGCTCCTTCCAGGAGCCCCCGTCCTGCTCAGCTCACACAGCCCGCCGCCTCCCTGGCAGCCCCACATGGGCGTGTGATGGACCTGCAGACATGAGCAGACGCTCCTCTGCACCCCCACCTGCACCCAGCCCCACTCCACGCCACCTTGAGAGGCCCCGACGATGGGGGGTAAGTGCAGCCCCCAGGCTGGGGTCAGGGCCGGGTGGGGTAAGTGCGGTGGGAGAGGAGGCCGTGCAGGGCGTGGACCCCTGGCAGGAGGACTCTGGGGGCGGCTTTCGAGGAAGCACGGAGGAGGTGACTTCCGGCCCAGTGAACGCTTGTGAGGGAGTCCGTGTGGGATCCTTGAACCGCCGAGTCGGGGAGGTTGGGGGTTACGTCAGCTTTTCTGCCCCACCCAGCACCCTCCCGGTTTGGCTGATGAGCCTCCTACCGTCACGTGAGAAGGAACACATACCTCTCTGGGCCAAGAGCATCGCTTCCAGGAGAAAAATGGAATTTTTAAAAGCAACTCGGAAGCCGATTGCCTGCCATGTTGTCTGCTTCATGAGCAGGAGAGCAATTCCAGTCACAGAGCAGCACCCGGGGCAGGGGACCAAGGCTCCGGACACGAGGGAGCTGGCCGCGGCGGCCTCTGCTGGTGAAGGCTGGGGAGAGACCCAGCCAGCCGGGCCCACCCACGTCCTGAGCTGTGGGACTCAGGACGGGAGCACAAGCGGCGACCGCCTACCACAGGGCCGGATGTTCAGGAGCCGTAGACCAAGCTAACAAACAAGGACATAAGACACGTTTCATCCTCCCAGCGTGACAAACACACCTCCATCATGGCTGGGAGGCCGAGACCACATGTAGAATTGTGGCCCCTTGGAGTTCCGGGCTGGGATGCGATGCCGTGAGAGCACCTGGCGGTCCTCCTCCCTGCTCACCCTCACAGGGGATTCATTCCCTCCCATGCCTTCCACCACTTCTGGGGCTGGTGAGCCCCATTCTGAGTCCAGACCCATGGATCCCGGGCCTCTGTACCTCCGCCAGGTGACTTGCTGGCCAGCCCTCAATCCCCACGGGCTCTCTGGGTGGGGCCGCCCCTCGGCTCCACAGGGAGGCCCCGACAGTCACCCTGGCCCTGAACCCAGAGCTGCTGAGCTCCGCCCTCGCTCCCATGGTGCACGGCCCCTCTCCAGGGCCGGAG
Organism: Tursiops truncatus; assembly: GCF_011762595.2. NCBI lineage: Eukaryota > Metazoa > Chordata > Mammalia > Artiodactyla > Delphinidae > Tursiops > Tursiops truncatus. The sequence goes on from NC_047050.1 coordinate 74,842,398, forward strand.
GCCACCACCCCTGTGGTTTCCAGCTCTACGCCCTCCCTCCCCACCCTGCCTGTCTCCCCCTCCATGCACCTTTGCTTCCTTTGCTTGTCTCCCCTTCCCACCTGCCCCCTCTGCCTATGCTCTGGTACCAAGTTCAGATGGAGGTTCCTGACTGATGGAAACAGATTCTGCGGCGGGCACAGAGCCTCGAGGAGCCACAGACGGGAGGCTCCTGGCCGCACCCTGACACAACGCCAATCGGAAGGGGAGACCCAGGTCTGAACAGGTTGGGTTACGGCTGAGGACACCTCTGCGGTACCCCTACTGCACACAGGGCAGCCCCCTCGAGGGCTGGCTGGAGGGCCGTTGCTTTAGAGAACCCAGAAGAATGGTTGTAATGAGCACATTAGGATCTGGTATGCAAATCAAGGCGCTCAAAACAGTTTGTTCTCTTGAATAATTTAATCATCTCCACCACCATCTCCTTCTCCTTCTAAGCAGCCTGTATTTGCTTAGGAAGTGGGTGGGCAAGTCAGGACAGGGTCCCTGCGGCCAGAAGCCCCGGGGCGGCCCCTCTTCTCTGTGGGACTTGGCCTCCCCTGCAGGCCTGAGCTGCACCCCACCTGGAAAATGGGGATGAGAACCCCAGCCCCAGGCTCCTGGGGTCATGGGGCTGCACAGCTGGGGCGGACCCCTGAGCCCACCAGGGGCCATCCCAACACCTGGCTTTCTGAAAGCAGGACGGGTCTCAGTAACGGGACTGGCGGAAACTTTTCTTCATTCCTTGATCAAATAGGAAAGAGAATAATATTTACTGAGGGCCTTGATCTGACACTAACGGGGCGTAGACCTGTGGCAATAGGCATATTTCAAACAACTCTTTTGTCTTCTCAGTAACCCTGTAAGCAAGGCTTAAGAGAGGGAAACAAATCAGGGCTCAGAGAGGTTAAGTAATTTGATTAAAGCCATCGAGTAGTGCTGGGATTGAAACATGGCTCTGTCTGAGCACACAGCTCATGATCTTTCACCAAAACCACACTAAGGCCTGGTCTCCCAGAAGAATGAGAAATATCGTGGATTCATCTAGGAAGATGACTCTTCACCGAAATGCCCTTACAGCGCCCTGAGGAAACAGAATCTGATGGAAGCTACAGCCTGTCTTCCCCACCAGAGAGCCCTTTAGGTCCATCCTTCCACACATCCGTCCATCCAGCTCAGATGTTCTCACTGAGCACCCACAGGAAAGCAGCAAACAAATAAACACACATGCACACATGTGCACACACACGCGTGCATACACACACGTCTCAGTCGGTCGCAGGCGGTCCTGAGGCGTGAAGGATGAGGGCGGGATGGGAGGCTGTTTTATGTCGGCCGTCGCAGACGGTCCCTGCGAGGTGGCATTTAAGTCGAGCCCCGAAGGAGCCAGACAGACACCTGGAGAGCAAGTACCGGCAGAGCAAGCAGGTGCGGAGGCCTGAGGGACCAGGCAGAGACGTGCTGGGAGACCACTCGGGCTGCATCCGGGAGGTGAGGTGCTTGGCCTTTCCCTTGGGTGAGATGGAAAAGCCCCGGAGGGCCCTGGGCAGAGAGACCGGGCATCTGGCCTCGGCTTTGCGGGCTCACTGGGGCTGCTGGGGAGCAGGCAGTGAAGAAGCGGGAGGTGAGTGAGTCGGGAGGCTCCCGCGGGCGGCCCGGGGAGAGGCAGGAGCAGTGGGGATGTCAGATGCGGTGCAGTCGGGCCCGGCCCCACGAGCCAGGAGCAATGAGGCCTTGGGTAGATGCCCAAGTTCTGGGAGCAGGAGGGAGGGAAAGCCAGGCAAAGTTGGCAAGACTCCATGGGAGGGAGGCACTTCCGAAAGCTCAGCCCACCTCCGCAGGGTCCTGGACGCCCTGAAAGGACAGGCATGTTGTGTGTACTTATGTGAGTTTACACTTTCCAGAACAGATGGTTCGAAGCTTCCACTGGATCCTTGAGACACTCTGGGGCCCCAAGGGGTTAACAGCCAGTAACTTAAAGGATGGACTGGACCCAGGCAGGAGGAGGAGAGGTGAGGGAAAGAGTTTCTGAGTTAAGAGAGAGAGACAGGAAAAGAAAATGAAGGAGGGCTCAAGATTCGTTCATGGGTCAGAGTCCCCATCCAGTGCTGGCGGGAGAAATGGCGGATACTGAAGGCCCTGGGGAAGGGTGAGGGCAGGCCCTGTGTGCTGAGTCGGGGGAGATGCTGGGAGCTGCATGCAAGAGCTGCGGGCATGGGTACGAGAGGCACGTGTCCTCGAGATGCAAAGCCCACACCGATCTGCTTGAGAGTTACACCCAGAAGCGCTCTTTTCCCACAAGTGGATCTGTACCCACAGGATGAAGAGGACCCGCCTGGATCACACTCCTCCCTGCGCTGCTCCCAGCAGGGACCCCAGCAGGGCCAGGAGTGGGAGACTCGCGTAGTCGGGCTCTCCGGCATCTGATCTGGAGCTTGGAAACTGCCAGTGGCCCCCTTTAAGGACACAGAACTCTTTATCCCCAAAAGGGTTACAAGTACGAAAATAATCACGGAGCAATTTTCATAGACACAACATCTAACGCACAAAGCAATTCAACAGCGGAATGTTTTGCTTTTTTCTTCTTTTTCACAAGGCCCCAGGGAACCTGCCAAATCCCTTTGGTCCCAAACATCAAGGAATAGCGATGGGAAAGAGGAGGAGCTTCCCTGCCTTACGGGGGGTGGGGCCGCGGGGCGGGGGGCAGTTATCCCTGGGCAGGTGGCCTCTCAGGCTCTGCCCCCAGCTGTGAACAGGGGGGGCCAGAGTCCTAAGGGCCCCGCCCCGCCAGACTCCACCAGACTGGGATTGGCACCTGCAGCACTCCGGTGGCCCCTGGCTGGGCCAGGCCTCCTCCCCAGCCCACCTCTGAGCTCCCGTCCCCACGGTGAGCGTGACGGCTGTACGCTCGTGAGTGCCCAAAGTGACAACTTCTCCAAATGCAAACTAAATCCTTCCTTCAACAAATATGTACTGACTCCTGGACCAGGGCCTCTGGTATCAGACAGACACTCAAAACAGGGCTCTCACATTTACCAACAACTGGACTTTGGAGAGGTCAGGCCACTCTGGGGCACTTCCATTTCCTTCTCTGTGACATGCTTACCTGGCATCGTGTGGGGACTTGCAAGCTAGTCCCTGCAAAGGCACTCAACCCACAGTGTTTGTTCTTGGGGTCTCAGGGCTGGGGCTCTGCCTGGCCCAGCGTCCCCACCTGGCTCCTCCCAAGAGCACCTTCCCCAAGGGGAAAGGCCGAGCCTGTGTCACATCCTCGGGGAGGGTCCTCTTCTCCAGAAGGGCTTGCCTGGGCGTCCCACGCGCCCGCTGTTCAGCACTGTCACATGTCCTGAGTCCCTACTCCACGTGTGTGTCCCCTACACGACTGCAAGACCCCGGCACAAGCCTGCCAACAGTCACAGCACTGTCCCCACTGCTGCCGCCCCTCCTGAGGCCGCTGAGGACCACGGTGACGACCACGGTCTCAACTGCCTCTGGGGCTTTACACATCACCCGTCTCACTTCTCACAACAGCGGCACGAGGTGGGAAGGACGAGTCCTCAGATCACAGATGGAAGGCAGCCTCTGAGAGGCACCAGGACCAAACCACACAGCGACACCTGCTCTGCCCGATTCCATAGCCCTGGTTTCCCCACTCCGGCCACGTGTTCTGAGGTGTGCGGTCAGTCAGCTCCACACAGGGAGAAATGCAAGGTGTCACGAGACGAAGGCTGGGCTGGACAGACGGACCCAGGTGGGAATTCGGGCAGGTGCGGGTGCGAGGACGGGGAGAAGCTTCCATATGGAGGCGACGCGGGAGCCGAGTGCAGAGGTGGGCAGGTGGTAGGAGCTGGCCGGGCCCAGATCCCGCACAGAGATGGGGACAGAGCAGACACGACGGGGCTTCATCCAGGAAGAAACGCAAGCAGCTGACGCGCACACAGCGAGAAGCCGAGCCTGGCCAGCGATCAAAGAAGCGAAGTGGAGGCCCGCGGAGCCCTTCCTGGCTGACCCCGTGGACTGGCACGGGCTTCTGTGGAAGATGAAAGCCGCTGCTGGCAAGGGTCAAGGGCAACGGGTATTTACATACACGGCTGGTCACCACCTAGAAGCTGTAATGTGGATGCAGGGCGACCTTGAAGTAAGTAGCAGACAGACACACTCTGACTCGGTGATTTCAGTTCTAGGAGGTTATCGGTGAGGGTGGATTTGGATAATAACACCGAGAAACCAGAAACTACCTCCAGTCCAAAACCAGAGGGGACGGGCTACATGGGTTAGGGGACACTGGAATAAAAGAACATCACGCAGCCGTGAAAAATCATGTTTTAGATGTACATTTGGTACGTACGGAAAGACAGCACTATGTACATTGAGGAAAAGTGTACTTATGTACCTATGTTTTCAGTTATATCTCATTTTTATAAAAGATGTACGCAAGAAATAATCTAGACAACTACGAACCTCCTTGTTAAGAGTTCACACCCCCGGATGATGGGATTGCTGCTAACAGGTAGCTTCTTTGTGTTCACCTATTATTGTTATTTCTCTACAACGAGCATACGTTTTTTGTTTAATTTGTCAATAAGGGTTATCTGAACAGAGAGCTCATAGCCCACTTTAATTCTTATCTTTGTACAATCTGCACTAAGTGTACGCCAATGTATGCCACATCTAGAGCTATGGGCTAAACTGTGTCTCCCCAGATTCATATATTGAAACTCTACCACCCGCAGAGCTCAGAATGTGACTTATTTGGAGAGATGGCCCTTAAGAGGTGATTAAATTAAAAGGGGGTCCTGAGGGTGGGCCCCAGTCCAGCATGACCAGTGGAAGTAAGCTATGCGCCAGTTGAAAAAACAGCAGGCGGCTGACGTCAGGGGTCAAACTGGACCCGGGGGCTTCTGGGCATCCTTCACCTGAGCCTCAGAGCCGCACAGGCCCCACTGAGGGTGGGAAGGTAAGAGCGAGACTTCAACAGAGGCACGGCAGCAATCCTTATGTGCCCAGTCTTCTGAAATAGGGGCTTAAGTACATGCTTTCCAATAAAACATGCACAGCGAGAGAAAACTGAACTCTGCCCGGGCCACTGAGGACTGGACTGGGGGAGCTGGGAGGGACCTCGCTGACCACTTACACCCACTTCCTCCAGAAGTGGGGTGACTGGCTGGCAGGCGAGGAGGGCACACGTCTCCTGATTCGGACCCCAGGGCCCAGCGTGAGGACCACGGGACATTCGTGACGTGTGCACATGAGTGACCCCAGCCTGGGTGTGTGCACATGGCCGACCCCACCTGCCCCTGCAGCTTCAACATCCGGGCCAGGCGGGTGCCGGGACACAGTTCCCGCAGCCCCCTTGCCTGCCGAGAGCTGGGGTCTGGGAAGTCTCCCCCGGGCACGAGTCCAGACGGCTGCCCGGGTGGCTTGGGCAGGAAGATGACTCCGCTATTGGTGACAGCCCCGTCGGTGGAAACGTAATTATGCTGCAGCCTGGTCTGCAGGGACGGCAGGGGCCCTGGCTGCCCGAACGTTGCTAATGGCTATTGATTTGTCCTGCCAGTCTCTGAGGCCTATATATAGCCTGCTCATAAAATCACTTGGGATCCAAACGGAAAGTGACCGTTGATCAAGTCAAATGGCCCTCGTGCGTGTGCACGAGCACAGGTGAGCACGGCCGCGGGTAGGTCTGTGCACTCGGGCGACAGGGGAGAGGACTCGATGGGGCACCCTCGCGGGGCCTGGCATTGCGTGTATGTCACCTCCCCCCACGGGGACCCAGCCTGGCAAAGGGGCTTTGAGGAAGTGGAGGCTCAGGGTTCAGTGACCTGCCCACAGGCTCCTGCCCTGCCAGGAAGTGGCTGAGGAGAAGAGTGGACAGCCAGTCTCTGGGAGGAGAAACTTGGCCCAGCCACTCCTGGCTCTAGAAGGGGGCCGGGGGCCCAGAGGGGCCTTGGTGTCCTTCGTGGGTGAAGGACAGGGATTGGGCACCCACGGGGGGCTCAGGGACTCAGAGCACGCGGCACAGTCCTTGCCCCCAGGAGCTATGGTCGTGCTGGAGAAGAAAGCGGATGTCGGGAAAGACAACCAGGCAGCCTAGGCCGGGGCCTCATGAGGGGTCCACCCGAAAGTCCCCAAGCCCCTCCACTCCAGCCATCTCCATGGCTACCGCATCTCAGCCCCATGCTCCCAGGGTCCTGTGAGCTCCGCTGGGATCTGTCCCACGTCCCGATGACGCTCGGGGGGTCCCAGGGCCATGGCCGAGCCCAAGTGAGTCTCTGCAGAGTGGCGTCGTGCAAGAGGTAGGGCCGGGGCTGGGGTGACCACGTCTCCTCCAGCCTGAAGTCTGCGTCCCCAGTATGGCACGCCCCAAGAGCCCTGTGGCTACGGGCCGGGGTCCGGCTCTGGATGGAGCACTGGCCCCCTCAGCAGCGCCCACGCTCACTCTGTGCCCACCTGGCAGGCAGCACGGTGAGGTCGGCCATGCCAGCCTGGGCCTGGCACAGTCAGGTCTTTGCCTCTGTCTTTCCACGTGCTGGTGGCTTGCATAGGTTTTGACTAAAATCCAAAGTAAACGCTAGACAGTACTTAGTGCTAATTAAATGAAGATAAAGCTCCCCACGGCAGCCAGAGGCCCTGACTACAACTGGAGGCGTTTGTCCTGAGGGTAACTCGCCCCCTGGCATCCGGCAAAGCAGCAGATGGAGGCCGATGGGAATCAGAGACCCGAAAGGCATCATCCACCAGTGGGAAGTGGAGGCGGGGGTGGGACACGCTTCCCGCTCACGCACCCCTTTGCCCCGTGGTTGCCCTCTCCCAGCTCAGCCTTGCCAGTGCCCCCAGGTGCCCGTCACCACCCACCCGGCTGGATGCCCGCCCTCTCTGTGGACCTGTGACCATGGCAGCCCTGTCGCCTGCAACCAAACGATTAATGCATTCATTCTTCCGATTACCCTTCACTCAGCTCCCCCTACCTGTCAGGTAGTCTTCTAGAAAGGAAACAAATTTCTAGAAAGAAATAACATAGAAAGGCAAACCAAGGGCCTGCTTCCCTGAAGCACGGGTTCTCATGGGGAAGGAGGGCGGAAACACTGCACTAGCACATCCCGCGTTGGTGAGGGATCAGCTCTAGGAAGGAGATGGGACGGGTGAGGTGGAGACGGACGTGGGCTGTGCTGGAAAGGGTGCTAGGGGAGGGCGGGCAGCTGCAGGACGGGCTGTAGGATGGGCTGCCAGATGGGCAGGCGAGGGCTCGCCTGGGCAGGCAGGACAGAGGAGGGCAAGAGGTGGCCGGAGAGGCCTGAGGGGGGCTGGAGGGAGATGGGAGGTGATGGGGGGTTTCAGCAGAAGAGTGACAGCCTGATGCACGGGTGTAGAGGGTCACCCGGCTGCCGTTGAGAAGAGATGGTGGCGGTGATGCGAAGAGGCCAGAGGAAGGCCTTAGAAGGGGTCAAGAGAAGCACGATGCCGGCGACCTGGACTTGGCGGGGGTGGGGGGGGGGTGACGACTGGGAAAGCTGCCAGCCTTGGGGCCGCACGTGTGTGCACGCGCGCATGTGAGCACGTGTGTTTGCAAACTGGGTGCCTCTCCCTCTTGCCTGCACAGGGCCCCATCCGGCGTGACCTTTGATGTCCACTCAAAGATGTCACCATCCAGCTGGGCACCGCCTCCTCCCTGGGCCGTCAGCAAGGCGGGTGCTTCCCCCCTCCCCGGGCCCTGACCTTGCCCACCCTGGTACAGTACTGCACTCCCCCGTCTCCCCGGGCCAGCAACAGGCAGAATGCTTCAGAACATTTACTGAAGGAACATGGTCTTCCTGTCAACCCCAGAGTAGCGGCTCACTACCATTAATTATTGAGAAGATTATTCCTGGTAAGGACACGGATGGCTCGGTAAGGGGAGGGGATTTGCCTGACTGACAAGTGAGGGGCAGAGCTGGGAAGTGACCTCAGCTGCTAGAGCCCAACCCCCATTCCCGTCCACGGCACACACTCTGGGGATCCTGGGAGCGACGGAGAACACGCAGTTAACAGCAGAGTCCGCTGGGCACGGAGGGAAACAACTCAATGGCGTCGTGCGACCTTAGGGTAACGCTTGGTGAAGAAGCAGGTTGAAGGCTGTGATCCAAGGGCCAACAGGGGCTTTGTCCCTGACACACCCAAGGCCAGAGTGGGCCCAGAGGCATCTTGGTGGCCGCCGCACCTGGGGCTGGACTCCTGGGAGAGCTGGGATTCCCCCCATCTTACAGGGAGGGCCCCTTCCCACCCCTCAGCCCAGGAGTAGGGGGGTCGGTTCCCAGCTCTCTAGAGGAGCTCTCTCTTTGGTTCACTTTTCTAATAAAAGCGAGAGGCTAGAATATGGGTCTCTGGGGACCAGGATGGGGCCGCAATTATTCATTCACTTTGCGTCTTCCTTTCCTGTAAACATTTCCCCTTTTCACGAGCTGATAAATTTGCTTTTCCCAGAAACTGAGAAGAGGGCCTTTGGCCCAGGCTGGGCACTGAGAATGTCACGCAGGCTAGAAATTACCAGCTGCCCTCCTGGGTGCTGGCAGGTCGAGGGCCGAGGTCACATCTTAGAGTGAGGGCGCAGCTGGCGCGGGCAGGGGGTCACCCTGAGGGCAGTACGGCCCGGCCCCAGCCGGGTGTGAGCACAGCCTGGGCTGTGAGTCTGACAGGCTGGGTCCCCCTGCCCGCCTTGTGGGACCAGATGGAGCCCCAGTCAGGACCAAGCGCTCTGTCTTGCCCTCCATGGCTGTCTGTCATTCTGGCCCTGTCGCCTGGGCCTCGACATGGTGGGGCCCACGTGGAACATCCTCTGCATTCACGGCCCTGACATTCGGCTCCGCCTTTGGGGTCTACCCAAAGGCAAGTGTCTCCCTGACCCCTCCCTACCACAGTGTCTCGGCGACACGCACCCGACATGCAGCCACCCTGGCCCCTGCCCCCCGAGTTATGCTGCTCCGGTCCCCTGACACGCCCCCCCTCCCCCAACCAGGCACTCTCAGGGGACTTGGGCGTTTTTTGGCCACCAGCCTGGTCACTGCCTTACTGAGTACAAGAGGACCAGGCTGGGAAGACTCGGCAGGACCACAGTCAGTTCAGGGGGGACTCGGGATCCAGGCGTATGTCCTCGGCTCCCAAGTGGAGTGCCCTCTACCCTACGAGGCTACTGGCCTGCACGCCCATGCCAGGCCCGGCCGGCCAGATGTCGGAGTACACGATCACTCAGCTGCGCGAGCACGTGGGGCCAGCAGGCCAAGCAGGGGAACTAAACTGCCAGGTGAGTCACCCCATTTCCGCAACACAGCGCTGACCAGACTGCCCCCTGTGGCCCAAGGAGAGGCGGGGCTGCTGGAAAGGATGGTGGCACGGAGGTAAGGATGCCAACACGGCTTGCGTACAGAAAGGGGACGCATAACCGCTTATTCGGGAAATAGGATCTTAATTACCAGATCGATCACCTGATCAGGAAAGCGCTGCTGACCACGCAGCAGCCAGGGTTCCAGGCTGCCTTGCCCTCGGCTTCTCCCTGAACCCGGCCTCCAAAGTGGCTTCCGTCAGGCAGGCCTGTCTGCCACATACGTGGAAAGGCACGTGTCTGTGTCGTGGAAAGGCACGTGCGGAGCTGCCTTCAACTAAAGTAACTATAAATTTTCCATAAAGAAATTACCATAAAGTTCCTTCAGGGAAACCAAAAATGATTTGGTTTTGGTTTTGGCAATAAAACCAAAAGTCCATCATACCTTGGAATCCTTATGAAATGACGACACAATAACGTCTTCCTAAACCACAGATCCGGTATGCCTTGGGCCCTCTGCGGCTCCTGCAACGCCAACCCCCAGCCTGCACGTGACCCCCACCAGCCTCGCCGCTGAGCCCTGAATGCTCTGCTTCCGCCACCTGAACATGCCGCCTTGATTCTTCCCCTTCCAACGCCCCCGCCTTGACCATCTTTCAAAATTCAGTTCCACCGCCACCTTTTCTGGGAAAGGTCCTCTTTCCCCCCCATGGTCGAAAGCAGCACCTTCACCTTTTCTCGGGATTTCTGTCTCAGCGTTCAGCAGACTGTTTTCAGATTGTACATCTACTACTCAGCCTACGTGCTCCTTGGGGCTGCGCCGAGATGGTCTGGCAGATGCCAGGCACTTAGTTAATGTCAGCTGAATGAATGATGGAAGGCTTTATGCTGCTTAAGTTTTCCCAAGGCAGTTGTTAAAAGTGATTCCAAATAAGCTCCACAGGTGTGCCTGTTTTCTTCCTGGGTCCTCCTCCCGGCCTTGCAGGGACCAGGCAAACATTTCCTGAATGAGCAAATGAATGATTTTCTCCTTGATAATAACAAATAAGTTATCCACGCTGGCCATGAGACTTCTTACATATTAACGTGCACTTTGGTGAAACAAAATCACATGAAAACAGCTAGAGTGAAAGAGACTTTCGCTTCCAGCCAAGGAACGACAGGGACAAGTTTACCCTCCCCCAGCACAACGCGGCACAACAAAAACTCTGGACAGAAGGCATGAAACCATGGTTTTCAACACGCTGATCATTAAGCAACAAAGCACAGTGACCCCTGAGAGATGAAGTGAGCCTACGATACCTCAGCTTACTGCCTGGAGAGGTTTCTGGGTCAGGACACAGGGAATGGGGACCTTAGGGGGACCCTGAAGATCCTGTGAGTTGAGAAGACGGAGCTGAGAGTCCAGGGAAGTGAAGGCAGCTGGAGCTTATCGGACAGAACGCTGGCGAGAAGACAGCAAGGGCAAGCGAGAGACTGCGGAGGTCCAGGGGGGCCCCTAAGGAGTCAGCAACATCCCGAAAGTACCCAAGGCTGGGGAAAGGAGCACCTAAAAGGCTCGTAGGAAGAAGTGTCTGTTGCTCACATAGACCCAGGAACAAGACCTGTTCCCACCTGTCAGACAACAAAACGTCCGAATTCATAAGGTGTTAGCCTGGTTGGAAAGTCCTTGCCTTCGTAGTGGGGGAAAATTAGCCCCAGACTAAACGCTGTTCTGGTCTTGCCTAAAAGGTCTTGAGAGCAAAAACCTAGATGATATAACCTTCTCTAAGTAATAAAACTGTGTCCCAGCATCTCAAGAGTATTTATATCCTGCACCCGAAAAGGCAAAATTGATCATGTTTGCCACCCAATGGAAGATTACTAGGCATTCAAAGAAGCAGGAAAGTATGACTCACAATGAGAAGAAAAAAAACCCAACAATCCAAACACGTCCAGAACTAACACCAGAATTAGCAAATGAGGATGTTAAAACAATCGTAATAATCCCAGATGTTCAAAAAGTTAAGCAATGACATGGAAGGTACAAAAGAGACCCAATTCAAACTTCTATTGATGAAATGTACAATATCTGAGATGAAAATAGACAGGATGGACTTCACAGCAGACTACACGGCAGAAGAAAGAAATAAGTGTACTTGTAGGCACAGCAATAGAAAAGATCCAAAGCGAGATATGCAGATTAAGAAGTTTCCAGAAAGAAGAGCATTGGTAAGTTCTTGGAAAATTTCAAGTGGCCAAACCTATCCGCAGTTGGCGTCCCCTGAAGGAGAGGAGCATATGGAGGGACACAGAAGAAGCAAATGAGAAACAATGGCCAGTTTCTTCCCAAAACTGGTAAAAACGATGAACTCCAAGACCCAAGAAGCCAAACAAGCACAAGCACAAGAAACAGGAAGCAAACGACACCAAGGCGCACTATAATCGTACTGCTCAAGCCCAGTGATAAAGAGAAGAATTCTTAAAAGCAGCCAGAGAACAAATGCTACATCTAGAGGAACAAAGGTAAGGATGACAGTGGTTTCTCACCAGAAACAATGTAAAGGAGGAGACGCTGCAGCAACATCCTAAATGCTGGATGGGGTGGCACGCGGAACTGCTAAACTAGAATTCGAAACCAGGTAGAAAACAACTTTTTCAAAAACTAAGGTGAAGGCAAAGACTTTCTCAGAAAAACAGAGAGCAGAAAGAATTTAGCAGAAACAGACCTGCATTTTCAGAACGCTAAAACAGTCTTCCAAGTACAAAGAAAATACCAGATGGAGACGTGGATTGATAAGAAGAAACAAAGGCACAGGAAAAGGTAACTACATGGGTAAATAGATAAGATTTTGTTTTTATTGAAAACTCTATAAAACAATAAAAATGTTTTGTGGAGTTTATAATTTATATACAAATAGGATGCATGATAATAGTGGTATTAAAACTCAGAGAGGAGAATTGGCACTATGCTATTATAAGGTCCTTGAAGTATATATAAAGTTTATAATGTCACTTTAAGATAAGCTAAAGATGTATACTATAAACCCTAAACCAGCCACTAACATAACACAGTAAAAGGGTCATAGTTTTAGCCAAAAGAGGAGGTAAACTGTCTGTTCACAGACGACACGATCATCTATGTAGAAAATCCAAAGAAACCAACCAAAAAACCTCCTGGAACCAAGTGACTATAGCTAGGTTGGAGGATACAAGGTAAACATACAAACGTCAATTAGCACCCCCCCAAAATGAAATACTTAGATAGAAATCTAACAAAATATGTTTAAGATCTATGTGAGGAAATGAACAAAACTCTGATGAAAGTAAACAAAGTAATAATAAATATATAGAGAGATATTCCATGTTTGTGAATAGACTCAATATTGTCAAGATGTCAGTTTTTCCCAACCTGATTTATAGAGTCACTGCAATCAAAATCCCAGAAGGTAATTTTGTGGACATTGGCAAACTGATTCTAAAGTTTATATCGAGTGGCAAAAACAAACAAAAAACCCAAAGACAGAATAGCCAACACAATATTGAAGGAAAAGAACAAATCTGAAGAATTGACACTACCTGACTTCAAGACTTACTAAAAGCTACAGTAATTAAGACAGTGTAGTATCAGTGAAGGAACAGACAAACAGATCAATGAAAAGACTACAGAGCCCAGAAATAGATCCAGGTAAATATAGTCCACCAATCTTTGACAAAGGAACAAAAGCAATACAATGGAGAAAAGACAGTCTTTTCAACAAATGGTGCTGGAACAACTGGACATCCACATGCCAAAAAAAAAAAAAAAAAAAAAAAAAAAGGATCTAGGCACAGACCTTATACCCTTCACAGAAATTCGATTAAAATGGATCGCGTAAATACAAAATGTAAAACTATACAATTTCTAGAAGATAACATAAGAGAAAAATCTAGATGACCTTGGGTATGGTGATAAATTTTAAAATACATCAAAGGCACTATCCATAAGATAAAGAATTGGTAAGCTGGAATGCATTAAAATGAAAAACTCCTCTCTGCAGAAGACACCATCAAGGGAATGAGAAGACAAAACCTGGGATAAAATATTTGCAGAACACATATCTGGTAGAAGACTGTTATCTAAAATATACAAAGAACCCTTAAAACTCAATGATAAGAAAACAAACAACTCAAAAAACATGCAAAAGACCTGAACCGACATCTCACCAAAGAAGACAACATTTGGCAAATAAGCATATAAAAAGATGCTCAACGTCATATGTCATCAGGGAATTGCAATTTAAAACAAGATACAGCTACATACCTGTTAAAACACCCAAATTCTAAAGCACTGACAACACCAAATGATGATGAGAATATGGAGCGACTGGAATGCTCACTCACTGCTGATAGGAATGCAAAATGGACAATCATTTTGGAGGACAGTTTGGTGAATTCTTACAAAAGTAAACTCTTACCATATGATCCAATAATCATGCCCTTTGTTATTTACCCAAATGATGTGAAAACGTATGTCCAAAGAAAACCTGCATGTGGGTGTTTACAGCAGCTTTATTCACAAGTGCCAAAACTTGGAAGTGACCAAGATGCCCTTTCGTGGGTGAATGCATAAATAAGCTGTGGTCCATCCAGACAACGGAATATTATCCAGCACTGAAAAGAAATGAGCTATCATGCCATGAAAAGATACGGGGGACACTTAAATGAATATTACTAAGTGAAAGAAGCCAATCTGAAAAGGCTACATACCATATGATTCCAACTACATGACGTTCTGGAAAAGGCAGAACCATGGAGACAGTAAAAAGATCAGCAGTTGTCACGAGTCTTGGGGGAGGTGAACAGGTGGAGCACAGAAGATTTTCAGGGCACTGAAAATATTCTTTCCGTAGGATACTCTAACAGCGGATATATGTCATTATACATTTGCCAAAATCCACAGAATGAACCACACCAAAACTGAATCCTAATGTAAACTGTAGATTCTGGGTAATACTCAAGTGTCAGCATAGGTTCATTGATTGTGACGAATGTACCACTCTGGTGGGGGATATTGACAATGGGGAAGACTGTGGGATGGTGGGTATATAGGAACTCTCTGTACTTTCCACTCAATGTTGCTGTGAACCTAAAACTGTTGTAAAAAATAAAATCTACTTTTAAAAATGGAATCATAAAAATACTTAACAAATCCAAAGGAAGTCAGTAAAATAGGAAAATGGAACAAAGAACAGTTGGAATAGACAGACAGCAAACAGAATACCACAGGCTTAAGGCTAAACTTAATAATAATCACATTCAACGTTAATAGACTAAATGTAAATGGACCCAAATAAAAGGCAGAGATTGCCAGGATAAAAGCAAAATAAAACCAAACTAAACAAGACCTAACCATATGTTGCTTAAAAGAAATGTGCTTTAAATACAAAGAAACAGATACACTGAAATTGAAAGTATGGAAAAAGGTATATCATGAAATCACTAATGGAAAAGCGGCTGGGGTGGCTATGTTAATATCAGTGCAAGTGATATTATGAAGTTATGAATGTTATTTCACAGTTATAAAGGGGTCAATTCATGAAAAGGACTTAAGAATCCTAAATGTTTATGTATTGATACCTAGTAACAGAGCTTCAGAGTTTGTAAAGTAAAATCTGATAGAGCTGCCAATAGAAACAGCAAAATCCACAATTACAGGTGTGTACTTCAATACCTCTTTCTCAATAATTGATAGGACAAGTGAACAGAAAATCAGCCGAGGCATAAAAGACTTGAACAACACTGTCAATAACTTGACCTAATTAACATTTCTAGAGCACACTGCCCAAACGGAACATACATTACTTTCAGGTGCACATGAAATATTTACCAGTACAGACCATATTCCCAACTGTAAGTTTAAGAAGACTGTCATACAAAGTATATTCTCTGACAACAATGGTATTATATTACCATTTAATAACAGAAAGAGATCTGGAAAATCCCCAACTATTTAGAAACTAAACAACACACTTCCAAATAACCCTCAGGTCAAGAAAGAAATTAAATGGGAAATTAGAAATTATTTTGAACTGAGTGAAAATGGAAACATAGCAAAATTTGTGAGATGTCAATAAAGCAATGCTTACTGGAAATTTATAGCACTAAACACCTATTAGAGGAAAAGAAAAATCTCAAATTTAGGATTTCAGCTTCCACACTAAGAAATTAGAAACAGGAGAACAAATTAAATCCAAAGTAAAAAAAAAAAGGAAGGAAACAGACAGCAAAGTGGAAATCCATGAAATGGAAAACAGGAAATCAATGGAGAAAATCGATGAAACCGAAAGCTGGTTCTTTGAGAAGCTCAATAGAATTAGTAAACCTCTGGCCACACTGATCAGGAAAAAAACAGAGAAAATGCAAATGATCAGTATCAGGAATGAGAAGGGTGAAAAGATGAACAAACACCTATCACGTGACCCAACAGCTCCACTCCTAGGCTGTGACGCCACATAAATGAAAGCACACGTCCGTACAAAGACTTTCACATGAATGGCTGTGGCCGCTTTCTTTTTAACAGCTCCAAGCTGGAAGCAAACCAAGTGTCTATGAAGTGAGCAGATAAGGAGTGTACGTAAGTGCATCTGATGGGACGCCGCCCAGCCACAGAAACGAGCAAGCTACCGATGTACACAACATGGCGGAATCTCGACACAGTTATCCTGGATGAAAGAAGCCAGTCTCAAGGGCGTACGTAGTGCAAGAGTCCACTTGTATGGAACTAACCTACAGTGACAGAAAGCAGATCAGCGATGGGAGGGCCGGTGAGGGGCGGGGGGGCCAGAGACGAGGCGTTCTAGGAGCAAGAGGCAACTCGGGGGGACGATGGCTCCACCAGCGCATACACTTGTACACTTTAGATATGTTTAGTTTGCTGTGTGTCAACTGGACCTCAACAAAGCTGCGCAGGGCTTCCCTGGTGGCGCAGTGGTTGAGAGTCCGCCTGCCGATGCAGGGGACGCGGGTTCGTGCCCCGGTCCGGGAGGATCCCACGTGCCGCGGAGCGGCTGGGCCCGTGAGCCCTGGCCACTGAGCCTGCGCGTCCGGAGCCTGTGCTCCGCAACGGGAGAGGCTGCAACAGTGAGAGGCCTGTGTACCGCAAAATAAACAAACAAACAAACAAAAAAAAACAAAACAACAACAAAAAAACAAAGCTGCTTAAAATCCGGAAACTGACTCAACCAGGGTGCACTGGAAGGCCACGGCTCTTCCATGCAGAGCACTGAAGTGACGGGGTGAGTACAGTCACAGCCTGGGGGAACGTCTAGTCACTGCTTAATGGAAGTTTGAGGAGGAAAACTCTGGTTCAGAGTGACTGAGCTGCTTCACGTCTGTGTTACAGCCCACGCAGAGAGGGGAGAGGGGTACCAGCCATTGGCTGGGCCCCGCCGGGCACGTGGCTGTCAGGAGTGTCTTCCATCTCATCACAGCCCCAAAGCAGAGCTACTGGGCCCACTCTGACGATGAGGACCTTGGTTCTGAGCCGACTTCTTCCCTGCGGTCTCACTGTCAACCCCCAAAACAGGAAAGGGCCTTGCTGAAAACTGCAGTGTGGGTGGATCAGGTCAAAGATGCTGATACGTGTCTAAGTTTTTTTCTAAACCTTGACCAGGTTAACACCTAAGAATTGGTGACTGTTTAATGTCCACTTTAAATTTATTTTTCAAATCAATTCCGTTGTAGTTCAAGCTGTGAATCTAACACTTCCCTGCCTGTTTGCGCCTGCGCCAGTTCCCGCCCAGGGACCCCTGTATGTTGGCCGGGCCCCACAGGAAAGCTGCTCTGAGGTGTGACTGGGAGTGACCTGTGACCCCGTGGCTGGGCCTTAAGGTTGGCTGGTAACGTGGGGATGACACCTGGACGCTGCCTCGCTCCCAGGGCTACTGTCAGCCCCACAGTAGCAGGGAGCAGACGAGCTCTGGAAGGCACAGAGGGCTGCTCAGAAGTGAGAGGGGGACCCACCTGCAGTGGGCACTGCCCCCATCCCCACGGGGTTCCCCTTTGCTGCCAACCCACTCCCAGGTGCAACACAGGGCACTGGACTCAGAGTCAGGCAGCCCAGTTCCAGCCGGGTCCAGCCCTCCGGGCCGAGTGACCCGACAAGCCGCTCCCCGTCCTTGAGCCGCACTGTGGTGATGTATGCGTGGGCACCAGACAGGACAGCGCCACCCAATCTCAGACGCAGGTGCCCCTCACCGAGCCTGGTGGGCAGAGGAGCCTCCGCAAACGCCCCCTCCCCCCAGCCCCTCCTGCAGGGCCCCCCGCCCCCCCCGCCGGTGGCCACCGGGCGTGCTGCAGGAGGGCCGGGGTGGTGGGTTAATTTAAAATTTAACTTGCTTTGCTTTTCCCACCGGGAAAAGATGTGGGAACAGGTTTCTAAAAATAGCCTGGCCTGTCAGAACTGTTAACCATCAGGCTGGGCAGAGACGCCGGGCTGCTGGGGAAGGAGCGGCGAGGACTCCCAGCTCCAGGCCTCCCGTTGCTGGCCAGTGGGCAGCGCGCTGTCCTGGGGCCGAGACCACCCCTCGGGGAGGCCGGGGGGACCTGCCGCGGGCACTTCCAGACAACCACCACCGTGGAGGTAACAGCAAGTACCACCCGAGTCAAACGCTTCCCCCTGTGCTGCCCGGCCAGGGACGCATGCTTTACGCGCTCTCCCTCGCTCCCCCTCACAGGCCTACAAGGACCCCACCTTCATCGGAGCAGACAGAGGCTCAGAGACACTGGGGGCAGGCTGGAACCCAGCTGGACTGAGGCGGAGTGACCGCAAACCCAGCCCGTCTGTGAGGTCTGTGGTCACTGGTAGCGATGCCTCCCGTGTACCAGGGTCCCTGGAGCTTGTGGAAATGGGTTCTGGCACCCCCCAAAGGTCCTGGGGTGCCTGTGGACACTCCAGCCTGGGCCTAGGCTCCGTCTGCTACCCACCTTCCTTTCTGGGGAAAGAACAGACCCGGCAGAGAGGGGAGTGGGAAGAGAGGGAAGGAAACCCAGGGCGGCTTCAAACCGCTGAGCCTAGAGGCAGAGCTCACGGCCCACGGCACCCGCCCAACACAAGGTCAACCCACCACGTTTCTGAGCAGACAAACCCACAGATCGCACCCAGGCTGCCTGCCTCCTGGGGGCGCTGACCCCGGGCTCTGCAAGGGACACAACTAGACCTGGGGGCCCCTGTGCCAGCAGTCTTGGGTCAGAGCAGAAGGATTTGGAAGAGAAGTCCAAGTGAGGGGCGCCTTGTTTTAAAAGAGCCAAAAGACAAACACCTGAGTGTCTCTAATACGAGAAACTGTCTCTACACTAAGAGGCAAATAAATCCCGGGAGTTAGGAGAGCGGCGCAGCTAAGATCATCAGCGTGGACATTAATCCGAACGTCGCGAAATGGCCAAAGTGCGCCAGAAGCACGGAGTCCGCGGCTCTCACCTGGGAAAGCGCAGGGCTCGCTTGAGCACTGGTTCCCCACACCCCCCTCCTCTCTCCCCTCCAGGTGGGCGCCTCAGCTGGAGGGGAGACCCACGGAGGTGAGAGCCCAGGACCGTAGGAGCGCTGTGCCGCCCTCAGGGAGCTGGGGTGCTCTGGGTGAGGTCACAGTCTCCCCCGCCCGCCCCCCAGGCTGGCTGGGGGCCGGCGGAGGTGGCCGGGCTGCGCGCGCTGCCCAAGTCCACGGGGCCCTCACCTGCCCTGCCCTCACACACTTGTTCACACTTGGCCTCATCATCCCCAGGCTGTTTGAATTTTAGCCCAGCTGAGCCCCACTTCAAAACGGGGGAGGCTGTGTGTCTCACTGAGGGCCTCCTAGAGGCCCCACACTTCGTGTCTGTCATCTCACGTGACCTGGAAGCACGTCTGCGTGATCAGGATCCTCGGTGGCCGGAGACGGAGGCGAGAGGTGAGTCAGTACCATGCCACAGCTCACCCAGCTTGGGGGGAGGGCGGTGCTGGGGGTGATGGCCCCGGACCTCCCCCTTTTGACCGTGCAAGTGGCCTCCTGCCCTGGCCGGACACAGCACATGCTCCTGGCTATTTGCTCCCTGGTGTCCGGGGCTGGGATAAAAGGCAAGCACACCTCTGACCCTGAACCACAGGGAGGCAGGCGATGGTGGGTGGCAGAGGTTAGCAAAACGGAGAGAACCGTGTTGATGGGGGAGGACGGAAAGGTAGCCTTGTTGAGGGAGAGCTCGTCCATTTTGCTAACGGGCCTCAACTGGAACACTGAAGCGGGTAATCTGATTAAGGAGGGCTTGGCCCGGGCCGTCCCCGCTTCCTCCCCTCGGCGCCCCTCCCGCTGCAGGCAGCACATTTGGTATGGATCATCCTTCTCGGTAATGGGGTTATTCGGGGCCTGGCCGGGCTGGGGAACATTACGACGTGTCGCCACTGAACTGGGACAGCAGGTGCTTGTCGATGCATCTGTGGAAAATGCTCGCAGCACAATCTCTGCATCAGGACACACACGGGCAAGGACACTGGGAAATTGAATCTTATTACTAATTAATGGCTTTAATGCCTATGATTAGGCCTCAAACACACTCTATTTTCCCAAAGATAAGGTTAGCCCTGTTTGAACCAGGAACCCAAGAGCTCTGCTAACGCTGACGCGAGAGAGCTCAGCTCCGCTAATCAAATTCAGACGTTCCGAATCGACCGCCTAGATTTTCAAAACTGTGACCTGAGAATAAATGACACCAGGAGGCCTGCTTTGTTCTCCAGCAAGAGGTGCCACGTGGGGAGAGCGAAGGAGCCGGGGAGGGGGTGCAAAGGCCCGGGAGCCAAGACTCACTGAGCGCCACCGGTGGACAGGCCCCACCGCCAGGGCGCGGGGAGCACAGAGCGAGGGTTCTAGACACGGGACGGCTCTGCCTGCCCCCACCCTGGGACATGCTAATGTCTAGAGACAGTTCCGGTTGTCGCACCTGGGGGAGGGGTGCCGTGGGCATCCGGTGCGTGGAGGCCACAGTGCGCGGGACGGCCGACAAAGACACGCATGGCTCCGTACGTCCACAGCGCCCAGGTGGGCAGCCCTCGCCACAGGAGATGGACACGGGGCTTGGAGGAGGGCAGCAACACACCCTGCGAGAAAGGGGTCTCCAACCTTCGGGGGCTGCCCGTCAGTGTCTCCAGCGGGCCAGCCACGGGCACCCTCTGCAACCTGTGTGCATGCACACAGGCACACACGCTCACGTGTGGTGACGTGCATGTGTCGGACAGACAGCAAGGTGCCACGGCCCCTGAGCAGAGCAGCGGTCTGCTGGCAGGAACCTGGACGCGGGGCCTGGCCACAGCGGCCCTGCTTCTCCTGTGAAGATGCCCCACTCCAGACCCCCAAGGGAGCAAGTGCTCGGCACATCGGCACCCACTTGGGAGGTGCAGGACCTCAATGGATGCAGGCCTGGGCCCCACCTCCTGCTGCACAGTGCCCTGCAGAGCGGACATCCAAAGGCCAACGAGGGTGGGCCTCTGCCGGTACCACCTCTGAGGCAAAGTCACACTGTTTGGTGGGACTTTAAATTCTATTCGTCCAGAGTCGACAATCAACAGCAGTTGAATAAAACCATCATTCACGGGAAAGCAGAGCGACAAAGGGCTTCCTTGGGCCGTTGTGTGTCAGGGGGACAGGAGCTGGCTGTTGGCAGGGCAGCTCTGGGCAGTCTCAGAGCCCACAGGACAGGCTTGCTGGCCAAATGACTCACTGGGTCTGGCTCTGCAGTGTGCGGCACGCCCAGCCGGGGGTCCAAGGCAGCCAGGCTGTCAGGGGCGAAGGAGCCAGGTTCAAAACCAGCCTGTGCCACTTACTAGGCTGTGTGCCCTGGGCGAGACGCTTAACTCCTCTGAGCCTCGGTTTCCTCCCCTTTTAAAATGGGTCAAAATCCCCACCTCCTAAGGAAGTGGGGCGATGGCCCAGGGGGCCCAGCACAGAGGGAGCATCTCCTGGATGGTGACTCTCCCGGCCCAGAGCTGGTTCCAGGGCAGAGGAGCTTTCTAAAGGCCAACTCGACTCTGCTCCATCCCTACCACGTCCATCCGCGTGGTGCCCGCCTCGGCAGAGCGCCCCGGCCCCAGGCGGTGGCATCACCTGACTGCCGCCCAGCCAGCCCCCTCTGCTGCCGAGCGTGCCACTCTATGGCTGGTCCCATCAGACAGGGTCCACGCGCTGGATTCCTGGAGGGAAGAGACCGCACTCCCGCTCAAGGCTGCAGACGGCAGAGGGTCAGCTTGCGTCTAGGGAGGCGGCAGCCAAGGGGAGGGGCCTCAAGCTCGGGAGCCACAGAGATGGGGCTCAGAGACTGGTTTGGGAGCCCTGCCTCCGCTGGCAGCAGGCCCTGTCCACAACCTACCCTGCCCTCCCTGGCTGCCCGCAGCTCCCACCAGCATGGCTGCCACGGGGCTCTCACCACCCAGGGCGTCCCCAAACTACTGCATGACCCAGGCAGTGTTGCCCAAGGTTGCTGTCAGACAGGCAGACAGGAAAAGAGGGTTCCACGGCCAAAGGGCGACACCCGTAACACGGGGGACCTCTCAGAGCCACGACTGTGCGGAGGGGCAGCGTGTCCCCACGAGGGGCTCGGTCGACGTGCAGCATCCCAAGCACAGCTCTCCAGGCCGGGCCCACCCGGGGGACGCGCTTTGGGACCCCCCGATGTGAAACCTGACTGAAGACCGTGCGCTCCCCAGGAGCAGGACAACGAGCCAGCAGTCCTCTGCGGCCCCGGAGCTCGCCCACGGCCTACAGACCGCCCCTGCCCCCTATTCTCCGGCAGGGCTGGAGCCGCAGAGGACATGCTCATGCACATCGTTGGGTGGATGCTGCTTCTGCCTGGGGGCTCCGCTGGCTGAGCCTCGGGTGGGTCTGGCAGGGACAAGTGCTAAATAGAGACCCGCGAACCGACTGCAACCCCGCGTTCCAAACAAGCAGCAGCGCTTGCTGGGAATTCATCACACTTTAAAGCTGTTCATGTGACAGAGGCCGCATCCATCCCGAGAGGGATCTGACCTCAGGCGCGTGGCCCGAGAAAGCAATCGTTCCTTTCCTAAGCCTGGGCGAAGACAGCAAGGGAATAAAAAGACAGGAACCAGGATTTATGAAGCCCTTACTATGTGCTGAGCACGTCTCACACCCTAACTCCTTTAGTCCTCTCAGAGCTCTGGGAAGACAGAACCGGCTGGGTTCTTGGTGGGAGACGTGAGATGCTCTATAGACAGGCACAGAACTTGATTCTTTGCACCGTGTTGGGCTCTTTATACCCGAGACTCAGGGCCCGGCCCAGGTCCCCACGGGCCATGGTGAAACAGGGATGGGGGCCCAGGTGTCCTGGCTCCAGTGCAGAGCCTATTCTTCTTTGCCATGTTTGCATGCTGCCCGTGGCTCCACCCACCCAACACGTGCGGCAGGAGAAAGGCCACTGCTGACAAGCTGGAAGAGCGAGGCTGCCACCCTGTGTCGGCCGTGACCTCCCCATGGGCCCTTCAGCGAGACGCCAGGCTTCTCCTGGACACAGAGATCTCAGAACACCACCTAGAAGATGGGGGAGTTGGCCAGATCCTCCCCGACCCTTCTAGCTTGAGTAGCCATGTTTTCATGATTCAGACACAGCTTTCCCCTGGGGCTCACTTGGCTTCACGGCCAGGCAATGTGGCTGATAGGATCCGTGATCAACGCTGGGTAGGAGTGTGGTGGAGGCGGTGGGAGAGGTGAAGCCACCAGCAAGTGGACACTCTGATGATCACTTACAAGCACCTGAAAGCATCCTTTTCAATTACGTGGAAAACAATCCACGACTAACCTGAAACCCAGAGTGCACAAGTGAGGTGTCGGGAAGCGATCAGAGATCACGATGCTCGCCCAGCCGGGGAGACGCAAGAGGTGGGAAGCAGGCCTCTGGAATTGAAAACGAGCCAAGCATGAGCCAGTTAGCAGCTTGAGAACCCTCCGCAAAACAGCACGGGGAGGGAACAGGGGCCCCGGCATGTGATGCTCAGGGTCACCAGCCATGGTGAAGTCACTGAGCAAACCCAACACAGGAGAAGGCGGTGGGGTTCAAACTGCATCAGTAAGAGCCTGACACCCTCAGTACAAGCAGAGATGGGTGGGGGAGGAGGCCTGCTCAGGATGCTCCCTCTCCTTTCCGCGCTGCTCACGGCGACATTCACAGAGTCAGCTCGTGAGCAGAGCCCTGGGCTTCTCTGGGTGCTCAGAGCCCAGCTCTGCACTGTTGGGGCATTGCCACAGGTCACTCAGCGATGCTGGGGCTCAGGGAGAGGAGTCAACCTCAGTCACCTGGTAGGTCTGTTCCAGCCCCGGGGCCCCAATTCTGAGACACATGCCCAGGAGCTGGGTGACAGCAGTTACTTCCCAGACTGTTCCCAGCCTCCCCCCACCCCTCCCCCGGCCAGGCAGTCTCCATAGATTTGCCTATTCTGGACATCTCACATGAATGGAATTAGACAACAGGTGAGCACGTGTGTCTGGCCGCTTTCATTCAGCACGATGTCCTCCAGGTTCTCTCGTGTTGCAGCATCGATCAGGACTCCATTCCTTTTCACGGCTGAGTAATATTCCCTTGCATGGATGATCCACGTTTATTGGTATCTATTCATAAGCTGACTGACATTTGTGTTGTCTCCAATTTTTGGCTGTTATGAAAATGCTGCTGTGAACATTCGTGTACAAGTTTTTATGTGAACATGTTTTCACTCCCCTTGGGTATATACATCTCAGAGTGGAACTGCTGGGTCATCCAGTAACCTTATGTTTAACTCTTTGGGGAACTGCCAGACTGCTTTCCGAAGCAGCCGCACCACTTTACACTCCTACCTGCAGTGCATCTGGGTTCCAACTCCCCCACGTCATTGTCAACACTGGCTGTCCTAGTGCGTGAGAAGTGGCATCTTATCGTGATTTTGGCTTGCGTTTCCCAAATGACTAACGAATGATGTTGGAAATCTTTTCGTGTGCTGTTGGCCATTTGATCTCTTTGAAGAAATGTCTACTCTAGTCCTTTGTCTATTTTTAAACTGGCTTACCTATCCTTTCTATTGCTGAATTGTAAGAGTTCTTTATACACTCTGGATACCAGTCCCTTATTTGCACATATTTTCTTCCATTCTGTGGCTTCTCTTTTCACTTTCTTGATAGAGTCCTGAAGAGCACGCAAGTTTTTAATTTTGATGAAGCGCAAGTTATCTTTTCTTGTTGTTGTTACTGTTGTACTCTTGGTGTCCTATCTAGGAAGAGATCGCCAAATCTAAGGTCATAAAGATTTACCCCTACGTCTTCTTCTACGTGTTTTATAGTTTTAGCTTTTATTTTTAGGTATTCGACTCCTTTGGAATTAATCCTGACGTATGGTGTGAAGCAGGGGTCCAATTTCATTCTTTTGCTTATGGATATCCAGTTGTCCCAGCAACATTTGTTGAAAACACAGTTGACCCTTGAACAGTACGGGTTTGAATCCACTCACGTGTGGCTTTTCTTCAGTAAATAGGTGCTGTGGTACCACGTGACCCGAGGCTGGTTGAATCCACAGAGGCAGAAGCGTGGATATGGAGGGCCAACTATGAGGTTTTATGCTGATTTTGGGCTGCGCAGGGGTTTCTTGCCCCAACTTTTGTGTTGTTCAAGGGTCAACTAGACTGTTCTTTCTTTATTGAACTGTCTTGGCACCCTTGCTGAAAATTAATTCATTAATGTGAAGGTTTATTTCTGAACACTCAATTTTATTTCATTGATCTGTATGTCCATTCTTATGCCAGTGGCACATTGTCTTGACTGCTGTAATGTTATAATAAGCTTGAAATTGGGAAGTGTGAGTTGTCCAACTTTGTTCCGTTTTTTTTTTCCTTCTTCGAGATTATTTTGGCTATTCTGGGTCCCTTGACCTAGAATTTGAATTCTAGGATCAGCTTGTCAATTTCTGCCAAGAGACCACCTGGGATTTTTTTTTTTTTTTTTTTTTTTTTGCGGTACGCGGGCCTCTCACTGTTGTGGCCTCTCCCGTTGCGGAGCACAGGCTCCGGACGCGCAGGCTCAGCGGCCATGGCTCACGGGCCCAGCCGCTCCGCGGCATGTGGGATCTTCCCGGACCGGGGCACGAACCCACGTCCCCTGCATCGGCAGGCGGACTCTCAACCACTGCGCCACCAGGGAAGCCCAGCATCTGGGATTTTGAAAGGGATTGTGTTGAATCTGTTGGGGAGTACTGATTCAACAAAATTAAGTCTTCTGATCTATGAATAAAAGATTTCTTTCTAAAGATTTAGGTTGTTAAACATTTTAATTTCTTTCAAGGATATTTCGTAATTTTCAGCATATAAATCATACACTTCTCATGTTAGGTTTATTCCTAATATTTTATTCTTTGTGCTGCTATTGTAGATGGAGTTGTGCTCTTCATTTCACTTTGAGGTTGTTCATTGCTAGTATATAGAAATATAATTGATATATCAATCGTGCGTGGAAACAGAGACTTTCAATCAGAGCTAGGATTTAGAAATATTACCTTATCATCCTAAAGAGAAGCTTCTGCAGATACAGGAGACCGGAAGAGGGCTGCTGTGCTAACCCAGGAGAAGACGAGGACCTGAACTGTAGCGGTAGATGCTTCTCACTGTTTGTTTGTTTGGTTTCTTCAAAGAGAGGGGCGGTAGGGAGGCCTGGAGGGGCGCTGCCCAAGGTGTGGCGTCATCAGGATCTGTGCTCTGGAAAGGGTATAATTAGCTCTGCTGCATGGGAGCCTGTGTGAGCTGCCGCAAATGTTATCTTCCGAAACTCTGGATCCTGGCCGTCCCTTCAATCAGCCAATATGGAAACACATAATGGGATCCCAGCAACACTGCTTGGAAGAGTTTCCTGCAGCTGCTTGAACAAATTACCGCAAACCGAGTGGCTTAAAACAATGGAAATTTGTTCTCCTACAGCTCTGGAGCCAGAGGTCTGAAATCGGTATCGCTGGGCCGAAGGCAAGGTGCTGGCAGAGCCGCGCCCTCCAGAGGCGCTCGCGGAGGTTCTGTTCCGTGTTTCCTCCGGCTTTGGCTGGCTGCTGGCAATCCTTGGCTTGTAGCCACTCTGCTCCGGTCTCTGCCTATGGGGTCACGTGGCCTTCTCTTCTGCATGTCACATCTTCTTTGGCCTCCCTCTTATAAAAACACACATGACGACATTTAGGGCCTATGCGTATTATCCAGGATAATCTCAAGTTCCCTAAATTACATCTACAAAGACCCCCTTTCGGCCATGTACAGTCACAGTGACGAGTTCCCGGGGACTAGAACTTGGATCTCTTTTGGAGAGTTGTTGTTTTTTTTTCCCTGGCTGCGCTGCTTGGCTTGCGGGATCTTAGTTCCCCAACCAGGGGGGGATTGAAACCAGGCCCCAGCAGCGAACGCACCGAGTTCTAACCACTGCGCCACCAGAGAGTTCCCTGGAGAGCCGTTTCTCAGCTACTCCCTGCTGTGTGTGCGGACAGGTGGAATCCTCATAACCACGTCCATCAGATGCTGAGCCTCAGTCTGCTGGAACCACCCCCCTCACTGGCTTCCAAAAGGGTCCATTTCCCCACAGCTGCCGTTTCTGTCCAATCTCAGGGGGCTCTTTCAGAACCTGTGCTCCTTGTTCCGTGTCGGCACCATGGCAGCTCCACCCTGTCTCCCACCATCCACACTGAGGCCCTGGACGAGGGACCTGGGGGGCTCCTGTGGGCTCTTCCTTACAGCAGCAGGCAGAGCCTCCTGCAGGGACTGGCAGTGGACGGGGCGGGGCCAGGCAGCCTCTGAAGGCCCTGCAGTTCCATGCGCTGGGGCTCAGGCAGTCACCTGTCAAACGTTTACTGAGACTGGCTCTGTGCGGGACACAGGGACACCCTCAAGGTACAATCCCACTTATTCAGCACCCTCCGCCACCTGCACCCTTATGGGCTGTGGAGCCTCAAGCATGTCACTCGTCACCTCTATACCTCTGTTCTCTCGTGACCACCTGCTCCACTGTCTGTGGACTGGGTGGTCGGTGACGAGTGGCAAGAATGTGCCCGAAGGCCTTCAGGGAGCTCTTGTGCTTACACGGGGCTTCTGGGAAAATCCTCTCATTTCATCCCCACAACATCCGTCCTTGCAGCCAAGAGTACCTCTTCCGGAAGGCCTGACCGGTGACGCTCTCTGGGCTCCCGGGGCCCCTGAGCGCTGTTTCGCTGTCTCTCTATTCCTCTCTCCCTCCCAGCCGCATCCGACTGTCCCGCACTCGGAGGCCCCAACCTGGCGCACACGGTAGGCCCTCAGCAACAGCGGGCTGAGCTTTCTCAACACCGCGCCCCAAAGCCCCTTCTTCTTCTCTTAGAGACGTGCTGAAGGAGAATTACAGTCAAAGCCCGAACACTAACCCATCCTCAGAGGCCCCCAGTGGCCGGCCTGCTCCCCAGCCCCCGTGACTCTGCTCCAGCCCAAGGGTCCCCTGCTGGCCCCTGAACGTGGTTGGCTGTTTCCACCCAGACACCTGGCACTGCGTCCTCCTCGGCCTTGAATGTCCCTCCTGTAACATCCCCTGGCTTGGCCCCCCTCCCTTGGGGCCTTTGTGGGTGTCACCCCTCAGCGAGGCCCTCCCTGCCCACCCGCCCCCGGCCCCTGCCTGACTCTTGGCACCAGCCAGCGTTTGTCTTGGGCCATCTTCCCCGATGGAAAGTGGGCTCCGGAGGGCGGAGCTGTGCCTGCCGTGCTCCCTGCTCTACCCCTGGCATGCAGTAGGTGTTTAATACACAGCAAAAGAATGAATTAAATGACTCCAAGAACGGAAGATGTATCCGTCCTCGGTGCGTGGGGACGCGTGCAGGGAGTGACTCGCAGTCAGGGCTGGCTCCCTGGCTGGAGGATGATGGCGGGATTTACTACCGAGATGAACGCTCAGGGCGTCGTTGTTT
This sequence comes from Tursiops truncatus, assembly GCF_011762595.2. Lineage (NCBI taxonomy): Eukaryota > Metazoa > Chordata > Mammalia > Artiodactyla > Delphinidae > Tursiops > Tursiops truncatus. The sequence goes on from NC_047050.1 coordinate 74,870,629, forward strand.
TCCCTGAAAGAACAGAGCATAAAAGCAGTGCTGTCAGATGAGTAAGGCTCACACTTAGAAATCATGCCGTCTTATCTCTGAGAGGCCAGATCAGCACAGGACCAGGAGGAGGGACTCCGCTCACTGGGTGGGTGTCGGGGAGGCAGGCCCCCTCCTCGCCTGGCTGTGTGCCCAGATGGCCCCTCCCGCCCGGGCCTTGGTCGCGCTGGTAACACTGGGGGCACGGCCACTTTCCTTCCGCTCAGCGCCTGGCCCCCAGTGGGCACGGAATGTGCAGGCAGCCTAGTCCTTCCCCTTCTGTGAAGTCACCCTCTGGCAGGGTTGGCACCACGACGGCCTGGAATAATCCAAATAACTAACAAACGCCACACCCTGCCATCCCAGGGGGTAAGGTTTGTTACTTATGTACCAGAGGTCCAGGGGCAGAGTCTGTTACTTATGCCTGTATCAACACACACACACCGTCGACACACCGTCCACCGAGCTTCGAAAAGGTCTGAAGGCAGTCTCATCAGCTCAGGAGTGGGCACCCGACACACGTTTGCTAAAATGTGTGTGGCCTAAAGGCAGAAGCAACCCAGGTGTCCACGGAAGGATGGACGCACAAAGTGCAGTGTGTCCGTACAAGGGAATATCATTCAGCCTTAGAAGGGTTAGAAGCTTAGAAGCCTTAGACACTGGCTGTGATGTGGATGAACCTTAAAGACCACAGGCTAAGTGAGATATAAGCCAGTCTCAAAAGGACAAACACTGTATGACTCCACTTACTAAGGTCCCTAAAGTAGAACGGGGCTCACCAGGGGCTCGGGGGAGGGGGAACGGGGAGTCGTTTCATGGAAACGGTTTCAATTTTACAATATGAAAAGTTCTGCAGATGGACGGCGGTGACGGTTGCACAAAAAAGTGAACGCGCTTATTAATGCCACAGAATTCAATGAGATTGGATGGACAAGGTTCCGGATGTTCTCACAGGGGGCGCAGGAGGCCGGGCTGCCGCGTCTGGCTGGCGTAGTGAAGAGGCCGTAAGAGGCAGGCGCATCCCCACGTGGCCAGGTGGCTGGGACACCAGGAGCGCGTGGATGCCGTGCGCGGGGCGGGGGGCGCTTCTGCGGGGCGTCCCCCACCCGGCCTGGGCTGTGCCCACCGTCAGGTGAACGAGGCAGGGGTGCGATGGCGCCGTGAGCTGTGACAAGCTCTGTGGGGATGGCGTAGGGGTCCGAGCCAGGAGGCGGTGTCCTCCCCCAGAAAGCACCATGGAGGCAGGAGTCCCGGTTCCCAAGTGCACAGCCACCAGCTGTGGCCGAGGGACCCACCAGGAATCCACGCTAGCTGCCCCGTCAGCTGTGCTGCGTTGCCTCCTTTCCTCCGTTCTGTCCTGTGTCCTGAAACTTTTCAAGTGCCGACTGGCTAAGAAACGGGATTTGGGAGCGTGCAAGCAGGAAGCGGCAGTTCTGCCTTTGAACACCAGCATCTCAGCAGCCTCCCAACCCAGCACCGGCCTGCAGAGCCCAGCGGCAACCCCCAGAGGCCCGCGGACGTGCCTCATGGACACCTCTCCGTCAAGCCCTGGGCCTCTGCTGGGACCCTCTGTACCCCACAGTCTGGCTGAGACTCACGTGGGCTTGCTGGGCGCCCACCCTGCCGGGCGCTGATTCTCCCACTGGGCACAGATGCACAAACCGGAGCACGACTGCTCAGCTCACCCCAGGAGGGCAGGGATGCCCTCCTGCTGGCTTCTGGGCACGCCTCCTGTGGGCCAGCCCTGGGTGAGGCTTTAGGGCTTGACGGGACCAGCGGGCAGGGGACTGGCCCTCAGGAAGGGGTGGAGGGAACAGGGAGAGGGGCTGTTGTTGGGAGAAGAGGGTGATATGAGATCCTGCTCATGTGAGGGGCCACTGGGCAGCCGCAGGACATCAAGTGTGGTCAGAGGGATGCCCCTCCCCGCCCCGGCTCCCACCCCTCCCCAGCCAGGCCTCGGGCGGCCCCTGGCCCTCAGACTCAGTTTCTTCACCTTTAAAATGGGGATGGCCTCATATCATTCACAGGATTGCTGTGAAGAAGAAATATAATAGTAATATGTAAGCTACCAAGTCCTGTAGGATGCTTACATTAGCCGCATGGAGGGAGACTGAGGAACAGTCTTCTTTATAGGCAACATGCCAACTAGTATTTGTTTCTGATGATGATGGGAATATATTAGAAACAGAACATCCTGTTTGGAAAAAAATGACTATCTTTGCCTCTAGAGTGAAGACCTGTTCTCTGATTTGGGAACCGAAGCGTTGCACTCTGAGTGTTAGAAGGGTTTAGAACATGGAGCGTGTCTGTGTATCTGTCTCTGTATTGTGCGAGTGTCTGAGTGTTGTGTCTGTGTATCTGTGCGAGTATGAGTGTCTGAGCGTTGCTGTGTGTGTTTGTGTATCTGTCTGTTCTGTGTGTGTGTGTGACAGTCTGCATGGTGTTGTGTGTTTGCGCACCTGTGTTGTGTGAGGGTGTGTGTCTCTGCGGGCGTGTGTGCTGCTAGGGCCCTTCCCAGGCTCTCACCAAGGTCGTGGCCTCTTAGAAGGCAGCGTCAGGAGGAAACTTGAGCCCACCTAGCCCGTACTCTGCCCGTGACCCCTACCCCTCGTGCAGAGACCGACTCCGCTGCCCCGGGGGAGGTGGCCAGGGCACCCCATCTGTGCTGGACCACACGCAGGGCCAGTGCGTAGCCACCTTGCCCAGGAGCCCACCCCCAGGCGGTGCCAACGCAGGGGACCCTCAGGCCACAGATCCTCTCTGAGGGGGCCCTCGGACCGGAGCACGTGGCCTCTGCCCTCTAGCGGCCCACAGTCACACGCGAGGCCCCCCCGATACAGCTGAGCACCCCCCCTTCCCAGGGGCCATCCTCGTGACCTGCACACTCAACCCGTTGACAAAGGCTAATTCCCCTCCACGTTCACTGGTGGAAGGTTTTCCAAAGAACTTCAAGCCGTTTCTCCTCAGAGGAGATGTTTCAAGGCCCACCGAGCATCTGGGAGGCCGGGCCCGTCTCTCCAGGTGTGTGCAACGCCCTTCGGCTCCAGTCCCCCATCTTGGAACCGCAGCTCCCCTTCACCTCTCGCCCGGGGGCACGCACCTCAGTGGGGATTTTTATCTCAGTCGCTTGGGCAACAACCTGAAGTACATGCCATCCAAACGTGGTCTCAATGATCAGTGGGTTCACCCTCTGTGAAGCCAAGACGTGCCCGTGTGCCTTTCCCCGGGGAGCCCCAGTCAGCAAACAGAGCACCGCCAGCCCCCGGCGGCAGCAGCGGCTCGCACACGTGTGCTCCACACACACCCCGAGTCCTCAGACCACCCCTCGTGCAGGGCGGGAGCCTGAAGTGCAACCAGCAAAGGTGTCGACCAGCCCCACCGGCCGGGCGGCAGAAGAGCTGGGTCGCCAGCCGGGTCCTCTGACTGCCTGCCTGTGCCCATCGGGAGCAGTAGCGCTCCCGGCGTGTCTCATGCGGGAACTCACGCATCACGCACCGAACATCCCTGTAGGTCCTCACCCCGTCCAGGGAGGGCTCCTCTCACGCTGGGGGCCCAGAGGCACCTCCTAACTGGGTGCACACTTGGGTAGGTGGTTGAGTCAGGCCAAGGCTCTCTCCCTGCCTCCTTCAAGCTGTCGAACCCCCACTGAACCCTCCAGAGAAGCCCCCAGGCCTCGCCAGGTGGGCAGGGTTCCCGGCTCTCAGCCCAGATGCAGAGCAGACGCCCCCCCACAAAGGTGTGCGTTCCCTTGGGAGTTTCTGCGGGTCTGGGGAACGTGGAGCTGGTGGGAGTACCAGTGCTCATGCCGCCTTCCTGCCCGAATGTGTGTAAACTCCAGGCCGTGCAGAGGCCTGGAGAACGAACGTTCCACGGAGACTGAGGTGGGCCCCACAGACTGGGTGAAGCAGCCCCAGCAGGGCTCCTGTCTCCCAGCTCTTCTCTGTCTGATGCCCGGGAAAGCCTGTGATCGCAAGCAGGCTGCAGACAGCCCGCAGCAGGTGCGCAGCAGAACTGCTGGGTGGAGGACGTGCCGGCACAGGGTCGGTGGCTCCTGCGGGTGGGGACTGAGTTCTCATGGCTTTGCCCTGATGGGCTGGGATCGCCCCACGTACAGGCGGGTGTCACGAGTCTCATTTTACACAAGAGGAGGGCAAGACACAGAAAGTTTAAGGAGCTTAGCTAAGGTCGCAGAGCCCGAGGGTGGTAAAGGCAGGGCTCTGCCTGACCCTTAAAAAAAGTTATTATTTTTGAACATCTTTGAGACCTACGTCACACACAACACAATTAGCCCCTTCAAGGTGAATAATTACAGAGTGTTTAGTACGTTCGCAGTGTGCAACCATCACCACCCTCTAATTCCAGAGCACCTCATCCCCAAACAGGAACCCTGCACCCACTAGCTGTCACTCCCACCCCCTCTCCCCCGAAAACCACTGATCTACCTTCTGCCTCTACGGATTTCCCTGTTCCGGACGTTTCACATAAATGGAACCAGACAATATATAACTTTTTACATCTGGCTGCTTTCACTTTGCATTATATGTTAAACACTCATCCGCATTTCAGCATATATCAGTACTCTGTTCCTTTTACTGGTGAGCAATGTTCCATCGTACGGAGACCCTGAGTCGCTGAGCCATCCGCCGGTGGACACCTAGCTTGGTTGTTTCCACTTTCAGCTGTTACAACTCATGCACGGGTTTGGCTGGTCCTTCACATGTTTTCATTTCTCTTTGCCAAGGAGAGGATGTGCCTGCTTTAGACCCCTGTGTTCTTGTACCCAACCTAGTTCAAAACAAGAATAAATCTCTATAGACTATAATATCTCATCACTAAAAACATCTAACTTGATAACCCTCTGAGAACAGGGAGACAAATGCAAAGCCCAGATAATCTACTTAACTTGTCCCACTTAGCATTTACCCCCAAAGCAAAAAAGTGCTACCTCGAATTGTACAGAAGCCGCTTCTAAAATTGACTTTACAGCACAGTCTTCTCCAAAGGCGGACTCAGCACTTCGCCCCGCGTTGCATCAGCAACATTTGGACGAAACGGGCACAGGGAGGGGAGCGAGGCCGTACCGTAAGCGTGCCTGAAGGCCGGCGGTGTCAGGCTGGGAGCTGAGAAGCTGCGCTAAACGCCCCAAGAGCCAGCGGGCGATGTCCTGCTCCAGAAGGGAGGCTGGCTGTGAAATCGGTCGGTGCTGATGAGACAGGCAGGCGGAGGCCGCTCTGGGGAATGAATCCTGGGCCGTCGCCTTACGCTTCTGTCTCTTCCCCACTGTGACGCCCTTCCACTGTCTTGGGCAAATCCGAGTTCGCCTGCGGGCACCCGGTATCCTGACAAACCAGCCTGCCTGCCGTTCCAGCCCTGTGCTTCCTCATTTCCCCACTGGGGCTTCCCTCCTCTGTCACCAGAGAACACCAGCATCACCCCCACTAACACGCTTATCCCCGAAACCACAACGGCCCCCAGCACACAGCAGCCCTGACTGCCTCCTCCACAAGCACGGCACAGCCACAGACACGCAGCTCGACACCCTTCGTGCCAGCCCCAGGGCTGACCGAGCGCTTTCCCCCACAGACACCACCGAGCATCCTCCCAATTCCTCCCGCCTTCCCCGACCCCTGCACCCCCCCCAGCCCGACTCCCCCGAGCACTCCCAGAGCAGAGGTTGCCGCAGGTGCGACTGACACCCGAGCACACCTGCCCTGGGTGCAGAGTCACTGGGGAACTGGAAAGACAGGGGTGGTGGGAGGGTCTGTGTAGATGGGCTGAGGAATACAAGTGATTGTCTGTTGCCTCCTGAAACCCACGGAAAGGACGGCGATGGAACAGATATGGCATGAGGCCACGAGGAAAGAGGCCATGACAGCTGGGGGAAGAGGGCAGTCATCCTGCGGAGAAATGAAGAGTGATGGACAGAGCCCCGCAGAGGCCGAGGACAAAGGAGCAGCTGCTGGGAGGCGAGGGGTCAGGAGGACCGGCAGGAACCAGCCAGTGAACAACGCCCTGGGAAATGCAACCTCGGGCCCAGCGGCAGGGGCGCTGCTCTGGGAGCTGCGGAACCTACGAATGAGAGCCTAGAGTCTGGATCCTTAGGGGAGCTCTGTCCCCTGCGGTGCCTGTTGTCGCTGGTCTGAACTATGAAGTGGGACCAAAATGAGCTCCTCTCCCCGCTAGCTGGGGGAGTGGGGAAGGAAGCGCCGCAGGCCTGCCGCGTCCGGCTGCACAGACCCTTGCTGGGTGGTGGCACCGCGGGAGAGCAGGTCCCTGGCAGGCGGCCGTCTCCCCTCCTCTGGCCTCACTCCTGCTGTCTTCTCTGTCTCTGCTGCTCAACAAGAGTGCAGCTTGGCGAGGACAGAAAAGCAGCGGGTGGGGACTCACGCCGACGAGCTCTCCCACCTGTCTGACCTGGGGTAAATCGAGCTTGGGGCCTCAGCGGGAGCTGAGCTTGACGTCCACATTCAGTTCCCAGGTCTCGGTCCAGACAGACGTGAAACGGAGGCTCAGACACTCACTTTGCCAGGGTTTTCTGCTAACAAGTAGCAGAGTTATTACTACAAGTAGTAGACTCTGAATCCACATCTGAATTTAAACTCCACTCCCCCCAAACTCTGCTGCTGGCCTAGAAAAACAGAGAACGGTCACTGAGAACTCCGAGCGTTCCTACGCGGGACACGTGGAAAGGTGCAGGAGACAGCCAGAAGGCGGCCACTGCTTCTGCAGGAGAGCAGCTGCGGGGGCGCGGCCGGGCCACTTGCGCCGCAGAACCCCACGTGCTCCAGGTGCCACTGGCGGCTCTCACACCTCTCGGTCTGGGGCGGCTTCAAAACCAGGGTCAGGCTGGCAAAAGCTGTGCTGCCAACTGGCTTTATCTTCCTGCCAACAGAAGGGGGAGGCAGCTGTGATCAGAGGAAGAGCGTCCACAGCCGTGCTTCCAGCCCTTGGACGGCCCCTCAGGTTCCAGGGTCCTCGCTCTCCCAGCACAGAGGCAAATATTATCACCCCGTGTCAGGGACGAGACTGGAGCGCAGAGGAGGTAAGCACTTGCTCAAGGTCACACAGCTGACCCCAGATTCAAATGCTCTCCATCTCTAGATCACCAAGACTACCCAGTACTCCACTCACAGTCGACACCCATTCACCTGCTAGACGTCCCCGGGCCGGGTGCTGGCTGCCTGCCGGAAGCCCCCCACGCCCCTGCCGGGAGAAGGCCGTGCTGGGCATCCCCAAGGGAGCTGCCAGCAGGAGACACACAGTGAGGGCAACGATGGACCCCGTTCTCATTAATCACCACTCCTGTCCCTCACTGAGCTGCCTCAGACGCCCTTCGAGACAAGACGGAGAAACAGGCCAGGGAGGCTCCAGGACATGGGCCAGGTGATGCCGGTGGGCGGCCCAGCCTGGGTTCCCGACCACTGGCCAAGCTGGCAAGAACGGTCACGGCTGGAGTCTGTCCGCTGCACGAGTTGTGGGGCACTCGGGGCAGACCTGCTGACCAGGGAAGCTTCCAGAAGGAGGGGATGCTGAGCCCTGGAAAGCAGGTCTGACAGACGGGAGGATTCGCTCCAGCAACAAGGGCACCGTCCAGAGCTGTGGGGCTGGCCATGCAGAGGCAGAGGCAGAGGCAGAGACGGGGGAGCAGAGGAGGGGAAGGTCGGGGGCCTCGGGGAGGGAGGACGGAAGGCTGCAGGTCTGAACGGGACCGTCCCATTCCATCTGCCACGCGCAGACCAGAGTCGCGCTGGACTCACTGCCGGCACGCACGGAGCTCTGAGATCCGGCCCCGGCGGTGGGCCTGAGGTCCCCACAGGCAGGCAGGGGGACCCCGACAACGTGCTGCATTAATCAATGTCGAATCTGTGTCACAGTTTTATTTTTCTTCTGCCAGTTGTACTAGCGCAGGCTGAGCGATCCACACCCACGGTTCACACACGCGTGCAGGGATTACTCGCATTTCACGGACAAGGCTATGGGGTTGGGGACTGCAGGTGACTCGCCCTCGGCTAGAGAGAGACTGACCCCAGGTTTTTCCAGTTCTGAAGCTTTACGGCACTTCCCGTCTCTGGGCGCCAGGCCCGCAGACTGAGGAGCGGCAGGACCCTGCCCTCGGGGTGGAGGGTGATTAGAAGCTGAGGGTAAGTGGTGTGCTGGGCAACGTTTAACCATCTGCTGTTTGGAAAAACAAAACTGACTTGTCACTGGCCAATTTCCCTGGTGTAAATACTTCCACCTAACTGATTTCTAGCTACGAACGTGAAGTTAGTTGAATTCACAAAATTCCTGAAGATGTGAGTGGGTCCACGGGCACGGGCACGCGGGCACAGCCCCAGAAAGTCTTCTACTGCCACTCGGTGACGCCCCAGTCACTCTATAAGGATCAGCCCCCTACACCAACATCCTGAGGAAGCCGCCCCTGCCCTCCTCGGGCACAGCCCCTCACACTATTTTCCCACCCCTCACCCCCTTGAACCCGTCTCAATCGCAGCACTTATTCCCGAGCACCATCACTGTTCCCGGGGAGCCCCCCCCAAGACAGAGACCACCTCATTAGGGCACAGAGGTGACATCTGGAAGACAGCACTTCGGAGACAACCGTAAATAAATTCCACTTATGACTACAGATGCAAGAACTATAGATAAAATATTAGCAAGTCAAATCAAGCAGGGTGTCACTAGAATAGCTCACCATGACCAAGCATGGTTTATCCTAAGGGTGGGTCACACCAAGAAACCTATCAGCCTAACTCACCATAACATTTAAAAGGGGAAAAAATGAGGATTACATTAATAAATGCCAAAAGTCATTTGATAGAAAAAAATTTAGAGAACTTCGCCCCCCCAAAATCCTCTTAAAACAGAAGAAAACTATTTAAATTATAAGAACTGTTTTTATAATAAAGAAAATATTTTACATATTCAAATATATACATATATGAATCTGTTACATTTCTAATTAGAATGTTAACTTTTAACTGGACAAAAATGCTCTTAAAGTTCATACAGACATACACCTAAGAAAAGTGTAAAAGAAGAATAGTGAGAAGGCGGCATGCTTTGCCAGATATTAAAACTTATCCTAAAGTTACTATGATAGAAGGGCATGGCATTAGTGCAGAAACGGACAAATCTTTTCAATACTACAGATAAGAGAATCCAGAAGCAGATCCATGTTTACAAAGGAACTAAATATATTACATAGATGGCACGCTAGTTCAGAGGAAACGGATGGTTTTCAAAAATAAATTGGTTCTGGCATAACCGACTAAACATCTCTAGGACAAGCCGGGATCCACCTCGTTCTATATGCACAAATAAATTCCAGTTGGATTAACATTTTAAATGAGAAAAAGAAATGGAAAGCACATGTATATAATAGGAAGTGGGGGAGGCATTCCTAAGAGGACACTGAACCTCAGGAAAATAAAGGGACTCTTTCTGGCAAAAGCCACGAAGGCAAAGTCACAAGAAACAACAGTCGAGGAAAAGGTACCCACGGCACATCCAGCAGACAGTCAGTTCTCACGGCCAGGTTACAGCTTCCTATGCATGGGTAAGAAAGAGACACAGGATCTCATAGGAGAAGGGGTGGAGGGAGTACACAGGGAATTCAGGGGGAGGAATCTACAGGATCAGTAAATAGAGGAGATCCCCAACCTCGCCATTTGTCTGGGAAAGGCAAATCAGAGCAACAATGGTGTGCTCTGCCCATCAGAGTACAGACGGAAGCCATCAGGCTGAAGCAGGAGGACGTGGGCAGGTGGGCATGTGACCTCCTACAGCAGTGCCCTCTGCGCAAGGGGGCTGGGGTGCAGATAACATGTCCAGTATGTGGTTCTTAGAGGGGTCTAACAACAGTAGGATCCCACCTGGGGAGAACAAACACATTTCATATATAAACGTGTGTATGCGGCTACATGAGCCTGGAGAAACGTGTAAAAGGACATAAACATCTATATCAGGGCGCTGGTACTGGGTGTCTCCTCAGAGGATAGGAATGGAGAAGGTAGGCAGGTGAATACATTTCATACTATTCAGTAGTATTTCACTAGTAAAAATGAACAGGGATTACTTACATAATTTAAAGAATCTAATAAATGGTTTTTAAGTGCTTTCTACATTGAAAACCAATCCCAAAGCCCAGGCTTGTCATTGGTCCAAGCGTGATCATTGCTTACAGGGCCTGTGAGCTCGTTAAGCCTTCCGAGTAGAGAGATCAAGGATGCTCGGCACTGTAATAGCCTGGTAAATAGGAATCAAAGAGGCAGCAGCTGGAGCCCTCCCCGCGGAGCTCGAGGGACAGCGCGGATGGCGGCGCTGCGCTCGGCTATTGGCTGGGCCCAAATTGCCCCTCGCTCGGGGAATGAGCCGAGCGGGGCTGAGCAATCAGGCCGAGAGACTTGAGAGCTCTTCCCCGGCACCGGGCTCTGACTCCTGCCCCCTCGTCAACGTGGCTCTATCAGGGGCCACGTGTGCTGCCAGAGCCCCAGGCAGGATGCGGGTCGTGGGACGTGGGACGCAGGAGACCAAGCCCCCACCACCGCCGTAACACACACACTCAGCTGCCGGCAGCTCTGCAGCCTTGAGGCTCCGGACAGGCCGGTTCATCAGTTCAACTAAAAATCCACGCCTGGAGCTGATCTGGGCCAGACCCGTGCTGGGCCCTGGGGATGCAGCGGTGACTTCTTCCGTCTATTCATAATCCAGGCCAAGCGCTGGGCCCTGAGGAAACAGCCATGGGGAGACACAGGGACCCTGCCCCCCAGAGGCTCCTGAGTCGTGGGGGTCAGTGACACACAGGGAGCTGAGCTCAACAGCTCTCAGGGCAGGCCTCCCACACGTGGAACAAGAGGGTTGGGCGCAAGCACTCATGTGCCCAGAGGGACACCAGGTGCTGGACCCACGGGGAAAGCAGACCCCGGCCTGTCCCAGCCCAGAGCCTGGGGGAGGAGAGGGGCCCTGGCGACCCCGCTGGTGTACCTCTACAAACCGAGCAGTGCTGGAAGGGCGCTGTTAGGGGATGCGTCCGGGGGCCAGGCTCCACGTGGGTGTTAGGGAAGGCCGCCCCGTGAGGAGGCGTGTGAACAGGAACTGTAAGGCGGGGCCAGGGCTCTGCCATGACCCCACGGGGAGAAGGCGCGCGAAGCCCTGGTGACGGAAACGTGCTCAAGGCCTCTTTCCCTCTGGCTTGGTCTGCTGGGGCTGCTGGAGCAACACGGGCCGGGGGGCTCACGCGACGGACACTTGTTTCTCACGGTTCTGGAGGGTAAAGTCCAGGGTTGAGGTGCCGGCAGGGTTGAGGTCTGGTGAGGGCTCGCCCCTCGGCTTGCAGATGTCAGGGACCCTCACTGGGGAACCGGGAATTCAGCTCCAGGCCCACGGTGCAGCTCCCCCATCCCAGGCAGGCACTTTGAACACTGGTCGTGGGGTTCTTTTATCTTTTGTTTCTAAGCAAAACTCAGCTGTTAAGCTGCAAGTGAGGCCAAGTGTCCCCATCTGGGTCGCCTGGGCTGAGGGGGGAGTGCGGGGCACTGGGATGGGTCAGCCCACGAGAAGGGACTAGAAAGATGTTACTGAGGGCTGGGGTCTCGGAAGGACCAGAGGCAAGACCCGCAGCCTGCAGGGCCCGGCAGGGCGGGCAGCTCGGCCTTCCTACATGCAGCCTCCCCTCCGGGGCCCACGGCCCAGCTGGGTCCAGAAGCTCACTCCCTCCCAAAAGGAGGTGCGACGGCGGGGGGCGTGGCTGGTGTGGGTGGCACCGAGTCCCTTGAGGCCGCTGTCCCGGCCAGGCGTCACTCAGGGCAGTGCTGCACAGGTGTCCCTGGACGTGCTGGCAGGATGGACGTGGGCCGTGAAGGCAGAGCTGCAGGAGCTGGGAGGGGCTGCACAGGCACCTCTGAAACTCTGTCCCCAGAATCTCTGCCCTTGATCCCTATGGGATCAATTAACGTTCCCATGAAAATGGAAATTTAATTTCCATAATAAGTTCTGAGGAAAAGGTCACTTCCACCCCCAGGAGACTGCGTTTCTCGGCCTGTTTTCAGCTAGGCATTCTGCAGGACAGGGCTGCTGACACACGCCCCGTGGAGGGTCCTGGGGAGCCAAGTGAAGGGCAGCTGCAGCTCCAAGACCGCGAGATGGAATCGGGTTTCAAGGCTGAAGGGCTCCCTCCCTCCCACACTCTGCAGTCTGAGTACTGATTGTGCAAGCTCCAGCCAACCTCAGGGAGGGGTGGTCCTCAGGGAGGCGTGGCTGGGGGTGTGGCAGCCTGGACACTGGGTTGAAAGGATGAGACAAGAGGTGGAAAGGGAGAGTTAGAGACGGTCTGGTCCAGAGAAGGTGGGCGGGGCTTCTCATGGGTCTGGGGCGGTGCTGGGTTAGAAGGACACATGGCAGAGGGCCTGCCAGAGTCAGGGGTGGGGACTGTGGGCAGGGGACGGAGGAGGACAAGGCTTTGGACTTGCAGGTCCGGAACTGAGAGAGGCTGGGGGGAAAGGGTAGTGTGGGCTGCCAGATTAGGGGCCAGGCAGGACACAGGACTGCTTTAAACAGTCTCATTTTTATGCAAAGCAAGGTTGTGGCAGAGAAGGCGCTGACATTGTCAATTTAGTGAAGGAAACTGAGGCTCCAAAGGTTCAATCACTTGCTGGAGGGGTCTCGGCCCAGCTCTGGCCCCAGGGCCCAAGCTCAGCTCGCCTGCAGGAGCCTCTGTGACGGCTCCGACGTGCCCATCGGGTTTCTGCCAGTGGCCCTTTGTCGTCCTGGCTACACCTCAGAGGTGCCCACGCTGGCATCCTTCCTTCAGGCTGGCACGGGCGTCCCCCGACCCAGTAACAGGTTATGAAAGGGGTGAGGGCAGGGTCACTGGGGCTCCAGAGCTTCTGGGGCAAGTCTCTCTCTGCCCCACCAGACTCCCTGGTCTCCTCAGGTGGAATCTGCTGTTGCGTGAGCGCATTTCCTAATCAAAGTGCAGAACAGCCTCTTTCTTCCTTGGGCTTCCTGTGAAAATAGCAGCATTTACATGATAACATCTGACTGCCATCCAGCTCGAAGGCCGTGTTTAATACTCGAGGTCTGACACCGCACGGAGACGAGGTGCTCAAGATACTAGGATGCGAGTAGCTGGCGAGACCTGCCGTGCCTGCCCGCGGGCCGCTGCTGGTCAGTTCTGGGATGCGGGGTTGGCGGGGCGCCCCGGGGAGGCCGGAATGGGCCTGGCGCTCTGACCTCACCGTTTACGTCGGACTTCCTTGGTCCTCAGCTTTGCCATCTTGAACTTGAGCTCTAGGCTAAGGGAGGGCCTGATGCTCTGGGGAAACGTTCCTAAGTGAGGCCAACCGGAGTGAGCAAAGGGGTCCGTCCCCTGCTTGGAGCGCCCACCAGGCTCCACTCAGTGTTCACGACTCTGCCCAGGGCGGCCTCCTCTAGGAAGCAGTCTGGCCCGCAAGTGGGATCAGCTGTCCCTCCCTCCCTCTGGGAGGCAGAATTCTACTCACTCTTGTGCAGCCCCCTCTTGAGTCCGGCAAGAACCTGTGGATATGTTATCTGGCAAAAGGGAGGTGTTTTAAGTGGGCCTGACCTGATCAGGGAGCCCTTTGAAGCAGAGAATTTTCTCCAGCTGAGCTCAGAAGAGGACGTCAGAGCTTCAAAACATGAAAAGGATTCAATACACCACTGCAGGTTTGGGATGGAGGGGGCACATGTCAAGAAATGGGGGCAGCCTTAGGAGCTGACAGTGACCCCTGCTGACTGCCAGCAAGGAAACGGGGACCTCAGTCCTACAGCCACGAGGACCTGAATTCTGCCAACAACAAGAAAGAGCGTGGAAGCAGACTTTTCCCCAGAGCCTCCAGGGGAGAATTCCACCCAACGAACACCTTGGTTTTAGCCTGGTGACACCCCGAGTAGAGAACTTTCCTGAAGCTCCCTTGGCTGACCTCTCCTTAGCTTTCAAGATTCTGCCAATAGCAGGTATCTTCTTCAGAGAATTCTCCTACTGTTTGGTGAGCACGGAGTGCTCCTGGGCAGGCTGCTGACCCCTCCCCTTCCCATCTCAGACCCTCTCTCCTCGGCGATCCTCAGCCTCCACTACTCTGGCTTAGAAACAGAGGTCAGCCATGCACATGCGCAGCAGAGCAAAGAATTCTCCTCCTTACACGAAGCAGAAACTCCCCCAAACAGGCACTATTCTTCTCCTGGCACACGTGCATCTACAGGTAGCAGAAACCCTGGACAGTCCATGCTACAAATGCATGCCTAGGGAAAAGCCCCACGGACAGCAGAGGGCTGTGTGGGGAATAATTGGGCTGAGAATCTATGACGGAGGACTGACGGCGCTCACTAAGCGCCACGCACGTTGAGAGCGCGAGGTGGCTCCTTTACGAAGATGGAGAGCAAAAGCCTTGGCGCACGTGGGGATCCACCAGCCACCTGGCCAGCCCCGGGGACCGCCTGGAGCAGCAGGCACTCTCGTCACCCCCACCTCCAGCTGAGGGAGTAGGAGTCAGAGAGGTCTGCTGGTCTGGCTGAGCCAGGAGCCGGTAGCACAGCCTGAACTTGGACTCAGGTCCGCAGGCTACAAAGTGCCATGTTTTCCACCCATCCCTGGTGTGGCCAGTTCCACACACGGAGGTCTCCCGTCAGTCTGTGCAGCGGAAGCTCGAGGCAGGTCACATCGGGCACAGGCTTGGCCATCAGCATCCCTATTTGAAGACGTGAAACCGCAGCTCTGACAATGTAAGTCTCAGGCCCGAGGAGCAGCGCTGCTGCGTGGGCTGGCTCTACCGGGGTCCAGGCCCAGTGATGGCCCGCCAGCCCAGCAGTCGTTTCATTAGGGCCTTCCCATTCCAGGTGCTGTGGGCTCTTTATTCCAGGTTGGCTCACCTGGACAGGGTGACGCTGAGGGGAGGGTTTCAAAGACAAATGTGCCCCCTGTGAAGAGGGTCTACTCTCTAGTCTGCGGCGTTGAGGCTATTCTGCGGACGGGGGTTTGCTGGCGTGAAGGTGACCCGTGAGCACCTATCTCCCCTCTTTGAGCCCTACGCGCACTAGAGCACCGCTTTTTTTTTGTTTTAAACTGGTTGTGGGTGGGGCAAGTCTTCACCCACCTGACCAGTCCCCTGGCCTCCTCACCCCCTACAACCAGAGCGGCTGCTGATTTGTTTCATATGTTGGGTTGCAAACACACTGCATTTGATTAGCAGATTAGATTTAGCTAATTATTAGTTAGCTATTTAATTATTAATTAGCTATTTAACTATTAATTGGCTATTAATTAGCTAATTAATTTCAAAATCTGATTAGCAGATTTTGAAAGCACCGAGCAGAATCCTGCAGGCCCTTCCCGGCTCTGCACGCCAGGGCTCTGTGATAAGCGTCCTTATCAGACTCTCTCTCCTGCGGTTGATGCTGTTTGCTGTGCACTGTCTGTCTGTCTCTCTGTATGTATCCACCCACCCATCCATCTATGCGTGTATTTTACATCCACGAAACGTCCTAACCCGTAACCGTGGGGACAGAGTGGAAGGCAGCACGAGAGGCCCAACACAGCAGCAGCCCTGCTGCTGTGAACTGATCGAGTCCCAGCTGACAGCAGATAAGAGGCACTGTGGCCACATCTGCTTGCTTTAATTAAGGAGAAGATTGATAAGAAGTGTCAGAGTGAAATGAAGAGACTCTAAGCCTCACTGGTCTGCTGAGACATAAGAAGCTGAAGATTAAAAATACAATAAAAGTTTCCCCAGAAAGCCTACAGAGGTAGTGACAGGGAGGATGGAGCTCATGGGGCAGCAGAAAAAGCCTGGCGATACTCGAGAATTTATCCCACTCCCCAGTCTCCAGCAGGGGAGGTGGCCTGATCTCGCCAGTCACTTGGACAAATTGTATTTATTCTGGGGTAAATGGTACTTTTCACCAAGGGAAAAGCGCTCCTGGACAAAGAAACGCTCGCCCTTCTCAGACACTGGAAGATGTTCTGATTCTGATTCCCCTGGGCTGGACGTGCACCTGCTCCTGTAATCTTCCCCAGGTCCAGACACGCCAGAGGCCGCCAGGCCCCTCCTACAGACAGACTTGGAGGGGCTCAGAGTTCGGCCCAGGCCCAGGCCCCAGCCCCAGGCCGTCTGATCCCAGAGCTGCTCCATTCACTTGGACGGTCGAGATGCTGCAGCCTGCAGGACATACGACCTAGCTAAGGACTGAAAACTCACAATTCATCTGGATGCCGGAAGAGAGAGAAGCTGGGCTTCCAGAAAGCCTGGAACATTCTGCTGAATTCCCCTGAGTGGAGACCAAGGCTCTGAGAAATCTCAGCACACCTGTCCTTTGTTCTGAGAAGGAACAAATGCTCTTTGAGGAGGGTGCTTCTAACTGGAGGTGTTTTATTTTGAAAACTAAAGAACATGATCATCTAAAATCCCCAACGTTTGCTCCTGTTACTAAAAACAGGAGGTTGTGGTTCAGCCCCACTGAACCCAGGGAGTCAGAGAGTCAGAAAGGCTGATGGCAACTGCTTCTTCTGCCTCTGTGGTTTTTTTTTTTTTTTTTCCTCCTTAAAAAGAAAAACAATGATGAGGACTCAGAGCCTGGAGACCCGGGTTCAAGTCCAGATTCAGCCATGAGACCTTGACCAAGGAGCAAAGACGGTGGAGGCCACGGCGGGGCCCTGGGTGTCTACCCAACAGTGGGGTTTGGACAGGGAACCAGTGAGAAAGTGGACAGAACAAATACTCTGTAAACTTGAAAGCCCAAGACAACACATCTGCGAAGAACAGAAAGGCTGGTCAAGGTCGCCAGCCAGACCACGGTCCTTGTTATCACAGTCTAAGTGTACAGTGTCCCGCTGGCAGTGACAGTGAGAAGGGCTGCATCACGCTCTGCCTTCATGGAGCCCCGAGACAGCCCCGAGGTCGGCAGGGGAAGAAGGGGGTCCCATCGCCATTTCCAGACGAGGATGCCAAGGCGTGCCAGGAGAGCCGGATGCGGGTGCCGCTCCTGGGCGTGCGGCTGCCCAGACCCCTCCCGAGGGCCCCATGGCACCAGGTGGGTCTTCCAAGGGGTCTCCGGGTGCTCGCATCTGCTCAACGTGCCCTCCCGTTTAGCCCTTATCATACTTGGTTGACATCCTACGTACTTGGTAGCTTTTCTTCTCTGCTGGGCTGGGAGCTCTGTGAGCACAGCGACCACATCTGCAGGGACGAGCGCGTGGGCAAGGCGGAGTCCTCCGGCGCACGGGGCGGCGCTGGGGGCCAAGCCTGAGGGCCTGTGCTACGGAAGGCTCCTTCCCGCAGCTGCTCGGAGACGCTTCGGAAGAGCCTCCTTTGCCTTCTGCCGCTGGACCTGGTGGCCTCAGAGACCTCCCGGTGCCAGTGTCGTGACCGGCATGAGCCAGCCTAGTTTCTTTTGGGGGCAGGGACCCTGCAGAACCAGACTGCTGGCCGTGATGACAGACGTGTCACCACCACCTAGGCATCCACAGCAATTTCTGCCTGGTAGCTGCTGCCGGGCTGGAGACCACTGGACGTTCTCGGCCCCATCAAAGGCATTTGTACGGCTGCCTCTGACCGATGGTTCCTCTGGACGAGGCTTGATGTCCAGGGGTTGCCTGGGAACCTGATCATCAGTTTTCTTCCTCTTATTCCTCCCCCGCTTCCAGCCCTGCTATGGGGAGATCAGAACCTTTACGAGCTGAAGGGTGGGCGGGTGGGCGGGCAGCTGCAGACCCGGGTCAGCCAGCCTTGTAGCGACAGGGGAGCTGACACACCAGGCTGGTAAAAATACATACTGCCAGGTTCTCTGAGGGCAGCCTCTCCCATACTGGGAGGCCCATTCAGTACCATCATCTACCAAATAGTACCAAATGCCCACAAGATGGGCAGTCCACCCCTGGCCTTTGTTCACACTGTTACCTTGGCCTCAAGACGCTCTGGCATCCTCACCTGCCTGCCACTCCCGCAAGCAAGGCCTCGGGGACTGGCTCTCTCACACATCCAGCAAACACGGAGCACCTGCTACCTGCCCGACACTGCGCTTGATGTTGGGGACGTTATCAGGGGATGTGAGCATCATGGTCTTGGCCTCCTGAGACACCAGGCCAGGCAGTGAGTGCATCTAGAGCAGGGCTTGGGCAGGGCGTGTCCCAAGCACCCCGGGGGCCGGGGACAGCTCTCAACAAGCGGTGCCCACACTGAGGGACTGAGGGACCAGACAGACCCCACCACAGGGATGAGGAGCTGACACCGGGGCAAAGATCCACGGAGGGACCAAGGCCCTGTGCTGACGGGATTCACGTCTGTGTCCACTTGAAAGTGGCCCATCAGAGAGGAGGCGGAGCCCCTCACACTAGTCCCTCACTCTGCACACCCACGCTCAGCTGCACCCTGCGGGCTGCGCTCCACGAGGGGTCTTCCCACTCCTCGGTCCTGCGGGTCCCCCTGCAATGCCACTTCCCCCAGGAAGCCGCCAACTCTGTTGGGTGTCTCCCCTGTCTGGTGAACACGATAAGGAGAGAAGGAAGGACCGTCCCAGGACGGCACACGGCCAGCCTGTGCTCTGGGAGAGGGAGGGGTGCCTTCCAGAGATGGGAGGTGCCAGCCCCGTGCCGGGCCTGGAGACACGGGGTAAAAGCAGACGGCCTCTCCCTCCCAGGGCCCACAGCTTCCAGGGCAGCGCCCTGTGCTGTCTCCAACGGACTCCACTTTCTGAGAAACTCGGGCACCCAAGACAGTGCGGCCATCAGCAATTACTTTGCTTCTGTAGTGACTGTCCCCAGGGTGGCTGTTTGCCATCAAAAGCAAGGGAAATGGAATTCTCAGCTGGTCTGCGCCACCTGAGCCCAGAGACAGACATGCACACACCACGGACCTCGGAAGTGCTGGGAATGGCTCCCAGCCGCCATCCCTCGCCTGGAGGACCTCGGGCCAGGGGACCGTGTACTACTTACTACACACTCAGGGCTTGGCAAACAGCACCAGATAAATATTTGTTGAATGAATAATCGAGAGAATGCTGGTCATCATTTACCAGGTGTTTTAATGCCATCTAATGTGGTAGTCATGGCACCAGGGCAAACCTGAATGCAGATGCTTAAAACTGATGTGACAACCTGGCGCGGCTCCCCAAGCACGCCTGAGGGGCCTGGGTGTTGCTGGCCGACCTAGGAATCCCTGAGGGCCCTTCTGGTGCAAGGCTGCAGGGCCCTAGAGCAAGCGGCGGAGCCAGCTGGGAACTGAAAACGACCCTCCTGCCCTTGGTCTTGGGCCAAGAGTGCCCTTGGGGCAGGAATTCGCAGCAACTACCGATCCTGGCTGACCTCGGCCTGGCCGTGCGCGGGGTCCTCAGGCCCTCCTGACACCTGCTTTCTGCTGAAGGACCCCAGGTCACCTCCTGCTCTGTCTGAGGTCTTCCACTGGCTGTGGGTTGTGCTCCAGACAAGGGGGGTGACCCTGGGGGCGTCACCTGATTTCTCTAGGCCTGTAGCATGGGGACAGGCCCCTGGCAAGGCTGTGAGACAACGGTGCCCTCCTCTGGCGCCCACGGGGCCAGAGCCCTCGTGCCCTCAGCCTCTAACCCAGAGGCATGGCTGGCACACCAGGTTCCTCATCCAGGGTGCGATCCTGGGGCCTCGGTCAGCGGGGGGTCAGAGAAACACAAGTGAACTTTACCCAGAGCCCAGGACACCCGCAGATGAATTCAAATTCAACTACCGCTTCCTGGGTGTCTTCTAAGCCCCAGGTACCACACTGTGCTTTGAAAAGACCGGCCTGATACCAAGCTGGCCAGGCTGTAGCCCCTCTGGACAGCTGCGGGGAGAGCTACTTTCCTGGCTACTGAAAAAGCGCTCCTGCTTGGCCCTGGGGCACCTCCTTCTTCTCCCTTTTAAGTGCTCCTGCCTGAGCCTGGGGCGTCTTGCCTGGGGGAAGCTGCTTTATACTCTGCTGCTAGCCAGCTCTGTCCTGAGAGAAGCCCTCCAGCCAGGCCTCCACCTGCCGGCCTCACTCAAAGCAAGCAGGGAGCACTGGAGGGGACAGCAAACCCACCTGCCGCTCTGTCAGAGCAGATGCCCACCCCCAAACACAGCCTCACTGCAGCCTTGACAAACACGGTCAGCGGGCAACCCATCACGCTGGTAAATGGAATCAACCGTTTCTCTTGCTTTCCTGCCCAGGGCCGTGATCACAGCTCCCCCTGCACCAAGAGGTGGCAGGGGACCGGCAGGGGTGCGCTCGGGACGCAGGGCTGATCCCTGCGAGGGGGCCGTGGGCGCTGGCTCGGGTCCTCAGCACACAGCACAGAGAGGCACCACCACCACCACCTCCGTCCTGTAGTGCACAGTCCTGCCCGTCTACGGTTTTCCAAGTGCTCGTCCCTCTGCTCTGGGGACGCAGCCTAGTCAGCTGGGTGATGCTCTGTAATCTACAGTTAGCATCCCCGTGGAGAGCCTGCCGGGGCCGGGACCTGGGAGAGGCCGCATCTCATCTAACGCCCTATAACCCGGCAGGTGAGTGCGGGCGTTTTTGTTTGGCCACTGTCAATAAAGCCATACCTCCGAGCTTCCTGTGAACTTTGGCCAGTGGAATGAAAAGAGTGGAAGTCCCCTTGAAGGGGGCCGGCAGTGCCTCCTTCCCTCCCCTCGTCCTTCCCGCCGGCCGCAATCCCCTGCAATCCACAGCAGCAACGGTCAGCACTACCGCGGCCACACAGGATGGGGTGGCGGGGGTCCAGGCCCCTGCACTGAGCGCGTCACACCAGCTTTGGCCCGCCTGCCACCAGGTTTTTGCGTGACTGAGACGTGTGAACTTTACCTAAGCCGCTCTCATTTGGGGGCTTCTGCTACGGTAGCCAAACCTCAGACTACGGGACACAACCTGCAATTTCTGTGTGTCACAGACGCGGCTCCATTTCTCTAGGGCTCGCTGGCTGGGGTGCGGGCCAGCTGTCAGCCCCCGAGGGGCAGGCCGGGGCAAGGAGCGCTGGGACGAGGGCACACCAAGGACCAGGGGATGGGGAAGGCTTCATGGAAGAGGCAACGGCAGCTCAAAGGGCAAGCAGGGAAGGCAGGGAAAGCGGTGGGCGGAGGCATGGCAACCACATCACCTACTTAGGTAGGACCTGACCAACAGAGAGACCTCGAGGGAGTGGCTGTGATGGGCCCTGAGAGTCATAAGGAAAGTTCAGGAAAGTTTCTGAAGGCCTGAAGCTGGAGGAGACCGGGAGGAGTCCTGTAAAAGTCCCAGCAAGTAGGGGTGAGACCCTGGGCCCCCCCACAGAAGCCAACCATCAACCCTCAACTGAACGGAGCTCTTAGTTACACCCCCGTGACAGCAGCCGGCACCTCAGGAGGGTGGCGACGGGATGACACTCGTTTGCCTCTGCAGCTGTGTTTCCAATCAACGGCCCAGCTCCAGGCCCCACCAAATTCTCACCAGCCTGCAAACCTCGGGCTTCAAGCCCCACGACTCGGGTGGGATAAGGTGAACCACATCCTAGATCAGCAGAGTAGGTGCAATGAACACATGACTGTGGGAACACAGTGAATAACAAAGACAAACGTTTACACAGCACTTTAAAGAAATTAACTCTCTTACACACACATAATTACAATGGTCTTGGAGAGAAAATGTAACTGTTTCACTGAGTTCTAGTTAATCTGGGTTAGGACACAATTCCAGACACACTGGAAGCCGGCTGATGCGTTCAGACATCTGAGAGACTCCAGGCTACCAAGCCCCAAGGGCCCTCGTGGACAGGCTCCGAGCAGCACGCGGACGGGGCACTTTCCTAGCTCCCCTTCCACTCGGTCCTTGATGCTACTTCCTGTTGGGGAGGCCACGGGTGAGCACAGCGGGTTAGAAATCTCAGTACACGATGCAGTCTGTTAGTCCAATACAACGTCAAATCTATATCATTTTTATCAGATTATCCAAATTCATTAAGAAACTATTGAAACTATCTGGTCAAGTTAATCAAAACATTCATGGTTTCATTCACTCAATGATTACTTATTAACAGACGACTCTGTGCCAGCATCTGGACCTGCCACTGTCCCTGCCCGGCAGGGTCCCCAAATGCCGGTCACTGCGGGCACACAGGAGGATGAAGCCTGCCCCAACCAGGAAGGAAGACGCTGCAGACCTTTCAGAGTGGACCAGAGAGGGCCCCCTCAGGAACAAATGCGCCTCTTTTCCAAAACCAAGGCTTCTGCCAAGAAAGCTGAATGTGGCTCGTGGTGAACAGAAGAAAAAAAAAAAAGCAGTTTCTGAGAAGGAGAAACACACGCACTACAAACACTCTTCCATGAACACCCAAAGCGCTGAGGTGAGAAAAGAACGGAACCAGTGTTCATCCTGGACGAGGAATGGAATCAACGGACCAATTCCGTCTGAATGACATAGACACGGCATCCTGCAGCCAGCGGTCGTGTTCACTCAGCCCTGTGTTATCCTTCAATACAAATGCAAAGAAGTGAAATGGCGGCTTCGGACTACCTCGGGGACGAGCGCGAGTGAGCGCCTGTGCTCCCCTCAGAGGCGTCGGGGAGAGGAGCACGTTTAAAGGCCCCTCCAAGAGAAAAGACCACCACCGACAAAGCGCTGCCCCTCCTGACCCACCAGCGTGGGCCCCTGTCACCAAGCAGGGGCCTGGACTTCGGTGTCCAGGAAGCGAACAAGGTCCCCCATGGAGAGTTTCAGCCACTCCACAGGGCCTGCCCGGGAAGCTCTCGGGCAGGTCACTCCATGGAAATGGCTTTCTCAAGAGACTTTGAGGGAGGAGGCAGAGAACAGAAACAGGCGATGAGAACAGAGCAGCTGACAGCGTGCTCGACAGCTGGGCCCCCGGGGGGCCAGCCAAACCGCCACTGCACCGCCGGCGAGCAGCCCCGGCCCGCGCAGGCATCACGTGAGGGACGGGTGCCGCACCCACTCCGCGAGCTGCCCGTCAGCCCTCCCAGGAAACATCATCACCGGGCCTCCCCGATCTGAAGCCCACGTTGCCGCTAACGATCGAGAAGGTACGTGAAACGCCTGTGCGCGTGCACACAGACCCACACACACCAGAGGGCCACTGACACACTGACCGATTACCTAGTAAATAACCTGGGGAAGAAAATCCCCCACTGACGTCAGAGAAGTAGGATGTGCTGTATGGAACACACACACGCACACGCACGCACGCACGTATCTCTTCAAAAGCCACATGTCACACGCGCCTGAAGTCGGATCTCTTTCTATACGTAGACACAGAAGTGTATAGACTCAGCCCTCCCCACGTAAATACGTACGTGTGTTTATACAGCTCCAAGCCCCTGAAATAGAAATCTACGTGCTTAGGTGAATCAGAGGTTTCAGAAGAGTCAGACCCAGGTGCCCGTGCTCCAGACTAACCACTCGCCGAGCCACTTTCTTCTCCTTAAGTAGCCTTCCCTTGGCTCAGCCAGTGCCCCTCCCACTCTGACGAGGGACTTGAGGGCACACCTGCCCAGTGCCCACCGGCCCCCGTCTCCAGCAGGAGGTTCCTGGGTGGCCTCTTTTCCTCTGCCCTTGTCTAGGATCCCTGAGGAAAAGACAGATCTCCTGGGGCCCCCAAGGGCACACTCAAGGGGCCCCACGCGGATCACAGACGATGCAGGGCCACGCCGGGGATGCGGCTCCCATGGCGGGAAGGGCTTCACCGCGGACCAGGAGTGTCGGCGATCTTCGCCGCTGGCCAGCCTTGCCTGCTGTGGTATCAGAGGAGCGCGTCAGGAGCCGGGAAGGGACGGGCGTGTCAAGCTGTCTCCTCTAACCCTGCTCTGATCCAGCTCGGCAGCTTCACTGTGCTCCTCGTTAAGAATTTCTTAATAACTACGAGGGAACTGCCAAGTAATTGTTCTAATTATATAATACAAACACGTTATTTGCCATAGTAAATAGATACTATAGTCCCAGTTATATATTACGGTATACAGCATTCAGTAACCTGATAACACCTTATGGAAAAACCCAAACGAACTTTTTGGCCAACCCAACACAACAGTGAATACGATCGTGGTCACATCCCCAGGGGGTGAATATTTTTGAGCGTGTTCCATACGAGGAGGCCCGCTGCGGGCCCCTCACCCTCCGCCTCGCTGAACCCTCATGCTGCCCTGTGAGGTGGGCACTACCTGCTCCTGGAACAGGCCAGGAGGTGAAGGAGCTTCCTCAGGGTCCCCCGTCGGGAGCCCCGCTGAGCCCATCTGCGTCAAGGGCCAGTTCTGCCGGAGCGCCTGGCTCCGCCCCGGCTCAGCGCCAGCAACCCCTGACCTCTGGGGGAGGGGGCCTGGGAAGGTCTGCAGCCCGCGGCCCGAGGGCCTGTGCACCCTTCCCCTCCTCGCCCACAAGTGCCCGGGCCTCTAACGGTTCTCCCTCCGCTTCCCGCTTCCTGTACCAGCTGCCCAGTGACCCCCGAGCCCAGTTATTCGGAGCCTGAACCCCTGGAGGCTCGACCGTTGACACAGTGCTCCAGCCTCCGTCACCCCATCTGGTACACATCACACGTGGGGAAGATGGAAGAACAACTAGAGTTTCTGAGCGCTCACTATGTGCCAGTTACAGTGGTGACCACCTCACATTCACGACTCACGCGGGGTGGGCAGGTCTCACGAGGCATAGCCAAGTCTGGACCCTGGGGCTCCTGACTCCCAGGGGCTCCTCCCTGCAGCCCCCAGAAGCAGTACCCTGAGGAGCGCTGCCGCTGTCCTGCTGAGAAACGGGGTTACTTGTGACAATGTTTTCATCACAAGTCACCATAACCGTCAAAGAAAAGAAAGAGCGAGATTCTAACATACCTCCCAAACCCATCTGCAAAAGCTGGGCCGTGAGAGTTACCGTTGGAAGGGATTAAGTCACACAGGGAAGGCTTTCTGGTCTGTCAGTGAGTTGGGCAACCAGCTCCCCCACGCATGCACAGAGGCACACAGCCACCTGCCCGTCCATTAGGCATGCGCTCTCCATCCTTTCCACCCACCAGCTGTCCAGTCACTTCGCTGTTCACCCACCCGCTCACCCAACTGTGCCTCGGCCCACCCAAGCATTTACCACGCAGCTGTGCACTCGTCTCTCCCTGCCCAAAGGCCCACCTACCTCTCCAACCATCACCTATCGAAGTCCTGTCACACGCCAAGAACCATGGCAGTTACGGGAGCACCAAGGTGAATAAGATATCCTCCCTCCTTCGAAGGACTCTCAGTCGCTAGGAGGACACCAGCACGTAAAAGCAAACTGCGGAAGCTCCTCCATCCACACGTTTCACCTTACGAACATTCACGAGAATAAGGGAAGCTAAATAACGGAGAGAATGCACATCAGCTCAGCCGCCAACCGACAGGTGATGTACTGGGTCACTTACATGGTGTTACTGTGGACAGGCTATGAACAGACTTTCAGGGGTCTAACCTGTTGGTAAGTAGAGGAACTTCCACACAACAACGCACTAGGTCCTAAAGGGAGGTAGGAACAAGGTACCGTGGGAGCTGGGAGCACATTGTACCAGGGTCAGAGAATATTGTACCTTATCAGAAATTGGTCTGATTCAAACCTAAGTCAGTGTGATTCAAAAGCTCACACCCGTCCCATGTTACCATCTGCTTTCAATAGGAACAGAAGCTCAGGCCCAAAGCAACTCAGAAAGTACAAATGCTGACCCCCAAATGCTACCAGCTGCGCCCCCCCATCTTGATTCCAGGAGCTGTGTGAGGGTAGCTCGAGACTTCTCTGGCGGTCCACTGGTTAAGACTTCGCCTTCCGATGCAGGGGGTGTGGGTTCAATCCCTGGTCGGGGAGCTAAGATCCCATATGCCTTGTGGCCAAAAAACCAAAAGAGAAAACAGAAGCAGTAGTGTCACAAATTCAATAAAAACTTTAAAAAATGGTCCACATCAAAAAAAAATCTCAAAAAAGAAAAAAAAAGAAGGCAGATTTCCTGAAAATGTGTCCTGGAATGAAGGGCACCTGGGACGGCTCCGCAGAAGGTCCCGGGGCTCCGGTCTGGCCAGATGCCACTGCTGGGTCTCCAGAGGAAGCAGAGCATGAAGAGGGTCCTGGTTGCGTTACCTAAGACACGGTGACGCAACCTGGGAAGCGTGGAGAGCGCTAGAAAACGGAATCTGAATGTTCAACGAGCAAACCAATTAGGAAAGGAAAGGACTTCCTATAGACTTATTGGAAATACTCAAACTTAATGATTTTGGAGCATATGTAGTGGCTGCAGAAAGTAATTTTACTGTGAACATTCTGGGGAGACTGTGCGGTGGCATGAGGAAGAGCTCTCCAAGGTCAGGAGGCTGCAAACAGTCCGGCTGCCCTCTGTGCGTGTGAAGCGGGTGAAGGAGAGAGGATGCTGGTTTGGGTTACCAAGCACAGCTGGCATCCTGGAGGCCCTCCTGGGGGAGAGCGCGCTGCTGAGCGCCCAGGAACCAGAACACCTGGTCCCTGAGATCTGACCCCAAACCAGCACAAACCAAAGAAAACCGTACACTTCCTCCCCGGGCTCGGGCACGCAGCTCTGCGCGGTTATAAGGGTTACCACGCGCCGGCAGCAGCTCCGCTTGACAGCCGTGTGGCTTTGATTACTGAGACGAAAAAGTGAGTTCATCGTCCTTCACTGAACAGGTTGGGACACAATCTCTCACAACGTGGGTGGACCCTGGGGGGAGGGATCCTCGGAGGTGGGGCAGCAGAGAAACGGCTGTCTGCAGGCCCCTGCCCACGCCCACCTTCCGAGCAGCTGTGAGAGATGCTGACCAGGCCACACGTGCTCTTAGCTCCAAAGCGTTCTCTGCGGCTTCCTTCCCAGGAATGGTTCCGACCTAGGCATCTTGTGGAATGTTCCGAGGTGACGCTCCTGTCCCGTCAGCACCTCGAAGTGCCGTCCTCCGTCCTGGGAAGGCCTGCCTGTCACAGCTGTGTGGGCAGCGAGCCCCACACTCAGCACCCCCCAGCAGAGGCCCCCGTGGCAGGCACGTGCATGGGCAGGGGCCTCTTCCAGGCAACAGGAACGCGCGGTCTTCCCCAGCAGCCTGGGTCCCCTCGGGGTGATCAGCAGGGGGCAGTCTAGGGATCAGCGCACCGTCACTCAGAAGCACCTTCCAAATCTCCTCCACTGCGGAAAGAGCTAAGAAGGCGTCCCTGTGCTTCCCTCCTGACATCCACCACGGGCCGTGGATTCCGCGACTCAGGAGTCTGTCTGCCCCACCATTAGGAGAGCTGGGACAAAAGGGACAGACCCTGGTTCACGCTGAGCACAAGGCAGGGGGTTCACGGAACGCTTGCTGAATCAACGGGCGAGCAAACAGATGAATGAACAGCGAGCAAATGAATAGGGCTCCAGCCACTGGTCTCCCCAAGGGTGCAAGTCAGTTCTAAAGCCGTGGGACTGTGACTGTTTCCTCCGGGTCAGCAACAGTCAGGACCAGGAGAAGGCAGGGCCAGCCCAAGGGGCGAGGAGCAGACCTGGAGAACAGCTAAGGGTGGAGGCTGGAACTCGGCATACAGCGCTGACTCTGGGGACCCGGGGCAGAGCCTGGGGACAGGCGCCCTCAGTGGTTAGGGCGCGTGGTGGCAAGGTGATGGCCAACCGACAGCGGTAACCTTTGAGAGGAGGCAGAGGGGTCTTGTTTTGGTTCTCTTATTTTTACTTGTAAATAAATACGGAGATGTTTCATATTTTAATATTACACATGCCACCTAATTATTGTAATTGCGTGTAATTATTACACATATACAGACTATATACAACTATACAATGAACGTGCAAAATGTGCAGCTATTATTTGGGATTTTGTTTTGATTTTTGTTTTGTTTTAATTCTCAGGGCAAATGGTCTCACTGCAATACAACAACAGAACGAGGAAGACGAACGCCTCTGACCATGCTGTGGCTTTGAGCGTTCTGCGGTGGAAGGCTCATCGCTTCCTACCAGCTTATCAGATCCCTGGAGGGTCCTGTGAGGCTCACTGTGCTCAGAAATCTCCGCAGGTTGAGCTCTTCCAACACCTGAAATATCTCCCCACCCTCCTGACGACTGTGCAACGTCCAGCACCTTCTCTTTGTCAAGCCCTGTCAGGCTCGACAGGGCTGGCTCTGCTCCCCGGAGCCTCAGATCTCGGACGCCGCCGTCAATGACGTTTCTAGTTCCAGAGAGAGGCTAGGAGCTCAGTGCAGTCTAGGCCTGGCTGGGGTCCCGTTCCATCTGGGCAGTGACTCGACCTTCAGCGATGTGGGCTGTGCCCAGGTGGGAGTGCTTCCGGCGCACCTACCCTTGGTGGTGGGGGCACCTGGCACAGCGGCCAGCGTACAGGATGCCCCGAGTAAAGGGCAGCCTAGCCAGGCACCAAGACTCAAACCCGGCTCCTCCACCTCCCGGCTGTGTGGCTCTGGAAGAGGAACGTAACCTCTCTGAGCCTCGGTGGGACGAGAGTCACAGGGATCACAGCAGCCCCTTCACAAGGAGGGCTTGGCGTAACGCCCGGCACACAGTCAGGTCGTAACAAGCGCTACTCTAATGAACTGCTCTCTCCTTTCTCTCTCCTGCTCAAATCTCTCAGGAGACTCGTTGGCAGTGGTGGGTCTTGAAAGAGCCCAGCAAAGGGGGCACCGAGTGGGCACTGAGGCCGGTGCTGGGCACCCTGGGACCCTCACTGGGAAGCACGCTGGCCTCCCCCTTCCCCCTGCAAATCACACCGACCTGGCTCCCCCCCTTGCCAGCGGGGCCCCCGGGCTCTGGATAGGCTCCTGGCTCCTTCCGCTGGGCGATAATCATCTTCAGATGCAGCTGGCACGGTGTTCTGAGGTGGGAGCGTCAATTATTAAACCATTATTTGTTCACGTCTCCGGGAGGCGGGAGACTTTGCCTCCTCCACAAACATGCCTGGAAGACCACTGGGCCTACGCGGTTACCCTGCAACCAGGAGCTGGGCCGCTGATCAAAAGACAAACAAACAATCAGGCCCAGAGATTCTGAATCGGGACCATGAAGCCACTGGGCATGGAGGTGAGCAGACAGCGGTTCAGTACTGGCTCTCCTCGGAACCTGGGAAGCAGGCGCTGGACTTTCCAGGCCTAAGAATCCTGCTGAGAATCCCAAGCTGGGACTGCAGGGCCTCTGGGTCACCGGGTGGCCAGCCTTGGCTCTGAGGCCCTGGCGGGGTCTGCATCCCAGCTCTGGTGCCTCGCCAAGTCTTGTCACTTCCCTGAGCCTCGGATTGGCAACTTCAAATGACAGTGGCGTCCCCGAAGCTGCGAGTCCCGTGGGGATCCAGGACGGTGAAGGGCAGGGTCCGCAGCTCGGCTTACCCGAATCATCATGTTGGCTGTCCGTTACACACGCAGACTTGGGCTCTGTGCCTGACCTTCTACATAAGGAGCCTTAGGAGACACAGGGTCAGTGATTCTGAACTGGCCAACCCAGTACCTTGCACCCTCCCTGCGGCAATGGCCGATGAGAAGCCCCGTCAGGCGCGGGGTACCCAGAAGCCGCCCTGAAAACAGCACTCGCCTCCCGGAAGGCTCAGCTTGACCCTGTGCCTTGGGGCCACCAGCTGATGCACGGTTTATACAGCCTGTAAGACGGGCAATTCCCGCGGGTGACCTCCAAGCCTCCCCTGCACATCACCGGGCCCGGCCAGCACAGCCTCCTACAGAACCAGGGAACTGGGAGGTGGTGTGCTTGGTGGAAGAGCAACAGAACCGGGTCCAAACACGCTGTCTGACTTGACCCCAGCTCCCCAAGTCCCCGTCCTTCAGTCTTTTCCCCAGTAACATGGGAATGGTTTCTCCATCTCCCTGGGTTACATCAAAGATGGAACGAGACAGTGACTGCAAAGAGTAGTGACTCAGTTCGGACTCAGGACATGCAGTGGGCCCTTCCCTCTCTCAGCGGTGACCTCATCCATCCTCACTCCAGCGTGGGAATCCCCTCCACCATACCCTTGGCACCACAAAGATTTGGGACTTTGGGGAGGTCTGTGGGAAGAGGGGTGTGCAGACACTGGGCAGGGCTGCAGGTCGGGTCGGCGGGGGTTGGGGAGGAGTCTTACCTTGGGGGCAGCTATGTGCCTAGTGCCTCATCTCAACGTGCCTTTTCCAATAGCCACCTCTACCCGGAATGTTCTCAGGACCAACGCCAAGCCTCCCAGGGGCCTGTGTCCCAAAGCCATCTCTGCTGCCCCAGGAGACAGACCTCAGAGAGCCCTGGGCGCCCCCCTCCCTCCTCTGCCCCCTGACTCTGGGACCAGGAGGCAGGGAAGTGAGCCCACAACTCCTGACGGCAGCCTGAGCTCTAGCAAGAGAGGCTGTGCAGCCAGGGCTCCTCCAGAGGCTCACCACGGCCTCCCCAGGGCTCCCCTGTAACGCAGGCCAGCAGCAAAGCACCGGACTTGGGGGTGGGGGCGGGCGGGCCTGTTTTCTCAACAGCAACTGCATTAACCGTGTCTGAGCACGGTCTCCATTTGTAAATGTGACAGGCTTGCTTTCAGAATTAATTTCTTCCCGTGTCAAAACCTGGCGCTGCCTGAAAGGACTGACGGAGGAAAGGGGAGGCGGTCGAGGGAAAGTGCAGGCAGAGCCAGCCAAGGTGGAAGAGAGCGCCCTCACCCACGCACGCATTCACCCGTCTGTTCCTTCACTCATCTTTCATTCACATGTTCTCCGAGCTCCGAGCACTGTCACGGATCTGGCGCGGTGCTCGGCGTGGGGTCACAAGTGACTCAGCCACACCTCTGCTCTCCAGGAGGGCTCGCAGCCTGTGAGAGGAGGCGGGAAGGGCAGTGGAAAGTCAGGCAAGATGCTCTGGAGCCCAGGGTAGGGGCAGCCAGCTCAGACGGGGAGGCGGTGCCTGTGCTGCGTTTTCAAAGAGTAGCAGGAAGGCGCACAGGGCAGAAGGAAAAGGCACGGAGGGGTGATCGTCCGAGGTTTCGGACATGGGTCAGCATGGCAGAGGGGCGAGGCCGGACGCCAGCAGGGGTGACCAGGCCTGAAGGCCCTGATGGGGCGGAGTCTGTATTCTTTTTTTTTTGCGGTACGCGGGCCTGTCACTGTTGTGGCCTCTCCCGTGGCGGAGCACAGGCTCCAGACGCGCAGGCCCAGTGGCCATGGCTCACGGGCCCAGCCGCTCCGCGGCATGTGGGATCTTCCCAGACCGGGGCACGAACCTGCGTCCCCTGCATCGGCAGGCGGACTCTCAACCACTGCGCCACCAGGGAAGCCCGAGGAGTCTGTATTCTGAGCACAACGGGGGCCCGGTGGGCATTTGAAGCTGCCGGGGCCTTAGTCACGGAAGCAGGGTGAGAAACACCACTGCTGCCCGTGTCTCCACAGAGAACTTGCACACAACCTCAGACTGCATCCTGACCATGGCCCTACCGGATGGTGCCCACTTTTCCTCCATTTGTCAGCTGAGGAGACTGAAGGCCACATGGTGGGCGAGCAGGGCAGTGGGGACCCCAACCTGCCTGCCGATGCCGGTCCATGGCCTGGGCCTCTCACGGCCACACACAGCAACAGGCCAGCCAGAGAAGCCATGGGGCCTGGCAGCCGCTCCCCGCAAGAGTCAGGAGCCGGCATGGGGTCCCTTCGGCTGGCTGCCACCTCCCAGGCAGAGGCGAAGCCCTTCTCCCATCAGGAAGAACTGCCGTGGGAGCGTGAGCTCCTCCCTAGCAGCCACGAAGCCCGCGGCGGGTGGAGGGAGCCACAGACAAAGGCACCACGGACCCAAGTGGCCTGGCCCGTGGACCCCCCCGCCTTTCAAACGCCATCAACCAGCCACTGAACAGGCAGCTGTCCTGAGGACAGGAGGCCTTGCCCGCTGAGGAGAACGGCTCAAAAAAAGGCTACTTTTAAGTGAACCCACTTACAAATGGGACCAAATTGCCATGGCAAATGGTGAAAATAAGGTAAAACGGAGGCTTTACTTTGGAAATAAAATGAAAAGAAGTATGAAAACAAGCTCACTTTAGGTTATGCTTAACACAAGCCAGGTTATGTTTGCCAGAGGTACTAAGTCTTTGAAAGAGCAAAGGAACAGCCAGGTTGTGACCGTCTTTTCCTGCCCTGTGCTGAGAGCGCGCACGAGAGCACAGCGCGCCCGCTGGCTTCACTCCACACGGCGGCGGCAGCGCAGGAGGGGCATTTCTCTGCACCGCCTGGAGGGCCCCGCGCTGGCCCAGTCACCCCCTACCCTTAGCTCTCAGCTCTGCCCCCAGGTCCTCCTTGGCCCAGGGCTCGGGGTCCAAAGGAAGCTCTCCTGGATCACTTCACCAACTTCAGGAAATTCTGCACCTTCTCCAGGATTTGTGATGGACTCTGCAGTTGCTCTTCATTTTCTCTGCGCTCTCCTGTCAGGTGTTATGGACAGTAGGCAGCCGGGCGGGTGCAGGGACTCCACAGGAGGAGACAAGTGTCCGTGTGGGGCGGGGACCCACTGTACTGAGGTCAGCCCGTTCGTGTGACCCCTGGGACAGCCCTGTATCTGCAGGGCGTGGACGCTGACGAGTCAGGAAGATCAGTGGTCTTGCCAAGGCCAGAGCCGGCCCGCGGGGCCGAGAGCCAGGGGGCGGGAACGCCGGGCACCCAGCCCGCGCCTCCATCAGCCCCGCAGCCTCACCCTGCGGACCCGCCTCACCGGCCCACCCAGGCCCTGCTCATCCTGCCGCCTCCGGCCTGGAACCTTTCCCTCTGCTCTCGCGGGCTGAAATCCTACCGCTACTTTCAGCCCTCTCTCACACGCCACTTCTTCCACGAATTCTCCCCGCTCAGCCCAGATAAGGCACTGCTTGGTGCTCTCGGCACCGCGTGAGAACGTCCGGGTCGGGAGCTTCTCCCCCACCCCGTGCCCCGATCGCTGGCCCGAGTCAAACTCAAGAGGTGACGCTAACTTGAACCGACGCCCAGGTGGCCCACGTGGCTGCGTGGCCTGACGTCCAAGCCCTGGCTCAGGGCTCACGGGCACCTTTAGCCGCCAGTGCCCCATCATCAAGCCCGTCCCGCACTTCCAGGCTTAGACGTGGCCGTCAATGCTCTCACCGTCCCCGTGACCCACAGAGACATTCAGTGGAAAGCAGGGCTTTCTGCTGCTTACTAAGCAAAGCTGGATTTCTGCAGAATAAAGTTCACGCTTCCAGAAATAGAAAAGGCATGTGGGTGATAACGTGCCATAGCTTCAGAAAGCAGGGAAATTAACGCTTCCTCCTAATGACAGCTTGGCAGGTTCCGCGTCTGAGAAAGAGAATGACCGCGGGCGATTCTGCTGCCCGGCTGGTGGCAGCGCTGCCTGTGGCGGTCAGCCTCGCACCCACAGGAAGGGTCCGGATGCCAGCGCCGCCCCCAGGCAGCCAGCAAAACGCATGGGACGGAGGGGAGCCCGGCTGGGGCCTGGGCCCAGGACCCAGAGGACATGGGAGACACGTGTGCGGGATGCGCTCCCAGAGCTCAGGCAGGGAGCTCTGAGGTCCGCGGCGGGAGCGGGTGACAGCTGAGCTGCGCCCTGAAGGACGGACTAAGTTTTCCAGGTGGAGCAAAGGGAGGCGGGAGGGGACCCCGCGTCAGTGCTTTCAGTAGAGACACCCCGCCCCTGTAGGGCCACAAAACCCTCTGAAAATCTGACGAAAACTACAGACCCCGTTCCCAGAGAAACGAATCCCCACATACAGTGTGTGTAATTTTGCGCCGTTTGAGGACAACTCACCGCCGGCCCCCGGCTGACATACTTGCTCAGCGGAATGTGAGTGGCTGAGGACAAAGCCTTTTGCAGTCCCTGTGCCTCCAGAGTCTAGGCCGCACCCGGTGCACGCCACAGCGCTGAACAGATGCTTGCTGAGTGAACAAACAACCGAACTGGTGACGCCGCCGACGCCCCGCCAGGCTGTGCGTGGGCATTAACCGAGCGCACATGGGCTGGAGACAAAGGTCCGCGTCTTCCTTGAGCGCAGAACAAGCTCACGAAGCGCCCTCCCTGCAGACCCAGGTCCTGATGAGACTGTCACAGGCTCCCAGGAGTGGGGGAAGGCAACATGGCCCAGGCAGCCGGCCTGCTCCTATGCCAGGCGCTTGGGTGGCCCGACGACGCTCGCCACAGGCCTCTGTGCTTCAGGAGAGTGGCTGCCCCAGCTCTACTCGCACAGAAGGCCAGCATGGGGCCGGCGCTGGGGGCGCCCGGGGAGGATGCCCAGGGTGAAATGCAGGCTGCGACATCCCCCCTGTGGGTTCTCAAAAGCTCCAATGGATTTTTAACAAAACACAGCCAAGGTAATTCAAACCAATCTATCCCACACCAAATACTGCCATCAGAACACAACGTCAACTCAGGACAGCCCTGCCTGCCCCACCCCTGGCCGTTCGTTCATTCACAAACATCAGGGCGACCTCTGAGCTCCAATTTTCTGTAGCTGTCTCCATGTCCAGAAGACCCCGTGCCTCCAAGTCTGCAGTGAACCTTCCAGTGCTCAGGCTGCCTGTAACACCCAGAAGCACCAGGTCCCACGTCAGCCCCGAGCCCTGACTTGCACTTCAGAAACCACGGACAGTGACAGTCTGTGTCCAGAGCCACAGGCGTTGCAGAGAGGGGCTGGGAGCCAAATGACAGGGGGGATTCTGACCTCAGGAAGATTACGTCGGAGGATGAAACACCCACATGAATAACTACCACCCCAAATGAAAGATGTCAGTCTCTCGGGGGGAGGGGTAAGGTGCTGTGAGCAGGAACCACGGAACCATGTGGGAGGAGCCTGGTGCAAAGAACACCGGCATGACGGGCGCAGGGACAGGAGGAGAGGGGCTCACAGAGCACGGCACCGTCTCGTCATCCGAGCGCTCTGGGGCACGTGTCCACTGGGACCCCTCCCCCTCCTCCGGGCTTCTGTCACCAGCTCGCCGCTTCCCTAGTCCCTTCTGCCCACACCTGCCCCGTGCTCCATCTTGGAGCCCCATATCTGGGCTGACCTCTGTCCTCGGAACCACACGTCCACCCGCCTGCTGAATGCCAGCTGTGTCCAGGTCTCCCTGACTGTAAACACCACTGAAAAGTCTGCACTGACCTGTCCGCATTCCCCCTAAGGTTTCAGGTTTGGGGAAGAAGGAGAATTGGGAACTGGAGGCACGGATGTTCACAGCCCCCTGGAAACACAATCCACGGCAAACGCCTCTGCTCCAGGCCCCTCTCCTGCTCCCTGGTCCTTCCCGGCCCTGCCCACACACTCGTGGCAGCTTGGATGGACGGCGAAGAAGCTTCTGTCTGTCAGGCGTGGCACTCAACAGCCTCAGCTCCTGCTGGGACCGCCTCCCTCCCCTTTCCCTACATTACCCTCCCTCCCTCTCCTCCTCCTGCGTTAATTCAGCGTATGAGTCATGAGTTCTGACTGCGGCCAAGCTCCTTCCGTGCCCTGTACTACAGGTAAACTCTTCCGTACTCTTCAAACTTCCAGCACCCACGACACAACCGCCCCAATCCTATCCTGTGACATGATCTCCCCTCCTGTTTCACAAGGAAAATGGGCCACATGTGGGACCCCTGTGTCTTCCTGCTACGAAACATACGCCCCACCACATCTGGACTCTCCAGGTGCCCCTCAGCGTCCGGGCTCCAGGCACACAGCCCCATGGAAAGCGCACCCGACCCTGGCACAGCGTATCCTTAGGCCCGCACTGCTGCCGCCTCTTCTACTGATCTCTGCCCAGACGTTACCTCCTCCGGCCCCCTCCCCAGGAAACCCAACCCCTACTGCCTTCCCGCCCTCCCCACGATCGCCCACAGGCCTTGGTGCTATCGCACTGCCGAGCTACGTGAGTGACAGGCAGGTAAGTGAGGGTCTGTCTCTCCACAACAGGGTCAGCTCCCCGAAGCCAGGCTCTGAGCCACTCCTGTGCCTTGCCGTGTCCCGAGCACACGGAGGTTCCAACAGTCCTCACGACACGCTAAAGGTCCTCTGCTAGGCTGGGACATGAGCTCAGGACACCTGAGGCCCAGCTCCTCCCATCACGCCAGGCTACACCCACGGCCTTCAGCGTCTTCGACCAGCCCATGCCCCTGGACCCCATTCCAGGCCCAGAGCTGGGTTCCCAGTATGCACCCAGGAAGCGAGTGCTGACTGATCCAGTCCCTGGCATGGCGGGCGGCCTCTCTCCAGGCCTCTGGCAGAGCCGCAGGTTCCTGCTGCGGGGTCTGCCCCGCCCCCCATCTGCCGCCCCCACCCCGCTTAGAGCCCCCACAAGGCTGCAATAAGATAAACACCACAGCCTGCAGATCCCGGGAACCACGTGGCCACGGCAGAGCGGGCACCTTGCAGGCTGGCAGGAAGTGGCTCTCTGGCACCTTCCCACGGCTGCACTCCGGTACTTCCTGTCAAGCCACATATGCTGTCAGGAAGAGCTGGTTTCCACGCATGTCTGGAGTGGCCGCTTCTGCCCACTCCAAACCAGAGGAGGGGATGTGCTTTGGGTCCTACGGAACCTACATGCTGGGGGATTGGGAGCTGACGCTTTGAGCCTCAGAGCCCTGGCCTCTCTGTGACAGAATGAAGGGATCGCGTCTACTTCGCTGCCCCGCCCTCAGCTGCCTTGTTATGATGCAATTCTGCCCCACCCTCGAGAAATCAGCGTTCTTCCGCAAGAACCAGCGTACTTTGGGTGGACAGGGGCGAAACACCTGCAGGAAGTGGTCGGCTCTTAACAAAAGGGGTCGTAAAGCCTCGTTCGAGTGTGTATTTATCATTAGGTCCCCAGGGGCTCTTGACATGACGGCTAAGCTTGGCCGATCCGTTTGTTCGACACAGCTCACTATTGTTGAGAAGGTATCGCACCACACACTCCTGCTCGACAGATGCTGGGGATACATGTGCCATTTAACCTTCCGCTCAGTCACGTAAACTGGGACCGTGTGTGGTCCCTTTACAGATCCAGAGACTAAAGTTCTGCAAGGAAAAGCATCGGACCCGAGGAAGAGGAGGACCCAGGGCCCACGGCCCCGAAGCCCGTGTTCTTCCTGATCTGCTGTGATCTTGGCAGACGGGGCGGTGCCCTGCATTTCTCTATTCCACCAGGATTTTTGTATTTTCCACCACCGAGGGAGATCCGGTGAACTCGCTTCAAGCTAAGGGGCTGATCCTCTGACAAACTGACATCTCCAAGAGTGAAGGTCACTCGGCTGGTTTCTTCCAGCTGTTGGACTGGATCAACCGTCCAGGGACGAATCACCAGGCAAGGCCTCGGGGAGAAGGATGTTGTCAGGGGCCGCCTGGAAAAGGTCAGCAGCTGAGTCTTGGAAGCTGCCTTGTCAGGCTCAAGGTCTGGCTTCAAAGTGGCCCGAAGGCCAGCACCTTTTAAAGGACAGCTTCCTTTGTCGATTCCTCAGATGGGAAGGAGTTATTTTCCCCCAAAACCTCTTAGCACTGCAGCCCAAGCTGACCCACATTTGCTTCCAGACCTCTTTTCCTTGCTAAGAAATGACACAGCTTAATTTCAAACACTCTCCCTTAAGCATCTGCTCTGTGCTCACTTAGCACATTCTGAATAATGTGGGTAAGACACAAAAATGGCGGGTATAGTAGAGCGAGGCCAACAGCCCTGTCTGGTGGTGGCTGAGGGAGAGGGACAGACAAGGAGGAGGCAAACCTGGTTCTGGTCCTGCAAACACAGGACCCCACGCGGGAGGCCAGGTGACCTGGGAGGCCCCATCCACATCCACGCTCCCATGACCTCTCCCCCTGAGGGCGTCACCTCAGTCACGGCCCATGCACACTCGGGACCTCACTCCACCCTCAGCCCGGCCCGGGGAAGGCCTGTCGGAGGGAGAAGGGAGCACTCGGGGGCAGAATCACTTATCCAGGGTCACGCAGGCCCACAGCTGAAGCCAGAGCTCCTGTGCCCAGACACGTGCCCTGCACTGCTGATGGCTCCTGGGCTGCGGTGGGACGGGCTCAGACACCAGCGCCTGTGAGCCACGTGGACTGGACGGAGACCTAATCAGGCTGCCTGACCTGCCCGGTCTCCGGTCTGCTCAGCTGTACGGAGGGACCAGTGGACAGCTCCGGGCGAGGCCGTCGGTGTGGGGCATCCAGCTGTCCCACCACCAGGGAAAGGCACCTCCTCCTCTTTGCTGGCCGATGGACGGGGTACGAGGACTGCTGGGATGGTGAACCCAGGGCCCAGATCCGGCCCTACTTCCTGATGCTTGATCTTGGGCGAGCTGTCAGAACCATGAGCTGTTTGTCCACCCACCGAAGGGAAACGCCTGTGCCCCTGGGTGGTCCCCTAATGCCGGGCCTCGAGCGCACAGAGAAGGCCAGTGCCTGCTCCCTCCCATCCTGCGCCTCCTGACCACCCCACCCATCGGGGAGGACCAAGCTCTGCGTGACCCCACCGTCCCTCCGGCCTCCTGAGATGCAACCGCGTGCAGAGTGGCCCCTTCTTCCCGCCCGGCCTTCCTTCCACAGTCGGGTGTGCTGAGCAGGCCTAACTCAGTCCGATCTGGGCTGGGACGCCCCTGAGCAGGGACAGGCTGCCAGGGGCCTCCCCCGCTGGCAGCGCCAGAAGCACGGAAGCCAGCAGCACAGGTCTAGGGCCCCTCCTCTGGCCGGGAAGCCAGAAACCTCACCTGAAGCCTAGACCTTTATCTCAGCAGACACTTCCAAAAACACAGATAAAAGGTCATGTGGCTCATCTTCTCCATGAGAAAAAGCTACAGGAATTGGCTGAATTTAATGCAAAGTGGGAGAATAAATAAATGAGATGCTTTCCAAGGTCGCTTTCAGCTCTTGCTGAGACCTGGGCCCGGCCCAACGCCTGGAGTGCCAACCCAGTGAAGGCGGGCAGGGCAAGGTGATCCTTCATCCATGCCTCCCGCAGCAGGCCTGTTCTGAGTGGACCCTCCACTGGCACGTCTAGGAAGGATGCTTTTGCCTTTGAGAAAGGCTGAGATGGCAAACCTGTCAACCTGGGGAAGGCCGAGGCAGCCACTCCACCACGAGCACATGCACGCCGCATGCACTGGCTCATTTGCAGCTCTGGTTTCAATGCTGCAGCTAAAAATACGTGCGCCGCCAATGAGACGAGGAGGGGCCTGCCAGCACGGGCAGCGAGCAGCTTTCTCCCTGTGGCAGGCTGGAAACTGAATCCAGGGTGTGGGGAAACAGCGACATTCCCAGGATTGCCAGGAAGCCCAGTGGGTCCCCGCCAGGATTCAGGCATCGAAGGCCCTGGGGACAGCACCGCCTGCCAAGGGGGGTCGAAACGCCACCCAGGTCACCCATCCGTCCGGGCACAGCCCCAGCAGGCCACACACAGCCCCCTGTCTGCACGGGGCACAGGGCTGGGATTTTAACTACTCAAGGACAGGCCTTAGTTCCCTAAAAGATGCCTTGTGGAGCCAAGGGAGAACGGCGGGCTGACGCTGTTATGGGTTGGCTGCGGGCCCTCACAGCCACTGCCCAGGCCTCAGGTCAAGAGAGTCACTAGGGTCACGAAGCCGAGACTCCAGCCCAGGGCAGCTGCCTCCCAAGTCCACAGGGAGGTGGAGGCGAGTGAGCTGGAACCGCGGGTCTCCTCCCTGGCTCCCCCCGCCTCCCGGCTCAGCGTGAAGACGGCCCAAGCACGCTGACAACTCACCGGCTCTTCTCTGGTGGAACCGGGCGTCCCCCACCCCCCAAGTCCAGATCTTGGCACGTGCCCTTACTCCCTCCCTGCAGAAGACGCACTGCTGTCACCAGGCCTGATGCCCAGGTACAAGGTCTCAGGGGAGGAGCTGCAGGGAGTCGATGAGCACAGCAGAGGGAGTCAGAGGCCTGGATTTGATGTCCTGGGCGGAAGACCTTGGGCAAGTCACTTAGCCTGGCTGTGTGCCCCAGGGCTCTCCTCTGTAGAGCAGGGACAGTGACGCTATCACGCCAGCAGGGCCTTTCCAAGGCTGTGATGCAACACGGACATGCAAGCACTTTGTAAACTGAAAACCCAGGTATGTACACCCTCCAGCATCTTCTCAAATGAATCAGGGGAAATGAGAAAAGCTGATCCTGTATCTGTACTCAAAGAGCTTCTATCCCAGATGGCGAGACAGAGGGTACTTTAAGAAGAATATAAGGCACCACCAGCCCAAGGGCACAGAGCTGGCATGGCCATCATACACAGGAGCACGGCACACGTACACGGGCCGGCACTCGCTGCGTTTGTGCCAAGGGTAGCCGGTGCAGGGGAAAGATGACGTGGCCGGGCAGTCTGGGGACAGTTCCACGAGGGAACCTGAGCCTTGGAGGAAAAGCGGAGGAAAGGCAGGCAAGGCTGCTTAGATGGGCCACCACGGGAGTGGACGTGACCCCCCTGGGGACTCCCACAGCACCCCCCCCGGATGGGAAGCGGCCTGCGAGGCACCCTGCGTGACGTGAGGAAGCCGCGGGGTGAGTGGAGGGAGGAGTCTGCACCTCAGATGCTGGTGTTCCGGCTTTGTCCCGGGTGACACAGGCCGGCAGGATGAGCTGGGACAGGGAAGGACCACTGCTATTAGGACATCTTTGGCCCGCAGCGCAGAACGCGGTGGTTGGAGGGGAAGGAGGAGGGGTGGTGGCGGTGGCAGTCCAGCAGGGAGGCCTCTGCCATGGACGGCAGATGGTGAGAGACGGGGCTGGGATGTGGGGGAGCTGCTGCCCCCAGCCAGCCTGGGCCCGAGTCCGGGGGGAGCCTGCAGCAGCCACGGCCACCCCGCCCAGCAGTGACGTGAACTATCAGGTAGACGGCCTTCACCAGCCAGAGCGCTGAGCTGCCTCGGCTCCGATTAACAGAGCAGCGGACGCCAGGGGCTCAGCAAGGTCCTGTCTAACGGCCTCCGCTAGCCGTGCTCCCGACGGCTCGCCTGGCTGCAGACTCAGTCAGAAGACGCATCCTCCTCCTGAGTGAGCTTCCCGGCCAGAAGCCCCAGGGGCTGGCTCGTCCAAGGAGCCGTTTCCTCAGCTGGCACCCGAGGCTCTTTGCTGTGCTGTCTGTCCCTGGACGAGGCGTCAAGAAAAACAAGAGATCCCATTCACCAGTACCGTGAGTCCCAGCTGAGGCACATCCAGACCCCCATTCCACGACTCTTCTCTCTAAACACAACTTATGTTTGAAAAGGGCGTAGCATCCAGAGAGCAAATTTCCTGCGAGACGGAAGCCCTGGGGTTAAAGTTTTCATCTTGCAAAGAAACAATGGGAAAACCAGAGAAAGACTGAAACCTCCATCCCTTGTTTTTAGCATGTTGCATACCTTGAAATCACTTTCTTATTTAAGAAACGGAAAACACCTACAACAGTGTGACAGAAGCTGAGTCCTGTGGTCGATTCAAGCACCAGCTCTGTGACTTTCTGGCCGGGAGACTCACTGCTGTCTCTGCAGAGCCCCGTCTCCGGCTCTGTGAGGTGAGGGTCCTCCACCTGCTCCAGGGGCCCCGGGAGGCGGGGGCGGGCAAGGCAGGCAGTGTTTGTAGGGCAGATGGCAGGGGGCGTGCTGTGGGCAAGACCTGCAGAGCTCTGAGCGCCTCCAGCCTCACACAGTGGGTCTTCCCACAGCACCGGAAAGATCCCTGCTGCTCTTTTCCTGACCCTAGAGGTGAAATCTCAGCAAACAGAAAGGGCCTGGGACCACCCAGTCCAGCAGAACCCACCCCTGCAGCCTGGATTGAGGTGGGTCACTGTCGCACCGGGGCTGTCCCACACGCTGGGACAAAGTGCTTTATGTCAGCAGTTGTTCAACTGCAGTGAAGTGCCTGTCATTACATGAGCCAGCGGAGGGCCCGTGGGTACCAGCATCCTAGGACGCCGATCGTCAACAGGTCCAGGAGCGACGGAGTAAGCGCTGCAGGAAACGCGTGTGAGCTCTGCCTGGAAGCTCATGTGAAACTCTGGGACTAAGAAGCTCGCAGAGACCTGCACTTGACCTACATCTGCACTAATTAGCACCCGTTCAAACCAGCCGTCTAGATGCTCCCAATTTCACTTTCCACTGTGATTAGGAGAGAACTCAAGCAGGCCCAGCCCGAGGACAGGAGCATCGTCACGATTAAGGCTCCTCGGTGCTGCGGATGACGAGGAGGTTTGAGAAGCTTCTCTCAGAACCCAGAGCCAGAGGCACCTTTACGAACGGACAGAGATGTTTTCCCCAGTGGAAGTCTTCTGGCCCATCTATCTTTGTCCAGTAGGAACACACCCTTTCTCCCCAACAAGCCCGTGAACTCCTTTGGGACAGACTGTTTCTCATTCATTCATTCACAGAACAGGCGTTTGTTGAAGGCTTAGTATTTACCAGTCACTCAACAAGCATTTGCCTTGTGCCTCCTCTGGGTCACATAAGGAACAGGCCCTGGAGACGGGGAGATGGACGTTAACTTGGACCTCGTCCCCGTGAGTTCATGGAGCGTGAGAGACGGGTACAGATCCTCATAGGGGAATCGGAAAGCGCCACCATGGGGATGGAAGACAGAGGGGAGAACGCGGCCCAGAGAATAAGAACAGGGAACCAGCCAGGAAAGGGTGTGAAGAGACAGCGGGGAAGGGAGGGCCATGGGCAAAGGCAGGGCCTCATGTCGGGCACCCCTCCTGGAAAATCCAGTTCCGAAGCCACGGGGTGGGGGCAGGGGGGACCTGGGGGACCAGGGGGATGAGGGAGGGGTTGGGGGCAGGGGGTATGGGAGACCAGAAAGGGAGTGGGGACAGGGGGGCATGGGGACCAGGGAGAGGGCGAAGGGCATCTGCACAGCAGAGCCACCCCTTGTGGGATCCGCCCCATGCAGTGTGAGAGGTTGACATGCTGAGAGTGGGGGAGGGTTGGGGCAGAGATGGAAGACTGGTTACAGTGGGGGGACTGACAAATTGGTAATTACATTAGAGATAACAAAAGCCAATCTCCCAATGCCAAGGAAGTGAGGTACAACTGAGGAAAGGGGACAAAACCTGAAGGAGCTTTGCCATGTTGGACTGGAATTAGAGGTATCACAGAGAACTGGTAGCTGTCAATACGCATAGAAAGAGACGCTGAGCGTGCGTGTGTGTATTTATAGTTATATGTACATGTATATTCCCTGGCTGTGTTCTCTGAGGCTAGGGAGTAGCAACGCCCCCCCCACCCCAGTAGGAATGACCATTCTCACATCTGCATCTTGGTTTCTAAATAATGATCTTCACTAAAGGGAACCAAGACTTCTTGGGGAAAATGGATGCTGTCACAGCTGTAGTTCATGATGAATCTGGGATACCTAGCACCAGAAAGCAAGGAAGTGTCCAGGGAACGACGGAGACGTGTCGAGAGACACAGAAGTCAGCCTGAAAGAGCTCCCACTGTGCATCAAAATAAATAATGACAGTCACATACTTTAACCTACTGAGCAAAAGAGGAAATGACGAATCCACTCAGAGTAAATGAACAAAGGAAAGTTCAAGGAGGAATCGGTATTTATAAAGTTTCAAGGCACCTTCCCACAGAATACTTAGTGATTACCAAGAGAAACAAAGAAACCTGATCGCAGAGAAGGCTGGCAGACACCACCTTGTCAAGTGATCGAGGTGGCCACCACTGGTAGTGGAACAAACAGAACTCACGAGCCACCTGACAGGTGCAAGAAGGACACAGCACTGCCTCTGTGACTACTGACAGAGACACAGGTACTGAATCTAATCATGAGGACACATCACCCAAATGCCCCAAATTGAGGGGCATTCCACCAATGGCTGGTTGGTAACATCTGGAAGCACCAAGGTAAAAAAAGTCAAAGAGAGACTGAGGAATTGTTGCAGATCGACTGAGACCAGAGACATGAAACAACTGAAGGCAACAGTGGTTCTGAACCACGTCTAGATCCTTTAGGAACCAAGGACACTATTGGGATGACTGGCAAAACTTGAATGGGTCTCAGTACTGGATGGTAGAACGGACGCTTATTTCCTGATTTTGATGGCTGTGTTGTGGTTAAATAAGAGATTGTCCTTGTTTGTAGGAAATACACAGAATTTGGGACGATGGTGCAGTGACTCTAAAATGGCTCAGAAAAAATTCTAACCACTATATGTGCAACTTTCCTGCAAGTCTGTGAGTAATAACACGATAACTTCCTTCTTTCTTTCCTTTTGCTTATCTTTACTTCTAAAAGACTATGGTACTGTGGAATTTCTGGTTAGAAGTCAGCAGACCCAGGCTTCCAATCCAGCTGTAGGCCACTAGCTCATTATATGATTCTGGGAGGCACAATAATGGGGAAAACGTGGATTTTCGAATCATAGTGACCATGCGCTAGTCTTCACTCTGCCACTCACAGGCTGAATAACCCTGCATACGCTTTGCATTTCCCTCCCCTAAAGCACAGGAATAACACTACCTACTTCAGAGACAGACTGTGAAGGTTACGTTATTAATTCCTTCCACAAATATGTATTCAGCTGTCACTAAAATGTTCCGGTAACGGTTCCAGGTTCTGAGAATACAGGGAAGAGCAGATTCTTTCTCTGTGGAGCTTATACTCTAGCAGGGGCGGAGAGACAAATAAGAAAAAAACCTGTATATGTAATGAACTTTCAGAGAATAAGAAGAATTGTGAAGAAAACTAAAGCAGGGAAGGCCTTAGAAGGTGATGTGGGGATGGGGAGGTCAGACGAGAGAAGCAGGAGAG
This sequence comes from Tursiops truncatus, assembly GCF_011762595.2. Taxonomy (NCBI): domain Eukaryota; kingdom Metazoa; phylum Chordata; class Mammalia; order Artiodactyla; family Delphinidae; genus Tursiops; species Tursiops truncatus. The sequence continues at coordinate 74,915,273 of NC_047050.1, forward strand.
CTTAGAAGGGAAAAGGAAGAAAAAATAAAATCATCACACAAAATAAAACCGAGATGACACAGATCACAAGAGTCAAGATAAAAAGCATAACAGAATACATGACAGAAATAAGACCAAACATATGTGCCATATCAAGGAATGTAACTGGTCTAAACCCACTTATTAATGAAAAAGACAATGAAGTTAGATCACAAACAAAACTCAACTCTATGCTTCATCTAAGAGAACCACACAGGGGGAAAAAGAATTCTCAAATGTTTAAAACAAAACAAGAGGCAAAGGTACATCAGCCAAACCAAAAGAAAGGAGGGATGAGAGCTACAGTATCAGACCAGATTGAAATAAGGGCAAAGGACATTAAAGGAGCCACAGAAAGGCACTTTACATGGTGAAAGGCACAACAAAGTGAGAATAATTATGACATCTATGCACCAAAGACCATCAGCCTTCACACTGCATGTATTACAGGACAGACAGTATCACATCGATGGACAGAAGTCCATCAGGGTGAAGAGGACCCATGTTAGCAGTAATTGTAATTCACTTCTCAAAGTCCATGGGTAGATCAAATAGGTAAGGATCTTAAAAAACCTAAGCAAATTAATAAGGTATAGCTAAGTGATACATTTCAACTCAATACACTTAAAACAAGGAATACGCCTTCCTTTTAAATGTCCATGGAGTAGTCATAAAAAAAAAAAAAACCCAAAAAACAAAAACTAACGACAAAGAAATCTCAGTAAATTCTAAGAGGTGAGAATAGTACTAAAGTGATTCCACTGCTGTCACATTAGAAAGTCATAACAAAATGAGAAAAAACAAACAGGCAAAAAACTATGTTTTAAACAACTCTTAGGATAAAGATGAAACAAACTAGAATCGCAGAATGCCTAAAAATATCAAACATGAAAAATGTAAATGCCAGAATGTGGTTAAAGCAGTAATCATAGGAAAATTCATAGCCCCATAAAACTATACCAATAATAGGACAATCTAAATGAATGAATTAAATGCCCAACCCAGTAAGTGAGGGAAAAAATAATATAATAAGTCCAACTAAGGCAGAAAGGAGAAATTAATAACGATAGAAGAATCACTGAATTAGAAAAGAGAAGGGAGATAGAATTAACGAAGAAAGTAGATCATGTGTTAGCTCACTTAAACAAGAAAAAGAAGAGGAAGCAAACTTATATAAAAGAGGAAGCAAAAACAGGGAAAAAACCCTCCGTTAAAGAGGCAGTTAAATACCTATATAAGTTTTCTTTTTTAAAAAAATGAGCTATACAAGCTCTTTCTGAAGTCATACAAATAAATATGAAAGATGTGTAATGGGCATAGGGCTGATTTTACAAGATAAAAAAATTCTACAGATCTTTGGCATAATAATACAAATACACTTACAACTACTGAAATGTACACTTAAAAATGGTTAAGGTGGCAAATTTGTATTATGTGCTTTGACCACAATATTTAAATAAACAAACGAATGAATGTAAGAAAATGACATTGAAGAGGATTACCCAAGTAAATATTAAAATATATTGTAAACCCATAATATACTTACAAGGGTGATACTGGCCCATGGATAGATTAATGGAAGAGAATCCCAAGATTTTCCTAAACATATGAGAAAATGGCATTGCTTATTAGTGAAGACAGATCATTTATTAAGTGATTTGGGGATAACTAGATAGCTTTCTGGAAAAAGAAAAGGTGGATCCATGCCTCACTCTTCACACCTTAATAAATTCCAGATAAATAAAAGAGTTAAATGTTAAAACAGCCGAGCCCATGAAAGCATTAAGATAATTTTTTTTAAACGTACTCTAAATGAGGAAAGTCTGAGTATGGTACAAAAACAAAGTTTTTGTTTTTTTGTTTGTTTTTAAAGAGATTGTTAAATTTAAATAAGTATCTTCCAGCTTGACTCACTCCTGGGAGGACGGGCATACTTACAAGGGTGTTTGCTGCAACCACATTTATAATAGCAAAAGATTACTAAGGGCCCATCAAAAGATACAGAGTAAATAAATTATGATACATCTTACGCTGTGGTTAAGAAGACTGTGCCAGCTCTGCGTGCAATATTGAATGAGACGGAACCCAGCCTATGTCATTAAGTAAGAAGGGAAAGTGGCAGGAAGCTCTCCCGTGGTACCCGAGGAGGAAAATACACAGTTTGTGCACGTTTTATCTTCACAAAATAAGCAAATCACACAAACACTGACCGCATGCCACACAGAGGATCCATTTTGGGGCAGTAGTTCTTCCCATCATGGAAAGCCTCTCGGCCCCCTTTGTAGAAAGAGGAGGACGAAGCATCTCCCATGGCCTTTACTGGAGGCCCAGAGTAACAATGAACACCCACAGCAGAGCTGGTGGGAATCGGCCAGCTCCCAGGCTGGGCAGGACCCCCTTCTCCACAGCACCCTCACGCCACTGCTTCCAGGTCCACCTGTCACCTTCCCTCCGAGGAAAGGGGCCCCGAGACAGTCGCAGGCGTGGGCCTCCCTGGGCACCCACGACCCCTGTCCCCGAGGCCAGAGGCTGCAGGTCTGGTATGTGCACCTGCTCCCCCCAGGCCAAGTCCCTCTCAATCGGATGCAGGAAGCTTACTGAGCACTTCCTTTAACCTGCCCACACGGAGCTCCCAGTCTCGGGAGCAAGACAGACAAGTGAACAGGCAAAGACAACGTGGGGTGGGAACTCGAGAGGCGAAGGCTTCCTGCCGCGACGGGAGGACGTCTAAGCAGAGCGCTGAAGGGTCCAGCACAGTGATTTCAGGTGGTGGAGCTGGGGACTGAGGGAAACTCAATCCACCTGGTTTACATGCTGTCCTTTGTCCTTGAGCTTTCTCCAGGGACCTGGCTCAGAGAGACATACCCTCTGGCCCAGGATCAGAACCCCTGTTCTGACTCTTGGGCCCCAGAAGCAAACTCCAACTCAGGCTGCCTGGGTTCCTGGCACGGGGGTAGGACAAGGGCAGGGCTGGGCCTCACTCAGCCTGGCCCCTCACGCCTGGGGTGGAGCTGGCCCTCCCGGCTGCTGCGTCACAGAGGATCCAGAGTGACCCGTGGTGAATTCGTTTTCTCCTTGCCAGGGGGAGTGTGGATCAGTACGGCCGCCCTGGAGGCCAAGCTGGCCACAAGCATGCAATGCCTTCACAAAGCACCAGTAACCCTGCCCTGGACACTGGCCCTCTGGGACTGACCCGGGGGCAGAAGGGCAGATGCCAAGAATGTCCACCTTAGTCTTATGAATGGAAAAACTGGAAACCATTAATAGCCAGCCAGAAGGGACTGCCTAAGTGTACCTGGGCACGTCACCACGGAAGTCATGTGCATTTAAGTCATGTGGAAGGAGGACGTCTAAGGACTAGGACTTGGATGGCCTTGACCCTGTGAGGAGGATGGCCTTCATCCACCGATTCTTCCACGCGGTCAGCAAACATCGAGACCCGGCGGGTGCGGTCAATGCGGTCTGTTCCCAGGGTGCTCACTGGGAGTGGCGGACACCATCTACAGGCCACGAGAACTTGAGGAGGGGACACAAAGGAGGACGTGCAGCTCGGTGGTGGGGTGTGACAGCATGGAGGTGTGGGAAGCAAGCAAGGCTTCCCAGGAGGACCGAAGAAGGAAAGACAGGACTAGGAGAAATCACGGGGCACATGGCAACAGGCCTGGAAGAGAGGGCAACTTCCTGGCAGAAGGGAGAGCAGCGGAGGGAGCCCGGGGTGCACACCTCGGGGAGAATGGCGCTGGGAGAGCCCAGAGAGACGGGGGACGGAGGCTGGAGGGGCAGGCGTGCTGGTCGGGGAGGGACTTCTAAGCCTCATTAAGGACGCTCCCGTCCATCCTCAGTGATAATGGGAGCCAAGGAATTGTTCTAAGTGTTTAAGAGTGACATCATCGGGGTCACGTTTGGGAGGGTCACTTGGGCTGCAGGGAGGACCCCAGGTCGCAGGAAGCAGATTGGGGGCAGGAACAGCAGTTTGGGGGACCAGTCATGGAATCTTTTCACTCAGCAGTTTCTTCCATAAAACATAGAATAATGCTTATTCCAGCAGGTAGTTATGAAGAATAAACGAGCTGACAAGAGTTACTGGACACGCTGCATGCAGTAAGTGCTCCCCAAATGCAGCTATTCTTTTGGGAAAGATTATCACAATAAAGCAGGCTCCCAAACGTGCTTTCAAAACTAGAATGCTTGGGACCAAATAGAAGAATGGGGGGCAGGGTCGAGCGGGTGGTGGGAGGGGAGAGGAGAGAGGAGAGGTGCTGCAGAAGGGCAGGAACAGGCTCTGGGGCGCCGGGGGGCCCAGCACAGCCGAGGCTCTCGGGGCTCCAGACAGACAGCGGTGCCTGCCTTCAGTGGCTGTGAGGAGGGGGAGGGCAGCTCACAGAACAGGCCTGGCACGGAGGGGCCCAGGGCAGGGCTGCCACCCACCAACGAAAGGGCAGGAGGGGACTGGCTGGTCCCACAGGGTCATTCCCCGGCGGGGGATCATGGCCTGGGGCTTTTTCTTTGTATGGGTTTTTGTGTTGTTTTTGTTTTGTTTTTGTTTTTAGTTATTTCTGAGATACACATTTTAAAGTAATAACTAGAATTATGACCTACAACATTATACCAGAACATATAAGATATTTAGAAATTTCATGTAATGTCTGAAACATTTATATTAACATATTTCCATACAAATAACCCAAAGAAAGTTTAGTATTAGTTGTTTTGTTTGCTTGTTTGTTTACACAGCAGGTTCTTATTAGTCCTCCATTTTATACACATCAGTGTATACACGTCAATCCCAATGTCACAATTCAGCACACCAGCACCCACCCCACTGCGTTTTCCCCCCTTGGTGTCCATGCGTTTTAGATGGGCTTTTTGTTTTCAGCTTTTTTCCTTCCTTTTTTATATCCTGTATAAATTATTTTTCCTTTTTTTTTAAATCAATTTACATACATATATATATATTTGGCAAAGGTGCCAAAGGGACGGTGACTCAGCCCCTTGGCTTCCCTGCACCCATTGCCGGGCCAGCTGGGCCTCAGACCAGATGGCCATTCACCACAGCTAGGCCTCAGGGCGGGGTCCTCAGACCAGGCTGACCAGCCCCTGGGACTCACCAAAACCACCCGATTCACCTGGCCCAGCAGACCCAGCCTGGTCCGTGGGCCTGAGTGCTAACCCTGGCCCGGGAGCAGCTGTCTGGAGACGTAGCCTGTGGGGGAGAAATCCACAGCCCAGCGCCATTGCTAAGCTCCCTGGGAAGGAGGCGGGTGCCCACGGGCAGCTCACCTGCCAGGGAGGCCTGCGCCACACGCATCCAAGATACAAGCATTGCCATCGGTCCTCACGAATCTCACGCTAGAAACAAACCAACCGTCTCCCCCACCAAGGCCTCCACGTCACTCAGTTTGATGAAATGACATTTTGCAGCAGTTGGGCCGCGTCTCCCCGCAGAGTCCCAGGAGGGCGGGATGCAGCCCGACCTCAGGCCCAGGACAGTCTGGCTGCCTGGCGCGCCGGGATCCAGACTCCAGAACGGAGCTGGCAGAGCACAGGAGGGGCCACTGAGGTAGATGGAGCAACGCGCAGACGTGATGAACCCATAGCGCCTTCCAGGTGGTTCTGTCCCCAGGGAGGCCCGTGAGCTCCGTTGGTGCCGCGGGCTGTGTGCCTCATCCCAAGCACAGTGCTGGCTCCTCTGAGACTGACCAGGTGGTCAGTGTCGGGGTCCAGGGCTGCCTCTGGCCTCCACGTCCAGGACACCCGCCAAGCTTCCACCTGGCAAGCGCACCAGGCTACATGGGGACGGTCTGCTGAGTGACCTGGGCCCCCTGCCTGCATCGGACCAGGAGTGTCTGGAAGGCCGGGATCAAGTCTAACTTACCTCTGTGTCCCCAGCACCTGGGACAGTGCCTGGTGCAGATGGACAAATCCTTCAATCCAAGAACCTACGTATTCCACATAACTTGAAGCAACAAAACCCCCATGAGTCTGTTTCCTTATTTGTAAAAGGGGGACAGTAATCATGACCTCAAGACTCGTGCGGCTCGGACGAACCACACGGAGAGTCTGGCGTCACGCTCCCCAAATGTGAGGGTGGGCAGTGGGTGACCTCACACGAGGCATCACGTGGCCGCTGCTTCCCTGACAGGCGTTACCCTCGTGCCTACAAGTGCTGCCCACGCACCACAGCTCGGCCCTGGACCTGGGCCTTTGCTCGGTGACGATCTGGAGGCTGTGCACTGAAAGCATCCCCTCCAAGATGGAGCCAACACCTGGCTGGTATTCACTGGCTGTGGATGAAGGACAGGACAGACCAGGCACCACGAAGCTATGAAGAGAAAGCTTCAGCTGTCAGCTGAAGAAGGGAGAAGGGGCACAGCCGTGGGACGATCAAATCATCATGGGAAACGGCGTAGCCCATTAGTCACCACCACCCAGTATCCATGGAAACGACTGGAACTGGACCTCGAAGCAGGCCGTCAGGAAGCCCACTGGGCTCTGCCACCCTCCCAGCCTCGTCTTCCCACCCGGAGGTGCAGCCTCCCCAGCTCGCAGTTTTGCTCCCGGAGGGACAGAGACAGGAGGCAGCCGACTCGGGGTCCCGTCCCAGGCCCCTCCCCAGCCCTGCCGCGGCTCTGTCCTGTCCGGTCCTGCCTTGCCTTGGGATGCTCCGCAGAAAGAACGCATGCAGTCCTGGATCCACCCCAGAATCTAGCTTCCTTTCCTCCTCGACCACCACACAGCATCAGTCCTGGTGGTCCCCACCGCCCCAGGCCCACATCCCCACTGAGAGGGAAGGAACGCACTCTCGCAAGGTCACAGGCATCTCTTCAAACCTTCGCCCAGGATTTGGGGCCCTCAGCATCTCCAGTTTACAAATAAGAAACCCAGGCCCAGAGAACTTGCTGACTCGTCCACAGAAGTTGCCCCATGAGGAAGCAGCAGACAGGACTGAGACCCGTGGTGGGTTTGTGCCATCCACAGGTCTGCCTGTGGCACGTGATGTAACCACCATCACGCAGCAAACCTGACGGCTGTGCTCTCTGCCGCCACCCCCTAGAGTATTAACAATTTCAGGGTATCCTTGCTGAGGGAATGACCCCAAAACACAGAGAAAGCTCTACGTACAGCCAATGCAAGTAACTTACATAACAACAAACACCTCCAAAAAACAGAAACAGCCAAACACCAGAGCAGGTACTAAGTTATCTTGTATCCATTTGATGAAATTACGGTGAGGACTTAAACAGCATGTGTTAAGACATGTTTATAACATGGGAAATACTTATGTTTTGTCAAGTATAAAAAAGGACACAGAAGTACTACAGTATGATCATCTCTATGAACAAAATTTAAGTTGGGGGACAGGAAAAAGACTTAGAAATGCACACAAATGAAATGAAGTAGAGACTGTTTTGGGGGGGGGATGTGGGAAAAGGGTAATTTTTCTCTATCCAACTTTTCTGATTTCCCCTGGCTTTCTACAGTGAGAATATATTGCTTTCATGAAGTGAGCTAGTGGAAGGGTCAAGAGTCCAGGGTGTGGAAAGCTGCCTTTGAAGAACCAGGAGGACAGCCCAAGTTATGGGGTGAGGAGCTGGTGGCTCCAAGATGTCGGCTCCACTGCAGAGGGGACAGTGAGGGTAGGAGGTGACGTGTGCTGAGGCCAGGGATGAAGACCCCACCCCACGCACGGTGGGCCGGGGAGGCCAGCCTGGGGCAGGAGGGAAGCAGACGAAACTCACCGCCTTCCCTCACGGGCCACTACCCTGGAACTGCGTTCATAAGAGGGTGAGAAAGTCACCCGAGAAACCCAGACTCCCACAATGCCCATGTCATGATCAATGACCAAGAGTCACACAGTCACTTGACAGAACAGCTCAAGAGCCTTAAATACGTGCGCGTCTTTTGACTTGATAACTCTAAAGCTAGGAAACTGATCTAAGTCAGGAAAGTCTACCTAAGGATGTTCCTTGGAAGCAGCCAGATATGGTAATAGTTAAATTAATCATGACACTCTGAACAGGAAAATACTACGCACTGTTTCTGGAGACCGTGGATGCCTCAAGGACAGGAACTGGGCTGCCGGGGATGCTGCTGGGAGCCCAAAAGCGCAGCCCCAAGCTGCCTGGCACCGCGGACACTGCCAGTGAGACCTCCTGGCAGAAACGCCTTTCAGGTCCTGGTATTATTGTTTAAAACGTCATGCATCTTCTCCAGGATAAAATCTTTTAATACTTGCATTATTTGCCAACACACTGGTATGCATGTGACACACGACAAGGAAAACACCTGCAAGGAGACCAGTGCGAATCCAGCAAGGGCCTCTGACCTCTCCCAATGTACCCTCCCCACCCCCAATCTCTGGAATGAGTCAGACCCTCCAGGGCTCACTCCCAGACTGCCGAGGCCTTGGGGAATTTCTTCTGACTGACATGATGCCTTAATGCAAGTTTTGTGTCACTGTGTTTCCTCGGGCTGGTTGGGGCTGGGAGTCTGATCCTCCTCAGCTGCCACATAACGGTGGCAGTAGCTGGCTGAGCCCGGGTCATCAAGAGACAAGACATTCCAAACTAGGAAAGCGAGGGACACCCCCAGAGGTGCAAGCAGTGACACATTCCGCAGAAACACCGCCCGCCTCCTTCCACTCGGGCTGGACCAGCGAGGCGGCGGCTTCCACGGAAGGAGCCCCCGGTGCAGCACACAGTCCACTCACGGCTGCCGTGTCAGCGCCCCTCACAGGACTCCCAACAACCTTCACGGGCGGGAGTAGGGAGCCCAGCAGTGTGGGCAGCCCCCGGGCAGCGCGAGGGGCTCTCACAAACTGAAGGGGAAGTGCAGGAACGCCAGGAGGAAGGCCTGTTCTCTTCAGACCCCTGGGATAATTTTCCTGTGTGTCTAGCATGCCAAAGGGGGAGGTCAAGCTAATTAATTAAGCAGATGAAATACCAGATACTAATTTACAATGGTTTCTGGGGTAAAGAGAAGAAGGTACACGTACAAGATTGTTTGCATCTGACCCAACATAGATTACATGATGGAATCATTTCCAGAGGATAATAAAGACTCCCACTTCAACAAAAATTCTACATTTAGTTTGTTTCTCAACAAAATTATTTCACCGCTATTTAGGAAGGCAGAGACTGGGGTGAGAGTTCCAGGTGCAAAGGGCAGCGAACGTTCAAATGCCTTTTTCGAAGTACCACCTCAGGGCGATCGCTCACGGGCTGAGCGCCAGGCTGAGTTAGGGTGTTTACCAAACAAACTGTCCAAGCTAGTCCGGGAGAGACGAGCTAACGGCAGCCTCGCTCCCGCGCACCACCCTCATCACGGGAGATGCAGAAACATCTGCAGAAGACACGCCCATGCGGACACCAAGTGCCCCCACGGAGGACGGCAGACTCCGCAGCGAATGGACCCCGAGGGCCCCTCCACGTCACTGCCACACCTGTGCTCAGAGGGCAGCGAGCCCGTTCACGAGGCTGTGCCCGGGCAGAGCTCGGTAGACACGCAGAGGCCGGCCCGGCGGTGAGCTTCCCTCCCCCCGACGGCTCTCTGTGACGTCCGCACACACTGCCAAGCGCGAGCCTGCGCATTCTGAGAAAAGGAGCGCATGCCCCCGAGGTGACGAGTGGTACTCACCCCACAGGAGAGGGGCCAGCTGCAGATGCTCCAGGACCAGCTGGCTCAGGAGTCCTTCCACACTCGCCTCACCTGTGCGCTTCAGAGAGGGGTGAGCCGCGTTAAGGAAAACTCCGCTGCCTCCGAGTCCCGGGCCAGGGGGAGAAGTTCTAGAAGTTTCTCCACAGACTCCCAGACGGGAAACCTCCCACGGCAGGTGACCGTCCCCCTGCTCTCCAGGGATGGTGTAACCAACCACAAGATATCACCTGAGTGTGTGGGAAACAGGTACGTAAATGTGGCAAGGGCCTCTCCCCCCTCCCCCTCTTCTCCCCCAGATCTGGTAAATTGAGCTGTTATGTGAAGAAGGGAAATCCACTGGGATAATTTCAATCCAACAGCTATTCTTGCTGGGGGAAATAAAGAAGAGGGAAGGTTGTTTTTCCTAAAAAGGATGCAAACTGTGGCTGACTGTTCAATGCAACCAAGTGCGTCTCTCTACACGTGTCGGTTTCATGCCAGTTTCATGTCTGCCCTGTTATACATCTTGATGTAATTACACATATTATTACAAACGGACTCACGCGAGTTCATAATCGAGGAAGTCATACGGCCTCTCAGCAAGTATCGGTGGATGAAGAAATTAGGTTTAGAAAGGCAGAAAACAGACGTGTCCAAGGTGCTAATGTTAAACAGCCAGTGTGGTCCTCAGAGAGAGATCTATAAACCTCTCTCCCTTTTCCTACATACATTAAAGCCCCAGTACTTAGGTTGCAATCAAAAGGGAAGAACGTCATTCCTGACATTCTCTAGTGACTGAGAAGTGGGGGAAAATCCCATTACTTTCTTCCATTAGCAAGTTAATTGCATTCAACAAACACAGAGTGTGTCTGAAACAAGACAGGCATGGTGAGAAGCACTGAGGACACTGAAATGACTGGACGTGAACCTTGAACTTGAGAGGCTCACATTCCAACAAAGATGACAATATAGGAACAGACCGTTGCACTTGCCCAGCCTGAGGACAGCCGGGTCGGGATAAAGCCACACAGGCAGAGTAGAACGGGCTGGGGCAGGGAGCGAGGGGTGCCGAGGCCCCGAGGGAATGAAGGCCAGAGCTCCCGGGTCCCTCCTGCCAGAGAGGGACACCCAGCCCTCAAACAGCCCAGCCGAGCATCCGCGGAGAGCTGTTCAGACAAGAGGGCTGCTCAGGAGAGCCAGCTGGCCGCACGCGGCAACGGGCCTCAGGCCGGGCACAGGCCAAGCTGCTGGCGTCCAGGACACTCAGGAGCACCGCCCACCTGCCTCTCCAGCCCCGGGTCCTGCTTTGGCTGCCTTGGCCCTGTTTCAATTCTTCCAAAACACAGTGTGCTCTCTCAGAACTCCATACCCTCCACCTTCTGTGCTCTTTGCCTGGAAATGCTTTTCCCTGCCCTCTTCCCGCTCCTCACTGTACTCATACCTTAACCCTTACCGCAGACCTCACTTCCTCCAGGAAGGCCTCTCTGAACTGTCTCTGCTCCGAAGGCTCTCGGCATCCCCTCGGCAGCCCTCACTAGATGTGTGTGTCTTCCATCGTCTGGCTTCATCACTCGCCTGTCCGCTGGGCGAGGGCAGAGCTCTCGTTCTGGGGCCTGGAACAGTGTCTGGATCGTCGTGGCCGCTCCATGAACACTGGCTGATGACTAAATGAATGCTGGCATGAGTCAACATCCCAGGTAAGCGGTGCAGGGGCCACATCTGTGTGTGTGTTTCTTTCTGTTTTCTTTCCTGACTCTCTCTGGGGGTTATTTTCACTTGTATGAAATTAAGACTTCAGAATATGGCATATTACTCCCTCTTGTTAAAAAAAAAAAAAAATCATGCCAGGCTTTTGAGGCTGATCGCACCCCGGTGCTTGAAGAACAGAAAGAGTGCCTAACAAACATGGCCAGGATGAGGAGCCTTTGAAATGATTAGTGAGAAGAGCAAGTTAGGATGTGAGTAATTACAAAGTTGCCAAATAGCACTGGGGCTTTGGAAACCATTCCAATAGCATATTTCCGTATTCGGACATGAGCCATAAAATTACACAGCTGAGCTAGCAAAGCCAATCACCTGCACGCACATCCCCTCCCCTGCAGCCCCACGAGCCACCAGAGCAGTCTTGTGTCTGAGCCTGGACACAGGAATGCAACCCTGGCTGACCAGTCAGCTATGCAGGTGCGCTATCAGCCACTTTTAGAGCCCAGGTTACAATGTTATAGCGAGGACAGTGGACACGGCAGCGGCTTCTCTTTCCTAAACACATGGACTCTGGCGTTGGGGGCAAGAGGTCAACAGAGAATGATGATGAGGACAATAATTCCTATCATTATTTCTGCTAGAAGGAGTATTTCCAAAGCGAGTCCCATGAGAGAGGCTGTGTGCTAAGTGTTTAACATGTATCTTCTCAATTTAATACTATTTTCAAATTGAGTATGTGGTGGGTTTAAAATAGGGACTGTTATTTCCATTGCAGAGATTTTTAAAACTCAGGCCCATGGGGATAACAAGAAAGCAGACACGGCTAGGAAGTGGTAGGATTGAGGCCATCTGACCCTGGAGCCCACACTGCAGCCCACACTTTCAGACACTTTACTATGAACACAGTATCGATTCCTTACAATAAACCTGGAAGCCAGGACCCGTGATCCCCACCGGACAAACGAGGATCCTCTGTGCACAGGGCCGGGGCCCGGCCAGGACCCCAGCACTGTCACGGGCAGAGTCACCGCCCGCTCCCAGCATGGCGCGTGGTGGCCAGCCTCTTTCCTCCAGCCCTGAGGGAGGCCCACGGGGAGCTCTCCGTGGTGCTGAAGTACCTGTCTCCCCCCTTCAAGCCCTTCCTGGTCACCTGGGATGCAGCAATTAAGTTTCCAGGTCAGCCGATGGGTTCTTGCCCCCAAGATATACTCCTGTCCCTTAGGAGGGCAGGGGTGGTGACACTGCAGCAGGGGGAATGTAGACCACTGTGGGTGCCAACCAGGCTTTGCAAGTCTCCTAGCCACACCCTCAAGTAATGATCATCGACAACCCCTGTGCGCCTGGAACGTAAGAAAACTCAAGTGCCCAGCTCAGTGCATCCAACTCACATTCGTTCTGCCTCTGGAGCCTCCCACAGGCAGCTTCTGGCTCCCCGCAAGGAGCCACGCATCCCTCTCACAGCGCCCCCTGCGCCTGCCACTTCCTGCCTCAGAGCCACGGCTGAGCTCCCTGGAACCACCGCACTTCACTCATGCCTCTCAGAGGTGGCGAGCCTCGCAGTGCGGGCTGGCCCTTGCTCACTGCCATCCCCGGCTCAAACCTGCTGGGCTGATGAGCGGCCAACTCTGCGGTCACGACTGCTTGGCCGCTCATTTCTGCAAACCAGTAAGACAGACTTCAGAGGGCTGCTTGTGGCTCCAAACCCAGGAGAGTAAGGGACGGTGCCCCTGGTCAGTGGCACTGCGCCTGGCACACAGGAGGTGCTCCATCAATGCTCAGGGCTTCTCACTGAGCACCTACTTACCTAAGGGGCATCTCACACAGTGCTCACAGCAACCTCGGGTTGAGGAAACCCCTTCGGGGATGTTAAGCCACACAGCCAGGAAGGGAGGATCCAATTTAGCCCTTCAGCTCCAGGTGCAGAGCTCCTCCCTGCCAGGGGGTGGGCCTGGATTCACATCAGGGTATCAATACCTACAGCGTGGGCTGTGGTAGCTGCTGGGGACGAGAAGACCCACCAGGTGAGATCCTTCCTACTTTCAAGAAGCCCAGCCTATTGTGCAAGGATGATACCGTGGTATTATTAGTCACCCATCGTTGTTAATTACATTTAATTAATCAATATTTGTGCGGAGCTTTTTGTTTACAAATGTTTTCCTGCACATTGTCTCAGTTAATCTTCTACGAGTCTCGGGAACCATGGATATTTGCTTCCAGATCTTAAAAACAACGCCAGATGCTAGGAAAATGCAGAAAGTTAATAAAACACCTTCCCTTTCATTTTCTGCTAGCCCGTTAGCGGTGAAATATTCAGTCATGCACTGCAATCAAAGGACCGTTTAAAACCACGGAGCAGTTTTTGAGATCCTGCCTGTGTGTATGGGACTGAAGTTTACCAGGACCCAGCCTGATGCTCTGGAAGAAACGACTGTTCAGTCAGCTCTTCCCTTGGGGAACGTGCAGCCTGGCGGGGGGCAGGCCTGGGTCCTCTCACAGGAGAGTGCAGCACCGTGCTCTGAACACCCGGTTGTTCTAAGCGGTCTACTGAGACCCAGCCCGTGAGCTGCTGATGCAGATGTTCCTAAACGGGCCCCCAGGTGAGCGTTCCGGAGTGGGGAGCTCGCTGAGGAGCAGGCCTGCACCTTGGCACCACCCCCGCCAGGAAGATGGGTTGTCTGCGCCCCATGTGCCAGCTCTGGAGTGATAACCCCAGGTGCAGGGACTTAGCCCAGCCCCACTTCAGCTCAATCAATTAGCAAATTGTCACAACTAGAAATTACGCTAATGGAAAGGCTGCTTTGGGTGATTAATGAGCCTCTTTCCCATGACTCTGTCCTCCGATTTGCTTCACGAACTTTGAGAATGCTGATGCTGGGCTGTTCTCATCCCAGCAGGGGCGCCAGTGTCTGGGCTCAGCTCCCTGGACAGCGCCACGAACTGCCAGGGAGAGTCTGCACGCGGTCTTGCGGGGGGAGAACAGTCGAGTCAGAGGATGGAGGGCAGGCAAAACGGAAAGAGCCCTGTGGGGTAGGTGTGCCAATCAGCAGCGTGCCCGAGGAACGCTACGTCTCTTTGGCTTCATCTGAAAAATGGGGATAACTTGAAGGCCCTGGCAGAGACCAGATGCTCTTCTGCTCTTTTGCCCAACACAGAGCTAATAAGAGCACAGACTCTGAAGCCAGGCACCTGGATGAGAACCCAAGCTCTGCCACTTACTGGCTGGGTGACCTGGAACAAGTTAGGTAAACTCACAGGACCTCAGGTCTCTCATCTGTGGACTGTGGATAAAAACTACTTCACAGGGTTTTTGTAAAAACTGAGTAAATCTAGGTGAATTGCTCAGAACAGTGCTGGCATCTAGTAAGTGCCATAAGGTGTTAGCTGTTACTTAAGCTCTGTAATTTTATGATTCTATTATATAAGATACACATGCTCACAATAATTGTCATGCCGGAAGTACACAGAACGTGTAAAAGCCCAGCGTGCACCCAACCACATGAACACACCGCACGTTGACTCGTGTGCATGTGCTCTCTCTCTCTCTCTCTCTCTCTCACACACACACACACACACACACACACACACACACACACACAGATTGGGAACTTTGCTTTGCACACTAGGGAAAGTCCTTCCCCACTCTCGTGAGCCGGCGAAACCTGAAATCTGCGCTCTGTGAGCCAAACCCTGATTCCATTCAGAGTAACTTCAAGGTATACATATTTGGGTTCGGGGGAGTCAAGAGTCAAATATGTGTCCCTCCCACCTCACTCCCTCCGTCCCCTGAAGGCTAAAGGGCCAGGGCAACTTTACATCGAGGGTCGGGAGCAACGCTTCTCTTGGGCTGGCGTGGCTTCCCCACTATGAGGATTAAAGGCCTAACCAAGTGATTATCCACAGCTATAAACACTCACTCCCTAAAGACAAATACAAGATGCAACCCTGCATGTTACTGAAGATGATCAAGGAATCAGCTGTACCGATAAAGGGAGCTACTTGTATTAAAATTCATTTAGATAGAACTCTCTCTCCTAAAATGACCATCAGAAAAACCTAGTGCACTGTTTTAAAGGAGTCTTATCTAAAAATACTTAACTTCTCTCAGGGAATGAGAAGACGGAGCTCCGTCAGAAGCATCTGTGAGAGTTAGCCAGAAGCCAATTAGAGAGGCTGGGAGGCCATCTCAGGCAATCCGGTGCAAACAGCGAACGCTCTGCCTCAGTCTATAAAGGGAGGAGGGCTTGGCTATCGGCAAATTCTCCTCTCTGGCGGGGATGCGGTCTGGGAAGCTGAGAAGCCAGGTGTGGCCGTATGCCAGGTGGCCTGTCCTGGTGGTGACCAACCAAACTGAGGACGTCGTGCCTAGAGTCTTACAGGGTTGACCCCAAGTACAGACTGATGACAGACGTCACAGCCGCTGCTGCGCTTCTGGGATTTATAGAGGGCCACTGGTGTCTGTGAGGCCAAACACACCACCATCAGCGGCACGGCCCGGGTCAGCCCTGGGAAGGCAGCCCCTCGGGGGCGCAGCCGTGCTCTCAAGAGAACGGCCACACTCCCCTTCCCAGTTATTAAGGACTCTGTGCCCTCTGTGTCCCCCGAAGACATTCCAGCCCCCACTCCGGGCTGCTGATTCTTCGGCACCTAAGGCCCACTGTACCACTGGGGTCCTTGAGCCTCTGCCTCACCCTCCAAGCAGCCAGATGGTTACAAACGCTCTCCAGACAGAAGGCGGGAGACGCGTGCTTACCAGACCAGACCACCTGGCAGAGACTCAGCCCAGATGGTCCAGGCCGCCAGCTTCGTGGGGATCAGCTGAGCTGGGCACCCAGTCCTTGTCGGGAAACCTATATGGGGTTGGATTCTAACAGGTCAGCAAGCATCTCAGCAAACCCTGAAATGCTCTCTGAAGAGAGATTTGCAACAAAAACGAGGAAAGCGAGAAGGGGCGCTGACAACAAGCTTGCTCCTAGCGTCTCCCGCATCTGTTTCCACCACAGACAGCCTGCGCAGGGCTGCCCCCTGGAAATGGAGACGGGCTTCCATGCAGACGAATCTTGCTGGTTGCAAACTCCCTTCCTACGTTCATCACAGCACTCAGCGCAGTGCAACCAAGCTGGTGACCATCGGCTGCATCAATCAAATGGAAACCACTGAGTCACCAAAAGGTTTCAGTAGCTACATGGAAGGATTCCAGGCAGCACCGGGGCGGGGACGAGAGCACGCGCTCGGGCCCCATCGGGCAGAGTCCACACCCCATCTTGCTCACCGCAGTGTCCCCGGGGCTGGGCGCAAACCGCAGCACATCGTAGGTCATCAGGAAATAGCTGCTGACACCACCTGACCTCAAGAACAGCACAGCCTGGCAAGGGAGACAGTCCTGGGAAGAAAACAAACTTTCCTGTGCTCTGTAAGCAGTATTCCAAACAAGAGTTAAGCACTGAGAATTGCAGGACCCCAGAGGAGGGGCAGTTCCAGCCAGGGCCAGATGGCAGAGGGGGCAGAGGGTGCAGAGGGGGCAGAGAGGGCTCCGTGGAAGATGGAACACGTGAGGCCAACCATAAAGGACGACCCGCACCTGCTTCAATGCTGATGCTTGTTCCTCCGTCTCTGAATTACCGTGGAAAGTGAAAACAGATATGGTCAGCTTCCATACGTCCCCAAACCAGACGCTCTGGGTGATTGTCAGAACTGCCAACCCAGCCCCTTTCAGGCAGGCCCCAGCAGAGGTGGAGGTGAGGATGCCAGGGGACAGTCGTGGGGGAGGTCTGGCCCAGCGTCCCTTGTCCAGGAGAAGCCTCACCTGAGGCCGGGTCGCCTAAGCAGCGCCGGGTCTTCCAGCAGGAAGCGTGTCCCCTGTACTGACACACCCTAGGGTCAGGGGCCGTGACGGCACCACGAGGGTGAGGCCTCACTTCAGGTTGACTTCAGTCAACAGGAAAATAACACACGTTCTGGGATCCTGGCTCTCCAGCTCCCGGCACCATCTCAGGTGAGTTACTTCATTTCCAAAATTTACTTATTTACTTCTTCTTTTTTTTTTTTTTTAGGTTAGGTCATACAGTTTTTTGTTTTTTTAAAAACATCTTTATTGGGGTATAGTTGCTTTACAATAGTGTGTTAGTTTCTGCTTTATAACAACTTATTTACTTCTTAAAAAGGGGTAGGTATTACCTGTTTTGTAGATTTGAGGGCAAGTGCTAATATCCTGTCTGGCACCTGGTACGGGATCAGAAGGGCAGATACAATTGTGAGAACTGACCCTAACGGCAACCGGCAACCCGGACCAGCGGTCGTCATGGTGCTGAACGGATGGAGACACGGGCCTGACAGGTCACCACCTCCCTGCTGGACGCAGGAGACAGCAGAGCCAGACCTTCGGAGCCGGGGCTCCGGCCCCCAACGGTGCAGCATCTTTGGTCCCAGCCCAAAGGCAAATGCAGACGGTCACTGGGTCACATGCGGGGCTACTACCTGCTACTGACAGAGTTCCGGGAGAGTTGGCTGTATTAAGGTTTCCCAATTTCAGTAAAAATGGTCCAACAGTGGCAGCTGGAGGGAAGAAGAAGGTTCAAAGAAGAAGAATGGAAAGCAAGGGCGTGTTTATCCGGAAAGCGCGGACAGGCCTCTCTGTGCAGGCTGCCCCCAGGAGCCCCACCGACATCACCCCCAGGCAAGCTCCTCCCGCGAGATGGACGCACTCAGGAGGACATTTCAAAGTCACCAGGCTGAGGTGGCACAAGGGACAGGCTAGGGAAGAGGGCGGGCTTCAGGACAGGTCTCTGTGAGGAGTCCTTCGTCCTGGGCGGAATAAGGATCGAAGCGCAAGGACAGGAGAGCCCCAGGAGTGACGGGGGCAAGCCTGATGGCAGGGAGGGCGCTGGTCCTGCAGGCGCCACACGACAGGGCTCCTCGCGGTACCGTCACCTCCCCCCACTACACTGGGAGGAACGGGAAACAGAGGGGTTAGGCTGAGACCCAGCGGCTGGCGGGGAGGGGTGAGGCGGGGGCAGAGCGCCTGCCGGTCCCACGTCCAGCTCCGCTGCCCGGCATCCCTTCCCCAGCCCCGCAGACAACACACTAAGTAACTGACACACAGGAGCCGTGCAAGCGGCGGTTTTCACAGCAGTGATGAGGATGGAAGTGATAAACAGAAAAGAGACAGGGATCGTAAATCTAAGGGCAACAAGCAGTATTCAGTTCATGAGCTCACTTGGCGGGGCCAGCGTGTAAACCCCACCTCAGGACCAGTGAGCGCCAGGGCTGAAAACACCACTAGGCCCCTGGCGCTCACTGCCCCTGGATGGCCAGGTGCCCTCCACCACCGCCCCCACATGAGGTCACCCTGTCCCTGCAGAGGTGGGTCTCCTGACCCACCGGGCAGCCTGCGGGGACCCGTGGACTGTGTTGGCTCTCGGCCAGTTACCAGGCTCCTTGTAATAAAGCCCGCCCTTTATTATAAGGGGGGGAGGGACGGACTGGGAGTGTGGGGTTACTAGATGCAAACTGTTACATACAGAATGAACAGACGGCAAGGTCCTACTGTGCAGCACAGGGAGCTATACTCAATATCCTGGGGTAAAGCATAATGGAAAAGAATATACAAAAGAATGAATATACGTGTATAACTGAGTCACTGTGCTGTACAGCAGAAATAAACACAACATTGTGAATCAACTACACTTCAATGAAATATAAATTAAAAAGTAAAAATAAAAACAAAGTCTGCCCTGCATCTTTCACAGAGTGGCGGGGGAGGTCAGACGAGAGGAGGGACCTGAAAGCTCGGCTGGGTTGTACTGGGAGGGACAGATCTTCACGGCCTGCAGGGAGGCTGGGCTCTGCTGGAGAGCCCTGGAGGTCGATGCTCACAGGCTGCTGCGGGCGTGACCTGAAGGAGGAGGCCAGAGAGCCGAGCCCTCGTCTTCAGGAAGGGAGGGGAGGAGGGAAGGGGGCAAGGAGGCAGGCAGGGCAGCCCGACTGCTCCGCACAGCCTGAGAGACGCCTGGCCCCTGCTGCCCCAGACTGCATTCTGTACAACCAGTCACGGGGCGACTCAGGTCCCCAGTGTGTGTCAGGAATGTGCTTAGAATACTCCAGCCCTGCCGGTCCTTACCGCAGGAAAGCTGTCTCAGCCCTCCCGGGCTGCACCGTGAGTGTCCGTCTCTGCGTCTGCCCCTCCCGCAGCCTGGGGGCGTCTCCAGGGCTCAGCACACGGAAACAGCATACGTACAGGCTGTTAGCCAGGTGCAGAGTAGGTCTGGAGCTCCCGGTGTCCCTGCCACGTATCTGGATGTTGCAGATATGACCCAGACAGGTGTGCACACACCTACCGCAAGAGCCACAGTTTCCTTTAAAACACGTCTGTCCAGCCTTACGTGCCACATACGGGCCATTTTTATTACTACGGTGGGTGTCGAACTAGGCTCAAATTTTTTATGAAGTCTAAATATTGAGAAAATCTTAAAATGCATAATGAAATAATTAGCCAATTCAATCTTTGGTCTTTCCATCTGCTTGAATTTAGATTTACAATAGCAAAAGTCTGCTATCCATCCCATGCCAGATGTCATTACCAGATAGGAGGGGAAGTGGGGAGAGAGGGAATGTCCTTAATGCTAATTCTCTTCACTCAAATTCGCCTTTGGGGACAGTCTTCCAATCCCTAAACTAGGAGACAGGTGTGTCTGGCACATGGTAGGCATTCAATAAGGATTTGCAGCATGAATTATTAGTCGAACACAAAATAGGGAAGTCAGCTTCTTGAAAGAATCAAGGCTAAAACGAGAGAAACCCCAAGACATTTTAGTACGTTTTCAATAGTTTTCAAAGCCCGTTCAGAGTTTTGATGGTCAATATAACCCCGTTAGAAGGCAAGGACTGTGGGCTCAAGCAGGCCGGGGGGTTCGGTGCTGGCTCCTCCCCGTTTTCTGCAGGAACTCAGAGGCAGCTGCATCAGTAAGACGTGGTGAGAAACGCCCTGGGAGCTGTTGAGCGGTGCCGAGGACCATGTGGGACCCCTGGGGGCAGCACCCAGGAAATGACACTCGCAGGTGCTGCCGTGCGCCCTGGCTCCCAGTGAGGCCCAGTCTCCGTGAAACTTGGGGAGGCAGGGCCCCCCCAGTCCCAGAATGAGACCCCGCAGAAGGATGAACCCTTCCCACCGGGTGCCCGAGCACAGTGCCCCTCCTCCACGGGTGCCAGCCAGGCCTGCCTGGCTCTGCACGAGCCCCTGCACGAAGCCAAGGCTCCAGGACCCAGCGTGGCTCCACGCAGGAGGTGCGGAGCCTCCGCAACCCAAGGCCCAGAAAGGACCCTCCTGGCTCGTGCCAGGACGTAGACGCCAGGACTGAGCGCTAATGGCCTCCTTTTACGACCGCCCGCCCCCCGCCCCCTCCCCACCCCAGGATATGAGCACCTTCACCACGCTCCCCATGGGGACCTGGCCTGGCGGGGAAGCGCTTTGCCGCCGGCCACCCCCCCTGGGTGCGTCCTTGGCCGCACCACTTCCTGGCTGGACTCAGGGTTAGTCAGCTCACCCTGCTGAGATCCCGTTTCCCCAGCGGACCGTGAGAGGCGCCGACCAGAGAGGTGTGAACAGTTGACAGAGGTGACGGATGCAGCGAGCCTGGGGCGCGGCGTGGGTGCCGCCTTCCTCCATGCTACGACACTCTGCTCACTCAAGCAGCGCCGGCTGACTGAACCCTGACTCTGCTGAGAAGTGGGGTCACCGAGGGAAGGGCACCTCCCGCGTCCCCCCACCTTTTCACTTCTCTCTGTACAGAAGACAAACGCCTAGCTCCACCATGCATGCCAGGCTCCCTCCGTGAGCCCCTGAGCGCTCTAGTTTCTGGCGTCTGGTTCTCAAAGCCTTCCATCTACAGCGCTTTATCTGTCACAAGCCCCTCGGAGACAGGGGTCTTGTCTACCAAGCCCAGATTCACGTTAGCTGGTGCAAAGGAACTTGCCTCGGTCCTGGAAGCTGTGCCTCCTGCAGCCTAAGGTTGCTTCCAGAATCCAGGGCGACGAGCCCACACAACAGCCTGTGACTATCCCACTTCCGCAGAACCAGTGTGTGAACAAGGTAATCAACAGACATTCCCATCAGAGTTGCCTCTTCCTGGGAGACACCCTGAGCGAGCCATCCTCTCGCACCGTGCGAACTGTGGGGCATCTCCCACCCCTGTCCCCTTGATAAACTTCTACTCACCCTTAAAAAGCCCGCCGTGGCAACACCCCCTCTGTGAAGCCGCCCCTGACTGCCCTACCCCCGGCAGCTTCATCCTCTGAACCTCACAGCAGTTGGCATAACGCTCTGTCCCTGCTCCCCAGCCGTCCGTTTAATCCTCAGATGACGCACACGCTCTTTGGGACCGGGCAACCCCATGAAGCCCCGCCTGCGCACTGCAGTCCCTCAGGCCACTTGCCGCATACCCAACCCAAGGCAGGCACCGAGTAAAGACTGCTGGAAAAAACACGTCAATAGATAAGTGAACCTGAGTTTTCTCCAGAGCCCCACTCACCCAGCCGAGCGTCTACCACGAGCCAGGCACTGATCGGAAACTCAAGGCAGGGCCACTCATTTTATGAAACCATCTTTTTTGTGCAGTCCTCCTAACGCCCCCACCCCAGGCTTTGCAAAATGGCATCTGCGTGCCTTGCTGAGCTGTACAGCCTGATTTCAGTTTCCCCAACAATCGTATCCTGTGTTCAGCTGTCAGTATGTGGAACCTCCCGACCCCAAGCCCAGCGTTGATAGGTGGCCGTTAGAACTGGTCACTAACACAGATCTCAACGCTGACAGGAAACACGTGATCCAAGTGAGAGCAGCTCCGGCCCCAAGGAGGCCTTTCCTCATCCTGAACCTGTACTTCACTCGTGGGGCCCTGGGCGTGGTGGAAGGGTGAGAAAATGCCCACTCTTTGGTCCGTATCTCCCTGCCATGCCGTTTGTGAGTTATCTGTGGCTAGCGCTCAACAGCTGACCCCTCTGGGGTCCTCCTCAGGGATCCGCAGGTCGGGGTGGGCACCGGGAAAAGGATATGATGGTCCAGTGGATGTCCAGCTTGCTGTTGATCTCCAGGCCTCGGGCTTCCTGCCTCTCCTCCTCCAGCTCCTTGGAATTTGCAAACTGCCCCTTCTCCCCAGGGGATTCTGGGAAACTCTCAAAGTTGAACTTGTCCACTTGAATAGCCATTCTAAGAGAAGGGCGAAACAGAGCAGAGAATTAATCAGGAGGGCAATTTCTTCTGTGGGCTGCTGGAAAAGCAGCCCATGCCAGCATGAGACAGGATAATGAATCATTATCGTTAGTAATTCATAACCGATTCACTCCAAGAAAATGAAATAATTGACTCCCAGGGTAGTACCAGCTTCAGAGCTGGCTCAACACCATTTAGCACGGAAGACACAGTCAGAATGTCCAACCCCAGAAGGAAATCTGAATTCTGGAATAGGGTAAGGCAGAGAGGAAGCAAGGGAAAAATCACAGAGGGGCGACCTGGCAACCACTTACCCCTGGGCCCCCAAAAGCCAGGGGGAACTGCAGCCTCGTCATCAGAGCCCTGCCTGCCGCGCTGCACTTCACCCTTGGCCAGATGGACTTGCTCACGCACGCCGAGTGCTCCGCCAGTCGCACAGCTCCCCACCTGCCCACTTCCAGCCCCTGAGCCCAGGACCCCACCCTCCCTTCAGGTCTCGGCGCAAGTACAACATCCTCTACAGAGCCTCCCACACTGCTGCTGTGTCCCGCACTCACAACCTTCTGGCAGTTTCCAGAACACACCAGGCTCTTCCTCCCTTAGTCTTTGTGCCCACAGCTCCCCACATGGGAATGTTCTTCTCCTGACCCTTGGCACAGCTGGAGGCTTTCATCCTTTAGATTTGAGCTTAAGAAAGGCCTTCCCAGCCCACCTCTCCACAGCAGCTTTCCATCTCATCCCTCCCCTCACCCCATTCTCCACTGCGGCATTCAACCTATTTCTGCAATAGCATTTACCATGAGCTGTAAATATTTACTTCTGGATTTGTTAACTGTCTATCAATCCTACCAAAATTCAGCTCCTTGAGGGCAGAGATCCTCTTGTCTTGTTTACCAGTGTTTCCCAGGCCTGGAAAAAAGCCTGCCGGGCACACTGGAGTAACCGGTTCAGAGAAGAAATGAATGAGTGAATTAAGATCCTTCCCTGGATCTAGGGGAAGACGACGGAACAGTAAGACGCGGAGATCACCTTCCTCCCCACAGATACATCAGAAATACATCTACACGTGGAACAACTCCTACAGAACACCTACTGAACGCTGGCAGAAGACCTCAGACCTCCCAAAAGGCAAGAAACTCCCCACGTACCTGGGTAGGGAAAAAGAAAAAAGAATAAACAGAGACAAAAGGATAGGGACGGGCCCTGCACCAGTGGGAGGGAGCCGTGAAGGAGGAAAGGTTTCCACACACTAGAAGCCCCTTCGCGGGCGGAGACTGCGGGTGGCGGAGGGGGAAGCTTCGGAGCCGCGGAGGAGAGCGCAGCAACAGGGGTGAGGAGGGCAAAGCAGAGAGATTCCCGCACAGAGGATCAGGGCCGACCTGCACTCACCAGCCCGAGAGGCTTGTCTGCTCCCCCGCCGGGGTGGGCGGGGCTGGGAGCTGAGGCTCGGGCTTCCGCTGGAGTGCCGGGAGAGGCCTGGGGTTGGCGGCGTGAACACAGCCTGCAGGGGGCTAGTGCGCCACAGCTAGCCGAGAGGGAGTCCGGGAAGAAGTCTGGACCTGCCGAAGAGGCAAGAGACTTTTTCTTCCCTCTTTGTTTCCTGGTGCACGAGGAGAGGGGATTGAGAGCGCTGCTTAAAGGAGCTCCAAGACGGGTGTGAGCCGCGGCTAAAAGCGCACACCCCAGAGACGGACATGGGACACTAGGGCTGCTGCTGCCGCCACCAAGAAGCCTGTGTGCGAGCACAGGTCACTCTCCACACCTCCCTTCTGGGGAGCCTGTGCAGCCCGCCACCGCCAGGGTCCCGGAAACCAGGGACAACTTCCCCGGGAGAACGCACGGCGCGCCTCAGGCTGGTGCAACGTCACGCCGGCCTCTGCGGCCGCAAGCACGCCCCGCACTCCGTGCCCCTCCCCACCCCTCCCACCCCCCGGCACCTGAGTGAGCCAGAGCCCGCAAATCAGCGGCTCCTTTAACCCCGTCCTGTCTGAGCGAAGAACAGACGCCCTACGGCGACCCACATGCAGAGGCGGGGCCAAATCCAAAGCTGAGCCCCGGGAGCTGTGAGAACAAAGAAGAGAAAGGGAAATCTCTCCCAGCAGCCTCAGGAGCAGCGGATTAATCCCCACAATCAACCTGATGTACCCTTCATCTGTGGAATACCTGAATAGACAACGAATCATCCCAAATTGAGGAAGTGGACTTTGAGAGCAAGCTTTATTATTTTTTCCCCTTTTCCTCTTTTTGTGAGTGTGTATGTGTATGCTTCTGTGTGACATTTTGTCTGTATAGCTTTGCTTTCACCATTTGTCCTAGGGTTCTATCCGTCCGTTTTTTTTTTTTTTTTTCCTTTTTAAAACATTTTTTTCTTAATAATTATTTTTTTATTTTAATAACTTTATTTTCTTTTATCTTCTTCCTTCCTCCCTTCCTTCCTTCCCTTCCTTCCTTCCTTCCCTTTCTCTCTCTCTCTCTTTCCCTCCCAGCTCCAGGTAATATCAAACGGCGAAAATCTCCCACAGATCTCCCTCTCAACACCAGCACCCAGCTTCACTCAACGACCAGCAAGCTACAGTGCTGGACACCCTATGCCAAACAACTAGCAAGACAGGAACACAACCCCACCCATTAGCAGAGAGGCTGCCTAAAATCATAATAAGTCCACAGACACGCCAAAGCACATCACCAGACGTGGACCTGCCCACCAGAAACACAAGATCCAGCCTCATCCACCAGAACACAGGCACTAGTCCCCTCCACCAGGAAGCCTACACAACCCACTGAACCAACCTTAGCCACTGGGGGCAGACACCAAAAACAACGGGAACTACGAACCTGCAGCCTGCAAAAAGGAGACCCCCAAACACAGTAAGATAAGCAAAATGAGAAGACAGAAAAACACACAGCAGATGAAGGAGCAAGATAAAAACCCACCAGACCTAACAAATGAAGAGGAAATAGGCAGTCTACCTGAAAAAGAATTCAGAATAATGATAGGAAAGATGATCCAAAATCTTGGAAATAGAATAGACAAAATGCAAGAAACATTTAACAAGGACCTAGAAGAACTAAAGATGAAACAAACAATGATGAACAACACAATAAATGAAATGAAAAATACTCTAGATGGGATCAATAGCAGAATAACTGAGGCAGAAGAATGGATAAGTGACCTGGAGGATAAAATAGTGGAAATAACTACTGCAGAGCAGAATAAAGAAAAAGGAATGAAAAGAATGGAGGACAGTCTCAGAGACCTCTGGGATAACATTAAACACACCAACATTCGAATTATAGGGGTTCCAGAAGAGAAAAAGAAAGACACTGAGAAAATATTTGAAGAGATTATAGTTGAAAACTTCCCTAATATGGGAAAATAAATAGTTAATCAAGTCCAGGAAGCACAGAGAGTCCCATACAGGATAAATCCAAGGAGAAACACATCAAGACTCATATTAATCAAACTGTCAAAAATTAAATACAAAGAAAACATATTAAAAGCAGCAAGGGAAAAACAACAAATAACACACAAGGGAATCCCCATAAGGTTAACAGCTGATCTCTCAGCAGAAACCCTACAAGCCAGAAGGGAGTGGCAGGACATACTGAAAGTGATGAAGGAGAAAAACCTGCAGCCAAGACTACTCTACCCAGCAAGGATCTCATTCAGATTTGATGGAGAAATTAAAACCTTTACAGACAAGCAAAAGCTGAGAAAGTTCAGCACCACCAAACCAGCTTTACCACAAATGCTAAAGGATCTTCTCTAGGCAAGAAACACAAGAGAAGGAAAAGACCTACAATAACAAACCCAAAACAATTAAGAAAATGAGAATAGGAACATACATACAGATAATTACCTTAAATGTAAGTGGATTAAATGCTCCCACCAAAAGACACAGACTGGCTGAATGGATACAAAAACAAGACCCATATATATGCTGTCTACAAGAGACCCACTTCAGACCTAGAGATACATACAGACTGAAAGTGAGGGGATGGAAAAAGATATTCCATGAAAATCGAAACCAAAAGAAAGCTGGAGTAGCAATTCTCGTATCATACAAAATAGACATTAAAATAAAGACTATTTGAAGAGAAAAGAAGGACACTACATAATCATCAAGGGATCGATCCAAGAAGAAGATAAAACAATTGTAAATATTTATGCACCCACCATAGGAGCACCTCAATACATAAGGCAAATACTAACAGCCATAAAAGGGGAAATCGACTGTAAAACATTCATAGTAGAGGACTTTAACACTTTCACCAATGGACAGATCATCCAAAATGAAAATAAATAAGGAAACACAAGCTTTAAATGATACATTAAACAAAATGGACTTAATTGATATTTATAGGACATTCCATCCAAAAATAACAGAATACACATTTTCCTCAAGTGCTCATGGAACATTCTCCAGGATAGATCATATGTTGGGTCACAAATCAAGCCTTGGTAAATTTAAGAAAATTGAAATGGTATCAAGTATCTTTTCTGACCACAACACTATGAAACTAGATATCAATTACAGGAAAAGATCTGTAAAAAATACAAACACATGGAGGCTAAACAATACACTACTTAATAACAAAGTGATCACTGAAGAAATCAAAGAGGAAATCCAAAAATACCTAGAAACAAATGACAATGGAGACATGACAACCCAAAACCTATGGGATGCAGCAAAAGCAGTTCTAAGAGGGAAGTTTATAGCAATACAATCCAACCTTAAGAAACAGGAAACATCTCAAATAAACAACCTAAACTTGCACCTAAAGCAATTAGAGAAAGAAGAACAAAAAAACCCCAAAGTTAGCAGAAGGAAAGAAATCATAAAGATCAGATCAGAAATAAATGAAAAAGAAATGAAGGAAATGATAGCAAAGATCAATAAAACTAAAAGCTGGTTCTCTGAGGAGATAAACAAAATTGATAAACCATTAGCCAGACTCATCAAGAAAAAAAAGGGAGAAGACTCAAATCAATAGAATTAGAAATGAAAAAGGAGAAGTAACAACTGACACTGCAGAAATACAAAAGATCATGAGAGATTACTACAAGCAACTCTATGCCAATAAAATGGACAACGTGGAAGAAATGGACAAATTCTTAGAAATGCATAACCTGCCAAGACTGAATCAGGAAGAAATAGAAAATATGAACAGACCAATCACAAGCACTGAAATTGAAACTGTGATTAAAAATCTTCCAACAAACAAAAGCCCAGGACCAGAGGGCTTCACAGGCGAATTCTATCAAACATTTAGAGAAGAGCTAACACCTATCCTTCTCAAACTCTTCCAAAATATAGCAGAGGGAGGAACACTCCCAAACTCACTCTACGAGGCCACCATCACCCTGATACCAAAACCAGACAAGGATGTCACAAAGAAAGAAAACTACAGGCCAATATCACTGATGAACATAGATGCAAAAATCCTCAACAAAATACTAGCAAACAGAATCCAACAGCACATTAAAAGGACCATACACCATGATCAAATGGGGTTTATTCCAGGAACGCAAGGATTCTTCAATATACGCAAATCAATCAACGTGATACACCATATTAACAAATTGAAGGAGAAAAACCATATGGTCATCTCAATAGATGCAGAGAAAGCTTTCGACAAAGTTCAACACCCATTTATGATAAAAACCCTGCAGAAAGTAGGCATAGAGGGAACTTTCCTCAACATAATAAAGGCCATATATGACAAACCCACAGCCAACATCATCCTCAATGGTGAAAAACTGAAACCATTTCACTAAGATCAGGAACAAGACAAGGTTGCCCACTCTCACCACTCTTATTCAACATAGTTTTGGAAGTTTTAGCCACAGCAATCAGAGAAGAAAAGGAAATAAAAGGAATCCAAATCAGAAAAGAAGAAGTAAAGCTGTCACTGTTTGCAGATGACATGATACTATACATAGAGAATCCTAAAGATGCTACCAGAAATCTACTAGAGCTAATCAATGAATTTGGTAAAGCAGCAGGATACAAAATTAACGCACAGAAATCTCTTGCATTCCTATACACTAATGATGAAAAATCTGAAAGTGAAATCAAGAAAACACTACCATTTACCATTGCAACAAAACGAATAAAATATCTAGGAATAAACCTACCTAAAAAGACAAAAGACCTGTATGCAGAAAATTATAAGACACTGATGAAAGAAATTAAAGATGATACAAATAGATGGAGAGATATACCATGTTCTTGGATTGGAAGAATCAACATTGTGAAAATGACTCTACTACCCAAAGCAATCTACAGATTCAATGCAATCCCTATCAAACTACCACTGGCATTTTTCACAGAACTAGAACAAAAAATTTCACAATTTGTCTGGAAACACAAAAGACCCCGAGTAGCCAAAGCAATCATGAGAACGAAAAACGGAGCTGGAGGAATCAGGCTCCCTGACTTCAGGCTATACTGCAAAGCTACAGTAATCAAGACAGTATGGTACTGGCACAAAAACAGAAAGATAGATCAAAGGAACAGGATAGAAAGCCCAGAGATAAACCCACGCACATATGGTCACCTTATGTTTGATAAAGGAGGCAGGAATGTACAGTGGAGAAAGGACACTTCAATAAGTGGTGCTGGGAAAACTGGACAGGTACATGTAAAAGTATGAGATTAGATCACTCTCTAACACCATACACAAAAATAAGCTCAAAATGGATTAAAGACCTAAATGTAAGGCCAGAAACTATCAAACTCTTAGAGGAAAACATAGGCAGAACACTCTATGACATAAATCACAGCAAGATCCTTTTTGACCCACCTCCTAGAGAAATGGAAATAAAAACAAAAATAAACAAATGGGACCTAATGAAACTTCAAAGCTTTTGCACAGCAAAGGAAACCATAAACAAGACCAAAAGACAACCCTCAGAATGGGAGAAAATATTTGCAAATGAAGCAACTGACAAAGGATTAATCTCTAAAATTTACAAGCAGCTCATGCAGCTCAATAACAAAAAAACAAACAACCCAATCCAAAAATGGGCAGAAGACCTAAATAGACATTTCTCCAAAGAAGATATACAGACTGCCAACAAACACATGAAAGAATGCTCAACATCATTAATCATTAGAGAAATGCAAATCAAAAACCATGAG